>NC_066582.1:147910800-150310800 GCF_024323335.1 Lathyrus oleraceus | reverse complement strand
TACAAATGATGCAAAATTTAAGTCCACTTTGATTGTTTTGAAAATATATACACCTTTGATGTTGGAGGTTTTCCCATTTGAAGCTTTCATCATCAAAAAAGAGGGACTTGAAAGTTGACCAATTTTAGAAACCTTGCCTTGACATGTTTTGCACATCACACTTTAAAACCAAATTTCATAAATTTTCACACTTCAAATGAGTTTTTGTCCAACATAACATTTGTTCCTTATACAAAAACCTTTCCAACCATTACCCATATGCCTATGCTTGGGTTATCTAAATGGTACTTTTGAAGAGATGTTTGTTTAGGTGCAAATGAAGAATTCACTTGAAATCTTGTTACATGAGCATTTGCCTTGCAAGTTACACGTCCATTTCCCTTTGGCTATTGCTCAAAGTTCATTTGGCATTATTTTTGGGCCTTGTGCATGATCATGCAAGCCCATGCAATGAAGCTTCACATGCCATGCACACGGATCATCCCACACTTTCCTTGCCACTTTCTCTATAAATAGAGACTTCATTCCCTCCATTTCACACCCTAATTTCAACCTGAAATGTTGCAGAAAATTCATTCCCTAACCATCACTAAAGAAGCAAGTTTCATTTCTCTTAAAATTTTCAGATCTAGAATTCAGCTTCATCAGGTTGTATTCTTAGATCTAGTGCTTCTAGACCTTCATCATACACTTCATTGAGTTTCTGTTTTAATAAAGCAAGCAAGGTTTCAAGCTCAAATCACCAGAACTCAAGCTTACATTCCAACTGGTATTTCCTTCAATTCTCCTAATCCATTGACCTTTTGGATGGGATTTTGTGTTGGCTGAAGTCCTCTCAATAGAGGCATCATATTTATGCTTTTAATTTTTGCAATTCATTGAGTTCATGATGAACACCAGATTTTTCAACTTCTGATTTCTCAAATCCTAGAGATCTAGAATGAAAATGGATGGTACAGGGACGATGTACATCATCCCAGCCTTCTATTGATGTATAGATCGCACATTTTGGTTAAGGTTTTAATTTCTGCAATTTGGCCGGAAACTGCAAGCTCACCGGAGAAGACGGTGGCTCCGGTGGCTTCATCATCTCCAGTTTTAATCTGGACCGTGTGATGGTGTTTCCAGATTCAATCCTGATCATCCATTGTTATGACTTTTAATTCTTTCTCATGTGCACGCATTGACTTGGATCCATGGTAGGCGCGCGCTTCGTGGCCTCTTGATTTGCCAGCTCAATTAATGAGCTTAGATCAGACGGTCCACGCTTTTTTCTAATTTTTATTTTCTGTTTTATTTTCCTTTTATTTTCTTTAATTCCAATTATTTTAAAAAATTAATATCTCTTTCATTTTTTATCCAAAAAATATGGGACCAATTGCATTATTTCCCAAATAAATTCTAGTTTCTATTTCTGATTTTTAATATTTTTTATTTTGTCATTTGATATTTTTTGTGAATTTTCTCTTTTCCGGTTATTTTTAATTCATTTTAAATAGTTTTTTATATTCAAAAAATGCAAAAATATTTTCCTAACCTATTTGAATGATGATGGATCTAAGAAAAATATTCTCATCAATTTTTGAATTGATTTGAGATTTATTTGAGATTTTAGTTCAATTAGGTTATTTTTATTCATTGTTAATTGATTAAAAATAGTTTCTAACTTTTAAAAATGCTGAAATTTTTTGTCAAACTTTGTTTGACCTTGTTGAACTTGGGATAAATCACTTGGACCTTTCAAAGTTGATTTGAAGTGATTTTGAAGTTTGACCTTTCTTTTATTTTTAATTCAAGTTTAATTTTAAATATTAAAAATGCCAAAAATATTTTGTTCATTTCTTGACTTCCAATCTTCATCTCACTTCTGTTTTTGATTGTTTGACCTTGACTTTCAATATTATTGGTCAACATATGAGGATTGGTACATTTTATTCCATTTAGTGTACTTTAATTTTGTCATTTCCATTTATCATTTTCATCTCCTTCTTCTTCTTCTTATTTTCTTTTTGATGAATGAGTTGAAGATTGATAAGTTAGCATTGATTAGGGAGATTTAACCTTCCTTGATTCAAATCTAATTCATCTTGATCAATTGATCAAGTGAATGGCTTTGCATTAAGGATATGTTGTCTTCTAAATCATGCAAAAGGCTTAAACCAATACAAGATCATTTCTCTTCTTCTTTTTGGCATGGCAAGTTGTTGGGACTTGGTTCACTAATCAAGACTACTAACTTGTGTTTGTTGCCTACATTATTATTGACCGGCCTCAGATAGTTGTGACTTCTACATAAGTCCAATTACAATTGCTTAACATAGCGCTAAATTTTGCCTTATGGCATACTAACTATTGACCACTAACAACTAACTTTTACTTTATGCAATTTACTTTCATGCAATTTCCTATTCTTGCACATATTATTCATTTACTTTTTCCTTTGCTCATTGGAGCACATGTTTATGTTAATGCCATTTGCCTTTTGCCCACTTGGGTTTATAATTGTGTATATATCTTTTGTGCTTGTGTTTGTCTGTTTGTTGTGATTCAAATTCCAAGAATTGGACAATATGGACTTAGAATTTAGGACCCTACTCAAGCAAATGGAATTTGAAGAGCAACTAGGCCTCATGCCTTTAGAGTGCTTAAATGTCAAAGAGCAACTAGGCCTCCTGCCTTTAGAATGCTTAAAGCTTAAGGAAGAACTTTGAAAGGACCATCTTCTAAACTCCCTCTTGTCCATTCTTTGATTGTTTATAGAACTTTTTGATGTGTGTTTTCTTGTGCTAGGGGATTCCAACCTTGATTAACTTTGAGGAACCATTACCATGAGCATCCAAAGTGAGAGAAACAAAAGCCATTGGAGGATTCTTAGAAACATCCTTTGCTTGTTGATTGCTTAAGTTTGTACTTGTGATTGCTTATTCCAAAGGATGGGAGCTACTTGGATCATCAATATGATCTCAAGAGAGGAACTCCAAATGTGGTTCATCTTCTTATCCCTCACCTTTTTGTTTTGATTAGGACTTAGCCATTCTTCTTCTTCTCTCCACTCTAACCCAAGCCAAAACTTTTGTGCAAACATCTAACACTTGTTTTCAACATTAGAAACCTAAGCCTTATGCTTTTGATTTTCAAACTTTCTTTTCATAATACTTATTTTGAATTGAACCTTTTAATCCACTTTGACCATTTTTGTATATACTTCTAATTGGTAAATATAACCCATCCAAATATCTTTTTGTGGTTTCAAAGGCCACTTCTTAATCAAATTTTCCATAACCTTTAGCTACTAGGTTTGAGTTATCTTTGTGGTAGATGTAATACTCACATATATCCTTAGTGATGGACAATGAGTCTTCCATGCTTATTATAGGGTTAACCCCTCACTAGCATGTTGAAGTTATCCTCACATGGTGGATTTGTGGTTTGGTTGAGTTTTCTCCCTTTGATAACAAAAGACCTTAAGGCTTTTGGACCAATCAATTCACCAACTTGTTTTGAGATTGTTACCCCGAACTACAAGGTTTTGATCCTAATCTTTTTTAAGATGGTACGTAGGCAATGAGTTTATCCATTCAAACACAAAATGTAAATAAACTTGTATATTCTTTTCTCATCCCTTCAATCATGTTTGCACAAATAAACTTTCACAAAAATACCAACCTTACAACAAAGGTGAAAAGGGCTCCCTAGGAGTACCTAGGATGTTTTGGGTGCCTAACACCTTCCCATTGCATAACCAAGCCCCTTACCCAGATCTCTGTTTCTTTTACTAGTTTTTGTTAAAACTTTTAGGTTTTTGTTCGCTTTCTAACCATTCCTTTGGATAAATAGAAGTGCGGTGGCGACTCGACTTGTATGGTTTACCTTGGATTTAGTCAATATTTCTAATGGTAACGAATACCCCGCTACACATATGTGTTTGGTAAAAAAGATGTTTGAGAAAAATAGAGTGTGGGGATGAGAAAATAATTCATTGATTATATTTTTGTGTTTGACAAGATCTTCGAACTTGTGTCTACGTACCAACATAAAAATGAGGGATCAAAACCTCATAGATCGTGGTAAAAATTTCAAAGAAGTTGGTGAATTACCAAAAGTTTGAATGGAGTTGTTAGTTCTTTTTTGTCTTTTAAAATTTCAAGTCAATATGTTTATGTTTATTTACAAGTTTTATTTAAGAAAGAGTTTGAAAATTCAATAGCATAAGGCCAAAGTTTTTAATCATTAAAGCAAAGTCTAAGTTTGAAATCACAAGCAAAGAAAGTTTTTGAAAAGGGGGAGAGATTTTGAAATTTAAGAAGTGGGAGGTAATGAAGAGGCTATCCTAAGCACAAATTTAAGAGTTAAGAGTTGAAAAGATTTGACCAATAGGATGCAATCCAACAGACAAGAATGTCATATAGAGACCCATTTTTCCTTTTGACTTTTATCAAGCAATAATCAATAAGCAACGAGTAATATCCAGACATCATGAAGATCAAGGCATCAAATAAATATAGCCACATCCAAGCAAGCAATTCCAATAGCTAGCAGTCTTAATTGTTTTCCCATGTATCAGATGAAATATTCCTTGATCAACTTAAAGCAAAGCATCAGACAAAAGATCAAAATAACAATTAAGCACAAAGACAGAGTAGCAGATGAATTCAAACAAATCCCAAGGCTTGTATCAGATGAAGGCTTAGTTCACAACAACTCAGTCTCAGAATGTTGGCATTGGCCAAGTCCTTTTTGCACAGGGAATATTGCCTAATCCTAAGTCCAAAAGTTCAGATAAAGTTCAATAGTCCACCAAATGTTTTTTAGGGTTTTTGTTGTTATTAGGTATTTAAAGGTCCTAAGACCACAAACAAAATCAAAACACACAAACAATATTTACAATCACAAAGTATGGCTCAAATGAGCAAAGTGAAAATGACATAAACATAAATAAGCTATATGAAATGTAAATGGCAATGCATGATAAATGACTGAAATTTAAATTTCATAAAGTAAATGACTTGAAAGTAAAGCAATATTAACAAGAGTTAGTCAAATGTTAGTCAAAAGTTAGTGGTGATTTTTAATTGATTAAGTCATTCTTTGGACAACACTCAACCATCCATTCACAAGTATGAATCCTTAAACCAAGACATCTTCCATGAGAAGGGCTCCAACTTGGATAATTCAATAATTATGCCACTAGCTCCCATGAAAGGAAAAAAGGTCAAGTCTCCACACAATGTCATGAAGAATGGGAGACTTACAAATTCACTTACTAGAATGCTATGCCTTTATGGTCAAATTTAGCCCTATGTTAAGCAAGCGTAATTGGACTTATGTAGAAGTCACAACTATCTGAGGTCGGGCAATAAAATTTAGGTGTTAATGCATGTTAGAGATTTGGTATGAAGAACCAAACTCCTAAACCATACCACACACTCAAAGAAAATATCCAAAGGCAGGGACCTATCTCATTCGTACTTGTATTGATTCATCTGACACAAGGTCATTGATGAATCAATTAGCCTTTAGACATTAGAGATTTCATTGGTCAAATGAGGGAATAGGAAAGAATATGGATGAAGATGAAGAGGGAGGGGAAGATAGAAACACAAATTGATCATGGGAGAAATTTCATCAAATCAAAACCATTTATTCATTTTGGAAGATGAAATGTACATTTCATAAATCCCCTAAATCCAATGGTTTTGATCCAACAAAAGTCAAAGCAACCTTGACCAAGGCCCAAACAAAAAGTCAAACATCACAAGACCATAAAAATGGCTGAACAATATTTTAAACATTTAATCAATTAAAAATCAATTTAAAAATGAATTAAAATGCATTTTAATTTGGTCAAAACCTAAAATCTTTTCAAAACACCAAATAAATGGCCAAGGGATTTATCGTAGGTTAAACAAGGTCAAAGGACCTTAGACAAAAAAATTCACTATTTTTGAAAAGTTAGAAGTATTTTTAAATAATTAAAAATATGCACAAAAACAATTAATTCATGAAAAATATCAAAATTAATCCAAAAAATAATTTTAATTCAGAATATGTAAGAGACAAATATTTAAAGATTTTTGGTGAAAGTCCCATATTTTTTGGATTAAAAATGAAATTTATATGAATTAAACAAAATAAATGGTTTAAATGAAAAATCAGAAATCAAAAAAGAAAATAGAAAAAACAAGGGTCATCAGATCTCCCTTATTAATTGAGGTGGCAGATCTGATGGCCAAGCGAGCGCGTTCCATGATGCACTGCAGTCAACGCGTTGCAAACTTGGTATTTAAAAGCAAGGGACCAGATTAAAACATGGGATGATGATCAAAGGGTTCTGGACATGCCAACACACCACTGGAGCTAGGGCTCCGGTCATCTTCTCCAGTGGACCTCATCGGACTGGTCCATTATCAACCAAATGGAAAATGAAAAGTGAGTACATGTTTTTGAAGGAAAAATGCTCAGGAGCACGAATTTGACCTCCATTTCTTTCAATTCCAAGTATATTGAAAATACATGGATTTGAAATTTGAGGTTCATGATCTGAGTTTCTTCGATTTGACCTCAAAGCAACTCAATCTTGTTTCCTACATTGGTAGGACTTCAGCCAACCAAAATTCAAAGAGAATGGTGAAGAATTGAAGAGAGAAAGTTTCTAAAAAATCACCTTTGAGTAGCTTGAATTTGGATTAATCTTGCTTCCAATTGGCCTTGGCTCGACTCCAGAAGCTTGCAGGAAGTGAATTATATCAAAGAAGGGCTTGGATTCTTGGAGTTTCAATCTCAAAATAGAAGGAGATTTGAAACTCGATTTCAAGTGAAATCTTCAAGTTTATACTTTAATGGAGTTTAGGGAGGTAATGGTTCAAAGCTTGGGCAAGCAGGGATTACTTTTCTAATCATAATGGCCTTGTATTTATAGTGTATCAAGTTGCTTTTCACACACTTTGAAAATTTTCCAATTTTAGCAACTTTGGTGCATGGATGCATGGGTAATGATTTGAGCCTAAGGAATGATGCAATCCAACTCCAATTCCTGCGCATTGAGTACTGAAACCATAACATGTAAGCATGCATGCAATAGGAAATGGTTATTCGAATTCAAATTTTACCAAAACAAACCTATGAAAGGAACCATGCGCAAGTCCCACAATCTTGGTTCAAATGAGGTGATTTTCCAAACTTCCACCTCAAAATTAATCCTGATCCAAGCTTCAAATGGAATCTTGTTGTAAGGCTTATCAAGAATCAGATTATATGTCGTTATGGTGTGCCAAGTAAGATTATTACCGATAATGGATCAAACTTGAATAATAATATGGTGGAAGCTCTCTGCAAAGACTTCAAGATTGCACACCATAATCCTTCTCCCTACAGACCTAAGATGAATGGGGTTATTGAAGTTGCGAATAAGAACATCAAGAAGATCATTCAGAAGATGGTTGTGACGTATAAAGATTGGCATGAGATGCTCTTATTTGTTTTGCATGGGTACGGTACATCCATCCGGAATTCAATAGGGGCAACCCCTTTCTCTCTCGTCTATGGTATGGAAGTTGTACTCCCCGTGGAGGTTGAGATCCCATCATTGTGTGTCTTGATGGAAGCCACGTCGACTGAAGCTGAATGGTGTTAGACCAAATATGATCAATTAAATTTAATTGAAGAGAAGAGATTGACTGTCATGTGTCATGGTCAATTATATCAATAGAGAATGAAGAAAGATTTTGATAAGAAAGTCAAGCATCGTGTGTTCAGAGAATTTTTCTCTTGGAATCATTTTCATATGACAAAAATTGTAGGAGATAGGGTCTAGTGAACCCTAGTTTTAACCAGTTGACTTTCTCTGGTCAACCAACATGAACCAACTTGCAAACTTGAAGCTCTCTTGTTCTTTTGGACTCATGGAGGATCATATATGTAAAACAGGATGTATAATTAGGTATCCATTTAAATGTTTGATCAAATGATGAAGAAACTTGTTGAGGAAGTCACACAAGACACCCAGATGAATTAGGGCTTCCAAGGCAAACAAGCTTCAAACTCTTTATGATTTCTTGATCAAAATGATAGGTGAAGATCATAGGGATCCATATATGATGTCTAGAACCAATGTGAACCATTCCTTGATTGATCTCTTGCACTAAGGGTCTCAAACCCTATATATGAGCTTGGTGAGGCATTGGTGGATGCACACACTACCTACAAAAGAAATAAAGCTATACATTTGAAATTCTGGTATCAGATATAAGATGTCGAAGGTAATGTCACGACACTGATATCTGCTAACACACAATGGATAAATAAACAGAATGGTAAAGCAAATCACACAAGGAATTGTTAACCCAGTTCGGTGCATTTCACCTACGTCTGGGGGCTACCAATTCAGGAAGGAAATTCACTAAAATAGAATTAGTTCAAAGACTCTCCGTACACTTCAACAAGTTACATTCTTTCTCACCTAATCTCTACCCGTGCAATTTCTACCTAAGCACTCTTAGATATGAGAACCCACTCACTTCCCTTACAATCACACACCAATGATTTTAAACAACAATCCCTTGTGAAAAGAAAATACTTTTCAATTACACACTCTTGATTTTACTTCACAGTTTCAATCAAGAAGACACACTCTTGATCTTGCTTCACAGCTTTGATCAAGAAGACATACAATCTTGCTTAACAGCTTTAGAGTGACAAATTACAACCACAAACCAATCCAATTCAATCATCAATGGGTGACTTGAATGACCTACAAGTCTTACGACTAAACAGAAAAAAACCCTAGCTCTCTCTCTGTATTTCGCTTAGTATTGGTTGTGTGTTCAAACAGGTTTTCTAAGTCCCTTTTTATAGAAGCATTCTGCTGGGCTTGGACATCTTGAAAACCCTAAATCTATTTTCCAATCAAATCTTTTTATAACAGCTGGTCAGATCTCTTTGGAAAATAAGTAAATTTGGTTGTAATAAACGATTGAATGCGCCAGCTAATCAGATCTTCAATCATTCAAAGATTTCCATTAATTGTGCAATCATAAAACACCAGACATTCATACTGAATATTCTGTGTACAGGATGTCATGGCATCGGGTCTGACATCCTGGAAAAATCCTGCATAATCCAATAATTCCTTTTATAGCTTTCAGCAGGTACAACCATATCATATGTCATGTCCTTGTGTATGTCATCTGAAACAATCTTGCTTGAACATGTCTTCCATTTAAGCTCCAGCAGGTACAACCAATATCAGAAGCCATGGCATTGTATGTGGCATTCTAAAACAATCCTGCATGCACATGTTCTTGAACTCCAGCAGGTACATAGGATATCTTATGTTAAGACATCACATATGACATCTTGTGAACACTCTTTGTTTTACCAAAATTGCTGCCAACACTTAGAATCAACAAACTCCCCCTTTGGAAAATTTTGGCTAAAACATATATCTGTCCTTTTTGTTCACAAGGTAAACTATCAGCAGTTAAACAACATAGCAGTTGTTTAATATGCAGCAGAAGCAATAACAATTACTAGATATAACTACTAGTAATACACACATGCACAAGGGTACTTCTCCTCCCCCTAAGTCTATGCAACAAACAACAGAATTACTAGTTATGGATGCAACTAGTAAGACACACAAATACACAATGCACAAGGGTACTCTTTCTCCCCCTAAATTTGTGCATTCATCAAACAACAGCTACTGTAACTTCAGCACCTGTACCAGCCAGAATGTCATTCTGACATCTGCTTCAACATGTTAACATTCAGAATTTCCTTCTGACATCTCCTGCAACATGTTAACATTCAGAACCTCCTTCTGACATCTCCTGTACAACGCAGAGGTTGCACAGAACATCAGACATCTCCTCCAACATCTCAGAATAGAACATCGTTATGTCTTACATCAGACATCTCTTCCAACATCACAGAACAGAACACCATTCTGTCTTACATCAGACATCTCTTCTAACATCACAGAACAAAACATCATAGAACATCATTCTATTCAACATCATCAGTTGTCATCTGTTTAGATCTCCACAACCACATATTTAACTGCAGCTCTCCACATAATCACTTCTCCCCCTTTTTAGTCAAAATTTTGACCAAAGGTGACCAATTAGACAAAATAAATGCCAATTAGCCTAGCAGAGAATGTCACCACAGATGTCATAACATATAACATGTTAAAACATACTTGTTCAGGAGATACATACCAACATTATACACAGTTGTGACAGCTAAGATAATTAGAAATCCATGGAACTCATTAAGATCCCAAATATTACATCAAGGCATCAGTAAGAACTGCCACAAAATACAAACATTTCAGCAGAAACAAAACATCCAAGCTTCCAAAATAGTCATAACAGCATCCAGAACAGCACACATGTCATCAAAACAGGGGGACCATCACCACAGAAGCAGAGCTGCCACTAGATTGAGCATTGGACCTCTCACTTGAGGTATTGGCATCTGAATCCTTGGTCTCACCATCTTCCAGATGGAAGGAAATGTTGTCCAAATGCACAGCTGCAACCTTAGCTGGAAACTTTCTAACAGTTTGCCTTTTAGCAGGTGAGATGTCTGGGACATCGTCTTCGACATCATCTTCAGAATCAGAGCTTTCTCTTATTTTCCTCTTCTGAACCTCTACTTTACTCCATGATTTAGAAGGACCTACAGCAGCAGACTTGCTACTAGTTCTAGCTGTCAACATCTCAGCCACAGTCTTGCCTTTCCTAGTTTTCATTTTCTTTGCAACACTTGGTTTCAAGTGATGAACCAAGGTGTCATCTTCCTCTTCTGAACTCTCTTCCTCCAAATCAATTACTCTCTCAGCAGTGTCATGCTTCTTTCTTGGCCATTCTTTGACTTGACCGACAATGATTGTCCTACCGACTTCATTGTCTGTGGCTTCTAACTCAACAGCTCCTTTTGTTCCTTTCCCTAGGGACTTATTCATTATAGTTGAGGAGAACCTTACACACCTTCTTCTCACAAAGACGTTGCAGAATTCTTTGTTATTCTTGTCAGAAATATCCTCTGGGATATTCACCACAAAGTCTTCCACTAAACCTTCAAAACATTGGGGTAATACACTAATTGTTTTCATCAAACCAGCAAACTTGATTAATTTCATAACCTCCTTCACTTCTACAGCCTCCTTCCCTAGCTCCCTTTCTATAGCAACTCTCCTCTGTATAAAAAATTTCCACTTTAATTGCTATAAATTCTCATGAATACAAATCCCCAATTTCCTTCTTAAACATTTAAACTGATTAGCATCCAAAGCTTTTCTAAATATGTCAGCTAATTGCATTTCAGTAGTAACATGCTCCAGTGCTATGATTTTCTCTTCCATAAGTTCTCTAATAAAGTGATGACTAATATCAATGTGCTTCGTCCTACTGTGCTGAACAGGATTTTTGGAAATACTCGTAGCACTCAGGTTGTCACAGTACACTGTCCTGACATCTTGTGTGACATTATGTTCAGTCACCATTAGTTTCAACCAACCCTATTGAGAACAGCTACTTCCAGCTGCTATGTATTCAGCTTGATATATAGCACAAACACCATTTTCATCTTTGAAAACTTTCAAATGTGTAGGAACAGGAGTCCTTGCACTCTTCATGCCAATCTTCTTAACATTGTTCTTGGCACATTTGCTTTGGGATAGAAAAATAGACTCTTCTATCTGCTTGACTTGTAGCCCAAGTCCAACAAAGCTCTTCCTAACTTCAGACTGTATTTGACGAGCAACATGTTCTACCATCTGATCTGACCTCCTACCAAAACCAATATTATCCACATCTGTTTGAGCCATCATAGCTTTAGTTTTTAACTTGGAGATGATTTCCACATGATCTTCCTTCTCATTCTCCAGTTGTACTATCTTCTGGCTTTCAACTTGTTGACTTTCATCTATCTTGGCCTTTAGAACCACTGCTTCTGTTTTTAATTTGGAGATGGTTTCCAAGTGTTCTACCTTCTCATTCTCAAGTTGAGTTATTTCCTTCTTCTGACTTTCAACCTGTTTACACCACTCTACACTTTTGAGAGACAACTTTCTGTAGGTAGTGGCTAACTCTTCAAAGGTTACTTCACCATCACTTGAGTCTTCATCAGAATCCCATCTTCCAGTCAAGGCAGTCATAAGATTTGCAGATTCTTCTGTTTCACTTCCATCTGACCAAGTGGCAGCAAGACTCCTCTTTTATTTCTTGAGGTAGGTCCCACATTCAGTTCTAATGTGTCCATACCCATCACATTCATGGCACTGAACTCCTTTTTCTTCTTTGGGATTTTCATCTGACCTTGTTCTTCTTCCAATATTGTTGGATTTACTGATTTTAGATGTGATGTTCTTGACATTAGCCTTAGATCTTTCATCCATCTTTTTCACTAGCTTGTTGAACTGTCTTCCCAACACTGCTACATCATCTGCCAGATCTTCATCAATATCTGGACCACCTTCCTCCTCAGTGTTTGACTTGAATGTTATGCTTTTGGCTTTCTTTTCAGATCCATCACACATTCCCATCTCAAATGTTTGAAGGGATCCAATTAGCTCATCAACTCTCATATTGGAAATGTCTTGAGACTCTTTTATGGCTATCACTTTCATGGCAAATCTCTTAGGGAGTGACCTGAGTATTTTCCTCACTAATTTTTCATCTGATATCTTCTCACCCAGGGCTCCTGAGGCATTAGCAATTTCAAGGATATTCATATGAAATTCATGAATATTTTCATCTTCTTTCATCCTTAAATTTTCAAACTTGGTAGTGAGCAGCTGCAGTCTAAACATCTTCACTCTAGAGGTGCCTTCATGAGTGATTTTGAGAATGTCCCAAGCATCTTTAGCTATTTCACAATTGTTTACCAATCTGAAGATGTTCTTGTTTACTCCATTGAAGATGGAATTCAAAGCTTTAGAGTTTCCAAGGGCTAGGTCATCCTCCTCCTTGGACCATTTTTCTTCAGGCTTTTTCTCAGCAGTGGCTTCTCCTTCTTTAGTAACTACAAGGTGCACCCAGCCTATCAAGACAGCGTTCCAAGCCTTGTTATCAAGGGATTTTAAAAAGGTTACCATTCTAGGTTTCCAATACTCATAGTTAGAACCATCCAAAATTGGTGGCCAATGAACAGATCCTCCATCCCTCTCCATTGAACCAGAAAGTATTGTCCCTAGATCTCACCCAGAACCAGAGTAGGATGCCTGCTCTGATACCAATTGAAATTCTGGTATCAGATATAAGATGTCGAAGGTAATGTCACGACACTGATATCTACTAACACACAATGGATAATTAAATAGAATGGTAAAGCAAATCACACAAGCAATTGTTAACCCAGTTCGGTGCAACTCACCTACGTCTGGGGGCTACCAAGCCAGGAAGGAAATTCACTAAAATAGAATTAGTTCAAAGACTCTCCGTACACTTCAACAAGTTACAGTCTTTCTCACCTAATCTCTACCCGTGCAATTTCTACCTAAGCACTCTTAGATATAAGAACACACTCACTTCCCTTACAATCACACACCAGTGATTTTAAACAACAATCCCTTGTGAAAAGAAAATACTTTTCAATTACACACTCTTGATTTTACTTCACAGTTTCAATCAAGAAGACACACTCTTGATCTTGCTTCACAGCTTTGATCAAGAAGACATACACTGTTGCTTAACAGCTTTAGAGTGACAAATTACAACCACAAATCAGTCCAATTCAATCATCAATAGATGACTTGAATGGCCTACAAGTCTTACGACTAAACAGGCACAAACCCTAGCTCTCTCTCTGTATGTCGCTTAGTATTGGTTGTGTGTTCAAACAGGTTTTCTAAGCCCCTTTTTATAGAAGCATTCTGCTGGGCTTGGACATCTTGAAAACCCTAAATCTATTTTCCAATAAAATCTTTTTATAACAGTTGGTCAGGTCTCTTTGGAAAATAAGTAAATCTGGTTGTAATAAATGATTGAATGTGCCAGCTAATCAGATCTTCAATCATTCAAAGATTTCCATTAATTGTGCAATCATAAAACACCAGACATTCATACTGAATGTTCTGTGTACAGGATGTCATGACATCGGGTCTGACATCCTGGAAAAATCCTGCATAATCCAATAATTCCTTTTATAGCTTTCAGCAGGTACAACCATATCAGATGTCATGTCCTTGTGTATGTCATCTGAAACAATCCTGCTTGAACATGTCTTCCATTTAAGCTCCAGCAGGTACAACCAATATCAGAAGCCATGGCATTGTATGTGGCATTCTGAAACAATCCTGCATGCACTTGTTCTTGAACTCCAGCAGGTACATAGGATATCTTATGTTAAGACATCACATATGACATCTTGTGAACACTCTTTGTTTTACCAAAATTGCTGCCAAAACTTAGAATCAACAACATTGGCATATTTTTGGTATTTTGGTTAGTAAACAAAGAAAAATAAAGTATGATACAATCCAATATGCTTGGTGATCTCTCTCAATGCAAACCCAATGAATGAGGGGTAAGGAAGATGCCAAGGTGTGATCCCAAAGCCAATGCATATGATGAGATAACATGAGGGATCTTAGGTTCAAAATTGGGGTCTTACAGCTGCCCTTATTTAAGGACATTCTAACTGAGGATGTGAAGATTAAAATGTCCGTACAACTCAATAGAATGGACTTAAATAACAACATATAGAAACAAATTTTGGTCCCTAAGAGACCTCATGATGCATATGATATGAATGTTAAAATAATATTTGTGGGGAATATATTGCCACAAAAGAAAAATATCCAGAGAGACTGAAAAATCCACAAGAGCGTATTGTATTCCATAAGGAAAACTCACTGGGAACACAGAGACTCTGGGGATAAAAGTTGTGCATAGGCCAAGCTACGACTTAAAACTGCTTGAGATATGAGGGGAATTTCCATGAAAATAAATCAACAGAAAGACTCGGTCTGGGGATAAGGAAAATCTGCGGGGATATGAATAAATCATAACAAAACTAAAATACTCAAACCAAATAGGAAATGGTGATTTCACTAAGGAAATACGCACTCAAACTCAACTAGGGAAGAATGAATCTTCAATACAAGAGTAAAAAGAGATATACTATCCATTACCGGTTATTGGGTAGGAAGATAATACACTCTGACGGAGGGACATCCGTTAACGGTTAGGGTAAACATATCAAGGATGACTCGCTAAGGAGAAAGAGATGTATTCGTTACCTTTTACTGGGAAAGAATACCCTATTGGGGAGAGAATTCAAATAGGATTTACAACTATCGGTTATTGGGCAGAAGACCAAAGAGAGAGTATATGTCACTGGTTAAAGTGAACATATCAAGGATAAACTCAAAGGAAGAATATATGTCATTGGTTAGGATGAACATATCAAGGATAGACCACCTGGGAAATAGGGAGAATATCCGTTACCGCTTAGGGTAAACATATCAAGGATAACTTCCAGGGAGAAATAGGACTTACATAAATTAGTTACTGGATAAAATACCAAAGATAGAATATCCGTCACCGGTTAAAGTGAACATATCAACGATAGACTCAGAGGGGAAAATAGGAATTACAACTACCAGTTACTGGGTAGAATACCGAAAAGGGAGAGAAAATCCATCACTGGTTAAAGTGAACATATCAAGGATTGACTCTCTGGGGAATACAATGGGGATTACAACTACGTTTTTACCGGGTAGAAAACCATAAAAGGAAGAATATATGTTACAGGTTAGGATGAACATATCAAGGATAGACTACCTGGGGAAACGTGAAAATGAATCCGCTAGGGAAAGCAAAGGAAGTAGATTACATCTTATCGGGTATTGGGCAAACGTAATGTACTCAAAAATCGAGAAGAATATTACTAGTTACTCGGTAATTAACTCTCAGTGGATCAAAATATCTATCTAGGTAATAACTAGAAAGAAACGATCAAATAAAGACTCGGCCCAATGAGGATCTAACTCAAGGGGAGTAGTTCCATCCAAATAATTAAGTGGGGAGGAAACTGGAATAATGATCATCCACGAGGAAATAACTCAGTGGGGAATAAGAAAGGTTGAATTCTTTCTGCTTAAGGGGCTGACACTCTACAATTTAAGGAGGATAGACACACCAAATCTGCATGGGTAAATGATATTACCGAAGCAGGGGATCAACATAAAGAAATCAAATATGATAAAATGCCTAATGAAATATCTAATGATGTGTTTTATGCATGAATATGTATGTATATGATCATGATTATGCTAATAAAACAACACAAAAGATACAAATAACAAAGATTTGAATCATTGCTGCAACACTCGGCTAATCTCAACAAGATGGAAACACTAATTGGAAAAAATGCCAGGGATGAAAATAAATCATCGGGCTCTGCATAAATCAGCTTTGGCTAGGAAAGACATGGAAAGCATGCTTCCAATCAATCATGGCAAACTCCACGGGGAGAAGAGAGCACTGGTGAAGGATGATCAACCAAACATGTCGAGGATAGAACAAGAACCTACTAAGGATCCAAATTGTCAACACTACGGGGAATTTTAAGTCACCACCCTGTTAAATGGGAGATAACTTTGCAGGGGACTGAATCAAATATTGCTCTGAATCCAACACTGTCGGGAACAAGGGATCTTCCTAATAGAAGATGAACTCTGCTGGGGAATACAAAAGGTAAAACTCTGCATGGGGATTTAAGCAAATTGTTGGGGATGCTATGACCAAGATCGACGCATTCCTCAATACTTAACAAATTCTTCTTGGAGATTGCAAAATAAACCAATTCCAAGGCAAAGATAACCGGATCTGATTCGCGCAAAGGGGAAACTGCCAAAGTTATACAACACAATTTAATGCAAAATGGAAACCAAATAAAGGTTTCGGATCTCCAGGGCCCAACCATAAGACCGGGGAATATGAATTTGCAAAGGGGACCGATCAATAGCGTGACTGGAGATGAGACCCACCGCTCTACTAGAGATGGTGAAACATTCGGGGATAAACTCATCAACCAAGCTGGGGATAAATGACGAACTTTTGGGGAGGAAAATAGTCACCAAACCAATTGCTTGGGGAAGTCCAACAATGCTTCACACCTCAAGACTTACTTGTTCTCGGATTGTTGTTGTCATTCCTTAGTGAAATCGATTATTCTTAAAGTGATTGTTTTTATTATTTTAAGAAAAATAATTATTCATTAATTCATTTCAAAATTATCATCATAAAAATTTAATTTTATTTAACATAAGTAAATAAGAATAGAAATAATTGGATAAAAGCTCAACTTTTTTTAATAGAATGGTAGTCTGTAAATGACGAGACTCCATAGATTTTTACAATGTTTGAAAATGGTACTTTACATGAAAAAGGGCTATATTGAATACAATGATCACTACTCTTTCTACCAACTTCAACATCCATTGTGCTTGTCTTCAGTTGAGAATGATGAATCAGATACAAATGACTTGCTCAAAGCTGCTTCCATGATTAGGACCCACCGAATGCAGTTACTTACCATAATCCCTGATTTTGTCCTAAATTGCCCCAAGGTGGGATGCTCAATCTACCAGGATAAATTTTCTATTTTATGTCTCTAATTTTTGCCTGGATTACCCTTTCGGGTTTCCAATCCATCGAGAAACTCATTTTTTCCTAAGTCGCCCTTTCAGATTTTCAACTTAGCGAGTTGTTCTTTTCTTTTTAGGTGAAGTATTTCTTGACTGCAACGACATTCACAGGACGAGTGAACTCTTCACCATCCATAGTTGTAAGAATCAAAGCACCTCCTGAGAAAGTTCTCTTCACAACATATGGGCCTTCATAATTAGGAGTCCATTTTCCCCTAGCATCAGGTTTGAAAGATAAAATCTTCTTGAGCACGAGGTCACCTTCTTGAAACACACGAGGTTTGACCTTCTTATCAAAAGCTTTCTTAATTCTTTGATGATATAACTGACCATGACACATGAAAGTCAATCTCTTCTCTTTAATCAAATTCAACTAATCAAATCTGGTCTGGCACCATTCAGCTTCTATCAACTTGGCTTCCATTAGCACACGTAATGATGGGATATCAACCTCCATGGGGAGCACAACTTCCATACCATAAATGAGAGAGAAAGGGGTTGCCCCTGTTGGGGAGCATCTCATGCCAGTCTTTGTATGTCACAACCATCTTCTGAATGATCTTCTTAATATTCTTATTTTCAACTTCAACAGCCCCATTCATCTTGGGTCTGTAGGGAGAAGAATTATGATGTGCAATCTTGAAGTCTTTGCAAAGAGCTTCCACCATATTATTATTCAAGTTTGATCCATTATCAGTAATGATCTGACTTTGCATACCATAATTCCATATAATCTAACTCTTGATAAATCGGACCATAACCTGCTTGGTTACATTTGCATATGATGCCGCTTTAACCCACTTTGTCAAGTAATCAATAGCCACTAGAATGAAACGATGCCCGTTCGAAGCCTTGGGCTCAATCATACCAATCATATCAATTCCCACATGGAGAAGGGCTATGGAGAGGAAATGACATTCAACAGCGTCGGAGGAACATGAATTTTATCTGCATAAATTTGACATTTGTGGCATTTCTTCACAAACTTGCAATAGTCAGATTCCATTGTCAGCCAATAGTAACCTGCTCTCAACATCTTCTTTGCCATAGCATGCCCATTGGAATGAGTACCAAAGGAACCATCATGGACTTCTGTCATTAATAGGCCTGCTTCATGTCTATCCACACATCTGAGCAGAACCATATTGAAGTTCCTCTTATAAAGCACATCACCGTTCAGGTAGAAGTTGCCAGCTAATCTCCTCAAAGTCTTCTTATCTTTCAAGGACGTCCCAGGAGGGTAAATATGACTTTCGAGGAAACATTTGATATCAAAATACCAAGGTTTTTCATCTTTAACTTCTTCAATTGTAAACACATGAGTTGGCCTATCAAGACGCATCACAGTCAAATTAGGAACTTCAATCTAAAATTTCACCACAATCATTGAAGCCAACATTGCAAGAGCATCATCCATCCGGTTTTCATCTCGAGGGATATGATGAAACTCAACCTTTGTAAATAAAGTTGATATCCTCCTCACATAGTCTCTATATAGTATCAAACCGGGTTGATTCGTCTCCTATTCACCTTTAATATGATTCGCAACTAAAGTTGAATCTCCATAGACGTCAAGATATTCAATTCTGAGATCAATGGGCTCTTCAAGCCCCAAAATGTAAGCTTCATACTCAGCAATATTGTTTGTACACTTGAAAGTTAATCTAGCTGTAAACGGAAAATGAGTGCCTTGAGGAGTAATAATTACTGCCCCAATGCCATTATCATATGAATTAACAACTCCATTAAATACCATGCCCCAAAGAGAACCAGGTTCTGGCCCTTCTTCAAGCAATGGTTCATCACAATCTTTCATCTTCAAGTATAAAATCTCTTCGTCGGGAAAATCATATTGCACTGACTGATAATCTTCAATCGGTTGGTGAGCCAAATGGTCAACCAAGTCACTACCTTTAATAGCTTTTTGAGATCAGTATTCAATATCATACCCAAATAACAACATCTGCCAACGGGAAATTCTCCCAATTAAAGAAGGCTTCTCAAAAATGTACTTTATTGGATCCATTTTGGATATCAACCAAGTAGTATGAATAAACATATACTGGCGCAGACGCTTAGCAGTCCAAGCCAATGCACAACATGTCTTCTCAAGCATAGAATACCGAGTCTCACAGTCGATGAATTTCTTACTGAGGTAGTAAATTGTATACTCTTTCTTTCCAGATTCATCTTGTTGGCCAAGAACACATCCCATAATCTCATCAAGCACAATCAAATACATGATCAATGGTCTTCCTTCAACAGGAGGAGACAGAAATGGAGGCTTAAGCAGATATTCTTTGATACTATCAAAAGCTTTTTAGCAATCTTCAGTCCAATCACAAGACTGATCTTTCTGGAGAAGCTTGAAAATAGGTGCACATGTGGCAGTCATATGTGATATAAATCTTGAGATATAATTCAAGCGGTCGAGAAAACCGCTGATTTGCTTCTAGGTTTTGGGCGCGGGCATCTCTTGTATTGCTTTGACCTTGGCAGGATCAACTTCAATACCCTTCTCACTGAAAATAAAGCCCAACAACTTACCAGAACGAACACTAAAAGTACACTTATTGAGATTCAAGCGGAGTTTGTACTTCCTCAAATGCTGGAATAGCTTCAACAAATGCTCAGCATGCTCTTCTTCATTACTTGATTTGGCAATTATATCATCAACGTATACTTCAATCTCTTTATGCATCATATCATGAAAAGGAGTAGTCATGGCTCTCTGGTACGTTGCACCAGCATTCTTTATACCGAAAGGCATCACTCTATAATAGAATGTTCCCCGGGGTGTAATGAATATGGTCTTATCCATATCTTCAGGTGCCATTTTGATTTGATTATAACCGGAAAATCCATCCATAAACGAAAAGACTTTGAATTTAGCTGTATCGTCTACCAACATATCAATGTGTGGCAGAAGAAAATCATCTTTCAGACTAGCTTTATTTAAATCTCTGTAATCAACACACATGCAGACTTTTCCATCTTTGTTAGGAACAAGCACAAAATTTACCACCCATTGCTGATACTCGAAGGTAACAAGAAAACCAACATCAATTTGCTTTTGCTCTTCCTCTTTGATCTTTACTGCCATATCAGGATGAGTTCTTCTCAACTTCTGCTTGACCGGCGGGCATTCTGGCTTCAACAACAGTCTATGTTCCACAATCTTAGAATCCAGACCAGGCATATCTTGATAGGACCAAGCAAACAGATAGAAATAATATCGAAGAATATCAATCAACCCATTCTTAGCTTCTGGACACATTTGAGACCCAATCTTGACTTCCTTCATATCATCCTCAGAACCCAAGTTGACTAGTTCAATCTGCTCTTCAAACGGCTGAATGGATTTTTCCTCGTGCTCAAGTAAACGAGATAATACATCAGATACTTATTCATCATCAATCTCTTCCTCAACTTTAAACACAGGGAAATCAAAGTTTGGAGACGGAGTAGGATCATTGTATTCAATGGGTCTGAGAACCAACCTGCATAATAATTTGATATTTTGATTTTAGAGAAGTGGAGTGCGAACAAATATTATGCAGATGGAAGATTATTGTTTATTTATGTTTTTTTTTATTACCATTTTCCGAAAAGCAAAAAGTAAAAATAAAACATCATAGATGTAGATGAATAAAATTGTATTTTATTGATGATAATAATAAAAATGCCCAACAATGTTCATTTCTCCCTTAGGCATATGAGAAATATTTTTCTTAAAATAAAAAAAAATTACTTAGAACGGTGAATGACAATAGGAATATCAACAGCAACCCAATTGTTGCAAATCTAGCCATGCGTCACAAAGTTGGCGACAAATTTGTCTTCATCACCACTGTCTTCAGTAATGGAAGCTAAGTGTTGATCATTCCCATGAATGAACCCTCCACTGTGAAAATTTGGTTGCATAACTTTGGCTCGGGCGTTGAATGGCCCTGGTTGAAATCCTAGTCCGGCTCTGTTCTTGTTCTCAGCAACCTCCACAACACGACCCCACTTGTCAATAATGCCAGCCTAAATATCCTCTTGCGCATCTTCTAAAGAAGACATGGGTGCCGAAGTTTTCTTCAATTCATTAACAATAGATAAGGCTTGGAATAGCGTTCCAACCTCCTCCTCGGCATCAACGTACGTGAAAGATGACAAATGGCTCACCAACAATGCCTTCTCTCCACCAACAATGACAAGCTTGTCGTTCTTCACAAATTTCAACTTTTGGTGAAGAGTAGACGTCACTGCTCCAGCTTCATGAATCCATGGCCTTCCCAATAGACAACTGTAGGCCGGGCGGATATCCATTACTTGGAAAGTAATTTGGAAATCGCTCGAACCTATCTTTACTGGAAGGTCCACTTCTTTAATGACGGTTTTACGAGAACCGTTGAACGCTTTGACAACTATGTTGTTGTACGTCATTAGGGAGCCTTGATAAGAGAGTTTTGACAAAGTTGATTTTGGAAGCACATTCAAATATGACCCTGTATCAACCAACACATTGTACAAAGCGTCCTCCTTGCAATTTATTGAAATGTTTAACACCAAATTGTGATTTATGCCTTCCTCGGGAAGCTCTTCATCACAAAAACTCAAATTGTTACAAGAAGTGATGTTGGAAACAATGTGGTCAAACTGATCCACGGTAACATCATGCTCAACATATGCGTGTTCTAACAGCTTCTGCAACGCTTCTCTATGCGCTTCAGAATTCATCAGCAGTGACAGCACGGAGATCTTTGACGGAGTTTGGAGAAGCTTCTCCACAACAATGAATTCACTTCTCTTAATCAACTTTAGCACCTCATTATCATCGTTAGTCTTCAATTTGCTGGATTCACCAGACTGACACATAGGAGCGCTAACCGGATTCACTACTGGAATCTCTGCTTTCTTACTTTTTGCAGCATCTTCTACAATCTTCGGAAACACTGGACTGAATACACAACCACTACGGGTCACCTTCGCAATATCTGCAATGTTTACCATTGAGTCTACAACTGGTAGAGGAACCTCTTGACCATTCTCAATCAAAGTGTAATTGTATTGATATGGCACAACTTTATCGAATGCATAAGGGACAGGGTCCTCTAACCGTAACCAATGGTGATATCGGTCTATTGACATTATTGTTGCTACTACTATCAAACTGAATGATTACCCACTCAGGGGTCTTGAACACTGGTACAATCACATTCATATCATCTCCCAAATGACGGAACTAGAAAATTTGAATAAGTCCTTCATCCATTAGCCTTTGAATATCCCTCTTGACAATAACACATCCACGAGGTTCACGCTACAGATTACACAACCATCATGATCATGCTCACATTCACTAACCAAACAAATATCTTTATGCATTTCCACTAAGGATCTTCTGATATAGCAGACATCATATATCTTGAACTCACCAGGACAACCATCCACCATGTTCACAAATGTGTTACCATGAGGAGGCAACTAATTGGCTTTCACATTAGGCCCTTTGTCCTTAAAGGACACCATACCACTCTTCACGAGCTTCTAAACTTCGTATTTTAAAGGATAGCAATTCTCTATATCATGGCAAGGGGCTCCCTGGTGAAAAGCACAATGAAGGTCAAGCTTGAACCACCATGGTAGTCGCTCAGGAATTTGTGGAGGATTTCTTGGTTGAATGAGATTCTTGAGGACCAATGACGGGTATAACGCATAGGAAGAGGATCAAAGGAGACCTTCTTCCTTTTAATTTTTTGTTGATGATTATTGTTGTTGGTGGTGGTGGTTCTTTGTTACGGTTGTTGTTGATGTTGTTGTTGAATTGGAACTGATTGATTAGAATTATTGGAAAAACCCAAAATTACTGAAGAAACTTGATGTTGATGTCGACGGGGTTGAGAACTCTTTTTGACATGAGACCTTCTCTGCCTCCCCACTGATACTGAATTAGTTTCCCCTTCCTTCCTCTTGGAAAAACTCCCACCATACTTCTTGATGGTTGACGCCTCTTCTTTAGACAAACGTCCTTCACCGACTCCTTCTTCTAGCCTCATCCCCATGTTTACCATTTCGGTAAAATCATTAGAGGCACTCGCAATATTACGTTCGTAATAAAATGAACCCAACGTCTTCAAGAAGATCTTTGTCATCTCTTTCTCTTTAAGAGGTGGACTTATCTGAGTAGCTAACTCCCTCCATCTCTGAGCATACTCTTGGAATGTCTCCTTATCCTTCTGAGACATAAACCTCAACTGGTCTCTATCAGGCGCCATATCCACATTATACTTATACTTCTTGATAAAGGCCTCGCCTAAGTCATTGAAAGTACGGATGTTTGCACTGTTCAGACCCATGTACCACCTCAAGGCAGCTCAAATCAAACTGTCTTGGAAATAGTGAATCAGCAATTGATCATTATCCG
Source organism: Lathyrus oleraceus (assembly GCF_024323335.1). Lineage (NCBI taxonomy): Eukaryota > Viridiplantae > Streptophyta > Magnoliopsida > Fabales > Fabaceae > Lathyrus > Lathyrus oleraceus. The sequence goes on along the minus strand of NC_066582.1, from coordinate 150,286,729 downwards.
TCTGAGTAGACATATTTCTGGCATACATCACAAAAATCCTAGCTGAGGAACCATGCTTGATGCTCTTGAGAATTAATGTTTGAACACACTTTGGCTTAAGGAATCAACAAAAATCCTAGCTGAGGAACCATGATTGATGCTCTTGATGAAAATCCCTACCTTGAACAATAAACTTAAAGAAAGAAAGACATATTTTTGCTATATTGATTAGTGGTTAGATAAGCAATGAACATATAAACAAAAATATAAAACACCAACAAAGAGGTGTTTGATGATCTCTACAAAAGTCAAACCCAAAGATGAGAGGGAGAAGACAAAGATGTGACCTTGTTTGTATGCGAGGATGCAAATGATATGTGAGATCTTAAGTTAAAAACTATGGTATGACATTTTTCTGTGTGCAAGGTTTTAATCAGATCCTAGAGAATAAACTTAATTGTTGTTAAGAGAATCTTTAGGTACCTGAAAGGAACAACAAATTTGGGACTTCTTTATAAAGAATCCCTAGAATTTAAGCTAGTTGGATTATGTGATGCTGACTATGCTAGGGATAGAATTGAAATAAAATCCACTAGTGGAAACTGTCAATTCATAGTTAAAACCTAATATCCTGGGCTAGTAAGAGACATGCACCTATTACTCTATCTACATCAGAAGTAGAATACATCTTAGTGTCGTAACCTAGAAGAGAAAAGAAACAACCGGCGAAAAAAAACAATGACAGAAGAGTCGCCACCGTGCGTTATTTATCCCAAAGGAGGGAAGGGAAACGCTCGAAGTAAACCTGGAAAAAGGAAAGGAAAAGACAAGGTCTCGCAACCAAATCTTGGGTTCGGGAGTCGATTATGCGAAGGGAAGGTATTAGCACCCCTATGCATCCGTAGTACTCTACGGGATCCACTCTTGTTGTTCTTGTCTAAAAGGTGTGGGTTTATCTAATGTACTATTTACTAAAATAGGGGGTCAAAAGAAAATGACTCGCACGGATGTCGCATCCACTGCATACGTATCTCATCTGAATGTGAGAATCAGAGTCTTCGTAGCTCGGCTACCTCTGGGCTAAAGAGAAGTGTGCTCGCTAAGACATCGCGCCTTATGCCTACGTATCTCATCTGGAATTAGAATCAGAGCAAAACGTAGTTCGGCTAGCCTATTTTGTTTGTTTTTGTGTTTTTTAGATGAACGACGTTACTACGCAAACTACCGGATGCTCGACCTTTGGAGACTTACTCACCTGTAGTAGAAGGAGTTAACATGTTCTTAGGAGAAGAAAAATCAATGAGTTTGTTTGTGTTTTAGGAATGCTCATGCAAAAAAGAAGTCCTAGGCGAAGGAACCCTGCTAGCTTAATTGACATGCAAACGAGAGACTATACGAAGCCTGGCAATCCTATGGGGAGACGATCACATCACACAAAACATGTAGCTTAAAGTAAACGCACCAACGAGGGGGCTTAAACATACATGGGTAGGGCTTTAGTCAAGAGGGGTCATATCAACCTCGACAAACAAGCCATGGAAAGGTAATCAAATGGGCTCTTAACCACTGACACTGAACGTCAGGGTGAGCAGGTCAAAAGGGCAATGAGGATAAGACCTCATAGCTCTTAACCCTGGACAGGGTGAGCTCATGACAACAAGTGGGGATTCAGAAAGGTGGAACCCTCTCCACTGACTGACCAGACAAAAGATCTTGGGCTTTTATTCTGAAGCATCAACACGTAGTGTGAGCATAAAGAACGACGCACTGAATAACGGGGGATTGGCTACTAATCCCTTTTATTCGTCAATTGCCTCTTCATGGAGGTCTTTAGCATAAAAGTAAACAAACAAAAGAAAACATTGCGTCCCATTGAGGTCTCCCAGCTAAGAAAGCAGTAAAATGCGGGAAAAAGGTAAAAGTACCACACGGATAAAGATCCGAAGTAACAGCAACTAAAGGAACGAGAAACCCAGAGATCTCTCCAGCTGATTGGCGAGATCGGTTGAAATTGAATTGCACCGTTGGGTTGCAGAACAATCTTAGGGTTTATATGAGATGGGATTGGTTCTGTGTGGATGAGTTCCCTTCAGTGTGTATGGAGGTTGCTCTGAATCAGTTAGCTCTTCTCTCTGTCTAGGGTTTTTCCAATTCTCTTCTCCTCTGTTCTTCCGGTCTTTTGGGAGATGGAAGTCTAGAATTTATAACCTGATTTTCGTGGCTTTGTGGGCTCAAATGAGAGAGGTCCAAGTCCAAGATTTTTTTGTTATATTTTTAAAACGCGTGAGCTTCGCCTAGCGAGCATGACAGTTCAGATTCGCTAAGCGAACCACGCTGCTCGCCTAGCGAGCATGACAGCTCAGGAACAGACTTTTGCTCCTTCCAGATTAGCGTTTTGAATGATGAATGGGCCCCTTTTTGAACATGTTGGAAGTAACTCAAGTCATTCTCCAGCTATTTGACCTTCAGTTGACCAGAGGTAATTCGGATGAACTTTGCTGAAATGCAACATGAAATGTTAAATGACCTAAAATGAATGCATGAATGAGGGGGGCAAATTTGAGGTGCTACAGCTGCCCCTATTCAATCGACTGTGAACCTGAACGGATGAAAGCAGCGGCTATCAGACTTTCAAGGTAAATAGGGATTGAATACCAAAAGAGCCGGAGAATTTGCACTCTGTAAGTGACGAATCAAGGAAAGCGGGGCCATTTACCGATGGCAGCTTCAAAACAAAATTGGTATTTACCGATATCAAAGAAAGCGGGGCCATTTACCGATGGCGGCTTCAAAACATATTTTATATTTACCGATATCAAGGAAAGCGGGGCCATTTACCGATGGCGGCTTCAAAACATATTTGATATTTACCGATATCAAGGAAAGCGAGGCCATTTACCGATGGCGGCTTCAAAACAAAATTGATATTTACCGATATCAAAGAAAGCGGGGCCATTTACCGATGGCGGCTTCAAAACATATTTGATATTTACCGATATCAAGGAAAGCGGGTCCATTTACCGATGGCGGCTTCAAAACAAAATTGATATTTACCGATATCAAAGAAAGCGGGGCCATTTACCGATGGCGGCTTCACTGGGGAGGAACTCGATGTTTACCGACATTGAACAAAGATGTTTATAGGTGAAACAAGACCAGACATTTACCGATGACTGGGAAGGAACTCGATGTTTACCGACATCGAACAAAGATGTTTACAAGACCAGACATTTACCGATGACTGGGAAGGAACTCGATGTTTACCGACATCGAACAAAGGTGTTTACAAGACCAGACATTTACCGATGACTGGGAAGCAACTCGATGTTTACCAACATCGAACAAAGATGTTTACAGACACCAAGGAAAGAATACATTTATGAAACGAAACCATTTACCGATGGCGAAAATGAAATACTCGATATTTACGAATAGCGAATTTGCTGGGGAATTTAAACGACCAAACCATTTACTGATGGTTAACCAGCGGCTGATGTTTACCGACATCGAACAAAGGTGTTTACCGACACCAAAGAGAGAAAGGACACACACGGGTGTTGACAGAACGATTTTTTTTTGTAGACATCATGAGAGACATGCCATTTACTGATGGCTAACGATTGGAATTCGACGTTTACCGACATCGAAAGGTGATGTTCACCGACATCAAGGAAAAGCACAGACCTTTGCAGGGATCAACACGACACTTACCGGTATCGCAAGGATGACATTTACATATGTCGAAACAAGGAAGACACTTGCCGGGGACTAAATTGGAAGGGAATCAAGCTTTCCTTTCACGGACTGGTGAGAAAATGAATCTCACTGGGATTATCGATTCTGAATGTTGCCAAGAGCAACTGTTGCAAATGTGATGCACTGATGTTGAAAAATCATCCGTCTCTGCTGGGGATAAGATCCAATCTAGCTTAACACATGTATGCATATGTTTGAGTTTTCTATGGCGTAATGCTCCATACTGAATGGAAATGCTACATGATTTGAGAATGCGAATGCAAATGATGATTACTACATGCAAGATGCAAAAGGAGGAAAACTCCTGCTGGGAAAGAAAATGATCATTTTACTGAGCACACGATTTCTGATTCGATCTTCCAACTCTGTGGGGACATACAACAATTCTGCTGAGGATACTTATTGATTTGACATTCTCGGTACGGTAGAGAAACCAACTCAACTGGGGAGTCACTTGTTGTGAAAACACCAACCTCTCGACCATGCTGGGGAAGCGAATTCTGAACTCGACTTAGATGACCCAACCTTACACGGTCGGACAGTGTTGAAACAACAGGGTCTTCCTTCGAACAAACTTTGGCTCATCTGCTTTAGCCATCAGTCAAAGATAGTAACCTGCAAAACGGCAAGACATACATGCCCCAGAGGATCGTATGGACAAAATATGCTCAAGTGTACTCGACATTCAAAATGATTTTCATATGTTTTCTCTTTCCGCACGTCATTGTCTAGCCTTCATATTTTTAGATGCAATGTTTATCAAAAATTCGAACGTTTTTGCAAACAAAACAGTAAAAATAAAAAACAAGAGAGCAGTTTGACTGAATAACGACTTTTATTGATTGAAAATGGCCTATAAAGGCAAATACATCAGGAAGCAATTCCTAGGAAGAGGTAATTGCGCCAAAAGAGAAAATAAACCATCTTATTGGCAATGTGAACACGGCATTCCACTATTTTCCAATTCTGTTATGACTCATAGATCTTCAGTTTCCCCCAAATTCTTTGCTTTCTGAGAAGAGTGATTTGGACCGATCATATCCTTCAAGATGGTAGACACTGAAACGTGATGAAGTACAAATAACTCAGATTGTAGTCTTCGCTTTAATCCCTCTTTTGCCTGGACCGCCTTTTCAGGTTTTCAATCCACCGGGATACCCATTTTTGCCTAAGCCGCCTTTGCAGGTTTTCGACTTACCGGATGTACATATTGTTATTTTATTCTTCTTCCCTAATTTTTGCCCGAACCCTTTTTCTTTTTCTCTTGGTTCGCCGGGATGCCCTTTTTTGCCTGGACTTTCTTTTTTTGTCCAGCAGGTCAATTTATGCAAAGTATTTTTTTGACTACATCTGAATTCACAAGATACGGAAAATCTTCACCATCCATAGTTGTAAGCATCAAGGCTCCACCAGAAAAGACCTTTTTAACAACATATGGACCTTCATAATTCGGAGTCCACTTGCCCCTGTTATCTGTACCGGGAGGAAGGATCCTCTTCAGAACTAAGTCACCTATCTGATAGCTTCGAGGACGTACTTTCTGATCAAAAGGCCTTCTTCATCCTTCTCTGATATAGTTGTCCATGGCACACAGCTGCTAATCGCTTTTCCTCAATTAAATTTAACTCATCAAACCTGGCTTGAACCCACTCAGCCTCGTCAAGTTTTACATCCATCATCACCCTCAAAGACGGGATTTCAACTTCTACTGGCAAGACTGCCTCCATGCCATACACAAGTGAAAACGGAGTTGCCCCGGTTGACGTACGCACTGAGGTACGATACCCATGTAAAGCGAAAGGCAACATCTCATGCCAATCCTTATACGTCACAACCATCCTTTGCACAATCTTCTTAATGTTCTTGTTCGCCGCCTCTACAGCACCATTCATCTTTGGTCTATAAGGAGAAGAATTATGGTGTTCGATCTTAAAGTCTTTGCAAAGCTCTTTCATCATCTTGTTATTGAGATTTGAACCATTATCAGTGATGATTCTCTCAGGAACCCCATAACGACAGATAATTTCTTTCTTAATGAATCGAGTAATCACTTGTCTGGTAACATTGGCGTAGGAAGCTGCTTCCACCCACTTGGTAAAGTAATCAATCGCGACTAGGATGAAGTGATGTCCATTATAAGTAGTAGGTTCAATCTTTCCAATCATATCGATGCCCCACATCGCGAATGGCCAAGGAGAATTCATAATATTCAGAGGGTTTTGTAGTACATGCACTTTATCCGCATAGATCTGACATTTGTGGCACTTCCGAGCGTATTTGAAACAATCAGATTCCATGGTTATCTAGTAATAACCGGCTCTTAACAACTTCTTGGCCATTGCATGACCACCAGCATGGGTACCGAAAGATCCCTCGTGTACTTCCTGCATTAACATGTCTGCTTCGTGTCTAACCACGCATCTGAGCAGAAGCATGTCAAAGTTCCTCTTGTACAACACATCATCCTTGTTCAAGTAAAAGCTTCCAACTAGCCTTCTCAGTGTCTTCTTGTCATTCCTCCTTCAGGATACTCTTGGCTTTTGAGGAAATTCTTAATATCATGAAACCACGGCTTCTCATCAATAACAGACTCGGCTGCAAACACATACGCAGGCCTCTCGAGTCGATTCACAGCAACGTGTGGCACATGATTCTGCCAGTGAACTTTAATAATGGAAGACAATGTGGCTAAGGCATCAGCCATTTGATTTTCATCTCGGGGTGCATGATACAACTTTACTGTCATGAAGAAAGTCAGGATCCTTCTGGTGTAATCTCTATAAGGAATCAAATGCGGCTGATGAGTATTCCAATCTCCATTGACTTGGTTAATCACTAAAGCAGAATCTCCATAAATGTCCATAGTTTTGATCCTTAGATCGATGGCTTCCTCGATCCCCATGATACAGGCCTCGTGCTCAGCTTCGTTGTTGGTTACTTCAAAAGTCAATCTGGCGGAAAAAGGTATGTGTGCACCTTTAGGATTAATGAGTACTGCCCCAACACCATTTCCATTCACATTTACTGCCCCATCAAACATCAGTGTCCACTTGTCATCGGGATCCGGTCCTTCCTTGACAAGAGGCTCTTCACAATCTTTCATCTTTAAGTACATGATATCTTCATCGGGGAATTCAAACATCATCGGCTGATAGTCATCAATTGGTTGCTCGGCAAGGTAATCAGACAAAATACTACCCTTGATGGCCTTTTGCGACGTGTACTGGATATCATACTTTGTCAAAATCATCTGCCAACGAGCCACTCGTCCGGTAAGAGTCGGCTTTTCAAAGATATACTTTCCTGGGTCCATCTTAGAAATCAACAAGGTAGTATCGTTCAACATATACTGTCTTAGTCGGCGAGCAGCCCATGCCAAAGCGCAGCAAGTTTTCTCGAGCAGCGAATATCTTGTTTCACAATCGGTAAACTTTTTGCTAAGGTAGTATATTGCATGCTCTTTTCGACCAAACTCGTCATGCTGTCCCAATACACACCCCCATCGAATTCTCTGTTACTGAAAGGTACATTATCAGAGGCCTCCCCGGAACTGGAGGTATAAGAATTGGAGGTTTCTGCAAATATTCCTTTATCTTATCAAAAGCTTTTTGACAATCATCGTTCCACCTGATTGCTTGATCTTTTCTTAGCAATTTAAATATCGGCTCACACGTAGCTATTAGGTGAGATATGAACCGTGCAATGTAGTTCAGCCTTCCTAAAAACCCACGAACCTGCTTTTCCGTTCTTGGTTCAGGCATTTCTTGAATAGCTTTTACTTTCGTTGGATCGACCTCAATCCCTTTCTCACTAACAATGAAACCCAACAGCTTTCCAGATCTCACTCCAAACGTACACTTGTTTGGATTCAGCCTCAGTTTGAACTTTCTCAATCTTTCAAACAATTTTTGCAAGTTTACCAAGTGCTCCTCTTCTGTCTGAGACTTCTCAATCATATCATCCACGTACACTTCAATTTCTTTGTGCATCATGTCACGAAAGAGAGTCGTCATAGCTCTTTGGTAAGTAGCACCGACGTTCTTCAACCCAAATGGCATTACCTTATAACAGAACGTGCCCCAAGGTGTAATGAATGTCGTCTTCTCCATGTCTTCTGGCGCCATCTTGATCTGATTATAGCCAGAAAACCGAGGACTAAGTAGTGTTATCGACTAATACATCAATGTGAGGTAATGGGAAGTCATCTTTCGGACTGGCTCGGTTTAAATCTCAGTAATCGACACACATCCTGAATTTACCATCCTTCTTCGGCACGGGTACGATGTTGGCCACCCAAGGGGGGTAATTAGTAACTGCTAGAAAACCTGCATCCAACTGTTTCTGGACCTCCTCTTTGATCTTGACAGCCATATCAGGACTAGTTCTGCGAAGCTTCTGCTTTACCGAAGGACAATCTTCTCTGAGAGGTAGCCTGTGCACCACAATATCTGTATCCAAACCAGGCATATCTTGATACGACCATGCGAATACATCCACATATTCTCGCAACATTTCAATCAGCCCTCTCTTGACCTTTTCCTCTAAAGCAGCCCCTATCTTGATCTCTTTCTTTGCATCCTCAGTACCAAGGTTAATGACTTCCAACTCTTCCTGATGAGGTTGAATGACCCTTTCCTCCTGTTTCAATAGTCTGGCCAATTCTTTGGGGAGTTCACAATCTTCTTCACTCTCCTCTTCGGCTTGGTAAATGGGATTATCAAAGTCATGCTAAGCCATAACAGAACTGTTCTTAATGGAATCCGCAAGATCAATTTATGTCTGAAGAGTAACTTAGACTATTTCTTCAGCAGTCCAGTTGTTGATCTTCTCCCCTGGAGCACACAGGCGCACCCAATTATCCATATCACAATCACTGTCACCATCTTCGTTGTCTGTTGCAAAGACATCCTCGTGATTCATCAATCCAGCATTAGTGAAAATACACGGCCCTTTCTGATTCTGGGCACCCTGCTCTGATGATTGAAAAGGCTGATAACCAACGCCAAACATGTCTTCTTTTATGGGCACATCAATCATCTTGCCCCAGCCTTCTGCGTTACCTGAATGAATGACTTCCAGAGCTTGTTTATAGGACGCAATCGAGGTACCTGATTTCTTTTGTTCAACAAAAGCCACCTTCTCAATACTGACAGTCTCAAAAGCTTGACATAGAGTTTCATGAATTTCGCCATCCATCTCCACATATTTGAAGGAGGATAAATGGCTCACAAAGATGTCCTCTTCGCCACACACGGTCACAACTTGACCATCCCACACATATTTTAGCTTTTGGTGGAGAGTCGAAGAAACTGCTCCGGCTCCATGTATCCAGGGGCGCCCCAACAGACAACTATATACTGGCTGAATATCCATCACATAGAGGACAATATTAAACACTTCCGGGCCGATCTTTACAGGCAATGTGACTTCACCAAAAACCGATCATTTGGACCCATCAAAAGTACGGACAACAAGATCACTTGGTGTGAGAACAACCCCTTCGACGTCAAGCTTACTCAGGGCCTTTTTGGGCAGCACATTCAAAGAAGAACCGTTATCAACCAAAACGTGCGACAAAACGGCGCCTTTGCATTCCATCGTGATATGCAGAGCTCTATTGTGATTGCGACCCTCAGGTGTCAAGTCTAGATCCGTGAATCCCAAACCATGTCTTGTATTAACATTTGCAATAACACCTTCGAGCTGGTTAACAGAAATCTCTTGGGGCACATAAGCCATATTCAACATTTTCAACAGGGTGTTACGATGTGCCTCGGAACACATTAACAAAGAGAGAATAGAGATTTTTGACGGTGTCTGGTTCAACTGATCCACGATCTTGTAGTCACTTTTCTTGATAATTCTCATAAATTCCTCCACGTCCTTCTCAAAAGAACCCTCGGGTACTTCCTCTCGCACTGGTTCTTCTTCAACCACAACTTGTTTCCCTTTTGTTCTAGCAAGAGCCTCAGCATTGTTATCCTTCGGAACCTGTGGTGCAAACAAACGACCACTTCTCGTGAATCCTCCGGGTCCTCCCACAGCCGAACCAACTGTTACCGGAGTCTGATTTGCTGATCTTCAGTTTCTGCAAACAACATTGTCATATTGCCACGGGATTGCTCTACTATTCTCAACAAGTCTTCCACTAGAAGCATCAATGATGGTGGGAGTACTGATAGTTACTGGAGTGTTAATAATCGCGGGAACACCAATAGTCACTGAAGCAGATATGGGCACGGGCGCAGCTACGGTCACAGGAGCACCAACAGGCGCACTAATAGTTCTTGGAGCATGTACAGGACCTTCTGACGGTGTAAAGTAAATGGTAACAGTCGATACCTCTTCATGGTCTTTCACTACTCAATCAAACTGTAAAGAACCTTCATTCATCAATTCCTGGATACCTTCTTTCATTTTTACACAGCCGCTTTCATGATTACCACAATCTGAACAATTCATGTCACATCCTGGGAATACTCCCCCTCTAAGTAGACGTTCCTTCACTACAAACAACGAAGTCTGAACATCATTAACATTGACTACCAAGTTCAAATTTTCCCCATCTTCCACACTATTTACTCTGGGCCCTCCATGCTGAGGCATAGGATTATTCACCACATTCGGAGTAGGAGCAAAGTTAATTGTCTTGGCATCAATCAAATCTTGAACTTTATGGTGAAAAGCCCGACAATTCTCGATGTGGTGCCCTGGCGCACCAAAATGAAAATCACAACGGACATTAGCATCATAACCAGCGGGAATCCTTGTTAATGGAGCGATAGTGCGAAGTTCAACAAACTTTAACCTGAGCAGTTCAGGGAGTAATTCAGCATAAGTCATTGGCAACGGATCAAAATGACGATTTGGCATTCTCTGTCTTGGTTGGAATTGGCGTTGCTATTGTTGTTGTGGTTGTCCTCTTTGTGGTTGTTGAGGTTGGATTGCTGGAATAGTCACAGCAGCAACTTGACGGTATTGTTGTCCTCTGTTTCCACCTCTCTGATTACATAAAGCATTTGTCTCACCCTCTCTCCTTCAGGGTGCCCCTGAAAATTGTTTCTTAGCACTTGAAGAACTTGAAGAACCAGAGTCTTGGATTTTTCCCGCTTTGATAAGACTTTTAGTTCTTTCTCCGCAAATCACAACATCCAAAAAACTACCAAATGGGCAACTTCCCGTACGATCCATGAATACACCTTGCAGGGTTTCAATGAACATATCAGTCAATTCTCTCTCCAGAATCGGAGGTTGTACTCTCGCAGCTAATTCGCGCCACCTCTGGGCGTACTCCTTGAAACTCTCACCGGTCTTCTGAAACAAACTCTGCAACTGGGTTCTGCTCGGAGCCATGTCCATGTTATGCTTGTACTGCCTCAGAAAAGCTTCACCTAACTCTTTCCAGCTTCTGACAGATTCTTTTATCAAGTCCATGTACCAATCCAAAGAAGCTCCAGACAAGCTGTCTTGGAAAAAGTACATCCACATCTTTTCATCATCAGTATAAGCGGATATCTTCCGGTAATACGCTTGCACATGAGTTCGGGGACAAGAAGTGCTATTGTACTTGTCGAAAGATGGCGCTTTGAACTTGTAGGGGATCCTTAACCCATCAACTAGACCCATGTTAGTAACATCAAAACCCAAAGAATTCTGGCACTCCATGGCGCGAATCTTTTCAGCAAGGGCGTCGACCTTTCTATCTCTCTCTTCCGCCTTTCCAAATTCATCATCATCACTGGGAATGGTGAACATATCTTCTTGCCTGTCAATCAAATGAGAAGGATGGTGAACTGGAGCACGTGTTGCTCGAGCATTAGCAACCTCTATAATTATGGGTTGTCCATTGATTCTAATACCACGCAATGCGTCACCATTAGCATGGTCACTGACAGGGTTGGTAACAGCAGCGTCATCGACAGGGGTCCCTTCTGGCGGGTTCTGGCCGACAGGGGGAATCACAGTTTCTTGTCTCTGGACCAAGGCTCGGAGTTCCTCCTGCCCTTGCACTACCCCTTACATCATACTCATGAATTGGGCCATGTTGGTCCTCATCTCCGCTAGATCTGCTTGAAAGCTTTCCATTACTCTCTGTTGGTTTCTGCGGGTACCGTACCGATGAATTCCTGAATCAGCTATCCTGCTGATGAACACCAAATAATATAAGAACACCGCAGCGGTACCTGTTATGCATGACATGCTAATGAATATGCAATGTGTAAATGTAATGACATGTTTATCAATTCCAACGGGTATTCTACCCCATTGATTCCAGTCTCACATCAAACAGAAAGCACAAGAAGACCGAGTCGTGGGTAAATTTTTGAGATCAATATGCAATAAAGAAAACCATCAAATAAATGAGTTCAGCAAGGGAAAGGCCTTAGCCGAGTACATCAAAAAGGATCTCCACAACAAGCCTATGGATCATCACTACAATACAATAAGTAAGGAGAGGAACAAAAATCAGGAATCAGCCTCCTGTATACAACCCATAAGGACTGCTCCTCACTTCAGCCAATAGTACCACTGTGTCGGGATGATCTGGAGATTCTGTCAAACACCGAATAAGCAGATTCCTCTTGTGAATAACTTCATCCAACTCGTTGATGTGTTCTTTGTAGTAATTCCCATCATCTTCTCCAAATACCTCTTCAAGTCTGGATTTCTTCAAACCTGCCAGCATTTTGAGTTCCTCAATCTGTCCTTGAGCTTTGTTGAGTTGATCCGTGATATAACCATTGGTTGAACGGGCGCACAGAAGCTCATTATTCTTCTCCTTCAGCAAAATCTTCAACTTCTCTATCTGACCAGTCAATTCGGCCACCATCTCTTCCTCCTTTACCTTCCTAGCAGCTGAAAATGTATCCCATTGCTCTTGCCAACCAGCTAACTTGCCATGAGCATCTGTCAACTGCTGTTTGACTCGCCTCAACTCAGAACTGGATGATCCCAGGGCCTTGTCTATCTTCCTGGAGAAGTCCACCTCCACAACTAATTTCCTCTCTGCTTCTCTTTGCAATCTGACGGCTTCCCCCTTCTGATGTTCCGCCTCATGGAATTGATGCATGCAGTCTTGCAGCTTCACACTTAACTCCGAGTTTTCAGTTTGAAGCTCCTCCATGGCATTCTTCAATTTTTCATATTCCTCTCGGCTCACCATTGTTGACTGCTCAGGAGCAGGTGGATACGAAGGTTCTTCAATAGGAAACGGCAGACCAAACTCTTCGACTCTTCCCCGAAGCCACTCTTCATACTGAGGATAAGTTCTACAATCTCCTTTTCCGAGGACAGTTCTTCCTCTCTTGATCACCTTGAGCCAAGCCTCAGCTGCCTTACGGGATACAGTCAAATCAGATGAAGAATGGAAAAACATAGATTCTTCCACATCTTTTTCCAAAGGCGGAGTTCTTAAAGCATATCCAAACTGTCTGACCGCCAGAGAAGGATTGTAGTTGATACTTCCTCTTCTTCCTACCAATGGTACATTCGGGAAGTTCCCACAACTATGAATAATATCTGCCCAAAGCAAGTTCCGGTCTGACCACCAAGAAATATCTTTAGCTCTTATCCCCATTATTCTCTTTGACCAACTCAACGAGTTCTTGACATCAACGAACGCTCCTGACTTGGTGTTGCACCCCAAAATTTGCCCTCTATTTTTAACTCTAACCAATTTTTTGTTTCACATTCATTTGCATCATCTTCATAGCATAATATTTTTTTCTGTCTTAATATTAGCCAGAATAATTTCTCGGAATTTACAAACAGACTGGTCAAATTAACTTTTTAACTGTGCCTAAAATTAGTCAACGAAAAAATGTCAAGTTTAAGTTTGCAAATATCGGTAACATTAATCCGCGGTTCACGTGGTTTAATTTGACATGCTAAAAATATTTTTACGACTATTTTTGGTCATATGTTGATCAGTCTGAGCAGTTTAAACGGTCATAATTTTTATTTCAAAATCCGACCAAACGCTGTATTTTTCCGAGTCATTTATTTCGCGCTGATTATTTTGACGTGTTCATTTTATTTTTTCGAGCATTTTGGTGCCCGACTTTTATTTTTTTTTAGTCTATTTATTTTTATATTGGGTCTAGAATAAATAAATAGGTTAATTAGTTTTTATTTTAATTTTAACTATTTTAATTATTTAACTTTATTCAGTTTTTAATTTAATATTGGGTTTCAAAATAAACTTAGGCCCATTATCATTAACCTAATTTATTCCTATATATATTTACTAGCATGACTGATAGAGAGAGGCCAAAGGACAGAACAAAAAAGAGAAACTGAGAGTGGCTGATCTATACTATCGTACACACAGTTTGGTAATAGTTTATATATGATATATACTTTATCTATTTTGTTGATATATTTGTTACTGTGTTTCAAATACATGTTCATATGTGTGACTGTGTTGTGTATTCCAGATACATGCGGTTTGGTTAAATATATATATATTTCTATTTTATGTTATAATTTGATTATGTTTTCGGATCGGATCGTGTCAATACGCCGTTTTCACATATACGTGTATGAGGCGTGGCATTTGTGTTATCCGATCCAGTTGCGATGATCGCAATTTTGCGCTAGCAACGCCGTTGTTTTTTTTTAATTCATATTTTTTTTATATACATATATTTAGATCTGCACACTTTTTTTTTCATAACTAACTACCCTGATTTTTCCTAAACCCTGACAATTTCGCCACAAACTCTAAATTTCAAACCTAAAACTTTAACCGTGTTGTTTCCTCTAAACCATAAACCTTTTCTTAAACCTTAACAAACCTTATTATTATTTCCTATTTTCGCTCATATTTATGTTATTCATACACTGTAACTGCTTCGCCCTTGTAATATTTTAAGTTTTAACTTGTAATATTTTCAGTTTTACTTTTCGCCATCTTTATTATGTAACTGCACCAAAGCGTTGTAATAATTAGGGTTTTATTTTCTGCCATTTATTTTCTGCCATTTTATTTTTCTGGCATTTATTTTTCTGCCATTTAAATTCCTGTCATTGATCCTATATTAACTGCGTGATTTAATAATGTAGGGCGTGAAAACCTACTAAATTAATTATTTAATATTTTTCTATAACCTTTATATTTTTTGTAAATAAATAATAAATACTAACTATTTTAATAACTTTTTTTTTATTACTTACTTATAATAATAAATCCTTATATATTTTGTAAATAAAATCTAATTGACCATTTTTCTAATTGAATAATAATAATAAATCTATTAATCTAATAATTTGATATTTTTTATAATCTTTATTTATTTTGTAAATAACTAACTTAATATTTTTCATATAACTCTTTTATTTTATAATTTGTACATTAATGTATTTTAAATTCTTTTATTATTACTAATTTATTTTAAACTCATATTTTTCTAATAACTTCTAAAAAAATCTAACTTGTTTAACCTAAAATAATTTCTTTTAAAATTCTAACCTTTTTATTATCACTTTATTATTATTGTTATTTTATTATTGCTTTATTACCATTGTTTATTTATTATTTTATTATTATTTTCTTTTATCTATTCTATTTTTGCTTCATTATTTTCCTTATTTTAATTTTGTTTTATTTATAATATTAGGAACAAATGTATAGGTTGTAAATTTATTCTTTCTCGCCTGATTATTATGTATCTGTCCCATAGCCATGTAATAGTTTAGGAATTTATTTTTCTTGCTTTTATTTTTGTAAATATTTATTGCGTGGTTAGTAATTTAGGGAGTGCAAAAAACTAACTGTAAATAATTGAACTTAGAAAATTAAATTCAAGACAAATATCTGAAAAATAACACTCACACACGTAGGCCGATCTTTGATCGCCATCTGTACTTCCTAGGGTATTCCTCTTGGTTGCCTTCTTTAAATGGTCAAGTCCCTCGAAAAAAGGGGTGTCTTAAGCAAAGTCCCTTCAAACAGAAAAATCATCAAGTCCCTATAAACTTAAAAGATCAAGTCCCTACGAGGTTGCCTACGATATGATGATCTTGTCCCTTCGGTAAATATGATGATAGTCCCTACGAGTTGCTAAAGACACCCCTTATGTTGCCTTCATTGACCATACGATGACCCTACGCCTGTCCCTTAAACACATCCAAGGTAATGACTACCTATTCCTTAATAATAGGGGCAGTCTTACCATTGAAAGAATATACGAGAACACGAAAGACTTAATCTAGGGTAGGTATCTCATAGTTACTTGCTCACACTTTTCAAAATTACTTTTACACCTCACAATTTCTAAACTAGGCTTTTTATACACCCATACGAGGGTCATTACAAAGTACTTAAAGAAATTTTCTAATCACACACTACACTCTTGCAAACAAACAAAGTGAGCTAAGTAACTAAGAGCCCATGGATAACCATGGATATAAAGGGTGCTAACACCTTCCCTTTGTATAACCTACCCCCCGAACTCAAAATCTTTTTAAGGTCTTTCCTGTTCTTTTATGTCCTTTCCTTTTGGATAAAATAAAAGTCGATGGCGACTCTTGCTATCCGCAACATTTAACTAAAGTCAGTTCTCCCACCGTGTTACAGAACTGGCGACTCTGCTGGGGATTTAATAAAAGAGGGGTACCCTTAGGAATTAGATCACTTTAAAATTGTTTGCCTTGTTTGCTTTATACTTATCTGTTGGGTGCTCTTATGTGTGAAAGACCCTAACCCGGATCTAGTGTACCTTAGGTAAATGGCAATAGACCAAGGAAATTGTACGGCGTATATCGATATGGTTGATCTGGTGGCCATAGTTAGTGTGACTTCTTGGTTGGTGCTTATGTTCCTTAAGCAAGTTGAGGATAATATGAGGCTGCCATATGTTGTCAATACACTAACTGACTTTTAGAACCCTAGTCATCCCATCTTGGCCTTTAGAAAGTAGTGAGATAACCGGCTTTGGTGAAGACTGAAGTTGGTTGATACTCGATACTACACTCATTGAGATCCTAAACTTGGAGGGTTTTGGTTGGCAAGTAAGTTGCCTACTGAACAACCACCCTTGTGAAGGATCAATGATTTTGAGATCCCTTAGAACCTGGTTACTTTTGTAGGACAGGATGAATCAACTAAACTTCAGGGGAGGGTACTTACCTTTAAACCTCATGCAAGCCTGCAAACCTAGGGCTATTGTGTGACTTGTTTGTGTGTGCCACATGTTTGTGATTGAGCATAGCATCATAGCATCATCATGCATCATAAGCATAGCATTTTCACTAACCATTTCAAGGACCAAAGGATTTATCTTTGTTCTTTGTTGCAGGTCATGGCTTCTGCTCGTAGGAATACTATCCGGATCAACTTTGTAGGAATACCTCCTAAGCTTAAGGAATTGGTCTCTCAAGTTTCTAAAAACTCCCAGTTCATCAAGAGGCATGGTCACCTACTGGATCTAGTCACTTCAAGGTTCAATGAAGACATGATGAGTGTCCTGTTTCAGTTCTTTGACCCTAAACATCATTGCTTCACATTTCCCGACTATCAGCTGGTTCCTACAATGGAAGAGTTCTCCAAGCTTCTGGGTATACCTATTCTTGACCAGAAACCCTTCACAGGCTTGGAAAAAGAGCCTAAACCTGAATTCATTGTTGCAGCCTTACATTTAAAGAAATCAGACATTGTCCTAGAAACAAGGAGTGGAGTTAAGGGTATTCTTGCTAAGGTATTGATGGAGAAAGCTCAAGTATTCTTGAAGGCTATGAGTTATGATGCTTTTGAGGAGATCTTAGCCCTATTGATTTATGGCTTAGTATTGTTCCCCAATCCAGACCAGTTCATAGACGTACACGCCATCAACATATTTCTGACTCGCAATCCAGTGCCTACATTACTTGGAGACATCTTACACTCTCTTCATACCCGTACTACGAAGGCACGAGGAACTCTGATGTGTTGCATACCTCTATTATCTAGGTGGTTTATTTCTCACCTTCCTCGATCAGTGATGAAGAATGAACAAGGGTTCAGGTGGTCCAAGAGGATTATGTCACTTTCTCATTCAGATATTCATTGGTGCTCTAGATCTATGGAGAATGTTACCATCATTGACCGTTGTGGGGAGTTCCCTAATGTGCCACTCCTTGGCATAAGAGGGGGCATTACCTACAACCCTTCTTTAGCTCTACGTCAGTTTGGTTACGCTCGGACTGATGGTCCTCATGACATGCTTATTCAGGGTATTGTGTTCGACTACGACAACGATCTTCAAGGTTACCGTTAAAGGTTCATACGAGCATGGGGTAAAGTGAACAAGGTTGACAGCAAGACTCTGGAACCCAAGTACACTATTCCTATGGAACCATATCTCAGATGGGTACGATCTCGTGCTCAGACTCTTATGATGCCATATCCTGCTATCCTGCCAGTTACCATGGAGCCTGTTGCTGAAGGAGATACTTCTTACATCATTCTTCATCCAGACATGCCCACTGACATGGAAGAGTTACAGAGGTCCTGGATCCAGTTGAAAGAGCAAAGAGATACTTTTGAGACTCATTACAAGGCAAGTCAGGAAAGAATCCTGGAGCTAACAAAACAACTTCACGAGGAGCGGAATCTCAACTCATACCTCAACACAAAGAGGAAACGTCCATGGGAGACTTAAAACCCCATTTTTTGTATTCATTTCATTTTTATTGTAAGCCCAAGGGGCAAACAAGTTTATTACTAATAAAAGTTTACTTTTTGGTGGTTTAAACAAATTTAAATCCTACGGTCCTTGAAAACATTGCATAAGCATCTACATACCATATTATTGCATCACAGGTTTCTTATGAACAGGTATCTTATCCTCTCGCTGTTTACCTCAGCAGAAATGGCTCTTGAACAGACTGTCAAAGATCTCCAGGCTCAGAATGCACAATTCCAAGAGTTGATTCTGAACTTGTCCAAGGGGCAAGATGAGTTGAAGACATTGCTGGCTAAGAAGAAGAAGAAGACTAGAAGATCAGGAGGCCTTATCAATCTGGGAAGAAGATTCAGAGGCCCTATCAAGACAAAGGAACAGGGTGATGATTATGAGTTTGAAAATTCTGAGAAAGAGGGAGGTAGTCCCCATGATACTGTGGGAGATTCTGATTCTGAAGCAAATTATTATCATGATCCTAATGAAGATAAGTACAAGATGCTGGTGGATAGAATGAATGCTATGGAGTTACAAAAATCTTCTGGGCTGGATTTTGAAGATCTGAGTTTAATATCTGGAATGGTTATACCTATTGGTTTCAAGGTTCCTGCTTTTGTGGTGTATGATGGTGTCTCATGTCCCAAGCTGCATTTAAGATCCTATGTCCGGAGGATTCAACCACATACTGCTGATAAGAAGTTATGGATTCATTTCTTCCAAGAGAGCTTGTCTGGAGCTCAATTGGAATGGTACTATCAATTGGAGAGTGTCAATATCCGTGATTGGAATGATCTTGCTGAGGCCTTCTACAGGCAATACCAATACAATGCTGATTTAGCACCTACTCGCATGCAACTACAAAGCATGTCAATGGGTGCTAAGGAGAATTTCAAGGAGTATGCCCAGAAATGGAGAGACCTGGCTGGCAGAGTTCAACCTCCTCTGACTGACAGGGAGCTAGTGGATATGTTTATGAGAAAACGCTGAATAGTCCTTTCTATAGTCACCTCATTGGAAGCTCATCATCTGGTTTCACTGAGCTGATAATGACTGGAGAGCGTGTGGAAAGTGGCATAAGAAGTGGTAAGATACAGGTGGGTGCCTCTTCATCAAGCACTGCAAAGAAGCCCCCTAGTGGAAAGAAGGAGTCTAATGTTGTGTATGGTCAACCTGGCCGTAACAGAAGTCACCAATCCGTAGGAGCAGTTCACATTTCTAATCCTACTCCTGCAACACCAGAGCTACCACAGAGTAATCAACAGAAGCCTAGAAGACAATTCACCAAGATCAACATGTCACTGGCCCAAGCCTTGCAACACATGTTGAAAGGGGAACTCATTACTTTGAAGGACCCTCCTCAGAATCCTAATACTTCCTCTCCTCGGTACAATCCTAATGCATGATGTGCCTATCATTCTAATTGTCTGGGACATGACACCAACAATTGTTGGGTGCTGAAAAATAAGATTCAAGATATGATTGAAGCTGGGGAGATTGAATTTGACCCTCCTGGGACTCCAAATGTGATTACTGCTCCCATGCCCAATCATGAGAAGACTGTTAATACTGTTGATGAAGTTTCATATGTTTCCTCAGTAGCAGATGTGACTACTCCCTTATCTATTATCAAGAAGAAGCTGGTGCAGGCTGGATTCTTTCCAGGTTGCAACGAAGACTGTTTTTATTGTGCCTACAAACCTGATAGCTGCTGGAAGTTGAAAGATGGTATTCAACGCCTCATGGACAATTACACTATATTGTTTGAGAGACCTCCTTCTGTGGAAAGTATGTCTGAACACCTAACTCGAGGTAAGAAGTTTGAAGATGTGGATATGGTTGATAAAGTGCCAGTGAAGATTACCTCCAAAGGCCCTGTCAAGATCACTTCCAAGGGTCCTATCAAAATTACTGCTGAAGGCCTGGTGAAGACTGTTGCTGAAGTTAGAGTGCCTCCCATGATTATTACCACTCCTGGCCCTATTCCTTATACTTCTGATAAAGCTATACCCTGGAATTACGGTTCTGGTGTTTATATCCATGGTGTTAAGCAGGAACCTTTGACTGATACACCTGTTACTGATGATAACCTTGATGTTGATAATATTGTTGGATCTAGTAAGATCACCAGAAGTGGAAGAATTTTCTCTCCTCCAGCTACCTCAAAAAATACAGTTCCTCCAACTACTACCTCCACTTCTGAGCCAAGTACTGATGCTCGAGGCAAAGGTCCTGTGGTTGAACCTGTGCAAGCTGAAGCACCGACTGCTGAAAATCTCTCTAAACAGATGGAAGAAGTGCTGAAGATCATTCGTAAGAGTGATTATGATATTGTTGACCAGTTGGGGCATACTCCCTCCAAAATTTCCATGTTGTCTTTGTTGCTGTGTTCTGAGGCTCATGCTAAGGCCTTGATCAAATTCTTAAGGACTGCTCATGTACCAAATGAAATTTCTGTGGATCAATTTGAAAATTGTGTTGCACATCTGACTTATGATAATGGGTTAGGTTTTTCTGATGCTGACTTGACTCCTGCCAAAAGAAACCATAACAGAGCTTTACATATCTCCATTGAATGTAGGGGCATTACCTTGACTCATGTGTTGATAGACAATGGCTCTTCATTGAATGTACTTCCCAAAGAGGTTCTGAACAAGCTCAGTCCTGAAGATGCTGTGTTAAGACCAAGTAATATAGTGGTGAGAGCCTTTGATGGTTCAAGAAGAGTGGTGCATGGAGAAATAGATCTCCCGATCAAAGTAGGCTCTCAAGTCTTCGATTCTACCTTCTATGTAATGGATATTCGTCCTGCGTACTCTTGTTTGCTTGGGCGCCCCTGGATCCACGGGGCAGGTGCTGTGACCTCCACTCTACATCAGAAGCTGAGATATCCAGTGAAGGGAAAGATCGTAACTGTTTATGGAGAGGAAGAATATATGGTCAGTCATGTGAATACATTTAAGTATGTTGAAGTGGAAGGTGAATATGTTGAGACTCCTTGCCAGACATTTGAAGTAGTTCCTTGGGTCGTTCCCGCTACTGAAGCTCCTCCTGTGGTTAAAAGAGTTCCTGTGGGTACCAGAGTACCTCCTACAATGGCTTCCCTCAAAGATGCTAGAGCTGTGGTTGAAGAAGGTGGTTGTACTATTTGGGGTCAGCTTCCCGACATTCCTTACAAGTTTGACAAGTTTGGTCTGGGTTTCACTGCAGAGTCCCAGAAGGCTGTTCGTCGTGCTCGTGCTGTTCGTATCACCAATCCAAGGAACATGAAAGATCAAATCAATGCTGTGGGTGACTATAATGAAGACTACAATCTGGATAACTGGATTTTTCCTACTGTGGGTGATGGGCTCAACAATTGGAAGACTGAAGACGTTATTCCTATCTCCTTTAGTCAGGAGTAAATACTATTACTGTGTTGTTATTTTTAAGTTTGTAATTAAACTTTTAAGCCTTGTGCCTTACCCGGGGCACAATGGTATGCTTGTTTCGGGATGTCATTTCATTTGCATACTTCATTCAATAAAAATCAATGGACGTTTCGTTTTCGTAAATATTGGGCTCTTTGTTTTTCTTTTATTTTATTTTCATCAGCTATGTGTTCTTACACACACCCACATCACTAAAATGCAGATCCTCATCCACCCTGGATCCTGTTGATAACAGTTCTACTATTGCCAATTATAATTTCGAGAATCCGATCAATCAAGCTGAAGATGGAAAGGATGAAGATTGTGAAGTACCTGTAGAGCTTGCTAGGTTATTACAACAAGAAGAGAAAGTTACACAGTCGCATGAGGAATCAATTGAGGTTGTAAATCTGGGTACTGAAGTAGACAAGAAAGAAGTCAAAATAGGAGCAGGCTTGGAAAACAGTGTCAAAGAAAGATTGAGTCGGATGTTACGTGACTATGTATAGGTTTTCGCTGGAAAAATCAAGAGATGATATGGAATGATGAATGTCAAGAAGCTTTTGACAAAATCAAGAAGTATCTCCAAGAACCTATAAATCTGATGCCACCAGTTGAAGGAAGACCTCTAATCATGTATTTGACCGTGTTAGAAAATTCAATAGGGTGTGTGTTGGGGCAACATGACGAGTCTGGTCGAAAAGAGCATGCAATATACTACCTTAGCAAAAGGTACCGACTGTGAAACAAGATACTCCCAGCTTGAGAAAGCTTGCTATGCTTTGGCTTAGGCTGCTCGCCGACTAAGACAGTATATGTTGAATCATACCATTTTATTGATTTCTAAGATGGATCTTATCAAATATACATCTGAGAAACCTGCTCTCTCCGGAAGAACAACAAGATGATTGTTGAACTCTGCACGCAGTTCAAAATAAAACACCATAACTCTTCTCCGTACCGGCCAAAGATGAATGGCACCGTGGAGGCTGCTAATAAGAATATTAAGAAGATTCTATAGAAGATGACTGTTACTTACAAGGATTGGCACGAGATGTTACCATTTGCTCTTCATGGTTATCGTACTACAATACGTACTCCAATAGAGGCAACCCCATTCTCCTTAGTCTATGGTATGGAAGCAGTTCTGCCCATTGAAGTTCAGATCCCTTCCTTAAGAATCATGAAGGATGCAGGCTTGGATGAAGATGAGTGGATTCAGACTCGACTCGACCAGATAAATTTGATTGATGAGAAGAGGTTGGCAGCTGTTTGTCATGGTCAGATGTACCAGAAACGGATGATCAAAGCTTTCAATAAGAAGGTTAAGCCAAAGGTATATCAGGCTGGTGACTTGGTAATCAAGCGTATCATACTACCACAGGGTGATCCTAGGGGCAAGTGGACTCCTACATATGAAGGACCATTTGTGGTCAAAAGAGTATTCTCAGGAGGTGCCATGATGCTTACTACTATGGATGGTGAAGACTTTCCACAGCCTGTAAATGCAGACATAGTTAAAAAATACTACGCATAAAAAGAGACCCGCTAGGTTGACTGGCCTAGGCAAAAATAAGGGCATCCCGGCAAACCAAAAGGGTTCGGGCAAAAATTAGGGATATATATAAAAAAAAATGTACACCGGCAAGTCGAAAACCTGAAAAGGCGGCTTGGGCAAAAAAGGGTATCCCGGTGGATTGAAAACCTGAAAGGGCAATCCAGGCAAAAGTTAGGGATTAAAGCGTATGACTATGTCTCATTTGGATCACTCATGTAACTTCAACTGATGGTGCTACCTAAATCAAGTTCAAACAGATAAAGATCAATCCAATCGTTTCTGTCTCAACAGCAGAAGATGAGATATTTGAAGATAATGGCAATAGTAGAATTGAAACTCAATAGGATCATTTTTCACATAGCTGTTTTCTTTGTTTTATAAAAAATTTACGACGAATTCCTCTTACTAGGATTTCTGTCTCCTTGTACAAACTTGCCTATGTATAGGTCACTTTGTGATATAAATAAAATTTCATCTTTGAATCCAGATTTACTTTTACTCTATTTACATAAGCGAAAACGTCCATTGGTTGTGTTTGAATGTATGTATGCTTTTGAATACGATTGATGTCTACCAGAAATGCATAAAATGCAGTAATAGTATTTACTAAGGACGAACGAGGGTAGTAGTTCAATGAAGCTTCGCCGGTTCATCCCCACTACAAATCCCCAGTAGAGCAAATCTATCTTTATAGATACTTCGAATTACGTCTCCCCTTGAATTTATGTCCATCTCTTTTATCCTCAGTCGGGATACTCAGGAACTTATTCCTTCAATAGAAGTACGACGAACGAATACGGGAAGTGACAAATACTATACTATCAAACAAGACGGGAACGAGTTCCTCATATTCTTCAGCAACGAATTGGGATTTATTTTCCCTAGCCAGCAGTTGTTATACAAAGATATCCGGACGCTTCAGGCCGCATGATTCATACATACATCATTTACATCATACCATGGCATATCCATAAGTGCATAATACATTTACTTAGATGCACCATGCCATGCATGCATACATATTGCATAAACTAACCTTTTCCTTGCAGGATGGTTATATACAGATAAAATACTATCAACAATTCACAACAGGTCAGAAACGATCTATACGAAGATCTAGTGCTGATACTTAATCATTACTCAAGGTGTCCTTGGATAGTAGGCAAACGGTCTATACGAAGATCTATTCCCTAGTCCAGGATATTTTCAGGAGATTTCATCCTGACACTCTTTTGTTCTTGGATATTAGGCAAACGGTCTATACGAAGATCTATTCCCTAGTCCAGGATATTTTCAGAAGATTTAATCCTGATATTCTTTTGTTCTTGGACAGTAGGCAAACGGTCTATACGAAGATCTATTCCCTAATCCAGGATATTTCCAGAAGAGATAATCATCACGAAGATTTATTTCTACTGGTCTATTCAACAATTCAAAACAGTTCAGAGACGACCTATACGAAGGTCTAGTGCTGATACTTAATTCAGAAAGAAATCGCCACGAAGATTTGGTTCTGACACTTAAATTAAAAGTATGTTCTTAGATATGATTCAGAGACGGCCTATACAAAGACCTAGTACTGATATCCAGTATCAACATCAAGATATTATCACCTCCTGATATTATGGATGGCATCTATAAGCCCATCTCCAGTTCTTCCAAGTGGCATCTTCAAGCCCACTTAAGCATATACAACCAGTCATCAGTGTTACTTTACGCACCGGCGAGTGCAAATTTTTGGGCTTTTGTGTTCAATCCCCTTCAACCTTCCAAGTCACGAATGGCACACAGGCCAATCTAACTCCTCAGGTTTCAGAAAATTGAATAGGTGCAGCTGTTGCACCCCAAAATTTGCCCTCTAGTTTTAACTCTAACCAATTTTTTGTTTCACATTCATTTGCATCATCTTCATAGCATAACATTTTTTTCTGTCTTAATATTAGCCGGAATAATTTCTCGGAATTTACAAACAGACTGGTCAAATTAACTTTTTAACTGTGCCTAAAATTAGTCAACGAAAAAATGTCAAGTTTAAGTTTGCAAATGTCGGTAACATTAATCTGCGGTTCACGTGGTTTAATTTGACATGCTAAAAATATTTTTACGACTATTTTTGGTCATATGTTGATCAGTCTGAGCAGTTTAAACGGTCATAATTTTTATTTCAAAATCCGACCAAACGCTGTATTTTTCCGAGTCATTTATTTCGCGCTGATTATTTTGACGTGTTCATTTTATTTTTTCGAGCATTTTGGTGCCCGACTTTTATTTTTTTTTAGTCTATTTATTTTTATATTGGGTCTAGAATAAACAAATAGGTTAATTAGTTTTGATTTTAATTTTAACTATTTTAATTATTTAACTTTATTCCGTTTTTAATTTAATATTGGGTTTCAAAATAAACTTAGGCCCATTATCATTAACCTAATTTGTTCCTATATATATTTACTAGCATGACTGATAGAGAGAGGCCAAAGGACAGAACAAAAAAGAGAAACTGAGAGTGGCTGATCTAGACTATCGTACACACAGTTTGGTAATAGTTTATATATGATATATACTTTATCTATTTTATTGATATATTTGTTACTGTGTTTCAAATACATGTTCATATGTGTGACTGTGTTGTGTATTCCAGATACATGCGGTTTGGTTAAATATATATATATATTTCTATTTTATGTTATAATTTGATTATGTTTTCGGATCGGATCGTGTCAATACGCCGTTTTTACATATACGTGTAAGAGGCATGGCATTTGTGTTATCCGATCCAGTTGCGATGATCGCAATTTTGCGTTAGCAACGCCGTTGTTTTTTTTAATTCATATTTTTTTTTATATACAATATTTAGATCTGCACACTTTTTTTTTCATAACTAACTACCCTGATTTTTCCTAAACCCTGACAATTTCGCCACAAACTCTAAATTTCAAACCTAAAACTTTAACCGTGTTGTTTCCTCTAAACCATAAACCTTTTCTTAAACCTTAACAAACCTTATTATTATTTCCTATTTTCGCTCATATTTATGTTATTCATACACTGTAACTGCTTCGCCCTTGTAATATTTTCAGTTTTACTTTTCGCCATCTTTATTATGTAACTGCACCAAAGCGTTGTAATAATTAGGGTTTTATTTTCTGCCATTTATTTTCTGCCATTTTATTTTTCTGCCATTTAAATTCCTGCCATTGATCATATATTAACTGTGTGGTTTAATAATGTAGGGCGTGAAAACCTATTAAATTAATTATTTAATATTTTTCTATAACCTTTATATTTTTTTGTAAATAAATAATAAATACTAACTATTTTAATAACTTTTTTTTTATTACTTACTTATAATAATAAGTCCTTATATATTTTGTAAATAAAATCTAATTGACCATTTTTCTAATTGAATAATAATAATAAACCTATTAATCTAATAATTTGATATTTTCTATAATCTTTATTTATTTTGTAAATAACTAACTTAATATTTTTCATATAACTCTTTTATTTTATAATTTGTACATTAATGTATTTTAAATTCTTTTATTATTACTAATTTATTTTAAACTCATATTTTTCTAATAACTTCTAAAAAAATCTAACTTGTTTAACCTAAAATAATTTCTTTTAAAATTCTAACCTTTTTATTATCACTTTATTATTATTGTTATTTTATTATTGCTTTATTACCATTGTTTATTTATTATTTTATTATTATTTGCTTTTATCTATTCTATTTTTGCTTCATTATTTTCCTTATTTTAATTTTGTTTTATTTATAATATTAGGAACAAATGTATAGGTTGTAAATTTATTCTTTCTCGCCTGATTATTATGTATCTGTCCCATAGCCATGTAATAGTTTAGGAATTTATTTTTCTTGTTTTTATTTTTGTAAATATTTATTGCGTGGTTAGTAATTTAGGGAGTGCAAAAAACTAATTGTAAATAATTGAACTTAGAAAATTAAATTCAAGACAAATATCTGAAAAATAACACTCACACACGTAGGCCGATCTTTGATCGCCATCTGTACTTCCTAGGGTGTTCCTCTTGGTTGCCTTCTTTAAATGGTCAAGTCCCTCGAAAAAAGGGGTGTCTTAAGCAAAGTCCCTTCAAACAGAAAAATCATCAAGTCCCTATAAACTTAAAAGATCAAGTCCCTACGAGGTTGCCTACGATATGATGATCTTGTCCCTTCGGTAAATAAGATGATAGTCCCTACGAGTTGCTAAAGACACCCCTTATGTTGCCTTCATTGACCATACGATGACCCTACGCCCATCCCTTAAACACATCCAAGGTAATGACTACCTATTCCTTAATAATAGGGACAGTCTTACCATTGAAAGAATATACGAGAACACGAAAGACTTAATCTAGGGTAGGTATCTCATAGTTACTTGCTCACACTTTTCAAAATTACTTTTACACCTCACAATTTCTAAACTAGGCTTTGTATACACCCATACGAGGGTCATTACAAAGTACTTAAAGAAATTTTTCTAATCACACACTACACTCTTGCAAACAAACAAAGTAAGCTAAGTAACTAAGAGCCCATGGATAACCATGGATATAAAGGGTGCTAATACCTTCCATTTGTATAACCTACCCCCCGAACTCAAAATCTTTTTAAGGTCTTTCCTGTTCTTTTATGTCCTTTCCTTTTGGATAAAATAAAAGTCGGTGGCGACTCTTGCTATCCGCAACATTTAACTAAAGTTAGTTCTCCCACCGTGTTACACTTGGGTAGGTGGGAACTGAACCACTTATAAAACAACGGCGCACAAAAATTCACCAACCCTCATCTTCTATTCTTATTCCTGTGATGCACTAAATGAAAGAAATCTCCCAACAAGGTCGGCACTGAATTTCCCAACACGAAGAGGCGTATGGCGTCTATGTCCACAAATTTCGCCACATTAGGGAACGGGACAATCCCGTACACACAAAGAGCAAACACAGCATTGAAACCCCTCTGATCACCTTCTTCAAGCTTCTTCTTAGCTTCTCCCACTAGGAAACTCAAATGAAAACCACTGACTCCTCCTTTCTGACACATATTAGACTCCAAGACTGATTTCCCCAAATATGTGGCTGAAGCAACCATGCTGAAATCGGGCAGAAACTCGGAACTGTAAAATAGCAACTTGTGACTTGATAGGAACTCTGAGAAAACTGGCAATCTCCTCCAAAGTAGGGACCAAGATATAATCTGGGAATGTAAAACACCTCAATGGAGGGTCATAGAACTTCAGCAGTGTAAAGAGAGCATCGTGTTGATCTTTGGAGAGAACCGTAACGAAACTTGGAATCAAACCATAATCCTTCCGGAATCCTTCTAGAGAATCGTGATCCATTAACTTCATCAGCTGTTGAATAAGCTCCAAACAGACCACAGGAAACTTGTAGGCGACGTGTCTCTTTCTGCCAATATCCATCTCAGGAGAACCAGAAAGCCCTGACCAGAATCAAGAAGATGTAAACCCCTGGTAATTGATAAACATGTATTAAATGATGTAAATGCAAATGATGTGATGCAATGCAATGCAATGCAATGGTTGTATCTGCTTGAACAACTGTTGGGTTGTAATGTTTGAAGAGAAAACCCACTGAGGAATATAATACCAGATCAAAACTCTGGTCCATAAAACCGGGTTGGTTGAAGGTTAAGGTTTCCTGAATTTAGCTCGCCCCTCACTGGTAGGTTCTAAGAACAGAAGTTCGTCAACTTTAGCCCTTCAGTCGAGAATAATACGTTTACCACTGAAGGTTTGGCATTATTACGGGATAAAAGACCTCCACTGACTCCCCTCAACAGGACATCCTAAAGCAAGTTCTCAGTCTCGGGGTCCTCGGATTGAGCAGCGAGAATGCGCCCACCAGAGCTAACATAATCACGTCTCGGAGGAGAGGCCTCGACTGAGTCCTTGGGAAATGGTCACCAGAGTCGACGATTTCTAGAGGAACATCTGTCGTTATGGAACACCCATAAGACAGAATATATCCAAAGGAAACCTCGTCTGGAATGTGGGTCTCATGAATGACTTAACGTAGCAACATGCCACGCAAGCCTCATGACTATCCACTCTAAAACCTGTGTGTATGCTAAAGCCTGGGTAGTGGGCTTATCTCTCATAGAACATCCCATCCCAACAAACAATCAACCCCCCACAGATACAACAAACATATGTACATGAGTGAAATAAGGTAAAGCAGGTAAATAGATAACTATACAAAAGAATAAACACCCAACAAACAAGAAACCTACAAAAGCTAGGAGGGACTCGCTTAGGGAATTTGTTTCCCCAGCAGAGTTGCCAGCTGTCGCAACCTAGAAGCGAAAAGAAACAACCGGCGAAAAAAAAAACAATGAAAGAAGAGTCGCCATCGTGCGTTATTTATCCCAAAGGAGGGAAGGGAAACGCTCGCAGTAAACCTGGAAAAAGGAAAGGAAAAGACAAGGTCTGGCAACCAAATCTTGGGTTCGGGAGTCGATTATGCGAAGGGAAGGTATTAACCTAAAATACTGTGGGAGATGATTATGAGTCTGAAAATTCTGAGAAAGAGGGAGGTAGTCCCCATGATACTGTGGGAGATTCTGATTCTGAAGCAAATTATTATCATGATCCTAATGAAGATAAGTACAAGATGCTGGTGGATAGAATGAATGCTATGGAGTTACAAAAATCTTCTGGGCTGGATTTTGAAGATCTGAGTTTAATATCTGGAATGGTTATACCTATTGGTTTCAAGGTTCCTGCTTTTGTGGTGTATGATGGTGTCTCATGTCCCAAGCTGCATTTAAGATCCTATGTCCGGAGGATTCAACCACATACTGCTGATAAGAAGTTATGGATTCATTTCTTCCAAGAGAGCTTGTCTGGAGCTCAATTGGAATGGTACTATCAATTGGAGAGTGTCAATATCCGTGATTGGAATGATCTTGCTGAGGCCTTCTACAGGCAATACCAATACAATGCTGATTTAGCACCTACTCGCATGCAGCTACAAAGCATGTCAATGGGTGCTAAGGAGAATTTCAAGGAGTATGCCCAGAAATGGAGAGACCTGGCTGGCAGAGTTCAACCTCCTCTGACTGACAGGGAGCTAGTGGATATGTTTATGAGAAAACGCTGAATAGTCCTTTCTATAGTCACCTCATTGGAAGCTCATCATTTGGTTTCACTGAGCTGATAATGACTGGAGAGCGTGTGGAATGTGGCATAAGAAGTGGTAAGATACAGGTGGGTGCCTCTTCATCAAGCACTGCAAAGAAGCCCCCTAGTGGAAAGAAGGAGTCTAATGTTGTGTATGGTCAACCTGGCCGTAACAGAAGTCACCAATCCGTAGGAGCAATTCACATTTCTAATCCTACTCCTGCAACACCAGAGCTACCACAGAGTAATCAACAGAAGCCTAGAAGACAATTCACCAAGATCAACATGTCACTGGCCCAAGCCTTGCAACACATGTTGAAAGGGGAACTCATTACTTTGAAGGACCCTCCTCAGAATCCTAATACTTCCTCTCCTCGGTACAATCCTAATGCATGATGTGCCTATCATTCTAATTGTCCGGGACATGACACCAACAATTGCTGGGTGCTGAAAAATAAGATTCAAGATATGATTGAAGCTGGGGAGATTGAATTTGACCCTCCTGGGACTCCAAATGTGATTACTGCTCCCATGCCCAATCATGAGAAGACTGTTAATGCTGTTGATGAAGTTTCATATGTTTCCTCAGTAGCAGATGTGACTACTCCCTTATCTATTATCAAGAAGAAGCTGGTGCAGGCTGGATTCTTTCCAGGTTGCAACGAAGACTGTTTTTATTGTGCCTACAAACCTGATAGCTGCTGGAAGTTGAAAGATGGTATTCAACGCCTCATGGACAATTACACTATATTGTTTGAGAGACCTCCTTCTGTGGAAAGTATGTGTGAACACCTAACTCGAGGTAAGAAGTTTGAAGATGTGGATATGGTTGATAAAGTGCCAGTGAAGATTACCTCCAAAGGCCCTGTCAAGATCACTTCCAAGGGTCCTATCAAAATTACTGCTGAAGGCCTGGTGAAGACTGTTGCTGAAGTTAGAGTGCCTCCCATGATTATTACCACTCCTGGCCCTATTCCTTATACTTCTGATAAAGCTATACCCTGGAATTACGGTTCTGGTGTTTATATCCATGGTGTTAAGCAGGAACCTTTGACTGATACACCCGTTACGGATGATAACCTTGATGTTGATAATATTGCTGGATCTAGTAAGATCACCAGAAGTGGAAGAATTTTCTCTCCTCCAGCTACCTCAAAAAATACAGTTCCTCCAACTACTACCTCCACTTCTGAGCCAAGTACTGATGCTCGAGGCAAAGGTCCTGTGGTTGAACCTGTGCAAGCTGAAGCACCGACTGCTGAAAATCTCTCTAAACAGATGGAAGAAGTGTTGAAGATCATTCGTAAGAGTGATTATGATATTGTTGACCAGTTGGGGCATACTCCCTCCAAAATTTCCATGTTGTCTTTGTTGCTGTGTTCTGAGGCTCATGCTAAGGCCTTGATCAAATTCTTAAGGACTGCTCATGTACCAAATGAAATTTCTGTGGATCAATTTGAAAATTGTGTTGCACATCTGACTTATGATAATGGGTTAGGTTTTTCTGATGCTGACTTGACTCCTGCCAAAAGAAACCATAACAGAGCTTTACATATCTCCATTGAATGTAGGGGCATTACCTTGACTCATGTGTTGATAGACAATGGCTCTTCATTGAATGTACTTCCCAAAGAGGTTCTGAACAAGCTCAGTCCTGAAGATGCTGTGTTAAGACCAAGTAATATAGTGGTGAGAGCCTTTGATGGTTCAAGAAGAGTGGTGCATGGAGAAATAGATCTCCCGATCAAAATAGGCTCTCAAGTCTTCGATTCTACCTTCTATGTAATGGATATTCGTCCTGCGTACTCTTGTTTGCTTGGACGCCCCTGGATCCACGGGGCAGGTGCTGTGACCTCCACTCTACATCAGAAGCTGAGATATCCAGTGAAGGGAAAGATCGTAACTGTTTATGGAGAGGAAGAATATATGGTCAGTCATGTGAATACATTTAAGTATGTTGAAGTGGAAGGTGAATATGTTGAGACTCCTTGCCAGACATTTGAAGTAGTTCCTTGGGTCGTTCCCGCTACTGAAGCTCCTCCTGTGGTTAAAAGAGTTCCTGTGGGTACCAGAGTACCTCCTACAATGGCTTCCCTCAAAGATGCTAGAGCTGTGGTTGAAGAAGGTGGTTGTACTATTTGGGGTCAGCTTCCCGACATTCCTTACAAGTTTGACAAGTTTGGTCTGGGTTTCACTGCAGAGTCCCAGAAGGCTGTTCGTCGTGCTCGTGCTGTTCGTATCACCAATCCAAGGAACATGAAAGATCAAATCAATGTTGTGGGTGACTATAATGAAGACTACAATCTGGATAACTGGATTTTTCCTACTGTGGGTGATGGGCTCAACAATTGGAAGACTGAAGACGTTATTCCTATCTCCTTTAGTCAGGAGTAAATACTATTACTGTGTTGTTATTTTTAAGTTTGTAATTAAACTTTTAAGCCTTGTGCCTTACCCGGGGCACAATGGTATGCTTGTTTCGGGATGTCATTTCATTTGCATACTTCATTCAATAAAAATCAATGGACGTTTCGTTTTCGTAAATATTGGGCTCTTTGTTTTTCTTTTATTTTATTTTCATCAGCTATGTGTTCTTACACACACCCACATCACTAAAATGCAGATCCTCATCCACCCTGGATCCTGTTGATAACAGTTCTACTATTGCCAATTATAATTTCGAGAATCCGATCTATCAAGCTGAAGATGGAAAGGATGAAGATTGTGAAGTACCTGTAGAGCTTGCTAGGTTATTACAACAAGAAGAGAAAGTTACACAGCCGCATGAGGAATCAATTGAGGTTGTAAATCTGGGTACTGAAGTAGACAAGAAAGAAGTCAAAATAGGATCAGGCTTGGAAAACAGTGTCAAAGAAAGATTGAGTCGGATGTTACGTGACTATGTAGAGGTTTTCGCTGGAAAAATCAAGAGATGATATGGAATGATGAATGTCAAGAAGCTTTTGACAAAATCAAGAAGTATCTCCAAGAACCTATAAATCTGA
This sequence comes from Lathyrus oleraceus, assembly GCF_024323335.1. NCBI lineage: Eukaryota > Viridiplantae > Streptophyta > Magnoliopsida > Fabales > Fabaceae > Lathyrus > Lathyrus oleraceus. Next base: position 150,253,204 of record NC_066582.1, on the reverse strand, counting down.
TGCCACCAGTTGAAGGAAGACCTCTAATCATGTATTTGACCGTGTTAGAAAATTCAATAGGGTGTGTGTTGGGGCAACATGACGAGTCTGGTCGAAAAGAGCATGCAATATACTACCTTAGCAAAAGGTACCGACTGTGAAACAAGATACTCCCAGCTCGAGAAAGCTTGCTATGCTTTGGCTTAGGCTGCTCGCCGACTAAGACAGTATATGTTGAATCATACCATTTTATTGATTTCTAAGATGGATCTTATCAAATATACATCTGAGAAACCTGCTCTCTCCGGAAGAACAACAAGATGATTGTTGAACTCTGCACGCAGTTCAAAATAAAACACCATAACTCTTCTCCGTACCGGCCAAAGATGAATGGCACCGTGGAGGCTGCTAATAAGAATATTAAGAAGATTCTATAGAAGATGACTGTTACTTACAAGGATTGGCACGAGATGTTACCATTTGCTCTTCATGGTTATCGTACTACAATACGTACTCCAATAGAGGCAACCCCATTCTCCTTAGTCTACGGTATGGAAGCAGTTCTGCCCATTGAAGTTCAGATCCCTTCCTTAAGAATCATGAAGGATGCAGGCTTGGATGAAGATGAGTGGATTCAGACTCGACTCGACCAGATAAATTTGATTGATGAGAAGAGGTTGGCAGCTGTTTGTCATGGTCAGATGTACCAGAAACGGATGATCAAAGCTTTCAATAAGAAGGTTAAGCCAAAGGTATATCAGGCTGGTGACTTGGTAATCAAGCGTATCATACTACCACAGGGTGATCCTAGGGGCAAGTGGACTCCTACATATGAAGGACCATTTGTGGTCAAAAGAGTATTCTCAGGAGGTGCCATGATGCTTACTACTATGGATGGTGAAGACTTTCCACAGCCTGTAAATGCAGACATAGTTAAAAAATACTACGCATAAAAAGAGACCCGCTAGGTTGACTGGCCTAGGCAAAAATAAGGGCATCCCGGCAAACCAAAAGGGTTCGGGCAAAAATTAGGGATATATATAAAAAAAATGTACACCCGGCAAGTCGAAAACCTGAAAAGGCGGCTTGGGCAAAAAAGGGTATCCCGGTGGATTGAAAACCTGAAAGGGCAATCCAGGCAAAAGTTAGGGATTAAAGCGTATGACTATGTCTCGTTTGGATCACTCATGTAACTTCAACTGATGGTGCTACCTAAATCAAGTTCAAACAGATAAAGATCAATCCAATCGTTTCTGTCTCAACAGCAGAAGATGAGATATTTGAAGATAATGGCAATAGTAGAATTGAAACTCAATAGGATCATTTTTCACATAGCTGTTTTCTTTGTTTTATAAAAAATTTACGACGAATTCCTCTTACTAGGATTTCTGTCTCCTTGTACAAACTTGCCTATGTATAGGTCACTTTGTGATATAAATAAAATTTCATCTTTGAATCCAGATTTACTTTTACTCTATTTACATAAACGAAAACATCCATTGGTTGTGTTTGAATGTATGTATGCTTTTGAATACGATTGATGTCTACCAGAAATGCATAAAATGCAGTAATAGTATTTACTAAGGACGAACGAGGGTAGTAGTTCAACGAAGCTTTGCCGGTTCATCCCCACTACAAATCCCCAGTAGAGCAAATCTATCTTTATAGATACTTCGAATTACGTCTCCCCTTGAATTTATGTCCATCTCTTTTATCCTCAGTCGGGATACTCAGGAACTTATTCCTTCAATAGAAGTACGACGAACGAATACGGGAAGTGACAAATACTATACTATCAAACAAGACGGGAACGAGTTCCTCATATTCTTCAGCAACGAATCGGGATTTATTTTCCCTAGCCAGCAGTTGTTATACAAAGATATCCGGACGCTTCAGGCCGCATGATTCATACATACATCATTTACATCATACCATGGCATATCCATAAGTGCATAATACATTTACTTAGATGCACCATGCCATGCATGCATACATATTGCATAAACTAACCTTTTCCTTGCAGGATGGTTATATACAGATAAAATACTATCAACAATTCACAACAGGTCAGAAACGATCTATACGAAGATCTAGTGCTGATACTTAATCATTACTCAAGGTGTCCTTGGATAGTAGGCAAACGGTCTATACGAAGATCTATTCCCTAGTCCAGGATATTTTCAGGAGATTTCATCCTGACACTCTTTTGTTCTTGGATATTAGGCAAACGGTCTATACGAAGATCTATTCCCTAGTCCAGGATATTTTCAGAAGATTTAATCCTGATATTCTTTTGTTCTTGGACAGTAGGCAAACGGTCTATACGAAGATCTATTCCCTAATCCAGGATATTTCCAGAAGAGATAATCATCACGAAGATTTATTTCTACTGGTCTATTCAACAATTCAAAACAGTTCAGAGACGATCTATACGAAGGTCTAGTGCTGATACTTAATTCAGAAAGAAATCGCCACGAAGATTTGGTTCTGACACTTAAATTAAAAGTATGTTCTTAGATATGATTCAGAGACGGCCTATACGAAGACCTAGTACTGATATCCAGTATCAACATCAAGATATTATCACCTCCTGATATTATGGATGGCATCTATAAGCCCATCTCCAGTTCTTCCAAGTGGCATCTTCAAGCCCACTTAAGCAAATACAACCAGTCATCAGTGTTACTTTACCCACCGGCGAGTGCAAATTTTTGGGCTTTTGTGTTCAATCCCCTTCAACCTTCCAAGTCACGAATGGCACACAGGCCAATCTAACTCCTCAGGTTTCAGAAAATTGACAGGTGCAGCTGTTGCACCCCAAAATTTGCCCTCTATTTTTAACTCTAACCAATTTTTTGTTTCACATTCATTTGCATCATCTTCATAGCATAACATTTTTTTCTGTCTTAATATTAGCCGGAATAATTTCTCGGAATTTACAAACAGACTGGTCAAATTAACTTTTTAACTGTGCCTAAAATTAGTCAACGAAAAAATGTCAAGTTTAAGTTTGCAAATGTCGGTAACATTAATCTGCGGTTCACGTGGTTTAATTTGACATGCTAAAAATATTTTTACGACTATTTTTGGTCATATGTTGATCAGTCTGAGCAGTTTAAACGGTCATAATTTTTATTTCAAAATCCGACCAAACGCTGTATTTTTCCGAGTCATTTATTTCGCGCTGATTATTTTGACGTGTTCATTTTATTTTTTCGAGCATTTTGGTGCCCGACTTTTATTTTATTTTAGTCTATTTATTTTTATATTGGGTCTAGAATAAATAAATAGGTTAATTAGTTTTTATTTTAATTTTAACTATTTTAATTATTTAACTTTATTCCGTTTTTAATTTAATATTGGGTTTCAAAATAAACTTAGGCCCATTATCATTAACCTAATTTGTTCCTATATATATTTACTAGCATGACTGATAGAGAGAGGCCAAAGGACAGAACAAAAAAGAGAAACTGAGAGTGGCTGATCTATACTATCGTACACACAGTTTGGTAATAGTTTATATATGATATATACTTTATCTATTTTATTGATATATTTGTTACTGTGTTTCAAATACATGTTCATATGTGTGACTGTGTTGTGTATTCCAGATACATGCGGTTTGGTTAAATATATATATATTTCTATTTTATGTTATAATTTGATTATGTTTTCAGATCGGATCGTGTCAATACGCCGTTTTTACATATACGTGTAAGAGGCGTGGCATTTGTGTTATCCGATCCAGTTGCGATGATCGCAATTTTGCGTTAGCAACGCCGTTGTTTTTTTTAATTCATATTTTTTTTATATACATATATTTAGATCTGCACACTTTTTTTTTCATAACTAACTACCCTGATTTTTCCTAAACCCTGACAATTTCGCCACAAACTCTAAATTTCAAACCTAAAACTTTAACCGTGTTGTTTCCTCTAAACCATAAACCTTTTCTTAAACCTTAACAAACCTTATTATTATTTCCTATTTTCGCTCATATTTATGTTATTCATACACTGTAACTGCTTCGCCCTTGTAATATTTTCAGTTTTACTTTTCGCCATCTTTATTATGTAACTGCACCAAAGCGTTGTAATAATTAGGGTTTTATTTTCTGCCATTTATTTTCTGCCATTTTATTTTTCTGCCATTTAAATTCCTGTCATTGATCCTATATTAACTGTGTGGTTTAATAATGTAGGGCGTGAAAACCTACTAAATTAATTATTTAATATTTTTCTATAACCTTTATATTTTTTTGTAAATAAATAATAAATACTAACTATTTTAATAACTTTTTTTTTATTACTTACTTATAATAATAAGTCCTTATATATTTTGTAAATAAAATCTAATTGACCATTTTTCTAATTGAATAATAATAATAAACCTATTAATCTAATAATTTGATATTTTCTATAATCTTTATTTATTTTGTAAATAACTAACTTAATATTTTTCATATAACTCTTTTATTTTATAATTTGTACATTAATGTATTTTAAATTCTTTTATTATTACTAATTTATTTTAAACTCATATTTTTCTAATAACTTCTAAAAAAATCTAACTTGTTTAACCTAAAATAATTTCTTTTAAAATTCTAACCTTTTTATTATCACTTTATTATTATTGTTATTTTATTATTGCTTTATTACCATTGTTTATTTATTATTTTATTATTATTTGCTTTTATCTATTCTATTTTTGCTTCATTATTTTCCTTATTTTAATTTTGTTTTATTTATAATATTAGGAACAAATGTATAGGTTGTAAATTTATTCTTTCTCGCCTGATTATTATGTATTTGTCCCATAGCCATGTAATAGTTTAGGAATTTATTTTTCTTGCTTTTATTTTTGTAAATATTTATTGTGTGGTTAGTAATTTAGGGAGTGCAAAAAACTAACTGTAAATAATTGAACTTAGAAAATTAAATTCAAGACAAATATCTGAAAAATAACACTCACACACGTAGGCCGATCTTTGATCGCCATCTGTACTTCCTAGGGTGTTCCTCTTGGTTGCCTTCTTTAAATGGTCAAGTCCCTCGAAAAAAGGGGTGTCTTAAGCAAAGTCCCTTCAAACAAAAAAATCATCAAGTCCCTATAAACTTAAAAGATCAAGTCCCTACGAGGTTGCCTACGATATGATGATCTTGTCCCTTCGGTAAATAAGATGATAGTCCCTACGAGTTGCTAAAGACACCCCTTATGTTGCCTTCATTGACCATACGATGACCCTACGCCCATCCCTTAAACACATCCAAGGTAATGACTACCTATTCCTTAATAATAGGGACAGTCTTACCATTGAAAGAATATACGAGAACACGAAAGACTTAATCTAGGGTAGGTATCTCATAGTTACTTGCTCACACTTTTCAAAATTACTTTTACACCTCACAATTTCTAAACTAGGCTTTGTATACACCCATACGAGGGTCATTACAAAGTACTTAAAGAAATTTTCCTAATCACACACTACACTCTTGCAAACAAACAAAGTGAGCTAAGTAACTAAGAGCCCATGGATAACCATGGATATAGAGGGTGCTAATACCTTCCATTTGTATAACCTACCCCCCGAACTCAAAATCTTTTTAAGGTCTTTCCTGTTCTTTTATGTCCTTTCCTTTTGGATAAAATAAAAGTCGGTGGCGACTCTTGCTATCCGCAACATTTAACTAAAGTCAGTTCTCCCACCGTGTTACACTTGGGTAGGTGGGAACTGAACCACTTATAAAACAACGGCGCACAAAAATTCACCAACCCTTATCTTCTATTCTTATTCTTGTGATGCACTAAATGAAAGAAATCTCCCAACAAGGTCGGCACTGAATTTCCCAACACGAAGAGGCGTATGGCGTCTATGTCCACAAATTTCGCCACATTAGGGAACGGGACAATCCCGTACACACAAAGAGCCAACACAGCATTGAAACCCCTCTGATCACCTTCTTCAAGCTTCTTCTTAGCTTCTCCCACTAGGAAACTCAAATGAAAACCACTGACTCCTCCTTTCTGACACATATTAGACTCCAAGACTGATTTCCCCAAATATGTGGCTGAAGCAACCATGCTGAAATCGGGCAGAAACTCGGAACTGTAAAATAGCAACTTGTGACTTGATAGGAACTCTGAGAAAACTGGCAATCTCCTCCAAAGTAGGGACCAAGATATAATCTGGGAATGTAAAACACCTCAATGGAGGGTCATAGAACTGCAGCAGTGTAAAGAGAGCATCGTGTTGATCTTTGGAGAGAACCGTAACGAAACTTGGAATCAAACCATAATCCTTCCGGAATCCTTCTAGAGAATCGTGATCCATTAACTTCATCAGCTGTTGAATAAGCTCCAAACAGACCACAGGAAACTTGTAGGCGACGTGTCTCTTTCTGCCAATATCCATCTCAGGAGAACCAGAAAGCCCTGACCAGAATCAAGAAGATGTAAACCCCTGGTAATTGATAAACATGTATTAAATGATGTAAATGCAAATGATGTGATGCAATGCAATGCAATGCAATGGCTGTATCTGCTTGAACAACTGTTGGGTTGTAATGTTTGAAGAGAAAACCCACTGAGGAATATAATACCAGATCAAAACTCTGGTCCATAAAACCGGGTTGGTTGAAGGTTAAGGTTTCCTGAATTTAGCTCGCCCCTCACTGGTAGGTTCTAAGAACAGAAGTTCGTCAACTTTAGCCCTTCAGTCGAGAATAATACGTTTACCACTGAAGGTTTGGCATTATTACGGGATAAAAGACCTCCACTGACTCCCCTCAACAGGACATCCTAAAGCAAGTTCTCAGTCTCGGGGTCCTCGGATTGAGCAGCGAGAATGCGCCCACCAGAGCTAACATAATCACGTCTCGGAGGAGAGGCCTCGACTGAGTCCTTGGGAAATGGTCACCAGAGTCGACGATTTCTAGAGGAACATCTGTCGTTATGGAACACCCATAAGACAGAATATATCCAAAGGAAACCTCGTCTGGAATGTGGGTCTCATGAACGACTTAACGTAGCAACATGCCACGCAAGCCTCATGACTATCCACTCTAAAACCTGTGTGTATGCTAAAGCCTGGGTAGTGGGCTTATCTCTCATAGAACATCCCATCCCAACAAACAATCAACCCCCCATAGATACAACAAACATATGTACATGAGTGAAATAAGGTAAAGCATGTAAATAGATAACTATACAAAAGAATAAACACCCAACAAACAAGAAACCTACAAAAGCTAGGAGGGACTCGCTTAGGGAATTTGTTTCCCCAGCAGAGTTGCCAGCTGTCGCAACCTAGAAGCGAAAAGAAACAACCGGCGGAAAAAAAACAATGAAAGAAGAGTCGCCATCGTGCGTTATTTATCCCAAAGGAGGGAAGGGAAACGCTCGAAGTAAACCTGGAAAAAGGAAAGGAAAAGACAAGGTCTGGCAACCAAATCTTGGGTTCGGGAGTCGATTATGCGAAGGGAAGGTATTAGCAACCCTACGCATCCGTAGTACTCTACGGGATCCACTCTTGTTGTTCTTGTCTAAAGGGTGTGGGTTTATCTAATGTACTATTTACTAAAAGAGGGGTCAAAAGAAAATGACTCGCACGGATGTCGCATCCACTGCATACGTATCTCATCTAAATGTGAGAATCAGAGTCTTCGTAGCTCGGCTACCTATGGGCTAAAGAGAAGTGTGCTCGCTAAGACATCGCGCCTTATGCCTACGTATCTCATCTGGAATGAGAATCAGAGCAAAACATAGTTCGGCTAGCCTATTTTGTTTGTTTTTGTGTTTTTTAGATGAACGACGTTACTACGCAATCTACCGGATGCTCGGCCTTTGGAGACTTACTCATCTGTAGTAGAAGGAGTTAACGTGTTCTTAGGAGAAGAAAAATCAAGGAGTTAACGAGAGACTATACGAAGCCTAGCAATCCTATGGGGAGACGATCACACCACACAAAACATGTAGCTTAAAGTAAACGCACCAACGAGGGGGCTTAAACATACATGGGTAGGGCTTTAGTCAAGAGGGGTCATATCAACCTCGACAAACAAGCCATGGAAAGGTAATCAAACGGGCTCTTAACCACTGACACTGAACGTCAGGGTGAGCAGGTCAAAAGGGAAATGAGGATAAGACCTCATAGCTCTTAACCCTGGACAGGGTGAGCTCATGACAACAAGTGGGGATTCAGAAAGATGGAACCCTCTCCACTGACTGACCAGACAAAAGATCTTGGGCTTTTGTTCTAAAGCATCAACACGTAGTGTGAGCATAAAGAACGACGCACTGAATAACGGGGGATTGGCTACTAATCCCTTTTATCCATCAATTTCCTCTTCATGGAGGTCTTTAGCATAAAAGTAAACAAACAAAAGAAAACATTGCCTCCCATTGAGGTCTTCCAGCTAAGAAAGCAGTAAAATGCGGGAAAGAGGTAAAAGTACCACACGGATAAAGATCCGAAGTAACAGCAACTAAAGGAACGAGAAACCCAGAGATCTCTCCAGCTGATTGGCGAGATCGGTTGAAATTGAATTGCACCGTTGGGTTTGCAGAACAATCTTAGGGTTTATATGAGATGGGATTGGTTCTGTGTAGATGAGTTCCCTTCAGTGTGTATGGAGACTGCTCTGAATCAGTTAGCTCTTCTCTCTGTCTAGGGTTTTTCCAATTCTCTTCTCCTCTGTTCTTCCGGTCTTTTGGGAGATGGAAGTCTAGAATTTATAACCTGATTTTCGTGGCTTTGTGGGCTCAAATGAGAGAGGTCCAAGTCCAAGATTTTTCTGTTATATTTTTAAAACGCGTGAGCTTCGCCTAGCGAAGAATTTGCTCGCCTAGCGAGCATGACAGTTCAGATTCGCTAAGCGAACCACGCTGCTCGCCTAGCGAGCATGACAACTCAGGAACAGACTTTTGCTCCTTCCAGATTAGCATTTTGAATGATGAATGGGCCCCTTTTTGAACATGTTGGAAGTAACTCAAGTCATTCTCCAGCTATTTGACCTTCAGTTGACCAGAGGTAATTCGGATGAACTTTGCTGAAATGCAACATGAAATGTTAAATGACCTAAAATGAATGCATGAATGAGGGGGGCAAATTCGAGGTGCTACACTTAGCTGTAAAATTGTGTACACAACTACTATGGATGAAATATCATCTAGAGGATTATCATATTTGTGGAAACAATATTCGTGTCTTTTGTGATAATACCGCTGCTATTTGTCTAACAAAGAATCCAGTTTAGCATTCTAGAACCAACCATATTTAAATAAAACATCATTTTATAAGAGATTGTGTTCAGAAGGGTGTAATAGATATTCAATTCATTGATACGGATCATCAATGAGCTGACATATTTCCAAAACCCTTAGAAGATTTGATTTTATCAAAAAGAATCTGAACATGGTCTTTATTGAAGAATAATGATTGCTTCTAGATAGAGTACCAAAGTCTAAAGTTAATCAGAAGTAGCTTTAGTCGAAGCTTTGGAAACATGGTCTTTATTTAAGAATAGTGATTGCTTCTGATAAAGTATCAAAATCTGAAGTTAATCAGAAGTAGCTTTAGTCAGAGTTTTGTAAACATCCTATGATGAAGAGTTGCTTCTGAAATATCTCAGACTCTGAGACTCTATAGTTGATTATTTGCTTCAATCACTAGTGGTTGAATAGGTAAAGATTTATGGGTAACGATGTGAAACCTCTTTTATTTATCTGAGTATTCACTTCTTTCATCTCTTTAAGTTTTTCTATTTGTTTATTATTCTATTTTGTTTTACTGCTTGTTTCTCTAAAAGATCATCTTTGAGTGGTCTTAAAGCAAACAATTGTTTTGCATATTTCTGACAATTCATTGTCTATATCTTTGGGAACATCTTTAAGTTTATTTTCTTTTTGTTTCTACCTTATCTCTTTTATGATATCCCTTTCCTGAGATGACATCTAGATCTAATCTTGGTATGGAAAACAAGTTGGTAGTAATCATTGAAGGACTTGTTGACTTTGAAGAAATAATGGCTAATGGCTTTGATCTTCAAAGTTTTGTAACCCAAAATGGTTGCGTGATTTCTTTGATATGCTCTAAGGTCCTGTTGTACCCCAAAAATTTCCGTCCCCTTTTCATCTTTTCATTCAAATCTTGACTAGAGAATCATTTACATACCCTCATGCTTCACACATATGCATCAACCATTCATTCATATCTACTAGTTGATCATTATGGTTTCAAAGTTCTTGGATAGTAAATCTAGGGTTTTGGAGTGGATGAAGCCCTAAAGGCTCATCTTGGATGTTCATCTAGTTGCAGGGTATGCAAAACCCTAATGGTTTGATCCTTGAAGCTTGAATTCAACAAAGTTCTATCATGATGCTCTTCGGAGGGGTTTAAACCTTGATTTGTTAGTGATTGGGTTGTAAGGCTTCATGTTTGCTCTGTGGGGCTTATCTTGACCTAAACCCTAGTTAAGGGTCTATATGTTGAAGACTTAATTGAGGAGTATCATATTTAATTCAAGGCCTTTGATAGAAATATATGCTTTGCAAACCCTATTTTCAGAGGCTTTGAGGCCCATGCAGGTAGGTATTTAACTGAGACATCTTGCTTTGACTGAAACCCTAATCCGTTTGGGGACGGCTTATACCCATCATCTTGTCCATCACATCCACAACATCATATCTTTTGCAAATTCATGTCTCTTATTCATATTGTCTGGATTGCTAGTTCTTGGTCCCTGAACTCATGCTTGTACCAATCCATTGATCTTTTAGGCTTTGGTTTTCTTGTGATCCATCAAGGCTTTCAAATCATGTTTAGGTCTCCATTTTGGGTCCATGTCCATCTACAAAAGTCCTTACAAGGAAACCCTAATACAGTTGATTTTGGTCAACTATTGACTTTAAGCTAGTTTCTAATCATTCCACCTTATACAATTCCATCACATTCCTTGACAAAATCAACATGCTTTGTGTATCATGCTAACTTATTCCATCCTAAAACCAATTCTAGGTCAAACTACACTTCATGATATGCAAAACCATTCATTTTATTTCCATAAATCAATGCACATCCCATGGTCTTATACAAGTAAGAATTCATTTCTTTTCAAGACTTCTATGACAATCATCATCATTTTTTACTTCATACATATCATACATATTGAATTAAAATCGGTGCATTTTGTTCACGCTTGATTAAGAATGCAATTTAAACTTCCTAATGTCATTCGCATACATCCATACATCTACTTCAAGAGGTGCTTTAAAATATTTGAATTCATTAATACATTTCCACCTTCGTTTATCATACATATAGTTTTGGTCCATTTTTCATACATGAAATTCTACATACATACATGGATATGATGAAATGAATATGGAGAAATGGTTTGAAATATTATTAAAATCATGTTGAATACATAGTTGATAATAGTCATTACATCTCAATGAAATAAGTTGTATAACTTCCAAATGCACCAAAATTCAATTAAACTTCAAGTATTACACTTCCGTCTTCATTAGCTCACTCCACTCAAAACCATCTCCATCTTGACCTTGCCTTGCTTCAAGTTTGTTAATGAACTTAGTGTCATTTCAAAACATTCATAGCCAACTACATCATAAGTCAAAAAACCACAAAAAATCAAACAAATGTGATCCATCCAACCTTATGTTAATAGCATAACAACCCATGTTTCCATTATCAAAGTTCACACAAGCCTCAAGCATAGCATAAACTGATGAGATAACATAAGCATCAACAAACATTTCAAAACATAACTACCAACATTCAATGGAAACAAAACACTTGACATAACCAAGTCATTATAAACCAGCCATCAATCAGAAACTGCAGAGCATCCAAGCATAACAATTAACACAATCTAATAATGTGTCATTAATGGGGAAAAGCAGCAGCAGGAAATACATTCACCAATATACATATTCATGACAGAGCATCTTATTAACAGCATATATCAGCCACCATTCAAGTTCATAACAGTTAACTGCATAGTTATTAGAGTCAACAAAATCACAACAGAAGTAAACTCAACTAATTGTAACTGGTAACTAACATTAAAGCATTCCACACCAATTCGTTTTCAACTAGCTGCAAGAGACATTAACAGATTTTTTAAAAGAGTTATATCAATAATAGTTTTCTTGATGAATTGAACCTAAACATAATTGTGCCTGAACCTGTAACTACCTTCCCTAATTCTACTGCCCTAATCAGTTACATCCTAACTCTATAAATCATTCAACCACCTTCAATCACAGCATTCTGCATAAGATCGGGAATCACTAAAACGACAAGCTCTGGAGTGACTGCAATTTTTTCAGAAGCACTCTTTATTTTCATCAAACTATCAATCCTCCCTCTCTCTCAACTACACATCACGCTCACGATTTGGAGCCATATCTAACTGGAAAACAGAAGGGGAATAAGGAAAGTGATTGTAGATGGAAGAAGAAAAGAGAGCATACGTTGATACCTGATTCACCGCCTTGCCTGAGATCAAGACCAGTGAGCTTTATTGCTTATGCTTCACGTGCAAAAAATTCGAACTCAGTTGATGGAGATGAAGACCAACGTGAGCATGAACGTGTTATCACTTTCGTGTCTGAGATCAAGATTGGTCTTTGTCGAACAGTTGAATGGAGGCGATATAGTACCTTGGAGATTTGGTAAACTTTAATTAATTTGGAATGATATTACAAGATTCTTTAATACATTATTTTGTCTAAATCATCTCTCCAACCTAGAGTCGTGCAGAAGTTTCCCCAATCCACATCCCGCTCATCTTCTGCATCATAATTAAAGTAGACTATTTTTGCTGGAACCTTATTTTTCTTCTTGAGCTTCTTCCACGACACTGAAGTCTTTCCTGGCTTGAGTGCCTCAATGGAGGTGCTCGATCCATAAAGTTTTTTTATTTCATGTCTATGAAGATTGTGTTCCTTGGAAGTTTTGGTCTCCATAACCATAGTGGTCTCTAAAGAGGCGCTGATTCTGAGATTTTCAGTAGGCGTGGTCATCCTGAAAAAGAGAGTTGGATGAAGATGTATGGTCTTAACCTATGGTTTCATGCTTATATATAGGATCTTGATTGTCATATACGGTGTTTGGTAAAGTTTAAACACATGTGATCTTTAATGCATGTTACTCTAGGTTTAGTAGCTCTTAATTCCAAGTATTACTTCTATTGTTTCCAATACTTGGAAGCTGAAAGAATTTTGTCTGACCTTCTCGAGAAGTAAAGTGAAATTTTGGTATCAGATATGAGATTTTGAAGGTAATGTCATGACACTAATATCTGAGTAATGCAAACAGGATAAAGATAGAGAATAGTAATGCAAGAGACACAAGCAATTGTTAACCCAGTTCGGTCCAACTCACCTACATCTGGGGGCTACCAAGCCAGGAAGGAAATTCACTAAAATAGAATCAGTTCAAAGACTCTCCGTACACTTCAACAAGTTACAGTCTTTCTCACCTAATCTCTACCCGTGCAATTTCTACCTAAGCACTCCTAGATATGAGAATCCACTCACTTCCCTACAATCACACATGTGATCTTAAACAACAATCCCTTGAGAAAAGAAAACACTTTTCAATAACACACTCTTGATTTTACTTCACAGTTTCAATCAAGAAGACACACTCTTGATCTTGCTTCACAGCTTTAATCAAGAAGACACACACTTAATCTTGCTTCACAGCTTTGATCAAGTAGACACACACTCTTGCTTAACAGCTTTAGAGTGACAAATTACAACCACAAGTCAGACCAATTCAATCATCAGTGGATGACTTGAATGGCTTACAAGTCTCACGACTAAACAAGACACAAACCCTAGCTCTCTCTCTATATTTCGCTCAGTATTGGTTGTGTAACAAATCAGGTTTTCCATGTCCTATTTATAGAAGCATTCAGCTGGGCTTGGACATCTTGAAAACCCTAAATCTATTTTCCAATCAAATCTTCTCATGGCAGTTGTTTAGATCTCTTTGGAAAATAAGTAAATCAGGTTGTAATCCATGATTGAATGCGCCTGCAAATCAGATCTTCAATCATACATAGATTGCCATTAATTGTGCAATCATAAAACACCAGACATTCACACTGAATGTTCTGTGTACAGGATGTCATGACATCGGGTCTGACATCCTGGAACAATCCTGCATAATTCCATAATTCCTTTTATAATTTCCAGCAGGTACAAACATATCAGATGCCATGACATTGTGTATGACATCCTGAAACAATCTTGCATAATTATGTTTCTTAAATACCAGCAGGTACACATCATCAGATGCCATGACCTTGTGTATGACATTCTGAAACAATCCTGCATGATCATGTTCTTGAACTCCAGCAGGTACACATCATCAGATGCCATGTCATTATGACATTCTGAAATAATCTTGCATGATCATGTTCTTGAGCTCCAACAGGTACATAGGATATCTCATGTTAAGACATCACACATAACATCTTGTGAACACTCTTTGTTTTACCAAAATTGCTGCCAACAAACTCTCCCTTTGGCAAATTTTGGCTAAAACATATATTTGTCCTTTTTGTTCACAAGAAAACTATCAGCAGTTTAAATAGCAGCACAAGGGTACTTCTCCTCCCCCTAAATCCGTGCAACACAAATAGAATTACTAGTTATGGATGCAACTAGTAAGACACACAAATGCACAAGGGTACTACTTCTCCCCCTCAATCTGTGCATCACCAACATCTCCTTTGATAATAACAGCACCTGTAACCACAGCACCTGTAACAATCAGAATGTCATTCTGCCATCTGCTTCAACATCACCTATGCACCACATCAGACATCCCCTTTGACATCTGTAATCACAATAGCATTCTATTTTACACCAAACACATCTCCTCCAATAATAGTTGTTTATCTGTTCAGCTACATACATCTCCTCACAGCTTCCAGCTCCACATAAACACTTCTCCCCCTTTTTAGTCAAAATTGACCAAAGGTGACCAATTAGACAAAATAAATGTCAATTAGCCTAGCAGAGAATGTCAGATTAGATGTTATAACATTAAAAATGTTAAAACATAATTTTTCAGGATATACAAACCACCATTATACACAGTTGTGATAGCTGAGATAATGAACAAATCCATGGAACTCATTAAGAGCCCAAAATATTACAAAAAGGCATTAATGAGAACTGCCACAAATTACATAATTAAACAGAAAACAATAAAAACTTCAGCTTCCAAACATCAGCACCAGAATAGTCTTCAGCCACAGCACACCCATCACAGACTTCTCTATAACATACCCCACACAGTCTTCATACAAAGGGGGAACCATTAATCAGAGGAAGAAGTATCACCTTCACCTTCAGAGCCTTCAGGGCTTTCAGAGCTGCCACTGGATTAAGCTTTTGACCTCTCACTTGAGGTTTTTGCATCTGAATCTTCACTTGCCTTCTCCATTTCTTCCTTTTCTAGGCTCCTAATAAGAACCTCCAAAGCTTCTTTTCTTGCCTTGGCAACCCTAATACCATTCTCCAGTTCCTTGCAGGTTTCCTTCAACTGATCAATTAAACTCCCTTGAGATGCATGGTCCTTTCTGGCAAATGTCATGACAACATCATTGACATGACTTTCCTCAAACAGCTTATAATGAATGGATAGTGGGGGCTTTCTTCTGCTTGGAATGTCACTAGTACTCAGAATTCCTGGTTGTTGGCTCAAGATAATACCACAAATAAAGGATGGGAAGGCAATGGGCAGCTTCACAGCATTTGTGGAGGCATGTCTAATAGTTTGATCAAACATAAACTTTCCAAAGTCAAAGTCTATCATGGTTCCAATAGCATGAATGATTCTTCCAAGAGCAGTGGAGATGGTAGAGATATGATTAGTAGGCACCCAGTTGGCTGAACCAATCTTGTGTAAGATGGCATACTTGACAGTAAGCTTGCCAGCTGATAGGTGATTCCTACAAGGCCATTCCTTAACTTGGCCATCTGTAATAATCCTACAGACCTCATTGTCTATAGTCTCTAAATCCATTCCTCCATCAGTTCCTCTCCCTAGGAACTTGTTGATAATGGTTGGTGAGAATTTCACACATTTACCCCTTACAAACACCTTACAGAATTCCCTGCTGCTACTTTCAGAAATATCCTCAGGAATATTCACAATAAACTCTTTTACTAACCCCTCATAACATTGGGGCAGAGTAACCACAGTCTTCATCAGTCCAACATTTTTTATCAAGTCCATTACTTCCTTTATCTTAACAGCCTCTTTTCCCAACTCTCTTTCAACAGCTACCCTCCTCTGAATGACAAACTTCCATTTTGCAGCACCATCTTCTAAATGAAAGGAGATATTATCTAAGTGCACAGCATCAATTTTGCTTGGAGACTTCTTAACAGCTTGCTTTTTAGCAGGGGTGATGTCTGGGACATCGTCTTCGACATCCTCTTCAGAGTCAGAACTCTCTCTTTCTTTCCTCTTTCTAACCTCAACTTTACTCCAAGACTTGGAGGTTCCTACACCAGCAACCTTTTTCTCTCTTCTTGCTGTCCTCATTTCAGCCATAGTCTTCCCTTTTCTGGTCCTCAGTTTCTTAGCTACACTCGGTTTCACAATATGGACCAAAGTGTCATCCTCTTCTTCAGAACTTTCTTCCTCCAAATCAATACTATCCTCAGCAGTTTCATGAGACATACTTGCTGGTTTCTTGCTAGGTAAATTTTTACCAAGAGAACATAATCCCTCAGCAGCTACTTCCTTTTCTGACTTAGATGAGTCATCATCTTTCTCAGCTTCGATTTCCACCTCAGGAGAGGGGTCCCTTCTGGACAGAGGGGTAGAAACACCCTTGTCTGCATGCTCTTCATTTAGAATCCTAGTAACTAGGTTTCTAATAGTACGACCAGTAAAGTGTATGTCATCTTTATGAGGAGATTTTTCAGGAATGTTACCTTGCTTACTTCCAGCCATGGAAGAAGAACCTGGGGCGTCACCTGGTATCACATAGAGAGGAATAACATCTAACACGTCTTCATCTAGAAACTCCATAGAGGAAGTCCTTGCATGATGAGTGGGATTTGATCCAGACGATGAAGGATGTTGAGACATGTTGTTGAGCTTTTGAGAGAAATTTCGGTGCCCTAGAAGGGGTTCTCTGAGAAGTTTGATGAAGATGGAAAGAGTTGTGTTCAGGTAGAGTGTGCAATTGGCATAGATACTATTTCCAATGCTAGGGAATGATTCATCATTAATGTGGCTCTTTCTTTTAATTGGGCAGACAATATTTTTGTTACCTTTTCCACTCCACATTAATTGCCATAATTCTCCAAGAATCCAAATCCCTAATTTCCCTCTTACATATTCAAATTTATTATCACTCAAGTCCCTTGCAAACTTGTCAGCTGATTGCATTTCGTGCTTTAGAGCTATGAAGTTTTCTTCCACCAATTTTCTAATGGAGTGATGACAGCAAATAATGTGCTTGGTCCAACTGTGCTGAATAGAATTTTTGGACATAGTTGTAGCATTCATATGATCATAATACAATGTCAAGACATTGTGTGTAACATTGTATGCAATCATCAGTATTTTCAGCCAACCCTGTTGAGAACAGCTGTTACCATCTGCTAAATCTTCAGCATAAACACCATTTTCATCTCTCAAATATGTAGGAGCAGGTTTCCTTTCACTCTCCATCTTCTTAACATTGCTCTTGTCACTTTTGCTTTGAGATAGATACATAGGTCCTTCTATTTGCTTAACTTGTCGCCCAAGTCCAACAAAGCTCTTTCCAACTTTAGATTGCATATAACTAGTAACATGTTAACCCATCTGATCCAACCTCCTATCTATTTGAGCCATCATGAGCTTTTCTTCTTTGACAGTGATGTTGAGTCTGAGCTCCTGGTGTGACATCCTTGTCTGACATTTCCCACAGACTTGTCTTTCATCACTCTTGAGAGTCCTTCGAGCAGATATACTCATCTTCATTCCTTTGACATAGGTACACTTTAAGGAATAACCAATTGGAGAGTTCCACATATAACAGTTGTCTTTGGTCCTAATTCCTTTCATGATCACTTCATTGTCTTTGTTAGTAATCAGACATTCAGTTTTGGTGAAGTTAACATTTAGACCTTGATCACATAGTTGACTGATGCTTATTAGATTTACAGTCAAGCCCTTAACCAGTAGGATATTGTCAAGTTTAGGCACTCCAGGACAATCAAGCTTGCTTATCCCCTTGATTTCACCCTTTACTCCATCACCAAAGGTTACATAGCTTATGGCATGAGGATGAAGATCATTTATCAGGTCTATGTTTCCAGTCATGTGTCTGGAACATCCACTATCAAAATACCACTCTTCTTTGGCTAAGACTTTGAGGGGACTGTGTGCTATTAGACTAGTAACATTAGTCTTATGAACCCATTGCTTCTTGTTTATAGACATGTGCTGCTTGGGTCTGGGTAGATAGTGAGTCTGATGATGAATAGGGCTAGGATATCCATACAGCTTATAGCAGAAGGGCTTCAAGTGACCAAGTTTCCCACATGTAACACCCCAAAATTTGCCCTCCTCATTCATGCATTCATTTTTAGGTCATTTAACATTTCATATTGCATTTCATCATGTCAATCAGAATCAGATCCAAGAAACTTTATTTTGAAAAAAAACGAAAAAAACGAAGAAAAAAAAAAGAAAAAGAAAGAAAAAATTTAAAAAAATTTAAAAAATTTTTTTAAAAAAATAATAATAATAATTAATTAAATAAATAAAATATAATATAAAAATCTTGGACTTGGACCTCTCTCATTTGAGCCCACAAAGCCATGAAAATCAGGTTAGAAAAGAGGGAGAACAGACAGAAAAAGGAAGAGAAGCAAAACACTCTGAGGTTTCCTTGGAACAAAACCCTGGACAAAACCTGAAAAGAAACCTAGACAGAGAGAGTGAGAATTAATCTACAACAACCTCCAGGCAACTCTGAAAGGTTCATTCTGACTCACACACTTTCAGCTCAAGCAAACCCTAACATTGATTTGCAAATCCAACCGTGCCATTTGATTCAACCGATCTCTCCAATCAGGTTTGCCCTATATCCATCATCTTTATGCCTTTAATTTGAATGCTCTAAATGTATGAGGTATTATGGGTGAATTTGATACCCTTTTGATGCATGTGTTTGACAAGAGGTTTAGGCCTTCTACCCTTGGTTGCTTTTTGTAAGCTTTTTATGAATTTTAATGGCATGATTCATGTGGTTACATTTTGATTAGGGGGCAACTCTTGGTTACCCTATTTTGTTTCTCTAACCTGTTTGTTGAGTTTTGTTTTGTGAGGGCTCATATGACTCTTGCAGAGATGGTTTGCCTGGTGTTCCACTTTATTTGTGGGATACCGCCTGGAGGTTTCATTCCGATTACCCGTACTGACTCGCTTTCTTTGATGGTGTTAGCTTGGAAGGATCTCAGGGTTTCCTTGTTCCGTTAATTACTGTTACTTTGGATCTTTATCCGTGTGGTACTTTTACATTTTCCCGTATTTTTACCGTTTTCTTAGCTGGAAGACCTCGATAGGAGGCAATGTTTTGTGTGTTTACTTTATGCAGGTTCCTTCGTCTAGGATTTCCCTTTTGCATGAGCATCCCTAACCCTACCAACTCATTGATTTTTCTTCTCCTAAGAACACGTTAACTCCTTCTACTACAAGCGAGTAAGTCTCCATAGGTCGAGCATCCGGTAGATTGCGTAGTAACGTCATTCGTCCAAAACCCAATCCATAACCCCGTAGTTAGCCTAACTACGGCTTGCTCTGATTCTCATTCCAGATGAGATACGTATGCATAAGACGCGATGTCTTAGCGAGCACAATTACCCTTAACCCCTAGGTAGCCGAGCTACGAAGACTCTGATTCTCATATTCAGATGAGATACGTATGCAGTGGATGCGACATCCGTGCGAGTCATTTTCTTTTGACCCCCTTTTTTTAGTAAATAACACATTAGATAAACCCACGCCCTTTAGACAAGAACTACAAAAGTGGATCCCGTAGAGTACTACGGATGCGTAGGGGTGCTAATACCTTCCCTTCGCATAATCGACTCCCGAACCCAAGATTTGGTTGCGAGACCCTGTCTTGTCCTTTCCTTTTTCCAGGTTTGCTTCGAGCGTTTCCTTTCCCTCCTTTGGGATAAATAACGCACGGTGGCGAATCTCCTGTCTTTCTTCGCCAGTTGTTTTTTTTCGCATTCCATTTTTCAGGTTGCGACAGCTGGCGACTCTGCTGGGGACCCGGTTTCCCTAAGCGAGTCCCTCCTAGCTTTTGTAGGTTGTTTATTTATTGGGTGTTTATTCTTTTGTACATTTATTTATCTTTCAGCATTTACCTGCTTTATTGCATTGTGTACATATGACTGCCGTATCTGCTGGTTCTGTTTGTGAGATGAGTTCTATACCCGGACTCGAGTGCAATTAAGATAGGAGAATGGCATAGTCTTGTTGACTTGTGTGGAGTTATTCCTTAGCAAGTTGACTTGCAAGCCCATTCACTTGGTGGAGGTCATGTTGAGATCAATAATGTCACACAAGTAAGTTGTGGTTAGACATTACTTTTTCCAATATAGACCTTAGAAGCCAAGGACCTTAGTTTACCAAACCCATCTTGGCCTATTCGTAGGATGTAGTGCGAAAGTCGTTTAAGTGTAAGATTTGATACGATTGTTACGCGATACTACACTCATAAGAGTCTCTCTTGAGAATATTTTTGGAATACGAGTAGTCGTTCCTCTGATAATATCCGAAAGATGGGATTATGACTATGGGAACCTTTTGTTGAACATGTTTGGCAGGTTTAAACCTTAGTACACTCCCTTTGGGTGGTTCTTAACCTAAACTCCATGCTCGTGACTTACAACAAACCCTTGATTCATGGTCGATCCGTTCAGGTATCCTTAATATCAATGAAACTTGGGTGTTGATAAGGTATAAACCATAATCCACCAAAATGGATGGTTGATATTAAGGATAACATGATCCATCCCATGACCTTTGTTTGGTGTGATTTGCTTGATCCTCTTAATTTCTCTCCAGGCAGTGCAACCTGACAGATGTTCAAGCGGATCCAGCCACCCTGATTGACATGCCATTGCATTGCATAACATCATTCGCATATTTGCATCCAACATCTCATGCTTATTCATTTGCAGGGTATTCCCTTTTTAGGGGGGGCCTTAAAATTGAATAAGCAGTGCATCGCATACCATGCATACTAACCCTTGTTTGTTTTGCAGGTGTCACCGCAGTTTTTAATGTTTGTTCCCTGTTTCAGGTAGTTATTGGTCCCAAGCGAGTTCACAGGTACCCGACAAAGGAAAACCGTCCACGACTAGCAATGGACCAGATACAGAAAGAACTGGTTGATATGCGTGAAAGGATGGATCAGTTCATGACATTGATGACTGGTATGGCAGAAGGCCAAGAAAAGCTGAGGGAATTGATTGAGCAACCGAGGCCCGATCCAGAGGTGGAAATACCAAGTGCTGAGGGGAACCCTGGTAACCCTGGGAACGCTGATAACCCTGTGAACACTGGAAACGCGGGTAACGCAAATGTTGATGGAAACCCGGGTAATGTTGGCAACACGGGAAATGTTGGGAATGGTATTGGCGGAAGGTACAATGTGAATCAAGGGATTCGGATTAACGGGCACCCCGTTACTGAAGATTGTCAGTATGATCAATTTTCTTTGCACGACAAGGCCCTCGAGACCACTCGTCGTATGGATGAGCTTGCTGAGAAGCTCAAATCTTTGGAGTCTCAAAACTCCTTAGGTTTTGATGTCACAAATCTTGGTCTGGTTTAGGGAGTAAGGATTCCTCACAAGTTCAAACCCCCTACTTTTGAGAAATACAACGGGGCTTCTTGCCCACGCACTCATTGTCGCATCCGCGAAAAACAACCGGCGGGCTGAAACAAAAACAACACAGGGCCGCCACTGCGCGTTATTTATCCCAAAATAGGGAAAGGAAACGCTCAGAGAAACCTGGAAAAAGCATGGTCTCGCGACCAAAGAGAAAGGGTAAGGGAGTCGGTTACGCAAGGGGAAGGTATTAGCACCCCTCACGTCCGTCGTACTCGACGGGATCCACGCTCTAAGAAAAGAAAAGGTTGCTAAAACACCACACACACACGCACCGAAGACAACACAGATGGGGTTAAGAGGAAGAGAGCTCGATAGGACATCGCATCCTATGCCTACGTATCTCGTCTGGAACGAGAATCAGAGCTGTCGTAGTTCGGCTCACGCATGCCAAATAAGACAAAACACAAACACAGGCAAACATGGAGCCTGAATGCCAATCCCTGGACTTACATCAGCATCCGAACCAAAACACACACAATCAGAGGCAAACGTGGAGCCCGACTGCCAATCACTGGACTTACGTCAGCATCCGAACCAAAACACACACAAAAAGGAAAAAAAGTGCCCGGAGAGACCTCGCACGGTCTCCTGCCTACATACCTCATCTGGAACGAGGATCAGGGCGATGTAGTTCCTCTGAAAGGGAAAGAAATTCTAGCCAGAAACCAAGGGGAGACACACTACCAGGGAGCTGTACTCGAGCCTAGTGTTATCATGCATCATTGCCCTATGTTGTGGTTTCTACCTACTTGCACAACAGCAAGCTAATCCTATCCAGGAAGAAAGCAAGCATGCAAGCATCAATCAAAATAAAACAAACATTTCACATAGCACACACTATATCCAGTCAAGTGAGGCTCAAACAAGGGTGGATTGCCGAGGCAAGTCATCTGTACAAGGTAGAGTTAGCTCTTAACCTTGCCATTGAGAGGCTAAGGTGAAGCTGATGAGAGGTGAGTGAAGATTAGACTTCATAGCTCTTATCCCTGTCCAGGGAGAGCTTTAGACAAAGGAGCGTGGGTCCAGAATGGAGGGACCCTTCTACGCTCAAAGACTCTGACACAACTGTACAAAATACAAGATCTTGGGTTTGTGTCCCAATGCATCAACACAGTGGTGTGAGCAGAGGGACGACTCAACAGAATAGCGGGGGATAGATTGCATATCCCTTGGATTCCGCCAATTGCCTCATAGAGGTCTTTATCTGCTTGGCACAAAAGTAAACAATCACAGACATCGCCTCTTAAGGAGGACTTCAGACAGTTGCCTGGCCAAGTAACAGGCCAGGTCTTCCAGACTACATGAAGTATAGAGATTCTACCTCAACTGGTTAAAAAACCAAGCAACAGCAAGCAAGTTCTTAAAGAACTGTAAGCGACTAAATGCACCTGAAATCAATCAAGTATCATCAGTACTCAGACAAACCAACAATAAACAGCAAAAGTCAATCTATACAGACAACACAAATTAATGCACATAAGTGCAAGCCATGAGCTCAAGCTCAAGCATCAAACCCTACAACACAAAACCAATGTTAGTTTACAACATCAAACAATCTCAATTTAATCAACTTGCACTTTTTTCCCCTTAAGCCTTTTGCACTTTTAATCCTGAAAATCCAAGCCAAATGTGAGAAGCTAGACCACTAGGCCAAGCCTAGGGTCCAAAGGGATAAAAAAAATCAAAACAGCAAGTACAAACCAACCAAAATCACATTCAAACAAATTAAAAGCAAATGCAATTGGTCCCATGCTCATACCATTCACCATTATCATTTCATGCACAATTTAATCATCAATCATGCAATTTGCAACTTCAAAAGTCCAAACAGAACTATCTCAATCAAAAGCATACCAAAACAATTCAATTAATTCCACAAAAATTCACACCTAAACAGAAAACATTCAATGTATAGCATGTAAATTTTCAGCTCAATTGGACAAAAGGAAGTAGGTCAATAAAAATCAATAAGTCCAGACACATTTATACAAGCCAAAACAAGGCATCAACACAAGCATCAAATTCCAAAAATCATAAAACAGTGACAACAACTAAGAAATGAATGGGATCAAAACCATTATGTCCTACAATGTGTCTAAAATGCTCATGTCAAATTTCATCTTCATCCAATACAATATGAGAATTTCACAAGCGAAATGCCAACATGTATCACACAATGTCACATAATAAGCCAACAGAAAAGACAAATATCAATCAATTAGAAAATGACATCAAAAATTCCAGCAAAACTCATATGTTATCTTGACATATCAATGTTCATTCATGAAAAAAATTGGCTCAATCCAATGTCCCTAAGCCAGGCAAATAAAATCATGAAGTCAGCAGAAATCCAAACAAGTCAACACATGATAGCAAAATGAGCATCAACTTCAATCAAATGCCAAACAGTGAAAACAATTAAGATATGAATGGGACCAAAGCCAAACTACATCTAAACATGTTATGAATCACTCCATCAAATTTCACATTCATATGATATGGTATGAGCATTTCACAAGACTTGGAAGACAAACACTCAAACAAAGCCCTAAAAATGCTAAACATCAATCAAAAATCTCAATTAAATGGAAAATGAATCAACAATTCATACAAAAAATCATGGTGAAACTAGACATATACAAGACACAGCATGCAAAATTTGAGATCAATTGGAAACGCATAGGCATGTCAAATAAATTCATGAAATTGACCTAATCTAGTGTGACACAAATTGTCACACTCAACTTTCACACATCATATCTACCAAACCAGAGATCCAAAATTCACAAACTATACATCAAAATAACCAGCAAGGAGTCAAGAATTAGCATGTGAAATTTCATTCAATTTGGATTAGGTATGAGCATTTCATGTTAAAAATGGTGAAACATATACAAAATGCACACAAGTCAAAGATCAATAGGCAAAGTCAAAAATCCACCAAGCACAACTTGGACTATCATGCCTATAAAAAACTAGATGAAATTCGGGATCTAACAAAAAAAAGTTCCACTCAAATTGGATTAATATTGGATTTTATGCGAATTTTATAAGATTTGTTAATTTATGGAATAATTATTTAATGGTTAAATGAATTAAATAAGCTTGCAATGGCAGTTCCGTAAATAGTCCAAAATGTGGTACAGCCTCATTTATTGCGTGGCAGCTTCTGGTTGGCCGGTTTTAGTGGGAAACAAGTTTTCGAAAATGGCCATGCTGTGAAACGGATTGAACAGCTTATTTTTTCCAGAATTGTTCATGTTCATCACGCGTTCATCGCTTCTTCAACGCCAGCTTCGGTTACGAACTTTTCTTCACGAAATTGCACAAGCGATATACCAATCTCTCCGTCTCTCAACGTAGGTTACGAATATGACAACGATTTTTCCTAACTCTCACTATACAACTCGGATCGATCAATTAAAGTTAAGCACATAAAACCTAAAATCACGATAACTTCCTCTACAGTTAACCAATTCACAAACCAAGCATAGCATGTTACTCTACACTACAAGATCTATAAAAACCACCTATTAATTTAAGCAATGGTGAGATTCGAATTTATGTACCTTGGAGATGGCAGTGATGAATCTTGATGTTATCTCGAGTAAAAACCAAAAACAGATGGAGATTAAGGTTGAGGAAGATGAATGCCACGCCTAGCTTGATCCAAAACAGCTCCAAGTGTGAGAAATCTCAAAATGCCATTGATGAGTTCATGATGAACAGTCGCGGTTCTGAAGCTTTCTTGCATGGATTCACCAAAACAATTGGAGAGGAAGATGTAAGGAGCACGAATCAACAAGAATTTCACAATTTGGTTGAGAATTGATGAAGATTTTGTGAAAAATGTTTGATGAAGTTCTTGATGAATTTGGAGAAAATGGAGGGAAAGTTAGTTAGATTTCTTGTGAATTGTGATTATCCTTTGCAATTCAGTTATGATTAAACATTTATACTCCAGCTTAATCACTTTCTTAATCACCAATTAGCAAAAACTCATGTGATTAGCATAATATGAAACTTAAGTGCAAGTTCCAAAATGCCCTTGCCAAATATTGAACCATGACAGCTCATGACAGCTCAAACAACTTCTAAATGTCATTTGGAGAGTGTTGCAAAAATCCTCATTTCAAAATTCCATGTATTTCTCAAATTGGACCATTTTGCCCTTGGATTTTAATTGTTTCACTTGAAAATTGACCTTTTGCATTGACCATTTTTGATGAATTTTGATTATGCACCATGAAAGTACATGTGAAATGGAGTTTGCTCATAAAAAGATCACTCATTTTGGACATTCCATGTGAAAGTTATGCCACTTTGATTATAGGCATTTTTGGAAAATGAATGGACCATAACTTGTCAACCATACATGGGAATTTCAAGTTCTTGGACTTTTTGGAAAGGTGAGAACAAGATCTACAACTTTCATGTTGAACAAATTTTCATTTGAAGCATTTTTGGACAGGTAATTTTGTGGTGAAAAACTTTCCATTTTTGGAAACTTCCAATACAAGTCACTTTCTATTTTTGGCAATTTTTCTCCTGACTTTATTTTCTTCATTCTTGAGCTTTGACATGTCAAATGAAACTTGTTTCAACATGAATGAAGTGTATCCAACTCTCTCCCACCTCCAAATCCATAAAATCAAGCACAGTTAACCACAGTTGACTTTTTCAACTAATAGATGAATTTGGCAATGCACTGATCAATCTGAGCCCCAATTCTCTGATGAAATGGCTCAAGGGTGAAACCCTAGCCTCCATAAGCTCAATACAATCATGAAATGATCCTCATATCCATTGTAGACCCCATCTCCTTGCTATGCCCTGGTTGGCCCAATGCAACTGATTAGGGTTGACTAGTGGTCAAAACCCTAATCTCAAGGTATATGATCAATCACTTGAATCTTCTGGATGATATCAAGACCATGATGATGATGATGTATCAATGCAACCAAGATGTAACTCCACCTCCTTGAGAATCAAAAACCCTAACTCATAGCCCAATCCTCAGATGGCTAATGATCAGTCAATAAAACCCTAGGCTTGCATCTCCACCTCTTATCTTCTGACCAAGACTTAGGAGGATGACTTGCACAATGTGACCACATGATATGCAATATGCAATTCCTAATGACCTAAAATGATATGCAATATGTTAAGCTAGTCCCAAGAGAGGAGGGCAAATTTTGAGGTGTTACAGCTGCCCCTATTCAATCCACTGTGAACCTGTCGATATGAATAGCCCCGGCTTTCAGATGATCAGGATGAAGAGTGATTGAATACCAAGAACAGACGAACAATTTGCACTCTGATGGGAAAATAATTAACAATGCCAATTAGAATCGGCAAAGAAACACAATCTTCTGAAAGAATCCGTCCGGAACGGAGAAAGTCGGCTTGATCACCGAAACAGAATGTCGACCTGGATACCAAAATAAATGATAACGCAGGGATAACCATGGCCTGAACACCACATCCGCTGGGGATTATTATCTCTTTTTTTTTATGCTTTTCTTGAACCCCAAAATTTTCTGATGATTTCTCCTTTTCATTTTCTTGAACCCCGAAATTTTCTTCTCTCATCTTTTTTCATTTTCTTGAACCCCGAAATTTTTTCTTTCCTTTTTTATTTTCTTGAACCCCGAAATTTTCTTTTGCGCAAATGATCCCGGATCACTGCATTTGAACCCCGTTCTCCTGTTTGCCAAAATAATGAACCCCAATCTCCAGAAAACACCTTGTGTCTCCTTTTCTCCATTTGAACCCCAGTCGCCTGACGATAACTCGCGATCGCCAATGTGAACCCCGATCTCCAGAAAATGTCGCAACATTTCCCTTTCTCCATTTGGACCCCGCTCTCCAGAAAATGTCTCAACATTTCCTTTTCTCCAGTTAAACCCTGTTCTCCATCTCTTGTGATAATTCCGCTGGCAACGTCAGAAATAACACCAAACACCACTCTGAGGGCGACATATCAGAGGGTAAACCTTCGCAAAAGGAAGGTAACATGTGCATCTCTTCTTCAGAAGATACCCATAACGACCTCCATTGGCCTCAGCCAAAGTCTAAGGTGACACATGAACAGAAGATAATCCTTCGGACCTCATCCAGGATATAATCTTCAACTCCAATCTCCATTTGGACCCCGATCTCCAGAAAATGTCTCAACATTTCCCTTTCTCCATTTGAACCCCGCTCTCCAGAAAATGTCTCAACATTTCCTTTTCCCCAATTGAACCCCGCTCTCCAGAAAATGTCTCAACATTTCCTTTTCTCCAATTGAACCCCGCTAGTCGCGCTGATCGTGTAACGTCTTTCGATTTCACTCCCATCTCCGTTCGACGGAATAAGCTTCATCCAGTATCGCACTACTGGGGAATATTGTTGATCTGACGTCATGATGCTGAACTCCTCAGAGTAACACCTTCACCTTCGAGCAAAACCACCTCTCAAGTGGTAACCACGGCTTGAATCGCGTTGATCGCGTAACCTTTCCATCTCTGTCCGACGGAAAAGTCTCCTCCAGTATCGCACTACTGGGGAACACCTCTGATTAGAAATCCTGATGCTAGACTCCTCGGAGTAACACCTTCCAACTGCTGTCTCGCACGACAGAAACTTCCTCCAGTATCGCACTACTGGGGTACCTTTGATTAAAATCATGAGGCTAAACTCCTCGGAGTAACCTCTTCATCTTCGAGCAAAACCACTTCTCAAACGAATACCACAGCTTGAGACTAGCTTATGCTTGCAATGATAAATGACTTTTTCTGCGTAATGCTCTAGAATTATGGAAATGCTACGCGATTTATTTTTCTATGCAACATGTTATGCTTATTCTACATGATGAATGCATAAAAAGTATCCCCCTCAAGGGACTCTCCTGAGGAGCACGAGACACTCTGATGAGGAACTCGTCAACACTCCGCTCTCCACCCCGCTGGGGAATAGCACTGCTGCTGCTGGAAAAGGTAACCCTTGCTGGGGAAGAACCTCCTTTGCACCCAATCCGCTCGGGAAACTGCTGGGGATTAGCACCACAAACTTTGTGGGGATACAACAATCTTCGACTTGCCGAGGATACAAATCTCGACTCTGTTTCGAGAAACTCTCACAGATACCTGACGACTTCACTGGGGAAATGCTCACAGATACTCTGCTGGGAAACAGCAACCTCCAGGCCTGGCAACTGGGGAAGCATCGATCTGACACCTGCTGGGGATAACCATCCTGACCCTGCTAGGGAAGCAAATGCCACTCCGCTGGGGACAACCCATGCAATCCATAGGTAGAATCAACTCAGCTGGGGACGCAAATATCAGTCCATTACGGAAACTCATCCAATCCACTGGTAGGATGAACACTGCTGGAGATATATTTCATTGAAACCCGCTCCACTCGGGGATAGCAACCTTCGGGCCTGGCTGCTAAGGAAACACCATTTTAAACCTGCCGGGGATAACCATCCTGACTCAGCTAGGGGAACCATAGACCTTGGATCTGCTGGGGATTTGGTCCTCTAATTCTGCTTGGGGACCTCGCTGGGGAAATGAGAAAAGTTGGTACAGAACACCCGTCGACTCGTCGAACCATGGTATCCACCTCCCAATCTCGTATCGGCTTTCCACTTTTAAGAACTCTCAGACTCGTCTGGACCTTTTCTGCTCCATCATCTTGTATTCCCAATCGCTCCGCGCTCGACGGAGAGCGAACTCCTGGGGACTATGCAGACTTTTCAATTTTCCGACTTTGAAGAGTCTTCTTGATTAATTCCAAGGGTCGTCGTACGTCTCAACGTCTTCTCATCGCTTCTCTACCCATTCATTCGTCTCTGATTGGACCCTGCGGGGAATTGCTACAGACTTTCCAATCTTCTGATTTTGAAGAGTCTTCTTGATTATCATCAAGGATCGTCGTACGTCTCAACGTCTCTTCGTCGTCCCTCATCCCTGATTGGACTCCATGGGGATTTCTCTTCAACAGCTTCCACCACAACCTGCAAGCGAGTGAAAATGTCTAACAGTTCCTGCAAAACAGATCGTTAGATAAAACCGT
Source organism: Lathyrus oleraceus (assembly GCF_024323335.1). Classification (NCBI taxonomy): domain Eukaryota; kingdom Viridiplantae; phylum Streptophyta; class Magnoliopsida; order Fabales; family Fabaceae; genus Lathyrus; species Lathyrus oleraceus. The sequence continues at coordinate 150,223,205 of NC_066582.1, read as the reverse complement.
GCCCCAGGCGTGTCAAGATTTCAACACTTAGGCCACTCAACCTTCCGAATAAGATTTCAAGCTTTCAATCTTATAAACATGCATTGGAAGGGACCTGTATGTCTTAAAATGCAAAATTCTTTATCACAAACAATTGGATGTTTTTGCAATCAAAGCGGAAATGAAAGACAAAAACAAAATTATTTGACCGAATATGCATTTTATTGATTGAAAAGTGTGTGGCTCAAATTGAGCAATACAAAGGAAGCAATTCCTGAAAAGAGGTAATTGCGCACAAAAGGAAAAATCTATCCTAATGGCAATGTGAAACCCGTAATCTCATCGAGTTCCAACTCGGTTACACCCCACATGTCCTCAGACTCTCCTTGCCTTCTGCCTTCTGAACAAGACGATTTTGATTGATCCCCACCGGGTATTATCCATGATGCTTTAACCAAAGCGCAAACGATCATGCTGGACGCAGTTGTTCGTTTCAATCCCTCTTTTGCCTGGACCGCCCTTTCGGGTCTTCAGTCCACCGGGATACCCTTTTTTGCCCAAGTCGCCTTTTTAGGTTTTCGACTTGCCGGGTGTACATTTTTTCTTTTTATCCCTAATTTTTGCCCGAACCTTTTCTTTCTGTTTTTTGGTTCGCCGGGATGCCCATTTTTGCCTGGACTATTTTGTTCTTTTCGTCCAGCGGGTCTCTTTACACGAAGTATTTTTTAACTGCATCCGCATTCACAGAGGATGGAAAATCTTCACCATCCATGGTCGTTAGCAACAAGGCTCTGTCAGAGAAAACCTTCTTGACCACGAATGGACCTTCATAATTAGGTGTCCATTTGCCCCTTCGATCGTTTTGAGGAGGAAGGATCCTTTTCAGCACCATATCACCCACGTGATATACCCGAGGTCGCACCTTCTTGTCAAAAGCACGCTTCATCCTTTGCTGGTATAGCTGCCCATGACAGATGGCCGCTAGCCTCTTTTCTTCAATCAGGCTCAACTCCTCGTACCGGGTCCTTACCCATTCAGCCTCTTGCAATTTCACGTCCATCAGGACTCTCAAAGAGGGAATTTGGACCTCAACCGGTAGCACGGCTTCCATTCCATATACCGCTGGAAAGACTTTGCCCCAGTAGATGCACCGAGGTACAATACCCAGGATACAAGCTTCACACTTGCCCATACTGTCGGTGCATTCAAGCGTTATCCGGGCAGGAAAAGCTTATTCACCTTAACCTCCCCCATCAGACATCAGAATCCGTTCGGATTCAGGGTCAGGCCCCTCCTCCGGGATCGGTTACTCTCAATCTTTCGATCAGAGCACCTCGAGATGTCCTCATCAGGGAACTTAAACTTCCTCGGTTGATAATTCTCAACGGGTTGCGGGGCGATGTAATCAGACAATACACTCCCCTTGATTGCTTTCTGAGAGGTATATCGAATATCGTATTCAATCAAAATCATTGGCCCTTTCGCAACTCGTCCGGTCATTGCTGGCTCTTCAAAAATCTACCTGATCAGACCCATCTCGAAATCCACAAAGTGGTATGAACCAGCATATACTGTCTCATTCGGCGAGCAGCCTATGCCAAAGTACATCAAGTTTTCTCGAACAGTGAATGTATTGTTTCACAGTCGGTAAACTTTTTGCTAAGGTAAATTGCATGCTCTTTTCGACAAGACTCGTCATGCTGCCCCAGTACACACCTCATAGACCCCTCGAGGGCTGTCAAGTACAGAATTGATGGTCGTCCCTCTGCAGGGAGTATCAGAATCAGAGGTTCCTGCACTTTATTTATTTTTTCCATGCCCCTCGGCAACCATTATTTCACCTGACCGTTTGATCTCTTTTTTTTCAACAGCTTGAGTATAGGTTCACACGTGGCTGTTAGATAAGCTGTGAACCATGACATGTAGTTCAATCTACCTAGGAGACCACGAACCTCTTTCCATCCTCGGTTCAGGTATTTCTCTTATTGCTTTTTTTTTTTTAAGCAGGATCAACCTCGATTCCTCTCTTACAATGAACCCCCAACATCTTACCGGATCGCACTCTGATAATGCACTCACTTGAATTCAACCTCAGTTTGAGTTGTCTCAACCGGTCAAACGACTTGCCCCGATCTGCCAGATGCCCCTCTCCTGCTTGGGACTTTGTTATCATGTCATAGCATAGCATTCAACTTCATGATGAATCATATCATGAAACAAAGTCACCATGGCTCTTTGATACAGGCACTAGCGTTCTGCTTCTTTAGAGGACAATCTTTTCTCCATGATAGCTGGTGCGCGACGACATCGGTATCCGACCCTGGCATATCCTGACACGACCAGGTGACGGTATCCTCATGCTCTTCCAACAGGGCTACCATTCTGCTTTCGACTCGCCTCTGAAGCGGCCCCAATTTTGTTCCTGACCTCGGCGGTGCTTGGAGTAACAATCTCGCATCGCCCTCGAGCGGCTGAATCACATTCTCCTCTTGTTTTGACATCCTGGCTAATTCCAGCAGATCACAATCTTCTTCGCCTTCTTCTTCAGCCTGATCGCTCGGATTGTCGAAGTCATATGAGGTGTAACCAAACCGTTGTCAACGAGATCCAGAGAATTATTTTTGAATTCGGAACGAGACAAATAAAAAAAAAGATAAAAATGAAAATAAACATTGCCATTTTTATTTGTTTTTAAACTGCAAAAATAAATGAAAAACAAGGAACACCGCTTTTTGACTGAAAAACATCCATTTATTAATGATGCAGAAATGTTGCAAAATGAAACATGAGGTGGCCCTTACAATGAACCATTACGTGTCGGGCAACACGTATGGCTTTCATGCAAATAAACTGAAAACAAGAAATTATTACTCTTCAGGATGAGTGACAGTGCTGATCTTTTTAAGCCTTCCAGTTCCCTGGTACGCACGATTTTATCCACGACTCCAGCTCGCGGTCGCTGTCAGACCCTTCACTTACCGCATAGGCGTGATCTGAATCTAGCATTCCAGCACTGACAAAGGTGAACGACGGACGACGTCCTCTGTTCTGCTCAGACGAGCCTTGACCTGGATGATAACCAATCCCAAACATATCCGCCTTTACCACAATGCCTATGATCTGTCCCCAGCCTGGGATCCCTCCATTTCTCACCACTTCCACCGCCTGTTTGTAAGAAGAAATGGACGGCTTTTTCTCTTTCTCAACACCAATGACATTTTTCACCTTGATGGTTTCAACTGCCAGACTGGGTGCTTTACACCTTACATTGTCCATTTCTACTTTCATCTTTCTCTGGATCGATTCCCCAATTACTACACACCCCTTTGTAGCGATGGCCGCACAACAATCATCAACACGAGGGAAAGCTCCATTTTTCATCGGGCGTTTTGGGACCACAGACATGGGCATTCTTAACTGATCCTTCTCAGTCACCTCTATCCCTTTCTTGTCCTTCGACATCATCTCCACTTTTACAGGACCATGCCTTGTCACGGGGTTAGCACCATTATCTGTCGTCGGTGCAAAATTGATTGCCTTAGAATCCACCAAGTCCTGGACCACATGCTTAAAAGCTTTGCAATCCTCAACATGATGTCCAGGTGCCCCAGCATGGAACTCACACCTGACATTCTCATCATAACTGGCAACCCTCTGATCCGGTTTCCCTGGAACCAATATCCTTGGCTGCACCAACCCAAGATCCTTCAACTTTTTAAACAGAGAGGCGTAAGTCACGGGCGGCTTATTGAAATGACGATCTGTCGTCCTCCTTCTCACTTGGCCCACTGCTCTTTGTGTCCTCTGTTGAAGTGGTGGTTGCCGTTGTTGTGCAGATTGATTACTAGTAGGGATTGTTACCGTATCAGCATATGGGTGATAACGATCCTTACCGCGTTCTCTTTTGGCCTGCACACCACCTGATTCAACTTCCTTCTCAAGATGACCATTGCCAGAGGGCTTCTTTGCTACAGAGCCAGAGGGATTTGTTACTTCGGATGACGGAGCCTTTCCCTGAACTTTCTCCTTGATCATCCAGCCCTCAATCCTTTCCAATCTCTCGGCCATGGCTTTCTGCCCCAAGGCAAGCCCTTGCACAACACTGAACAAATCCCTTACCATCTCTTTCAGTTCGAGGATGTCGGCGTTGGAAGGATCCATCAGTTTGGATTTGTTGCCCCCAGCAGGATATCTGAGCAAACGAGCTATGCGCCCCGGTTGACACCTACAAAATAGAAAATGGGTTAATATGCATGAATGCAACATCTATCCATATGAGGAAGATTCCGTCCTTTGATTCTGGTTTCATCGAGACGGATAATATTTCACCAATAACATTCTGACATCCGGATATCTCTCAACCAGATTCTCAATCCATAATACTCCCCATATGGCTAGATGTAGGTTTGATGCAGATGAATGCAAAATGAGAATGATGCAGATGTATGAATGCAATGCATTGTCATCCTCCAAGTCCTCTGATCATCTGTCGCTCTGAATCATAGCCCTGATCTCTGAACCGATCACAACCATCTGAAGGAAATGGAACGACTTGGGCAAAAAAGGGTATCCCGATGGACTGAAACCCGAAAGGGCGGTCCAGGCAAAGAGGGAATGGAACGAACAACTGCGTCTAGCATGATCGTTTGTGCTCATGATGACTTGGATAATCTCCGACAGAGACCGATCGGAAGCATCTTGTTCAGAAGACAGAAAGTGCGGAAAGTCTTGAGGACATATGAGGTGTAACTGAGTTGGAACCCGATGAGATCACAGTTTCACGTTGCCATTAGGATAAATTTTTTCCTTTTATGTGCAATCACCTCTTTCCAGGGTTTGCTTCCTGTGCGTTGCTCGGTTGTGAGCCATCTTTTTATTCCAGTCAATAAAGTGCGTGTTCAGTCAAATAATTTTGTTTTTGTTTTCATTACCGTTTTGATTACGAAAACATCCATTCGTTTTGATAAGAATAGTTGCATTTTGAAACATAGAGGTCCCTTCCGATGCATGTTTATGAGGTTGAAATATGGAAATCTTATTCGGAAGTTTGAGTGACTTAGGCGTTGAAATATCGGAACACCTGGGGCATACCTGGGGCACGCTTTTATCTAACGATCTCTGCTGCAGAGCCTGATCAGGGGCAAGAGATAGTTGAACGGTGAAAAGGCCCATGACAGAGTTGTGACGGTGACCCTGGAGGATTAATCATCTTCAAAGTCTAAGGACTAGAAAGTTTGTATGAATCCCAGGAATTCGATCTTCGTGGGATGAATCAGAGGAGTCTAGGCGAGTCTGGGTGTTCTCAAAAGAGGAAAGCCGACACTGTGGGTGGACGATGGATGCCGCTGTTCGGCGACTCGACAGGTGTTCCGTGTCCAATAAGCTGTATTTCCCCAGTGGGTGTGAGAGGGTTACCTCCCTAACAGATTTGAGATCAGTGTCTCCTCAGCGAGCCTAAAGGTTACTGCCTTCCCAGTAGGGTTTGTGTTGATGGTTTTCCCTCAGCAAGGTCCCCAAGCGGATCGGGTTCGGAGAAAATCATCCCCAGTAGAGATAAGAATGGGTTGCCTCCCCTAGCAGGGTAATCTACAAGCAGTTCGGGTTCGATGGAGTGCATCCTCAGCAAGGTTTGTCTTTCCCCAGCAGGGTGGAAGTTGACGTGATTATAAGATCCTCAGCACAGTTCCTGGAGTTCCCCGGTGTTGTCTCTGGAGGAGACGTGTGTTTATGCATTCATCATTTAGATAAGCATAGCATATTGCATCATTAGTGCATAGCATTTCCATGATCATGGGGCATTGTGTAAAACAAGAAAAAAAAAACTCATGCATCAACATTGCAAACATATCCATTAGCCCTAGGCCGTGGTGACCAGCCGAGATTGGTTTGTTGGAAAGAGTTTAGCATCGCGCCATTGGATCGGCTTCAGAATTGGGTTCATCAGCATGGCTGAGAGGTTGGTGCTTTCCCAACAAGTGACTCCTTAGTTGAGTGGGTATCCCCAGCAGTGTTACTCCCCGAAGTTGGCAGCATCTTGCAAGCTTGGGTCCATTCCTTTAGCAGAAGTGGGTGTGTCTGATCTCTCCATGTAGAGTTTACCCCTTAAGCAAAAAGTGTCTACCATTTCCTTCTGCGCTCCCCACTGAGTTATATCCTCGTGGATGACGGTTGTTTCCGTTCCCTCCCTAACGGGATGGGCTTTCCCTATTGAGTTCTGTCCTCATTAGGATGAGTCCTGTTTCAGTCTGCCTTTTTGGATCGATCCTAAATTGGCTTCCTGTTGGCTGTCTCCCGTGCTTCCCTGGGGCATAAATGAATAGTCGCTCACTAACCGGAACTCATTCATCTCATCCTCAGCAGAATTTGTGGCTTCTACCTACAAACCGGTAGTTGTAAGTCCTATCTTTGTGGTTTTCTACCTACTAGCTGGTAGTTGTAAAATCCCACTTTCATCCCCTAGCAGAGTTAACCCTTTGTGCTCATCCTGGTCGATGACTGGTTACTTTTCTGTGGTTTTCTGCCTACAAACCGGTAGATGTAATCCCCTCTTTGTGGTATTGATAGTCTTGTCCCCTTTGGATACTTGCCCTGATCAAGCAGAATTGTCCCCAGTGGGTCTTCCCCTTTCTTTTGGGTATTTGCTCCGGGTTAGCAACTTTATCCTCTTTTGATTGGTCATCTTCTGCATGCCTAGTCCTGGTGCCCTGATGCCTTTCTTTTCGGTCGATTATTCATTTAACAACCTGCAACCCGGTTATGGATAATCTTCCATGCGAGTGTATTATCTACGTTTTAACGGCTATAGATAATATATCTCATGCACTCTTTGGTCAATCTTTCGATTGTTATCCCCAGCATGGGTCTTTGGCATGCGTACCGGCTCATTCATCACTGTTTTGTTATCTTCGTCGATGCTGATAGACATGAAGAATTTTCCGGTGTTCAGACCGAGGCGGTATTCAGACCGAAGTGGCATTCAGGCCAGTTCCCGGTATCCAGACCGAAGTGGCATTCAGGCCAGTTTTCCTGGTATCCAGACCGAAGTGGCGTTCAGGCCAATTTCCGATTTTTAGATCGAAGAAGTTTCCGACGATCAGGTCGATGTACTTATGGCATTCAGGCCAATTTTCCGGTGTTCAGACCGAGGCGGTATTCAGACCGAAGTGGCGTTCAGGCCAATTTCCGATTTCCAGATCGAAGAAGTTTCCGACGATCAGGTCGATGTACTTATGGCATTCAGGCCAATTTTCCGGTGTTCAGACCGAGGCGGTATTCAGACCGAAGTGGCGTTCAGGCCAGAGTTTTCCCGGTATCCAGACCGAAGTGGCATTCAGGCCAGTTTCCGGTATCCAGACCGAAGTGGCATTCAGGCCAGAGTTCCCGGTATCCAGACCGAAGTGGCGTTCAGGCCAGAGTTTTCCCGGTATCCAGACCGAAGTGGCATTCAAGCCAGTCTTTCCCGATTTTCAGATCGAAGAAGTTTCCGGTATCCAGACCGAAGTGGCATTCAGGCCAGAGTTCCCGGTATCCAGACCGAAGTGGCGTTCAGGCCAGAGTTTTCCCGGTATCCAGACCGAAGTGGCATTCAAGCCAGTCTTTCCCGATTTTCAGATCGAAGAAGTTTCCGGTATCCAGACCGAAGTGGCGTTCAGGCCAGAGTTCCCGGTATCCAGACCGAAGTGGCATTCAGGCCAGTTTTCCCGGTATCCAAACCGAAGTGGCATTCAGGCCAGTTTCCGGTATCCAGACCGAAGTGGCGTTCGGGCCAATTTCCGATTTTCAGATCGAAGAAGTTTCCGACGATCAGGTCGATGTACTTATGGCATTCAGGCCAATTTTCCGGTGTTCAGACCGAGGCGGTATCCAGACCGAATGTGGCGTCCAGGCCAATTTCCGATGTTTCAGATCGACATTAAATCTCTCATATTCCGAGGCTCAGTATTCAGACTGACGAGCGGCGCTCAGGCCATGGTTATCCCTGTGTTACCATTTATTTTGGTATCCAGGTCGACGTTTCTGTTTCGGTATTCAGGCCGATTTCTTTTTTCGTTCCAGACGGATTTTTTCTTTCAAGACTGTTTCTTCGCCGATCCTGACGGGCGTTGTTAATTATTTTCCCAGCAGAGTGCAAATTTCTACGGTTCTTGGTATTCAATCCCTGTTTACCCTGAAAGTCTGACAGCCGTTGCTCTCATCCATTCGGGTTCCCAGCTGATTGAATAGGGGCAGCTGTAGCACCTCAAATTTGCACCCTACCCTTTGTACATACATTCTCATATTAGGTCATAACATCAACATAGTTCACTGCATAACATTGCATTGTCCCTTTTGCCCAAGTGCAAGCCATTCAGAAGACTTAGGTCAAACTGGTCAGGAGATCAGTCAATCAAGCAAGTCAGTGCATTTTCCTTTGAGGCAAGGCCCTAGGGTAGGTCCAACATGTTCACATGACCTAGGGGTCCTTTTGAAGTGTTTTGGTCAAAGATTGGGTGCCCAGAAGTCATCAGTCATGGCTCAGCTCACCAGAAACCCTAAAAAGTCAACCATGGTCAACTGTGGTCAACTGTGCCTGATTTTATGAATTTCAAGGTGGGAAATGGTTTGAAGGGGTTCATTCATGTCCATATAGGCCTCATATAACATGTCAAACATCATCATGGAAGAATTTGAAGTCAAACAAGAAATTTCCAAAAATAGAAAGTTGACCTGTAATTGGAATTTGCCAAAAATGGAAAGTCTTGATCCTCAAAATTACATCATGATACAAGCTTCAAATGAATTTTTTCCCAACATGAAAGTTGAAGATCTTGTTCTCCCATTTTCAAAAAGTCCAAGAACACTCAATTCCCATGAATGGTTGGCAAGTTATGATCAAATCATTCTCAAAAAAATTTGAACTTCAAAGTGGCATATCTTCCAAACCATTTGGCCAAATTGGGTGGGGTTTTTTGCTACAAGTCACATTTGATGCCCTCTTTCCAAATATGTCATCACAATTTACCAAAAACTCACCAATCAAAATGGCACTTTTTGAAGTGACTTGAATTATTTCAAGTGAGGTGAAAAAGTGATTTTGCAATTTAAGCCTTTCCAATATATTTTGCCAATTGAAATTGCTAGGAAATCATATTTGGAGTGTGTACAAGGCCCACTTTCGCAGCTGTAACCACAGACCTTGCCATTTGAGTGAAAATTGACAAATTAGCAAAAACACCTCATTTTACAAAATCCAATTACCACATAGCTAACCAAGCTTAAGGACACTAAGACACAGTATATATTCTTGATTTTCTGCAGAAGAAACCCTAGCAGCTAACATTCCAAAAGAGAAAAACCATTTTTCTCTCAAATCTTCATTTTGGCATTTTTGAAATTTTCTTGAAGAAATCTCACAGAGCACGACTCTTCCTTGTTTGCTTCATCATTCATCATCCTTTTGGAGCTCATTGCAAGCCTTATTCCTTGACTGTAAAGCATTCTTGCAACTGTTCCATTAAAGAACACATCCATGGCAAATTTCGAGCTGAGCCATTTCAAGCTTTGTTGAGCCAAAATACTTCAACCAGTCACCTCTTGGAAGCTTATAGCACATCTGTTTCAACAAGTTACATCCAAACAACACCTGTTTCATCATTTTCTTCAAAATTAAGTGAGGTTTCGAATCTCATTATTCTCAAAATGTTGCTATGCTTTGTGTAGAGTTTGCCTTGCTGATTATTTTGCACTTTGAATCGTGTTGAATGGTTGCCTATGCTGAAAGAAATGTTGAGTTGAAGTTTCACATCCAAACTTGTTTTTGCTTGTTGCTTCTTGGTTAGCTCGATTTAGGATAAATAATGTTTGGATCATGAATGTACATTGCCTGATGGTTCGAATTCCATGTTTAATTCCATTTTCTGGGTGAATTTTTTTGGCACGATTTTGGTTGGATGAAGATGATACACTGTTGCTTGCAAACCCTAGTTCTTCATGCCATTTCCCAGAACTTGTTTTCACGTTGCATGTTGTTTCCCCTGTTACATTAGCCTGGCCAATCACAACATTTCCTTCTCATGTATCATACGCCGCGTTTCATTAACCGGTTCCAATAATTACAAAATTGCCACCATGCCCAATTTAACCATTAAACCATGTTTTATTTCATTTATTTCTTCACTATTCATTTCAATTTTGTGCTCAACTTACAAAAATCATAGCATCTTCATTTGTGATCCAAATTTCATGAGAATTTTTGCATTGTGTTCATCTGGATCTCTAGTTTTTAATCATGATTTTTCCTGATTTTTTTGGATAAGTGGATTTTAATTGGTATTAGGGTTTTGTTCATGTGCTCATATTTTGTACCTTTTGCCAAAACATTTGTGAAATGGTGATGCTTTATCCAATGGCTTTGAAATTTTTTGTGCTTAAACTAGACACATTCATGGTGATTTTGGTTTAGAGTTTGTGAATTTATCATTTCTGGTTTGTGAGTTATGATGTTTTGAATTAGGGTGTAACAATTTGTGTCACACCATTGATGTCCAACTTCATGATTTTCATTACCATGCTTCTTGACCTCAAATTGCTTTGAATTTTTGCATGATTGAACTTATGTATGTCTAGTTTACATGTGATTTTTCTTGGAATTGTTTGTGGCATTTCCTATTTGTTTGAGATTTTTCTCCCCTGTTTGGTCTTATGTTGACTTTTTGTGATACATGTTCCCATTTCATTTGTGAAATTCTCATACCTTATTATATGGACATGAAATTTGATATGTGATTAGTAGACATCTTAAGCTTTGCCATGGTTTTGATCCCATTCATTTCTCATATGTTATCACTGATTTATGATTTTTTCAAGTTGATGCATGTTTGGTTGACTTCTTTGAGCATGTTTGGAATTACCTTGCCTTTCTGATTTTCATTGACCACCTTCTACTTGTCCAAATGAGTTGAAATTTGACATGCTTACCATGCTGTGGATTATGTTTGACCATGAATTTTTTGATGATTTTTGGAATTGTTTATGATTGGTTTTGAGTTGAGTCTTGCTGTTGACTTCTATGAGCTTCCATATGCCATGCTTTGACTTCTTTTGCTTATAAAATGATGATGATGATTGATATGAATGTGAACCCAATTGAGTTTGTTTCTTGATTGTTTGAGTATGATTTTGATTGGAATTCATTTGCTGTTTTGACTTTCTCATCCTCTTTTGACCCTAGGCTTGTCCTAGTGGTCCTGTTACTCACATTTGAGTTCATGTTTTCAGGTTAACCAACAAATACCCAATGAGACCAATACAAATTGATTGAGTTTTCCTGCTTTATCATGACTAACCTATTTGTTTTGTAGGTTGCTTGGCTCACATGCCTTGAGCTTTGTGCATTGCACATTTATCTGCTTGCGTTGACTGTTGATTTCTATCTCATTTTGCTTTAACTTTGAGTTGTGTACTGATTCTGTTTGACTAGTTTCAGGTACCTTTAGTTGCTTTTAGTTCCTTGTGAACTTTGCTTTGCTTTGCTTAAGAGCAATTTGTATTGAGGTATATTTTCTTATCTTCATGTAGTCTGGAAGACCTGGCCTGTTACTTGGCCAGGCAACTGTCTGAAGTCCTCCTTAAGAGGCAATGTTTGTGATTTGTTTACAATTTGTCCTTGTATAGAGTCAAAGACCTCCTAAGTGAAGAGGCAATTGGCAGAACCCAAGGGATATGCAATCTATCCCCTGCTATTCTGTGTGTCATCTGCTTTGCTCACACTACTGTGTTGATGCATTGCAGATACAAACCCAAGATCTTGTACAATTGTACAGTTGAGTCCGTTTCAAATGTGTAGAAGGGTTCCTCCTTTCTGAACCCACATATTCTTGTCTTAAGCTCTCCCAGGCCAGGGATAAGAGCTGTGAAGTCTTATCTTCACTCACCTTTCATCTGCTTCACCTTAGCCCCTCAATGGCAAGGTTAAGAGCTAACACTACCCAGTTCCAGTGGTTTGTTTGTTGAGGTTGATATGACCCCTCGACTAAAACCTAGCCTTGATTGAGCCCATTGCTTGCATATAGTGTGTGTTACTTGTGCTTGCGTGTTTGTTTGACTTGCTTCCTGTGCAAGTTAGGTTTAGTTTAGCTTGCTTCCTGTGCAAGTTATGTGTGGCTTGCTTCCTGTGCAAGTCATGTTTAGGATAGGCTTGCTTCCTGTGCAAGTCATGTTTAGGATAGGCTTGCTTCCTGTGCAAGTCAGCTAGAAACCTTAACTTAGGGATGATTTTGCATGACAACATCTAGGCTCGAGTCGTAGTCTCCCTAGTGTTGTGTCTCCCTCTGTTATCTGGTTAGGCTAGTCCTTTGTCCCTCCGTAGGGGAACTACGTCGCCCTGATTCTCTTACCAGATGAGGTACGTAGGCAGGAGACCGTGCGAGGTCTCTCCGGGCCCCCTTTTTCTTTTTCAACCTTTGTGTGTCAACCCCCTTGTGTGTGTTGTTGTGTGCTCGGAAGTTGATGTAAGTCCATCGAGTGCCATTCGGGTTCCAGTGTGAGTTTGTTTGGTTCGGATGCTGATGTAAGTCCAGTGATTGGCATTCGGGCTCCATGTTTGCCTTCTTGTGTGTGTTTTGGTTCGGATGCTGATGTAAGCCCAGTGATTGGCATTCAGGCTCCACGTTTGCCTTTGCCTGTGTCTGTTTTGTTTGTGTGTAGCCGAACTACGGCAACTCTGATTCTCATGTTCAGATGAGATACGTAGGCACAAGATGCGATGTCTTGCCGAGTTTGACTGACGACTAACAACTAATCCTTGTTTGCTTTCGCCCTCGTTGCGATCCTTTCTCTCGCCCTCGTTGCGATCGAGACTTTCCTTTTCTCTTGCCCTAGTTGCAATCGAGACCCTTGTTCCCGTAGTTAGGTTGAACTACGTTTTGCTCTGATTCTCATTCCCGATGAGATACGTAGGCATAAGACGCGATGTCTTAGCGAGCACATTTATCCTTAACCCTTAGGTACCCGAGCTACGAAGACTCTGATTCTCATATTCAAATGAGATACGTATGCAATGGATGCGATATCTATGCGAGTCATTTTTCTCTTGACCCTTTTAGTAAATAATACATTAGATAAACATACACCCTTTAGACAAGAAACAACAAGAGTGGATCCCGTAGAATACTACGGATGCGTAGGGGTGCTAATACCTTCCCTTCGCATAACCGACTCCCGAACCCAAGATTTGGTTGCGAGACCTTGTCTCTTCCTTTCCTTTCTCCAGGTTTACTTCGAGCGTTTCCTTTCCCTCCTTTGGGATAAATAACGCACGGTGGCGACTCTTCTGTCATTTCTTTCTCGCCGGTTGTTTTTTCGCACCTCTGTATTTTTCGGGCTGCGACACTTATAAATAGGACTCTGATTAACTGTTGAACCGATAGTCACCATCTGAACATGCATCTGTAAGAATCACCCTCCCCTCACAGGTAAATTCTAATCAGGTCACCCTAAGGCAGATAATAGTCTCGACAATCGGGCAGAGATACTCAATGGGTTTGCCCTTTCGGGTGTGCCATTGTAGCTCCCTTAAGACCGTCTAAACCAAAGATCCGGGAAATGATCGGTCACCGGAGTCAATAGTTCAAAAGAGATAACCCAACCAAAGTGGAAAACCCCACTGGAAGAGCACTTCTCAGATGAACCTCGCCCGGCTTGTGGTATGTCACGTCGCAACAATGTGCCCAACCGGCATGTGAGCGACGTGAGACCACACTAATCCTAGGTGTATACTCGGGCCTGGGTTTTAGCCCCACTCAGAACACCCACCCCAAACAGAGGAACCACCTGCACAGAGGACGGCAACAACATGATAGTATGATGCATGCAAATATTTATGCAAATATATATGGTCAGAATAATAAATGCAATAAATAACACAACACAAGCAACCTAAACTAATCCTAGCACGCTAGGAGAGACTCGCTTAGGGAAGATGGACCAGCACAGGTCAACATCTGGGATCCCCAGCAGAGTCGCCAGCTGTCGCATCCGCGAAAAACAACCGGCGGGCTGAAACAAAAACAACACAGAGCCGCCACTGCGCGTTATTTATCCCAAAATAGGGAAAGGAAACGCTCAGAGAAACCTGGAAAAAACATGGTCTCGCGACCAAAGAGAAAGGGTAAGGGAGTCGGTTACGCAAGGGGAAGGTATTAGCACCCCTCACGTCCGTCGTACTCGACGGGATCCACGCTCTAAGAAAAGAAAAGGTTGCTAAAACACCACACACACACGCACCGAAGACAACACAGATGGGGTTAAGAGGAAGAGAGCTCGATAGGACATCGCATCCTATGCCTACGTATCTCGTCTGGAACGAGAATCAGAGCTGCCGTAGTTCGGCTCACGCATGCCAAACAAGACAAAACACAAACACAGGCAAACATGGAGCCTGAATGCCAATCCCTGGACTTACATCAGCATCTGAACCAAAACACACACAATCAGAGGCAAACGTGGAGCCCGACTGCCAATCACTGGACTTACGTCAGCATCCAAACCAAAACACACACAAAAAGGAAAAAAAGTGCCCGGAGAGACCTCGCACGGTCTCCTGCCTACATACCTCGTCTGGAACGAGGATCAGGGCGATGTAGTTCCCCTGAAAGGGAAAGAAATTCTAGCCAGAAACCAAGGGGAGACACACTACCAGGGAGCTGTACTCGAGCCTAGTGTTATCATGCATCATTGCCCTATGTTGTGGTTTCTACCTACTTGCACAACAGCAAGCTAATCCTATCTAGGAAGAAAGCAAGCATGCAAGCATCAATCAAAATAAAACAAACATTTCACATAGCACACACTATATCCAGTCAAGTGAGGCTCAAACAAGGGTGGATTGCCGAGGCAAGTCATCTGTACAAGGTAGAGTTAGCTCTTAACCTTGCCATTGAGAGGCTAAGGTGAAGCTGATGATAGGTGAGTGAAGATTAGACTTCACAGCTCTTATCCCTGTCCAGGGAGAGCTTTAGACAAAGGAGCGTGGGTCCAGAATGGAGGGACCCTTCTACGCTCAAAGACTCTGACACAACTGTACAAAATACAAGATCTTGGGTTTGTGTCCCAATGCATCAACACAGTGGTGTGAGCAGAGGGACGACTCAACAGAATAGCGGGGGATAGATTGCATATCCCTTGGATTCCGCCAATTGCCTCATAGAGGTCTTTATCTGCTTGGCACAAAAGTAAACAATCACAGACATCGCCTCTTAAGGAGGACTTCAGACAGTTGCCTGGCCAAGTAACAGGCCAGGTCTTCCAGACTACATGAAGTATAGAGATTCTACCTCAACTGGTTAAAAAACCAAGCAACAGCAAGCAAGTTCTTAAAGAACTGTAAGCGACTAAATGCACCTGAAATCAATCAAGTATCATCAGTACTCAGACAAACCAACAATAAACAACAAAAGTCAATCTATACAGACAACACAAATTAATGCACATAAGTGCAAGCCATGAGCTCAAGCTCAAGCATCAAACCCTACAACACAAAACCAATGTTAGTTTACAACATCAAACAATCTCAATTTAATCAACTTGCACTTTTTTCCCCTTAAGCCTTTTGCACTTTTAATCCTGAAAATCCAAGCCAAATGTGAGAAGCTAGACCACTAGGCCAAGCCTAGGGTCCAAAGGGATAAAAAAAATCAAAACAGCAAGTACAAACCAACCAAAATCACATTCAAACAAATTAAAAGCAAATGCAATTGGTCCCATGCTCATACCATTCACCATTATCATTTCATGCACAATTTAATCATCAATCATGCAATTTGCAACTTCAAAAGTCCAAACAGAACTATCTCAATCAAAAGCATACCAAAACAATTCAATTAATTCCACAAAAATTCACACCTAAACAGAACACATTCAATGTATAGCATGTAAATTTTCAGCTCAATTGGACAAAATGAAGTAGGTCAATAAAAATCAATAAGTCCAGACACATTTATACAAGCCAAAACAAGGCATCAACACAAGCATCAAATTCCAAAAATCATAAAACAGTGACAACAACTAAGAAATGAATGGGATCAAAACCATGATGTCCTACAATGTGTCTAAAATGCTCATGTCAAATTTCATCTTCATCCAATACAATATGAGAATTTCACAAGCGAAATGCCAACATGTATCACACAATGTCACATAATAAGCCAACAGAAAAGACAAATATCAATCAATTAGAAAATGACATCAAAAATTCCAGCAAAAATCATATGTTATCTTGACATATCAATGTTCATTCATGAAAAAAATTGGCTCAATCCAATGTCCCTAAGCCAGGCAAATAAAATCATGAAGTCAGCAGAAATCCAAACAAGTCAACACATGGTAGCAAAATGAGCATCAACTTCAATCAAATGCCAAACAGTGAAAACAATTAAGAAATGAATGGGACCAAAGCCAAACTACATCTAAACATGTTATGAATCACTCCATCAAATTTCACATTCATATGATATGGTATGAGCATTTCACAAGACTTGGAAGACAAACACTCAAACAAAGCCCTAAAAATGCTAAACAGCAATCAAAAATCTCAATTAAATGGAAAATGAATCAACAATTCATACAAAAAATCATGGTGAAACTAGACATATACAAGACACAGCATGCAAAATTTGAGATCAATTGGAAACGCATAGGCATGTCAAATAAATTCATGAAATTGACCTAATCTAGTGTGACACAAATTGTCACACTCAACTTTCACACATCATATCTACCAAACCAGAGATCCAAAATTCACAAACTATACATCAAAATAACCAGCAAGGAGTCAAGAATTAGCATGTGAAATTTCATTCAATTTGGATTAGGTATGAGCATTTCATGTTAAAAATGGTGAAACATATACAAAATGCACACAAGTCAAAGATCAATAGGCAAAGTCAAAAATCCACCAAGCACAACTTGGACTATCATGCCTATAAAAAACTAGATGAAATTCGGGATCTAACAAAAAAAAGTTCCACTCAAATTGGATTAATATTGGATTTTATGCGAATTTTATAAGATTTGTTAATTTATGGAATAATTATTTAATGGTTAAATGAATTAAATAAGCTTGCAATGGCAGTTCCGTAAATAGTCCAAAATGTGGTACAGCCTCATTTATTGCGTGGCAGCTTCTGGTTGGCCGGTTTTAGTGGGAAACAAGTTTTCGAAAATGGCCATGCTGTGAAACGGATTGAACAGCTTATTTTTTCCAGAATTGTTCATGTTCATCACGCGTTCATCGCTTCTTCAACGCCAGCTTCGGTTACGAACTTTTCTTCACGAAATTGCACAAGCGATATACCAATCTCTCCGTCTCTCAACGTAGGTTACGAATATGACAACGATTTTTCCTAACTCTCACTATACAACTCGGATCGATCAATTAAAGTTAATCACATAAAACCTAAAATCACGATAACTTCCTCTACAGTTAACCAATTCACAAACCAAGCATAGCATGTTACTCTACACTACAAGATCTATAAAAACCACCTATTAATTTAAGCAATGGTGAGATTCGAATTTATGTACCTTGGAGATGGCAGTGATGAATCTTGATGTTATCTCGAGTAAAAACCAAAAACAGATGGAAATTAAGGTTGAGGAAGATGAATGCCACGCCTAGCTTGATCCAAAACAGCTCCAAGTGTGAGAAATCTCAAAATGCCATTGATGAGTTCATGATGAACAGTCGCGGTTCTGAAGCTTTCTTGCATGGATTCACCAAAACAGTTGGAGAGGAAGATGTAAGGAGCACGAATCAACAAGAATTTCACAATTTGGTTGAGAATTGATGAAGATTTTGTGAAAAATGTTTGATGAAGTTCTTGATGAATTTGGAGAAAATGGAGGGAAAGTTAGTTAGATTTCTTGTGAATTGTGATTATCCTTTGCAATTCAGTTATGATTAAACATTTATACTCCAGCTTAATCACTTTCTTAATCACCAATTAGCAAAAACTCATGTGATTAGCATAATATGAAACTTAAGTGCAAGTTCCAAAATGCCCTTGCCAAATATTGAACCATGACAGCTCATGACAGCTCAAACAACTTCTAAATGTCATTTGGAGAGTGTTGCAAAAATCCTCATTTCAAAATTCCATGTATTTCTCAAATTGGACCATTTTGCCCTTGGATTTTAATTGTTGCACTTGAAAATTGACCTTTTGCATTAACCATTTTTGATGAATTTTGATTATGCACCATGAAAGTACATGTGAAATGGAGTTTGCTCATAAAAAGATCACTCATTTTGGACATTCCATGTGAAAGTTATGCCACTTTGATTATAGGCATTTTTGGAAAATGAATGGACCATAACTTGTCAACCATACATGGGAATTTCAAGTTCTTGGACTTTTTGGAAAGGTGAGAACAAGATCTACAACTTTCATGTTGAACAAATTTTCATTTGAAGCATTTTTGGACATGTAATTTTGTGGTGAAAAACTTTCCATTTTTGGAAACTTCCAATACAAGTCACTTTCTATTTTTGGCAATTTTTCTCCTGACTTTATTTTCTTCATTCTTGAGCTTTGACATGTCAAATGAAACTTGTTTCAACATGAATGAAGTGTATCCAACTCTCTCCCACCTCCAAATCCATAAAATCAAGCACAGTTAACCACAATTGACTTTTTCAACTGATAGATGAATTTGGCAATGCACTGATCAATCTGAGCCCCAATTCTCTGATGAAATGGCTCAAGGGTGAAACCCTAGCCTCCATAAGCTCAATACAATCATGAAATGATCCTCATATCCATTGTAGACCCCATCTCCTTATTATGCCCTGGTTGGCCCAATGCAACTGATTAGGGTTGACCAGTGGTCAAAACCCTAATCTCAAGGTATATGATCAATCACTTGAATCTTCTGGATGATATCAAGACCATGATGATGATGATGTATCAATGCAACCAAGATGTAGCTCCACCTCCTTGAGAATCAAAAACCCTAACTCATAGCCCAATCCTCAGATGGCTAATGATCAGTCAATAAAACCCTAGGCTTGCATCTCCACCTCTTATCTTCTGACCAGGACTTAGGAGGATGACTTGCACAATGTGACCACATGATATGCAATATGCAATGCCTAATGACCTAAAATGATATGCAATATGTTAAGCTAGTCCCAAGAGAGGAGGGCAAATTTTGAGGTGTTACACTCATCTCCAATCTTATCTGGGAAGGTTGGGAGCTCACACTGAAGATGAAAAGTTGTGGATGTACTATTTTGAAGACAGTTTAACTGGAGCTTCTCATGAATGCTATTCTCATTTGTCTTGTACTACCATCAAGAGCTGGAAAGACTTGGCAGAGGCTTTTGTCAAGCAATATCAATACAACTTGGACATGGCTTCAAATCGGACCTTGTTGCAAGGAATGTCTCATACTGCCAAGGAAACCTTTAGAGAATATGCTCAGCATTGGAGACAGATTGCTGCATCCGTCCAACCCCCTATGTCTGAAAGGGAGATGGCGGACATGTTCATGAACATTCTTCAAGGCAATTATATTGAGAGATTGGTTGCTTGCCCGTCAATCAGCTTTGCAGAGATAGTGATTGCTGGAGAAAGGATCGAGAGTCTGTTGAAGATGGGCCGAATTCAAGACAACAGTGCTTCCAACTCATCAGTTCCCAAGAAACCGTTTGCTGGTAACCGTCAGCGAAGAAGAGAAGGTGAGACGATCGTTGTATATGCTGGCAGAGGCAGGGGCAGAGGACGCCCTAATTATTATCAAGATCAAGTGGCCGCAGTCACTATTCCAACACCTGTTCCTCAACCGCAATATCATCCGCAACAGCAACCCAGGTACAACAATCAACAACAAGGAGGTAATCCGGGTCAGTAGAGACCCTATCAACAACGTCCAAGGCAGGCGGACCGGGTCATTGAGCCAATCCCAATGCCTTATTCTGTATTACTTCCCAAGCTGATTGACATGAATCTGGTTACGTTGAGAACTCTGGCCCCACCGGTCGATCCCAACAATCTGCCTAGAGGTTATGATGTCAACGTTAGATGTGCTTTTCACTCCAACGCACCTGGCCATACTACAGATAATTGCAAGGCTCTCCAGCTAAAGGTACAAGATTTGAGAGATGCCCGGGCCATCAATTTTTCTCCGGTGCCTAATGTTATCCAAAACCCGATGCCAGCTCACGGCGGGCAGAGGATTAATGTTGTTGATAGTGGGGAAACTTTGAATTTGGTTTCTGATGCGACTAAAGTGAAAACTTCGCTATCGGTGGTCAAAGACCGACTCTTGAAAGGACGGATTTTCCCGGGCTGTGGGGAAGAGTGCAGAAATTGTCAAGACGCCGAGAACGGATGTGATAGTTTGAGAAGGGGTATTCAGCAACTGATAGATGAAGGTTGTCTTCAGTTCGATCAGACTCGTCCAGTGAAGAATGATGTGTCGACAGTAACGTTTTATTTCACTCCTGAAGAAATATATGTTCCCGAGAGACCCGCTCCGACAACAATATATTTCCCAGAAAGTCCAACACCAATTTACTCTGACAACCCTCAACCGACTTTGATTGGTCCGGTCACCATCACGGTACCAGGACCTATTCCGTATGAGAAAGACAGTGCTATCCCGTGGCACTATGGGGCTGATATCTACTGCCAGGGGAAGAAAGTTAACGAAGAAGACTTTGACATTGGTAGCTCCGTTGTAGACAATGTTGGAGGAATTGGTGGCTTCACTCGCAGTGGACGCCTATTTGCACCATCAACATTGCGCACGAATGCTGAAGCTGAGGCAGCTGCCAAGGCTAAAGGAAAACAGGTATCCACCGAAGAGGTTACTACCGAGGAAGCTCCTCTTAAGACCGCATTCGAGAAGGAAGTGGGTGAGTTTATGAGGATTATCAAGAAAAGTGACTACAAGGTAGTCGACCAGCTAAATCAGACACCCTCAAAGATCTCCATTCTCTCACTATTGATGTGCTCTGAGGCACACAAAGCAGCCTTGTTGAAAGTACTGAATATGGCTTATGTTCCCCCAGAGATAACTGTTAACCAGCTGAAGTCAGTAGTTTCGAATGTACACACTAGCCATGCGCTAGGTTTCACCGATTATGACCTAACATCTTAGGGCAGGAATCACAACAAAGCCTTGCATATCACAATGGAATGCAAAAGGGCGGTGCTTTCCCATGTTTTGGTTGATACAGGTTCTTCTCTGAATGTTCTCCCAAAGAAAGCCTTAACGAAGTTGGATTGCGATGACGCCACCCTGAGGCCGAGTAATTTAGTTGTAAGGGCTTTTGATGGCTCTAAGCGAGTTGTTTGTGGCGAAGTTGAGTTGCCAGTAAAGATTGGACCGCAGGTATTCAAGAGTACCTTTTATGTGATGGCTATCCAGCCTGCCTATAGTTGTCTGCTAGGTCGACCCTGGATTCATGTTACCGGTGCTGTTACTTCTACTCTCCACCAGTAGCTCAAATATGGACTAGAAGGTCAGATCGTCACCGTCTGTGGTGAAGAGGATATTTTTGTTAGCCACCTGTCTACATTTAAGTATGTGGAGATGGATGGCGAGATGCATGAGATGCTGTGTCAGGGCTTCGAAGCCATAAACATCAGTGAGGTCGCGCCCGAAACTGTCTTTTCACCTGAGTCTGAGAAGGTCGGGACTTCTATCTCTTCATACAAGCAAGTTGTTGAAGTGGTTAAGGCTGGTAATGCCCAAGGTTGGGGCAAATTTGTGGAGCCAATCATAAAAGAAGACAAGTTTGGATTGGGGTATACTCCGGGGTCTCAGAAAAATGAAGCCGGTACTTTCTCCAGCGGGGGTTTGGTTTCTCCCCACACCGTCAATGCTGCAGATGAAGACAAGGCTGACAGCGACTGTGACTTAGATAGCTGGATTCGCCCGTGTGTCCCAGGAGAAAACCTCGACAATTGGTCGTCTGAAAAAGTCGTCCGGTTTACTCTACTGAAGGAGTAATTTTTATTGTTTTCCTTTTATCACATGCATAACAAAGTCTTACACTTTGACCAAGGTGTAATGACTCATCTGTAGGGCCATCCATTTAGTTACATTTCGCAATTATTTTCATCATCAATAAAGGACAGCTTTTGCAAATAATTTTGTGTTCTCTTTCTTTCAATTATTTTTACTTTTACAAAAATGGCAATGTTTCTTTTTCATGTTTCTTTTTCGTTTTTCTTTCCAAAAAACACCTCGTAAAACTGATCACCCGGATCTCACTGCTAATGACACTGCTATGGCCAAGTATGACTTTGACAATCGTATCTATCAAGCCGAAGAAGGGGTTGAGGAAGATTGTGAATTGCCTGAGGAGTTAGCCAGGTTGTTGAAACAGGAGGACCGAGCTATCACACCTTATCAGGAGGTGGTTGAGACCGTCAACATTGGTACCGAAGACGACAAGAAAGAAATCAAGATCGGGGCCAGTCTACAGGCCGAGAGGAAAAGACCGTTGATCATGTACTTGACTGTGTTAGAAAGGTCAATGGGTTGTGTGCTCGGTCAGCATGACGAGTCAGGTCGAAGAGAGCATGCAATATACTACCTTAGCAAAAAGTTTACCGACTGTGAACAAAGATACTCACTGCTCGAGAAAACTTGCCACGCTTTGGCATGGGCTGCTCGCTGACTAAGACAGTATATGTTGACTCACACGACTCTATTGATATCAAAGATGGATCAAGTCAAGTATATTTTTGAAAAGCCAGCAGGGTTGCTAGGTGGCAAATGATGCTGACAGAGTATGACATCCAATACACTTCACAAAAAGCCATCAAAGGAAGTGTCTTGTCAGACTATCTTGCCGCGCAACCGATTGATGATTATCAACCTATGAGGTTTGACTTTCCTGATGAGGACATCATGTTTCTCAAATCGAAAGATTGCGAGGAACCACTCCCGGAGGAGGGGCCTGACCCTAAATCCAAATGGATTATGATGTTTGATGGGGCGGTCAACGTCAATGGTCGCGGAGTTGGTGCAGTGTTAATCACATCAGAGGGGGTTCATATGCCATTTTGTGCCAGAAGAACTTTTCCCTGCACCAACAATGAAGCCGGACGAAGCAGAATGGGTTCGTTCTCGATACAATCAGCTAAGCCTAGTTGAGGAAAAGAGACTAGCAGCTATATGCCATGGCCAGCTATATCAGAGACGGACGAAGAGAGCGTTTGATCAGAAAGTGTGCCCTCGGGAGTATCGAGTCGGTGAATTGGTACTCAAAAGAATTCTTCCTCCCAACACAGATCACAGGGGCAAATGGACACCGAACAACGAGGGTCCATACGTGGTTAAAAGAGTTTTCTCTAGCGGAGCTCTGATGCTAACAACCATGGATGTCTAAGACTTCTCGTCCCCTGTCAACTCAGATGCAGTTAAAAAATACTTCGCATAAAATAGATCCGCTGGACAGTAAACAGAATAGTCCAGGCAAAAAAGGGGCATCCCGACGAACCAAAAAAAAGAATGAAGAGGTTCGCGCAAAAATTAGGGATATAAAAATCAAAAAAATGTACACCCGGTGAGTCGAAAACCCGAAAGGGCGGCTCAGGAAAAACAGGGTATCCCGGTGGATTGAAAACCCAAAAGGGCGGTCCACGCAAAAGTTAGGGAATAAGCGAATAACTGCGATCTGAGTTCATCCATGTTATATCACCGTTTCATTCAATCCGGCAATCTTCGAAGGTAAAAGATCGACTAATCATCCACTTCAGAAAGCAAGATGAGCAGAGCGTCTTGAGGACATACGAGCCATAGCAGAGTCGAAACTCGGTGGGACCCCGTTTCCACATTGCCATTAGGATAGTTTCTCTTGTTCAATTTATAGCGATCGCCTCTTTCCAGGGATCAGCTTCCTGATGTACTCGCCTATTCATGGCACAAATTTTTCAACCAACAAAAGTCGAATAATTCAGTTAAAAAGCCTCTTTACTTTTCATTTATCAGTTTGTTTGCAAAAGATGTCTGAATTCTTGAGGAAACATATTGCATATGAATGTAATGGTGGCTTTTGCAGATGACTTGCATAGGAAAACAGTCAAAATTGCTTTGAATGTGCTTAATCTCGGACGGTGAATTCAAACCGAGTAATTCCCCGGGGCATACGTGTATTTTTTGGTTACAGGTCACAGGAACCGGATGCCAAGTCATGAATCCTCACCCCCAAGCGGTTGACAAAGCCTCTCCTCTGCAGAGCAGGTTCCCCAGTAGAGTTGACAGTATCCATACTGTATATCCCCAGTAGAGTTGACAGTATCCAGACTGTATATCCCCAGCGGAGTCGACAGTGCCAAACTGTATCTTCCCAGCAACAGCGGAGTAGTCGCATACCCAACAGACAAGAGGGTGGTGTTCCCATTGTTCATCTCGTCCCCAGCAGATTATTTCTAACAGATTTGTTTTAGTCCCCAGCCTGAGGACGTTTAGCAAGTTCATATCCCCAGCAAAGGTCGATTCCTACGACATTTCCCCAGGAAATGCTTTCCTCACAGACTCTCCTCGCAGAGCCTCGCCAAGCAAAGTTTCCATAGTTGATACTTCCCCAACAAGGTCAACTTTTCAAAAAAGGCCGATTTATTTTCGGTGGCTCCCCGGTCCCGACAGACAGATCGTTCCCCACAGAGCATTCAAGGATTGATACAGCGATCCGCTCCCTACCAGAGTTGCTTCCCCAAGCAGATTTCTTTTTTTCTTTTTACACCATGCATAATATTTGCATTTGCATGCATATCATATCAAGCATACACATAAGCTGATAAACAGGTCCTCCAAAGAAGACTGAAGAATTGCTTTACAACCAGAGTCATAAGATCCAGCCAGAGGATCAAGTGTGAGTGATCCAGCCTGAAGGTCATTTTTGAAGATTCAGCCTGAGAATCGTTGTTCCAGTGATCCAGCCTGAGGGTCATTTTTGAAGATTCAGCCTGAGAATCGTTTTCCAGTGATCCAGCCTGAGGGTCATTTTTGAAGATTCAGCCTGAGAATCGTTGTTCCAGTGATCCAGCCTGAGGGTCATTTTTGAAGATTCAGCCTGAGAATCGTTTTCCAGAGATCCAGCCTGAGGGTCATTTCGAAGATTCAGCCAGAGAGTCGACTACGAGCGTTATTTCCCCAGCAAGCCAGCTGGAGGAATAGATTGACAGCTCAACAGAAAATCAACCTACAAGAGGATCCAGCCCGCGGATCGCATTAAAAAAACAAAGTCTAATCGAAGAGTCGTTATAACATGTTCTAGCCTGAAGAATATGTACGAAGCCCAAAAGTGGGATATTCTCGAAGCTGCATATCTAACATGAAGACTGTAGATTTCGAAAGAGGGTCAACCAGCGCATGCCCCAGATGCGAGATCCTGATGATGGGAATTTATCATCAAAACAATTCAGATCTAGCCAGAAGATCAAAGTTAGGTCTAGCCCGAAGACCGAAAAATAGATAGATTCAGCCAGAGAATCAAAGAAAATAGATTCAGCCAGAGAATCAAAACAAAGGAGATCTAGCCAGAAGATCGAAGAAGATCTAGCCAGAAGATCGAAGTCAGGTCTAGCCCGAAGACCGGAAATAGATTCAGCCAGAGAATTGAAACGATTCAGATCTAGCCAGAAAATCGAAGTAGATTCAGCCAGAGAATCAAAGGAAATAGATTCAGCCAGAGAATCAAAACAAAGGAGATCTAGCCAGAAGATCGAAGAAGATCTGGCTAGAAGATCGAAGAAGATCTAGCCAGAAGATTGAAACCGTATCCAGCCTGAGGATCAAAATTAACATCCAACCAGAGGACTAAATTGAGTATAGATTCAGCCAGAGGATCGAAACTCCAGATTAAGTCAGAAGACTGATTCAGATTCAGCCAGAGGATCGGAAGAGAAATAAACAGCGCGGTGTATTTCAGCATTTTTGTGGTGTTCTCGGAGCGCAAATTTTCGGTCTGTCTTTGGTATTCAATCACAGCTCACCCTGTTTGTCTGATAAGCTGTTCGCTTTCATCCTGCTCGGGTTAGCTGATGATCGAATAGGGGCAGCTGTAACACCCCAAAATTTACCCTCCTTATTCATGCATTCATTTTTAGGTCATTTAACATTTCATATTGCATTTCATCATGTCAATCAAAATCAGATCCAAGAAACTTTATTTCGAAAAAAAAAACGAAAAAAACGAAGAAAAAAAAAACATTAAAAAAAATAATTAAAAAAAAATTAATTAAATAAAATATAATAGAAAAATCTTGGACTTGGACCTCTCTCATTTGAGCCTACAAAGCCATGAAAATCAGGTTATAAAAGAGGGAGAACAGACAGAAAAAGGAAGAGAAGCAAAACACTCTGAGGTTTCCTTGGAACAAAACCCTGGACAAAACCTGAAGAGAAACCTAGACAGAGAGAGTGAGAATTAATCTGCAGCAACCTCCAGGCAACTCTGAAAGGTTCATTCTGACTCACACACTTTCAGCTCAAGCAAACCCTAACATTGGTTTGCAAATCCAGCCGTGTCATTTGATTTCAACCGATCTCTCCAATCAGGTTTGCCCTATATCCATCATCTTTATGCCTTTAATTTGAATGCTCTAAATGTATGAGGTATTATGGGTGAATTTGATACCCTTTTGATGCATGTGTTTGACAAGAGGTTTAGGCCTTCTACCCTTGGTTGCTTTTTGTGAGCTTTTTGTGAATTTTAATGGCATGATTCATGTGGTTACATTTGGATTTAGGGGCAACTCTTGGTTACCCTATTTTGTTTCTCTAACTTGTTTGTTGAGTTTTGTTTTGTGAGGGCTCATATGACTCTTGCAGAGATGGTTTGCCTGGTGTTCCACTTTATTTGTGGGATACCGCCTGGAGGTTTCATTCTGATTACCTGTACTGACTCGCTTTCTTTGATGGTGTTAGCTTGGAAGGTTCTCAGGGTTTCCTTGTTCCGTTAATTACTGTTACTTCGGATCTTTATCCGTGTGGTACTTTTACATTTTCCCGTATTTTTACCGCTTTCTTAGCTGGAAGACCTCGATAGGAGGCAATGTTTTGTGTGTTTACTTTATGCAGGTTCCTTCGTCTAGGATTTCCCTTTTGCATGAGCATCCATAACCCTACCAACTCATTGATTTTTCTTCTCCTAAGAACACGTTAACTCCTTCTACTACAGGCGAGTAAGTCTCCAAAGGTCGAGCATCCGATAGATTGCATAGTAACGTCGTTCGTCCAAAACCCAATCCATAACCCCGTAGTTAGCCGAACTACGGCTTGCTCTGATTCTCATTCCATATGAGATACGTAGGAATAAGATGCGATGTCTTAGCGAGCACAATTACCCTTAACCCCTAGGTAGCCGAGCTACGAAGACTCTGATTCTCATATTCAGATGAGATACGTATGCGGTGGATACGACATCCGTGCGAGTCATTTTCTTTTGACCCCCTTTTTTTAGTAAATAACACATTAGATAAACCCACACCCTTTAGACAAGAACTACAAAAGTGGATCCCATAGAGTACTACGGATGCGTAGGGGTGCTAATACCTTCCCTTCGTATAATCGACTCCCGAACCCAGGATTTGGTTGCGAGACCCTGTCTTGTCCTTTCCTTTTTCCAGGTTTACTTCGAGCGTTTCCTTTCCCTCTTTTGGGATAAATAACGCACGGTGGCGACTCTCCTGTCTTTCTTCGCCGGTTGTTTTTTTTCGCATTCCATTTTTCAGGTTGCGACACCACAGTAATGGCATCTCCATCTTTGGTGTTTCCCTTTCTGCTGTCTTCTCTTCTGATGTTGTGACATCCCAGGTTTGCTTTTACTATGGCTGCATTTAGGTTTGGCTTGAGGTTTGCAACCAGTGTAACTGCTTTCAAGCTTAGATTTATTATACCGAATGCGAGATTTGTCTCCTGTTATTAATCCAGTTTGGAGAATCTTATCTAAGGAGTCTGATCCATTGTTTAACATCCTTACATACTTGACCATCTCTTCTAGTTTTGAATTTAAGAACATAACTTCAGTTTTTAACTTGGAGATGGTTTCCACATGGTCTGCCTTCTCATTCTCCAGCTGTACTACCTTCTGGCTTTCAACTTGTTGACTCTCATCTAGCTTGGCATTCAGAACCACTGCTTTTATTTTTAATTTGGAGATGGTTTCCAAGTGTTCTACCTTCTCATTCTCAAGTTGAGTTATCTCCTTCTTCTGGCTTTCAACCTGTTTACACAATTCTACACTTTTGTGACACAACTTTCTGTAGGTAGATGCCAACTCTTCAAAGGTTACTTCATCATCACTTGAGTCCTCATCAGAACCCCACCTTCTTGTCAATGCAGTCACAAGATTTGCAGCTTCCTCTGTTTCACTTTCATCAGACCAAGTGGTAGCAAGACTCATCTTCTGCTTTTTGAGGTAGGTTCCACATTCAATTCTAATGTGTCCATACCCATCACATTCATAGCACTGTACTTCTTTTCCTTCTTTGGCTTATCATCTGACCTTGCTCTTCTTCCAGCATTGTTGGATTTACTGATGTCAGATGAGATGTTCTTGACATTAGCCTTGGATCTTACATCCATCTTTTTCAACAGTCTATTGAACTGTCTTCCCAGCATTCCCACTTCATTGGCCTAATCTTCATCACCATCCTGATAATTTTCCTCTTTTGTGTTTGACATGAAGGTCATGCCTTCGGTTTTCTTTTCAGAACCATCATTCAATCTCATCTCAAATGTTTGGAGGGAACCAATTAGCTCATCAACCCTTATGTTGGAGATGTCTTGAGACTCTTCTATGGCAGTCACCTTCATAGCAAATCTCTTAGGGAGTGACCTGAGTATTTTTCTTACCAGTTTTTCATCAGACATCTTCTCTCCTAGGGCTCCTGAGGCATTAGCAATTTCAAGGATACTCATATGAAATTCATGAATACTTTTATCTTCTTTCATCCTTAAATTTTCAAACTTGGAGGTGAGCAGCTGTAGTCTTGACATCTTTACTCTAGAGGTGCCTTCATGAGTGGTCTTGAGAATGTCCCAAGCATCTTTAGCCACTTCATAATTGTTTACCAACCTGAAAATATTCTTGTCTACTCCATTGAATATTGCATTCAATTCTTTAGAATTTCCAAGGGCTAGATCATCCTCCTTCTTGGACCATTGTTCTTCAGGTTTCTTATCAGTTGAGGCTTCTCCTTCTGTAGTAATTACAGGATGTACCCAGCCTGTTAACACATCCTTCCAAGCCTTGTTATCAAGAGATTTTAGAAAGGCTACCATTCGAGATTTCCAATAGTCATAGTTAGACCCATCCAAAATTGGTGGCCTGTGAACAGATCCTCCATCTCTCTCCATTGTACCAGAAAGTATTGTCCCTAGATCTCACCCAGAACCAGAGCAGGATGCCTGCTCTGATACCAATTGAAATTCTGGTATTAGATATGAGATGTCGAAGGTAATGTCACGACACTAATATCTGAGTAATGCGAACAGGATAAAGATAGAGAATAGTAATGTAAGAGACACAAGCAATTGTTAACCCAGTTCGGTCCAACTCACCTACATCTGGGGGCTACCAAGCCAGGAAGGAAATTCACTAAAATAGAATCAGTTCAAAGACTCTCCGTACACTTCAACAAGTTACAGTCTTTCTCACCTAATCTCTACCCGTGCAATTTCTACCTAAGCACTCTTAGATATGAGAACCCACTCACTTCCCTACAATCACACCTGTGATCTTAAACAACAGTCCCTTGAGAAAAGAAAACACTTTTCAATAACACACTCTTGATTTTACTTCACAGTTTCAATCAAGAAGACACACTCTTGATCTTGCTTCACAACTTTAATCAAGAAGACACACACTTAATCTTGCTTCACAACTTTGATCAAGTAGACACACACTCTTGCTTAACAGCTTTAGAGTTACAAATTACAACCAAAAATCAGACCAATTCAATCATCAATGGATGACTTGAATGGCTTACAAGTCTCACGACTAAACAAGACACAAACCCTAGCTCTCTCTCTATATTTTGCTCAGTATTGGTTGTGTAACAAATCGGGTTTTCTATGTCCTATTAATAGAAGCATTCAGCTGGGCTTGGACATCTTGAAAACCCTAAATCTATTTTCCAATCAAATCTTCTCATGACAGCTGGTTAGATCTCTTTGGAAAATAAGTAAATCAGGTTGTAATCCATGATTGAATGCGCCTGCAAATCAGATCTTCAATCATACATAGATTGCCATTAATTGTGCAATCACAAAACACCAGACATTCACACTGAATGTTTTGTGTATAGGATGTCATGACATTGGGTCTGACATCCTGGAACAATCCTGCATAATTCCATAATTCCTTTTATAATTTCCGACAGGTACAAACATATCAGATGCCATGACATTGTGTATGACATCCTGAAACAATCCTGCATAATTATGTTTCTTAAATACCAGCAGGTACACATCATCAGATGCCATGACCTTGTGTATGACATTCTGAAATAATCCTGTATGATCATGTTCTTGAACTCCAGCAGGTACACATCATCAGATGCCATGTCATTATGACATTCTGAAACAATCCTGCATGATCATGTTCTTGAGCTCCAACAGGTACATAGGATATCTCATGTTAAGACATCACACATAACATCTTGTGAACATTCTTTGTTTTACCAAAATTGCTGCCAACACTTACAACCAACATAAAGAAATATTATCAACCAATCTAGCCATTTTTCTATCTCTTGAAAATCACGTTTTAATTCTTGGGGGATTGCAAAAGTCGTTTTTATGTATTTTTATCATAATTGAATTTCCCACACATTTTTCTTCAATATCTTTTCCTTATTTTGTCTTATCTTTTTATTGATGACAAAAGGGGGAGAAAGAGGATAAGTATTTAATCACCTGAATATTTGTTATTTTTTTATGCTTAATTTTTGAAGAATTAATTATTGTGCTTCAAAGGAATTTAATTAACTTGGATATGACTTAGGGGGAGCTTAAAAACCTCATCTTTTTTGGACTATCAGACTCAGGGGGAAAACATGTTAATTAAATGAATTTAATGAATTTTGATAGAACTTAGGGGGAGCTTACAAACTTCACCCCTCTTGACTCTCAAACTCAGGGGGGGCTTACAAACCTTTGATCCTGAAGTCAACAAGTTAATTAAATCAATAATCATAATTCTTAAATACTATTATTTATCATCATCAGAAAGTGGAGATTGTTGAAACAAAAATGGTTAATACCATGTCCCTTGGATTTTGATGATAACAAAGTATTTAAAGAACAATTAGGTATTCCGCTTTTGCGCGTAGTCTGGGGTCCCAACACTCGAGATCACTATTTGGAACTTTAGAAGGGAACATCAACAAGGGTGAGCTTTTCCCTCTTTGTCTCCAAGATATTTTGGTAGCAGTCTTCAGAGATCTATTGATCTCCTTGGATTGTACCGACTCACCCTCCAGAAAATGGATATTTTGGGACCAGGTATATAGTTGAAACGACTTCCTCTAGCATGTTGATGTTGGGTCGCCCGAGAATGATGTTGTATGACGACAAGGCGTCCATAAATAAGGTAGCTGACATTAATCGACTTGGTGTCTGGGCCCTCTCCACATGTGGTCTCTAAGGTTACATGGCCCATTACTTATACATGTTTTCCTGAGAATCCCGTTAATGAGACATGAATACCTTGGCGTCATTAGAGTCGAGCTGAAGCTTCTGGAAGGCGTCCCAAAACATGACGTCAATGAAGTTATTAAGATATATCAAGACTCACTTGATATCCATGTTGCCATGTTGCATAGAGATGACCAAGGGGTTATTATCATGAGGGATGACTCTAAGGGCGTCATCCTCGAAAAAGGTGATGATAGCCCTTATTTTCCCTCGTACGCCCCTGGGGAAACCAGGAGATACTACATTTGTTGCAAGCACCTGCCTTGCATATTTCCATCGGGAGGACCTAGAGCTACCTCTATCATTAAAACCTCCGACAATGGCATTTGTGTTGTCATGTAGAGTCTTGTCTGCCATCTTTAGAGGGAAGATAGAAGGAGTTAGAGTAAAGGTGTGGCTCAGATTAGTTTTACCGGGGCCCATGGTGGACGCTATTGTACTAGTAAAAAAGTACAGGTGTGAGTTTTTCCCAGCAAAAGGGCAAAGACACTCAGAGACCTTAGTAGGTATATTATGTTGTATGATGGTTAAGGTCTACCCACAACGGCTAGAAGTCGTGTGCGGTGGTATTTGACGGTGGTTTAGAGGTCTTGCTCACGTGAGATGAGAGGTCATATATTAAGTGATGTGATTAGGTATAACCATATATGAGGTGTGATCTTATGGATTAAAAAAATTCACTTCTCCTCATGGGAGAGATGTATTTATAGAGTCCTTTTGGGCCTAGGGTTCTCTTAGAAAGGATCGCCGCCCACCTAGTCAATGGTGGACTGTTGAATTTGTTGGAACAAAAATGGTTAATATCATATCCCTTGGGTTTTGATGATAACAAACTATTTAAAGAATAATAGGGTATTCTAACATTTATTCAAATATGCAGGAATATATCATTAAGAAGAGATGAAGAGATGCTTGAGGAATCTTAATCTTAAGATCAGACTCTGGTTCTGGAGATCACTTATGAAGATTCTGCCTCTGATGGAGATCTAGACTCTAAAGAAGTCAACTTTGAAGAAAGTCAGCCTCTGGTGACCTAGACTCTGAAGCCTCATAAGCTAAGATGAGGACTCTGATGTGATCAACCTCTGAAGGGTCAAGTCTGAAGGAAAGTTATCCTCTAAAGCATAACCTCTTCTACCAAGGCAACTCTGACAGATTCAAGACCTTTTTTTTATCTTGTGAAGACTTAAAATAAATATCGTTCTCTTGGTTTCCTGAGCTTCAACGGATCATTAATCTTATCAAAATGTGTTTGCTTGATGTGTCTAATCAAGTACAAATCTTAACCAACCTTTTCGTGAAAGTATTCAACGTCACTTTTCTCTCCTCTCTATATAAGGAGTTGCAGACCTAAGAAGAAAACCACCACACTGCAATACACCACAAAACTCTGAACTTAACATTCAAAGAGAAGTTACCTTGTTAAATCTATTAAACTTAGAACATCTTAACATTGTGTATACTTTTAGAAGTTCTTAAGTCTTAGAGTCTTTCTAATTTGTATTTTGTATACACATCTGATTGTATATCAAGTATAGTTATTACCCAAGTCTCTTAATTATTTGTTATATAATCAGAAGTCTCTTGCTTTAGTGCTTAAGCATTTGAAGTCTTTAGCTTATATGCTAGAGCAAGGAAGTCTCAAACTTGTGTGTTTGAGCAAGGAAGTCTTGAGCTTGTGTGCTTGAGTAAGGCAGTCTCAAACTTGTGTGTTTGAGCAATGAAGTCTTATACTTATGTGTGTAAGCAAAAAAGTATCTTGTTGGTGGGCTTGAGCATTTGTAATCAGATTTGGTTATAATGAAAATCTCTTGGAAGTGCAAGGAGACTGGACTACTCTCAGGTTGTGAGAGGAATCGAGATAACTGTTTGTGTCTCTTGTGCTTTTACTTTACTTACTTCTGAACTATTCAGCTGCTATCATTTTTTTCATCTGAGTCAGATTCTGTTCAGAATCTGATAAAAATATACAAGAGTTCTTACTCTGAGTGACTCAAATTCAGACTACTGAACTGAAGATCCAAACTCTGATTTAGTTCAATCAAAAGCTAACCAAACCTTTATGAATCAAACTTTGAATTAAGTGTTTAGAATCTATTAGAAAGTCATCAGTATCAGAAGTTAACAAAGCTTAGAAGAAGAAAAAGCCAACACAATATAAACCCCCCCCCCCTCTCTTGTGTTTTTCTCACCTTCAGAATCCTTATTTCGAAGGGGCGTAGGTCATTTAATGACTATGATTTCTTTATGCCTAAGAAACGTCTTATCTCACATTTCTCACGACTGGACGATAGAAAAGTCTTGGGACAAAGCGATACCTTCCATAGAACGGCATGTTACCGTCACCTCTTTTGGGATAACTTATAGTCATCATCATAGACGAATCCATTTACAAATATAACACTGCAAAATATATAAAGAAATGATGTTTTTATACCGCGCAAATCCACTTGATCATTAGTCATTGACATGTCTTTATTAGATTGAACCGGTTTTGATGGGTCTTTGATAAGTTCAAAACAAAATATATGTAAAATTATTTATTTAAAAAATAGTAATTATCAATTAAAATTAATTCTAATTCACTCATCTAGTAAATGATGAATAACAAGTTGCCAAGTTTCTAGTATTCTTTATCTCCCACGTCATATGAATGTCCTTTTAACATCACCCCATCTGTATATTCACGAAGCCGGCTCATTGCACGTGTCCTTTTAACATATAGAAACAAAAAAATTAAAAGATTAGTTAACACATGACATTTAGCCACATAGGGGATGAATCTCATAAGAGGCTGCCTTTAGCAAAAACCCTCGTGTGCATCGTATAAAAATTGATTCTTTGTTCTCAATTTTCAATATATACTTTAAAACTTCTCGAAGCACTCTTTAGAGACTCAAGTGTAGTGTGTGTGAACGTTTTACCTACTATGTTCAAATTATTATTATTGAAAAAGCCATATGGAATTTGTTGTTACTCTTTCTTCTTATACCCTTTTAAATTATGCTTGAAAAATGTTCCTTGCACACTACATCATTGAAGGTTCAAAGGAAAAAATTGGGAAAAGTCAAGGTCAAAGTTTGAAAGTCTCTGGTTGAGGATAAGATACAAACCTCACAATTTAAGGTCTTCCATACTGTTGTAAGATCCCACGTGCGGTCTCTCTTGGTAGTTGACGCTATGTTGTTCATTTTAACTTGGAAAAGTATATAACATTATGGTACTCTTTCTGTTAAAAGAGACTGAGTGGTATACTTGGCAGTTTTTACACAAATTAAAAAATTTCATAAATAAAAAAGAAAATAACTGTTGATTTAAATAATCTTTTAGTTCTTATAAATTGACGTTTTTTTTCTGATTTAAATAAATAAGTCATGAATGTTAAAATCATGTTGATTATAATTTTTAAAGTTGTAAGTTTTTTTTATAGATTTTCATGCAGATTTTTCTGCAGATTTTAATTTTATGAACTAAAATCAATATGATTTTAATATTCAGAAACTATTTTTAAAAAAAAAATTAGGAACAAAAATCCGAATAAAATTATTATTAATATAACATGTGAAAATTTATTATTAATTAATTTTTAACATATTCTTATTATTATTAATATAACGTGCGAAAAATTGACCATTCATCCTTGTCCCTAACAAGATATGAAGCTTCTCGTCAGCCTTCACTCGAATAATTTTTTTTAAATACATGTTTTTTATAGGAATAGAAATTATTTTGTTCTGGAACCAAAAATAAGTAAGATGTGGAAGTTGCGGCAGAGTAGGGCTTATGATGCGATGGAGTGGGGATGTACCTGCAAGGTTAGCACTCTGACGTTCAAGTCAGTATGTGAAATATTATAGAGTATTCAAATTGCGTTTGAAAGTTGTTACCTGAAAATGGTGTCATTCCTTATATAAGGAAGAGGAATAACGACTTCACTATCTTTCAGACGTGGAATGCAGAGGGTTATTGGATATGCCTGAGACATATATCTCCTATAGTGAGACTCATGATAAGTGGCCAGAGGAAGTCTCTAGAAGCTCGACCGCGTATTTAGTTGGCCTAAACTTCAACCTGAGGTGGTTTATACCAGAATGGTCGGATCAAGACTTGCCGAGAGCCCTGGATACCGGGAAGTTTTTAGTTGTTGCATTAAGCTATATCGAAGAATTATCTTGGTTGTTTTTAAAATTTAAACGTCTGGAGCATGTCATGGAAACAATGAAGGATATGCGCATTTAATGATTTCTTTTCACTGATTTGTTGTCATCTTTAATCGCTAACACGTCACCTTAGATATGCGGGTTAGGAATTGATTACCCTACCTAAGGTACTCAAATGTTTTATATCCTTGTGCGGATTAATGGGACAATATGCTGATTACCCATATATTTTCCCTTCATTACTTGATCTGAACCATTTGATTTTTATTTTTCCTCCTTCTTATAAGAGGGTAGGTGTTATTTCTCGATATCTTATTCCTACCTATTGTTATCCTTCCGTACAAGAACCACATTGGTCAGCTAGGTGAAGTATTTTGTCTCCGTGATGAATCTGAAGTCAAATAGTTTCCCTACCTCTTCATCAATGGGGGTCATTTCTCCTCGCCTAAATTTCGCTTCCTTTGCGCCATTGGTCTGGAGGAATGGTTAATGACGAGGCGATGGCTCCCCATTTTAGTGCCTATCTCTATCATGTCAGAGGGAGCCCATGTGAATAAGTCAACGCTCTTAATGAGTTGGTCGACTAGATTTTGTTTCTCTTCCGCATATAACGAAGTGCCTATCTTCGTCACCTGATGGGCACAAGGATCTATCTAGACCTCCTTCAAATTGTTTGTGGGCGTGACCCTTTCTACTTTCACGCCTAGTCTGAGGTCCCAACACTCGAGATTAGTATTTGGAATTTAGGATGGGGGCATTAACAAGGGTGATCTCTTCCCTTACCATTTTCATACTACTTTGGTAGCACTCTCGATCGGCCTGTTAGTCTCCTTGGATTTTATTGACTCGCTCACCAGGAAGTTGGTATTTTAGGGCCAGGTACAGGGTGGAAACGCTGCCCCTAGGGAGTTGATAGTTGGTCACCTAATGATGTTATACAATGATATGACATCCACAATAAGGTAGTTGACGTTAATCGTCTCGACGTTCGCTCCCTCGCCATATGTGGTTTCCAGGGTTACATAACCCATTATTTGTACTCGTTCGTCTGATAAACCCGTCAAAGAACCACTGAAAAATTGTATGTCGTTAGGGATAAATTGCAGTTTTTGAAAGGCGTCCCAGAACAAGATATCAACTGAGCTACCAGGATCTATCAAGACACGCATGATATCCCAATTTCCATGTTGTACAGGTATGACCAAGGGATCATCATCGTGAAGGTTGATGATGAGGGTGTCCTCCTCGGAGAAGATGATGTTAATCCATGTTTTCTCTATGGTGCTTATGGGGACGCCATGTGATATTACATTTGCTGCAAACATCTACCTTGCGTATTTCTTTCGAGAGGATTTGAAGTTACCTCCACGGTGAAACCTTCGGAAATGGTGTTTGTGTTGTAAGTTAGGGTTTTGTCGACCATCTTCGGAGGGAAGATGGATGGAGTTAGAGTAGGAGTATGGCCCAAGTTAGTTTTACTGGGGCCCCACGATGGGCGCCACTGTACTGATTAAAAAGTACAGGTGTTCGTGTTCCTCCTGTTAGGGCAGAGGGGCTCAGAGGCCTTTGTAGGTATATTATGTTGTATAATGGTTAGAGTTTGCCCACAGCGGCGAGAAGTCCTATACGGTGATGTTTTATGGTGATTTTAGAAGTCTTCTCATGTGAGGTGAGAGTATTTATAGATGAATATTGTCCTTAGGTGTAAGCGTATATGAGGGTGTGATGAGTATGAATTATGATTTGTCTAAATGTTATGCTTATTGTTAATGATATGTCCCTTCTCCTCATAGAGAGGTGTATTTTATAGAGGCATTTAAGGCTTATGGTTCTCTTGGGAAGGATCACCGTCAACTCAGTCAATGGTGGATCGTTGAATCCCTATTTCCAATGAGGTTGTGGGTCAGTTAATGACTTATACTTCTCTTTGTCCTAAAAACATCTCTTTCCACATTTCTCATGTATGAGCGATAGGAAAAACGTGGGGACGAGGCAATACCTCCCCTTTGAGCGACATGTTATGGGACATCCTATAATCATCTCCTTAAAAGAGTCATTTTAATATAACACTACATTTTTTTTGGGTTAGATTTAGGGTTGGACGATCGAGTACCGAAATTTTTTACCACGTTTATTAAAGATTTTTGAATCTTTTTAAAACAAAACTCCTCTCGAAAAATATATAATATTATGGTACATGTTAAAATTTTAATGTATATATTTTCGATTTGTTTAAAATTATTTTTAAAATTTTAAATATATATCTTTAGAATATACATTAACATGATCATGCTGAAAAACAATTGCATACTGCGTGTCATTTTCACTTGTTTTTACTTTTAAAAAATTTCTATTTATGCTAGAAAACTGTGCTAAGTAGCTGGAATACAAGTTTGAATCAAACTTTCCAACGCTCTCAATTATTGCTTTTGTTTCCATTTTTTTATGAAAAGTTGAACAAACGCAGTAATGTTTTTCTTTGAACAATTTGAAAACTATTATAATAAATCTATTTTTAATGTCAAATTATAATAAATGATGATCTCATCTTTTTAAAAGTTTCACTCTTTTAAGATATTTAATATCACACCATATCATGTTTAGTTGTAATATATGTTATTATATTGGATGCACTAATATTCCTTTATATTTTTATATAATATCATTTTTTAGGTGAAAGTTTTTATATACCATCTACCTCCATCCTATTTGTATTTGTATTAAGGTATATATGAAATGGTCCTATATATGAAATATAAATTGATAACTTTTATATATTTGGGTCAAGACAAAAGCTAAAATCATAAACGGGTCCAAATTGATCTCCGCCTAGAGCCGTTATTTTAGGATGTAAAATGATAATTTTATATTTTTTTTATGATTAAGTAAAAAAGTCTACATACAAATATTTTATTATTAAATAGGATCCTTAAAATCTCATAATTTAAATAAAATTAATTTTACCTTCTTATACTAAATCTTTCAAAAAAGTGAGATAACTTTATTTTTTCTCCAAACTCAATTAATTGAGGAGTCTAATTTAATTATTTAAATATAATGGACAATGATATTCAGATGAGATTAACTCGAAACAAAGTGAAACATAATTGACGTATATATTGCTAAAGCCAAAGGTTTTATAACTTATAGAGTAGTTATAAAGTAGACACATGTTTGTCTTAAAAAAATGTCTGATCAAACGAGAAAATCGAAATAAGACCCTTAAATGACAAGACGAATTACATGCTAACATATGTCGATTTGAACGATCATGGTTGGAACTAAAGTACGAGGGCAATTGAAAATCAAAATAATATCATATATAAATGACCTTAGTCGCAAAATCAAGATACACACTTTTGAAAAGAGGCATACGCCCGAATAATCTTTTTTCAAATGATTATATTGTAAAATATGTGAGGCGAATTGAGTCACGGTTCCTTAACGAAAAACGAGTATTCGAAAGACAAGATCTACAACCTGTATCTGAATACTCTGGGAAAAAAGAGGTCTACACCAAATTAATCTTTTTTCATCCACGAAAGAATGAACTAAATTAATTTAAACATTGTGTTTTTGGCCGGAAGATGAGCATTAGAAAGGCAGGCTCTATAGCTTGTATCCAAATACTCGAGGAAGAATGAGGCATACGCCCAATTATTCATATTACATCCGAATTAATTATGAAAAGTGTTTTATGTTTAAATTGAGGAAATGAATTTGGTTTAAAGGTGAAAATAATTGGATTTTTAAATAATAGGAAAATTTATTTTTGATATTTATGAATCAATTAATCAACAAAACAAAAAAAAATACAATAAAAAATAAACTATGAAAGGGGTGTAAAGACCCACATGGAGGTTTGGGAGAAAAAGTCAAATGGGCCTAAGGCCCAAGAAACCAAAACAAACTAAGAAAAAAAAGACAAAAACAGAGGGGGTATTATATGATAATTTAGTGGGTTTAGACAAAAAAAAATGATAATCATCTCAAGTCCAATGATGATAATAACTTTTTAATCCCTAACTTTCTTTTAATAATAATAATATAAAAAATAACAATAATAGAAAAACTAATGTGAAGTTAACTTTGTATAGCAAGATAAAACATATTCACTTTTCATTTATAAGAAAGAGATCGTTGTGGAAAACTGCAAATAGAAAATAGAACAAGGGGACGAAAATAACCAACAGATGTCTACTGTGTGTGGAATCATACGGTGCAGCTGGCGAAAACGCGATAGACCAGAGTTAGTTTTGAGGAGACGCGCGGTTTAAGCGTGGTGGTCGTGCAGCGATCTCCGTTGATTTAGATCTTCAGCGGCGAGGGCGATTCATTTTCAAATCTGTGTGTTTTCTGTGTTGTGTTTTTGATGTTTTATAGTTTTCTTTTTTATTATCTATTGATGAATGGTGATGAAGTTTTTGTAGTGTGTTGAAGAAGTATGGTATGGTGTTAATTTGAGTTGTTAATGAATTTCCAATAATATTTGGTTATTTATCATGAGTATAACTTTCTATTAGATGTGTTTTGTAAGATGTCAAAACTAGGATATTTTGGCGTTTATGTACATTAAACGGTATCATCTGAGTCTAGATGTGTATTTTAGCATTAGGAAGTATGACAACATGTTTGGAAATGGTTTAGAAAAGATTCATGCATCAAGAAAGGATTTTATGCATCAAAAATTTATTTTTGTGTGAAAATATGTCTACAGGTCGACACATACGGATCATAGGTCGACCTATAGAAATATATTTCTTCTACAGGTCGACACATACGATTTATAGATCGACTCATGTGCTGAAGTTTTAAAGCCTGTAAGCTTTGTTAGATGTGTCGCCTCTACATGTTGGCAAATAATATATACGTGTCGACACATGACTTGTATAGGTCGACCTATAGATCAAAAATCTTGAAATTTTGCATTGATTTCTATTCCTTTTGCTTCATACTTTCTCACATATATATACTTGGTACATGCATCATTTTTAGTAAGGTTTCTAGATAGTAAAACCTATACAGAACTAGGATTTCAAAGCATTCTCATCATCTTCAACCTCATTCTATGCATACACACAATCAAACTACACATAATCATTTTTTGATTGGGTGTCATCTAGATTATGGTTGATAACATCTAATTTAGGTTGATTGTACTGTAAATTGGGTTGAGAACTTTAAGGGTTTCAAATTAGAAAACCGAGTTGAGGTTTTCCTTCAAGGCCGTTTAGGTTTTGAAGGTTTTGGACAAGATTACACAATCCGAATCCGATTGAGTGAAGTCTTTAAAGAACATGAGGTTCTTGCAAAGGAGTAGCGTGGGACGATGAATCACATTGGTAAATCTTAGGTTTCAACAAGTTCGCATTTTGGATCTGATCAAGTGAAGTGTTTGAAGAGCGGAAGGTTGTTGCAAATGAGTAACATGGGACGGTGGATCACATTGGTAAATCTTGGGTTTCAACAAGTGTGCGTTTTGGATTCGATAGAGTGAAAACTTTAAAGAACAAGGGATTTCTTGCAAAGAAGTAGCGTGAGACGGTGAATCGAAGCTGCATTGTTGGTTACTTGATCAAGGGAAGATAAGGTGTCATAATCAACATCAAACTTATGATATTTAGGGTTGGATTGCTACATCTCTCTTGTATTAATACATTTGTAAAGTAAGATATATTACATTATCTCAATTCGAATTCGAATTGAGGGCATATGTACCCATAACGAGGTCGATTGGGGAACTGCCTTTTAAATTCTTGTGTGTTCTCTCTCTCTATCTATCTATTTATCTATCTATCTATCTATCTATCTATCTATCTATCTA
Organism: Lathyrus oleraceus; assembly: GCF_024323335.1. Taxonomy (NCBI): domain Eukaryota; kingdom Viridiplantae; phylum Streptophyta; class Magnoliopsida; order Fabales; family Fabaceae; genus Lathyrus; species Lathyrus oleraceus. The sequence continues at coordinate 150,181,547 of NC_066582.1, read as the reverse complement.
TCTATCTATCTATCTATCTATATATACTATTTTTGTTTGCAAATTCACGATTTTATTGATCGTGTGATCAAATGGTTTGAATAATAAGTTTTGATTACGTTATGAAATTGGTGTTGTTGAGTTGATCACAATTGCTTAGGTTGTGATTGGGTTTTAATATCAACAATACCACGTAAAAGAGAGAAGAGGGAGATGATTTTTTTATAGTGAAAGAAGAAAGAAGTTCATGGTGGCATGAATGTTGAATTTGAAGGTAACGATGGTGGTTTAGTTGATGAAGAATGATGATATGGTTTAAAGTTTTGGATATGGAGATGAGGAAGGAAGATGAATTTTTATGGTTGATAATGGAATTGATGAAGGATTTCTTATGGTTTGTGAGTGAAGGATTATGGAGGAATGATTTATCTCTTGTGGAATTGTTTTTTATCTTGTGTGAAGATTGTACAACTTTTATACTAATTTTTAGGTCAACTAAAAAAGTAAAAAATCAATATTGACAAATCATGATCAATTAAAAGCAAGAATCAACTAATTATTTGACACACAAAATCTTTCACGATTTTTCTTAAGTCTTGAGATAACAATTAGAAAGAAAATTAACATATTTTTTTATTTATTTTGCTAAATCAAACTATTTTTATAAAAATGCAAAAATGAAAATAAAAAATTAAACTATTTTTATTGTTTTTTTCTTAGTAGTTAAATAAAATGCAAGAAAAAAGAGACGCTAAATCATTTTTTTCTTTTTTTTAAAGAGATAAAAATAAACTGTAAGAAAATGAAATAAAAAACAAACTAAATTTTTTAAAAATCTTGACAAAATTGGGATACGACACTATGTTCTTTGATGAAGTGTGTTAAGTCCTTTGCCTACAATACATGTTACATGTAATGTGACCATAGACCACTAGGGAGCGTGGTGGATGACTCGTTTCTATAATATATGGAGACATGGTTAGCTAACTCGGTGAATCTTAGGTTTACATTCTCGGTTGTAATGAGGATAATGGTGTTGCGTTAGAGAGTGTGCTTGATGACTCACCTCATACTTATTTCTCGCTGAAAATGTCTAGCCTTCCTATTTGAGGTTTACTTGCAGGACCGACTACAAAATCCTAGACTTATGTGTTGAGTATATGTCTATTTTGTTGTTAAAGTGTTTGTAAGTCAAAGATGTGATAAAAGTAAGAAATAAAGGATAAAATTCTGATGTAAATGAACAAAGTAAATAAAAGTAATTTGGAAAATTAAATGACTTGAAGATAAAAATGGAAGCAAAAGTACATTTTGTAGGAAAATGACTTTTTTCTCTTAAACGCTTGATACTTCAAGTGTGGTCCTACTTCAATGCTAAAAAATGTCACCTTCTCAAATGAAAATTACCATTCGCTTAAATACTAGTAAAAAATAACCGTTACGAGGTTACGACCCATTCACGAGATGACACGTGTCGGAGCACCTCTCCCACGTTTGCTGGTAACTTCCCATGTTCAATTCCCCCACGATTAATCTCCACCATGGTGCACTAGCTTCGACATCGACGAGCTTCCCCTTGCATCGACCCATCGCTCTTGGCTCTCTGGCTTGTCGATCAAACCTCTGACAGTCCTTTGGTCGACCAGGCTTTGTACTCCTTGGGATGAAATTTGCCAACTAATAAATTGCCCCCTGAAAAGGCCGGTTTTGACTTGAGCTCTTCGATCGAGAAACCTGACTTTTGACTTTCCAAATTTCTACTAGCCATCTAATCGTTAATGATGGTTTTGTGTGTGATGATGACTTTCCTGCGTTGCGGTTTCCCATACACACTATCATCATTACTAGCTATCTTCTAGGTCGTGGGATCATAACTAACGCCACCAACTCTCCCACTACCTCCTAGTTGGACATTTGTCAGTCGACTGATGCTTGACTATCCATTGGTTTGACTATAAATAGCCACTTCTTCATCCTCAAACCTTTTTGCCTTCGCAACTGCGTATTTCTTCTGCAACTTTTACAACAACCTTAGTTTCAACACATGTCCTTTAACCTTCTGAACAATGACTTATTCCACTCTCACCCAAGGCGCAAGCTCTTTCAACACTGGTGACAACCTCATTTCCTTTCAACTCAACACAATAGAAAGCACGAAGCATATTCCTGAACCTGTTTCTACTGATGAAGTAGTGATGAAAATCTGGCAATGCTAGATGCTTATTCCTTTTATCATTGACAGAAAACTAGTCGCATTTCATGGACCTCTCCCAGACCTAAAGTCTACACCAAAAGCAGTTCAAGGCTTTTTTCCTGGTTATGTTCCTACTGCTCCTCCAACTTTCGACAAGGCTGCAGCTACCGACGTTAGATTCATGGATCCCAAGGCCAGGGTTTTCAGATTGATGCCTACCCCAGGCAACAAAGAATATTTAGCGTGTCTCAACAAAGTCAAAAGGAAACGCCAAGATTAATGGAGAAGTGAAGGGATCTTCGACGCTATCCAGATCTTTAGGTATGCTCGCCAAATCAATCCTTGTATGTTGCTGGCCTCTATGTATTTTTGGGAAGGTTCTAGCAACACTTTCCAACTTCCATGTGGGATGTTGACGCCTACACTCTTCGACATAGCGGCCATTACAGGTCTATCGTTGTTGGGCGATACTTTCGACCCCACACTTTCAACAGAGGCCGCTTTTTCGTTTGGTTGAGCTAGTCTTCAAAACTAAATCGAGGACCCCCACAACAAAGATTTCGTCAAAGTCTCAGACAAAGAGCATATCGCTTTTCTCACACTATGGCTCTCATATTACGTATTTTTTCCTGGCTCTTTGCAAATAGCCAAGAGTTACATCAATCTAGCAATCCAAATCCATGAGGGTCGACATATTTCTTTGGGTAAGTTGTTACTAGCTTCCTTGTATCAATCTTTGGGGCTTGCAACCCTGAAATTAAAACTTCTACGTACTACCCCTAAGGCCCTGAACTTGTCGGGTCCCATGTGGCTGTTACAATACTGGTTGAATTCCACTTTCGAATATCAGTTAGACTACCCAGTATCGGAACACATACTTTGGTTAAATGAGGATCGGTCGATCGAAGAAGCGAGGCTAGCCCTGATGACATGCCAAGAAACCCCCAACAAGCACTTCTTAATGAAGTACCTGAATATGTTCATCAAGGCCGACAAGTTTGCCCCGGGTATGGCTCCATTCGCGGATCAAAGCTTTGGCCCGAAATGGTTCAAAGATTGTTTCCCAGGTGACTCTCCTCAGGCCGCAGCACAATCAAATGCCATATGGAGAGCATTTTTTGACTCCTATGCTACTATCTTTCAGGATTGAACAGGGTCGAAGGGATACAACTTTATGAGTTATCAACCCAATTTGGTGCCCTGCCAATTTGGCCTAAGTCAAATGGTCCTGAAACCTTTGGTGTCACACGTGAATGACATTGTATGGTCTGGTCGATCCTTAAATTCTGATGACCGTAAAGCCTGTCTGCGCTTTTACAAGTCCACTAAATGCTATGAACTACCTGTGTTCAAGTTTTAACAATCTTTTTTGACAACCACTGATTTTGAAGAATGGTGGGCCGACTACCAACGTCAAGCGTTTTCCAGTGATCTCTTTCTCCAAAATATGATTGATGCCTTTTCCACTCTCGTTGGTGATGTACCGCCTCCACCACTGTCTATCAATGCTCCCGACACAACAATCCAAACTGACAATGTTGATGAACCCCAAGAAAGGTAACCATTATTCTTTCACTTTTTCTCTCTCTACGAAACAAACGTAAAAGACTAAATGTTTCTTTTTCTTGTTATTAGGGTCGAAAAAGGGTTACCCCATCTGAACCAGCCCTGGGAAAACCTTTGAAGAAGCAAAGGGCGTCATCGACTCCAAAACCGAAGGTACTCAGTATCAATGTCCTTAAAAGGCTTTATGTTTTAACAATTTCATCACATTCTTACTTGTCTTATGATCCAGGTTCATGAAGAAGTACCTTTGGTCGACAACAAGGATTCCGACGGCAGTGTGCATTCGCATATTTTCCCAACGCCGAAGGTGGCACCGACAACTCCTCCTACTCCAGCACAAAGAAGGAAAGTCCAGGCTAAGAAAAACCCTTCAAAGGTGGCTCCTTCAATTGGGAACCCTGCAGTTCCAGATGACCTTGAGGAGGTATTTTCCCCTCATGATCCAGGGAGAACTCCTTTTGTTTCTCCATCTCACATGGCCTCTCAGGTATTCGTCCTTCTTTACTTTTCACCAACTTATGGGCTTATTTTTCGATGTGAGTTCTGACTCTTTATATCCTAGGAATACATGGCTGATTCGACTTTGATTGAGCATGTGGTAAAAGAGAGGGTCGACAATCAAACTATTGAGGTTATCTTGAGCCTACAAAAGCAAAATGAGTTTCAAAGCGTATCGCCTGAGACCCAAAAAAATCCCATTGCTTAACAAACTCAAAACCCTCCAAATGTTGTTGATAAAGGAGTCTCTACCGGTATTTTGACTCTGGAAGAGATCTTGGCTATGAAGCAACGGAATCTAGCGGAGGCTATAAGGAAACTGCAACAACTTCGTCAGCTTTCGACCAAGGGAAAACCTCCGTCTTCAACGGTGGCTCCTTCGTCAAAGATGGATGTTGTCGCCAGTCTCACACTTCAACAGTTGAAAGACCTACTGTTTAAGCACGAATTTTTAATCATTCTCGAGGAAGAAGAAGGTTTAGCCCGCGACGTCTTCAAGCTTCTTGACGCACTTGCGCTTCATGAGCTTCCTGCCTCGGTTGTCAAGTATTTTGTTGAGTTTGAGGCATTCTTTACCCAACTGGTCAAGGACCTTACCCTTTGTCGAAATGTTGACTTTCAAATCAAAACGAAGGTCAACGAAATGAGGCTTGAGTGGGATTTCAGTGAAGCATGTGAGAAAAAACTTAGTGAATCCGAGGCAAAGAAAAAAGAGCGCCTCTGTCAACAACAAACCTTCGATCAGCAAATTTCGGACTACCAAGCGCAAATAGACGAACTTAACAAGAAGATTGCTGAAGTGGAAGCGTAAAAGGCTTCCTTAGATACGGCTGAAGAGCTTACTGCACAAGAAGCCATCGGCCGTGAAGTTCTCAAAGGAACTCTCATGGAGAAAAAGCCCTCAAGATCAAGGCTAGTATTAAGCAGCTACGAGGGAAGAAATATTTTCTAGATAGTCGAATTAGTCATGAGACGACCTCCTTTGAGGATTTTAAATCTAGATTTCCCGCTTGACTTTCTCTTTGTATTAGTTTTGTAAGGTCGGTCAATCATTTTTGTAATTCCTTTCAGGCTATTTACACGAATTAGTAAGTATTTTCGTTATGTTTGGACTTGAATCTCTTGTAGCATAGGTTTATATTTTCTCAAATATTTCCCATTTACCCTTAAGGTCCTTCGATCCATGCTTAGTTCCTGAATCTCATAAGCATTGTTAGTAAATGTTTGGATTACTTGAAACGGTCCCTCCCATTTTGGAGACCATTTTCCTAAGGTTCAATCTCTTCGATCCATAGGCAGAATTACTTTCCAAACATAATCATCTACTACAAAGGCCTTTGTTTTAACCCTTCTGTTGTACACTCTGGGCACACGTGCTTTTTGTCGTATCAATACTTCCATTGCGGCCAATCTCTCTTCGTCTAAATCATTTAATTCATATAACATCATTTCCTAATATTGTTCTGACTGAATATCATACTGGCGTTGCACCCTGACTGACTGTAAACAAATATCTACTAGTAACACAGCATCGTGCCCAAATGTTAGACGAAAAGGCATTGAATTCGTCGCCTCTTTTAGGGACGTTCGACAAGCCCATAGAATTTGGTGTAGAGTCTTGTGCCAATTCTTTGGCTTTTTGGCAACACATTTTCTAATTAGACTAATTATCACTTTATTGGCTGCTTCGACTTGTCCATTTGCTTGTGCGTAATAAGGTGTAGAAGTTACCAACTTTAAACTTATTTTGACGACGAATTATTGCATCTTTTGCCCTACAAAAATCGAACTTTGATATGTGGTAATAATTTCTAGAATGCTAAACCTATATATGATGTGTTTATAAATAAACTCGATCATAACCTCCTGATCCACTTTGATCAAAGGGATAACTTCGATCCATTTAGTAAAATAGTCTATTTCGACTAGGATGAACTTTTGTTGTTTTGATGACATCGGTCGAATCTCACCGATGACATCCAACGCCCATCCCCTAAAAGGCCAGGGCTTGATAATTGCATGCAACTCACTTTCTGGTACATGTTGGACATTCTCATGCATCTAGCACTCTTGGCATTCTTTGGCGAACTCGATACAATCCTTCAACATACTGGGCCAATAAACGCCTTGTCAGAATAGCAACTATTTCATCTTATGGCTTGCTTTATGTGCACCACAGGCTCCACTGTGTACTTCACATATAGCTAAGTATGCTTCTGTATTTCCGAGACACTTAAACAATATTCCCTCTGGAGTTTTCTTCAGCAATTCATTTCCCAGTCGTACGTAGCTTAGGGCCCTATACTTGATTTTCCTATCAGTATTTCCGAATGGATTCTCTAAATACTTTAAGATTGGTTTTCTCCAATCTGATGGTGATGAATTTACAATAGAGAAAAATTTGTGTCTCGTAAAACTTTTGAACTCGAAATGTTTGAGGCATTCATCATCGAAACCTTTATAGTAGTTGACACTGTCGTCAGGGTTATCTTCCCCCATTGTCTCTTGAATGTTCATACTAGGTGGTAGAGGTATGTCTGACACCATCTTCTCATGTACCTCAATAATCTCCTAGAGTCTTGATTTCGATATCTTGTACCCCAAAGCGACCTGGGCTAGATCGTTGGCTTCTTGGTTCTCATTCCTTGGCACATGCATAATGCTGACGATCTCGAAGTACTCCAATAGTTGCTTCGCCGTCACGAAATACCTCAGCAATTTTTCTTTAATGCACTTGTATTCTCGTGTGATTTATTTAATCACTAATTCTGAGTCTCCTTTCACCTCTATTTTCTTGGCCCCTAATTCTTTCAGGATTTGAAGACCAGTTATTAAGGCCTCATACTCAGCTTCATTATTGGAACATTTCTCGTTGATTCTGCACTTGAATCTTGTCGGAATGTCTTGCGGGGATAATATTAATACCCCAATTCCTATTCCATCTTTTTGGCTCGACCCATCAAAATATAACCGCAAAGGGTTTGTGTCAACCATGTTTAGTGGAGGTTTGATCATAGCATGATCTACTATAAAATCTGCTACGATTTGTCCCTTCATAGCCTTTAAAGGTTTATACGTCAACGAAAACTCTATTAATGCTAGTGCCCATTTTCCAATCCGACTATGCATAATAGGTTTAGACAACATATGTTTAATAATATCATAGTGAGACGCAACATAAACATCAACTGGTTTTATATATTGCTTTAATTTTATACATGAGAAGTACATGCATATGCACAGTTTTTCAATCAGACTATACTTAGTTTCAACATCTATCAGCATTCGACTGAGGTAATATATGGGTCTTTTGACACCACTGATATCCTCTTTAGTTAACATACTTCATATGGTCGTATCCAATACAACAATATAAAAACTCATATTTTTACTCCTACTAGGGGGTAACAAAATGGGAGGCTTTATCAGGTATCCTTTGATGGCGTCGAAAGCCTCTTACTTCTCCTATCCCCAACAAAAGTCATTTTCCTCCTTGATCCTGAGGAGTGGCGAAAACACCTTCGTCCTGCCACTTAGATTCGATATGAAGCTCCTTAAGAAGTTTATCTTCCCCAACAACGATTATGGTTGTTTCTTTGTCGAAGGAGGCTTGAGATCCAAGATTGCTTTTGTCTTGTTTTGATTGATCTTGATGCCTTGTTTGTGTACCATGAAACTTAAAAAGTCTCCTGCATGTACACCAAAAGCGCATTTTAATGGATTCATTTTTAATCCATATTTCCTCATTCTCTCAAATGAGCGTCGAAGGTGATCAAGATGATCATTTTGAGATGACGATTTTATCACAATGTCATCATGTATACTTGCATAAATTTTTCGATGAAATCATGGAATATAGCATTCATGGCTCTTTGATAGGTTGCTCCTACGTTTTTTAGCCCAAGCGGCATCACAACCCATTTATATGTCCCCAAAGCTCTAGGGAATCGAAACGTTGTCTTGGGGACATCATCTTCTACTATGAGAATTTGATTATATCCAGAATAGCCATCAAGCATGCTCAAATATTCAAAGTCTTCACCCGAATCGACTAGCACTTCTGCCACGGGCATCAAATATTCATCCTTCGGTGTAGCATTATTTAAATCTCTAAAATCTATACAGATTCTAAGAGTTACATTTTTCTTAATGACATGTACTATATTAGCTAACCATTCAACATACCTTGTAGTTCTGATGAACCGACTTTTGAGGAGTCTTTTGATCTTCTGCTTAATCTTTACGGTGATCTCCGGAGCATAGCATAGGGGATGTTGCTTCACTGGCCTTTTCCCAGGTTGGATAGGCAGTCAATGCTCCACCACACTTCGATTTAAATCGGACATTTCGTTATAATCCCAGGCAAAATAGTCTCTGTATTTTGTCAATACTTCGATCAATTTAACCTTCATCTTTGACCCAACTTTGGTACTTATGTATGTTGGTCTTTTTGTGACTCCATCTCCTAGATCGATTTCTTCAAGTGGGTCTTGTGCTTGCATCATCTGTAACTCATTTAATGGGTTCTTCTCAAACCCCAAAGGCTCATTTTCATAGATGAAATCAAGCCTCCGGTTTTCTGAAGCTATTGTTTGGTCTTGTCGACCATCTTCTACCTTTTTGGCTTCGAAAGCCAAGTCCTGAAGCCTCCCCTTTTCTAGAGTCGACTTTCTTTTATTTTCGGCCAGATAGACCGAAATTCGATCCAAACTTTCTTACTCAACAGTCATCTTCATCGACTGCATGCCACCCCATATATGGAATCACCATCTCTGGTTCCCTTTCTTCCTCAGGATCCCATATGAATCCGTGATCAGGATCTAGGTTCAACACGCGACCGACGTTAACTAAAGTGTAGGACCCTGATTCGTCATCACACGGAGCAATGTTTGCCAAATGTTGGTCGAAGGATTTCTTCGAGCCCTTGGCCTCATCGATTCGGTAATAACTCTGGTCGGCTCCAATGTTCTCCATGATGTCGTCCTTATGCCAGATTATGAGCTTTTGATGTACATTCGAAGGTACCGCTCCTATCCCATGGATCCATTCTCGTTCTAGGAGTAAGTTGAATTTTACTTTGGAATTTATTACCATAAAAAGTGTCGAACGTGTGGTTGTGCCAACATCTAGATTAACCTGGACAACACCCAGGATATTACTGGTTTTTCCTTCGTAGTTTGAGAGAACCATATTATGTTGTTGGAGATCGTCGTCGCACTTATCCATTTTCTTAAAAATAGTATAAGGCATTAAATAGACAGTTGCACCCCCATCTACGAACACCTTATTTACTGTTATTCCATCAACCTTCGCCCTTATGAATGAAGGCTTCAAATGATACATCATCTCTGGGATGGGTCTTTCTAACATGGCTTTCTGCTCCTCAACCACACCATTATTCATGACGTAGTAGCATAATGGTTTCCCTCCAACCGTTTTGTCTGGCATAAAGTCTTCCTCTATTTCAGAGACTTCTGATACCATATCGTATTCAGCCAGCAATACCGATACAATTTCGTAGTTTACAACGAAGTTATCACCATAGATGTCATCATTGGTTTCGTCGTACATGTCTTTTTCGAACTCTTCGTCGGAATGAGGGGAGTATTCAGGCTCTTCTTCCTCCGACTGAGGGGAGTACTCAGATTCCTTCTCTTTCGATTTAAACACACTCTCTGACTCTTTTTCGATCTACGGCGAACACTTCATACTTTGGGAAGTAACTACTACTTTCTTTCCTGTCGTATCAACAATCATGACCATTGTTTGATTAGCCACCATTTTTCTTTTCCTACCCCCCACTGCCTTTGGGATCTGTCTCTTTTGTCCAAAGGTTTCAACAGACTTCAAGTGTGGGGTCATAACCTTTTTCCCAGCTTTTTTGTTCCGCTGGTAACACCTCCATTATGTTCTAGTCATTGGGTTCTTCCCTTTGTAGTTGGGATAGACCACATAGACCCTTGTCTCGACATTCTTTTCCGAAGTCGCTTTTTCTTTTTCTAACTCCAATACTCTCCAAAAACCGATTCTACCCACTTATCCTGTGGAACATCCATCGGTGGAATGAAAGTCTTTGGTCGAGGATATTGGAACTGCCTCCTGTATTCCTCGTTTCGTCGTGGTGCTCCACGTTTGTTGAACATGAATCTGGGGACGATAGGCTTCGCCTCTTTCAATGCCTTCTTGCTCGACTCCAATCTTTCAGCAGCCTTCTCGTTGAACACCACGTTGCACTTACGATATAAGAGTGCTTTTGACCCACTTATTCTGCATTTCTCTTGTAAATCTGCTAGGTTTTCTCCTGGTTGGGGATAGGCTGACTCTAATCCATTTTCAGCTTTTTTGTCAAAACCATCAGTAATTTCAACCATCAGTAATTCAAAAGACTCAGCCAAGGACACCACATCTGAAAACTCTACGAGACCATCAGTAGTCTCGACCATCACGCACTCGAGAGGCTCAGAATACAAAGCTTCTTCCACCTTCAGAGGATCAGAGTCCACTTGCATCTTTGGCCTTTCTCCAAATTGAAGCCTTCCTTCTTCCAATGCCTTTTGCACCAAATCCCTGAAAAGAACACACTTGTAAGTTTTATGACCAAGAAAATTATGAAACTTACAGAATCCCCTTTTTCTTTTTCTATTCTAGAGGGGGATCCTTTAAATCTCGCGGGATGATAATTTGACCATCTTTAACCAATATATCAAATATTTCGTCGCACTTAGACACATCGAACGTGTAAGTCTTTGCAATGTATTTATCTGTTTTTCCAGCTTCGGTGAGTTTTTTTTCCCATTCGAGGGTTTTAAAATTTTACCCGTGTATGGGGTTCCATGCTTAAGTTCGGCTACATTGACCTCGCTTTCGTCGATCAACTCTTCATCATCATAAGAGCATCCTTCGACTGCGATATATGATACTTTCTCTTTCTTATGATATCAACCAATTTTGGTCTTCTCAGCTTTCAGACGTTCGATGTGTCGAACTCTGTCAGCCAATTGCGCCATATCTCTGAGATACTGAGTATCCAATTTTTTCCTTATAGAATAGTCTAATCCCCCTGCAGCTATCTCAACTAACTCATGCTCAGGGACTTGAGTAAAACATCTCTCTTTCAATAGTCTAAACCTATTTAAATATTGATCAATTGACTCAGCGGTCTTTTGTTTGACGTTGTCTAGTTCTTTTAGGCTAATCTTCGAGTGCCCCATGTAAAACTATCTATGGAGCAATCTCTCCAATTGCGTCCATGTTTGGACTGATTGTGGAGGTAGCTTTGTAAACCATGTGAACACATTTTTTTTATAAGAGAGCTTGGAAAGTACTTTAACTTTAAATCCTCATTATTCGCTATGTCGCCAGCTTCGGTTTGATACTTGGCAACATGTTCGACAGTGGATTCCTCGGTATCCCCAGTGAACTTGGTGAATTTTGGAACTTTCCACCCCCTGGGAAGTTCTGTCTGTAAGATAAAATCTGGTAAATGCGAAGAGTATGTCATCCTCTGTAGGTCTGGGCTTGTTCCATTTCTCAGTATGATTCGTTCGAAAATAGCCTCTAGGTTTTGTTCCCCAGCTGCTGCCTCTTGTCGAATCTGCCTGACCACGTGGTCAGGATCCTGGTTTCTTTTGACTAAAACCACTGGAGGCCTTCGAGCCACCCCAAGGATCTGTTCGGCCTCCTGATATTCTTATTCGACCATTTCGTTCGTCATTTCCTCTTATCAAATTGGGGGTTCTAGTCGAGGAGGAGGCAGGAGATTCAGACGAACTTGCGCCCTATGGACCCCTAAGAAATCCCCTATTATGGTCATTTGAGTTGCCAGTTATTGGTAACTCTGTGTCGAATATTGGATCAAAGGCCTTAGTATGATGCTCATCTGTTGAGTCAGCATATATACCATTTCATGATTACTTTCGTCCATTTGTTGTCTTATGATTGCGACAAAACTCGACATAAAAGTTAGGATTGATTGGGATGACAATCCAAAACCTGGGGGTCGACCGAATTGGGTTGCCAAAGATCCTAACCCCTGGTAGTGTGGGAATGACGATGATGATGTTTCTCCAAAAGTCGAACCGAGATTATGCATAACTTGCCATAAACTCAGTCAGCATTCCCAACATCCTATGCATGGGGACTGTAAAACTGGGCATGTATTTCCCAAAAGTTTCCATCATTGTTGGTGTCGGCGTTTGAGGCTGATGCGGTGTTAGAATTGGCCCAACACACGCAGTCGAAACCGCAGATATAACGCTGGAGTCAACATCGGTTGTTTGTGACGCAACTGTGTCTCCCGTCGAAGACGTTTCTTCGTGTGGTCGTGGTGACACCATCTTGCCACTGCGTAGTTGCATATACTAAACACTTCGTATCCCACCGGGTGTGCCAATTTGTTTCTTGCCGACAATCTCTAGCCTTTCTATTTGAGGTTTACTTGCAGGACCGACTACAAAATCCTAGACTTATGTGTTAAGTATATGACTATTTTGTTGTTAAAGTGTTTGTAAGTCAAAGATGTGATAAAAGTAAGGCAATAAAGGATAAAATTCGGATGTAAATGAATAAACTAAATAAAAGTAATTAGCAAGTTAAATGACTTGAAGATAAAAATGGAAGAAAAAGTACAATTTGTAGGATGATGACTTTTTCTCTTAAATGCTTGATACTTCAAGTGCGCTCCTACTTCAATGCTAAAAAATGTCACCTTCTCAAATGAAAACTACCATTCACTTAAATACTAGTAAAAAATAACCGTTGGGAGGTTATGACCCATTCACGAGATGACACATGTCGAAGCACATCTCCCACGCTTGCTGTTAACTTTCCACGTTCAATTCCCCACAATTAATCTCCACCATGATGCACTGGCCTTCGACTTCGACGGGCTTCCCCTGGCTTCTATCCAGCACTCTTGGTTCTCTGCCTCGTGGATCCAACCTCCGACAGTCCTTTGGTCGACCAGGCTTTGTACTCCTTGGGACGAAATTTTCCAGCTAACAATACTATACTTGAAAAAGGAACATTATTTGTGACCTCGCTTACGTAGGACAATTAAAGTCTCAATCAAAGTGAATATGAGATAAAATAGTGATTTATTATGATCACTAATTATGTATTCATAATTGTATTTACTTTGGGCTTTCACTTCTGTTACACAATCATTACACTTTAATTTCCATATCCCTCTGTTTTATGGGATTTTCCAGATGTGCGACAAATCTTCATGGCATTATTATTATGGTCGTTTGCAACTATTATTGTAACTATAGAGTGCAACCTAAGAGGGGGTGAATTGTATTTTATGAATTTTTCGCGTTCTTAAGAGATGATACTTTCCTTTTTATTTTTCCGAAATCATGATGAAGAACTTAGAACAATAATGCAGAAAAAAAAAGTGCAGGAAAGTAAATGAGACACAAGAATTATAGTAGTTCCCCTAGATACATCTAGTCCCTTCATACCCCGTGAAGGATTTACTATGTTAGATCTTTGTACAACTTCACACAAAGACTCTCCTACAATCTTATAACATAAACACCAAACATATGATGAACTTTGAATTAACCCAATTTAAAGAATCTTTTTACAAACACCAATAGGTGGAGTTTGAATCTCCCTAAATCAAAGAATATTTTCCAACACAAACAAAAAATATACCACTTTCTATTTGCAAACACTTTTAGAAAGTACACACTTTCTTTACAAATTAAGTCACCACACACTTGGTGATCAATTACAATACTTGAACGAATTTGTTTATGAATTAATTTCAATAGATAATTGATCTTCTTTTTCAATGTACAATTCAATAATATATGAACCTTAATTGCTCAGAAATTTGAATAAAACTTTTTCAATGATATAAAAGTTTATGCACAAAGTTTCAATATTTTATGATGTATGAACACTTTGAAATTGTTTGAATTGTATGTGAATTTTTGTGAAAGAGGTAATTTGAAATTATGATGTATTTTGTCTTAAATATATCCTAAGAAACCTCTATGAATTGATGAAAAAATTTGAGACATTTTCACGAAGGTTTGCAATAGTTTAGAATGACAATAGATCATGAAAATACATAATTCTATATTTTGTACATGGTTTCTTAAATCGTTTAAATTGATACCTAATTTAAAAAGTATAAAATGATTTTTAAATTTTAAACAATAACGAATATAAGCTAATTAAGGTGATTTTCAACTGCCCATAATTTATCAAAAATTGAATAAATTATAATATAAAAACTAGTTCAAAACACATAAATTACGGCGGTTTCCAACTGTTACAATGGCGAAAAACAGAATAAATTAAAATTTAAATAACATAATGGATGTGCAAATCGATTGCACTAAAGTAAAACTTGATTTTTTTTCTTTTTAAAAGACTTGGCATGAAATGTCTCGATGCATGAATGTTTGGGAAATTTTAGTGAACAAGAGATGAAGATTTTTGAGCACCTAAAATTGTATATAGCATGAATTGACATATAATACCTTTCTTTATGATTAAATTATCTTTTACTTCAATATTTAATGACTTTGCAATCTTGATGTTTGATTTAGATAAACTTCAATATTTTTCTTCTTTGATAAACTTTTATTTTCATCAAAATTAAATTAAGATAGATGATCAACATTTTCTTCACAATTATGACAATTATGCCTCCATGATCATTATTGCCATGCTCTTCGTCTAGGAACCAACCACATAATACCAATAAATTATTACATGACTCATGGCTAAGTCTGCTCCTAGTTAGGTGATCTCATCCTCGTAGCATATCGTTGGAGGCTAGTTAATATGACTTGAGGTTAACTTCACCTCGCCCATGCTTGCTTAAATACTCTTTATGGGTTCATCGGAGCAAAGTTATGTTAATTCAAGGTGGATTTGGATCATTATAGATATATTGGTACACAATATCTCGAATACGAGGCCAATATGACAATGTGATTTAAGCAATGATTGATAGTTTACCTTCATTATAGAGAGACACCTCCAATATAGAGACGTGGTGAACATGCCCTTGCATGTGACACGTATTTAACCTCACTTAAAGTCTTTTTTGTTATCCTCTCCGTGCAACCTTTGAGATGAGAGACAAATGAATGAAGTTGTTCGTATTATATGGACGAGACAAGTATGAGCAAAATGGTTAAGAAAAAATATAATAATTTATTTTTACTAACAAATTTAATGGCCAATACATATTTTAATTAAATATTTACGAAAAAAATAATATAATAACTCAATTTGAAATTTCATATAAAAATTTTCACATCCAAATCTATAGACCATTATGGCTAGACAATTTGTCTTGTACTTATCTTTCTATTTTTCATGATAATGGAGTTATTGTTATATTCACATACCTAATTGCCAATTTATCTTGCTATACATGACTCAAAATAACAATTGCTACAATTGATAATGGCCATGGGCTTATCAAAATTAGAAGAGCTATTTCTCACCTTATAACTCATTTCTATGCACATCTTTGGATAATTTCATATTAGAATACAAAAATGCCACTTTGGTCTTATCTCATTTATCACGATTAACACATTCAAAATGTTGATCAAACAAATAAAACAAATCCTTTATTCACAAAGCTACATTACATAATAACCCCACCTCATTAACTAATCACTATTTCCCAAACATCTAATTTCCTTTCTCATTTTTCACATTTTGTTTTTCCTGTTTTCTCTCCCGCATTTTTGTCTTCTCAAGAGTCACATCTTGCTACATTTTCTACCTATCATCTTTTTCCTTGATTCCAAAAATGTGTAGGTAAGTGCCACAAAAAGAAAGGGTAGTGCTATGCACACACGTCTTCGGATAATTACAAATTGCATTGAACAAACACAACACAACAGTAATCTAAACATTTTTTTCTTAGTACGGAAAATCATATATTAAGAAACCAATAACTGTCCTCCACGTGTCAACTGTGTCACTTGAGCTGCCATTACCTTCTTCTTCTTCGCCGGAGAATTACTTTCCGACGATGAAGACGAAGAAGAACGTTCCGGTGAAGATCTTTTAGAAGTAATCCTTACCGGGTCGGGCTCACCGGAGTTAACCCGAAGAGGAAAATTCAGCAAAGCTCTCGATCCTCTCATCCTATACGCAGCTCTATCGTAAGCCAACGCCGCATCCTCAGCGGTTTCGAATGTTCCAAGCCAAACCCTAGCTCCGTTCTTAGCCGGGTCACGAATCTCCGCCGCGAATTTCCCCCACGGCCGTTGTCTCACGCCGCGGTAGTGCTTCCCTTTAACCGGAGCAGCTTTGGGCCCCTGAGGAACCACTTGAACCGCCGTAGGCACCACCGTGGAAATATTCTCAACCGGCATGATATCTATGACATCTGGCTCCGGTTTTACCAATTCCAACGGAAAACCCGATGAAATACTCTCGGGTGACCCGACTTCGAGAGACGGAACCCACCCGACGTTTACGGCGTCACGGAGAACACCGTAGAGCACCATATCTTCAGAATCATCTTCTTTAAGCGGTAAATCGCCCCAATTATCACTCAAACATGGATATAAGCTACTGAAACTGGAGCTCCGAGAGAAAACCCGGGTATTAGTATTACCCGAAGAAGTTGTTGGAGCTCCGAATATTGATTCGGACTCACCCAACAAGTGGCGGCGAATAGAGTCTAGAAGGGCAAAATCGGAATCAAAGTTATTGTTTCCATACATTTTGTGGTGTTTAATTTTGTGTCTGGTGAGTTTTAATTTGTGATATTTTTTGAGAGAAGGGTTGAATATTCGAACTTGAAATGTTGAGAATAAGTGAGGTATTTATAGGATCATAGGTTCATGCATTTGGAATTATCGTTTTGAATATTTAGATTTAATAAATAAATAAAAGTCTAAACGGGGATTGTGTGTATTATTTTATTGCACTACCATCATGAATTGATGGGTATTCATCGACTAAGTTAGCTTCGGTGAAGGTTCGCATGTGTTAAAGTTTGCAAGTGGGAAGGGATTTTTATCACGTGGTTAATTTATCTTGCTTTTTTCATTTTTTTTCTTTAATTATTATTTTTTCTATGATGAGCATGAAAATGAATGCATATGAGTGACGTCATTTGTCTTACATAGACATACAACTTGCTGCTCTGTTTGTCGTCTTTGTTGTCCAATTGTCCCTTTCCATGTTTGCTATAATATCTTTGATTTTTTGTTTTGTTGGTATTATTACTAGGATATTTATCCTCTTAATTTTTTTTTTAAACAATAATGGAAAATTTAATTTCAATAATATTTTGGTGGGTAAATATCTTGTTAATGTTACAGACTTTTTGAAATGTATCTTTGTCTTGATATCAGTTTTCTACTTTAAGTAATATTTTTTTTATTATCTAAAATAATTTATTGTGAAATTCATTTAATAACTAATTTATCTAATCAATGCATAGGTTAAATATATTAAACATTTAATAAATTTATCTAGTTATTATTCAAGTTAACCCTTTTTCAATTTAAAGAAAATTTCAATTTTTTATTGTAAAATATTTTTATAAAAAAAACATCTTTATTATTTTTTTTTAAGAATAACAAGTGTGACGTATAAATATAAGGTGGTCATTGTATGTCAGACAAATATAAAAACAATCGAATACGAGTCAATCGAATATTTCTTGCGTTTATTAAAGTCTATTGTAATTGATAAAACTCTAGACTGAATCAAAATACAGTAGTAATGGATAATTGAGATTTATGTCTAAGCTATATATTAATAATACCATTAATCTAAGATGGTGAAGATTGTGGAACTATCGACTAGCAATGACGTATATATAAGGATAAGTTAACGAAATATGTCAAGAAACAGAATACAACAAGTTGAACACGAGACCCTACATTCTTTAATGTAGAGGGAAACTCACACATTACCCGTGTGTAAATATTTGAATGAGACAACATTTCCGTAGGCCACAATTCTATTGTCAGTAAGATAGGTTCCTCTATAAACACCACAACTTGTAAATTATTTAGTACATCTGATCAATTAAGCTAGATATTTTACTTATCTTATCTTATTTTATTTATTTTATTTTTATATATTTATTAGGTTAGTAGTTCAACATTCTCACACCCCCTAATTAATGTTCCTTAGACTAGTTAAATAACTCACAACTGAGAGATATGGTTTCTTTCTCAATGCAATCACTTTTAGACAAAATAATCACTATTTAGAGTTATCAGTCGATTCTCAACTAACTTTAACAGTTTGACAATAAATCCAACACACTCGATGAGACATTACAACCCATATCACTAAAAATCATCAATCGTCAGGTAAATACTATGTCTGGCTTATGCATCCATGATTTGGAAAGAGCCTCAACAACACGGACCAACCATCACCAATATCTACGAGGAGGTTAAGCCAACAACAACCTCATAAATCTCCACAAATAGAAGGAATGCATATAATTATGTATATTCCCACCGTGTCTAGTTGTGCCAATTATTCTACGCAAGAAACCAGTGGTAATTACTACATCTTTTATTAAATAACAATTGGATCTGGGAATACATGACATCATGTATCATATCTCCTGATAACAGTCCGTCATTGCATGAATTTGGCCGAAGAAACATATCAAAACAAGTTAAAGATAAGCAAAGTTGAAGAAGAAAGACCAAAGAATGAGGAAACAATAACTAAGTGTGAAGAAATTGGACTTAGTGAAAAATTAGGTGAAAACAAAAATGTGCAGCCATTGGAATAATCAAGGGCAACGTCGCGCGTGCAATAGGGACATAAAGGTTGCATCGCGCGTGTGATGCAAGGCATCATGCAAGCGATGACTTCTTTTCTGGGCTTTTCTAACGCGTTCTAGTCCATTCTGAAGGCTAATTAAGGGGATTTTATGCATTTTTCAAGGGTTACAAATTTTGGCATAAAGAGTATGATTTTGTAGCATCAGAAGTGGTTTTTGAGAGAAATTGGAACCATTGGAGGCCAATCCTTCAAGGGATCTTATATGCAATTCTCCTTAATTGTTTTAGGTATTGTATTTTGATTATGAGCAGCTAAACTCCTCTAAGTTAGATTGTGTTTTGATGAACCTATTTCAATATTGCTAGGCAATATGTTGATTTGACTTTGCATGAGTGCTTTAATCTATAATTCTATTCAATTGTTTATTGATAATGTTTTTTACGTGAGATACTCTTTTAATCTAATTTTGGGCATATAGGGAATACTGACCATTAGTTTATGTGTTGGACCTAGGGCATTTGTCATGCTTACGCTGATTAACTAGGAATAGGAAACCCCAAGTAGTGGCTAGTGAATTAACCCTTTGTTGCATTGCCTAATCCTACTTACGCTAGTGGATTAGGGATGCGAAGCTCATAGTAATGATTAGTGAGCTATATCGCAAGGGATTGATTATAGCGGGTTTGTTTATTTGTCGTGGGATTATAGCGATGAGATTATTAATGTAAGATATCGATCATCAATAATAGAGAAATAGGAGATTTTATACATAACTTGACTGCTTCCATAATTCTGTTTGAACTCTTTATTTATTTTTGATTTGAAATATGACCCCCCCCCCCATTTACTATTTTCATGCATTACACATTTTTGCCTTCTTAAAAAGAAGTCCACGTGGATTCGATATTTTATCACTGCGACACTATCAGTACACTTGCTGAGAAGTCATCAAGTCTTTGGCGCCGTTGTTAGGGACTGTTAATATTTCAACAAGGAAATGCTTGTGCAACATTTTGTTTTAATTTTTTTTATTATTTTGTTTTATTTTCTAGTTAATCATAGTGCTATTGAAGTATTTCCTATTTGTGTATGTGTAGCTCTGTGTCGCCACCCGGATTTTGCAATCGTGGAATTACGAGGAACCAGGGATCGTCATCTTGTTTCAAAGATAAAACAGAAGAGTCGTTAGCGTATTTTATCTGTGTGCCTCCATCGGAGAGGTGAGGGGAAATAGTCGATAAAACCCTCAAAAAAGATAAGCGCACGGGAAGCGTTAAAGAGGGATAAGGAATCAGTCTCGCAACCGAGATTTTGATTCAGAAGTCAATTATGCAAGGGGAACGTATTAACATCCCTCACGTCCATGGTACTCTATGAGAACCATTTGGGTTATTTTACGTATACGGGGATTTATCTTGTTGTTTTTTTATTCTTAAAAGAATGTGTGTGAAAGATAGGGGTTTTATTTTTTATTTATTATGGTGCTCGCCAATGATTGTGGCCCTTGTGACTACATATCACTCATTGGGGATGAGGAATCAGAGCTCCATAGTTCAGAGTATAAAATGTTTGTGTGTTGATTTATTTTACCTTTGAAAAAAAGGGTTTTCGGGTTGATGCCCTAAGGCACAAAAATTAGGTTTGATGTGCTGTGTTTATTTTACCTTAAACAAGGGTTTATGAAAATAATGTTTGTGATTAGATTGCACTAAAGTCTAGGGGCGGAGGTGAATACTCTAGACAACAGGCCAAGCGTCATGCATCCAAAATAATCAGAGTGAGGGTAGGAATGCTTCATTCTCATTCATTCTCCACCACTTAAGTTCCGTGGCGCACAATAAAGATCGTAGTTATTAAGTGTTTTGAATTTGATTAAGAAAAAAACCATATAACATTGGATCAAGGGTTTGTTTATTTGATTGAGAAATTTGGCTTATGCAACATGAATGCAAAGTAACCAACAAGAAAGTAAAGAGGCTCATTGTAAGGTAGTCCGAGAGAAAGCCTTGTGTGTGCAAAGAAGTGACCTAAGCTAAATAAATGATAATGGTCTTACAAACATGTCCCCCTAGAGTGGTGTCGTTATGCCATTATTACAACAGGTATGTAAGTACAGATGAAACCCAAAGTTTGAAACAAAGTGTCACAAAGTAAATGGAAAAGGCCTCCATTAAAGGTCCTAGGATGAGATCTTCTAAGTCCAAGTTGATTAAGCAAAATGGATTGTTTTTGGTCTTGTAATTTTATCATGTTTTTGTTGTTTTTAGTGTATGATAACAATAAAGTAAAGAAAATTAATAAACATGCATGATGAAGTTTATACAATGATGGTGATAATGGATACTTAAATGCAACTGACATAAAAGTAAATAACAATGAATAATAACAATCATAATAACAATAAAAAAAGGTTAGTAATGATCAAAAGTTTAGTGAAGTTAGGACTATGAACAAAGGACCAACACTTGAGGATTATCTATCCTTAGGTCAATAGATTCAAAATATGATGCATCAAAGGATAACTGATCATTGATACAAAGTGTGGAAGATGATCAATGGATCAACTTACCATAGATTTGTAACAATGAAAGTTATTCAACCTCAAGCCCATCTATCAATAGATTGACAAAGGGAAGACTATAACTAACTCAAGGTTGAAAGAATATGATTGATTAAGTTGTTAATTAACAAGTTATAAGATCTAGGCAACATATTAACAAGTTAGTAAAGGGTTAGTATAAAAAAGTGAGTATAAAGTGTTAGTGAGTTAGTATAAACCAAGAGGAAACATAATGTATCAGATGAAATCACAAGTTAACAAGTACACAAGTAAGATTTCATCCACAAGTCAAATGACCCAAGTTAATTGAAGTAGGGGAAACCTGTCCATGCTTCAAAGTACCATGGATAAATACTTGATCATCCAATGGTAGTTTTGAAGTATGGAAGATTTTAATCAACCCTAAACCAAACAAGTCATGACCTAAGTAGATTTCATTAGTCCATAAGTTTAAGACTTCACAAGTCCACCTAAAATAATTCAAATGACTTGAAATAAAATAAAATCAAATACTAGAGACAAAAATAACATGAGTCCATGTTTAAAATACTTTCAAAATAACAAAAATAAAAGGGTTAAAAAATAAATCAAAATGGAAAGAAAATGAGAAAAATAAATGAATAAAAATAAGACAAGTAAAAAATAAATGAGGATTTGCACACGCCAGGGGTTGAACCCTTGACCTTGGGTTCATGGGTGGGAAACCCCATCTCCCATTGGGCCACAAGCTCGGTGGTGATAAGAAATAGACTGACACAATAAAATAATAAAACAATGGTTAAAAAGAACATGCGCGCTAGCCAACCAATCACATGGGACATATTTTCTTTTTGAATTTGAATTTCGTGCGAAGCAACGACCTCGGTGTCGTCTTCAACCTCGAGATTTTTGAAAATCAAAACTTGGAAATAAGAAATTTCAATTCGATTTTTTTGTGTGGAATCACAACACATGATCATAAACAAACTACCCTCCATACTCATGAGCCATTGATTGGCTCTGAGTGTGGAGTTATGTCTCACAAACCAGAAAGATGAACTTGACCTAGATTAAAAATTAAATGCTAAACATTGAGTAATCAAAGCTGGGAATTTAGGGGAAATGATCAGAAGATCATTTTGAGGGAGATGGTAACTTGTTTAGATGGTGGAGGTGAAGGGAACTACCTGATCAGAAGTAACTCATGGAGGATTTCTGATGGTATGGCTCAACTCAGGTGAAGCTTGGGGAATGGGAGTTAGGTGTTTTGAAAGCTTGTATGATGGTTAATGAAGGTTTCTGGACGGTTGTTTGAAGCTGAAACACTTTGAAACTCAAAACACAATGTTCTATTTTTTAAGCTTGAGGTGAAAATTTTAGCAGAGGTTTTAGGGGCTTTGAAGCTTGGTTTTCTGATGGAACACCTTCACCTATATATAAGAAAGGTGTGTGGATGGTTTTGAAGAGATAACGTAGTGGTTTGGTAAAAAATGGGGAGTGGCTCGAAACAAGCTCAAGGTTAGATCATGGGGAACAAGTGAGGCTGAGTTCTCAGCTTGTTTGCATCAAAAACAAGTTGGTTTTGGTCCCTTGCATTGATTTAGAACAACTAAAGGCAAAGAGAAGGCTTGTAGTGGAATTTTCTTTTTGCCATTTTGGGCAAAAATCAGAATTTGCATATGGGGTCGAATTTTCTGATTTTTGAGGTTTTGGATTGCAAGTTAGCCTTAAATAAAACCATAATACCATATTTAATGTGTTTGGGGACCATTGGGATCATATCAAAGTGATTTGTGGGCTTGGTGCATTGATTTGCAAATTCTGCCTAACTTGGTCTATCTTGCACATCAGGATGAATCTCCATGTTTGAACCAAGGCCAAACAAAATTGGATGGTGCATTTTGTCTCAATTTTAAGCCATTTGTTCCTTGCCATGTGTAGCGGGGTATTCGTTACCATTAGAGATATTGACTAAATCCAAGGTAAACCATACAAGTCGAGTCGCCACCGCGCTTCTATTTATCCAAAGGAATGGTTAGAAAGCGAACAAAAACCTAAAAGTTTTATCGAATCAAAAACTAGTAAAAATGTCAGAGATCTGGGTAAGGGGGTTGGTTATGCAATGGGAAGGTTTTAAGCACCCAAAACATCCTAGGTACTCCTAGGGAGCCCTTTTCATAAGTGTTGTTCTAGTCTAAAGGGTGTAGGTATATCTAAAGTACTATTTACTAAAAGGAAGGTTAAAAGAAAATGACTCGCAAGGATGTCACATCCACTGCCTACGTATCTCATCTGAGTATGAGAATCAGATTCTTCGTAGCTCGGCTACCTATGGGTTAAAGAGAAGTGTGCTCGGTAAAACGTCGTGTCGTATGCCTACGTATCTCATTTGGAATAAGAATCAGAGCAAAACGTAGTTCGACTAACTAGGGGTTAAGGATTGCCATCTAAACATGGACTTACAAAAGAGGACACCAGCTGTGTCAAAGGAGGGTGGGCAGTGTATTCAACGTCCTAGCAGTAGGTGTCGCAACTCGTTGAATCGAGTCTTAGGCAGTTACCTCTTTGCAATAGAACGGACTGACATGCCACAAGATCGGAGACGCACGGAAGGTCTAAAAGTGGGGAAGCTCTGCTCTAGAGTTGTCATGCAATATGGACCTATGTGTTAGGATTTACAAAGGGGAACATCTACCTAATGTTAGCATGCAAAGAATGGGGGAATTCTACCTATGTTATCATACAAAGGGTTCTACCTAATGGGTGCTACCTAAACGGAACAAGAGTCGACGGATGGAGCGTGGAGAGGAGTTACAGATAAGGGTAGATGGCGATGCCGGAGGCAATCGATTTACAGGTAGATGGCGATGCCTGAGGCAATCGACTTACAAGAGGATGGATGAATGCGTGCTGGTTCTGTTAAGTTTTGAAAATGATTACTCGACGTTGGATCGAGCTTTTGATCTTATTTTGAAATGGTTATCGGATGTTCGTTTTAATTCTTGTATTAACAGGTGACTAGAGAAATAAAGAAATAAATATTATTCACTTTATGGGAGAGGGGTACATTTATTATGAATGGGGATTGTTCATGGCAAACAAACAATAAGAATATATGCCTCATACATCATACAAGTAGGCAACAATTATCAATCAGATCAGATAAATAAACAATATATAATCAAACTAAAGAATCAAATGATGGATCATTTAAACAATGCATGGGAGTATGAACATGTTAAATAATCAAGCAATAGAAAGCATGAGTGAGAGAAACAAGTATAAAAGATAACAGATGAAGCAAACAGATGAAAATATACACACGAAGGGTCCACTGAATAATTTAATCAGGAAATGAGGTAAGGACCAAATAAAATCAAGGTAAAAGGCCTCTAATACATGGCATATGAGATGAACAAGGGAGGATCAAAATATCTCTTCAATTGCCATAAGCAATCCCTAAGTCAAACATCGATCATAAAGAAGTCAACAGAAAATTCAAGTCAACTTAAAAAATAACAAATAAATAGCAAATTAATCAAGAAAATTATGAAAAAATAAACTAAATAGGGTGGGGTCAGGACATCAACATCCCCCAAAAAGATTTTAAAAATAATGAAAATTGACACGTGAATTAATTAAAACAAAACATAGGTCAAACTAAAAGTCAATTAATAAGACTAGGTTAGAAATAAATCAAGAATAAATAGTAAATTAATCAAGAAAACTATGAAAAATTAAACTAAATAAAGTGGGGTCAGGACATCATCATCCCCCAAAAATATTTTAAAAATAACTAAAATTGATACGTGAATTAATTAAAATAAAACAGAAGTCAAATTAAAAGTCAACCAACCAAACTAGGTCAAAAATAAATCCAAAATAAATTGAAAATGTGAAATAAAATTCCAAGAAAAGGTCAGTTTGACCATGAGATAGTGGTCAACCTTCATCCCAAATATCAAATGCTAACAATAAATTTAAGTCATAAAAATAAAATCAATAAAAAAAAGTGTGTTAAAATGGACCATTTAGAATAAATAATTAAAATAAAATATTAATATTAAAAAAATACGAAAATAAAAATTATATAAAATTAAATAAAATGTTAAGAAAAGTGAAAAATATTTTTGGGTAATTTTATGGACGAAGAAAATATTTTAAATAAGAAAAAGAAATATGAAAATGGAAGGATTAATGGTGATGAACATGGTAAGCAAGCGTAGATATATCAAAACATGGCCATGGAAGAGATGATTACCTAATGGAAAATAGAAGTGGAATGAAATTTGATATATGATGAAGCTTTTCCTCCTTGCCACGAAATTCCAATGCTCCTTTAGGGTTAGGGTTTCAGCTTCTTAAATAGGGTAGATTAGGTGTTCTCATGGGCGTTTTAATAAGTGATTTATCCATAAGAATAAAAGTGTGAAGTGATGTGTAAAATGTTGTTATTTTGGGCCAAACTTAAGTGAATGGATGTCCAATGCATGGCCAAAAGAGGTAAAAAAACGTGGCTGGTTTGTGCAGCATGCTTAGAAAATCTGATTGGGCCAGCCAGGCCCAAAATCTGCCTAGAAAATCAAGTCATGGTGCCCACTTTAAATGAATGTATCTCTCAAACCATGGATCTAAATGAGATGATTCCAAAAGGATGTGAAAGAGGACATGGCAAGGTACAATTGTTGTGAAGAAAGTATTTTCAAATAATGCCTTGAAGTGCAAGAAAACTGGCCAAGAAGTCTTGACAAATTTTGAAGATTTTGGACTTAGAATTTTTTCTAAGTGTCCTAAAAAAATGTCTCACTTTGACTAAGCATAACTTTCTCAATTCTAATCCAAATGGAGAAAACTTTATATCTCTAGAAAGCTTGGAACAAGAGGAACAACTTTGATGTTGGAGAAAGTTTCAAATGGAGCTTTTATCTTGATGCAAAATGGGCTTAAAGTGAGTGCAACGATCATGAAAACTTGCCCTAAATGGAAAGTCAACCATTTCCAAATTAAGTAACTTTTCCAATTCCTGATTAAATGATGAATCCATGATACAACCTTGATAAAATTTCACATGTAGGATCCCCTAGGCATGAATTTTGAGATTCCACTCTCAAAATGTCAGGAGTTGACTTTTCTGGCCCCATAGTTGACTTTTCCCAAACTGTCTGATTCCTGATTCCATTGATCAATTGAAGCACTTCTAGCTCAAATAAAGAGCTGATTTTTTGTATGTAGACCCTTGTGGACATATGGAGGGCCATGGAAAAGAGTTTCACTCAAAGAATCAGAAATAAACTGATTTTATACCAAACCCTAGTTTTAGGGCGAAATGATTGGGAACTGATTGCACTGATTGCCAATGGATCTTTCTGAGATAATTGTGAATCTTCCTAGGCTAAGATGCCTCTCTAATCATGACATGGATGAGCTCCTCTACTTCCAACCAAACATTGCCTATTGCAGGTAGCCATGAAACCCTAATTTCTGATTAAATCCAGATGAACACTCTGATAGCCTTGAATCCTTCACTGATGAACTGAGGACCATAATAAGATACTTGGACCCCCCTGAGACCCTTGAGACTTGTATACTTAGAAAATGAAGTCCAATTCTCAATCTTGCTTTGTGTGGGCTCCTTCTGTTAAGGAGTGATCGATCAAAACCTAATCTCCATGTCACTAATGCAGTATGCAATGAGTATGACCTAATATGATGCTAATGAAGTGTAAAACATAATCCCATGCTTCCAGGAAAAATGAAGGGTAAATTTTGGGGTATTACAGCTGCCCCTATTCAATCAACTGGAAACCCGAAAGGAAGATAACAACGACTTTCGCACTTTCGAGGTATCAAGTGATTGAATACGATAAAAGCCCGAAAATTTACACTGAAGTGAAAAAATGAAGTAACAATGCCTGTCAGAATCGGCCAAGAGGTGGTCTTGAAAAAGAATCCGTCTGGTACGGCGAGAGTGGTCTGAACACCGAAAAAAGAATGTTAGCCTGAATACCAAAATAAATGGTAACACAGAAATAACCATGGCCTGAATGCCGCTCATCAATCTGAATACTGGAAATGACTTCGATCTGAGCATCGAACGATACTTGATTATCAAATATCGGTCTGAACACCGGGAAACTGGCCTGAATGCCACTTCGGTCTGAATACCGGAAAACTGGCCTGAATGCCACAAGTTGCATTGACCTGAATGTCGGAAACTTCTTCGATCTGAACATCGAAAAACTGGCCTGAATGCCACTTCGGTCTGAATACCGGAAACTTGGCCTGAATGCCACAAGTTGCATTGACCTGAATGTCGGAAACTTCTTCGATCTGAACATCGGAAAACTGGCCTGAATGCCACTTCGGTCTGAATACTAGAAACTTTCATGCCTGTCAGCATCGGCAGAAATAGGGAAAATGATAATTGAGGCGGCGCGTGGGCCAACGACCCCTGCTGGGAATAATAAAGATAAGTCATGAACAATCTTCAGTCTGAGTACTGGAAATAACTTCTGGCTTATCCCTTGGGATACCGAGAATGCCTTATGCTTTACATACGTATGTTTGAATTTTTCAATGGCGTAATGCTCCATGAAAATGGAAATGCTACGCAATTTGGGAGGATGCAATGCAATATGATTCTACATGCAAGGATGCGAAATGCTTGATTAGAGAGAACGCCAAGCTGAGGCAAGGAATTCTGTTGGGGAAATGATCACAATCTTCTGGACTACAGACTTTTCCATTTTTCTTAGGAACATGCACAATATTGGCCACCCACCGCGGATACTCGGAGGTAACAATAAATCTAGCATCAATCTGCTTCCGCACTTCCTCTTTAATCTTCACTACCATATCAAGATGAGTTCTTCTCAACTTCTGCTTGACTGGCGGGCATTCCAGCTTCAAAGGCAATCTATGCTCCACAATCTCAGAATTCAAACCAGACATGTCTTGATAGGAGCAAGCAAACACATTAGAATATTCTCGAAGAAGATCAATCAACCCCTTCTTATCTTCTGGACGCAGTTGATACCCAAGCTTGACTTCCTTCACATCATCACCGAAACCCAAGTTGAATAATTCAATCTGCTCTTCAAATGGCTGAATGGCTTTTTCCTCATGCTCAAGCAAACAGGATAATTCACCAGATACTTATTTGTCTTCATTCTCTTTCTCAACTTCAAACACTGGGAAATAAAAGTTTTGAGAGGAAGTGTATCATTACATTCAACATGTTTGAGAACCAAGCTGCATAATGATTTGCTATTTTGATTTTAGAGAAGTGAAGTGCGAACAAATATTATGCAGATGAAAACATTATTATTTATTTATGTTTTTTATTACCATTTTCAGAAAAGGCAAAAAGTAAAAATAAAACATCATAGATGTGGATGAATAAAATTGTATTTCATTGACGATAACAAGGAAAATGACCAAGAATGTTCACTTCTCCCTTAGGCATACGACAAGGATATTTCTTAAAATAATGAAAGAAAATTACTTAGAATGGTGCATAACAACAGGAACATCAACAGCAATCCAGTTATTGCAAGTCTGGCCGTGAGCCACAAAGTTGGCGCAAGCCTCATTTTCATCACTGTCTTCAATAATGGAAGCTGAGTGTTGATCATTCTCATGAATGAACCCTCCACTGCGGAAAACCAGTTGCATAACCTTGACATTGGCAATGTATAGCCCTTGATGAAATCCCAACCCTGCTTTGTTCTTATTCTCAATGATTTCCACAATGCGGCCTCATTTATCAGTACAAGCCTCTCGTGCATCCTTTAATAAAGACATGGGTGCCCCAACTTTCTTCAATTCATCAGCAACGGGAAAAGCTTGGAACGGTGTTCCAACTTCCTCTTCAGCATCAACATAAGTAAAGGATGACAAATGGCTTACCAATAATGCTTTCTCTCCACCAACAACGATAAGCTTGTCGTTCTTCACAAATTTCAGCTTTTGGTGCAGAGTAGACGTTACAACTCAAACTTCATGGATCCATGGCCTTCTCAACAAGCAGCTGTAGGTCGGGTGGATGTCTATTACGTAGAAAGTAATTTGGAAATCACTTAGGCCTATCTTAACCGGAAGGTCCACTTCTCCAATGACAATTTTAAGAGAACTGTCAAACGGTTTGACAACCACGCCATTGTACCTCATTGGGGCACCTTAATAGAAGAGTCTTGCTAGAGTTGATGTAGCGGGGTATTCGTTACCATTAGAGATATTGACTAAATCCAAGGTAAATCATACAAAGTCGAGTCGCCACCGCACTTCTATTTATCCAAAGGAATGGTTAGAAAGCGAACAAAAACCTAAAAGTTTTATCAAATCAAAAACTAGTAAAAGAGAGTCAGAGATCTGGGTAAGGGGGTTAGTTATGCAATGGGAAGGTGTTAGGCACCCAAAACATCCTAGGTACTCCTAGGGAGCCCTTTTCATACTTGTTGTAAGGTTGTTGTTTTTTGTGTGAAAAATTTGTTTGTGCAAACATGATTGAAGAGATGAGAAGAGAATATACAAGTTTATTTACATTTGTGTTTGGATGGATAAACCCATTGCCTACGTACCACCTTAAAAAAGATTAGGATCAAAACCTCGTTGTTCGGGGTAAAAATTTCAAAATGAGTTGGTGAATTGATTGGTCCAAAAGCCTTAAGGTCTTTTGTTATCCAAGGGAGAAAACTCAACCTAAAACCACAAATCCACCATGTGAGGATAGCTTCAACATGCTAGTGAGGGGTTAACCCTATAATAAGCATGAAAGACTCATTGTCCATCACTAAGGATATAGGTGAGTATTACATCTACCACAAGGATAACTCAAACCTAATAGCTAAAGGTTATGAAAAAGTTTTGATTAAGAGAGTGGCCATTGAAACCACAAAAAAAACATTTGAATGGGTTATATTTACCAATGAAAAGTATGTACAAAATATGGTCAAAGTTGACTTAGAGATTCAATTCAAAATGAGTATTAAGAAAAG
Source organism: Lathyrus oleraceus (assembly GCF_024323335.1). Lineage (NCBI taxonomy): Eukaryota > Viridiplantae > Streptophyta > Magnoliopsida > Fabales > Fabaceae > Lathyrus > Lathyrus oleraceus. The sequence continues at coordinate 150,151,024 of NC_066582.1, read as the reverse complement.
AAAGTTTGAAAATCAGAAGCATAAGGCTTAGGTTTCTAATTTTGAAAACAAGTGTTAAATGTTTGCACAAAAGCTTTGGCTTGGGTTAGAGTGAAGGGAAGAAGAAGAATGGCTAAGATCCTAAGCAATGCAAAAGGTGAGGGATAAGAAACAAAACCACAAAAAGAGTTCCTCTCTTGAAATCATATGGATGATCCAAGTAGCTCCCATCCTTTGGAATAAGCAATCACATAAGCATAAACTCAAGCAATCATCAATCAAATAAAGCTCTTGGAAAAGTTCCTCAAGGTATCTTGAATCTCTCTCTCTTAGAAGCACATGGCAATGGTTCCCTAATTTGGATCAAGATGGAATCCCTAGCACAAAGAAACACACACATCAAAAGGTTCTATTTACAAATCAAAGAATGGACAAGAGGGAGTTTAGAATATGGTCCTTTCAATGTTCATCTTCAAGCTTTAAGCATTCTAAAGGCATGAGGCCTAATGGCTCTTTGACATTTATAACACTCTAAAGGCATGAGGCCTAGTTGCTCTTTGACTCCATTTTGCATAGGGAAGGTCCTAAAGTCTAAGTCCTTTTGTCCATTTTTGCATTTGGTTCACAACAATCAAACAAAACACAAACACAATAGTATATACACAAGTATGTGCTCAAGTGAGCAAAAGACAAATTGCATTAACATAAACATGTGCTCAAGTGAGCAAAGGAAAAAGCAAATGGATAATATGTGCAAGAATAGTAAGTTGCATAAAAGTAAAGAGCAAAAGTAAATGTTAATGGTTAATAGTTAGTGTTAGTAGTTAGTGTGCCATAAGGCAAATTTAGCGCTATGTTAAGCAATCGTAATTGGACTTATGTAGAAGTCACAACTATCTGAGGCCGATCAATAATAATGTAGGCAACAACACAAGTTAGAAGTCTTGATTAGTGAACCAAGTTCCAACAACTTGCCATGCCAAAAAGAAGAAGAGAATTGATCTTGTATTGGTTTAAGCCTTTTGCATGATTTAGGAAACAACCTATCCTTAATGCAAAGCCATTCACTTGATCCATTGATCAAGATGAATTAGATTTGAATCAAGGAAGATTAAGTCTCCCTAATTAATGCTAACTTATCAACCTTCAACTCATTGATCAAAAGGAAAAAAGAAGAAGAAGGAGATGAATAATGGATAATGGAAAAGGAAAGAATAAAGTGCATAAGGTGAAATAAAATGTACCAATCCATGCGTGTTGACCAAATGACATTGAAAGTCAAAGTCAAACAATGAGAAACCAGAAATGGGATGAAGATTGGAGGTCAAATAATAATCAAAATATTTTTGGCATTTTTTAATATTAAAATAAACTTGAATTAAAAATAAAAGAAAGGTCAAACTTCAAAATCACTTCAAATCAACCTTGAAAGGTCCAAGTGATTTATCCCAAGTTCAACAAGGTCAAACAAAGTTTGACAAAAAATTTCAGCATTTTTAAAAGTCAGAAACTATTTTTAATCAATTAAAAATGAATAAAAATAACCTAATTGAACTAAAATCTCAAATAAATCTCAAATCAATTAAAAAATTGATGAGAATATTTTTCATAGATCCATCATCATTCAAATAGGTTAGGAAAATATTTTGGTATTTTTTGAATATCAAAAACTATTTAAAATGAATTAAAAATAACCAGAAAAGAGAAAATTCACAAAAAATATCAAATGACAAAAATAAAAAAAATAAAAATCAAAATTAGAAACTAGAAATTATTTGGAGAAGAATGCAATTGGTCCCATATTTTTTGGATTTAAAATGAAGGAGATATGAATTTTTGAAAATAAAAGAAATTAAATCAGAAAATAGGAAAATAAAAAAAAACCAGGAGCGTTGGATTAAATCTCATTAATTGACGTGGCCAATCCTAAGGTCCAGAAGCGCGCGCTCATGGTAAGTCCAAGTCAATGAGAAACATCCAGCATTATTGAAAGTCAAAAGAATGAAAGGCCACGATTAGATCTGGGAAACTCAATCCAATGGTTCAAATTTGATCTGGCAAGGAGACGGTGGCCAGCGCCACCGTCTTCTCCGGTGAGCTTGTATTTTCCGGCCAAAGTTGCAGACAAACAAAAACTTAACCAAATGAAGCGATCCTCATATCATTGGAAAGCTGGGATGATGTACATCATCCCTGTACCATTAGTTTCTCCTCTAGATCCTCATAGAGAAAGAAATCAGAGAGAGAAAATCATGGTGTTCATACTGAACTTCATGGATTTCAACAATTGAGCACTCAAAACAATTGCCTCTATGAAGAGGACTTCAGACAACACAATAGCCAAGCAAATAGGTCAAGAAATAGTGAGTTTCGAAGAAAAAACCAGTTGAAGAGAACCTTTGAATTGTGGTGATCTGAGCTTGCTTCCTTGCTTCCTTTGGCCAAACAGAAGTACAATGGACTATGAGAGAGAGGTCTAGGAACTTTAGATCTAGAAATTCAACCAGATTTAGTTGAATTTCAGATCTGAGAAATTTGAGTGAAAATGAAATAGTTCCTTTGGTGAGAGGTTTGGTTTTCAGTTCAGCAGCATTTCAGGTTGATTCATGGATGATTTCAAGTGAAGCAAGCAAGTGTATTTATAGTGGAAGCTGACGTAAGGAGGTGGAAAATCCGTGTGCATGGCAAGAGGATATGCATTGCATGGGCTTGCATGATCATGTAGAAGGTCCAAATCCAATGCCAAATGCAATCTGAAGTATAATTGAGCTGAAATGGACGTGTAGTTGGCAATGCATAGGCTTGTGTAATGAGTTCCAACATGTTATGCACAAATATGCCTAAAACTTCTCCTCTTCGAAAATGCCATTTGCCAAATCCAAACATGAGCATGTGAGTAATGGTTGGAAAGGTATTGATGTAAGGAACAAATGTTATGTTGGGCAAAAATCCATTTGAAGTGTGGAAATTAGTGAATTTTGAGTTTAAAGTGTAAGGTGCAAAACATGTAAAGGCAAGGTTTCCAAATTTGGACAATGTTCAAGACCCTCTATTTTGATGATGCAAGCCCCAAATGAAAAAACCTCCAACAACAAAGTTGTATATCTTCTCAAGACAATCAAAATGGACTTAAAGTTTGCATCATTTGGATTTTTTATGAAAGAGTTATGGGCACTTGAAGTTGGACATTTTTGACTTTCAATGCATTTGGTCCAAAGTGACCTATAATGTATTGCATTATCACATGTATTTCCTTTGGGATTTTGAAATTTTGTTCAACATAACATTTGAAGTAGACATCGTAATCTTTCCAATGCATTTGATCCCACCTCAAAATCATAAAAAATGAATGAGTTATGTTCTTGGGAAAATGACCCAAAATTAGGGTTTCAGTCAAAATGACCTATAATGTCTTGGAATGGGAGATGACCTTCCAAGCTTCAAATTAATTTTTCATGAACATGAAAGTTGTTCATATTGTCCTTAAGAACATTTTTAATTTTGGGATCATCTCCATTTGACCAACACATAAAAAGTTAGGTCTCAGTACATTTCAAAATAATCAGATGAATTGACTGATCACCTTCTCAAGTCCATGACTCATATATTGATAAATTGATGATTTAGGACACTCAAATAAGTTCAAATATGAATGAAATGATGAGTTAAAGAACTTCCCTTGATTGTATTTGATCATGGGTTGAGGTTGCTTCAAGAGCAAGGCATTGTGGTACAGAGATGATTTAGATTTTCCTTTGGAGACAAAACCTCAAACTCTTTGACTTGCTTTGATAAAAAATGATGAATTGAGATACTAGGGAGGCATATTTGATGGATGAGGGCTTTGGGAACCATTACCATGCTTGCCTTCATCTTCTTTTGGCCATATCTCTGCACAAAGGATCTCCTTGAAGCTCTTGACTTTGTGATTGCTCAAGCTTCAAACAAGAAATGTTAGTGACATATTTTTGTGCTTTTGGTTAGTAAAAAAAATAAGAAAAGCAATAATATACAATTCAAGCATGCTTGGTGATCTCAAACCACTCACAAGAGGTCTCACCCAAAGGTAAAGGGAACCAAGATGCTTATGATCCTTGAGGCAATGCAAATGCAATGTTATGATTCCATGAGGGATCTTAGGGACAAATTTGGGGTCTTACAGTTGACTTCAGCAACATGTTCAATGATGAACCTGCATCAACCAAAACATTGGAACACGCATCCTCCTTGTAGCAGTAAATTCATGACCATCATGCTATGGATAAGCTTGACATCAACAAAACCAGAGTCGCCACCACGCTTTTATTGTTTCCAAAGGAAAAGGGAAAAGTATGAACAAAAACCAAAGATAAGAAGTTTTCAAATCAAAACTAATAAAATGCCAGAGATTACAGGTAAGGGGGTTGGTTACACAGAGGGAAGGTGTTAGCACTCAAAGTATCCTAGGTACTCCTAGGGAGCCCTTTTTGTGTGTGCATATGTATTTGGTATAAAAGATGTTTGAGAAAAATAGAGTGTGGGGATGAGAAAAGAATTCATTGATTATATTTTTATGCTTGACAAGACCTTCGGACTTGTGCCTACATACCAACATAAAAATGAGGGATCAAAACCTCGTAGTTCGTGGTAAAAGTTTCAAAGTTGGTGAATTGCTTTTACCAAAAATTTAATTAAGAAGGGCACAAAGGGGCCAAAGGTTTGAATGGGGTTGTTAATTCTTTTTGTTCTTTTTGAAATTTTAAGTCAATATGATTAAGTTTCTTTACAAATTTGATTTAAGAAAAGAGTTTAAAAAATCAATGGCATAAGGCCAAAGTTTCTACTTGAAATAAGGTCTAAGTTTGAAATCACAAGCAAAGAATGTTATTGAAAAGTGGGAGAGATTTTGAAATTTAAGAAATGGGAGGAGATGAAGAGGTTATCCTAAGCATTAAATTAAAATTTAAGAGTTGAAAAGATCTGACCAATGGGATGCAATCCAACCGACAAGAATGTCTTATAGAAACCCATTCTCCTTTGGACTTTGAATCAAGAAATAATCAACAAGAAATTAGCAATATCAGACATCATGAAGATCAAGGCATCAAATAAAGATAGCCACATCCAAGCAAGAAATTCCCATAATTAGCAGTCTTCTTTGTCTTTTCATGTATCAAATGAAATGTTCCTTGATCAACTCAAAAGAAGGCATCAGACATAAGATCAAAATAACAGTTAGCACCAAGACAAGTAGCTTATGAATTTAAATAAATCCCAAGACTTACATCATATGAAGGCTTAGTCCACCATAACTTGCTCTAAAAAGTGTTGGCATTGGCCAAGTCCTTTTGCATATGGAATGTTGCCTAGTTCTAAGTCCAAAAGTTCATATCAAGATCAACAGTCCACCAAACATTTTTTAGAGTTTTTTGTTTTTTATTAAGTGTTGTAAGGTCAAAATGCACAAACAAATATATACAATCACAAGATATGGCTCAAATGAGCAAAGTGAAAATGGCATAAACATAAACAAATTAAATGAAATGTAAATGACAATGAATGATAAATGACTGAAAATTTAATTGCATAAGGTAAATGACTTGAAAGTAAAGCAATATTAATAAGAGTTTGTCAAATGTTAGTTAAGTGTTAGTGGTGTTTTGCTTTTTAAGTGATTAAGTCATTCTTTGGAGAACACTTAACCATCCATTCACAAGCATGGATCCTCGAACCAAGACATCTTCCATAGAAAGGAAAAAATGCCAAGTTTCCACACAATACCATGAAGTATGGGAGACTTACAATCTCACTTACTAGAATGCTATGCCTTTAGGGTGAAATTTAGCTCTATGTTAAGCAATCGTAATTGGACTTATGTAGAAGTCACAACTATCTGAGGTCGGGAAATAAAAATTTAGGTGTTAATGCATGTTAGAGATTTGGTATAATGAACCAAACTCCTAAAACATACTACACACTAAAAGAAAAGATCAAGAGGGATGAAATTTTCTCATCCATACTTGTATTGATTCATCTAACACAAGGTCATTGATGAACCAATTAACCTTAGGACATTTGAGATCTCATTAGTCAATGAAAGGAATGGAAAAGAATAGGGATGAAGATGAAGAGGATGGGGAATGAGAGAAACACAAATTGGTCATGGAAGGAATTTTATCAAATTAAAATCATTCATTTATTTTGGGAGGTGAAATGTACATTTTATCAATCCCCTATGTTGATAGTAGCATTACCATGAGCAGGCAATGGATTAGCTTTCACATTAGTGTTGTGTCCTCAAAGGACACCTGTAGCGGAGTATTCATTACCATTAGAGATATTGAATAAATCCAAGGTAAATCATACAAAGTCGAGTCGCCACCGCACTTCTATTTATCCAAAGGAATGGTTAGAAAGCGAACAAAAACCTAAAAGTTTTAACAAAAACTAGTAAAAGAGAAACAGAGATCTGGGTAAGGGGGTTGGTTATGTAATGGGAAGATGTTAGGCACCCAAAACATCCTAGGGAGCCCTTTTCACACTTGTGAAGGTTGTTGTCTTGTGAAAATTTTGTTTGTGCAAACATGATTGAAGAGATGAAAAGAGAATGTACAAGTTATTTACGTTTTGTGTTTGGATGGATAAATCCATTGCCTGCGTACCATCTTGTAAAAAGATTAGGATCAAAACATCGTAGTTCGGGGTAAAAATCTCAAAAATGAGTTGGTGAATTGATTGGTCCAAAAGCCTTAAGGTCTTTTGTTATCAAAGGGAGAAAACTCAACCAACCCACAAATCCACCATGTGAGGATAGCTTCAACATGCTAGTGAGGGGTTAACCCTATAATAAGCATGGAAGACTCATTGTCCATCACTAAGGATATAGGTGAGTATTACATCTACCTCCAGGATAACTCAAACATAATAGCTAAAGGTTATGAAAAAAGTTTGATTAAGGAAGTGGCCATTGAAACCACAAAAGACATTTGAATGGGTTATATTTACCAATTAGAAGTACATACAAAAGTGGTCAAAGTTGACTTGGAGATTCAATTCAAAATAAGTGTTATGAAAAAGAAAGTTTGAAAATCGAAAGCATAAGGCTTAGGTTTCTAATGTTTGAAAACAATAGTTAAATGTTTGCACAAAAAGTTTTGGCTTGGGTTAGAGTGGAGAGAAGAAGAAGAATGGCTAAGTCCTATGCAAAACAAAAAGAGAAAGGATAAAGGGACAAAACCACAATGGAGTTCCTCTCTTGAGATCATATTGATGATCCAAGTAGCTCCCATCCTTTGGAATAAGCAACCACAAAGTATAAGCAATCAAACAAGTCTCACAAGAGATCCTCAATGTATCTTGTATCTTCCACTTGGATGAACATGACAATGGTCCTCCAATTAAGCTCAAATGGAAACTCCTAGCACAAAAGCACACACATCAAAAGTTCCATGAAGTAAAACAAGAATGGATAAGAGTGAGTTTAGAGATTTAGTCCTTCTAATCCATCTTCAACATTAAGATCCTTTACTCCAATTTCGCATAAGGAAAGTCCTAGAATCTAAGTCCAATTCTCCATTTCTTTGCATAGGGAAAGTCCTAGAAACTAAGTCCATTTCTTTGCATTTTGGTTCACAACAATCAAAACAAGACACAAGCATAATAGTATATACACAATCATGTGCTCAAGTGAGCAAAAGGCAAATGGCATTAACATAAACATGTGCTCAAATGAGCAAAGACAAAAGCAAATGGATAATATGTGCAAGAATTGTAAATTGCATAAAAATAAATTGCATAAAGTAAATGTTAATTGTAAATAGTTAGTGTTAGTAGTTAGTGTGCCATAAGGCAAATTTAGCGCTATGTTAAGCAATCGTAATTGGACTTATGTAGAAGTCACAACTGTAACACCCTTCTAAAATACCCCAAATATTTAATTAAAATAGCAACATATAAATCAGAGTAATCATGCAATTAAGGGTGTCACACATTTAATTCGCACCATTTGTCATACTATTTAGTCATGCTCATTATTTAACTCAAACATAAAGTATTGCACAATACGCAGCGGATAGAGATCAAATCGATCATTCAAAACATGTAACATACTACATGTAAACTGGTTCAACAAACATCAACAACACAATTAAAATGTTCCCTCCCGATGTTACATCTATCAGAGCATGACCCACTAAGGAGACTACACTAGACTCCAAGCATTAGCTTCTACTCAATCACTGCTCGTTACCTGAAAAATAGTTGTAAGGGTGAGTTCCTCAATCGATATAATAAGCATTATAGAATATAATGTCATGTTAAGTAATTTAACACGTTAATCACCCTAATCGTATCACACATTCAGTAACGGCACATCAACTCAATTATCATACTCAATATCAACACAATTCATAACCATGCTCAATGCCAACACAACACTCGTATAACATTGGAATACATCCATTCATATTATACGCCATACATACATTATGCAATGAGACTCCATGCATGCGGTACCGACTATTCGTGAACATATAGTTCAACCTCACCGACCAAATCCAGGTACGGCTACCAAGCTCACTAGTCCCACTCATTTGAGACCTAGTGACTCACATCACTAATTCCTCACCATGGGAATTAGCTACCACCCCAAGGGCCATGCTATGCACGCTAATTCACCTAGCATGCAAACATCAACAACAGTCCAAAATGACTAACATCACTAATTCCTCACCATGGGAATTAGCTACCACCATAAAGGCCACAATATGCATGCTAATCACCTAGCAATGCAACATCACAACAAAAATCCACAATGGACATATGCTCACACTCTAAGCCATAAAACAGTCCATTCACAACACATGCATAACATATACATTCACAATATTATGCATACCATCATACATCATCAACACATGTATCAAAACATCATACCATGTCAAATAATTCAATCACAGTATTAGCACACTCTACTAATACCTATACTGCTCAAAACAGCGGGAAATAATCCCTACTATATCACACACCGATATAGGCAACCCTCAATTAGGCACACAACATTTTAATTAACAATTTTTCCCACTCTGCAACAGTGTTAACCGGTTAACGCCCTGGGTTAACCGGTTAACGCAGCACAAACACGCTTCCTGCCCAAAACTTAACAGTGTTAACCGGTTAACGCCCTGGGTTAACCGGTTAACGCAGCACAAACAGCCATATATCAGCATTCACAACAGTGTTAACCGGTTAACACCCTGGGTTAACCGGTTAACGCAGACAAAACAGCAATTATTCAAATTACATAACAGTGTTAACCGGTTAACACCCTGGGTTAACCGGTTAACGCAAGACAGAAGCTGTTCCTGCGCTAACACAAGGCAGAATGCAGAATTCTCCGCATTTTCCGCCGTTGGAGGACTTCCGGACCTCCGATTCCAATTCCGTAAAAAGCTATACGTTCGGAAATTCACCACTAACCCAAATACAGATTCAATTTCAGCCTAAACACAGTTTATCCAACATAATTTTCCAGCATTCAAAATTCCAATTAGGGTCAATTCAACGGTTTATCACTACCCATTACATGCTAACCCATAATACCCATTAAACGACGATAAACCCCCCTTACCTGAGTTAATCCGGCAATCTCTAAGCTCCAAGCTTTTCTCTTCTCCAACCTTTGCCCTTGCTCTTCCTCTTTTCCCTTTCTCCTCTTTCTCAATCGCTTCTCTGTTTCACGTGAAAACTTTCTTTTCCAAATGAGACTCTTTTTCCTTATTTCACACTTATATATTTTCCAATAATTATTATTCCAAAATAATAATAATTCAATAATTCCAATAATAATAATAATAATAATCCAATTATCTAATTAAATTAATAAATATATTATTAACTTAATTTAAATAATTATCATATTATTATCGGGGTGTTACAACTCTCCCCCACTAAAAGAGTTTTCGTCCTCGAAAACATACCTCAAGCGAATAACTCAGGATAAGACTCCTTCATCTGACTCTCCAGTTCCCAAGTCACATTGCCACCTGCTGGTCCTCCCCAAGCTACCTTCACCAAGGCAATATCTTTACCCCGCAACTGCTTCAACTCTCGATCCTCGATCCTCATAGGTGATGTTTCAACAGTCAGGTTATCTCTCACCTGTACATCATCTACTTGGACCACATGCGACGGATCAGGAATGTACCTCCTCAACTGAGACACATGAAAAACCTCATGCAAATTCGCAAGCGACGGCGGTAAAGCGATACGATAGGCTACCTCCCCTATCCTCTCCAAAATCTGATAAGGACCAATAAATCGAGGTGTCAACTTCTTCGACTTCAAAGCTCGACCAACCCCAGTTATCGGAGTAACACGGAGAAACACATGATCTCCCTCTTGAAACTCAAGTGACTTCCTTCTCTTGTCGTGATAACTCTTCTGACGACTCTGAGCAATCCTCATCTTCTCCTGAATCATCTTAATCTTTTCCGTAGTTTGTTGAACAATCTCCGGTCCAACCACAGCACTCTCACCGGACTCATACCAACATAAAGGCGTCCGACATCTCCTACCATACAAAGCTTCAAACGGTGCCATACCAATGCTCGAATGAAAACTATTGTTGTAGGTAAACTCAATCAAAGGCAAATAACAATCCCAAGCACCTCCCTTTTCCAAAATACAAGCTCTCAAAAGATCTTCTAATGACTGAATCGTCCTCTCAGTCTGACCATCAGTCTGCGGATGATATGCAGAACTCAATCTCAGCTTAGTTCCCATAGCCTTCTGCAAACCTTCCCAGAACTTCGATGTAAATCTAGGATCTCTGTCCGAAACAATACTCGACGGAATACCATGCAAACTTACAATCTTCTCAATATACAACTCAGCTAATCTCTCTAACGGATAATCCATTCTGATCGGAATGAAATGAGCCGATTTTGTCAATCTATCAACAATCACCCAAATAGCTTCAAAATTCTTACTTGTCCTCGGCAAACCAGAAACAAAATCCATACTGATACTATCCCACTTCCACTCTGGAATAGCCAACGGTTGCATTAGCCCAGACGGCTTCTGATGCTCAATCTTTGACTTCTGACAAGTCAAACAAGAATAAACAAAACTCGCAATTTCTCTTTTCATTCCCGGCCACCAAAATAACTTTTTCAAATCATGATACATCTTCGTAGCTCCAGGATGAATACTCAGGCCACTACGATGTCCTTCCTCAAGAATACTCTTCTTAAGCTCGGTAACATCCGGAATACACACCCGATTACCAAATTTCAAAACACCATTCTCATCAACTCTGAATTCACCACCTTGACCTTGATTCACTAGAGTCAACTTATCAACCAAAAGCACATCGGATTTCTGACCCTCTCTGATCTCATCCAGAATACCACTCGTTAACTTCAACATTCCCAATTTAACACTATTGTGAGTACTCTCACACACCAAACTCAAGTCTCTAAACTGCTCAATTAAATCCAATTCCTTAACCAATAACATAGACATATGTAATGATTTCCGACTCAATGCATCAGCCACTACATTTGCTTTACCCGGATGGTAATTCAAACCAAAGTCATAATCCTTCAGAAGCTCTAACCATCTCCTCTGTCTCATATTCAGCTCTTTCTGATCAAACAAATACTTTAAACTCTTATGGTCACTGAAAACCTCAAATCTTGACCCGTACAAGTAATGCCTCCACAACTTCAGAACAAAAACCACAGCTGCCAACTCTAAATCGTGTGTCGGATAGTTCCTTTCATGAATCCTCAGTTGTCTCGAAGCATAAGCTATAACCTGCTTATTCTGCATCAACACACCTCCCAAACCCAACAATGAAGCATCACAGTAAACCTCAAATGATTCCGACGAACTCGGTAATATCAGAATAGGAGCAGTAGTCAACCTTCTCTTTAACTCTTGGAAACCTTCTTCACATTTTGAGTCCCAAACAAACGCTTGCCCCTTTCTAGTCAACATCGTCAACGGTAACGCCAACTTAGAAAATCCCTCAATGAACTTCCTATAGTAACCAGCCAAACCAAGAAAACTCCTTATCTCAGAAACTGACTTCGGAGCTTCCCACTTAGATACCGCTTCTATCTTAGAAGGATCAACAGCAACACCACCTCTTGAAATCACATGACCAAGAAAACTAACCTCTTCTAACCAAAATTCACACTTAGACAGTTTAGCAAATAACTTCTTTTCTCGCAGAACTCTTAAAACCACTCTCAAATGCTCAGCATGCTCTTCTTCAGATTTCGAATACACCAAAATGTCATCAATAAACACCACAACAAACTTATCTAGGTACGGATGGAAAATCCTATTCATATACTCCATAAATACTCCAGGCGCATTAGTCACACCAAAAGGCATTACAGAATACTCATAATGTCCATACCTTGTTCTGAAAGCAGTCTTCTGAATATCCTCAGTTTTCACACGTATCTGATGATACCCAGATCTCAAATCTATCTTGCTGAACACACTCGCACCAACCAACTGATCCATCAAATCATCAATCCTCGGCAAAGGGTACCGATTCTTGATCGTCACTTTATTCAGTTGCCTGTAGTCCACACACAACCTCATAGTACCTTCATTCTTCTTAACCAACAACACTGGTGCACCCCACGGTGACACACTCAGACGAATAAATTTCTTATCCAACAGATCTTCCAACTGACTCTTCAATTCAGTTAACTCAACAGCAGACATACGGTACGGAGCCATCGATATCGGTCTAGTACCAGGTACCAAATCAATCGAGAACTCAACTTCACGCTCTGGCGGTAATTCATTCACTTCTTCCGGAAACACATCAGGAAAATCACACACCACGGCTAGATTGCAAATCACCAGTTTATCTTTAGCCTCCATAGTCGCTAACAGCATAAACAACTCTGCCCCATCGGCTACTTCCTCATTCACCTGCCTCGCGGATAGAAACAAACTCTTTCCTTCCTCAATCTCAGGAAAGATCACAGTCTTATCAAAACAATTGATATGAACTCGGTTAAACACCAACCAGTTCATACCCAGAATAACATCAATCTGCACTAGTGGAAGACACACTAGGTCCATCCCAAAGTCTCTACCAAAAATACTCAAAGGACAATTCAAACAAACTGAAGTAGTAGTCACTGAACCCTTCGCAGGAGTATCAATCACCATACTTCCATGCATCTCAGATATCTCTAACTTAAGTTTCACCGCACAGTCCAAAGATATAAAGGAATGAGTAGCACCGGTGGCAATAATAGCTACAAGAGGAAAGCCATTAATATAACACGTACCTCGGATCAAACGATCGTCTGCAAAAGTCTCAGAACCCGATAAAGCAAAGACCTTGCCCCCCGACTGGTTCTCCTTCTTTGGCTTAGGACACTGTGGACTGATATGACCCACCTCTCCACAGTTGAAGCAAGTCAGAGTCTTCAACCGGCACTCTGCAGCCAAATGACCACCTTTACCACACTTGAAACACTTCTTCTCCGCACTGGTACACTCGTGGAAACGATGTCCCGCCTGACCACATCTGTAACACTTAGCAGGAGCACTAGAGTCTCCCCCACTAGGCCTCTTCATCCCACTCTGTCTCTGGAAACCTTTGCCAGCTGCATACGGTTTCCCACGATCATTCTGATTCTTGCCTTTCCTATCAACCCTTTGCTGATAGCTCTCCGCTCTGGCCTTGGTATCTTGTTCAAAAATCCTGCAGCAGTCAACCAAGTCAGAAAACACTCTAATCCGCTGATACCCAATAGCCTGCTTGATCTCGGGACGTAACCCGTTCTCAAACTTCACACATTTTGAAAATTCTCCAGCAGCCTCATTATAGGGAGTGTAATACTTTGACAGCTCTGTGAAATTAGCAGCATACTCGGTAACAGACCTGTTACCCTGCTTCAATTCTAAGAACTCTATCTCTTTCTTTCCTCTGACATCCTCTGGAAAGTACTTCCTCAGAAATCTCTCTCTGAACACAGCCCAAGTGATCTCAGCATTCCCAGCGGTTTCCAACTCAGTGCGGGTAGCAACCCACCAATCATCTGCTTCTTCTGACAGCATATGCGTACCGAACCTGACCTTCTGGTTATCGGCACACTCAGTCACTCGGAAGATTCTCTCTATCTCCTTCAACCACTTCTGAGCGCCATCTGGATCGTATGCTCCCTTGAACATTGGAGGATTGTTCTTCTGGAACTCACTCAATTGACGAGCAGCTCCCATTCCCACAACATTCGGATTCCCTCCAAGTACTCCAGCTAGCATACCCAGAGCCTCAGCAATCGCAGCATCGTCTCTACCTCTTCCAGCCATCTCTATTCTGAAAACCCAACAAGCTAAAACAATAAGTACTGATAGGGTTACACAACACCTATCCCGTACAGGGAAAACAGAATAATTACGACTCGACTCGACCGACTATGCTCTGATACCACTAATGTAACACCCTTCTAAAATACCCCAAATATTTAATTAAAATAGCAACATATAAATCAGAGTAATCATGCAATTAAGGGTGTCACACATTTAATTCGCACCATTTGTCATACTATTTAGTCATGCTCATTATTTAACTCAAACATAAAGTATTGCACAATACGCAGCGGATAGAGATCAAATCGATCATTCAAAACATGTAACATACTACATGTAAACTGGTTCAACAAACATCAACAACACAATTAAAATGTTCCCTCCCGATGTTACATCTATCAGAGCATGACCCACTAAGGAGACTACACTAGACTCCAAGCATTAGCTTCTACTCAATCACTGCTCGTTACCTGAAAAATAGTTGTAAGGGTGAGTTCCTCAATCGATATAATAAGCATTATAGAATATAATGTCATGTTAAGTAATTTAACACGTTAATCACCCTAATCGTATCACACATTCAGTAACGGCACATCAACTCAATTATCATACTCAATATCAACACAATTCATAACCATGCTCAATGCCAACACAACACTCGTATAACATTGGAATACATCCATTCATATTATACGCCATACATACATTATGCAATGAGACTCCATGCATGCGGTACCGACTATTCGTGAACATATAGTTCAACCTCACCGACCAAATCCAGGTACGGCTACCAAGCTCACTAGTCCCACTCATTTGAGACCTAGTGACTCACATCACTAATTCCTCACCATGGGAATTAGCTACCACCCCAAGGGCCATGCTATGCACGCTAATTCACCTAGCATGCAAACATCAACAACAGTCCAAAATGACTAACATCACTAATTCCTCACCATGGGAATTAGCTACCACCATAAAGGCCACAATATGCATGCTAATCACCTAGCAATGCAACATCACAACAAAAATCCACAATGGACATATGCTCACACTCTAAGCCATAAAACAGTCCATTCACAACACATGCATAACATATACATTCACAATATTATGCATACCATCATACATCATCAACACATGTATCAAAACATCATACCATGTCAAATAATTCAATCACAGTATTAGCACACTCTACTAATACCTATACTGCTCAAAACAGCGGGAAATAATCCCTACTATATCACACACCGATATAGGCAACCCTCAATTAGGCACACAACATTTTAATTAACAATTTTTCCCACTCTGCAACAGTGTTAACCGGTTAACGCCCTGGGTTAACCGGTTAACGCAGCACAAACACGCTTCCTGCCCAAAACTTAACAGTGTTAACCGGTTAACGCCCTGGGTTAACCGGTTAACGCAGCACAAACAGCCATATATCAGCATTCACAACAGTGTTAACCGGTTAACACCCTGGGTTAACCGGTTAACGCAGACAAAACAGCAATTATTCAAATTACATAACAGTGTTAACCGGTTAACACCCTGGGTTAACCGGTTAACGCAAGACAGAAGCTGTTCCTGCGCTAACACAAGGCAGAATGCAGAATTCTCCGCATTTTCCGCCGTTGGAGGACTTCCGGACCTCCGATTCCAATTCCGTAAAAAGCTATACGTTCGGAAATTCACCACTAACCCAAATACAGATTCAATTTCAGCCTAAACACAGTTTATCCAACATAATTTTCCAGCATTCAAAATTCCAATTAGGGTCAATTCAACGGTTTATCACTACCCATTACATGCTAACCCATAATACCCATTAAACGACGATAAACCCCCCTTACCTGAGTTAATCCGGCAATCTCTAAGCTCCAAGCTTTTCTCTTCTCCAACCTTTGCCCTTGCTCTTCCTCTTTGCCCTTTCTCCTCTTTCTCAATCGCTTCTCTGTTTCACGTGAAAACTTTCTTTTCCAAATGAGACTCTTTTTCCTTATTTCACACTTATATATTTTCCAATAATTATTATTCCAAAATAATAATAATTCAATAATTCCAAAAATAATAATAATAATAATCCAATTATCTAATTAAATTAATAAATATATTATTAACTTAATTTAAATAATTATCATATTATTATCGGGGTGTTACAACAACTATCTGAGGCCGATCAATAATAATGTAGGCAAGAAACACAAGTTAGGAGTCTTGATTAGTGAACCAAGTCCCAACAACTTGCCATGCCAAAAAGGAGAGGAAAATTGATCTTGTATTGGTTTAAGCCTTATGCATGATTTAAAAGACAACATATCCTTAATGCAAAGCCATTCACTTGATCAATTGATCTAGATGAATTAGATTTGAATCAAGGAAGGTTAAATCCCTCTATTCAATGCTAACTTATCAACCTTCAACTCATTGATAAAAGAAAATGAAAAAGAAGAAGAAGAAGAAGGAGATGAATAAGAGAAATGGAAATGGCAAAAATTAAAGTGCATTAAATGAAACCTCATGTACCAATCCTCATATGTTGACCAATGACATTGAAAGTCAAGGTCAAACAATCAAAAATAGAAGTGAGATGAAGATTGGAAGTCAAGAAAAGAATAAAATATTTTTGGCATTTCTTTATATTAAGAATAAACTTGAATTAAAATAAATGGAAAGGTCAAACTTCAAAATCAACCTTGAAAGGTCCAAGTGATTTATCCTAAGTTCAACAAGGTCAAACAAGGTTTGACAAAAAATTTCAGCATTTTTAAAAGTTAGAAACTATTTTTAATCAATTAAAAATGAATAAAAATAACCTAATTGAACTAAAATCTCAAGTAAATCTCAAATCAATTCAAAAATTGATGAGAATATTTTTCATAGATCCATCATCATTCAAATAGGTTAGGAAAATATTTTTGCATTTTTTGAATATCAAAAACTATTTAAAATGAATTAAAAATAACCAGAAAAGAGAAAATTCACAAAAAATATCAAATGACAAAATAAAAAAAAATTAAAAATCAGAAATAGAAACTAGAATTTATTTGGGAACTAATGCAATTGGTCCCATAATTTTTGGATAAAAAATGAAAGAGATATTGATTTTTGAAAATAATTGGAATTAAAGAAAATAAAAGGAAAATAAAACAGAAAATAGAAATTGTAAAAAGCGTGGACCGTCTGATCTAAGCTCATTAATTGAGCTGGCAAATCAAGAGGCCACGAAGCGCGCGCCTACCATGGATCCAAGTCAATGTGTGCACATGTGAAACAATAGGAAGTCATAACAAGCAAGGGACGAGATTCAATCTGGGAAATAGATCCAATGGCCAGGGTTTGATCTGGAGATGATGAAGCCACCGGAGCCACCGTCTTCTCCGGTGAGCTCCAGGATTCCGGCCAAATTGCAGAAATTAAAGAGGCAACGAAAACGTGCGATCTATATATCAATAGAAAGCTGGGATGATGTACATCATCTTTATACCATCCATTTTCCTTCTAGATCTCTATAATGTGAGAAATCAGAGCTGGAAAAATCTGGTGTTCATCATGAACTCAATGAATTGCAAAAATCAAAAGCATAAACATGATGCCTTTATTGAGAGGACTTCAGCCAACACAAAACCACAACCAATAGGTCAAAGGATTAGGAGAATCGAAGAAAATACCAGTTGGAGTTCAAGTTTGAGTTCTGGTGATTTGAGCTTGAAACCTTACTTGCTTTATCAAAACAGAAGTTCAATGAAGTGTATGGTGAAGGTCTAGAAGCACTAGATCTGAGAATTCAACCAGATGAAGTTGAATTTCAAATCTGAAAAAAAATGAGAAAAGTGAGCTTGCTTCTTTAGTGATGGTTAGGGAAATATTTCTGTAGCATTTCAGGTTGAGATTGGCGTGTCAAATGAGTGAGCATGGCAAGGTATTTATAGCTGGAGCTGATGCCAAAATGAGAAGAAACTCGTGTGCATGAAGCTTTGGGTCCTCCATGCATGGGCCTGTACAGGCGCATGTGAGGCCCAAAAGCTGATGGATTTGCAAGCTGATAGCACAATGAATTGATTTGGTCGTGTAATTTTCCTTGCAATAGCTTGCATTTCAAGATTCAATGTGAATTCTCCATTTGCACCTAAACAATCATCTCTTCGAAAGTGCCATTTAGAAAATCCAAGCACAGGCATATGGGTAATGGTTGGAAAGGTCTTTGTATGAGGAACAATTGTTATGTTGGACAAAAACTCATTTGGAGTGGGGAAATTTATGAAATTTGAGTTTAAAGTGTGATGTGCAAAACATGCCAAGGCAAGGTTTCTAAAATTGGCCAACTTTCAAGCCCTTCTGTTTTGATGATGCAAGCTTCAAATGAAACAACCTCCAACATAAAAGTTGTAGATATTTTCAAGAAAATCAAAATGGACTTAAATTTTGCATCATTTGGATTTTTGATGAAGAAGTTATGGGAACTTGAAGTTGGACTTTTTTGGCTTTTAATGCCTTTGACCCAAAAGGACCTATAATGTCTTGCATTATCACATGTATTTCCTTTGAGATTTTGAAATTTTGTTCAACATAACATTTGAAGTAGACATCTCAAGATTTCCAATGCATTTGATCCCACCTCAAAATCGTAAAAAATGAATGAGTTATGTCCTTGGGAAGTTGATCCAAAATTAGGGTTTCAGTCAAAATGACCTATAATGTATTGGAATGGAAGATGGTTTTCCAAGCTTCAAATAAAATTTTGATGAGCATGAAATTTATTCATATTGTCCTTAAGAACATTTTTGCTTTTGGAACCATGTCCATTTGACCAACACATAAAAAGTTAGGTCGCAGTGTATTTCAAAATAGTCAGATGATTTGACTGATCAACTTTTCAAGTCCACAACTCATATCTTGATGAATTGATGATTGAGGACACTCAAATAAGTTCAAATATGCATAAAATGATGAATTAAAGAACTTCCCTTGATTGTATTTGACCATGGGCTGAGGTTGCTTCATGAGCAAGGCATTGTGGTGCACAGATGGATTAGGGTTTCTCTGAAGAACAAGACCTCAAACCCTTTGACTTGTTTTGATCAAAATGATGAATGGAGATGCTAGGGAGGCATATTTGATGGATGAGAGCTTTGGGGACCATTCCAATGCTGGCTGCCATCTCTTCTTGACCATGTCTTTGTACCAATGATCTCCTAGAAGCTTTGGACTTTGTGATTGCTCAAGCTACAAATAAAAGATGTTAGTGACATATTTTTGTGCTTTTGGTTAGTAAAAAAATGAGAAAAGCAATGATATACAATTCAAGCATGTTTGGTGATCTCAAACCACTCACAAGGAGTCCCACCCAAAGGCAAAGGGAACCAATATGCTTATGATCCTTGAGGCAATGCAAATGCAATGTTATGATGCCATGAGGGATCTTAGGGACAAAATTGGGGTCTTACAGATGCCCCTACATAAGGTCATTTTAGCCAGAGAAATGAAGGTTAAAATCTTCGTCTCGACGAGGTAGAATGGGCTTAAATAATAACAAAGAGACAAATTTTGGTCCCTAAGAGACCTCATGATGCAAATGTATGTATGCAAAATAGTAACACTCTGTGGGGATATGTGTCCACAAAGGAGTAAAGAAAATCAGGAGACACCAACAATCCATATTCACTGGGACAAAATCTTGGGGACTCTTACGGGGATAAGAAAGAAACGCGTGAGCAGGGCACGACTCAAAGTTGGGGAGCAGAATTCCAAAGGGAATAAACCAATGGAAAGACCCGAACTGACTCAAAGGTGCTCGTATTGGGGGATATGCCAATACAGCAAAAACGATCCACAACAGACTTCACTGGGGATGTCTAAAAAGACTCTCCTGGGGAAGCAGTGAGATGAGGTGTTACCGGTTACTGGGCAACAAGCTCAATGAGACATGTGATTTGATTACCGACATAAGGGTTAGAGATACAACATGCTCGGGAAGACTGAATATCTAAGACCGGTATAAGGGTGAGAGATATCAATCAAACAAATCATCTGAGGAAGACCTAGAAGGTATATTTCAACTCAGGGAAATCTGACTCCACAGGGGACGAAAGTCATAATAGGGAGCAGAAAGGGAGGAACACCAAGGATACCGGTTATTGGACATATAATAGGTGACCAACCGAGGCGTGAATTGGGGAATATTCCCAAGGCACTCATCATCCAAAAGAGGGCTAAAAGCAAACTCGATTATAGGATGGATATTCGACTCCACAAAGGGGAAACGAATCTTACTCTACTGGGGGAGAACAAAAGGTTTCGACCAAAGAGTGCATGAGATATACCATCTATTACCGTCAGAACGTAGATAATATACTCGCATGGACGACTATCCACAACCGGTTACTGGGTTAATAAAGGATAAATCGACCGAAAAGAAAAGGCATCGGGATACCGAAACTAGGTATATAATGATGACCAATTCAGGAGAAACAATCGTCATCAACAACAAAGGGTAGACGAGAGATGACTCGCTGGGGATAAATTGCGTAAATAGGGCAATGATCCAGGCAAAAGAGGGAATGTCAACATCGAATATTGGATGAAGATAACCATCAAGGAGGAGATTACACCTACCAGAAGCTGGGTAGGAAACCACAGAAAAGTAACCGTCATCGACTTAGGATGAACCAAGGTTAACTCTGCAAAGGGGAGAAAGTTTGGTTTACAACTACCGGTATCAGGGTAGAAAACCACAGACTCCGCCGGGGATAATATGAATGATTACTAATTACTGAGCAATTATTCATTTATACCGCGTGGAAACAAAGGAAACAGCTTCGAGGGGCCAATTTAGGATCAAACCAAAGAGGCAAACTGAATCAAGACTCGTCCTAATGAGGGTATAACTCAATAGGGAAGCCCATCCCAATATATGTGTTGGGAGGAAACATAAACAACCATCATCCACGAGGACATATCTCGATGGGGAATATGGAAGAAAGGATAAACGCTTTCTGCCTATGGAGCTGACTCTATATGGAGAGATCAGACACACACACCTGCTTGGGGAGATATATATCACCAAATAGCAGGAGACAACAAACAACAATATATGGCAAAGAATGCAACATGAATATCTTGATGTTATGATTATGTATGTTTATGTGTGGTTTATGTTTGATGAATGCTGACAAACAGACATATCTAACACAAACGGATCCATGAATCAACCACCCGGTACTACATCTCAAGGAGGAAAGCCAAGATCTCCGGATAGTATCCAATCTGCCGGGGATCAGAGATACCAGAGGACAACAAAATCTCTGCAGGGGATGAATCATCAGTCTCGACTGGAGAAAAGAGTTTAATGCACAAGTAGCATCTACCTCACAAGCAACTCTATCGGGGAATCTATCCGAGGGATAAAGGGATTCTGGCGACCCAACACCAAAAAAATCAAGTCTTCTAGAGAGAACACATTTGCTGAGGAGGAAAGAAACAACTGCTCTGCTGATGGGAAGAGAGGTAAATAACCTCAACAAGCACTCCACTCGGTGGGATGAACCACAACAATATTCTGGAGGAAGAGGATATAATTATGCCAGGAATATGAACGAATATCTTACCCTGTTGGAGATCATACCACTCTTGGGAGAGCACTAGGGATCTCTTAAGTATCCTTTCGTCTTTGTGAATGTTCACTTTGTTTAAAAACAAGTTACAAAAATTCATTTTTTCAAAACAATGATATTTTCTCAGTTAAAAGCATGCGAAACATTTGTTGAAATAGAAACAAATAAGAGTGCAAATAATTGGATAAAGGCTCAAATTTATTTGATGGAATGATAGTCTGCAAGTGGCAAGACTCCATAAATCTTTACAAAAATTTGAAATTGGTGATATATATTGGAAAAGGGTTACATTGAACATAATGACCATTTCTCCACCAATTCTGAATTCGATGTATTCGAAGCTTCGGTTGATGATGAATGAACGAGAATCTCTGACGGATGACAGATGTAGAACAAAGTCTTGTCAAGATGCAGTTACTTGCCAAATCCCTAATTTTTGCCTAGATTGCCCCATGATGAGGTACTCAATCTAGCGGGATACAAATATTTATTTTTTCATGTCTCTAACTTTTGCCTGGACCGCCCTTTCGGGTTTTCGATCCACCGAGACGCTCATTTTTGCCTAAGCCGCCCTTTCGAGTTTTCAACTTAGCGAGCTATTCTGTTTTTATTTTTAGGCGAAGTATTTCTTGACTGCATCTGAATTCACAGGACGAGTGAAATCCTCCCCATCCATAGTTGTAAGTATCAAAGCGCCGCCTGAAAAGGCTCTCTTAACAACATATGGACCTTCATAGTTTGGAGTCCACTTGCCCCTGGAATCGGGCGCGAAAGACAAGACTTTCTTGAGCACAAGGTCACCCTCTCGGAACACACGAGGTTTGACCTTCTTATCAAAAGCTTTCTTCATTCTCTGCTGATATAACTGACTATGGCACATGGCAGTCAATCTCTTCTCTTCAATTAAATTCAACTGGTCATAACGACTCCGAGCCCATTCAGCATCAGTCAACTTGGCCTCCATCAAGACTCTCATTGATGGGATCTCCACCTCTACTGGGAGTACAGTTTCCATGCCATAAACAAGAGAGAAAGGGGTTGCCCCTGTTGAAGTGCGGACAGATGTACGATATCCATGTAAAGCAAATGGCAACATCTCATGCCAATCTTTATACGTGGCAACCATCTTCTGTATAATCTTCTTGATATTCTTATTAGCAGCTTCAACAGCCCCATTCATCTTGGGTCTGTAAGGAGAGGAATTATGATGCGCGATCTTGAACTCACTACACAGTTCCTTCATCATCTTGTTGTTCAGGTTAGATCCATTATCAGTAATGATCTTATCTGGCACACCATAACGACATATGAGCTGATTCTTGATAAACTTCACCACCACCTGCCTGGTCACATTTGCATATGATGCCGCTTCAACCCACTTGGTGAAGTAATCAATTGCTACGAGAATAAATTTGTGTCCATTGGATGCTTTCGGCTCAATCATGCCAATCATGTCAATTCCCCACATGGAGAAGGGTCATGGTGATGAAATCAAATTCAAAAGTGTCGGGGGAATATGAATCTTATCTGCATAAATCTGACACTTATGGCATTTCTTCACATATTTGCAGCAATCATACTCCATTGTCAGCCAATAGTAGCCTGCTCTCAACATCTTTCTAGCCATGTCATGTCCATTGGAATGAGTACCAAATGGACTTCGGTCATCAACAGGTCTGCTTCGTGTCTATCCACGCATCTGAGCAGAACCATGTCAAAATTTCTCTTATAAAGCACTTCGCCATTGAGGTAGAAACTGCCTGACAATCTCCTCAAAGTCTTCCTATCTTTCACAGATGCCCCAGGTGGGTACATTTGACTCTGAAGGAAACACTTAATGTCATAATACCATGGCTTATCATCTTTTACTTCTTCAACTGCAAATACATGGGCTGGTCTGTCCAAGCGCATCACAGTGATATTGGGAACTTCATTCCACAATTTAACCACAATCATTAAAGTAAGCGTGGCAAGAGCATCTGCCATTCGATTCTCATCTCGAGGAATATGATGAAAATCAACCTCAGCAAAGAACGTTGAAATCCTCCTCGCATAATCTCTGTATGGAATAAGACCAGGCTGATTCGTCTCTCATTCACCCTTAATCTGATTAACAACAAGGGCCGAATCACCATAAACATCAAGATGCTTGATCCTGAGATCAATGCATTCCTCCAATCCCATAATACAGGCCTCATACTCAGCCATATTATTCGTGCATTTGAAAGTTAACCTTACTGTAAAAGGAATATGTGTGCCCTGAGGAGTAATGATTATTGCCCCAATACCATTTCCATACTGATTCATAGCGCCATCAAACACCAAACTCCATCTGGAACCAGGCTCTGGCCCTTCATCGAGTGTAGGCTCATCACAATCTTTCATTTTTAAATACAAAATCTCCTCATCTGGGAAATCATACCGAACTGACTGATAATCCTCAATCGGCTGATGCGCCAAATGGTCAGCCAAGATACTACCTTTAATAGCCTTCTGAGCTCGATACTCAATATCATACTCAGATAACAACATCTGCCAACGGGAAATCCTCCCTGTTAAAGCAGGCTTCTCAAAGATATACTTGATTGGATTCATTCTGGATATCAACCAAGTCGTATGATTTATCATATACTGGCGTAAGCGTTTAGCAGCCCAAGCCAAAGCACAACATGTCTTCTCAAGCATTGAATATCGAGACTCGCAATCAGTGAACTTCTTGCTTAGGTAGTAAATAGCATATTCTTTCTTCCCTGATTCATCTTGATGACCAACGACACAACCCATTGAATCTTCAAGAACAGTCAGGTACATAATCAATGGTCTCCCTTCCACAGGTGGGGACAGAATCGGAGGCTCAGACAAATACTCTTTAATACAATCAAAAGCTTTCTGGCAATCCTCGGTCCAATCATGGGACTGATCTTTCCGGAGGAGCTTGGATATCGGCGCACATGTGGCAGTCATGTGGGATATGAATCTGGAAATGTAATTCAAGCGACCAAGAAAACCTCGGACTTGCTTCTCAGTTTTGGGCGCAGGCATCTCCTGTATTGCTTTGACCTTTGCAGGATCAACCTCAATACCTCTTTCACTGACAATGAAGCCCAATAACTTGCCAGAACGGACTCCAAATGTACACTTGTTGGGATTCAGACGAAGCTTATACTTCCTCAAACGCTGAAAAAGCTTCAACAGGTGCTCTACATGTTCAACTTCCGTTCTTGACTTAGCGATCATATCATCAACATATACCTCGATCTCCTTGTGCATCATATCATGAAACAAGGTGGTCATAGTTCGTCGATACGTGGCTCCGGCGTTCTTCAAACCGAAGGGCATCACTCGATAACAGAATGTTCCCCAAGGTGTGATGAATATTGTCTTCTCCATATCCTCGGGTGCCATTTTGATCTGATTATATCCGGAAAATCCGTCCATAAATGAGAAGACTTTGAATTTAGTTGTATTGTCTACCAACATGTCAATATGTGGTAGTGGGAAATCATCTTTCGGACTAGCTTTGTTCAAATCTCTATAGTCCACACACATCCAAACTTTTCCATCTTTCTTAGGCACGGGCATAATATTGGCCACCCATTGAGGATATGTAGGAGTCACCAGAAACCCTGCATCAATTTGCTTCTGAACTTCCTCTTTGATCTTCACTGCTATATCAGGATGAGTTCTTCCGAGCTTCTGCTTTACAGGCACACACTCAGGTTTTAAAGGCAAGAAATGTTGCACGATATCAGTATCCAGACTGGGCATGTCTTCATATGACCAGGCGAAGACATCGACGTATTCTCGTAGCAATTCAATTAACCCCTCCTTAACAGATTCTTCCAAGAGTGCCCCAATCTTTACCTCTCGCACACAATCTTCAGACCCCAAGTTGACTGTTTCCAGATTCTCAAGGTGCGGCTGAATGATCTTCTCTTCATGCTCAAGTAGCCGGGTGATCTCATCAGGGATCTCTTCAACATCATCTTCTTCCGCCTCAAATACAGGGAATTCAAAATTGGGAGATGGTGTTGGGTCATTATGTTCAATGGGTCTAGAAATCAACCTGCATAATGATTTTGGATATGAAAAGCTTTAGAATTCAAACAAGGCAAATCATTATGCAGATGAAAAGATTGATTTTATTTTATTTTTAGGGTTTTATGTGATCACCAATTTCATGCAAAAATCAAAAAGGGAAAATAATTTGGAAAAACAAACATTTAACATGAATTTATTGGATGAAAATATCATTGTATTTATGTTGCCAACAATGTCATCACTCCTCCTTTTGGCATGGGAGAAGGGTTTTTAAACAAAGTGATTATTACGTTGACTTGTGGATAACTGTAGGAATATCTACAGCGACCCAATTGTTGCAAACCTCTCCAGGGATAATGAAATTGTCCGAATCTTCTGCATCCTCTTCCAAGACAGCAACAGCTTCTTCATCCTGACTAGTGTGGATGAACCCTCCACTTTTGAATAGCCCTTTCTCGTTGAAGACCCCAGAAGAAAAGCCAATGCCAACCCGAGACTTGTTGTCTTCCAACTCAATCATTTTTCCCAAACCAGCAATTGCACCACACTCAATGGCCAACTTCGCATCTTTATAGGAAGTAAATGAAGGAGTTCTCTTCTCAATAGGCTCAGCTATAGATAAAGCTTGGAAAGGAGTTCCAACTTCATCCTCAACATCTATATATGTGAAGGAAGACAAGTGGCTAACCAGGAGAGCCTTTTCTCCCCCTACCACAACCAGTTTCTTATTCTTCACAAATTTCAGCTTCTGGTGTAGGGTGGATGTCACAGCGCCAACCTCGTGAATCCATGGTCTGCCTAAGAGACAACTGTACGATGGGTGGATGTCCATAACCTGGAAGGTAATTTGGAAATCACTTGGTCCAATCTTGATTGGGAGATCAACTTCCCCAATCACAGTCTTTCGAGACCCATCGAAAGCTTTCACAACAACTCCGCTTTGCCTCATGGGAGGCCCTTGATACGATAGTCTTGAGAGAGTGGACTTCGGCAACACATTCAAGGATGACCCAGTGTCCACCAGCACATTGGACATGGCGTCGTCTCTATAGTTCATAGAAATATGTAAAGCCAAGTTGTGGTCTCTTCCCTCCTCAGGAAGATCAGAGTCACAGAAACTCAAATTGTTACAAGCAGTAATGTTTGCAACAATGCTATCGAATTATTCTATCGTGACATCATGATCTACATATGCCACATCCAAAACTTTCTGCAGAGCCTCTCTATGTGGTTCTGAATTCAGGAGTAATGATAATACGGATATCTTGGATGGCGTTTGTAGAAGCTGGTCTACAACATTGTACTCACTCTTCTTGATGAGCCTCAGCATCTCATCACAACCTTCTTTCTCATTGCCACTAGGGCCAACAGAAGTAGGAGTTTTCAGTACAGAGGAGGATTTAACAGCAAGTGTCGGATTCGGGGAATTCACCGCATTCCCAATCGGGCGTTCGACAAAATCAACATTAGCTTGAGGCTTCGGTGGTGCTGAAAATACACGACCGCTGCGGGTCAAGCCACTTACGTCAGCAATATTCACCACAGATGAAGAAGGCAAAGGCACCTCTTTCCCACCTTCTACAGCAACATCGTTGTAACGAAAGGGAATTGCCTTTTCGGAAGAGTATGGCACAGGACCAACAGGCTTAATGATCAAGGAAGGAGAAATCTTCTGCTTGCTACCATCGTATTTAATGATAACAGGTTCGGGCATCCGGAACACCGGGGAAATTACGTTGACCTCAGGCTCATCTTCGTCAACATTCCTATTCTGAAGAATCTCAATAACTCCTTCATCCAGCATTTCCTGAAGATCTTTGCGCACCTGGCGACAACCCAATCGGTTAACAGGGCAGATTCGACATCTATCATGGTCGTGCTCATAGTGACTATAATCACACAGCAAACGGTGCAACTCGACCAGAGACTGTCGGATATGACTGACATATTTGACCTTGTATTTGCCAGGGCAGCCCTGGACCATGTTAACAGATTTCCCATGCTCGGGCAATGGGTTCTTCTTCACGTTAGGACCTACGTCCTCAAAACACAGAATGCCACACCTCACAAGGTCTTGAACCTTGGTCTTCAAAGGATAGCAATTCTCCACGTCGTGGCCGGGAGCACTAGAATGGTAGACACAATGCAATTCGGGCTTATACCACCACTGGGGGTTAGCAGGTATAGCCGGTGGGTCTCTCGGAGTAATCAGCTTCCTCTCTATCAAAGAGGGATATAGTTCTGCGTACGTCATTGGAATAGGATCAAAGGTGACCCTTTTCCTCTCGTAACTCGTGCTGGTTTGATTACCGTTTCGAGGCTGGTAGGCCTGCTGTTGCGGTCGGTGTTGTTGCTGCTGATATTGCTGAGGTGGTTGCTGATTGTTGCTATGCTGCTGGTACTGTTGATTGTCTCTGAAAACAGGTGCTATATGAGCCACCTGGTGCTGGTTACTGGCGGGACGCACAGTCTTCCTCCTCACAGAGGGTCTTCTTGGTTTCACATGGGAGGTCATAGCATGTGCCTCTCCATCTTTCTTCTTTGCAAATGCCCCATAGCGCTTGGCAGAAGAGCCTTCTTCTCTAGTCAGACGTCCTTCTCTAACCCCTTCTTCTAAACGCATCCCCATATTCACCATCTCGGTGAAGTCAGAAGGAGCGCTAGCAATCATCCGCTCATAATAGAATGAACTCAAGGTCTTCAGAAAGATCTTGGTCATTTCCTTCTCTTCTAGCGGAGGCACGATCTGTGCTGCCACCTCTCGCCACCTCTAGGCGTACTCTTTAAACGTTTCCTTGTCCTTTTGGGACATGGCCCTCAACTGATCCCTATTGGGAGCCATATCCACATTATATTTGTATTGCTTGACGAAGGCCTCGCCAAGGTCGTTGAAAGATCGGATGTTCACATTGTCTAACCCCATGTACCATCTCAGGGCGGCACCGGACAGACTGTCTTGAAAGTAGTGAATGAGTAACTGGTCGTTATCAGTCTGAGTAGACATCTTCCTGGCATACATGACCAGGTGGCTGAGAGGACAAGTATTTCCCTTGTATTTTTCAAAGTCAGGGACCTTGAATTTCACAGGGATCTTCACATTGGGAACCAAACACAGTTCGGCAGCAGACTTGCCGAAGAGATCCTTTCCTCTAAGAGTCTTCAATTCCTTGCGAAGCTCAAGAAATTGATCATTCATAGCGTCCATCTTCTCATAGACATTTGGGCCTTTAGACGGCTCAGAATGATAGATGGTGTCGTCTACCCTAGGCATGGTATGCACGACAGGAGGAGGAACAGCAAGGACCGGGCTAGATGCCGGCATAGAAGCAAAAGTTGGAGCAGGACCCTCAGGCATAAAATTGGGAGGCATTCCCCACGGAAATCCGGCTGGCATGGCTGATGGAGCAAAGTGTGCACTGGCAGCAGGCACAGTTGAGGAGACAATCTCTGAGATAACTGTCCTCTGGGGAGGAGTTGAAGGCGTCGAAGAAGACTGGCTCTGGGCAGCCAGGAATGATTCCATCAAAGCGCTCAGTCTGGCCACTTCCTCCTTGAGTTCACGGTTCTCTTGCTCTAGTTGATCCATCAGTCTTGAAGAGTTGGCTCTAGTGTAGTACCGGTGAGTCAACTTGTCTTCAAAATAAATGAAGAGCACAGAGTTAGACCACAGGACAAGAGGCCGGAAACCAAAACCTGCTTATGCACATGATGCATGCAATGCTTCTGCACATGATGCATGCAATGCTTGTGCACATGATTTGTTTTTATATTTCAAAGGAACTTTAGGGTTTTACTTGTAAATTTTTGGAATCATTTAACATTTATCGCATATAGAAGTATCTCATAAAATAATATCAGGAAAAAGAAGTACATCATTGTCAATCATGTACAAGAGGAAAGGAAAATAATCATCCTATGGATCCCTAGAAACAATCATCTAATGCTCGGGACACAGGAAGATAAGATGCACGAAGCCTCTTCACATTCCTCTCGTAGGCTGCCTCCATATCCGCCTTCTCCTTGGCGAGTCGGTCGTACTTCCTCTTCCAAAACTTGGAAGACTGAGGAAGTAGAGAAGTCCATGCATCATTAGGATCATCAATAACCTGATGCTCGAGCAACTCAATCAAAGCGTCTTTCTCCTTAATCTGCTGAAGCAGCTCTTCTCTTTCACGGATCCAAGCACGTGATAGGTCTTCGTCTCTCAACTCCTCTAATCCTCGATTAGGGAGGGTTGAAGGCCCAGCCAAAATCATAGGTGTAGGTCTCGGATACTCGTAAGGCATGAGATACTCAGAAGCTCTCTTCCTTACCCAAGCGGTATAAGGCTCCAAAGCGATGCAATTCTTAGGACCCAACTCCTTCCTTCCTTTCTTATGAATCTTGCGCCAAGCGCGTACCATTATGCCCTTCAAGCCTTGGGGATCTTTACCCTCCTGAAAGAACACACCTTCTAACAGAATGTTATTAGGTTTATCCTTTAGGGGGGAACCCAAGCTGACGACGTGCCAAAACAGGGTTGTAGTTAATACCACCACATGTACCAAGAAGAGGTACATTGGAGAATTCACCACAAGAGTCAATAATCTACACACCATCATACAAACGGTTATACCAAGAGATATCATCATTAGTGAGAGACATGAGTCTCGTGGTCCACCGTAGACATCCCTTGTTCTCCTTGAAAGAGACCGTCTGAGGTAAGTGAGAAATAAGCCACTTATACAACAGAGGCAAACAACACACAATGGCGCCACCACCCTTTGCATTCCTCATATGAAAAGAGAAATAAGTATCACCCAACAGAGTAGGAACGGGATTAAGAGTAGGAAAGATCCTAATAACGTTCACATCCATAAACTTGTCGATGTTGGGGAACAACACTAACCCATAGATGAGAAGTACAAATATGGCTTCAAAGGCATCCTCACTCATGGCCTTCCCATAAACAGTAGCTTGAGAAATGAGGAACTCAGAAGGGAGACCTTGAATTCCACCTTTGGTAGTCATATGAGCACCAACCAGAGATTCATCTATGTGCAACATGTCAACTATCTCTTGAGAAGTAGGAACATTCTCTAAGCCACTGAACGACAACTGATCCAGGATAGGTATACCCACAAGATAAGCATACTCCTCAAGGGTAGGCAAAAGCTGAAAGTCCGGAAACGTGAAGCAACGGTACAAGGGATCATAAAACTGCACCAATACACTCATCAATCCTTCGTCCACCTGAGTAGTCAGAAGAGGAAGAAGCTTCCCAAAACGAGCTTTGAAACCCAAGGGATCTAGTACATAGGATGTCAGATTCCTTAACTCTTTCAGATCTGGTTGTCTGAAGCTGTACTTCTTTGTATTCCTTCTTTGTCTTTCCATGTCTGAAAATTTTGCAAATAAACCCCTTAAGTTCCTTGAAAATTTTCTTCATTATTGATGATATGGATGCAAATGGGTGCATGAATGCATGAATGCATGAATGCAACAATCACACTCAAGGATCAAGCAAAGCACACCAAACAAAGGTCATGGGATGGATCATATTATCCTTAATATCAATCATCCATTTTGGTGGATTATGGTTTACACCTTATCAACACCCAAGTTCCATTGATATTAAGGATACATGAACAGATCAACCATGAATCAAGGGTTTGTTGCAAGTCACTGTAAGACCCCAATTTTGGCCCTAAGATCCCTCATGGCCCATATCATATCATATCATGGCCTCAAGGATCATTGCATACCCTAGCTTCCCTCCTAATGGGTGGGTTACCTTGTGAGTGTGGTTCTTGATCACCAAGCATGCATTGCTTTTGTATATCATTGCGTTTCATTTGTTATCTAACCAAAAAGCACAAAAATATTGTCATCTAACCATGTTTCTTGCAGATGAAGCAATCATCAGTCAAACAGTAAAAAATCAGACGTTGAGCTAGATGGTGACCATTCTTGAAGAATTTGGGCACCATGATCATCCATAAAGAGTTCATATAACTTGTGATGTCATTTGGAATCAAGATCTAAAGAGAAAAAGGCTTGAAATTCATCAGAACATGGCCCAGTCCACCAAAACCCCAGAAAAGTCAACCGAAGTCAACTGTGGTCAACTGTGCATTTAATCAGGAATTGGAAGGTGTGAGATGGTTGGAAAAGTCTCATTCATGTCCATAGGAGCCTCATTTAACATTTCAAAGATCAAGGTTGAAGGATTTGAAGTCAGACAAAAAGTTTCCCAAAATGGAAATGACCTGTAATTCTCACCTGCCCAAAATGGAAAGTTATGCTCCTCAAAATTACATCATCATACAAGCTTCAAATCAAAATTTGTCCAACATGAAGGTTGAAAATCTTGTTCTCACCATTCCAAAAAGTCCAAGAACACTCAATTCCCATGTATGGTTGACAAGATATGGTCAGATCAATTTCAGAAAATGCCCGAATTCAAAGTGGCATAACTCTCACATGGAATGGCCAAATGGGATGGTTCTTCTTTGAGCAAACCACATTTAATATGTACTTTCATAATCCATCATCACATTTTGCCAAAAACCTTCACATAAAAAGGTCATTTTTCAAGTGCACTAATTAAAAACCAAGGGCAAAATGGTCCAAAACTCAAAGTACATGGAATTTTGGCATGGGACCAATTCCAATAGCTTCTAAATGAAAATTATGACTTGTTCAAATTGAAAAATCACTGTTACATTGCATGGAACTCTCCAAGGGCAAAAATGTCAAATTGCTTACATGTGCTCATTTTGCTAATCATCATTTTTGTGCTAATCATGATTTAAGAGTGGATTAGGCAATCATATATAAGCCTAATTATAACAGAAACTCAAATCAATAATCACAATTTCAGATTCATCACAAAAATTCTAGAATTCTCTCAATTTTCTCCACTTTTCACACAAAACTTTTTTTGCTCAATTCATCAAGAATCCATCAATCTTTGTGCAATTTTTTGATGTATTCATCATTTGCAGGTACTTGTGGAATTCTGTTTGTGGAGATTGGTGGAAGAACCGCGCACAATTGCAACTGTCCAAGCTTTGAGCATCAATGGCAATCGGCGAATCTTCATGATCCAAGCATCGTTGAGCTGAAAATTCTTCGTCCTTCACCTTCCTAATCACAATACTCCATCTGTTTGCACGAATTGGATCCAAAAACGCACCGAATCTCCAACTGTCCATCAAGAAGGTTGGAATTCAACCTCTTTAATTCTTGTAATTACTATAGGGATTTGATAGTGCCTTGAATGTAGAGTAGAATGGAGTTTGAATCTTGCATTTTCATGGAGTATTCATGTAGATATTTGGATTTGAAATTTGTGTAGCAAAACTTTTCTTGAGAGGATCTTTATGTATGTTAAACTATAGACGAAACCATGGCCATATTTGTAATCCTGATCGAACAACGGTTCCAACGGTATGCGGTTTGTTTGATTTGGTGAAGAAAAGTTCTTGACCGAAGCTGCCGCTTGAAGAGCGAAGAACGCATGAAGAACGTGACAAATTCTGGAAATTTTCCACCTTCAATCCGTGCAAGTGCCTAGCCACTTTTGAAAACTTGTTTCCCACCATAACCGGCCAATCCACACGTGACACGGCATTAATGAGCACTTACCACGTTTTTTGGATATTTACGGAATCGCCATTGCTGTAAATTAATTCATTAAACCACTTAAATAAATATTATCATAATATTACAAAACTTAAAAAATTCACATAAAATTCAATATTAATCCGAATTAGGTGGGATTTTTTTTGATAGATTCCAATTTTTGTCTACTTTTTTTAGGCATAGTAGTATAAGTTGTGCCTGGTAGAATTTTGGATTTGTATATTAATCTTGATCATGTGTGACATATTTGCATGTTTCACCATTTTAATCACCAAATGCTCATACATTATCCAAAATTAATGAAATTTAATATGATGATTCTTGATACATTTCTGGAGATTTTGGTATATCATTTGTGATTTTTGGATCTCTGGATTGGTAGATATGATTTATTTAATTTGAGTGTGACAAAATGTGTCACACTATGCCATGCTGAGTTCATGAATTATTTTTCCATGCTTCCCTTAGGCCTATGGCCCTGATTTTTTGGCATGAGATACAATGTATATGTTAGGTTTCACTCTGAATTTTTGTGGATTTAATTGATCCATTTGCTAATTGATTAGGATTTTTGATTGCTGCTTAGCATTTTTAGGGCTTTGCTTGTGTAACATTTTTACATATGTTGCCAAATCCTCATCCCTAATCCTGTGAATATGAAATTTGGTGGAGTGCTTCCTAACATATTAAGCTTCCATTTGGCTTTGGTCCTACTCATTTCTAATTTGATTTCACTGTTTACCATTTGATTGAAGTTAGTGTACATTTGGTGACTTAATTTGGTTGTGTTTTTGCATGCCTTAACATGTTGATTTAATTGACGTAGCTCCACTAGTCCAAATGGCATGAAAATTAATATGTAGCTTGTTGAATGTCTTCTGTTTAGGATATAATTTTTGTGGAATTTACTGTGCTGTTTTGATATTTTTTTGATTGAAATCATTCTGGTTGTTTATATGTGATTCAACTTTGCTCACTTTGCCTTAATTTGTGCATAAAATGAAATTAGTGCCTAGTTTGGATATGAGACCAATTGGGATCTCTTCTTATTTGAATTATCTTGACTTTGATCATGTTTTACTTGCTGTTTTAAGAGTTTTCCATCCTTTGGACCCTAGGCTTGTCCTAGTGGTCTTGTTACTTATGTTTGAGCTTGACTTTGACTTTTCAGGTTAAAAAGCTAATGCCTTAAGGAGGTTGATGCATATTTGAGTTGAATTCATTTGACAAATTGTTTGTTTTGTAGGATGCTTAGCTCATTTGAGCTTTGAGCCTTGTGCTTTGCACATGTTTGATTATGATTGATTATTGGTTTATTACCTTGCCTGTTTGATTTTGAATGGGATGCTGATTATATTTGATTGATTTCAGGTACCCTTTAGTTGCTCAGTTCTCTTAAGAACTTGCATTGCTTTGCTTGTATAGCATTTGCATTGAGGTAGACTCTCTCGTCTCCATGTAGTCTGGAAGACCTGGCTTGTTATTTAGCCAGGCAACTGTCTGAAGTCCTCCTTAAGAGGCGATGTTTGTGATTGTTTATGTTTGTCCCAAGCAGGAAAAGTCCTCATTTGAGGCAATTGGTGGATATAAGAGATATGTAGCCTATCTCCCACTATTCTGTGAGTCTTCTCCTTGCTCCCATTACATGGTTGTAGCATTGAGATCCAAACCCAAGATCTATCGAGTCTAATTTGTGGAGAGAGTTCCTACTTTCTGAACTCCCACACCTTCTGATATTCAATACTCTCCCTGACCAGAGATAAGAGTGATGAGGCACACCCCTCATATCCTTTCATCTGCTTCACCTTAGCCCCTCAATGGCAAGGTTAAGAGCACCTTTAACCCTATTCCAGTTGGCTTTAATGCCTCACCCTTTTGCTTGAGCCTCATTGAATGGTTATAGTGTGTGCTACTTGAATTTATGTGATTGATTACTTGATTCATTTATACATGATTACTTGATTTGCCATTGTGCATTTACTATCATTGATTGCCATTGTGCATTTATCATCTTTGTTTGCCATTAGTGCATGATCATTTCTTTTGTCCTTGTGACATTGATGTTTTCCCATTGAGGACAATTGTAAGTCCATATCGATTGGCTTTTGTTCCTATGACATGGAAGGGATAGAGTGTAAGACCACTTCATTGGTCACTCATATCCTCTTTGCTCTTTGATTGAGCTTGTTGTTGTATGTGAGGATTCATTGTAAGTCCATGTAATTTGGCATTTGTTTTCCTATGATCATATGTGGAGGTTAATCTAAGTCCAGATAGATTGGCAGTTTACTTCCATGTTTTGTTTTTGTTTTGCTTTTATGAGATTGGAGTAAGACCATTTATTGGCATCCGGTATCATTGTTTATTTTAGGAGATTGGTGTAAATCCATTTATTGGTATCCGGTATCCGCTTTTGTGTGAGATTGGAGTAAGACCATTGAGTGGCATCCGGTATCACCTTGTCTTTTATTTTGCTAACTTGCCTTGTCTCTTATTCCAAAGGACACACTTGAATCATTTTCTATATGATTTCAAGAGGTGAACCTCTAGGAAGTTTTACACTCCACCATCCAGCCATTTTTGTTTCAAATCCTTTTCACATTGTTGACTCTTCAAACTTGTATATACATGTTGTGCAAACATTCTCACCTCTTTCCAAATTAGAAACTTGGACCTTAAGTCCATGATTTTCCAAACTTCATTTTTTGTAAATACTTCATTTCGAATTGACTTTAATCATACTTTGACCATACTTTGTAAATAATTCCAAATCAATTAACTTCATCCACTCAATTTGTTTTGTGGCTTTGTCCATGCTTGTTAAGTTTTCATACATTAGCCATAGGTTTGATTTACCCTAGTTGGTTGATATTAATCTCACCTATTTGTCCTTAGTTGATTGAATTGTAAGTCTTCCTTGCTTATTATAGGGTTAACCCCTCACTAGCAAGTTGAAGCTTTTCTCACATGGTGGACTTGTTGTTTCTTAAGGTTGAGTTTTCTCCCGTGGGTAACGTAAGACCTTAGAGCTTATGTTTTAAAATTGAATCCACTAACTTTTTGAAGTTTTTAGCCGAACTACGGCGTTTTGATCCTTACCTTTGATGGAAGGTACGTAGGCAACGGGTTCATCCGTTCGAACACAAAAATAACTAACTTGTATATTCTTTTCTCATCTTCCCAATCATGTTTGCACAATACGTCATAAACAAATAAACATTTTTATACAACAAGTGTGAAAAGGGCTCCCTAGGAGTACCTAGGACGTGATGGGTGCCTAACACCTTCCCATTGCGTAATTTACCCCTTACCCAGATTCTCTGATCTTTCATTAGTTTTCTGTGTAAAACTTCTTAGGTTTTTGTTCGCTTTTTAACCAGTCCTTAGGATAAATAAAAGTGCGGTGGCGACTCGAATTCATTGTATACTTTGCTTATGGTTTAATCAATAAATCATATAGCGACGAATACACCGCTACAGAAAAGTGGCGACTCTGCTGGGGATGAGATTAGACCTTCCCTGGTGGTATTGCCCACTTTTCACCATTGTTGTGTGATATATTATTATTTGTTATATGACATATTTTTGTACAATTTGGGATAACTGTATTGATTGTAATGTTTGAATTGCTTGATATACAATTGCTGTTTGCTTTGGTGATCTCTATGAGATGAGTTCTATACCCGAACTCGAGTGCACCTTAGGATAGGAGAATGGCGTAGTCTTGTTGACTGGTGTGGAGTATTCCTTAGCCAGTTGACTTGCGAGTCCATTCACTTGGTGGAGGTCATGTTGGATTGATAATGTCACACAAGTTATTTGTGGTTAGGCATTATTCTTTCAATCATGTGCCTTAGAAGCCAAGGACCTTAGTTTACCAAACCCATCTTGGCCTATTTCTAGGACGTAGTGCGGAGGTCGTTCAGATGTAAGTTCTGATGCGATTGTTACGCGATACTACACTCATAAGAGTCTCTCTTGAGAATATTTTTGGAATACGAGTATTCGTTCCTCCGATAATATCCGAGAGATGGGACGATGATTATGGGAACCTCTGGTAGAACATGTCTGGCAGGTTTAAACCCTAGTACACTCCCTTTGGGTGGTTCTTAACCAAGACTCCATGCTCGTGACTCTCAGCAAACCCGTGATTCGTGGTTGAGTCGTTCAAACATCGTTAATATCAATGGAACTTAGGTATTGATAAGGTGTAAAACCTAAATCTACCAAAATGGATGATTGATATTAAGGATGTTAGAGCCGGTTCATGTACCGTTAATATCAATGGAACTTGGGTGTCGATAAGGTGTAAAACCTAAATCCACCAAAATGGATGATTGATATTAGGGATACAATGAGCTTTCCCACGACCTTTGTTTGGTGTTCTTTGCTTGATCCTTGAGTGTGATTGTTGCATTCACTCATTCATGCATTCATCTGCATCCATATCATCAGAAAAAGAAATTTTTCAAGGAACTCAAAGGAGTTTATTTGCAAAAATTCTCAAACATGAAAAAACCGGGAAATTTTTTTCACCTGATATATCTGATGAGATATTCTCATATATGATCAAAATATTAAATATTTCAAAGTTTGCAAATAAGACCCTCGAGTTCCTATGAAATAAAAAACAAGCATATGCACAAACACTTCATGCATCATTTGCATAAGCGGGCGTTTTGTTCCGGTCTCCCGTCCTGTGGTCTGACCCTGCGATCTTCATTTATTTTGAAGACGCACTTCGCCGGTACTACACCAGAGCCAACTCCGCCAGATCGATGGATCATGTTGGGCAGGAGAGCTGTGAACTCAGAGGAGGTATTTTCCAGACTAAGTGTTGTTGATGGATTTATTCCTGGTCAACCAATCCCGGGCTGG
This sequence comes from Lathyrus oleraceus, assembly GCF_024323335.1. Classification (NCBI taxonomy): domain Eukaryota; kingdom Viridiplantae; phylum Streptophyta; class Magnoliopsida; order Fabales; family Fabaceae; genus Lathyrus; species Lathyrus oleraceus. The sequence goes on along the minus strand of NC_066582.1, from coordinate 150,112,562 downwards.
CATTGGCTACTGTTCTGGGGCATTTAATGAGAAAGGTCTGTTCAAGAGTGGAGGATTAATCCATGCTGACCAACCTGAAGAAGTTGCTGCTATCTTGGAAGAGGATGCAGAAGATCTGAACAATTTCATCATACCTGGTGGTGTCTGCCACAATTGGGTCGCTGTAGATGTTCCTACGGTCATTCATAAGTCAGCGTAATTTGTTCACTTTGTTCAAAACCCTTCTCCCATGCCAAAAGGAGAAGTGATGACATTGTTGGCAACATTTAAAACAATGATGTTTTCATTCAGTTAATGCATTGTTAAACATTTGTTTTTCCATTTGTTTTCACTTTTTGCTTTTGCATGAAATCAGTGATCACAAAGAACCCATGAAAAACAAAAACAGCTTTTTCATCTGCATAAATGATTTGTTTGTTTAAATACAAAAGCTTTTCATTATCCAGAATCATTATGCAGGAATTTCTAAACCCATTGAACATAATGATCCAACGCCATCTCCCAATCTTGAATTCCTTGTATTTGAGGCAGAGGAAGATGATGTTGAAAGGGGATTCTTGATGAGATTACCCGCCTTCTTGAGCACCAAAAGAGCTCATTCAGCTGTATCATGAGAATCAGCAAAACAGTCAAACTAGGGCATTACAAATGTAATGTATAAAAAAAAAAAAGGGTGAAAAAGATGAAAATCAAAAATCAGGAAAAAATTTCAAAATCTTTTTTTCAAAAGAAAAAAGAAAATTATACCCTCAAGTCCCTAGTTGACTGATGCTGAATGGATTCAGAGTCATTATGACCAGTTGAATCTGATTGAAGAGAAGCGATTAACTGCCATGTGTCATGGTCAGTTATACCAACAGAGAATGAAGAAAGCATTCGATAAGAAGGTCAAGCCTCGTGTGTTCCGAGAAGGTGACCTCGTGCTCAAGAAAGTTTTGTCTTTCGTGCCCGATTCCAGGGGCAAGTGGACTCCAAACTACGAGGGTCCATATGTTGTTAAGAGAGCCTTTTCAGGCGGTGCTTTGATGCTTACAACAATGGATGGGGAGGATTTCACTCGTCCTGTGAATTCAGATGCAGTCAAGAAATACTTTGCCTAGAAAAAAAAAGGTATATGCAAATGAAAAACAGAATAGCTCGCTAAGTTGAAAACCCGAAAGGGCGGCTTAGGCAAAAATGAGCGTCTCGGTGGAGAACCCGCAAGGGTAATCCAGGCAAAAGTTAGAGACTTGAAAAAATGAGTATATTTGCATCCCGCTAGATTGAGTACCTCACCCTGGGGCAATCTAGGCAAAAATTAGGGATCAGGCAAGTAACTGCATCCTGACAAGACTTTCTGGTCACCAGCTGTCTGTTCGTCAGAGGTTCTCGATTCGTCGTCAACTGAAGCTTCGCATACATCGAGATTCGAATTGGTAGAGAAAGGATCATTATGTTCAATGTAGCCCTCTTCCAATATATATCACTGATTTCAAATTTGTACAGATCTATGGAGTCTTGCCATTCGCAGGCTACCATTCCATCAAATAAATTTGAGCTTTTTATCCAAATTATTTGCACTCTTATTTGTTTCAATTCAACAAATGTTTTGCATGTTTTAATTGATAAAATGTCATTGTTTTAAACAAATAAACTTTTCAAAATTGTTGTTTTAAACAAAGTGAATATTCACAATGACAAAAGGATACTCAGGAATTTCTCAGTGCTCTCCCGAGGGTGGTATGATTCCCAACAGGTAAGACATGTGTTCATATTCCTGGCATTTGATTGTATCCTCTTTCTCCCGCTTTGTTGTTGGGGTTGTTCCCCAAGCAGAGATGTTGTTGAAGACTCAGTTTCTTCTCCGGCAGTAATCTCCCCAGCATGGTTGTTCTCCTTGTGGAAGATTCAGTGGTTGGTGGGTTGATATCCCGGTACTTCACCGCTTTCCTCAGCATTGTCGCAGGCATAGCTGTTAGTGGGGTTGTTCCCCAGTATAGTCGCGAGCAGAGATGTTGTTGAAGACTTCGCGTTCTTCTCCAGCAGTAGTCTCCCTAGTGCAGTTGCCAGCGGAGTTGTTGTGTCTCTCCTCAGCATGGTTGCTTTCCTTTTTCCCAGCTTAGTCTGCAGAATGGTTGTTATGGCAACATTGCCTGCTGAACCTCCTTCAATCCCCAGTGCGGTTGGTTGACGGCTATGTCATCCAGAGATTGGATTGATTTCCTGATTACTTTTGATCCTCAGTAGGGTGGCTTATATTGCAGAATCTACTTGTGTGATCCGTCAGATGTATGTTCTCCCCGAGTAGAGTGGTGTGTTGCAGAATCTACTTATTGGTGCTTTCTCCCTCAGTGGGTTGTTCCCCAAGAGAGTAGCAGATAGCTTTTCCCCAGTAGAGTTGCTTGTGCAGTTAGATTCTACTCGGATGATTCTCCTTCAGTGGGTTGTTCCCCAGAGTTGTTTGGAGTTGCTTTCGCAGTAGTTCTTGGTTGAGATGTGAACTCTTGTTTCTCAGTTGATGTTGAGATCCCCTGCAGATATCCTCAGGATTCTCCTGATCCCCTTCAGATTGGTCTTGGTGACAGTTTTGCCTGTTGTGACTTTCTGTGCCCTGTTTGGGTTGTTTTGCTGATTCTCTTGCCTCTGCTTCCCCAGCAGTACCCGCAGACCCTTGCTTCATAGCATGTGAATCTCCACAGATTGGCTTTCCAGCTGGTTTTTCCCTGGAAGTATAATACCGGGCGTTTGATTCCTGGACCTGTTGTGTTAGATATGTCTGTTTTGTCAGCATTCATCAAACATAAATCACGCATATTCATGCATGTTCATAGAACATTCAGATATTCATAGTGCATTTTTTGTCATATATCTTTTGTTTGTTGTCTCCTGCTATGGGTGATATAGATCTCTCTATAGATCTTCCCAAGCAGATGTCGGGTGTCTAAATCTCTCCATATAGAGTCAGCCCCATAAGCAGAAAGTGTCTGTCTTTTCCTTCTGCAGTTCCCCACTGAGATTATCCTCGTGGATGGCGGTTTCTTCCGTTTCCTCCCAACACATATATTGGGATGGATTCTCCTATTGAGTTATATCCTCATAGGTCGTGTTTTGATTCAGTCTGTCTTTTCGGATCAATCCCGAATCGGCGTTGTGTCAGCTGTTTCTTGTGCTTCCCTGTGGAAGAAGTGAATAGTTTGCCCAGTAACCGGCATTAATTCATTTATCCCCAGTGGATTTTGTGGGCCTCTACCCAGTAACCGGTAGTTGTAAGTCCTGTGTTCCTTGCTTTTTGGCGGAATTTGTGGTTATATACCTTTTATTCCTCAAGCAAGAGTTGTTGGTCTTCTACCCGGTAGTCGGTAGTTGTAAATCCTATTTGTCTGCTCTCCAGCAGTTTGTGGTTTGTTATAAACTCTATTTTGTTTCCCGTGCGGTTTTGTGATTTTTCCCATCCTCACGCAGAGTTGTTGGTCTTCTACCCAGTATTCGGTAGATATAAACCCTAATTTGTGGTTATTCCCACCAGAGTATGGCTACTACCCCGTATTCGGTAGTTGTGAGTCCTATCTCTTTTCCCTTAGCAGAGGTAACCTTTGTGGTTCGATCTGGTTGATGGTGGATTTTCTGTTGTTGTGGTTTTTATCCCCACACAGAGTTTGCGTTTCCCTGTGGTGATTTTTATCCCCAGTGGAGTTTGTGGTCTTCTACCCCGTATTCGGTAGCTGTAAATCCTATGTCGTTGTGATTTTGTCTCTCCAGCAGAGTGGTATCTTATGATACATGTGGATAATTGCCGGTTGCTAGCAATTTTATCCTCAGCTGAGTCTTTGGTTTCTTACCCAGTAGTCGGTATTGTTAAGCCTCTTGTTTCCTCAGCCAGATTTTTGGTATTCTACCCCGTATTCGGTAGTTGTAAACCCTAATTTCTCCCCTTTGCAGAGTTAACCTTGTTGTTCATCCTAACCGATGACGGTTATTCTTTGTGGTTATTTTCATTCGTTGTTCGATGTTGATATTACCTCTTTGCTTTTGGATAATTGCCGTATGCTAGCAATTTATCCCCAGCAAGTTGTCTTCTAGATCATTGCCGTATGCTCGCAATGTTATCCCTTTTGAAGTTGCCAGTGGGTCTTTTCACCGTTTACTAGTGATCTGTTCCCCGGATCATTGATTGGTTATCAATGTATCCCCAGCCAGTCCCTGTGGATAATTGCCGGATGCTTGCAATTCATTCTCAGCGGATCGCCTTTCATTTACCCGTTTGCCTGGTAATGATTGTTGCTCCCTTTTTGATTGGTCATCATTATATACCTAGTTTTGGTATCTCGATGCCTTTCTTTTCGGTCGATTTATCCTTTGTTAACCCTTATACCGGTTGTGGATAATCTTCCCTGCGAGTATGTTATCCACGTTCTGACGGTAATGGATAATATATCTCATGTACTCTTCAGTCGAAGCCTTTTGTGTTTCCCTAGTCGAGTAAGATTCGTTGTTTCCCTTTGCGGAGTCGAATATTTGTTTGTTGGATATTTGCCGGATGCTTGCAATTTATCCTCTTTGAGTTGTCCTTCGTTTACCCGGATGCTTGGTATCGATTGTCCCCCTCTTTGGTTAGTCACCTATTATATACTTCGGTATCTCTGGTGCCTTTTCCTTGTCGAGTATATTATTCACGGTCTGCCGGTAATGAATAGTATATCTCTTTCACTCTTTGGTTGGAATCCTTTGTTGATCTTCCCCAGTAGAGTAAGATTCGTATTCTTTGTAGAATCGAATACCCATCCTTTAACCAGTTTGTGTTTCGGATGATGTGTGTTTTGGCATATATACCAATTCACGTTTTCGGTAGATCACCTATTATATACTTCGGTATCCCTGGTGTTTCTTACCATGCGAGTTTGTTGTCTACGTTCTGACGGTAATAGATAATATATCTCATGCGAGTATTCTATCCACGTTCTGACGGTAATGGATATTATATTTCATGCACTCTTTGGGTTTGTGTCCCCATTAGAGTAAGATTCGTTTTCCCGTTGTGGATTCGAATGTCCATCCTGTAAGTCGATTTGCTTTTTCAAGCCCTCCTTTCGGATGATGAGTGTCTTGGCATATATACCAATTCACTTTTTTCGGTCGGTCACCTATTATATACCTCGGTATCCCTGGTGTCCCTTCCTTTCTACTCCCTATTATGACGTTGGTCCCTTGTGGAGTTAGATTGTCCTGAGTTTTGTACCCTTTGTTGGTCTGTCTCAGATGATGGTTGATTGATATCTCTCACCTTTATACCGGTCTTAGATATTCATTCTTCCTGAGTTTGTTACCCTTATACCGGTAACACCTCATTCCTGTTGCTTTTCCCAGGAGAGTCTCTTTGTTAGACAGTCCCCTGCGAAGTTCCTTTGGTGATTTCTACCCTTTGCTATATGGGTGTTTATTCCCCAGTATATGCATTTCCCGGCAGGGAGGTTCTATGTGAATCTTTTCCTGATCCGAGTCCGGATTTTCATCCGAAGTATCCTTTATGGATAATTTGAGTCAGCTTATGTCATTCCAATGGATTTATTTTCCTCTGGAATTCTTTATTCCCCGGTGTGAGTCCTTTGCTTCCCCAGCAAGCTCTCCAGTCCGATGTCTATTATCCCCACTCGGAGTCGTGTCTTGTTCACGCTGTGTCAGTTTTGTCATTACCCTAATCAGAGTCGTGTCCTGCTCACGCATTCTTCTTACTATCCCCCAATAAGAGTCTTATTAGTTGAGTCTCTGTTCCTGGTGAGTGTATTACTCCGACGGATCGTCTTTTCTTCTGTGTGAACCATATATTCCCCACAGAATTTGCTTTTGCATGCATACATCTGCATCATGAGGTCTCTTAGGGACCAAAATTTGTCTCATCACTATTATTTAAGCCCATTCTACCGCGTCGAGATGAAGATTTCTAAACTTCACTTCTCCGGCTAGAATGACCTTAAATAGGGGCATCTGTAAGACCCCAATTTTGGCCCTAAGATCCCTCACGGCCCATATCATATCATATCATGGCCTCAAGGATCATTGCATACCCTAGCTTCCCTCCTAATGGGTGGGTTACCTTGTGAGTGTGGTTCTTGATCACCAAGCATGCATTGCTTTTGTATATCATTGCGTTTCATTTGTTATCTAACCAAAAAGCACAAAAATATTGTCATCTAACCATGTTTCTTGCAGATGAAGCAATCATCAGTCAAATAGTCAAAAATCAGACGTTGAGCTAGATGGTGACCATTCTTGAAGAATTTGGGCACCATGATCATCCACAAAGAGTTCATATAACTTATGATGTCATTTGGAATCAAGATCTCAAGAGAAAAAGGCTTGAAATTCATCAGAACATGACCCAGTCCACCAAAACCCCAGAAAAGTCAACCGAAGTCAACTGTGGTCAACTGTGCATTTAATCAGGAATTGGAAGGTGTGAGATGGTTGGAAAAGTCTCATTCATGTCCATAGGAGCCTCATTTAACATTTCAAAGATCAAGGTTGAAGGATTTGAAGTCAGACAAAAAGTTTCCCAAAATGGAAATGACCTGTAATTCTCACCTGCCCAAAATGGAAAGTTATGCTCCTCAAAATTACATCATCATACAAGCTTCAAATCAAAATTTGTCCAACATGAAGGTTGAAGATCTTGTTCTCACCATTCCAAAAAGTCCAAGAACACTCAATTCCCATGTATGGTTGACAAGATATGGTCAGATCAATTTCAGAAAATGCCCGAATTCAAAGTGGCATAACTCTCACATGGAATGGCCAAATTGGATGGTTCTTCTTTGAGCAAACCACATTTAATATGTACTTTCATAATCCATCATCACATTTTGCCAAAAACCTTCACATAAAAAGGTCATTTTTCAAGTGCACTAATTAAAAACCAAGGGCAAAATGGTCCAAAACTCAAAGTACATGGAATTTTGGCATGGGACCAATTCCAATAGCTTCTAAATGAAAATTATGACTTGTTCAAATTGAAAAATCACTGTTACATTGCATGGAACTCTCCAAGGGCAAAAATGTCAAATTGCTTACATGTGCTCATTTTGCTAATCATCATTTTTGTGCTAATCATGATTTAAGAGTGGATTAGGCAATCATATATAAGCCTAATTATAACAGAAACTCAGATCAATAATCACAATTTCAGATTCATCACAAAAATTCTAGAATTCTCTCAATTTTCTCCACTTTTCACACAAAACTTTTTTTGCTCAATTCATCAAGAATCCATCAATCTTTGTGCAATTTTTTGCTGTATTCATCATTTACAGGTACTTGTGGAATTCTGTTTGTGGAGATTGGTGGAAGAACCGCGCACAATTGCAACTGTCCAAGCTTTGAGCATCAATGGCAATCGGCGAATCTTCATGATCCAAGCATCGTTGAGCTGAAAATTCTTCGTCCTTCACCTTCCTAATCACAATACTCCATCTGTTTGCACGAATTGGATCCAAAAACGCACCGAATCTCCAACTGTCCATCAAGAAGGTTGGAATTCAACCTCTTTAATTCTTGTAATTACTATAGGGATTTGATAGTGCCTTGAATGTAGAGTAGAATGGAGTTTGAATCTTGCATTTTCATGGAGTATTCATGTAGATATTTGGATTTGAAATTTGTGTAGCAAAACTTTTCTTGAGAGGATCTTTATGTATGTTAAACTATAGACGAAACCATGGCCATATTTGTAATCCTGATCGAACAACGGTTCCAACGGTATGCGGTTTGTTTGATTTGGTGAAGAAAAGTTCTTGACCGAAGCTGCCGCTTGAAGAGCGAAGAACGCATGAAGAACGTGACAAATTCTGGAAATTTTCCACCTTCAATCCGTGCAAGTGCCTAGCCACTTTTGAAAACTTGTTTCCCACCATAACCGGCCAATCCACACGTGACACGGCATTAATGAGCACTTACCACGTTTTTTGGATATTTACGGAATCGCCATTGCTGTAAATTAATTCATTAAACCACTTAAATAAATATTATCATAATATTACAAAACTTAAAAAATTCACATAAAATTCAATATTAATCCGAATTAGGTGGGATTTTTTTTGATAGATTCCAATTTTTGTCTACTTTTTTTTAGGCATAGTAGTATAAGTTGTGCCTGGTAGAATTTTGGATTTGTATATTAATCTTGATCATGTGTGACATATTTGCATGTTTCACCATTTTAATCACCAAATGCTCATACATTATCCAAAATTAATGAAATTTAATATGATGATTCTTGATACATTTCTGGAGATTTTGGTATATCATTTGTGATTTTTGGATCTCTGGATTGGTAGATATGATTTATTTAATTTGAGTGTGACAAAATGTGTCACACTATGCCATGCTGAGTTCATGAATTATTTTTCCATGCTTCCCTTAGGCCTATGGCCCTGATTTTTTGGCATGAGATACAATGTATATGTTAGGTTTCACTCTGAATTTTTGTGGATTTAATTGATCCATTTGCTAATTGATTAGGATTTTTGATTGCTGCTTAGCATTTTTAGGGCTTTGCTTGTGTAACATTTTTACATATGTTGCCAAATCCTCATCCCTAATCCTGTGAATATGAAATTTGGTGGAGTGCTTCCTAACATATTAAGCTTCCATTTGGCTTTGGTCCTACTCATTTCTAATTTGATTTCACTGTTTACCATTTGATTGAAGTTAGTGTACATTTGGTGACTTAATTTGGTTGTGTTTTTGCATGCCTTAACATGTTGATTTAATTGACATAGCTCCACTAGTCCAAATGGCATGAAAATTAATATGTAGCTTGTTGAATGTCTTCTGTTTAGGATATAATTTTTGTGGAATTTACTGTGCTGTTTTGATATTTTTTTGATTGAAATCATTCTGGTTGTTTATATGTGATTCAACTTTGCTCACTTTGCCTTAATTTGTGCATAAAATGAAATTAGTGCCTAGTTTGGATATGAGACCAATTGGGATCTCTTCTTATTTGAATTATCTTGACTTTGATCATGTTTTACTTGCTGTTTTAAGAGTTTTCCATCCTTTGGACCCTAGGCTTGTCCTAGTGGTCTTGTTACTTATGTTTGAGCTTGACTTTGACTTTTCAGGTTAAAAAGCTAATGCCTTAAGGAGGTTGATGCATATTTGAGTTGAATTCATTTGACAAATTGTTTGTTTTGTAGGATGCTTAGCTCATTTGAGCTTTGAGCCTTGTGCTTTGCACATGTTTGATTATGATTGATTATTGGTTTATTACCTTGCCTGTTTGATTTTGAATGGGATGCTGATTATATTTGATTGATTTCAGGTACCCTTTAGTTGCTCAGTTCTCTTAAGAACTTGCATTGCTTTGCTTGTATAGCATTTGCATTGAGGTAGACTCTCTCGTCTCCATGTAGTCTGGAAGACCTGGCTTGTTATTTAGCCAGGCAACTGTCTGAAGTCCTCCTTAAGAGGCGATGTTTGTGATTGTTTATGTTTGTCCCAAGCAGGAAAAGTCCTCATTTGAGGCAATTGGTGGATATAAGAGATATGTAGCCTATCTCCCACTATTCTGTGAGTCTTCTCCTTGCTCCCATTACATGGTTGTAGCATTGAGATCCAAACCCAAGATCTATCGAGTCTAATTTGTGGAGAGAGTTCCTACTTTCTGAACTCCCACACCTTCTGATATTCAATACTCTCCCTGACCAGAGATAAGAGTGATGAGGCACACCCCTCATATCCTTTCATCTGCTTCACCTTAGCCCCTCAATGGCAAGGTTAAGAGCACCTTTAACCCTATTCCAGTTGGCTTTAATGCCTCACCCTTTTGCTTGAGCCTCATTGAATGGTTATAGTGTGTGCTACTTGAATTTATGTGATTGATTACTTGATTCATTTATACATGATTACTTGATTTGCCATTGTGCATTTACTATCATTGATTGCCATTGTGCATTTATCATCTTTGTTTGCCATTAGTGCATGATCATTTCTTTTGTCCTTGTGACATTGATGTTTTCCCATTGAGGACAATTGTAAGTCCATATCGATTGGCTTTTGTTCCTATGACATGGAAGGGATAGAGTGTAAGACCACTTCATTGGTCACTCATATCCTCTTTGCTCTTTGATTGAGCTTGTTGTTGTATGTGAGGATTCATTGTAAGTCCATGTAATTTGGCATTTGTTTTCCTATGATCATATGTGGAGGTTAATCTAAGTCCAGATAGATTGGCAGTTTACTTCCATGTTTTGTTTTTGTTTTGCTTTTATGAGATTGGAGTAAGACCATTTATTGGCATCCGGTATCATTGTTTATTTTAGGAGATTGGTGTAAATCCATTTATTGGTATCCGGTATCCGCTTTTGTGTGAGATTGGAGTAAGACCATTTAGTGGCATCCGGTATCACCTTGTCTTTTATTTTGCTAACTTGCCTTGTCTCTTATTCCAAAGGACACACTTGAATCATTTTCTATATGATTTCAAGAGGTGAACCTCTAGGAAGTTTTACACTCCACCATCCAGCCATTTTTGTTTCAAATCCTTTTCACATTGTTGACTCTTCAAACTTGTATATACATGTTGTGCAAACATTCTCACCTCTTTCCAAATTAGAAACTTGGACCTTAAGTCCATGATTTTCCAAACTTCATTTTTTGTAAATACTTCATTTCGAATTGACTTTAATCATACTTTGACCATACTTTGTAAATAATTCCAAATCAATTAACTTCGTCCACTCAATTTGTTTTGTGGCTTTGTCCATGCTTGTTAAGTTTTCATACATTAGCCATATGTTTGATTTACCCTAGTTGGTTGATATTAATCTCACCTATTTGTCCTTAGTTGATTGAATTGTAAGTCTTCCTTGCTTATTATAGGGTTAACCCCTCACTAGCAAGTTGAAGCTTTTCTCACATGGTGGACTTGTTGTTTCTTAAGGTTGAGTTTTCTCCCGTGGGTAACGTAAGACCTTAGAGCTTATGTTTTAAAATTGAATCCACTAACTTTTTGAAGTTTTTAGCCGAACTACGGCGTTTTGATCCTTACCTTTGATGGAAGGTACGTAGGCAACGGGTTCATCCGTTCGAACACAAAAATAACTAACTTGTATATTCTTTTCTCATCTTCCCAATCATGTTTGCACAATACGTCATAAACAAATAAACATTTTTATACAACAAGTGTGAAAAGGGCTCCCTAGGAGTACCTAGGACGTGATGGGTGCCTAACACCTTCCCATTGCGTAATTTACCCCTTACCCAGATTCTCTGATCTTTCATTAGTTTTCTATGTGTAAAACTTCTTAGGTTTTTGTTCGCTTTTTAACCAGTCCTTAGGATAAATAAAAGTGCGGTGGCGACTCGAATTCATTGTATACTTTGCTTATGGTTTAATCAATAAATCATATAGCGACGAATACACCGCTACAGTCACGAGCATGGAGTTTAGGTTAAGAACCACCCCAAAGGGAATGTATTAGGGTTTAAACCTGCAAAACATGTTCTACAAGAGGTGCCCATAGTCATCATCCCATCTTTCGGATATTATCAGAGAAACGACTACTCGTATTCCAAAAATATTCTCAAGAGAGACTCTTATGAGTGTAGTATCGTGTAACAATCGTATCAAATCTTACACTTGAACGATTTTCGCACTACATCCTAAAAATAGGCCAAGATGGGCTTGGTAAACTAAGGTCCTTGGCTTCTAAGGTCTATATTGGAAAGAGTAATGTCTAACCACAACTTACTTGTGTGACATTATTGATCCCAACATGACCTCCACCAAGTGAATGGACTTGCAAGTCAACTTGCTAAGGAAAAACTCCACACAAGTCAACAAGACTATGCCATTCTCCTATCCTAAGTGCACTCGAGTCCGGGTATAGAACTCATCTTACAAAGATCACCAAGCATACAAGGAATTATTATCAAGCAAATCAATCATTACATACAATACAGTGATCCCAAATTGCACAAAAATATGTCACAATACAATACAACAAGCATGAAAAGTTGGCAAAACCCACTAGGCAAAAGGTCCCCAGCAGAGTCACCACTTTTCTGTAGCGGGGTATTGGTTACCATTAGAGATATTGACTAAATCCAAGGTAAATCATACAAAGTCGAGTCGCCACCGCACTTCTATTTATCCAAAGGAATGGTTAGAAAGCGAACAAAAACCTAAAAGTTTTAACAAAAACTAGTAAAAGAGAAACAGAGATCTGGGTAAGGGGGTTGGTTATGGAATGGGAAGGTGTTAGGCACCCAAAACATCCTAGGTACTCCTAGGGAGCCCTTTTCACACTTGTGAAGGTTGTTGTCTTGTGAAAATTTTGTTTGTGCAAACATGATTGAAGAGATGAGAAGAGAATGTACAAGTTATTTACATTTTGTGTTTGGATGGATAAACCCATTGCCTACGTACCATCTTGTAAAAAGATTAGGATCAAAACCTCGTAGTTCGGGGTAAAAATCTCAAAAATGAGTTGGTGAATTGATTGGTCCAAAAGCCTTAAGGTCTTTTGTTATCAAAGGGAGAAAACTCAACCAACCCACAAATCCACCATGTGAGGATAACTTCAACATGCTAGTGAGGGGTTAACCCTATAATAAGCATGGAAGACTCATTGTCCATCACTAAGGATATAGGTGAGTATTACATCTACCTCCAGGATAACTCAAACCTAATAGCTAAAGGTTATGAAAAAAGTTTGATTAAGGAAGTGGCTATTGAAACCACAAAAGACATTTGAATGGGTTATATTTACCAATTAGAAGTACATACAAAAGTGGTCAAAGTTGACTTGGAGATTCAATTCAAAATAAGTGTTATGAAAAAGAAAGTTTGAAAATCAAAAGCATAAGGCTTAGGTTTCTAATGTTTGAAAACAATAGTTAAATGTTTGCACAAAAAGTTTTGGCTTGGGTTAGAGTGGAGAGAAGAAGAAGAATGGCTAAGTCCTAAGCAAAACAAAAAGAGAAAGGATAAAGGGACAAAACCACAATGGAGTTCCTCTCTTGAGATCATATTGATGATCTAAGTAGCTCCCATCCTTTGGAATAAGCAACCACAAAGTATAAGCAATCAAACAAGTCTCATAAGAGATCCTCAATGTATCTTGTATCTTCCACTTGGATGAACATGGCAATGGTCCTCCAATTAAGCTCAAATGGAAACTCCTAGCACAAAAGCACACACATCAAAAGTTCCATGAAGTAAAACAAGAATGGATAAGAGTGAGTTTAGAGATTTAGTCCTTCTAATCCATCTTCAACATTAAGATCCTTTACTCCAAATTTGCATAAGGAAAGTCCTAGAATCTAAGTCCAATTCTCCATTTCTTTGCATAGGGAAAGTCCTAGAAACTAAGTCCATTTCTTTGCATTTTGGTTCACAACAATCAAAACAAGACACAAGCATAATAGTATATACACAATCATGTGCTCAAGTGAGCAAAAGGCAAATGGCATTAACATAAACATGTGCTCAAATGAGCAAAGAGAAAAGCAAATGGATAATATGTGCAAGAATTGTAAATTGCATAAAAATAAATTGCATAAAGTAAATGTTAATTGTCAATAGTTAGTAGTGTTAGTAGTTAGTGTGCCATAAGGCAAATTTAGCGCTATGTTAAGCAATCGTAATTGGACATATGTAAAAGTCACATCTATCTGAGGCCGGTCAATAATAATGTAGGCAACAAACACAAGTTAGGAGTCTTGATTAGTGAACCAAGTCCCAACAACTTGCCATGCCAAAAAGGAGAGGAAAATTGATCTTGTATTGGTTTAAGCCTTATGCATGATTTAAAAGACAACCTATCCTTAATGCAAAGCCATTCACTTGATCAATTGATCAAGATGAATTAGATTTGAATCAAGGAAGGTTAAATCCCTCTATTCAATGCTAACTTATCAACCTTCAACTCATTGATAAAAAAAAAGAAAAAGAAGAAGAAGAAGAAGAAGGAGATGAATAAGAGAAATGGAAATGGCAAAAATTAAAGTGCATTAAATGAAACCTCATGTACCAATCCTCATATGTTGACCAATGACATTGAAAGTCAAGGTCAAACAATCAAAAACAGAAGTGAGATGAAGATTGGAAGTCAAGAAAAGAATAAAATATTTTTGGCATTTCTTTATATTAAGAATAAACTTGAATTAAAATAAATGGAAAGGTCAAACTTCAAAATCACTTCAAATCAACCTTGAAAGGTCCAAGTGATTTATCCTAAGTTCAACAAGGTCAAATAAGGTTTGACAAAAAATTTCAGCATTTTTAAAAGTTAGAAACTATTTTTAATCAATTAAAAATGAATAAAAATAACCTAATTGAACTAAAATCTCAAATAAATCTCAAATCAATTCAAAATTGATGAGAATATTTTTCATAGATCCATCATCATTCAAATAGGTTAGGAAAATATTTTTGCATTTTTTGAATATCAAAAACTATTTAAAATGAATTAAAAAAAACCAGAAAAGAGAAAATTTACAAAAAATATCAAATGACAAAATAAAAAAAAATTAAAAATCAGAAATAGAAACTAGAATTTATTTGGGAACTAATGCAATTGGTCCCATAATTTTTGGATAAAAAATGAAAGAGATATTGATTTTTGAAAATAATTGGAATTAAAGAAAATAAAAGGAAAATAAAACAGAAAATAGAAATTGTAAAAAGCGTGGACCGTCTGATCTAAGCTCATTAATTGAGCTGGCAAATCAAGAGGCCACGAAGCACGCGCCTACTATGGATCCAAGTCAATGCGTGCACATGTGAAACAATAGGAAGTCATAACAAGCAAGGGACGAGATTCAATCTGGGAAATAGATCCAATGGCCAGGGTTTGATCTGGAGATGATGAAGCCACTGGAGCCACCGTCTTCTCCGGTGAGCTCCAGGATTCCGGCCAAATTGCAGAAATTAAAGAGGCAACCAAAACATGCGATCTATACATCAATAGAAAGCTAGGATGATGTACATCATCCCTATACCATCCATTTTCCTTCTAGATCTCTATAATGTGAGAAATCAGAGCTGGAAAAATCTGGTGTTCATCATGAACTCAATGAATTGCAAACATCAAAAGCATAAACATGATGCCTCTATTGAGAGGACTTCAGCCAACACAAAACCACAACCAATAGGTCAAAGGATTAGGAGAATAGAAGAAAATACCAGTTGGAGTTCAATTTTGAGTTCTGGTGATTTGAGCTTGAAACCTTACTTGCTTTATCAAAACAGAAGTTCAATGAAGTGTATGGTGAAGGTCTAGAAGCACTAGATCTGAGAATTCAACCAGATGAAGTTGAATTTCAAATCTGAAAAAAAATGAGAAAAGTGAGCTTGCTTCTTTAGTGATGGTTAGGGAAATATTTCTGCAGCATTTCAGGTTGAGATTGGCGTGTCAAATGAGTGAGCATGGCAAGGTATTTATAGCTGAAGCTGATGCCAAAATGAGAAGAAACTCGTGTGCATGAAGCTTTGGGTCCTCCATGCATGGGCCTGTACAGGCGCATGTGAGGCCCAAAAGCTGATGGATTTGCAAGCTGATAGCACAATGAATTGATTTGGTCGTGTAATTTGCCTTGCAATAGCTTGCATTTCAAGGTTCAATGTGAATTCTCCATTTGCACCTAAACAATCATCTCTTCGAAAGTGCCATTTAGAAAATCCAAGCATATGCATATGGGTAATGGTTGGAAAGGTATTTGTATGAGGAACAATTGTTATGTTGGACAAAAACTCATTTGGAGTGGGGAAATTTATGAAATTTGAGTTTAAAGTGTGATGTGCAAAACATGCCAAGGCAAGGTTTCTAAAATTGGCCAACTTTCAAGCCCTTCTGGTTTGATGATGCAAGCTTCAAATGAAAAAACCTCCAACATCAAAGTTGTAGATCTTTTCAAGAAAATCAAAATGGACTTACATTTTGCATCATTTTGATTTTTGATGAAGAAGTTATGAGCACTTGAAGTTAGACTTTTTTGGCTTTTAATTCCTTTGACCCAAAAGGACCTATAATGTCTTGCATTATCACATGTATTTCCTTTAAGATTTTGAAATTTTGTTCAACATAACATTTTAAGTAGACATCTCAAGATTTCCAATGCATTTGATCCCACCTCAAAATCATAAAAAATGAATGAGTTATGTACTGGGGAAGTTGATCCAAAATTAGGGTTTCAGTCAAAATGACCTATAAAGTATTGGAATGGCAGATGGTTTTCCAAGCTTCAAATCAAATTTTGATGAACATGAAAGTTGTGCATATTGTCCTTAAGAACATATTTTCTTTTGGAACCATCTCCATTTGACCTACACATAAAAAGTTAGGTCTCAGTGTATTTCAAAATAGTTAGATGATTTGACTGATCAACTTTTCAAGTCCACAACTCATATCTTGATGAATTGATGATTGAGGACACTCAAATAAGTTCAAATATGCATAAAATGATGAATTGAAGAACTTCCCTTGATTGTATTTGACCATGGGCTGAGGTTGCTTCATGAGCAAGGCATTGTGGTGCACAGATGGATTAGGGTTTCTCTGAAGAACAAGACCTCAAACCCTTTGACTTGTTTTGATCAAAATGATGAATGGAGATGCTAGGGAGGCATATTTTATGGATGAGAGCTTTGGGGACCATTACCATGCTGGTTGTCATCTCTTCTTGACCATGTCTTTGTACCAATGATCTCCTAGAAGCTTTGGACTTTGTGATTGCTCAAGCTACAAATAAAAGAGGTTAGTGACATATTTTTGTGCTTTTGGTTAGTAAAAAAAAGAGAAAAGCAATGATATACAATTCAAGCATGTTTGGTGATCTCAAACCACTCACAAGGAGTCGCACCCAAAGGTAAAGGGAACCAAGATGCTTATGATCCTTGAGGCAATGCAAATGCAATGTTATGATGCCATGAGGGATCTTAGGGACAAAATTGGGGTCTTACAACACCATCCCACTCTTCACAAGCTTTTGGACAAAACCTCAAATCCCTTCAAAACACCAAATAAATGGTCAAGGGATTTATCCGAGGTCAAACAAGGTCAAAGGACCTTAGACAAAAACTTTCATAATTTTTGGAAAGTCAGGAGTATTTTAAAATATTTAAAACATGTCAAAAATCAATTAATTCATGAAAAATATCAAATTTGATCCAAAAATGATTTTTATTCAAAATATAGAAGAGGAAAATATTTAAAGAATTTTGGTGAAAGTCCCATATTTTTTGGGTTAAAAATGAAATTTCTATGAATTAAACAAAATAAATGGATTAGATGTAAAAGTCACAAATAAAAGATAAAAAAGAAAAAACGAGGGCCATCAGATCTCCCTCATTAATTGAGGTGGCATATCTGATAGGCAACACGTACTATCCACCAAACACCCTAGTCAACGCGCATATAGCAATGGTAATCAAAATGGATGATCAGGATTAGAACGTGGCTTCATGATCAGATGGTCTGGGCAATGCTAGCACACCACCGGAGCCCTAACTCCGGTCATCTTCTCAAGTGGACCTCACCAAACTAGTCCACCCTCAAACAACGAGAAAATGAAAAGTAAGGACACTATTTTAAAGAGAAAAGCTCAAGAGCTTGAATCTGGCCTCAATTTTGTCCAATTCCAAATGTATTGAGAGATATGAGGAATTGAATTTTGAGGTACACAATCTGAGTTGCTTTGATTTTACCTCAAAGCAACTCAATCTTGTTTCCTACATTGGTAGGTCTTCAGACAACCAATAAACAAAAAAAATGATGGAGAATTGAGAGAGAATAGAAGGCTTGAAGTTTCTGAAAATTCACCTTCGGGTAGCAATGATTTGACTTGATATCAATGTGAATCCACTTGGTTCTTCCTCCTCTTGCTTGCAATGATCAATTGAGATGAAAATGGCAATGAATCCTTGGAGTTTGAATCTCAAAACAGAAAGAGAAATTCAAACTCGATTTTAAAGAAATATTCAAGGAATTCTATGGAGTAGGGTTCTGGGTTAGCTTGGCAAGGATTGGGAAATGTATCTCCTCTATTTCTGAAGCAATGTATTTGTATTTATAGGCAAGGGAAATGCTTTCTACACCATTTGAATTTTGAGCCAAAAATAGAAATCCAAGTGTATGGGTGCATGGGTATGTGTTAGGCCCAAAATGATCATTGCAAATCACTCCAATTCATGCACAAATGTTACTGATGTCACAATATGGAACCATGCAAAGCTAAATGAAAATTGCATTCAAATGTTTCCAAAACAAACCATGAGAAGAACCCATGTGCATGTCCCTCAATTCTTGTCCAAATGAAGTGATCTTGGATGATTTGGAAAGGTGACATCAAGTGGAACAACTTTGATGTTGAAAACGTTTCCATTTGGAACTTGGATCATGATGAATTTGGAGGTGGAAGTTGGAGAAATCAAACATGGTTGAAAATTTTCTAAGTACAAAGTCAAATGACCACTTCTTCCATCTTCAGTAACTTTTGCTATGATCTCCAAATGAAAGTTGTTTCTAAGTACAAAGTCAAATGACCAAAATTGTCGCACTTCCATCCATATTAAATTTGGGCACAAATTTGACATCATTTGGATTTGGCATGAGGGAGTTATGGATTTTAGAAGTTGAGGAAAATTGCTTGTTCAATGGTAATGGCCCAAAATGACCTATAATGTTTCCTCTTTGCACATGTCCTTTCAAGTTGAATTTGATATTTCTTAAAGAATAAACATTGTAAAATACATCTTGAAATTGATCATGAAACTTGGATGGGCTTCATATCATAAAAATTGAGCAAGTTATGGTCCTTAGAAGTTAACCTTCTAATTAGGGCACAAACAAAATGACCTATAATCTTTCACCATAAAAATGACTTTCAAAGCAAACCTAGCTCTTTATGTCAACATGAAAGTTGTTTGTAATGTCATAAAGAGTATGTTTTCTCTTGGAATCATTTTCATATGATAAACAATTGTAGGAGATAGGGTCTAGGGAACCCCAGTTTTGACCAGTTGACTTTCTCTAGTCAACCTCCTTGAACCAACTTGCAAATTTGAAGTTCTCTTGATCTTTGGGACTCATGGAGGATCATATATGCTTGAGATGATGTGTCATGAAGTATCCCTTAATATCTTTGACCAATGGTTGAAGAAACATATTGAGGAAGTCACATAAGATACTCAAATGAATTAGGGTTTCCAAGACAAAGAAGCTTCAAACTCTTGATGAATTCTTGATCAAGTTGACAAATGAAGAACACGGGGATCCATATATGATGTTTTAAAACCAATGTGAATCTTTCTTTGACTTCTCTTCGCATTGAGGGTCTCAAACCCTAGTTGTGAGCTTGATGAGGCACAGGTGGACACATACATTACCTACAAAAGAAACAACACTACACATAGACATATTTTTGGTATTTTTGTTAGTAAACAAAAGAAAATAAAGTATGATACATTCAAATAGTGCTCGGTGATCTCTCCCAATGTAAACCCAATGAATTATGGGTAAGGAGGATGTCAAGGTGTGATCCCAAAGTCAATGCAAATGATGAGATATCATGAGGGATCTTAGGGTTAAAATTGGTGTATTACACTGTGTGCGGAGCAGAAACGGATGGAGGTGGAATGTGTGAAGATTGTAATTGTGAAGGAGATGGTGTTGATAGTATTTATTGATGATGTTGTTGTTACTAAGTTTCGGAAACTTGAGGAGTTTCTGTAATAGGTTCTATGATGGGTGTTTCTATGAGAGGTGGAAGTAAAATAGGTTTAAAGATTGGTTGGGAAAAGATTGGTTGAGAAAAAGATGAATTAGGTTAAGAAATGGGAGGTGGATGAATTGGTAAGATCCTTTCAGAAACAATAGAATTAGAAGCAGTGAGATTACTAGCTTCAGGAAGCTTATAAGAAGTAGTGTCAGAAGCTTTGGAAGATTGGTGGACAACTCCAGACGTGTCCTTCAGAAGCATTGCTTTCTGGCGCTCATTTAGATGTACTTCATCCTCATCCAGAAGGACATCAACTTTCTTTTTCTTCTTATGAGGCCTTGAGATCCTTCTTATCTTGATTCCTTTTTTTCCTTTCCCCATGGACATCGGGATAAGTTTCTGGTATATTGAAAGGATCAACCAGTGGATCAATTCCATCCTTCAGACAACTTTCCAGGTAGTACTGCAGAGCCTCTAGAGGATCAATCTTGGTAAAGATTGGAAAGTTGTCAACTGGAATTCTCAATCCACATTTATCATGCTTTGAGGGAATGAAATTTCGCCTTACAACCTTAGATATGAGACCCATTCTCTTGAGATTATTGCCCCAGAAGATCTTTCCAGCATCCTTCACCAATTCATCAGCCAGACCACTAATTAGAAGGTCATCCACCAGACCATTCTCCACAAGAATATAAAAAATAAGCCTTCCATTTGGAATGAACTTACTTTTGCTTTTCTTTGAAGAAATACTAGTTCTGGATTCTCTGATTGAATCCCTCAGAAATTTGAACAAGACAGAAGGGAGTACTAGCTTGAGACCATTTTCTAGAAAGAATAACATAAACGTCTGACGAGTGTTGACATAGTCAGGCCTATTGGTGTGAGGTTTATGATGAATGCAACCCATAATGATCTTGAACCACACTCTTAGGTTGTTTGTCAAGTCCTTAGCATTGGGACCTATATCATTCTCAAGATTGGTTCCAGCTTTGAAGATAACATGAGCTATTGTTGCTTCTCTCTTAGCATTGATCTTGGCACTATGAATTCTTTTCCTCTTTCCATTGTGCGAGATTATATCAGCAATGGATTTCTCAGTGATGAGAATCTTCCTGTTCATAACATAGGAAGTTATTGTTTCCTTTTCTGCTGTAGCATGCACCGAAAACTGCTTCACAAGCACTGGATAAATAAGACCAATTAATCTTTCAAATAAACCCTTTCCATTCTTGGCGTTCCAAGGTTTCAGATAAATCAAAGCCATTATCCTTCGAATTTTTGATATCCATGATAGTCTCACAGAACGCCATTAACTCATTTATAGGAGTATTTAGAGTAAACTTAGGAATCCCTTCCATAACATGATGGTTTTCATCAGCCATGCAACGACTGGGAGAAAGTTGTTTTTGAATCTGTTGTTGAGGAGCATCCATTGTTGAAGTTGAGGGAGAGGTTGAGCAGTTGTAGAGAGGTGTTTTAGGTTTGAAAGACAAAAGTGTGAGAATATTGTGCGCGTAGTGTGAAAATGTGAGTGAAATGGGTTTATATAGATTTTTTTTTGCAATGATGACAAGTAAAAATACGGAGTCATGGGGGGAAGTGTAAGAGTTTTTAACCTGATTCTAAGAATTGTGAAACCCAATGTGCACGTTATTATCACACATGCTCAGAAAGTGGGACAATTGTCACCACTTAGAACCACATAAAATCAAACGATATGACAACCATTTAATGGAAAGACTGTTCAGAATCAAGAAGACAAATCGATAAGATTGCTTCTGATCAGAACCTTTCTAATTCATGAAACTTCCTTAGTTCAGAAAGCTCATGTTTCAGAGTAAACAAATAAAATATCAGAATCTAATCTAGAGTTCTAAAGATTTAAACATTCTGAAATACATCTTTTCATTATGGATATAAATCCATAAAAAAGTTTTCAGAATGAAAACGAATCTATCTTCATCAAGGGATTTTGTAAAGGTATAAGCCCATTGATGGTTTGTATCAACAAATTTTAGATGAAAAATACCCTTATGAACATAGTCACGTAAAAATGATGTTTAATTTCAATATGCTTAGCCCTAGAATGCAAGATAGTATTCTTAGACAAACAAATATCATAAGTATTATCGCAAAGAATAGGAATGATACGCTCAGATATCTGATAATCTTCCAGCTGACTCTTCATCCAGAGTATCTAAGTGTTGCATCCGGAAGTTGTAATATATTCAGCTTCAGTTGTTGAAAGCGCAATGGTTAACTGTCTCTTGCTGGACCATGAGGTCAGATTGTCTCTCAGAAATTGACAACTTCCAGAAGTACTTTTCCTTTCTATTTTGTCTCAGGCATAATCAACATCACAATAGCCTCCTAATTTGTATTTACTTGATTTTCTATAAAATAAACCAAGGTTAGTAGTATCTTTCAGATACCTAAAGATTCTCTTAACAACACTTAAGTGAGTTTTCCTAGGATCTGATTGGAAGCGAGCATATAAGCAGACACTAAATAAAATATCAGGTCTAGAAGCAGTTAGATAAAGGAGAAAGTCTATCATACCTCTGAATAACTTCTGATTTACCTTATTGATTACCCCTTCTTTCTCCATAATACATGTAGGATGCATTGGAGTCTTTGCTTGCTTGCATTCTAAGAAGTTAAACTTCTTGAGGAGTTCCTTTGTATATTTTCTATGATGAATGTACGTTCCTTTTAAACGTTGATCAATCTGGATTCCCATAAAGAACTTGAGTTCTCCCATCAGACTCATTTCAAATTCTTCCTGCATTGACTTAGCAAAATCCTTTCACAATGAAGCATTAGCAGAACCAAAAATAATATCATCAACATAAATTTGCACAACCAGAATATCATTCTTAAAGGTTTTGCAAAATAGAGTTGTGTCCACTTTCCCTCTGGTAAAATTATTTTCCAAAAGGAAGTTACTTAGTCTATCATACCAAACTCTGGGAGCTTTTTTAAGAACATATAACGACTTTTTCAATTTAAAAACAAAGTCAAGATTTTGAGAGCTTTCAAAACTAGGAGGTTGGTGCACATATACTTATTCAAAAATATATCAATTTAAGAATGCACTCTTAACATCCATCTGATAAAGGCCGATGTTATAATTGAGTGTAAACGAAATTAAAAGATGAATAGACTTTAACCTGGCAACTAGAGAAAAGGTTTTTGTATAGTCTATACCTTCTTGCTGACTATAACCTTGTGTTACCAATCGAGCCTTGTTTCTGACAACTTTTCCCTTCTCATTGAGCTTGTGTCTGAAGACCCATATGGTTCTAATAACATGGAAACCCTTTGGTTTCTAAACAAGATCCCAAACATCTTTTTTGGTGAATTGATTCAGTTCTTCTTGCATGGCCAGAATCCATTCATTATCTAGAAGAGCTTCATCAATATATGTGGGTTCTATCAAAGATACCAAACCTAGAAGAGTCTCTTCAAAAGGTTTGAATGAAGATATAGTTTTGACTGGAGCATTTTTATCTCCTAGAATCAATTATTCAGAATGAGAGGTTCTTGGTCTACTCTTTTTTGATGAGTTGGACCAATGACAGCTTCTGGTTGAGTCGCTTCTGAGTTGTTTGCTTCAGATTCTTTAGCTTTGCCTTCTGAGTCTTTTCTCCGTAATCATTATCCTTGTATTATGAAAGATTAATCTTTAAATATGCAAATTTCTCAACTAGCTTTGACTTTTCAGGGTCAATCTTATCATTGAATCTAACATGAATTGATTCTTAAACAATTTGTGTTCCAGTGTTAATAATTTTGTAGCCTTTAGAGCGTTCAGAATATCCTAACAATAAACACTTTTGCGCTTTAGAATCAAACTTGCCAAGATTCTCTTTAGTGTTTAACATTAAACACTCACAACCAAAAGGGTGAAAGTAAGAAACGTTGGGCTTTCTATTCTTCCACAATTCATAGGGAATCTTACCCAGAATAGATTTAATAACAAGTGTCTTAACTGCTTCTGCCCCGAAATTCTTAGCAATATCAGTTTTTTGGATCATGGTGCGAGCAATTTATTGCAAAGTCCTATTCTTCCTTTCTATAATTCATTTTGCTGTGGAGTTCTAGGATGAGAGAAATCATGGGAAATTCCATTTGTATCAAAAAGATTTTTAGAAAGTTTATTTTCAAATTCGCAACCATGATCACTTCTTACTCTGACTACTTTGTAGTTCATTTTTGTTTGCACTAGTGAGAAGAAAGTGGAGAACACAGAATATGACTCATCCTTGTGTTTCAAGAATTCTACGCATGCCCATCGACTATAGTCATCAGCAATGAACAATCCATACTACTTTCCATTGATAGTGGCAGTTTTCATTGGTCCAAACAAATCAATGTGTAGAAGTTCTAACAGTCTAAAGGTAGAAATAACAATTTTTATTTTGACAGATGTTTTAGAAAACTTTCCATTATGACATGCTTCACAAAGAGCATCTGAAGAGAACTCCATGTTGGGTAAGCCTCTGACTAATCCAAGCTTATTTAGCTAAGAAATCCTTCTCATGCTAACATGGCCCACACGTATGTGCCATACCCATTGCTCTTTATTAACAGAGATTAGACATTTTACATTTTGATCCTAAAGATCATAACGTCTGATTTTATAAATGTTGTTCTTTCTCCTCCCGTTAAAAATAATTGTACCATCTTTCTGACTAATATCCTTACAGGAATTTTGATTAAAATTGATATCTAACCATTGTCACTAAGTTGACTAATAGACAAAAGGTTATGCATCAGACCATCAACTAAAAGAACATTAATAATAGAAGGAAGTTTATTGTACCCATAGTTATGGAGCCAATGATCTTTCCTTTCTGGTTTCCTCCGAAACCAACGAAGCCTCCAGACTTAAGTTCAAAATCTTGGAATATAGACCTTCTTCCCGTCATATGTCGTGAGCATCCACTGTCCAGCTACCATGACTAGTGTTTCAGCTGAGCTGCTAAGGATGTTTGTAACATAAATTAGTTTATCCTTAGGTACCCACTTTCTGGGTCCTCTCTTGTTAGTTTTCCCAGAGTTTCTTACAACTTTGGGTCTTTGAGCAAAAGGATAATTATGGGGGATTTGTGCATGATTCTTAGGTTTTAGAATTGATTTCTTACCCTTTGTATGTTTCTGTGTCTGTGCAGAAATATCAAGCTCGGTGCCAGCAAGCATGAAATGCACATAGAGAAGTTTTGGTTTTACCTTCTGACTTTTTCCAGGTTTTATAGTTTCTGTAAAACCTAAATCTTTCTTTCCATTTCTGCTTACTCCATAGATCAAAGAAGTATTTTTCTTCTATCTATGCTTTTAGCTAGAAAGTACTGGAATGCTCTGTCATATCTAATGATGTAATCAGTAGCAGGAGCTTCTGAAACTATTTCCTCCTCTAGTTTTGAAATTTTGCTTTTCAAAGCAGAGTTGTTACTTTCTAAAAAAAATACTTTTTTCATTTAGAGAGGAAATATATTTCTCAAGCTCACTGTGAGTTTTATAAGCAACTAGTTGGACTTGTTTAAGGTCCTCGTATGTACTCTGAAGACTCTGGTACCTTTCAAGCATTTCAGAGAGACATGATTCAAGATCATAACAAGATAGGTTAGAAAATACCTCTTCAGAATCGGGGTCAGATTCTAATTCTGAAAATACCTTGTCTTCTGGTTCTTCAGAACCTTCAATATCATATGTAGTTTCCATCAATGCAACATTGGCTTTTTCTTCGTCAGAATCTTCTTCTTCGGATTCTAAGTCATCCTATGTAGCCACCAGCCCCTTCTTGCCTTTAGAAAAATTATTCTTAGGCCTCCTTTCCTTTTTCAGCTTAGGACAATCATTTTTGTTGTGACCTGCATCCTTGCACTCAAATCAGATAACTTCTTTTCCAGAACCTTGCTTCTTCTGTCCAGACGAAGGATCAAAATGACCAGTAGTCCTTTTCGCTCCTCTGAACTTGCCTTGACTATTGCGCATGTGCTTCCAGAGTCTGTTGAATCTCTTTGAAATTAGAGACAACTCATAATCATCTTCTGCATCTCCATCAGATCCTTCTGATCTTCCTCAACTTGATAATATTTTGTTTTCTCAGTCTTAGACTTTAAAGCAACAAATTTACCTCGTTTCTGAGGTTCATCTTCCTCGAGCTCAATCTCGTAGCTTCTTAAAGAACTAACAAATTCCTCAAGACTGATACTGTTTAAATCCTTTTCCAACTTTAAAGTAGTTACCATATATCTCCATTTTTTAGGAAGACTTCTGATAATCTTCTTAACGTGGTCAGCTGTAGAGTGTCCTTGGTCCAGAACTTTCAGTCCTGCAACAAGCATCTGAAACCTTGAGAACATAGTCTTAAATGTTTCATCATCTTTCATTTTGAATGCCTCATACTTATGGATTAAGGCCAAGGCCTTTGTCTTATTTACCCGAGCATTCCCCTCATGAGTCATCCTCAGAGAGTCAAATATGGATTTGGCAGAATCTTTGTTTGTTATCTTCTCATACTCAGTATAAGAGATAACATTTAGCAATATAGTTCTGGCCTTATGATGATTTTTGAAATCTTTCTTTTGTTGATCAATCATAGCACTTCTTGCTACATTATTTCCTTCAGCATTAACTGGGTGAATGTAGCCATCGACTACAAGATCCCAGAGAACAACATCGTAACCAAAAAATAAACTTTCTATTCTATCTTCCAATAATCATATTTCTCACCATCAAAGATTGGTGGTTTTGCACTGTAGTGATCTCTTTCATTATTGTTAACAACGTTAGCAGTGTTAGCAGCAGCCATTGGTTCTCAAACAAAACTGGATCGGTACTGAACATGGTGAAGTGTTGATAAAACTTTTATCACAATCAGAATCGGAGCTCTGATTCCAATTAAAGATGTGAAAAAAACAAGAAAGGGGGGTTTGAATTGGGTTTTACAAAACAAAAGTTTTTTTACCAACTCAAGAACACCACTAAAAAGTTAATAACAAAGAGATAAAAACACAAGTATTTTATTCTGGTTTGCATGAAACTCAAAGCTACTCCATTCCACCCGCCAAGGGGTATTGCCTTATACACAAGGACTTAATCCACTATAATCAACAGATAACAATAATCACAAAGAACAACCTTCTTTGTCTTCTCAAGGATCCGACTATACCATAGTCTCCTTAAGGATCACAAAGAATAACCTTCTTTGTCTTCTCAAGAAGCCAACTATACCATAGTCTCCTTAAGGAATAAAAACAATGTTTGAATAATATTTTGTATGTTACAAGTTGCTTCTATACAAGCAGATTTTATACAAATGATAAACATATACTAAAAGAAAAACTGTGTACAAAGAATGATAACTTTTTAAAGTGTAGCAGCGCTTTTGTATATTTCTTCGTTTGTCACACTGCTTTTCTTCAAGTATCCAAGTCCTACTTATATATCCTAAGAAGGCGACCATCGGTGGGAAAAATGGGGAAAGCTCATAGAGCGGTTGTCCACTGTTGGATGGTGAAAGGAGTGATACTGTGTACAATCCTTCACCCACAAAATCAGTCACATGTGTGATGTATAATATTGTCCTTTCCCACGAAATCAGGTAATGGAAAGGATATTCGATTTATACTATGTAATATTTGATCACATACCCATTTGACCTTATCTTCAGGTTCAGTGGATTCTGATGAAAGTCGATGAAGCATGAAATGAAGAAACATAAAGTTGGATTCTGAAACTTTAGAATCTTTGGTCAGAACCTTGATAGCGTTAGTAGTCTGGCTTGACATCTTGAGAATCTTCAGAGTCTTCAGAATCTATAGTCAGAACCTTGAAAACCTCAATCATCTGGCTTGAGATCTTCAGAATTTTCAACTACATAACACAACTTCAGAAGCTTGCCATTCTTCAGAAGCTTGGTGATCAGAGTCACGTCCAGAAGCACGAATTGAGAGAAAGTTACAGCAATAACATAGCATTTTCTCACAAGCTTCTCAGGAGTAAATCAGCACAGAAGCAGAAAGATAAGGACAACAACAACTTTGAACATCTTTCATAACTTCTTATGATTGGCGCGGAAATGGATTTAGAACTCATCATTCAGAAACTGATGATGTTGCACATCATATACTCAGAATCAGGACTGGCTGTTAAAGCTACATAATAACAAACATTAGGGTACCAAAATTGTTCTGACACAAATACAACATTGTTATCATCAAAACTAAAGGTATAGATGAATAAACAAATCTTGTTCTAACAAAGAGAAGAGAGTTTATCTAAGCAATGGGTCTAAAAAGATAAACAAACAAGAGAAGAGTTTGTCTAAGCATGGGGTATGACAAGATAAAAAAACAAGAGAAGAGTTTGTATAAGCATGAGGTCTTACAAGACAAACAAGCATGAGAAGAGATTGTCTAAGCGTAGGGTCTGATAAGACAAACAAGCATAAGAATAAGGTTTTCCTAAGCACATGGTTCGATAAGGAAAACATGCATTAGAAGAGTTTGTCTAAGGACATGGTCTAACAAGACAAACAAGCAAGAGTAGAAGGTTTGCCTAAGCACAGGTTTTGACAAGGCAAACATGCATGAGAGGATTTTGTCTTAGCACCGAGTCTGAAGAGATAAATAAGCATGAGAAAAGTTTTTCTAAGCACGAGGTATGATAAGAGAAACAAGCAAGAGAAGAAGGATTGCCTAAGCACGGGGTGTGACAAGCAAAACAAGCATGAATAAAGTTTGTCTAAGCATGGGGTATAATAAGACAAACAAGAAAGACTATATGATTTGCCTAAGTACATGGTCTAACAAGGAAAACATATTGGAAAAGAGTTTGTCTAAGCACGGGGTATGACAAGACAAACAAGCAAGGGTAGAATGTTTTCCTAAGCACAGGGTCTGACAAGGAAAACATGCACGATAGGAGTTTGCCTATGCCCGGGGTCTGACAAGACCAACAAGCAAGAGTATAAGGTTTGCCTAAGCACAGGGTCTAATAAG
This sequence comes from Lathyrus oleraceus, assembly GCF_024323335.1. Taxonomy (NCBI): domain Eukaryota; kingdom Viridiplantae; phylum Streptophyta; class Magnoliopsida; order Fabales; family Fabaceae; genus Lathyrus; species Lathyrus oleraceus. The sequence continues at coordinate 150,083,856 of NC_066582.1, read as the reverse complement.
GAAAACATGCATGAGAAGAGTTTATCCTGGTTTGCATGAAACTCAAAGCTACTCCATTCCACCTGCCAAGGGGTATTGCCTTATACACAAGGACTTAATCCACTATAATCAACAGATAACAATAATCACAAAGAACAACCTTCTTTGTCTTCTCAAGGATCCGACTATACCATAGTCTCCTTAAGGATCACAAAGAATAACCTTCTTTGTCTTCTCAAGAAGCCAACTATACCATAGTCTCCTTAAGGAATAAAAAAAATGTTTGAATAATATTTTGTATGTTACAAGTTGCTTCTATACAAGCAGATTTTATACAAATGATAAACATATACTAAAAGAAAAACTGTGTACAAAGAATGATAACTTTTTAAAGTGTAGCAGCGCTTTTGTATATTTCTTCGTTTGTCACACTGCTTTTCTTCAAGTATCCAAGTCCTACTTATATATCATAAGAAGACGACCATCGGTGGGAAAAATGGGGAAAGCTCATAGAGCGGTTGTCCACTGTTGGATGGTGAAAGGAGTGATACTGTGTACAATCCTTCACCCACAAAATCAGTCATATGTGTGATGTATAATATTGTCCTTTCCCACGAAATCAGGTAATGGAAAGGATATTCGATTTATACTATGTAATATTTGATCACATACCCATTTGACCTTATCTTCAGGTTCAGTGGATTCTGATGAAAGTTGATGAAGCATGAAATGAAGAAACATAAAGTTGGATTCTGAAACTTTAGAATCTTTGGTCAGAACCTTGATAGCGTTAGTAGTCTGGCTTGACATCTTGAGAATCTTCAGAGTCTTCAGAATCTATAGTCAGAACCTTGAAAACCTCAATCATCTGGCTTGAGATCTTCAGAATTTTCAGCTACATAACACAACTTCAGAAGCTTGCCATTCTTCAGAAGCTTGGTGATCAGAGTCACGTCCAGAAGCACGAATTGAGAGAAAGTTACAGCAATAACATAGCATTTTCTCACAAGCTTCTCAGGAGTAAATCAGCACAGAAGCAGAAAGATAAGGACAATAACAACTTTGAACATCTTTCATAACTTCTTATGATTGGCGCGGAAATGGATTTAGAACTCATCATTCAGAAACTGATGATGTTGCACATCATATACTCAGAATCAGGACTGGCTGTTAAAGCTACATAATAACAAACATTAGGGTACCAAAATTGTTCTGACACAAATACAACATTGTTATCATCAAAACTAAAGGTATAGATGAATAAACAAATCTTGTTCTAACAAAGAGAAGAGAGTTTATCTAAGCAATGGGTCTAAAAAGATAAACAAACAAGAGAAGAGTTTGTCTAAGCACGGGGTATGACAAGATAAAAAAACAAGAGAAGAGTTTGTATAAGCATGAGGTCTTACAAGACAAACAAGCATGAGAAGAGATTGTCTAAGCGTAGGGTCTGATAAGACAAACAAGCATAAGAATAAGGTTTTCCTAAGCACATGGTTCGATAAGGAAAACATGCATTAGAAGAGTTTGTCTAAGGACATGGTCTAACAAGACAAACAAGCAAGAGTAGAAGGTTTGCCTAAGCACAGGTTTTGACAAGGCAAACATGCATGAGAGGATTTTGTCTTAGCACCGAGTCTGAAGAGATAAATAAGCATGAGAAAAGTTTTTCTAAGCACGAGGTATGACAAGAGAAACAAGCAAGAGAAGAAGGATTGCCTAAGCACGGGGTGTGACAAGCAAAACAAGTATGAATAGAGTTTGTCTAAGCATGGGGTATAACAAGACAAACAAGAAAGACTATATGATGCCTAAGTACATGGTCTAACAAGGAAAACATATTGGAAAAGAGTTTGTCTAAGCACGGGGTATGACAAGACAAACAAGCAAGGGTAGAATGTTTTCCTAAGCCCAGGGTCTGACAAGGAAAACATGCACGATAGGAGTTTGCCTATGCCCGGGGTCTGACAAGACCAACAAGCAAGAGTATAAGGTTTGCCTAAGCACATGGTCTAATAAGGAAAACATGCATGAGAAGAGTTTATCCAGGTTTGCATGAAACTCAAAGCTACTCCATTCCACCCGCCAAGGGGTATTGCCTTATACACAAGAACTTAATCCACTATAATCAACAGATAACAATAATCACAAAGAACAACCTTCTTTGTCTTCTCAAGGATCCGACTATACCATAGTCTCCTTAAGGATCACAAAGAATAACCTTCTTTGTCTTCTCAAGAAGCCAACTATACCATAGTCTCCTTAAGGAATAAAAAAAATGTTTGAATAATATTTTGTATGTTACAAGTTGCTTCTATACAAGCAGATTTTATACAAATGATAAACATATACTAAAAGAAAAACTGTGTACAAAGAATGATAACTTTTTAAAGTGTAGCAGCGCTTTTGTATATTTCTTCGTTTGTCACACTGCTTTTCTTCAAGTATCCAAGTCCTACTTATATATCATAAGAAGACGACCATCGATGGGAAAAATGGGGAAAGCTCATAGAGCGGTTGTCCACTGTTGGATGGTGAAAGGAGTGATACTGTGTACAATCCTTCACCCACAAAATCAGTCACATGTGTGATGTATAATATTGTCCTTTCCCACGAAATCAGGTAATGGAAAGGATATTCGATTTATACTATGTAATATTTGATCACATACCCATTTGACCTTATCTTCAGGTTCAGTGGATTCTGATGAAAGTTGATGAAGCATGAAATGAAGAAACATAAAGTTGGATTCTGAAACTTTAGAATCTTTGGTCAGAACCTTGATAGCGTTAGTAGTCTGGCTTGACATCTTGAGAATCTTCAGAGTCTTCAGAATCTATAGTCAGAACCTTGAAAACCTCAATCATCTGGCTTGAGATCTTCAGAATTTTCAGCTACATAACACAACTTCAGAAGCTTGCCATTCTTCAGAAGCTTGGTGATCAGAATCACGTCCAGAAGCACGAATTGAGAGAAAGTTACAGCAATAACATAGCATTTTCTCACAAGCTTCTCAGGAGTAAATCAGCACAGAAGCAGAAAGATAAGGACAATAACAACTTTGAACATCTTTCATAACTTCTTATGATTGGCGCGGAAATGGATTTAGAACTCATCATTCAGAAACTGATGATGTTGCACATCATATACTCAGAATCAGGACTGGCTGTTAAAGCTACATAATAACAAACATTAGGGTACCAAAATTGTTCTGACACAAATACAACATTGTTATCATCAAAACTAAAGGTATAGATGAATAAACAAATCTTGTTCTAACAAAGAGAAGAGAGTTTATCTAAGCAATGGGTCTAAAAAGATAAACAAACAAGAGAAGAGTTTGTCTAAGCACGGGGTATGACAAGATAAAAAAACAAGAGAAGAGTTTGTATAAGCATGAGGTCTTACAAGACAAACAAGCATGAGAAGAGATTGTCTAAGCGTAGGGTCTGACAAGACAAACAAGCATAAGAATAAGGTTTGCCTAAGCACATGGTTCGATAAGGAAAACATGCATTAGAAGAGTTTGTCTAAGCACAGGGTCTAACAAGACAAACAAGCAAGAGTAGAAGGTTTGCCTAAGCACAGGTTCTGACAAGGCAAACATGCATGAGAGGATTTTGTCTATGCACCGAGTCTGAAGAGAGAAATAAGCAAGAGAAAAGTTTTTCTAAGCACGAGGTATGACAAGAGAAACAAGCAAGAGAAGAAGGATTGCCTGAGCACGGGGTCTGATAAGAAAAACAAGCATGAATAGAGTTTGTCTAAGCATGGGGTATAATAAGACAAACAAGAAAGACTATATGATTTGCCTAAGTACATGGTCTAACAAGGCAAACATATTGGAAAAGAGTTTGTCTAAGATAAACAAGCAAGGGTAGAATTTTTTCCTAAGCACAGGGTATGACAAGGCAAACATGCATGAGAGGAGTTTGCCTATACACGGGGTCTGATAAGACAAACAAGCAAGAGTAGAAGGTTTTCCTAAGCACAGGGTCTAATAAGGCAAACATGCATGAGAAGAGTTTATCCAAGCACAGGGTCTGGCAAGACAAACAAGAAAGAGTAGAAGGTTTCCATAAGAACAAGGTATGACAAGGCAAACAAGCAAGAGACGAGTTTCTAAGCACGATGTCTGACAAGACAAACAAGCAAGAGAATAAGGTTTGCCTAAGCACAGGGTTTGACAAGGAAAACAAGAAGGAAAAAGGGTTTGTCTAAGCACATGGTATGAGTAGACAAATAAGCAAGAGAAAAGGGTTTTAACCATGAGAACTGATTAACCCAAAGATGGGGGTTTGATGCAGAAATGGGTGCTTAACCAGAAGAAGGTGATTAACCCAAAAGAGTATATGGACATCCAAAGCAAGTAGTGTTTGGTCCAAAGAGGAACTGTATTGTTATTGGAGTGTTGATGTGATGTCTGTGGGGAAGAAGAGTTTGCAATCATTTGATTTAAATTGCACCAATGTCTATGAATGAAGGTGAATACTCTGAATAACTGGGGCATTTGCCTCGTATGTAGAGCTACTCTAGAAAAGGATAGGAATGATCCCTTTCATCATTCTCCATTTCTTAAGGCTCGTGGCGTGTAATTCTCATCATGATTGACAAGAGTTGAAGATGGTCCAAATGGATCTTCCTTAAAACAAACTTAACAACAATATCATGAATGTATATTTGCATAAAAGTCTTATGAAATCATGGAAGATCGAATTCATTGCTCTTTGGTATGTTGCCCCAGCATTCCCATTCATAGGTGCCTAAGGCTCCAGGGTATCGAAACCCTGTTTTTGGGACATCCTTCTCAGCAATGAATATCTGATTATATGCAGAATATCCACCAAGCATGCTAAGATGCTCATGGCCCGCGGCATAATCGATTAACATCTCCGCCATATGCATTGAATATTCATCCTTTAGGGTCGCAGTATTTAAGTCTCTAAAATCTATGCAAACCCTCAAAGTACCATTTTTCTTAATGGCAGGTACAATATTAGCCAACCATTCGACGTACCTGTCCGTGCGAATGAATTTACAACGAAGAAGCCTTTTGACCTCCTCTTTAATATTTGAGAGAATTTCAGGTGCAAATCGTCTCGGATTCTACTTAATGGCATTCTTCCCAGGCTTGATTGGCAACCTCATTTCGACCAAGACTTTGTTTAAACCAGACATCTCATCATAATCCCACGCAAAACAATCCTTGAACTCTCTCAGCAATTGGATCACTTCGAGTTTGAGCTGAGGGTTGAGATTGTTACTGATGTAAGTTGTTCTTTTTCGATCCCTATCCTAAGTCGATTTCTTCGAGTGGATCTTAAGCCAGAAACTTGGTGTTTATTACTAGTGGATCCTTCTCGAAACCCAAAGGCTCGTTATCATAAATGGCGTCGAGCCTCTGGCCTTCATCTTCACCCTGAACCGTATCAGGTGGTTTTGGATCAAAGTCCTTCCCGGACCTTTTTGGTGAAACTCCTTGTTGGATTTGATAGCCAAGTGCTTGTCTTCAACCTCTAAGGCCGCTTGATGTTTGTTTTCGGTTATGTAAGCCGAAATTCTTTTTAGTGCTTTGAACTCAGTCATCATCACAGAATTCGCTTCCCCAACCTGTTGGGTCGACTCCTGACGTTCCTATGTACCCAAAATCATCTTCTCCCACTACTTCATGATCCCATTGAAAACCATTGGTAGGGTGTAGATAAAAAGAACAATAGGCATTATCGTCTGGAGTGAATGCAAAGCTAGCCGGATCGCATGGAGAAATATTGGCCAAATGTTTGTCAAATTGACGTCTGTCGACATGATTGGTTGGAGTCTTGAAGTAGCCTGGTCTGCTTCTATATTCTCCACATTATCGTCTAGGCGCAAGATGGTGATTCTCTTGTGCATGGAGGATGGTACAACTCTAACTCCATGTATCCATTCACGTCCAAGTAGTAAGTTATAGTTGACCTTTGTCTCCACAATCATGAACATTGTTGATCGAGTGACATTTCCCACCATTAGCTCTACTTGGATTACCCCAAGGGTGGTCCCCACATTTCCCTCATAATTGGAAAGCGCCATGTTATGAGGCTTGGCGTAGGTGTCATACTTACCTATTTTCCTCAAAAGGTGATGTGGCATCAGGTTCACTGTTGCGCCACAATCTACCAAAGTCTTGTTAATTGGGACGTCTTCGACCTTCCCAGTAATAAACATAGGCTTAAGATGACTCTTCATAAGCTCATCTGGTCACTCGAAGAAAGCGCTTTGCTCCTCCATGCAACCATTATTCATCACGTAATAGCACATTGGTTTATGAGCGGCTATTTCCATTTCTGTGATATAGTCAATATCTTCGACCTCGGTTATCTGGTCGAATTCTCTAAGGAGCACTAAGACCATATTAACTCTAATATCCAGCAAAGACTCCAACCCAGAATTGAAATGATCTGTAGCAGGATCCTTTTGTCTCGTCTCACCAAGCTTCACCAAACGTCTGTCTGGGTCGGAATACCTCCTTGGATCGAAGGCTCTTCTCGACCCGCAAACCCGATGGTCCTGAGGGGCTCCCTGATCTCATCTGTCTTTGGCCTTCCTGACTCCCTCAAGATTGTACGCCGCTTTCTTGTCAAACATGGCACTTCATCGAGGGCATAACATGACTTCTGGTTTCTTCCCTTGGCACCTATGGAGGAAATCCGTAAGAGTCTTTTCTTCTTTTAGGAAGGCTAATTTGTTGTATTCCTCTTGTCGACACTCATCATCGACTTCCATGGAAGCTTCCTCTGATACTTCGACCATGTTGACTTCCATGTTAGCATCATCAGTAATTCCCAAATTATGGAATTTCGTCTGAAGGCTCTCAGCAGCCTTATCCATTTGTATGAAACTATCGATAGTCTCTTTGGTCACCATCATCATATTGGAATATTCAGTGATTCCAGGGTCGAAACCATCAGTGGTTCCTTTGACGAAGCTTTCAGCAGCCTCCTAGACAAAATTCTTGAGGAACTCCTGGTCGAGGTATTCAGAAACCCTGACCATGACAACATTGTGAACAAAATTTGCAGTAACTTTGGCCATGTTGATGGTGTTGTTGAAGTCATCAGAAACTCCGACCATGCTTACATCATTTGACTTTGTGTAGTGAGCGTCAACTACATGCAGAGGGTCAGAGTCAATCTTCATCTAGCTCCTGGGTTTCTCTCCGAATTTGAGTATTCCCTCCTGAATAACATTCTGAATAATATCCCTGAAAATAAAATATTGAGACGTCTTATGACCGAGGAATTTATGGTACTTACAAAAAACTTTTTTATTTCTTTGTTCTAAAGGAGGCATTTTAGCACCAGGAGGCACTATCATTTGGCCATCCTTAACTAACAAGTCTAAGATTTTGTCACATTTTGTAACATCGAACGTATTCATTTTCTTAGGAAATTTATCATTCTTTTCCGGTTCGATAGTTTTTTTTTACCATTCAAAGGAGCCAAAACCTTATAGGAATAGGGAGATCCTTGCTTCAGTTCAGGAAGATCGATCTTGCTTTCGTCCGAAGCCTCATCATATGGTCCTTCGTTATCTTCATTAAATTCGACGTAGGTCACTCTCTTATTCCTATTGGCTCTAGCGTGTTCTTCCTTTAAACACTCTAGTTGTCGAACCCTATCAGCCAGTTGGGCCATATCTCTCAAGTATTGGGTGTCCAATTTCTTCCTAATGGAATAATCTAGGCCCCCAACAACCATTTCGACCAACTCATGTTCTAGCACTTGCGTAAAACAACTAGCTTTTAATAAACAAAATCTATTCAAATAGTCATCAATTAGATCAGTAAACTTTCGCTTGATGCAGGCCAATTCTTTTAGACTAATCTTCGTATGTCCCATGTAAAATTTCTCATGGAACATTCTCTCCAACTAAGTCCAAGTCTGAATCGAACTCTGTGGCAAGGTCGTAAACCACGTGAAGGCATTATTTGTGAGAGAACTTGGAAAGTACTTTATCCTAAGGTTCTCTTTGTTCGAAATATCTCTTGCCTCTATTAAATACCTATCCACATGTTCGATAGTGGATTTGTCGCTACCGGGATTTCACGATAACGAAACCGGGAATAAAGAGATGCCAAAGAGAGGCAAAGTCAGAAGACTCGCCACCGAATTTTATTTAATTTACCTCTATCAGAGAGGAGAGGGGAAATAGTCGATAAAACCCTCGGAAAAGAGACGCGCACGGGAAGCGCTAAAAGAGAATACGGAATCGGTCTCGCAACCGTGATTTGGGTTCGGAAGTCGGTTACGTAAGAGGAAGGTATTAGCACCCCTTACGTCCATGGTACTCCATGGGAACCATTTGGGTTGTTTTACATATATGGGATTTATCTATTATTGTTTTATTTTCAAAAGAATGTGTGAAAAGAAGGGGGTGTTTTGGTTATTATAGTTCTCGCCAAGGATTGGAGCCCCTGTGCCTACGTATCACTCATTCGGGGATGAGGAATCAGAGCTCCGTAGTTCGGAGTAGAAAATATTTGTGTGTTAGTTGATTTTACCTTTGAGAAAAAGGTTTTCAGGATGATGCCCTAAGGCATAAAAATGAGTTTGATGAGTTGTATTGTTTTTGCCTTGAACAAGGGTTTTATGAAAGAATGTTTGGGATTATATTGCACTAAAGTCTAGGGGTGGAGGTGATTATTCTAGACAACAAGCCAAGCGTCTTGCGTAAAAAATAATCAGAGTAAGGGTAGGAATTCTCCATTCTCACTCATTCTCCACCACTTAAGACTCATGGCGTACAATAATAATCGTAATTATTAAGTATTTTTGATTTTTGCTAAGAAAATGCCACTTGACGTTGAATCAAGGGTTTATTTTATTTTGATTATGAAATTTGGCTTATTCAACATGAATGCAAAGTAACCAACAAGAAATTAAAGAGTCTCATTATAAGGTAGCCCAAGAGAAAGCCTTTTGTGTGCAAAAGTGACCTAAGCTAAACAAAGGATAACGGTCTTACAAACATGTCCCCCTAAGGTGGTGCCATGATACCATTCTTACAACATGCATGTAAGTTACGGATGAAAATCCAAGTGCTTACAAAGTATCACAAAGAGTAATGAAAAGGCCTCCAAGCAAAGGTCCTAAGATGAAATCCTCTAAGTCCAAGTTAATTAAGAGTGGAGTGAATATTTTTGGTCTTTATCATTTTATCATGTTTTTGTTATTTTTAATGTATGATGACAATAAAATAAATAACAAGTAAATAAACATTCATGATGAGTTTGTACAATGAAGATGATAATGAGTACTTGAATTTAAATGAACAATAAAATAAATTGCAAGGAAGTAAAGTGCAATAATATAAATGTTAGAAGTTAGTAGTTAATGGTTAGTGGTTAGTAGAATAACAATAAGCAAATAGAATAACAAGTTAATGCAAAGAGAATGGTTTCATCTATGTATTAAATGACCCAAATATGGTTGAAATAGAGGCAATCTATCAATGCCTCAAAGTTTCATGAATGATCTATTGATCAACCATTAATAGGTTTGAAGTATTGAAGATTTAATCAACTCTAAACAACCATGGTCATGATCTAATAGAACTCATCAACCAAATAAATGTAACAACAAGTCAACAATAAATATTAAATGATAACAAGAAACAATGTAAAGGAAATGGTTTCATCTATGTATCAAATGACCCAAACATGGTTGAAATAGAGGCAACCTATCAATGCCTCAAAGTATCATGAAGGATCTATTGATCAATCATTAATAGGTTTAAAACATTGAAGGTTTTATCAACTCTAAACAACCATGAAGAACTCATCAACCACATAAATGTAAATGATAACAAGAAACAAAGTTTGATTGAAAATGGTGGATAAAAAGTAGTAAGAGCAAAAAATCCCCAAAAGGGTGTAAACCCAACAGAAACCACTTGTCTCAAAGTTGACTCAAATCTCTCTCAAAACACAACCCAAGAGTTAAAGCCCATCTCCAAACACAAAACAAAACCAAAAAATATCAAGGAGTTTGAGTCCAAAATATTACCAAGATTGTGGTGTCAAAAAACTAGGTTGTTATTGGGTTTGGGTTTGAGAATGAAGCAAAAAGATTGGAAGAGGGTGGCTATGGTTGTTGTGGTAGAAAAATGGAAGGGAAGAAAGTTGTATGTTTATGTGGTGGTGGTGAATGATTTATGTAAGTGAAGGTCACAAGTTTGCTACTGTTTTTGTTGTGTGGAGATTGTGGATTTTTTACATGGTGGTTGGGTGCCTCAAAGAAGAAAAGAGCGTTTGGGTGAGTTAGGGTTTAGGTTGAAAAGAGGGAGCTTGAATGTGATTTGGGCAGAGGTTTTATGGCTTTCAAGCTTGAAAAATGAGTGGGGATAGTGCTCTATTTATAGGGGAAGCAAAGGGGTTGAAGTGGGTGAACCAAAGGGTCCTCTATGTAAAAAACAGAGCTATTACTACTGTCTGCGCAGGTGTAATCGGTTACCCTGGTTAGGGTAATCGATTACACAGTCCCAAAATGGCCAAAAAATCAGTTTTTGGTCTGGGTAATCGGTTACCCTGATTAGGGTAACGGGTTACTTTTTTTTTTTTTAAATAATGAATGTATGCATGTGCAGTAGGGTCATGGATCATATGAAAATTGTATCGGGGTATGGCGAATTTTGGGGTATGACAGCTACCCCTATTTAATCTTCTCGAACCTGAATGTTTAGATAGCAACAGCTTCCACACATCCAAGGTAAGAGAGGATTAAATAAATAAAAATATCCGAAAATTCACCCTACTGGGAATGAAATGAATGTGATATGAAGTGATGGGTATTTGTGAAGGTTGTTCATGGGATGGAAAATAAATTTGATATGAAATCATCTGTTGAGGATAGTTTATGGTATTATGTGGGGAGGACATGGGTCAGCTGTATGATGGTTATGTCATGATGTGTATGATATGCAATGTATGTTATGGTGTGTAACATAAGTATCTCTTCAACTGGAAAACAAAGAGAAAAGCTTCATGACAAAAGGTCAAGAAGAAAGATGAGAGGGAATATGACTTCGTTGGGGATAAGTTTCTTATGTAAAAGATAGTGAAAATCCCTAACAACGGCTGAGAAGATTTTAGTTCAGTGACGCTTCCTAGCAACAGCTGGAATACTTGAAATCTAAAGGTGTAGATCCCTAGCAACGACTGAGGAGGTTTTAGTTCAGTGACGCTTCCTAGCAACTGCTGGAATACCTGAAATCTAAAGATGTAGATCCCTAGCAACGACTAGGGAAGTTTTAGTTCAGTGACGCTTCCTAGCAACTGCTGGAATACCTGAAATCTAAAGATAGATCCCTAGCAACGACTAGGGAGGTTTTAGTTCAGTGACGCTTCCTAGCAATGGCTGGAATACCTGAAATCTAAAGATATAAATCCCTTACAACGGTTGGGGAGATTTTCGTTCAGTGACGCTTCCTAGCAATGGCTGGAATACCTGAAATCTAAAGGTGTAAGTCCCTAGCAACGGTTGGGGAGATTTGAATTTTGAAAGTGTCAATCCCTAGCAATGGCTGGGAAGGTTTGAATTTGAAAATGTGCAAAAGGCACAAGAGTACTTGCAAAAGGCAGGTGAATAGATATGGTGGTTATCATACACAAGGTCGAGGAAAATTTACGGTAGGCACGAAAAACTCATTATATCCCTCAGGCACAACGGCGGGGATGAAATTTTCGAAATATGGCTACCACTCGGGACTTGCCAAACCTACATCAGGTGTTTTAAGACAAACGATAAGAGGATAGGTTAATCGTCCAATCTCTCATTTTTGCTTAACATGCAAAGTTGATAAAGGTAAACTCTCTCGTGCAAAAGGCAACAAGGAGGCTTGCAAAAAAGGAAAAACAGGGTTTTCCCTTGCAAAAAGCAGAGGGGTCTCGCAAAAGGCTAGGTATTAAAAAAGGGCCAACAATATTTGCAAAAGGCAAATAAAAAGAGATATTTTGGGGAAACCTATTGGGGTTGCTCACGAGGACCCTTGCACTTTCGAGAAAGGCTTGAATCCAACTTATGCTAAACATACTTGCCCCAATATGAAGAGTATGTTATGATGCAATGTTATGTATATAAAATGTCGATGTATACAGAAAGTCGATATATGCTCGGACTGATGGGGTATGCAAATGCATGTATATGGATTGTGCCAAGTATGGTTGGGCTTAGGAACTTCTCGTTTCAGCGAGAAAATTACGCATAAAGTGATGCGTGTAATGCGTGTGGGATTGCATGACCCTACTGCACATGCATACCCCGATACAATTTTCATCTGATCCATGACCCTAATACACATGCATACATTCATTATTTCAAAAAAACAAATTTGGGTAACCGATTACCCAGACCAAAAACTATTTTTTTGGCCATTTTGAGACTGTGTAACCGATTACACCTGCACAGACAGTAGAAATAGCTCTGTTTTTTACACAGAGGACCCTTTGGTCCACCCAATTCAACCCCTTTGCTTCCCCTATAAATAGAGCACTATCCCCACTCATTTTTCAAGCTTGAAATCCATAAAACCTCTACCCAAATCACATTCAAGCTCCCTCTTTTCAACCTAAACCCTAACTCACCCAAACCCTCTTTTCTTTTTTGAGCCACCCAACCACCATGTAAAAAATCCACAATCTCCACACAACAAAAACAGTAGCAAGCTTGTGACATTCACTTACATAAATCATTCACCACCACCACATAAACATACAACTTTCTTCCCTTCCATTTTTCTACCACAACAACCATAACCACCCTCTTCCAAGCTTTTTGCTTCATTCTCAAACCCAAACACAACAACAACCTAGTTTTGACACCATAATCTTGGTAATATTTTGGACTCAAACTCCTTGACTTTTTTTTGGTTTTGTTTTGTGTTTGGAAATGGGTTTTTACTCTTGGGTTGTGTTTTGAGAGAGATTTAAGTCAACTTTGAGACAAGTGGTTTTTGTTGGGTTTACACCCTTTTGGGGATTTTTTGCTCTTACTACTTTTTATCAACCATTTTCAATCAAACTTTGTTTCTTGTTATCATTTACATTTATGTGGATGATGAGTTCTATTAGATCATGGCCATGGTTGCTTAGAGTTGATAAAACCTTCAATGTTTCAAACCTATTAATGATTGATCAATAGATCCTTCATGATACTTTGAGGCATTGATAGGTTGCCTCTATTTCAACCATGTTTGGGTCATTTGATACATAGATGTAACCATTTCCTTTACATTGTTTCTTGTTATCATTTAATATTTATTGTTGACTTGTTGTTACATTTATTTAGTTGATGAGTTCTATTAGATCATGACCATGGTTGTTTAGAGTTGATGAAATCTTCAATACTTCAAACCTATTAATGGTTGCTCAATAGATCATTCATAATACTTTGAGGCATTGATAGATTGCCTCTATTTCAACCATATTTGGGTCATTTGATACATAGATGAAACCATTCTCTTTATATTAACTTCTTATTCTATTTGCTTATTGTTATTCTACTAACCACTAACCATTAACTACTAACTTCTAACATTTATATTATTGCACTTTACTTCCTTGCAATTTATTTTATTGTTCATTTACATTCAAGTATTCATTATCATCATCATTTGACAAACTCATCATGCATTTTTATTTACTTACTATTTATTTTATTGTCATCATACATTAAAAATAACAAAAACATTATAAAATGATAAAGACCAAAAATATTCACTCCACTCTTAATCAACTTGGACTTAGAGGATTTCATCTTAGGACCTTTGCTTGGAGGCCTTTTCATTACTCTTTGTGATACTTTGTAAGCACTTGGATTTTTATCCGTAACTTACATGCCTGTTGTAAGAATGGCATCATGGCACCACCTTAGGGGGACATGTTTGTAAGACCATTATCCTTTGTTTAGCTTACGTCACTTTTGCACACAAAAGGCTTTCTCTTGGGCTACCTTACAATGAGACTCTTTAATTTCTTGTTGGTTACTTTGCATTCATGTTGCATAAGCCAAATTTCATAATCAAAATAAAATAAACCCTTGATTCAACATCAAGTGGCATTTTCTTAGCAAAAATCAAAAATACTTAATAATTACGATTATTATTGTACGCCATGAGCCTTAAGTGGTGGAGAATGAGTGAGAATGGAGCATTCCTATCCTTACTCTGATTATTTTTTACGCAAGACGCTTGGCTTGTTGTCTAGAATAATCACCTCCACCCATAGACTTTAGTGCAATATAATCACAAACATTCTTTCATAAAACCCTTGTTCAAGGCAAAAACAATACAACTCATCAAACTCATTTTTGTGCCTTAGGGCATCATCCTGAAAACCCTTTTCTCAAAGGTAAAATCAACCAACACACAAATATTTTCTACTCCGAACTACGGAGCTCTGATTCCTCATCCCCGAATGAGTGATACGTAGGCACAAGGGCCCCAATCCTTGGCGAGCACTATAATAACCAAAACACCCCCTTCTTTTCACACATTCTTTTGAAAATAAAACAATAATAGATAAATCCCATATATGTAAAACAACCCAAATAGTTCCCATGGAGTACCATGGACGTAAGGGGTGCTAATACCATCCCCTTACGTAACCGACTTCCGAACCTAAATCGCGGTTGCGAGACCGATTCCTTATTCTCTTTTAGCGCTTCCCGTGGGCGTCTCTTTTCTGAGGGTTTTATCGACTATTTCCCCTCTCCTCTCCGATAGAGGTAAATTAAATAAAATTCGGTGGCGACTCTTATGACTTTGCCTCTCTTTGGCATCTCTTTAGTCCCGGTTTCGTTATCGTGAAATCCCAGTAGCGACAGCTGGCGACTCTGCTGGGGACACCAAAATTCCATAAGCAAGTCTAGCCTAGTTTGGGTTGTTTCTCTTTTACGTACGTGGAGATTTTATCTATTATCTATTTTTTCTTTATATGACACTTTTGATGCTAACCTTTACATATTTTCTTTGTTTGCCTGTTGGTCTGAAACTTTGGTTTTGTGACGAAGAATTTTTGGAAGCAATAATGATTACAAAGAAAACCTTATGTGAAAGACTCCCCATCCGAGTCTGAGAGCTTACTTGAGATAGGAGAGGTTGTGTAGTATTGATCTGCGAGGTGCCTTCCTCGTTAGGGTCGTACGAGAACCTCACTTAAGTGGTAGATTCTTTTAAGGGGATTGATGACCGTCGTGCTTTAGGCGTAAACATCTTTGCTTTTACTAGAGTCAATGACCCTAAGACCCCTTTTAGAACCTTTAAAACTATGGTTAGCCTAGACCGATGGTCGCGTAGTATAGGCCACCGAGGTTCCTTCCTCGTAAGGGTCGATACGAAGATCTCACTTAGAGTAGATGACTTTGATGGAGCAGTCTCTTGGCAAGTAAACTGACATAAGTGGCTGACAGTCAAGGAAGTCCATGACTCTAGGGGCAGTGTCTTACACCTAATTTTCCAAAAGCCTTAGATCACACAAAGCGAGAACCTTGGTTTACTAAGCAATCATTATTAACTCCATGCTTCGTCACGATGGTCCAAAACCATGAACCCATGCCTAAAAACCTGTGGAAATCTTCCCACCCATTCATTCATAAATAAACATCGCATTCATGCATCATTTGCATCTCATAAGCAAAACCTTATACCACATTCTATTTTTACCCCACTAGCTGATTTCCCGACGCGCGCTTAGAACTAGAAGCATGTCTCAAGCCACTATGGAAGAACTCCAACAAGGCCAAGCTACATTGAAAGAAGAGATCAGCCAACTAAAGACTTAGACGAGCTTGGTTATGAAATCTTGCAAACACTGTTGAAAAAGGAAGGAAATCCTACACCAACCTCCAGGATGGAAGTGGTCTCCCCTATGCCTCTGTTTGGCTCCACCTTACATCATGAGTTGCCTCAGGGATACCGTCCCCAACCCGAACTGCTGAGTTTTCTTAATCAACAGCCAGTGTTCGTTCCTTAGCTAGCTCCGAGGAACCAAATGCAGAATCAGAATTGGTACTCAAGTGGAAGGCAAAAATCTTATGCTCAAAAAGGCCAGAGAAAATCAAAGAGGTCGGAAAAACAGTTTGACCTGATTCCCATGTCGTATGGTCGAATTCTCCCTCTTTTGCTCAACAGATCATTGGTGCAGTTAAGGGTACTAGGACCTCCTCCAACACCTCTTCCCTTGAACTACGACATGAATGCTAGGTGTGAGTTCCACTCAGGAGCACCCAAACACTCGATCGAGAGTTGTAAGGCCTTCAAATACAAGGTTCAAGAACTGATTGATTCGAAGGCTATCGCGTTCACACCAAATGGACTGGATATACTAAGCAACCTCATGCTGCCACATGAAGGCACTTCTGCAATGCCACAACCAGTGTCAATGGATGAGGAACAAGAAGCTGAATAAGAACCTCCTTGGGGACTATCATACATAAGTTCCTACAAGCATGATGACACCGGTCTACGGTTGAAACAAGGCTAATCACGCCAGCAATTATGTTATCATTCATTTGTCTTCATGTGTAACTTTCTTGCTTGTCATTGTAATATTCACTCTTAAAACTTGTTTTTGCAATAATGAAATGAATATGCATGTTTTAAGTCAATCCAATCGTGTTCACTCTTATCTTACTTTTGTTTAAAAACGAAACTTAGAGGGAGAATGATGAATATAACGTACAATAGCTCATTGCATGTATGCTTTTGAATAAACACCTTGCTGATGATGTAATGCATTGCTTCAAATCCCTAAACAGTGGAGGTATAAGGATGATAATCCCTAGTCAACCCCTTTGATCCTAGAAGTAGGAGTTTTCTTCCAAGCAGAGAAACCCTCACATCTTAAACCCGGGGCAGGGTAGTCTTCAGCTAATTTGACCACACATTCATTTCCTAAAATGCAAAGTAAGGAGTGTCACATTTGAGGATCAACCACATCCTAGGGGGTGTCTTTCCTAAAGGACAACCATATATTCCCTCACGAGAGGTCGAAATCACAAATCCAATGGTTGTCCCTCGCCAACAAAATAAGTGAGACAGTCACAAATCCTTTCAAACCAAATCAACAAACGTCACACGATTTGTTCCAAAAAAAATCTCTAAAAAAAAAGAGAAAGAGAAAAATCCTGCTAGGTCGAAACTTGAAAACAAGTGGCTTAGGCAAAAATTAGGGTATCCCGATGGACTGTAAGCAAGAAAATAGTCCAGGCAAAATTTGGGAAGTCGAAAAACAAAAAAAAAAGCAGAAGAGGAATAAAAAACAAAAATCCTCAGCAAGAACAAAGTCGTGTGACTGCAAACACAAAAATAGGAAGACAAGTGACTGTCACTCCCAAAACCTTGTGGTTTTTCTTACTACCACTCCCATCATTCTAAGAGACGAACGTCTGGGTCAAACTAGTTGAACGTAGGAATGAAGGGTATCAAGGAGGATGGGTGGGTTAAACAAATTTTTGAGCCATAAATCCTTTTTTTTTTAAATCGTGAACCATCCCACATTACAACCCTCAAAAGACCTAATTGAAGCAAGGTCCATTTCAAAAGCATATTGCATTAGAGCTTGTGTCGAAACTGACTATTTGTTTTGCTAGGTATCTGTATGACTTTTGTAACTAGTGATCCATTCACTATATGTCATATTTTCAGTGGACATACTTGGATTTCTAAAACTACCATAAACATAACATTAGAATAAATAGTTTTACTTGTGAATGAGCATTGACATCAAGAGCATTTTCACAATGAACATGACTCGAGAAGTTTTGGTCACCCAAAAGAGGCAAATTTCCTGAGGACTCCGATATGCAAAGGCCATCCTCTTAGATTAATCTCACCAGGGGGAAAGGCATCTGATAACTCCGTTGAGCAAGCCACTTCAAGATTCAGCCAGTCTGGGATAACCACGTCGAGATTAGGAAAATCTCTCCAAAGGCAGTTGATCAGGGGCATCCCCTCAAAGATCGACCAGTCAGGGGAAAAATCCATTCAAGGTTTCATACCAGGGCAGACCACCACAAAAGCATGAGAAAGTCAAAACACTCCAAGAGATGGATGAATAGGGGTAGGAAGACCCAAGACGTTGGGGCATATCAGATCAAGATCACTTTACCCATGGTTTGCTTCATAACTTGTAACTGGGGAAGTCCATGTAAATACCTAACAGATTGGGGCAAGACTGGCCATTGAGAGAAAGCATTTCCTTATATTTTGGATTTTTTTTGCTCAGATCAAGCATGGGGCATCAGAACATCCAGACCAAGCTCACTACATCATCCAAGTTCAAAGCAAATGTCGGGAAGTCATGCTAAACACATCATCCCATAATTTGTCAACAATGAGCCTTGAAGCCAAGCAAAAATATTTCTCAGTTCCAACCATTTCTGACCCACCTCAAGGACATTTGTTGAACTATCCAAAACAAGTGCATCAGTCGCTATGCACCAACCATGTTGCTTCACTCATACATATCATGCATCATGCATAATATGAAGCCCTTCCCCAACAAGAATAATGAAGCCAAGCCTCACTTGATACCTTCCAAAATTAATACCTACTTGGCAAACCCAAAAATCTAATCATCATCATATCCAGCCTGATCCCTCCCAAAACAAGTCTCTATCATTAACCATAAAACCCAATCGTTATTGGCACCTCCCAAAACAAATCTCTATCATTAACCATAAATCCCAATCGCTATTGGCATCTCCAAAACCGAAAGCCCACTCCATATTAGCCATCACTAGAAATAAAAGCCCACTTTACTGGCATCTTCATAAACTCAAATCCAATCGACATTGGTGCCCAGTAAGTCTCACCTCCCAAAAGGGAGATCAATCCAAAGACAATCAATATTCATCTTGCATTACCACATGCACTGCATACAATAAACACACATGACCTTCTTTCAAAATAAGGAAGTTGCATATCAAAAAGCTCTCTCACAAAAAATGAGAAATTCTCATTAACATGCACCACATGCATACATAACATAATAAATCCTTCCCATCAACCCTTTGATGAGGACATAACCTGCCTTAGTTCTTTCCGTCAACCCTTTAACGAAGACAAATTACTTTTCCGTCAACACTTTGACGAAGACAAATTACCTTTCCGTCAACCCTTTGACGAAGACAAACCTTCATCCCTTTGACGATGACAGTTTCTTTCTGTCAACCCTTTGACGAAGACAAATTACCTTTCCGTCAACCCTTTGACGAAGACAAATTACCTTTCCGTCAACCCTTTGACGAAGACAAATTACTTTTTCGTCAACCCTTTGACGAAGACAAATTTCTTTTCCGTCACCCCTTTGACGAAGATAAATTACCTTTCCGTCATCCCTTTGACGAAGACAAATTCTTTTCCGTCAACCCCTTGACGAAGACAAATTACCTTTCCGTCAACCCTTTGACGATGACAAACTTTTTTCCGTCAACCCTTTGACGAAGACAAGTTACCTTTCCGTCAACCCTTTGACGATGACAAACTTTTTTTCCACCAACCCTCTGATGACGACATTTTACAACAGTTTCTTTCCGTCAACCCTTTGACGAAGACAAATTCTTTTCTGTCAACCCTTTGACGATGACAAACTTTTTTCCGTCAACCCTTTGACGAAGACAAATTACCTTTCCGTCAACCCTTTGACGAAGACAAATTCTTTTCCGTCAACCCTTTGACGATGACAAACTTTTTTCCGTCAACCCTTTGACGAAGACAAATTACCTTTCCGTCAACCCTTTGACGATGACAAACTTTTTTCCATCAGCCCTCTGATTACGACATTTTACAATAGTTTCTTTCCGTCAACCCTTTGACGAAGACAAATTACCTTTCTGTCAACCCTTTGACGAAGACAAATTACCTTTCCGTCAACCCTTTGACGATGACAAACTCTTTTCCGTCAACCCTTTGACGAAGACAAATTACCTTTCCATCAACCCTTTGATGATGACACCTTTTTCCATCAACCCTTTGATGATGACACCCTTTTTCATCAACCCTTTGATGATAACACCCTTTTCCATGACGACACCATTTTCAATCAACCCTTTGATGATGATCTCTCATTGGAAACAAAAATCCCTACAAAAATCCAAATAACCAATCGCAATCCCACACGCATTGCATGCATCACTTCATGCATAATTTTTCCCTCCGAAACGGAAAGTTCCACTAGAACCCAACCATACTTGGCACAATCCATAGACCATGCATTTGCATACCCCAGCAGCCCGAGCATACATCGACTTTCTGCATACATCGACATTTTGCATACATAACATTGCATCATAACATACTCTTCATATTGGGGCAAGTATGTTTAGCATAATTTGGATTCAAGCCTTTCTCGAAAGTGCAAGGATCCCCATGAACAACCCCAACAGGTTTCCCCAAAGTATCTCTTTTTATTTGCCTTTTGCAAATATTGTTGGCCCTTTGTCAGTACCTCGCCTTTTGCGAGACCCCTCTGCTTTTTGCAAGGGAAAACCCTGTTTTTCCTTTTTGCAAGTCTCCTTGTTGCCTTTTGCACGAGAGAGTTTACCTTTATCAACTTTGCATGTTAAGAAAAAATGAGAGATTGGACGACTGACCTATTCTCTTATCGTTTGTCTTAAAACACATGATGTAGGTTTGGCAAGTCCCAAGTGGTAGCCATATTTCGAAAATTTCATCCCCGCTGTTATGCCTGAGGGATATAATGAGTTTTTCGTGCCTACCATAAATTTTCCTCTACTTTGGGTATGATAACCACCATATTTATTCACCTGCCTTTTGCAAGTACTTTTGTGCCTTTTGCACACTTTCAAAAATCAAACATTTCCAGCCGTTGCTAGGGATTGACACTTTTCAAACTCAAACCTTCCCAGCCGTTGCTAGGGATTGACATTTTCAAATTCAAACTTTTCCAGCCGTTGCTAGGGACTGACACTTTTCAAACAAAAACCTTCCCAGCCGTTGCTAGGGATTGACATTTTCAAATTCAAACCTTCCTAGCCGTTGCTAGGGATTGACATTTTCCAAACTCAACCTTCCCATCCATTGCTAGGGATTGACACTTTAAAAAATCAAACCTTCCCAGCCGTTGCTAGGGATTGACACTTTTCAAACTCAAACCTTCCCAGCCATTGCTAGGGATTGACACTTTCAAAAATCAAACCTTCCCAGCCGTTGCTTGGGATTCACATTTTCAAATTCAAACCTTTCCAGCCATTGCTAGGGATTGACACTATCAAAATTCAAATCTCCCCAACCGTTGTTAGGGATTTATATCTTTAGATTTCAGGTATTCCACCCATTGCTATGAAACGTCACTGAACTAAAATTTCCCCAGTCGTTGCCAGGGATTTACACCTTTAGATTTCAGGTATTCCAGCCATTGCTAGGAAGCGTCACTAAACTAAAATCTCCCCAACAGTTGCAAGGGACTTATATCTTTAGATTTCAGGTATTCAAACCATTGCTGGGAAGCGTCACTGAACTAAAACCTCCCTAGTCGTTGCTAGAGATCTGCACCTTTAGATTTCAGGTATTCCAGTAGTTTCTAGGAAGCGTCACTGAACTAAAACCTCCATAGTCGTTGCTAGGGATCTGCATCTTTAGATTTCAGGTATTTCAGCAGTTGCTAGGAAGCGTCACTGAACTAAAACCTCCCTAGTCGTTTCTAGGGATCTACACCTTTAGATTTCAGGTATTCCAGCTGTTGCTAGGAAGTGTCACTGAACTAAAATCTTCTTAGCCGTTGTTAGGGATCTTCACTATCTTTTACATAAGAAACTTATCCCCAACGAAGTCATATTCCCTCTCATCTTTCTTCTTGACCTTTTGTCATAAAGCTTTTCTCTTTGTTTTCCATTTGAAGAGATACTTATGTTACACACCATAACATACATTGCATATCATACACATCATGACACAACCATCATACAGCTGACCCATGTCCTCCCCACATAATACCATAAACTATCCTCAACAGATGATTTCATATCAAATTTATTTTCCATCCCATGAACAACCTTCACAAATACCCATCACTTCATATCATATTCATCTCATTCCCAGTAGGGTGAATTTTTGGATATTTTTATTTATTTAATCCTCTTTTACCTTGGATGTGTGGAAGTCGTTGCTATCTAAACATTCAGGTTCGAGAAGATTAAATAGGGGCATCTGTCATACCCTAAAATTCACCCTACCCCGATACAATTTTCATCTGATCCATGACCCTACTGAACATGCAAACATTCATTATTTCAAAAAAGAAAATTGGGTAACCTGTTACCCTAATCAGGGTAACCGATTACCCAGACCAAAAACTGATTTTTTTGCCATTTTGGGACTGTGTAATCGATTACCCTAATCAGGGTAACCGATTACACCTGCGCAGACAGCAGAAATAACTCTGTTTTTTAAACAGAGGATCCTTTGGTCAACCCACTTCAACCCCTTTGCTTCCCCTATAAATAGAGCACTATCCCCACTCATTTTTCAAGCTTGAAATCCATAAAACCTCTGCCCAAATCACATTCAAGCTCCCTCTTTTCAACCTAAACCTTAACTCACCCAAACTCTCTTTTCTTCTTTGAGCCACCCAACCACCATGTAAAAAATCCACAATGTCCACACAACAAAAACAATAGCAAACTTGTGACCTTCACTTACATAAATCATTCACCACCACCACATAATCATACGACTTTCTTCCCTTCCATTTTTCTATCACAACAACCATAGCCACCCTCTTCCAAGCTTTTTGCTTCATTCTCAAACCCAAACACAACAACAACCTAGTTTTGACACCACAATCTTGGTAATATTTTGGACTCAAACTCCTTGACTTTTTTTTGGTTTTGTTTTGTGTTTGGAAATGGGTTTTTACTCTTGGGTTGTGTTTTGAGAGAGATTTGAGTCAACTTTGAGACAAGTGGTTTTTGTTGGGTTTACACCCTTTTGGGGATTTTTTTCTCTTACTACTTTTTATCCACCATTTTCAGTCAAACTTTGTTTCTTGTTATCATTTACATTTATGTGGTTGATGAGTTCTATTAGATCATGACCATGGTTGTTTAGGGTTGATAAAACCTTCAATGTTTCAAACCTATTAATGATTGATCAATAGATCCTTCATGATACTTTGAGGCATTGATAGGTTGCCTCTACTTCAACCATGTTTGGGTCATTTGATACATAGATGAAACCATTTCCTTTACATTGTTTCTTGTTATCATTTAATATTTATTGTTGACTTGTTGTTACATTTATTTGGTTGATGAGTTCTATTAGATCATGACAATGGTTGTTTAGAGTTGATTAAATCTTCAATACTTCAAACCTATTAATGGTTGATCAATAGATCATTCATGATACTTTGAGGCATTGATAGATTGCCTTTATTTCAACCATATTTGGGTCATTTGATACATAGATGAAACCATTCTCTTTACATTAACTGGTTATTCTATTTGCTTATTGTTATTCTACTAACCACTAACCATTAACTACTAACTTCTAACAGTTATATTATTACACTTTACTTCCTTGCAATTTATTTTATTGTTCATTTACATTCAAGTACTCATTATCATCATCATTTGACAAACTCATCATGCATGTTTATTTACTTGTTATTTATTTTATTGTCATCATACATTAAAAATAACAAAAACATGATAAAATGATAAAGACCAAAAATATTCACTCCACTCTTAATCAACTTGGACTTAGAGGATTTCATCTTAGGACCTTTGCTTGGAGGCCTTTTCATTACTCTTTGTGATACTTTGTAAGCTCTTGGATTTTCATCCGTAACTTACATGCATGTTGTAAGAATGACATCATGGCACCACCTTAGGGGGACATGTTTGTAAGACCATTATCCTTTGTTTAGCTTAGGTCACTTTTGCATACAAAAGGCTTTCTCTTGGGCTACCTTACAATGATACTCTTTAATTTCTTGTTGGTTACTTTGCATTCATGTTGCATAAGTCAAATTTCATAATCAAAATAAAATAAACCCTTGATTCAACGTCAAGTGGCATTTTCTTAGCAAAAATCAAAAATACTTAATAATTACGATTATTATTGTACGCCATGAGCCTTAAGTGGTGGAGAATGAGTGAGAATGGAGCATTCCTACCCTTACTCTGATTATTTTTGACGCAAGACGCTTGGCTTGTTGTCTAAAATAATCACCTCCACCCATAGACTTTAGTGCAATATAATCACAGACATTCTTTCATAAAACCCTTATTCAAGGTAAAAACAATACAACTCATCAAACTCATTTTTGTGCCTTAGGGCATAATCCTGAAAACCCTTTTCTCAAAGGTAAAATCAACCAACACACAAATATTTTCTACTCCGAACTACGGAGCTCTGATTCCTCATCCCCGAGTGAGTGATACGTAGGCACAAGGGCCCCAATCCTTGGTGAGCACTATAATAACAAAAACACCCCTTTCTTTTCACATATTCTTTTGAAAATAAAACAATAATATATAAATACCATATATGTAAAACAACCCAAATGGTTCCCATGGAGTACCATGGACGTAAGGGGTGCTAATACCTTCCCCTTACGTAACCGACTTCCGAACCCAAGTCACGGTTGCGAGACCGATTCCTTATTCTCTTTTAGCGCTAACCGTGCGCGTCTCTTTTCCGAGGGTTTTATCGACTATTTCCCCTCTCCTCTCCGATAGAGGTAAATTAAATAAAATTCGGTGGCGACTCTTCTGACTTTGCCTCTCTTTGGCATCTCTTTAGCCCCGGTTTCGTTATCGTGAAATCCCGGTAGCGACAGGTGAAATTCTGGCGTAGTCAGATTTCAGATGTTCTACTCCAAGTTATGACATCTGATCCAACATTGCTACAAATACAGCAAGCTAGTTATACAATTCAAACCCAGTACAGATATGCACACATTCACAGATGTCACGACATCTGCTACTATATCACCATAGTATGGAAGAACACCCAGTTCTGTCCATCTGGTACAAAGACACAGCAGAGAGCAACCATAGCACTTACTTCTGTTGAGCCTGCACAGTTATCAGCATGATGTCTCAACATTGATTTTAACATCACCTGTTACAGCATTACAGGTTTACCTTATTTTATAACAGACAAAATTATAACATGCAGAAGGTAAAAACACAAGTAATTGTTAACCCAGTTCGGTGCAACATCACCTACGTCTGGGGGCATACCAAGCCAGGAAGAAGATTCACTATCAGCAGTATTAATTTAGAGTTAAACTCCCCCGTTTACAACTCTTCACTTAATCCCTACCCAATGCAATCTATACCTAGGAACTCCTAGATAGAAACCTCCAGTTTCCATTCCTATCACTACAATTACAATGTAATGTTCAAACAACTTGAACTTGCTTCACAGCTTCGTTCAAGCACATAATCACTCTTGCCTACAGGCTTAGAGTTACAAAAACTCTCAGCTTTGAACACTGAGAAACACATGGTAACCTTCCCACAGATTGGGAGGTTTACCTCACACACACCCATAAATTTTCATTCTTAGAGGCTTACAAAAACTAGGTTACAATATGCTATTTATAACCTAATCACCCAACTGGATTTGGGCCTTCAGAAATCGCAGCAAACTTCTCCTTTGCTGTTACAACATCAGCAGAAACTTTCTGCTACAAACAAGGTCTACAATCTTTTAGTTCCTAAAATATCTCAAGACCTCCACAAATAATGCCACATAGGATTCTAACTAATTTCCACATATTAGTGTGCTAACAAATAGGCTATTTGTTAGGTTCCTTAATTGTAGCTTGGTTGTTGGTTTCCTGGATTTTAGCCTGAGAAAAATGCTGAAACAGAAAAACTAAACAACCTACAATATAGCATATGCTGTCAGGAATGAATGTCACAACATTCAGTTTGACTTCCAAATCATTAACCATATGCTAAGTCTGTTTTTCCTGAAAACAGACTGTACAATTTGCTGTACTGTACAGAACCAATCTGTCCATACTTCAGTATCAGCGTACATTAATAAATGTCAAAACATCCAATTTGACATTCACACATAGAGCCTTACATCAGGTCTGTTATCCTCTTGATAAGCAGACTGAGTTGTATACTGAAATGTAGCAGAAAACCAATCTGCCTATTGTTCAGTAAATGCTGTCAATGAATGTCATAACATACAGTTTGACATCCAGACAGTAGGCCTTATGCCAGGTCTGTTATCCTCTTGATAAACAGTCTGAAACTAAATGCTGAGTTATAGCAGAACACCCACTGTTCTATTCCTCAGTATCTGTTGACAGGGATGAATATCATAACATCCAGTTTGACATTCAATAAATCTTGTATTAGCTAATCCTGCAGTAAACTACTCAAGTGTGTCATGACATCAGTCAAGACAGCAGAGTACAGTTAGATATTCTAACTAAACTACTCAAGTGTGTCATGACATCAGTCAAGACAGCAGAGTACAGTTAGATATTCTAACCTACAATGCAGTCACACCTTCACACCATGTCATGACATCAGTCAAGACATTAGAATTCAGCTAGTGTTTTACCATACAATGCAGCCAATTAAACACCTACAACATGATTCAGTAGTATCCCTAGAAAACTTAGTGAATTTAGGAACCTTCCATCTAAGAGGTAAGTCTGACTGGAGGATATATTTCGAGAGTGGTGACTTATAGTTTGGCCTTCGAAGGACAAAGTTTACCTCGTTTCGAGCCATGATTCTTTCAACCATGGCTTCCATATTATTATCCGCTGCCATATCATCGTGTCACATTTATTTTATGAGGTTATCAGCATTCTGATTCCTGTTTACCAATGTTATCATTGGTTCTTCCTCCACGCGGCCTCGTGGTTGGTTTCTAGGGAGTTCGACCCTATTTTGTTCGACCGCTCCTCCCATATTTTCCAAGTTCGCCTCGGGTGTGTCTCTTTGGTTCTGTTGAACTTGGTTAATGGTAGGATCCTCCTCGAAGGCTACCCCCTGGTTTTCTACCATATACTCTCTTTATGGACGACTGGGAGGCTGAGGCACACCAAAGAAGTTCGCCAAGCGCGTCATCTGCGCTGCCACTTGTCGATTAGACTAGGTAGTATCCTGAATCAAAGGGTTAAGGATTGTCCCCATAGTTTGGGCCAACATCTGGACCATGTCATGGCTACTTTCATCCATTTGTTGTCTAATGACTGCAGCAGAATTATTCGTCAAATTTGGCATGCACGTAGAATATCCCATTCCTAAAGACTAGCTATTTCGACCCATGTTCACCCTAAAACCTGCTTCCTGCAACGGCAAAGTCATCACAGGTTCTAAAAATACTGGAGGGGCGCTTTGTAAGTTTGTCATCATCAAAGTTGGCATTCCATAGGGTTGATCTCGACCACATAACGACATCGAAAACCTTGGAGGCGTAAAAGGTCTAAACACATAAGTCCCTATAGGTGGGGAGTTTGTGAAGGGCCCCTTGGCCCAATAAAAGTCAGGATAAGCCCTGTGTGGGCAATTGAATGTGTAGGCATCGAACTTGCCATCGACGCTATAGGTTCTGAAACAGGTTTTAGAACCGTCGGTCCCCCCGTCGAAGGAACTAGGGGTGGTTATCCATTATTAGTTGACATATTCTGAGGGTTCGCACTATCTGGCTGGTTTGAATTTGTCATTCCCTCGTTTGAATTTGCCATTCCCCTCACACTATCTGGCTAGTTTGAATTATTAGTTGACATATTCTGAGGGTTCGCACTATCTTCGTTGGTGGTGGTTACTTTACCACTTATTAATAACATATAACAAATTTTCAAAAGGAGAAAGATGATCGAATGACAATAACTAATACAATGAACACAATTTACTTTTTTGTTTTCAAAATAGTTAGCACGGTCCCACTGGACGTGTCAATTTGTTTACCGTGAAAATTGGTAAACAACCGCTGATCTCCCAAATTACAATATTTTTTATACTTACAGAATCGATCAGATTGATCCTAGGACATGTGCTAATTTTTTTTAGGGCGAAGTCTAAAGAGCCATAAACACTTCGACAAAGTTCAAACTTAAATGACTTGTTAAAGAATAAAAAGAAAAGATAATGCAAGGAAGGCAATGAAAGTACTAGAAAGTAAATGGCGAAGAAGATAAATTTCTGAAAAGAAAACAAAAGAGTGATTAAATTGCTTTGAATAAAAACATGGTGCCACAAGAAACATACATTTTCTCAATTTACATTTTCTCTACACACGGATACTTTGGGTAATTTGATGAATTTCTAGATGAAATTCTGGTATCAGATATAAGATGTCGAAGGTAATGTCACGACACTAATATCTGGTAATAAACAGTGGATAAACAAAACAGAATGGTAAAGCGAATAACACAAGCAATTGTTAACCCAGTTCGGTGCAACTCACCTACGTCTGGGGGCTACCAAGCCAGAAAGGAAATTCACTAAAATAGAATTAGTTCAAAGACTCTCCGTACACTTCAACAAGTTACAGTCTTTATCACCTAATCTCTACCCGTGCAATTTCTACCTAAGCACTCTTAGATATGAGAACCCACTCACTTCCCTACAATCACACACCAGTGATTTTAAACAACAATCCCTTGAGAAAAGAAAATACTTTTCAATTACACACTCTTGATTTTACTTTACAGTTTCAATCAAGAAGACACACTCTTGATATTGCTTCACAACTTTGATCAAGAGGACACACACTCTTGCTTAACAGCTTTAGAGTGACAAATTACAACCACAAATCAGTCCAATTCAATCATCAATGGATGACTTGAATGACCTACAAGTCTTACGACTAAACAGACACAAACCCTAGCTCTTTCTCTGTATTTCGCTCAGTCTTGGTTGTGTGTTCAAACAGGTTTTCTAAGTCCCTTTTTATAGAAGCTCTCAGCTGGGCTTGGACATCTTGAAAACCCTAAATCTATTTTCCAATCAAATCTTTTTATAACAGCTGTATAGATCTCCTTGGAAAATAAGTAAATCTGGTTGTAATCCATGATTGAATGCGCCAGCTAGCCATATCTTCAATCATCCAAAGATTGCCATTAATTGTGCAATCACAAAATACCAGACATTCATACTGAATGTTTTGTGTACAGGATGTCATGATATCGGGTCTGACATCCTGGAAAAATCCTGCATAATCCAATAATTCCTTTTATAACTTCCAGCAGGTACAACCATATCAGATGTCATGACATTGTGTATGTCATCTGAAACAATCCTGCATGAACATGTCTTTCATTTAAGCTCCAGCAGGTACATCCAATATCAGAAGCCTTGTCATTGTATGTGGCATTCTGAAACAATCCTGCATGCACATGTTCTTGAACTCCAGCAGGTACATAGAATATCTCATGTTAAGACATCACACATAACATCTTGTGAACACTTTTTGTTTTACCAAAATTGCTGCCAACACTTAGAATCAACACTATAATTTTGAACAGACATATCCCAACACTAAGACTTCCTATTTATACCAATCTAAATAACCACTTCTAACAGCCTATTCACCAGATTGAGACAAGTGGCACTCTGCATGTGCACGATCGTCCACCATGCCCCACGTATGCTCAGCAGTTTAGATAATAACAAAGAATTCCCTACCTTATTTGAATTTAAATCCCTTGTCGAACTTCCATTAGTGATGCTTTCGTTTCCCTATTGCTGTAAACATTTCTAAGTCCACAAAACACCTTTACCCTTGTATCAAGGTATTTTCGACTGGAATTTCAAACTTTATAACTTTGTCGAAGTATTCAATTTCTTCACAGGAGCTTATTTCCTTATTTAATTCCCTTAATCCATATCAGGCGTCAAAATTGGAGTTAACACTCCCCTAGGACGAGCTATGCAAACACGTTTGTCTAGAATACATGGCTCCAATATACAATCGTCTTCGTTCCCAGTAGAAGATACATTCTTCAAAGACCGAAGTTTAGCTATCTTTACCTCGTCAAAAGAGTTGTGATCGTAACTCATTACTTCTTGATCAAATGACTCCCTAATCTCCATCAACACCTCTACTGACGAACCTGATTAAGAAGAGTCCGAATCAGAATCGCTAAAAGAGGTAGAAATATTATCGTAAGCCTCTTTTACAATACGATTAAAGTCAACCCGGGTTATTTAATTTCATGGGCACTCAAGATTCTTAATGCTTTTGTATTCTCGTCACATGCATCAACAATAGTTACTGAATAAAAGAATGCAGAAGCAAAAAAAAAAAATACCCGATCTTGAAGAACGAACGAAAACTCTAAGGGTTGCTTAGAAAAGAGAAAGATTTCTTCCAGCGAATGACGAGCCATAAGACAAAGATATGACTTTAACTACGAGGAAATCTTCTTAAAAGAACATAAAAGTGTGAAATGCTTCGGATCACTAAGAGGGATCAAAATCCCATAAAAAGTCATCATTATTAAGGAGGGCGAGAATCTGATGAAGATACGTTGTCATGATTAAAAAACACGTCACAACGTAAGTGGATTGGGGAAAACTTTAAAACTAAATTTTCGGGCTTCTTTTGTCCGAGCATTTCAACCTTTTAGATCTCATGCTCGGGGCCTTATGTACATCCTGTAAAATTAATTGATCGACCGATGTATGAGATAAACGAAGCCTATTCGAGTACATGAGTTCTTTGAGGCCGAGTTGGCATGAAAACTGAATATGGTGACATTAGCAGACATGATTGTTGAGCTGCCATCCACTAACCGAAAATCGTTTAGGATATCGGAATGTACAAAGACGAAGCCGACTTCCTATAAGCTGGAAATAATCTGGTTAGTGCAAGTCGAATCCGATGACAAGGATAAATGCCACCTGAAGGATCATAAGAAACGGTTACAAGATGGTACATTAGGGCAGAAGAGTTATAATTATTGAAGAGACGGACGTTACATGACAATTATAAGGACGACGAATGTTATTGACAGGAGTATTTATGAAGAATATGGAGAGTCCAGCAAGGAGGGAGAGAAGAAGATGGATACCTATAAATTGGAAGATGTTTTGGAGGGTGAAGAATATGTAAAAACGAGACAAACATACATAAAAGACACTCCAACCATTCATTTTATATACTCTTGTATAAATTCATTACCAATTAATGAGAAATATAGAACATGTTCTTTCAATAAATTGCTTTTCTGATATATACAAGTTACTCTTGCAGAAATTTATGCGAAGTCCATATACTAATTTAAAACTTCTAAGAATTGTTTGATGTTACATAAATTTTCGGCTGTGCCTTTCCTAAATAAATGGAAACAAACTTTCTTACTAATTTTAGAAGAAAAAAATAAAGAGGGACAGGCAAATCGGACAAAGAAATTTGCGACTAGGACTATGAGAACGACAATTTTCAAGCAAGACGGATACAATGATTGTGATTTGTGACCACATTTACAATGGATAAGTATACCTTTCAATTTCAATAACCCAGCAATCTATAGGAGGCCCCCACACTACTAACAATTTGAATCAATGCTCTCTACACGTATACCCACGAATCGCAATTCCACAAACACAATTTGCTTGTCATGATTTTCTTTTAACTACACTATGCACACATGTATGATAAATATAGTGGCCAAGTTGTTAGCAATTTAATTCCATAATCTGGTGTCGACACTACTCAGTAAAAACTGCCATAATCTTATGTAGTTTCATATTGATGTGAATGGGGTTCAGTTGAGTTCTCCGAGGATAATATGGCTGTGCAACAAGTTGCACGTAAATGATAGTCTATTTTCAGTGTTTCATTAGTTATCTGAAAGAACTTAATATAAAACACAATTATATATTTCACTAAATTCAAATATCAAATTACTTAGATATATGTTAGTAAGTTGTATAGGTTATATAATAGTTGATATTTACTTATATTTTAAATAGATACATGTTTTATTAACATAGTGCAACAACATCTTAAATAAATTTTAATAAATTCCTATGACATTATATAATCTTGATCAAGTAATTTGATTTTAACAATTTTTAATTCAGCCGTTCAATAAAATAATGACATTTTTTTTAAAAAAAAAAATTATTATTAAAAATTGTAAATATATATATATATATATATTGAATTCCAAACCAAGACCCATGAAAGAAAAAATTATGAACTATTGTCTCATTAAAAAGAATGTTTAATTTATAAGAGAGGTGAATTATACACTTAAATTTTGGTAGATATGTGATGTCTTCCTCTCTTGTGGTTTTGGAACATTAGAAATCCGTTGATTTCTTCAGACTCTCCAACAAATGGTATAAGAGTCTTAGTTTGCCTTGGTGGAGGAGAGGATGTTAGATGCTTTGTTGGATCTTGCTATAGGATGTATGAGACTCATATTTGTATATTTGTAGATTTGTAGAGGAGATTTTCATGTGTGAATGGTTAAGTTCTACATTGTTTATAAATGAGTAGAATGTTGTATACGTAAAAGAGAAGACATATAAAAAAAATCTAGTGGTTTAAAACAACAACAAAAGACATTATTAGAATGTTGTATATGTAAAAGAGAAGACCTATCAAAGAAAACCTAGTGTTTTGATACAACAACAAAAAACATCATTTTAATACTGATCTGAAATCCCAGATCATGTTGTGTCAACCATCTTAAATGTTGACAATATTTTAGAATTTAGTGAAACCAAAGAAGAAAACGACTTATAAAATACTAACGTTAGATGTTCATGTCATTGAAATAAGGTTGTGAGAATCGAGTTCTTATCTTGACTCGTTTTGCCTAGATAATATTAAAATGTAAAATCATAGAGTTCACCTCATACTAAAATAATATTAAATTTATATATATATATATATATATATATATATATATATATATATATATATATATATATATATATATATATATATATATATATATATATATATCCCGGAATTTATGTTGACCAGTCGCTGTGTAAAATCGCAAGAGGTCGGTGATGAAGTAGGGATAGTTCGGATGGAAGTCGAATAATATTCAGATCCAGAACACGGACTTGCCTAAAGAATATCTGAGGTGTAGCTCGGTCTGTGAAATCATCATATTAGTGGGATCAGGGTCCTAATGGAGTGAGATGATGAGTCTTGTATCATCGGGTATGGAGCCCGAATAAGCCAGGATAGTGGTCAGACGAAGGGTCACCATCTGGGAATGACTTCGAAAGGTGAAGGGTCATAACGACACTATAATGAAACAAGCGTTATCAGTAATTAAGTAGGGAAAATGAATGATGAAGTGGTGGATTTGAATGCAGAAAGGAAAAACAAATGACTCTTCATGATTGATGGATCCTATATAAAGGACACGAAGAAGCAAGAATAGTGGACCGGAAAAAAGCATTTCGACAAATAAGAACGATCTGAGGGGAACACCTACAACCACTTAACCAATCATTTAAGACTCTCCCTAACTTGCATAGGTGAAGTCAAACTTTTAGTGTTTTTAGCAAGAACATTTGGCGCTCATGTGGGATTTGATAATATTTTCGTAGGTTATACAAAAATCATCCCCCAACTCATTCGTGCGATGTCTAAATTATCTCTCAGCCGAAGTGATCCACCCCCGCCACCAGAGTTAACCTCATTTCTCTTATTGGTGAAGACTCTCCATCAATATAATGAAACATTGCAAGATAACATCCACTTTTGCAAACACAAAGTCAACATGATGGGATACAGAGGAGGAACTTCTGGATCCTCAACCATTGTCCGAGGCGATTTTGGATGATCAAGTTCCAAACAGAAGTCCTCATAAGGAGGATAACAACTCGGAAAACCTTTTAAATGAAGGGAAAACATGGATGAGGTCCGCGAAGCTCGATTGACCAGTAATACCTTGAATACCATTGATGGAGGATTCGTAGAAGGAGGAGAAACCAGTTCTACCAAGAAAAGAGATGCCCGGGATGTGATGCATATCAGACAAAACCTACTTTCAGAAGAAGATGGAAACATAGCCGAAAAGATTTCAAAGGAGTGTTGGTTCACAAGAACGACCCAATGGTAATCAAAGTACAAATTCATGAATGGAGTATAAAGAGAGTCTTGGTAGATTCGGAAAGTTCAGGAGACATTTTGTATTGCGATGCATTCAAGCGTATGAATTTCAATATCGTCATGTTATTAAATTTTAAAGGTACCTTGGTCAGTTTCTCTAGAGAACATGTACAAGTTCTGGGGCATCTACCCGTGATAACAACTTTTGGCAATGGAGACAATGTGAAAAATGTCAAGGTCAGATACTTGATTGTCAATGTTGCATCTCGCTATAACATTATTATTGGCAGACCATCATTCAATTTTTGGAGGTGACATTATCCATTTTATACCTCACATTGAAGTATCCTCTCGAAGATGGCTGCGTATGGGTGGTAATGGGTGATCAAGGATTAGCAAGGAAATGTTACAAAGACAGTCTGAAGCTCAAGAAGAAAGATCAAGGTGATGAGTCAATAAAAAATATCATTTAAAGATGAATCTAGTTGATATTGATCCGAGAGAGGACCTAGTGGAGGATAGTTTGATACCCATCAAAGATATAAAGAAGATACAGATCAGTGCCCAAATATTTTAGACGACTTAAATTGGTTCTAATTTGTCTTAGGAGGAAAAATCCAAGATTATAAGAGTGTTAATAAATAGATTTATTCATGTGAAAGTAGATCGATATTCCCAAAATCGATCCAAATATAGTTTTCCTACATCTGGTGCTGGATCCAACCATGAAGTTGGTTTCTCAGAGAAAGCGGAAGAATGGCGAGGAGAAGAGAAGAGAAATAGAATATGAAATTGGAAAACTGTTGAAGGCTGGATTCATTTAGGAAATTAAGTACCCGACCTGGTTGGCTAATATAGTTATGGTAAAAAAGAAATCAAGAAAGTGGCAAATGTGCATGGATTTCACCAACTTGAATAAGGCATGATTTAAAGATCATTATCCGCTTCCTCATACTGATCGACTCATTAACATGGCTTCTGGTTTCCGTCTTTTCAGTTTCATGGATGCTTACTCAGGTTACAATTATGTATGAATGAGTTCGTTAGATGCACCCAAGACGACATTCATGACAAACAAGAATAAGTATTATTATGAGGTGACGCCTTTAGAAATAAAAAATGTAGGGGATACCTATCCAAGAATGATGGATATGGTATTCGCTTCGCAGATAGGGCAAAACCTAGAGGTATATGTGGATGAAATGGTGATAAAAAACCCCAGAAAATCGGAAACACTTCGAAGATTTAGAAGAAACATTTGCGTAAATCAGAAGTTACAACATGAGGCTTAACTTAGATAAGTGCACTTTTGGGGTATAAGCCAGTAAATTACTTGGGTTTATGTCAATAGTAAAAGTGGTACAACATTTGACAGGATGTTTAACCACTTTATCTCACTTCTTGGCTTGTGCAGGACACAAATCGATTCATTTATTTGTTGCGGTGAAGAAGCCGATAAAGTTCCATTGGTTGAATGAACGTGAAGATGCTTTTAAAAAAGTAAAATGTTTCCTATTTACACCTCCCATCCTGATACGACCAAAGGAGAACCGGTCTCTCATCCTGTACCTAGACGTTTCAGACAAGGCTATGAGTTCTGTATTAGTTTAGAAGACGTAGAAAGGGGAGAAGCCGATATATTTCGTTATTAAGGTGCTAAGAGGAACGAATTTCCGTTATCAGAATATCGAGCGTCTTGCGTTGGCAGTAGTAATTACAGCTCGGAAGTTGAGATATTATTTATGGGGACACCCTAACATTGTCAAAACCAATTATCGAATCAAACAAGTCTTGAAGAATTTGGACTTTGCAGGAAATGGGAGCCTGGGCAGTAGAATTGTCAGAGTATATGATATAGAGTTTCTACCTTGGAGTAGCATCAAATCTCAAGTGCTTGCTAATTTACTTGTTGAATTGAGTGCTCCAGCCTTGGAAGAGTCATCCTGCAGATGGACTCTATCTGTCATTCCCCCGCGGAATTTTAGTTTCCTCTTTTCTCTAGCCAGTTTTTTGTCTCTCATGGAGCTATATTCCCCACAAAGATCCTTGTTTTCATATCAATATCATAAGCATCTCGCGGTCTCTTAGGTCCAAAAATTGGGTCTTTGATATTTAAGTCTCTCCAATCTTGTCGAGACGAAGATTTTGACCTTCATATCTCCAAATTGAAGAAACTTAAATAGGGGCATCTGTCATACCCAAATTTTTAACCCTAAGATCCCACATATCATTTGCATCATTTGCATACAAATAAGATCACATCTTGGTCCTTCCCCTATCCATCTTTGGGTTTGCTTCTTACAGGGATCACCAAGCACCTCATTGTTGGTTTGTTTTGCCTTTGTGTTTACATGATTGATTATTTATCTAACCAACTAATTAAAATATAAAAATTATGTCTTGTTTCCATTAAGTTTATTGTGCATGGTAAATCTTCTTAAATCAAGACCATCTAAAAATTCTATGGCTTGCTTCTCAAAGAAAGTCAAAGGTTTATGTGTTTATTTCCATGCCTTCTTCAACAAGCAACTTCAAGTTTTGAGAAATTTAATCAAGAGAAAATCAACTAACCCTTATATTTAGTTCATATGATCACCCATGTGCTTTGAAATGTAAGGAAAGTCCAAGTACACAAGCTTGTTCCAAGAGGTTTGACCCAAAAGTCAACATTTTGAAGTCAAGGTTCCAAGGATCACAACTCCTTTAATTCTAAACATTTTTGAATTCATATTTTCGCATATGACTCTTATCAATATCATCTACAACTTCTCTTTAAATGACAAGAGCCAATTATGCTTGGAGGATCATCAAAAGTTAGGAGACATTATAGGTCATTTGTGGACTTAGTGAAATTTGACCTATTTTCAAGTGACTTTTTCCCAACTTTCAAGGATCATAACTTCTTCAACGTTCAACATATGAAGCTGATTATTTTTGCACAACGTAATTTATGATGTCATCTACATCGTTTCTTCAAGGACCAAGGTAAAAATATGCTTGGAAGGCCATGGAATTCATTGGGTCATTATAGGTCATTTTCAGCCATGAAGCACTCAAATATTTCTAAGTTACATAACTAGTTTTTTATGACAACTTCAACATGCTATAACTTTGTGCTCAAACACCCAAATGAAACCTTGCTTGTCACATTGTAATCTTGGCCATGATGTCAACACATTGAAAAAAGAATGGGATCAAAAAGCCTCTTAAGTAGGATGCCCCATTGAGTTGAACATGGTGACTTGAAACTGAAGAAATCACCATTGCCCAAAATTTGATAATGACTAATCTCAATTCCAAGCCAAATTAGAAAGTTTTTTGGTCCTATACATGTTTTAACAAGCCTCTGGAAGTTAATTGACACTTAAAATACATCATTTTGCTGAGTTTTGATGAGTTTTAAGTCACACTTTTCACACACTTGGATCAAATTCGTTTAGCACGAATTCTGCATCATTCCACATGTATTTGGATCTAAACACATTACCTACAAATATAGGAATTTATTTCCTTCATTTGCAAGCTTTGGAGAGCCAAGAAACCCCTGCTGTAACTTGATTTTTTTCCAAAAAATTCAACTACCGTGTTTTGAGTTTCAGCTTGTTTCAACCCAATTTCTTGATTCCATTAGCTCTATTTGTTTCTGTAGCGGTGTATTCATCACTTTATGATTTATTGATTAAACCAAAAGCAAAGCATACAAAGATAGAGTCGCCACTGCACTTTTATTTATCCAAAGGAATGGCTAAAAAGCGAACAAAAGCCTAAGAAGTTTTACACGTAAAAAACTAATGAAAAGGTCAAAGATCTGGGTAAGGGGTTAATTACGCAATGGGAAGGTGTTAGGCACCCAAAACGTCCTAGGTACTCCTAGGGAACCTCTTTTCACGCTTGTTGTACAAAAAGTTTATTTATTTATGACATATTGTGCAAACAATGATGGAAGGGATGAGAAAAGAATATACAATTTTATTATTTTTGTGTTTGAACGGATGAACCCGTTGCCTACGTACCTTTCCATGGAAGGTAAGGATCAAAACGCCGTAGTTCGGCTAAAAGATTTCCAAAATATGAGTGGGTTCATTTTAAACAAAAGCCCTAAGGTCTTTCGTTATCCACGGGATAAAACTCAACCTTATACAAACAACAAGTCCACCATGTGAGAAAAGCTTCAACTTGCTAGTGAGGGGTTAACTCTATAATAAGCAAGGAAGTCTTACAATTCAATCACTAAGGACAAAAGGTGAGATTAACATCAACCAACTAGGATAAATCAAACTTATGGCTAATGCATGAAAACTTATCAAGAATGGACAAAGCCACAAAACAATTGAATGAGTGAAATTAACCAATTAGGATTATTCACAAAAGATGGTCAAAGTATGATTAAAATTCAATTCAAAGAAATGTTATGAAAATGAAGTTTGAAAAATCAAAGGCCTAAAGCCTAGGTTTCTAATTTGAAAAGAGATGAGAATGTTTGCACAATAAATGTCAAAGTTTTTTGATTAACATGTGAAAAGGGAGTTTTGAAAACACACACAAAAATGGAAGGGTGAGGAAGTAAAACTTCTTAGATGTTCACCTCTTGAAATCATATGGAAGATGATTCAAGTGATTCCTTTGGAATAGGCAACAATGCAAACAACAGGTAAACAAAGTATCAGGCAAGGTCAACAAAAGCGGATACCGGATGCCAATCACTAGACTTATACCAATCTCCTAAAACAAAGATGGATACCAGATGCCACTCAATGGACTTATACTAGTCTCCTAAAGAAAAACAAAACATGGATATCAGATGCCAATCAACCTGGACTTATACTAATCTCCTAAACCAAAACAAAGGATGGATACCGAATGCCAATCAATCTGGACTTAAACCAATCTCCTAAAGCAAAGAAACAATGGATACCGGATGCCAATTACTGGACTTATACCAATCTCCTACCATATCACCGGAAACAAATGCCAATAATTGGACTTACAGTTGACTCCTCAATGGTCATAGGAAACAACTGCCAATAAATGGACTTACAATTGACTCCTCAAAGGACAAGACAAAGATGTCACGAAGCAATGAAAAAT
This sequence comes from Lathyrus oleraceus, assembly GCF_024323335.1. Classification (NCBI taxonomy): domain Eukaryota; kingdom Viridiplantae; phylum Streptophyta; class Magnoliopsida; order Fabales; family Fabaceae; genus Lathyrus; species Lathyrus oleraceus. The sequence goes on along the minus strand of NC_066582.1, from coordinate 150,044,724 downwards.
GATCATGCAATGATGTACAATTAATGATGATAAATGCACAAAGGCACACATAAGCAGATATGCACAGATGAATCAAGCAATCAACCAAACAAGTCAATTAGCTCACACTATATACAAGCAATTAGGCTCAAGCAAGGTTAGACTTTACAGTCAACTGGAATGGGGTAAATTGTGCTCTTAACCTTAACATTGAGAGTTAAGGTGAAGCAGATGAAATGGAGATGAGGGGTGTGCCTCATAGCTCTTATCCCTGGTCAGGGAGAGCATTGAATAATAGAAGGTGTGGGAGTTCAGAAAGTAGGAACTCTTCTCCACAAGTGATTAGACTCTATAAGATCTTGGGTTAAGATCCACAATGCATCAACATGTTATGTGAGCAAAGGGATGACACACTGAATAGCAGGAGATGGATTACACATCTCTTCTATCTGCCAATTGCCTTATCAAAGGACTTTTCCTGCTTAGCACAAAATTAAACATACAAAGACATTGCCTCTTAAGGAGGGCTTCAGACAGGTGCCTGACCACATAACAGGCCAGGTCTTCCAGACTACATGAAGATTAGAGGTTATACCTAATTGGTTAAGCAACCAAGCAAAAGCAAGTTCAAAGTGAACTTAAGCAACTTATGTACCTGTGGAAACATCACACAAATCAGTACAAAGTTCAGACAACTAAACAACATCAATATCAACAGTCAAACCCAATAAGCAAAGGCATAAGTCACAAGTCAAGCTCAAATGAGTTAACAACCCTACAAAACACACAACGTTAGTAGTCAAAAGTAAACATCAAATGCTCAAGTGTTGAAGCATAATGAACCATATAACTTGGATGTTCAACCTGAAATCAAAACTCAAACATGAGAAGCAAACCACTAGGTCAAAGCCTAGGGTCAAAGATGGAGTAAAAATTTAAAACAGAAGCTGAAAATTAACATGAATTAACTTCAAACAAAGCTTGAAACAATCCAAAAGGTCTCAAATCAATATCAATTACCAAAAGCATTTCATGATCAATTGAAGTTCAAGGAAATTTTAAAGCTCAAATAGGATCAAACAGAACGAAAAATCTCAATTAAATCAGAAATCAATCAAATAATTCCCAGAAAATTCGTGCTCATTCACAACATCCATACTATGCATCACACAAAAAATCAGAACAATTGGAGATCATTTGGCATGGCAAATACATCACATAAGTTGAACAAGCAAAGGTGTGACATAAATTGTCACACCTACATTCACATAATCATAAAACAGAAACTACAAATGGTAAAAATACCAAATCAACACCAAAATGTCAAGCCAAGAGTCTAGTTTCATCATGCAAATTTTCAGATTCATTGGATCAACAACCATCATTTCACAAATGCATAAGCAAGGCAATGTCCAAAATGCATACATATACAAGAACCCTAGACAAAATATTTAATCAGCCAAGCACAACTTGAGATATCATGATCATCAGAAAATAGACAAACAGAGGAACAAGATGCAAAAAATTGGGATCAAATTGATGCATTTTTCTATTTTTTATGATTTTTCTAAGTTGGAGAAAATATTGAAATTCAAAAATGGACATAGCATAAAAATGAGAGGGAAATTGGATAAACATGTGAAGCATTTGAAATTAATACGCTCGGCAGGACTCGAACCACGTTCACATTCAAATTTGGCGCTTAACATCAAAACGACACCGTTCCAATCCTAAAACCCTAGCGCGCTCAAAATCGTAGCTAATTTGAATTTCGTAGCAAATTCCAAGCAGAACGGTAGCAAAACCTGGAAACTCAAGATCTTCATCTTCATGAAGATGAACAGTACACGTGTTCATGCATGTCCAGAAAAAAATGTTCTAGAAATCAAAATTAAGCACATCCTCACGTTTTACATTCAATGGAGATCATGAATCCATAATCATTTCATGCAAAAACATCCAAACACGCACGGATCGAAGAAAAGAAAATCCATCATCAAAACTTTAAACAAGCAGAACTTCATGTACAATGCATCATTTCACACGATTCAAAGCTCAGAATCACCAGCATGCTTAGATCTACAATAATATGTGCATGAATTTTAAAATTAAGAGATTCGAATTGTGACCTCTTGAAGTGCAGAGCCTTTGAATTTGCACGATCTACAGCTTGTACTGGTTCAAATCTACTCCACAATGCTGGAAATGAAGATTGATGAAGCAATTGAAGCTTGAATGGCTCTAGATCTTGCTCAAAACAGAAATGCCATTTCCAACTTTATGAACATGAACTGCACTCTTTTTCCACGAATTCAGCAAAACAAGACTTGATCTCCACTAAATCCAAGCTCAGGAACAGGAATATGAAGTCAAAATGCCATGGTATTTGGAAGAAAATTGAATTGTGAATGAGAGAAAATTTTGAGTGAGAGAGAAATTTAGATCTAAAAAATATGAAAAATGATTAATCCCTCTATTCTGTTATGATTATGGTATTTATATGCTGTACTAATCCATCCTTAATCCAAATTAATCATGCTTAGTTAAGTTGAAATTAAGTGAAAACAAGGTGCATGGCAAAAAAAATGACAAATTGGAGGGTGTGTGAAGCATGCACACGTGAACAGTAACCAATGTATGATCAAAACAGAATTATGGATCGATACAAAACTCGTATATATCAATACATAGCATATTTTGCCTTGCATGGATCGACACATAACTCGTATGGATCGATACATAGCACTTTTTGGCCATGTACACCTGATGATGATTTGATCATATCTCCTCAACCGTTCATCAGAAATTCATGATCTTGGACTTTTTGGAAATGGGAGAGAAATATCTACAACTTTCATGTTTAACAAAATTTCATTTGAATCTTTTTTGATGATGGAAAGTTGAGTTGAAGTTGGATAAAAAACCCTACCATTTTTGAAAATATTAGGTCACTTTCCATTTCTGGAAGCTTTTGACTGGACCTCAAATTCTTCAATGTGAGTGTTTGAAATGTCAAATGAGACTTGTTTGAACATGAATGAAGTATTTCTAATCACTTCCCACCTCCAAATCCACAGTTGACTTGGCAGTTGACTTTCTAGGCCTTCAGTTGACCTGGCAATGTTCTGATGAAATTCAAGCCTCTACCACTTGGGATTTTGATTCAAAATGGCATCATGGTTCATATAAGCTCTTGTGAATGATTATGGGGTCCAAATTTTCAAGAATGGCCACCATCTATTGCTCAATGACTGCCTTTGACTGCCTTGACTTGTGATTGCTTCATCTGCAAGTAACAAGGTTAGATGACATATTTTTGTACTTTTGGTTAGTGATAAAAAGAAAAGCAATGATATACAAATGCAAAACATGCTTGGTGATCAAGAATCACTCTAAAAAAGATAACCAACCCACAGGGAAGGAGGCAAGGTGCACAATGATCCTTGAGGCAATGCAATGATATGATATGATGCCATGAGGGATCTTAGGGACAAAATTGGGGTCTTACAGCATCCTCTAAAACTTTTGCAACAATTCCCAAGCTCTGAGACCTTCCGAAGTTATCTAACCAGATCGAGCTGAAGAAGAATAGCGATCCAAAATGTAGCGGAATTTAAATGTTTTCTCCTTTAGTGATCCTTACGAATGGGCATGATCAGTGATAGAATTATTACCTCTTTGGCGATTGAAACCTTTGATGCAGATCTAAGGAGAGATCACGAACGTTGAATGGTGGCAATGCCTCTACTCAGTCCACACGAACGAATTGCTTCAGTCTTAGTGCTAGCTGCTATGAATGAAGGCTTTGAGTGTGTGTGTGTGTGTGTATGTGTGTGTGTATGTGTGTGTGTATGTGTGTGTGTGTGTGTGAGAGAGAGAGAGAGAGAGAGAGAGAGAGAGAGAGAGAGAGAGAGAGAGAGAGAAACGAAATTTCATGTGAACAAATGCTTTTGCATAAGGGTTCTATTTATAGAACCACTTGTGTGGGATGCAAGTTGAAAAGCCCACTTAAGTCTATGTGGCCCATAGCTTATGATATACCAAAATCACTTAAGCGCGTGGTACCTTACCATATTTCATATTCTACTTAAGTTCATTGTACCTTACGATGTTCTACAATTCACTTAAGTGCACCGTACCATACGATGTTCCTTATTTACTCTATCTCTCATCAATCCTTCCTTTTGTGTGTGGCCCTGTAAGTTTTTGCGGCATTGACAATTATATTAAATCACATATTTAACATAATAAACAGTGAGCGGTATCTAGCAAGATATCACTGCTACCCAAGATACGAAAATGTCATGTGATTTGACAAATTCTTTTGTGATAATACTTGTGTGTATAATTACCCTTTTGCCCTTATGTCTATATTGAACACAAGGCATACACCGTGTCTGTAAGACCCCAATTTTAACCCTAAGATCCCTCATGCAATTTCATCATATGCATTAGCATTGAGATCATACCTTGTCATCCTCCTTACCCCTCTTTCATTGGGCTTGTTTTGGGAGAGATACCAAGCACTATATGATTGTATCATACTTGTATATTATCATTTTACTAACTAAAATACCAAAAATATGTCTTTGCATTTGCCTAACTCTTTTGTAGGTAAGGCATGATCCCATTGATTTATCAAGTTCATATCTAGGGTTTGAGACCCTCATGACAAAGAGAACAACCATGAATTGATCCAACGATGGTTATAAGCATCATATATGAGTTCCATTGATTCCTACATGATATATTGATCAAGTGTTCTTCAAGAGTTTGAGGGTGATTTGCCTTGGAAATCCTAGTTTGACTAGGTATCTTAAGTAACTTCTCCAACAAGCCATCTCATCAATTGATCAAATTTCTCAAGGGACACTTCAAAATTCATCATCTTATGCATATATGATCTACCATGAGCCAAGAAAGTCAAAATAATTGAAGGTTAGCAAGTTGGTTGATGGTGGTTGGCCAGATGAATTCATCTAATCAAAACTGGGTCTCCCTAGATCCTATCTCCTACAATTTTCACCATATGAAAATGATTCCAAGAGAAATGTTACTCTAAATAATATTCCAAACAACTTTAATGTTGATACCTAGAGCTAGTTTTTCTTGGAAAATAATTTTCTATGTTGAAACATTATAGGTCATTTTGTCTAAACCCTAATTTGAAAGTCAACTTCTCAAGTCCATAACTTGCTCAATTTTTATGAGATGAAAGATTTCCAAGTTGCACAATCAAATTCAAGATGTCTAATTCAACTTTGATGATTTGAGTGAGAGCTAATTCAACTTTTATGAGCATGTGATATGAGGTTACATTATAGGTCCTTTTTGGCCTATACCATTTAACAAGTGATTTTTCCAAACTTCAAGAATGCATAACTCTATCATTATAAATCCAAATGACATGCAATTTGTGACCATTTTGAAGGTGTTTGAAAGAGATACAACTTTAATGAAGACACGTTTTTCATTTGAAGCTCACATAAAAAGTTAAGCAAGATGGAATATTGAGATATATGGCTTGACACTTAGAAAAAATTTTAACATGTTAAAATTTCCAAACTTCCACCTCAAAATTCTGCATCTTCCAAGCTCCAAATGAAAACGTGTTGAACATCAAACTTGTTTCCCTCGATCCAAGCTTTCCAAAGAACCCAAGTTCATGCATTTTGGACAAATATTGCTAGGTCTGCGCATGGCTTTACCAGGACTGCATCATTGGAAAGAATCAATTGCACAAACTTCAGTTCACATTGTCTTGCCATTCAAGCTTCATTCAGACCTCAATTGGAATCATTTTGGACCTTAATCCATTGCATCATGGGCCTGTACATGCCCATGCACTCGTGCCATCCATATTGCCAATTTTGGACAGATTTTGTAGTGTGCAAATATCATTCCCTATGGCTATAAATAGAAGGCTTCTGAGCTCATTTGAACAACACTTTGCGCGCCAGCTTTCCCCCCATTGAAACCCTCTCATTCTAAAGGAAAACCTGAGAAATTTCAATTTGAAATTTGAGTTTGAATCTCAACTGTTGGAGATTCAAGAACTCTAGGATCCACAGTCTTGCAACCTCTCCAATCACTTCCTTTTAGCTTCTCAAGTGTGATAAGATCATGTTTGAAGCAAGCAATATCAAGTACTGCATAGCATTGAAGGTAATTTTTAGAAAACTTCATCCCTTCGATTCTCTCTCAATTCTACTCAATTCTCTTGGATCTTTGGTTGTCTGAAGTCCTACCAATGTAGGCAAGAAGATTGAGTTGCTTAGAGGTCAAATCGAAGCAACTCAGTTGATGCACCTCAAAATTCAACTCCTCCTATCTTTCTATATATGTGGAGTTAGTTAAAATTGAGGTGATATTCGTGATCTACACCATTTTATCTTTCAGATCATGTCCTCTTTTGTAATTTTTGATGTGGTGATGATCAAACCAGTCCGGCCAGGGTCATCGGAGAAGATGATCGGCCTTTGGACTCCGACGATGTGCTGGAAGTGTTCAGAGCCATTGATTTGTTTTAAAACGTTTTAATCTGGAGCGCTCATTGTGAATACCAGGCGTGTGGATGAGTTGACTAGCGTGTACCATGGAACACGTGTTCTCCACCACTTGATCTGCCACCTCAATTAATGAGGCAGATCAAGTGGTCCACGTTTTTTTTTTGTTATTTTCTGATTTTCTTTTATTCCTTTTATTTTCATTAATTCATATTAATTTTAATATTGATCCAAACAATATGAGACTTTCACCAAAAAATTTCAAAAAATTTCCTCTTTTATATTTTGAATTAAAATTATTTTTTGGATCATTATTAATATTTTTCATGATTTAATTGATTTTGTGATTATTTTTAATTGTTTAAAAATACTTTTAAGTCTTTAAAAATTCTGAAATTTTTTCTCTAAGGTCCTTTGACCTTGTTTGACCTATGATAAATCTCATGGCCATTTCTTTAGTGTTTTGATGAGGTTTTAGGAATTTGACAAACCATATTTAATTTAAATGTATTATTTTAGTCTTTTTAATTTGAATAAATGCCAATTAATTGTGTTGACCAATTGTGATGATTTGTTTGAGTTTGACTCTTGTTGTTGGGCCTTGGTCAAGGTTGATTTGATTTTGTCAAGTTAATATCATTGGATTTAGAGGATTGATGGAATGTACATTCCATCTCCCAAAATGAATGGATGATATTAATTTGGTAAAAGTCCTCCTTTGACCAATTTGAGTTTTGATCCATTCCCCTCCCTCTTCATCTCATTTGGCCTATGATATCTCAAAGTCTTAAGGCTAGTTGATTGAAAAATCAACATAAGTATGGATGAAATTAGGCCACCTCTTTTGCATATTCTTTTTGTGTGTGGTATGTTTCATGAGCATAGTCCATTATACTATGTCTCTAACATGCATTAACACCAAAATTCTATTGTCTGACCTCAAATAGTTGTGACTTCTACATAAGTCCAATTACGATTGCTTAACATAGCGCTAAATTTGTGACACAAAAGGCATAGCATTCTAGTTAGTGAGATTGTAAGTCTCCCATCTTTCATGGTATTGTGTGGAAACTTGGCCTTTTTTCCTTCCTTTGGAGATGTCTTGGCTCAAGAATTCATGCTTGTGATAAGTGGGTTGAGTGTTCTCCAAAGAACGACTTAAAAATGAAAAACAAAAGCAAAACAATACTAACGTCTAACTCATTAACAATTAACTTTTAATTTCAAGCAATTTACTTTAATGTCATTGAATTTTAGTCTTTATTCATTTGCCATTATTCATACCATTCTAATTGTTTATGTTAATGCAATTTTCACTTTGTCCATTTGGACCATATTATGTGATATATCTTGTTTGTGTATACTTTGTTTGTTTGTGTGGTCTTTGACCATTAATGTACATAATAACAACAAAAATCCTAAAAATCTTTTGTGTGGATTGTTGACTTGATCTTGGACAAATGGACTTAGAACTTAGGCAACATTCATATGCTAAAGGACTTGGCAAATGCCAACTTTTATGAAACCAAGTGCTTGCAATTTGAAACTTCATCTGATACACCATTCAAGATCCCTTTGAGTTCATTTGCAACATGATCATTGTGAAGCTGTTATTTTGAACCTGTGACTTGTGGAAATCATCTGTTACATGGGCTAATTTGAAGAAGATCATGAAGTGGCTAAGCTTGGATGTGGCTATATTTATTTGATGCCTTGCTCTTCAAGATAATATAATTGTGCATTTGTGTGTTGCTTGATTCTAAATGTCCAATGGAATCTGGGTTTCTATTGACATTCTTGTCTATTAGATTGCTACCCATTGGTCAGATCTTTTCAACTCTTAACTTTTAATTTTGTACATAGGATTAGTCTCTTCATCTTCTCCTCATTTCTTTAATTTCAAAATCTCTTCCTCCTTTTAAAACTTTCTTTGTTTGAACTTATTTTGTTCTAAACTTTGACCACTTTGTAAAAAGATATAAACTTTGGCCTTATGCCATTGCATTTTGTAAGACCCCAATTTTGACCCTAAGATCCCTCATGCAACTTCATCATAAGCATAAGCATTGGGATCATACCTTGGAATCCTCCTTACCCCCTTTTCATTGGGTTTGTTTTGGGGAGAGATCATCAAGCACATTGTGATCATATCATACTTGGAAGCCCTAGTTTGACTAGGTATCTTGAGTAACTTCTCCAACAAGTTATCTCACAAATTGATCAAATTTCTCAAGGGACACTTAAAATATCATCATCTTATGCATATATGATCTACCATGAGCCAATAAAGTCAAGATAATTGGAAGTTAGCAAGTTGGTTGATGGTGGTTGGCCAGATGAATTCATCTGATCAAAACTGGGTCTCCCTAGACCCTATCTCCTACAATTTTAGCCATATGAAAATGATTCCAAGAGCAAACTTACTCTAAAGGACATTATGAACAACTCTCATGTTGAGACCTAGAGCTAGTGTTTCTTGGAAAATCATTTTCTATGTTGAAACATTATAGGTCATTTTGTCTAAACCCTAATTTGAAAGTCAACTTCCCAAGGCCATAACTTGCTCAATTTTTATGAGATTAAATATTTCCAAGTTTCACAATTAAATTCAACGTGTCTACTTTAACTTTGATGTTTGGAGTGGGAGCTAATTCTACTTCTTTGAACATGTGATATGAGGCTACATTATAGGTCACTTTTGACCTATACCATTGATCAAGTGATTTTTCACAACTTCAAAAATGCATAACTATATCATTTCAAATCCAAATGACATGAAATTGGTTACCATTTTTAAGTTCTTTGAGAGAGCTACAAATTTGATGAATACACTTTTCTCATTTAAAGCTCCTATAAAAAGTTAAGCAAGGTGGAATATTGAGACATATGGCTTGACACTTAGAAAATTGCTTATATGTCAATTTTTTCCAAACTTCCACCTCAAATATCTCCAAGTTAAAAGCTCCAAATGAAAAAGTGTTCAACATCAAACTTGTTCCTCTTGATATCACCTTTCTAAAGAGCTAAGATTCATGCATTTTTGATGAGAAATGCATAGGCTGCGCATGGCTTAAACAGGCTGGTAGCATTTGGCATGGATCAATCTTCAAGTGACAATGCACATGTACCTTGCAATACAATACATCTTCAAAGCATTTGATCATTCATTTGGACTTTCAAACCTTCATTCCATGGGCCTATGCGCGCCCATGCAACATGGCATCACCATTTTACCAAATTTGGAAAGTGGAAAGAGTGTGCAAATATCATTTGATTTCCCTATAAATTGAGGCCCGTATGCTCAAAATTAACACACACATTGTACCAGCTTTGAATCCCCATTGAAAACCCTTCACTCTAAGAGGATAACCCTGATAAATTCATTTGAATTTGAGCTTGAATCTCCACTGTTTTGGAATTCAATTCTCCAGGAGTCCATTGATTCTAAGCCTTTCCATTCCTCTCCTGCAAGCAAGTGGAGTGAAGCTAAGCACGATTCAGATCAAGATCTAGCAAGCGCAGACCTCCATTGAAGGTAATTTGTAGAAATTTTAAACTCTTCGATTCTCCTTGTTTCTTGCTCAATTCCATTGATTCTTGAGTTGTCTGAAGTCCTACCAATGTAGGAAAGAAGATTGAGTTGCTTTGAGGCCAAATCGAAGCAACTCAGATCATGAACCTCATTTTTCAATTCCACATATCTCTCAATATTGTTGGAATTGGATGAATTTGAGGTGATATTCGTGCTCAGTGATGTTTTCTGTTTAAAATCATGTCTCTGTTTGGAATTTTGGTGATGGTTCATGTTGACCAGTCCGGTGAAGCTCACCGAAGAAGACAACCGGAGCTCTGGCTCCGGTGATGATGTGTCTTGAGTCTGAACCGTGTGATCCATGTTCCACATTTTAATCTTAGTCGTGCCTTGTGATTACTCATGTTACAGCACTGTTGACTAGGGAACACATGGAACGCGCGTTTTAGATCATCAGATCTACCACCTCAATTAATGAGGGAGATCTGATGGTCCGCGTATTTTAGAATTTTTGAAATTTCATTTTAATTCCATTTTCTTCAATAATTCATAATAAATTTAATATTGATCCAAAAAATATGGGACTTTCACCAAAAATTTTAAATATTTTTCTCTTTCATATTTTGAATTAAAATGATTTTTTGGATCATTATTTATATTTGTCATGAATTAATTGATTTTTCATTTGTTTTTAATTGTTTAAAAATATTTTTAAGTGTCCAAAAATTATGAATTTTTTTCTCCAAGGTCTTTTGACCTTGTTTGACCTATGATAAATCTCATGGCCATTTATTTGGTGTTTTGATGCGATTTTAGGATTTGGACAAAACATATTTAAATTTAATGCATTATTTTACTATTTTTAATTGAATAAATGTCATTTTAATTGTGTTGACCATTTGCATTGACTTAATTGAGTTGTCTTATTTATTGTTGGGCATTGGTCAAGGTTGATTTGACTTTGTCAAGTTAATATTATTGGATTTGGGGGATTGATGGAATGTACATTCCATCTCCCAAAATGAATGAATAATATTAATTTGGTAAAAGTCCTCCTTTGATCAATTTTGTGTGTGGTATGTTTAATGAGCATAGTTCTTAATATTATGTCTCCAACATACATTAACACCAAAAGTTTATTGCCCGACCTCAAATAGTTGTGACTTCTACATAAGTCCAATTGCGATTGCTTAACATAGCGCTAAATTTGTGACACAAAAGGCGTAAGCATTCTAGTCAGTGAGATTGTAAGTCTCCCATCTTCCATGGTATTGTATGGAAACTCGGCCTTCTTTCCTTCCTTTGGAAGATGTTTTGGTTCAAGGATTTATGCTTGTGGCAGGTGGGTTGAGTGTTCTCCAAAGAATGTCTTGAAATCAAAAGCAAAACAAAAACTAACTACTAACTTACTAACCATTAACTCTTAATTTCAAGTCTTTTCTTTTATGCAATTTACTTTTAGCACTTTATTATCATTTTCCATTATACATATCATTCTAATTGTTTATGTTAATGTAATTTTTACTTTGTCCATTTGGACCATATTGTGTGATATTATTTTGTTTGTATATACTTTGTTTGTTTGTGTGGTCTTTGATCATTAATGCACATAATAATAACAAAAACCCTAAAAGACTTTTGAGTGGACTATTGGTTTGATCTTGCCCCAATTGGACTTAGAACTTAGGCAACACTCATTTGCTAATGGAGTTGGCCAATGCCAATTTGTTGAAGAACCAAGTGCTTGCAAGTTTGAATTCATCTGATACACCTTTGAAGATCTCTCCAGTTTCATCTACAAAGATTGATCATTGTTAAGCTGTTATGTTGAACCTATGACTTGTGGAATTCATCTGCTACATAGGCTATTTTGAAGAAGATCGTGGAGTGGATAAGCTTGGATGAGGCCATCTTTATTTGATGCTTTTGCTCTTCGAGATTGATATAATTGAGCATTTGTGTGTTGCTTGAATCTAAAAAGTCCAAGGGAATTCTGGGTTTCTATTGACATACTTGTCTATTGGATTGCTCCCATTTGGTCAGATCTTTTCAACTTTAAACTTTTAAATTTTTGTGCATAGGGTAGTCTCTTCATCTTCTCCCCATTTCTTTAATTTCAAAACCTCTCCCTCCATTTTCAAAACCTTCTTTGTGTGAACTACTTTTGTTCTAAACATGGACCATTTTGCAAAAAGATAGAAACTTTGGCCTTATGCCATTTCATTTTCAAACTTATTTTTCTTAAATCAAATTTGTGAATAAACTTAACTATACTTGACTTAAACTTTCAAAAAATCCAAAAAGAACTAACTCATTCAAACCATCTTTAGGCCTTGATGCCTTTCAAATTTAGCTTTTGTTAAAACCAACACACCCATTTTGAAATTTATAGCACGAACTACGAGGTTTTGATCCCTCATTTTTACGTTGGTACGTAGGGACATGACCGAAGGTCTTGTCAAACACAAAAATATAATTAATGAATTCTTTTCTCATCCCCCCATTCTATTTGTTTTTAAACATCACTTTGTACAAAATACATATGCACACAAAAAGGGATCCCTAGGAGTACCTTGGACACTTTGGGGGCTAATACCTTCCCTCTGTGTAACCAACCCCCTTACCTGTGATCTCTGAATTTTATTAGTTTTTATTTGAAAACTTCTTACTATTTGGGTTTTGTTCGTACTTTTTCCCTTTTCCCTTGGAAACAATAAAAGCACGGTGGTGACTCTTGTTAATTGATCTCTAACTTGTCAATAACTTGATGATCATGAATTTCCCGCTACAGAAATTAAGTGGCGACTCTGGTGGGGAGTAGTCTCCAGTGGGTTTAGCCTACTTTTTTGTGTGAATATATTTGTATATATGTGATATTTGTATATATGTATGTGTGATATAATTTGCTTGTTGTGCTTGGTGATCTCTGAGTAGTGAGATAAGTTCTAACCCAAACTTGAGTGCAATTAAGATAGGAGGATGGTATAGTCATGTTCGACTTGTGTGGAGTAGTCCTTAACAAGTTGGCTTGAGATCCATCTACTCAGTGGAGACTCCTTTAGATTTGGAAATGTCACACAAGTATTTGTGGTTAGGAATTGCTATTTATAATTGGGTCTGAGAAGCTGAGGACATTAGAACACCTAACCATCTTGGCCTATTTAGGACGTAGTGCGGAAACTGTTTAGGTGTAGACTTGATAACAGTTGTTACGTGATACTACACTCAGACGAGTTTGTCTTGAGAATATTATGGGTCAATGAGTCAGTCATCTTAACCTGTAATATCCGATAGATGGAATTAAGACTCTGGGAACTTTTTTAGAACATGATCTACAGGTTTTATCCTTAGTTCACTCCTTTGGGATGGTTCTTACCCAGACTCCATGCTCGTGACTTGCAACAAACCCTTGATTCTTGGTTGATCCAATCAAGTCTTGTCAATATCAATGGAACTTAGGTGTTGATAAGGTGTAAACCATAATCCACCAAAATGGATGATTGATCTTGACAATGACTTGATTCATCCCTTGACCTTTGTTTGCCTTGTGTGTGATCCTTTACTTGTGATTATTGCATTCATGCATTTCATGCGCATCATAACATTCATCACACAAAATTTCAAGGAACTAAGGTATCATTTGCAAATATTTTCAGACCATGGATTATGGACGAAGGAACACTAAGAAGTACAGTTTCAGATGTCCCGACTTGAAAGAGTTAAGGAAGCTAGCATCTTTTGTATTAGATCCCTTGGACTTCAAACAACGTCATGGGAAGCTTCTGTCCATCTTGTCTGCTGAAGTAGTTGAAGGACTCTTGAGTGTGCTAGCGCAGTTCTATGATCCCCTCTACCATTGTTTCACTTTCCTAGATTTTCAGCTTGTGTCTACCTTGGAGGAGTATTCTCATCTTTTGGGGATACCTGTTTCTAGTAGAGTGCCCTTTAGTGGATTGGAGGAGATTCCCCGGTCTAGTGTTATTGCTGAAGCTCTTCACTTGAAGAAGTCTGAGATAAAGGCTCATTGGGTGAAGAAAGGAGGGTTATTTGGGTTGCCATCTGTTTTCCTCATCAAGGAAGCTACCACTTTTGCTCAAGCTGGTAGTGTGGATGCTTTTGAAGCTATCTTTGTGTTGCTCATCTATGGGTTAGCTTTGTTCCCTAACATTAACGGTTTTGTTGATGTTAACACCATTAGACTTTTCTTGATTAGGAATCATGTGCCTACTTTGTTGGGTGATATGTATTTCTCTTTGCATGTAAGGAACTCTAAGGGTGGTGGAGCGATTGTCTGTTGCACTCCTCTTCTATACAAGTGGTTTATTTTGCACTTGCCTCAGACGCCTGCTTTTGTGGAGAACAAACAATGTCTAAGGTGGTCTCAGAGGCTTAAGTACCTCACTAATGATGATATAGTTTGGTATGATCCGTCCTTAAGCAGTGTAGAGATTATTGATAGTTATGGTGAATTCTCTAATGTGCCTCTCATTGGTACACAAGGAGGAATTAACTACAACCCTGCTTTGGCTCGTCGTCAACTTGGGTTCCCCTTGAGAGACAAACCTAATAACATGTTGTTAGAAGGTCTTTTCTATCAAGAGGGTAAAGATCCCCAACATTTGAAGCAGAAGATTGTGCATGCTTGGCATAATGTGCATAGGAAAGAAAGATCCGAGCTTGGTCCGTGCAATTGTGTAGCTTTGGAAGCTTACACTCTTTGGGTGAAGAAGAGAGCTATGGAGTTGAAGATGCCTTATCCTTGTGAAAGACCTATGTCTATAGTTGTGGTTGAGCCATTAACTCTCCCTAACCAAGATGTAGAGGAGTTGGAAGACGCGCTCGCCAAGATGAAGCAAGAGAAGGATATGTGGGAAGAGCGTTTCCATGCTTTGAGCAAGAAGCATGAAGAGTTGCTGCTGGAGTCTAAGGACAAAGATTCACTTATTGAGCTACTTGAAGACCGAGTGACAAGGAGACAGAGAGAGCCAGAGGTTTCATCTTCTAGCAGGCCTCAGCCTTCCATTGCTTGGAAGAAGATTGTTGACCAACTTGTCGTTGAGAAGACTCAGATGAAGGATTCTTTTGAGACAGAGATTCGTCGCATTCGAAGGAAGTACGCGCCTTCAGCCAGATCTTCTGTCACTGTTGTTAGGGATCCTTAGGATGACTAGTCTCCTTTTCTCTTGTATCTGTTTATTTTGGTTTCTGAAAATGTACTCAGTGTAATCCTTCCAATTTATATAAATAAAAAGAGATTTTTTTGGTCATATCAAAATTATTGCAATTGCCATTTCAATTTTTACATATTTGAAAATGATATAGTAAGTTCCTTGGAAATAAAAATAATCAAGTATCGCATTCCATGCATCATTTGCATAAGCAGGTTTTCACTAGAATTTCACTAGAATTTCACTAGGATTTTCACCGTGAAGAGTGTTGCTGAACTGTGCTTAGTGCCCAATGTGAAAATCCTAGTGAAATTTCCTAGTGGGGGCATGCACAATCTTGCATAAGCACAGTTCCTTGGTATTTCACTAGAATTTCACTAGGACTTTCACCGTGAAGAGTGCTGTTGAACTGTGCTTAGTGCCCAATGTGAAAATCCTAGTGAAATTCAAAGTGCCTGACTTTGAGAAGTATAAGGGAAACTCTTGTCCGCTCAGTCATCTTGTAATGTATGCCCGCAAGATGTCAAC
The DNA here is from genome assembly GCF_024323335.1 of Lathyrus oleraceus. Taxonomy (NCBI): domain Eukaryota; kingdom Viridiplantae; phylum Streptophyta; class Magnoliopsida; order Fabales; family Fabaceae; genus Lathyrus; species Lathyrus oleraceus. Next base: position 150,029,011 of record NC_066582.1, on the reverse strand, counting down.
CCAGACAGATAATGACCAACTACTAATTGACTATTTCCAGGATACCCTGACAGGTGTTGCACTCTGATGGTATACGGGGTTAGATAGTGCAAGCATCCGCACTTTCAATGATCTAGGAGAGGCTTTCGTGAAACATTATAAATACAACGTGGATATGGCGCCAGATAGGGACCAGTTGAGGTCCAGGTCTCAGAAAGATAAGGAAACCTTCAAGGAGTATGCCCAGCGTTGGAGAGAATTGGCTGCCCAGATCACTCCTCCTTTGGAGGAGAAGGAAATAACAAAAATCTTTCTGAAAACCATGAGTTCATTTTATTATGAACGTATGATCGCCAGTGCCCCTAGTGATTTTACCGAAATGGTAAATATGGGGATGAGACTTGAAAAGGGGGTCCGTGAAGGACGATTGTAAAAAGAGGAGCATCAACCAGCAATAAGTATGGGAGTAGTTTCAGTAAGAGGAAGGATAGAGAGACTAATGCAATTTCTAGTGGGAGGCAGAGGAGGCCTCAAATCAGAAGAAATCCACCACCCCGTCAACATCATCATCACCAAGTATCTTCCGTCATTCCAGTATTTTCCAACCAGCAAACAATACCAATTCAACAACAACAGTATCAAAATCAACGTCAACAACAACAACCGCAACAAAGAACAAACACCTACAACAACAACAATTCCAACAATAATCATCACCAACAATAGAACTTCGAGAGGAATAAGGTCTCTTTTGACCCAATTCCTATGTCATATGCAGAGTTGTACCCATCTTTAGTCCTCAAGAATTTGATTCAACTGAGGAACCCGCCGCAAATCCCAGAACCACTTCCTTAGTGGTATAAACCCGAACTTCGTTGTTCTTTTAACCAGGGTGCACCTGGGCACGATATTAAGAACTGTTATCCGCTGAAGTATGAGGTGCAAAAGCTTATGAAAAGTGGCATGGTGTCTTTTGAAGACCGCGCGCCTAATGTGAAAGCTAATCCTTTGCCCGCTCATGGGTATACTTCAGTGAACATGGTGGACGGCTGTCCAGGTGAATTCAAGGTTTTTGATGTCCGGTTTATTCAAAGATCTTTGGTGCAAATGCATAAAGATATCTGCCTAGTGAGTGACTGTGAACATGACCATGATTGTTGTGATATTTGTAGCGTGAACCCAAGGGGGTGTGTTGTAGTAAAAAGGGACATCCATCGTCTGATGGATGAAGGCATGATCCAGATTGTTCAGTCTCGTCATATAGATGACAATGTTAATGTCATAGTACCCATTTTCAAGCAACCAGAGCGGTTGGTGATTCAGTACGATAGCAGTAAAAACGTCAGCAGTTTCATCGTTGGTAATACGGTTAGCAGGCCCAGTCCCGTACGCATCTGATAAGGCTGTACCGTATCAATACAATGCTACAATGATGGAGAATGGTCAAGAGGTCCCGTTACCTACGACCAGTTCAGTAGTAAGCATTGCAGATGTTACGAAGATGACCCGTAGTGGTCGAGTTTTTGGACCGGTGTGCCCGGAGAATAAGGAAGAAACTGTTGTTGGTAAGAAGGCGGAGGTGCCTATTGTAGATCCGATTGGCTGTTCAAAGGATAATTCTGGTGAATCCAGTAATTTGAAAGCCAATAGTGATGATGACGAGGTACTCTGACTGATTAAGAGGAGTGAGTTTAGCGTGGTTGAGCAGTTTCTCCAGACTCCCTCAAAGATTTCCGTGATGTCTATGCTTTTAAATTCTGAAGCGCACAGAGAAGCACTCCAAAGAGTTCTTGAACAAGCATACTTGGAGCAAGATGTTACTGTGGATCAGTTTGATCATATTGTAGCCAACATCACTTCATGCAATAATTTGAGCTTTTGCGACGAAGAACTCCCCGAGGAGGGAAGAAAGCATAATCTGGCTTTGCATATTTCGATGAATTGCAAAGAAGATGCTTTGTCAAACGTGCTAGTTGACACTAGGTCGTCACTCAATGTGCTTCCAAAGTCAACATTGTCAAAGATATCTTATCAAGGAGCTCCCATGAGGTATAGTGGAGTAATTGTCAAAGCCTTCGATGGCTCGCGCAAGTAGGTCATTGGAGAAGTGGACCTTCCAGTCAAGATAGGTCCGAGTGATTTTCAGATTACTTTCCAGGTAATGGATATTCACCCGGCCTACAACTGTTTACTAGGAAGGCCATGGATTCATGAGCCAGGGGTTGTTACTTCCACTCTGCACCAGAAGCTCAAATTTGTCAAGAATGGCAAGTTGGTGATGGTGGGAGGTGAGAAAGCACTGTTGGTCAGCCATCTGTCATCTTTTTCATATGTGGAAGCTGAGGATGAGGTTGGGACTCCGTTCCAAGCCTTATCTATTGCTGCTGAGAAAAGAGTTGGGGCACCTATGTCCTATCTGAAAGACACTCAGAAGATTGTTGAAGAAGGTCCTATTGATCAGTGGGGGCGTGTGGTAGAGGTCGCTGACAACAAAGGAAGAACTGGTTTGGGGTTCCAGAAGGGCTCGTCAGCCGTTAGATCTGAAGAGATGCAACTCAGCTTTCGTAGCGGAGGGTTCATTCATGAGAATGAACAACACTTAAATGCTGTGCTAGAGGATAGTGAAGAGGAAGACTGCACCAACTTTGTGACGCATGGAAAGACATGCAACAATTGGGCTGTTGACCTAGGGGTGGCAAAATGGATGGATTGGATGGATATGGATTGGATCGTTAATAGATGGATCAAAACAATCCATTAGTCCATTAACAATCCACTAATTTTTTTAAAAAAATATCCAATCCAATCCATCCATTAAAGAATAAAATCCATCCAATCCATCTGTTATCATATTTTTAATGGATGGATATCCATCCATCCATTTTTTTTTCTTTGAATTTTATTTTTTTTCAATTTTTTTTTGAATAAAACATTATCAGTTTTTTTTTCAAAAAAAATATATTTTTGTATTTTCGAAAAAATAATTTAAAAATCGTTTTTTTTAATTTTCGAAAAAAATAAATTTTTTATATTCGTAAAAAAATAAATTTTTCGAAAATAAAATCAAAATTTGGTATTTTTCAAAAACATTATTTTTTTTTTTGAAAAAAATCGATTTTTTGTATTTTCAAAAAAAAATATTTTTTTTTCAAAAAAGAAATTATTTTTATTTTTAAAAGAAAAATTGATTTTTTTTCGAAAAAAAAATATTTTATATTTTTCAAAAAAAAAATTAATATTTGAAAAAAATTATTTTTTTAAAATTAAATAAAAAAATTCATTGGATCATTAAAATGTGTTGGATGGATTGGATCAATCCATGCTTATAAATGGATGAATTGGATCAATCCATTAACTTAATTTTTATGTAGTGGATGGATTGGATGGATTTTTTGATGGATGGATTGGATGGATTTTCTCTTAATGGATCCAATTGCCACCCCTAGCTGTTGTTGATATTCCTGTTATTTTGCATCGATCTAAGTAATTGCTTTTATATTTTAAAAATCCTTCTCCTATGCCTAAGGGAGAAGTGAACATTGTTGGGAATTTTAAATTGATCATCAATAAAATTAATTATATTCATCCACATCTTTGATGTTTATTTTTACTTTTTGCTTTATTCTGAAAATGGTAATCACAAAAAAACATAAATAAACAATATAATTGTCCATCTGCATAATATTTGGTCACAAGTTCACTTCTCTTAAACCAAAATATCAAATCATTATGCAGGTTGGTTCCTAACCCCATTGAATACAATGATCCTTCTCCTTCTCCAAATTTTGAATTCCCTGTGTTTGAAGCCGAGGAGGAAAGTGATGTAGAAGTGAGTGATGAATTGTCTCGTCTTCTTGAGCAAGATGAAAAGATTATTCAGCCGTTTGAAGAGCAGATTGAGCTAGTCAACTTGGGTTCCGAAGATGATGTGAAGGAAGTCAAGATTGGGTCTCGTTTGTGTCCAGATTCTAAGAAGGGGTTGATTGATCTTCTTCGAGAGTATTCATATGTGTTTGCTTGGTCCTATCAAGACATGCCTGGTTTGGATTCTGATATTGTGGAGCATAGATTTCCATTGAATCCATAATGCCCGCCAGTCAAGCAGAAATTGAGAAGAACACATCCTGATATGGCCGTGAAGATTAAAGAGGAAGTTCATAAGCAAATTGATATTGGTTTCCTTGTGACAGCTGAGTATCCGCAATGGGTGGCCAGTATTGTGCATGTGCCGAAGAAAGATGGAAAAGTTCGCATGTGTGTTGACTATAGAGATTTGAATATAGCCAGTCTGAAAGATGATTTCCCTCTGCCACACATTGATATGTTGATAGACAATACTGCTAAATTCAAAGTCTTTTCGTTTATGGATGGATTTTCCGGATATAATCATATCAAGATGGCACCCGAGGATATGGAAAAGACCACATTCATTACACCCTGGGGAACATTCTGTTATAGAGTGATGCCTTTCGGTCTAAAGAATACTGGTGCAACTTACCAAAGAGCGATGACTACTCTTTTTCATGATATGATGCATAAAGAGATTGAGGTTTATGTCAATGACATGATTGCTAAATCAATTGATGAAGAGGAACATGTTGAGCATTTGTTGAAGTTATTCCAGCGTTTGAGAAAGTATAAACTCCGCTTGAATCCCAATAAGTGTACTTTTGGTGTTCATTCTGGTAAGTTGTTAGGCTTTATTGTCAGTGAGAAGGGTATTGAGGTTGATCCTGCCAAGGTCAAAGCAATACAAGAGATGCTTGCGCCCAAAACTGAGAAGCAAGTCAGAGGTTTTCTCGGCCGCTTGAATTATATTTCCAGATTCATTTCCCACATGACTGCCACATGTGCACCTATATTCAAGCTTATTCAGAAAGACCAGTCTTGTGATTAGACCGAAGACTGCCAGAAAGCATTTGATAGTGTCAAAGAATATTTGCTTGAACCTCCGATTTTGTCTCCACCTGTTGAAGGAAGACCGTTGATCATGTATTTGACTGTGCTAGAAGATAGTATGGGTTATGTTCTTGGTCAGCAAGATGAGACTGGAAAGAAAGAATTCGCGATTTACTACCTCTGTAAGAAATTCACTGACTGTGAGATTCGGTATTCAATGCTTGAAAAAACTTGTTGCGCATTGGCTTGGGCTGCTAAGCGTCTGCGTCAATATTTGTTGAATCATACCACTTGGTTGATATCCAAAATGGATCCAATCAAGTATATACTTGAGAAGCCTGCTTTAACTAGGAGAATTCCCCGTTGGCAGAAGTTGTTATCAGAGTATGATATAGAATACCGATCTCAGAAAGCGATTAAAGGTAGTATCTTGGCTGACCATTTGGCTTACCAACCAATTGAAGATTATCAGTTAGTGCAGTATGATTTTCCAGATGAAGAGATTTTGTACTTGAAAATAAAAGATTCTGATGAACCATTGCTTGAAGAAGGGCCAGAACCTGGTTCCCGTTGGGGCATGGTATTTGATGGAGCTGTTAATCAATATGGAAATGGCATTGGCGCAGTGATTATTACTCCTCAAGGCACGCATCTACCATTTACAGCTAGATTGACTTTCAAGTGTACAAACAACATGGCAGAATACGAAGCTTGCATTATGGGGCTTGAAGAGGCCATGAATCTCAGAATCAAATATTTGGATGTCTTCGTTGATTCGGCTTTGGTTGTGAAACAGATCAAAGGACAATGGAAGACAAATCAACCCGGTTTAATACCATATAGAGATTATGCGAGGAGGATTTCAACTTTCTTTATAAAGGTTGAATTTCACCATATCCCTCGAGATAAGAACCAGATGGCAGATGCTCTTGCAACGTTGGCATCAATGATCATAGTGAAGTATTGGAATGAAGTTCCCAATTTATCTGTGATGCGTCTTGATAGGCCATCTCATGTGTTTGCTATTGAAGAGATCAAGGATGAGAAGCCATGGTATTACGACATCAAGTGTTTCCTCCAAAGTCAGATTTACCCGCCTGGGGCATCATTGAAAGATAAGAAGACTTTGAGAAGATTAGCCGGTAATTTCTACTTGAATGGTGATATACTATACAAGAGAAACTTCGACATGGTTTTGCTCAGATGCGTGGATAGACACGAAGCAGACTTGTTAATGACCGAAGTGCATGAAGGTTCCTTTGGTACTCATTCCAATGGATATGCAATGGCAAAGAAGATGTTGCGAGCAGGTTACTATTGGCTGACAATGAAATCTGACTGTTGCAAGTTTGTGAAGAAATGCCACAAGTGTCAAATCTATGCTGATAAGATTCACGTTCCTCCGACACCATTGAATGTTATCTCTTCCCCATGGCCCTTTTCCATGTGGGGAATTAATATGATTGGGATGATTGAGCCCAAAGACTCGAATGGACATCATTTCATTTTAGTGGCAATTGATTACTTCACAAAATGGGTTGAAGCGGCATCATATGCAAATGTAACCAAGCAGGTTGTTGTAAGGTTTATCAAGAATCAGATTATATGCCGTTATGGTGTGCCAAGTAAGATCATTACTGATAATGGATCGAACTTAAATAACAATATGGTGGAAGCTCTTTGCAAAGACTTCAAAATTGCACATCATAACTCTTCTCCCTATAGACCCAAGATGAATGGGGCTGTTGAAGCTGCGAATAAGAACATCAAGAAGATTATTCAGAAGATGGTTGTCACATATAAGGATTGGCATGAGATGCTCTCTTTTGCTTTGCATGGGTATCGTACATCCGTCCGCACTTCAACAGGGGAAACTCCTTTCTCTCTCGTGTATGGTATGGAAGCAGTGCTCCCCGTAGAGGTTGAGATTCCTTCATTGCGTGTGCTCATGGAAGCCAAGTTAACTGAAGCTGAATGGTGTCAGACCAGGTTTGACCAATTGAATTTGATTGAAGAGAAGAGATTGACTGCCATGTGTCACAGTCAGTTATATCAGTAGAGGATGAAGAAAGCTTTTGATAAGAAGGTCAAACCTCGAGTGTTCAGAGAAGGTGACCTTGTGCTAAAAAAGATTTTGTCATTCAAGCCAGATTCCAGAGGAAAATGGACTCCCAATTATGAAGGCCCATATGTTGTCAAGAGAGCCTTTTTAGGTGGTGCATTGATTCTTACAACTATGGATGGTGAAGAGTTCACTCGTCCTGTGAACGCAGATGCAGTCAAGAAATACTTCGTCTAAAAAAAGAAAAGAACAACTCGCTAAGTTGAAAACCGAAAGGGCGACTTAGGCAAAAATGAGCGTCTTGGTGGATTGAAAACCCGAAAGGGCGATCCAGGAAAAAATTAGAAACATAAAACAGAAATATTTCCCGATAAGTTGAGTACCTCACCTTGGGGCAACTTATGCAAAAATTAGGGATTATGGTAAGTAACTGCATTCTGCTGATCTTCAGTAATTTTTGAAGACTTGTTTGAGCACAAGGGTTGACATCAATTCATCTTCAGCAGCGATCAAAAGCATAGTGGATGTCAAGAGTTCGTAGAAGGATTAAGGATCATTTGTATTCAATGTAACCCTTTTCCATGTAAATTACCATTTTCAACTTTGTAAAATCTATGGAGTCTTGCCATTTACAGACTACCATCCTATTAAATAAAGTTGAGCTTTTATCCAATTGTTTCTACTCTTATTTACTTCAGCCAATAATTTTAAATTTTATTATGATCATTTTAAAATTAAAATTTCTAAATCAAAATCATGTTTTTAAAATATATATATAAGCAAGAACTTTTCCAAAGCAAGTAGAAAGAATATCAATAACATTTCAGTAAGAAGCAAGTTCTTAAGTGCGAAGCATCTGAGGTTCCCCAAGCAGTTAACTCTTCGGGTATCCCTGGATGTTTGTATTGTCTCAGTTCCTCGGCGGAGTGTTTGATCTCCAGTGGAGCTTATTCCTTTTTCCAGCTGAGTTGTTTGCGGCGTGTCCTTGTCCCCAACAAGAGTTTCGGCCTTCCCAACAGAGTTCGTGTTTCCTCAACAGATAGATGGTCATCAGAGATGTTTGATCTTTCCCCAGTAGATCGTTTTGGTGTCCCCACCAATCGTTCTATCTTTGCTTCCAGTCAGAGTTTCCTCTTGGATCTTCAGCAGCTTTTGTCTTCTTCCCCAGTAGGGTTGTCTCCCATTTTTATGGTGTTGACCCAAAATTCCCTACAGTTGGATGTTTTATCCTAAGCAGATCTCTTTCCCCAGTCAGGGTTGAGCCTTTGGGATGTTGATCTCTCTGTTCTCCAACATTTTGTCTCCATGATTTTGTGGATTGACCGGGGATTATACCGGTGGTTCAATTTCTTTGCGACACCTCTGTATCCATCGTGATCGTTTTGTCAGCACAATCACCATATATACATATACATATACATTCATATAAATTCATGATTTGCATATCCTGCGTCTTCATATTTGATTTATTTGAGATTTTCATTCTCTATTATGGCGGTACTTTATCCCCATACCAAATCTGGTGTCTGTCCTCCTTCAATTGTAGAGTGTCAGCCCCTTAAGCAGAAAAGACTTTAACCTTTCTCTGTTTCCCCACTAAGTTTGTTTCCTCGTGGATGATTGTTATTTCAGTTTCCTCTCCAACAAAATTTCTGGATGGAATTACTCCCCTTGAGCTATGTCCTCATTGGGTTGAGTCTTGATTGACCGTTTTCTTTCTAGCTCTTACCTAGATAAATATCTTGGTCCCCTAAGAGTCTATTACCCAGTAACTGGTAATATTCTTCTTAGTTTGCAGTTTGTTACTTCTTGCCCAATACCCGACAAAAGTACCCTTTTCTCCTCAGCAGTATCCCTAACGGATCTATTCCTCAAAAAGTATATCCTTGATATGTTCATCCTAACCAGTGACGGGTATCTTTTCTTTTCCCCGTGGATTCTATCCTTGATATGTTCACTCTAACCAGTGACGGATATTCTCTTCTTTGGTATTATACCCAGTAAAAATGTAGTTGTAATCCCTATTTTGGTTCCTCAGAGAGTTAATCCTTGATATGTTCATCTTAATCGATGATGGGTTTTCTTTTCCTTGTTGGTTTTCTACCCAGTAACGGTAGTTGTAGATCCTACTTCTTTTCCCCTGTGAAGAGTTAATCCTTGATATGTTCACTTTAACCGGTGACAGGTTTTCTCTTTTGTGGTATTCTACCCAGTAACTGGTAGTTGTTTACTTTTATTCCCCTTTTCAAAGTCTATCCTTGATATGTTCACTTTAACCGATGATGAATTTTCTCTTTGATTGGTCTTCTACCCAATAACCGGTAGTTGTAAATCCTGTTTTGTCCCCTCGCAGAGTTAATCCTTGATATGTTCATCCTAACCGGTGACGGATTTTTCTCTTCGACGGTTTTCTATCCAGTTTTCGATAGATGTAATTCCTCATTTTGTTGTTCAGTTGGTATATCCTTGATATGTTCATCCTAACCGATGACGGGTATCCTCCTTAACATCCCTAGGAAAGTCTATCCTTGATATGTTCATCTTAACCGGTGACAGATTTTCTCCCCTATTGATTTTATCCTTGATATGTTCATCCTAACCGATGACGGATACTCTCACCTTTGGTCTTCTGCCCAGTAACTGGTAGTTGTAAATCTTATTTTCTGCAGTTTTCCCTAGCAAGGCTATTCTTACCCAGTAATTGGTAATGAATACTCTCTCCTGGCGGTTCCGAGCGAGTCATCCTTGATATGTTCATCCTAACCGATGACTGATGGTCTCTCTGTTAGATCTTTATTATCTTCTTACCCAGTAGCAGGTAGTAGATAATAGATTTCTGCTCCTCCCGTGTTGAAATTTTATTTTCTCCCAAGTTGAGTTGAGTGCGTATTTCCTTAGTGAAATTGCTTGTCCCTGCACGAGTCGAATATTTCAGTGTTATCTTGATTTATTCGTATCCCCGGCTGAGTCTCCATTTTATGGAATCCCTCGAGTCCCCCGTAGTTTTAAGCTGTAGTCTGGCCTACGCATAACTCCTCCTTTATCCCCCAGAGTCTCTGTCTCCCCAGTGAGTTTTCCTTATGGAATTCATTTTACTCCTGTGGACTTTCGATCTCTTTAATTTCTTTTCGTTTGTGGCAATATTTCCCCATAGAGCATTAACTTTTGCATACATATCATTTGCATCATGAGGTCTCTTATAGCCCAAAATTTGTTGCTCTTTGTTGTTATTTAAGCCCATTCTACTGAGTCGAGTCGAAGATTTTAACCTTCACCTCCTCAATTAGAATGTCCTTAAATAGGGGCAGCTGTAAGACCCCAATTTTGACCCTAAGATCCCTCATGCAACTTCATCATAAGCATAAGAATTGGGATCATACCTTGGCATCCTCCTTACCCCCTTTTCATTGGGTTTGTTTTGGGGAGAGATCACCAAGCACCTTGTGATTATATCATACTTGTATATTATCATTTTACTAACCAAAATACCAAAAATATGTCTTTGCATCTATCTAACTCTTTTGTAGGTAGGGCATGATCTCACTGATTCATCAAGATCATATCTAGGGTTTGAGACCCTCATGAACAAAGAGCACAACCAAGAATTTATTCAAGAATGGTTATGATTATCATATATGAGTCCCAATGATATCTAGATGTTATATTGATCAAGTTTTCTTCAAGAGTTTGAGGGTGATTTGCCTTGGAAGCCCTAGTTTGACTAGGTATCTTGAGTAACTTCTCCAACAAGCTATCTCACCAATTGATCAAATTTCTCAAGGTACACTTTAAATATCATCATCTTATGCATATATGATCTACCATGAGCCATGAAAGTAAATAGAATTGGAAGTTAGCAAGTTGGTTGATGGTGGTTGGCCAGATGAATTCATCTAATCAAAGCTGGGTCTCCCTAGACCCTATCTCCTACAATTTTCGCCATATGAAAACGATTCCAAGAGAAAACTTACTCTAAATGACATTATGAACAACTTTCATGTTTAGAACTAGAGCTAGTTTTTCTTGGAAAATCATTTTCTATGTTGAAACATTATAGGTCATTTTGTCTAAACCCTAATTTGAAAGTCAACTTCCCAAGGCCATAACTTGCTCAATTTTTATGAGATGAAAGATTTCCAAGTTGCACAATAAAATTAAATGTGTCTACTTAAACATTGATGTTTGGAGGGGGAGCTAATTCAACTTATTTGAACATGTGATATGAGGCTACATTATAGGTCACTTTTGACCTATACCATTGATCAAGTGATTTTTCCAAACTTCAAAAATACACAACTATATAATTTTTAATCCAAATGACATGAAATTGGTGACCATTTTGAAGTTCTTTTAGAGATCTACAACTTTTATGAATATACTTTTCTCATTTGTAGCTCCTATAAAAAGTTAAGCAAGGTGGAATATTGAGACATATGGCTTGACACTTAGAAAAAATTTGATATGTCAAATTTTTCCAAACTTCCACCTCAAATATCTCCAAGTTCCAAGCTCAAAATGAAAAAGTGTTCAACATAAAACTTTTTCCTCTTGATCTCACCTTTCCGAAGAGCTAAAATTCATGCATTTTGGATGAGAAATGCATAGGCTGCGCATGGCATAAACAGGCTGATATCATTTGGCATGGATCAGTCTTCAAGTGACAATGCACATGTACCTTGCAATCCAATCCATCTTCAAAGCATCTGATCATTCATTTGGACTTTCAAACCATCATTCCATGGGCCTATGTGCGCCCATGCAGCATGGCGTCATCACTTTACCAAATTTGGAAAGTGGAAAGAGTGTGCAAATATCATTTGATTTCCCTATAAATTGAGGCCCTTATGCTCAGAATTAACACACACATTACGCCAACTTTGAATCCCCATTGAAAACCCTTCACTCTAAGAGGATAACCCTGATAAATTCATTTGAATTTGAGCTTGAATCTCCACTGTTTTGGAATTCAATTCTCCTGGAGTCCATTGATTCTAAGCCTTTCCATTCCTCTCCTGCAAGCAAGTGGAGTGAAGCCAAGCACGATTCAGATCAAGATCTAGCAAGCTCAGACCTCCATTGAAGGTAATTTGCAGCAATTTTAAACTCTTTGATTCTCCTTGTTTCTTGCTCAATTCCATTGATTCTTGAGTTGTCTGAAGTCCTACCAATGTAGGCAAGAAGATTGAGTTGCTTTGAGGCCAAATCGAAGCAACTCAGATCATGAACCTCATTTTTCAATTCCACATATCTCTCAATATAGTTGGAATTGGATGAATTTGGGGTGATATTCGTGCTCAGTGATGTTTTCTGTTTAAAATCATGTCTCTGTTTGGAATTTTGGTGATGGTTCATGTTGACCAGTCCGGTGAAGCTCACCGAAGAAGACAACCGGAGCTCTGGCTCCGGTGATGATGTGTCTTGAGTCTGAACCGTGTGATCCATGTTCCACGTTTTAATCTTAGTCGTGCCTTTGTGATTATTCATGTTACAACGCTTTTGACTAGGAAACACATGGAACGCGCGTTTTGGATCATCAGATCTGCCACCTAAATTAATGAGGGAGATCTGATGGTCCACATATTTTTGAATTTCTGAAATTTCATTTTAATTCCATTTTCTTCAATAATTCATAATAAATTTAATATTGATCCAAAAAATATGGGACTTTCACCAAAAAAATTAAAATATTTTTCTCTTTCATATTCTGAATTAAAATTATTTTTTGGATCATTATTAATATTTTTCATGAATTAATTGATTTTTCATTTGTTTTTAATTGTTTAAAAATATTTTTAAGTGTCCAAAAATTATGAAATTTTTTCTCCAAGGTCCTTTGACCCTGTTTGACCTATGATAAATCTCATGGCCATTTATTTGGTGTTTTGATGAGATTTTAGGATTTGGACAAAACATATTAAAATTTAATGCATTATTTTACTATTTTTAATTGAATTAATGCCATTTTAATTGTGTTGACCATTTGCATTGACTTAATTGAGTTTTCTTGTTTGTTGTTGGGCCTTGGTCAAGGTTGATTTGACTTTGTCAAGTCAATATTATTGGATTTGGGAGATTGGTGGAATGTACATTCCATCTCCCAAAATGAATGAATAATATTAATTTGGTAAAAGTCCTCCTTTGATCAATTTGTGATCTCATTCCTCTCTTTCCTTCTCCATCTAATTCCCCTTCTTCATTCATTCATTTCTATTTGGCCAATGACATCTCAAAGTCCTAATGCTAGTTGATTGAAAGATTAACATGAGTATGGACGAGATTAGGCCACACCTTTTGCATATTTTTTGTGTGTGGTATTTTTAATGAACATAGTTCTTAATACTATGTCTCCAACGTGCATTAAGACCAAAAGTTTATAGCCCGGCCTCAAATAGTTGTGACTTCTACATAAGTCCAATTACGATTGCTTAACATAGCGCTAAATTTGTGACACAAAAGGCATAAGCATTCTAGTCAGTGAGATTGTAAGTCTCCCCTCTTCCATGGTATTGTGTGGAAACTTGGCCTTCTTTCCTTCCTTTGGAAGATGTTTTGGTTCAAGGATTTATGCTTGTGGCAAGTGGGTTGAGTGTTCTCCAAAGAATGTCTTGAAATCAAAAGCAAAACAAAAACTAACTACTAACTTACTAACCATTAACTCTTAATTTCAAGTCTTTACTTTTATGCAATTTACTTTTAGCACTTTATTATCATTTTCCATTATACATATCATTCTAATTGTTTATGTTAATGTAATTTTCACTTTGTCCATTTGGACCATATTGTGTGATATTATTTTGTTTGTATATACTTTGTTTGTTTGTGTGGTCTTTGATCATTAATGCACATAATAATAACAAAAACCCTAAAAGACTTTTGAGTGGACTGTTGGTTTGATCTTGCCCCAATTGGACTTAGTACTTAGGCAACATTCCTTTGCTAATGGACTTGTCCAATGCCAATTTTTTGAAGAACCAAGTGCTTGCAAGTTTAAATTCATACGATACACCTTCGAAGATCTCTCCAGATTCATCTGCAAAGATTCATCATTGTTAAGCTGTTATGTTGAACCTGTGACTTGTGGAATTCATTTGCTACATAAGCGATTTTGAAAAAGATCGTGAAGTGGATAAGCTTGGATGAGGCCAATTTTATTTGATGCTTTTGCTCTTCAAGATTGATATAATTGAGCATTTGTGTGTTGCTTGAATCTAAAAATTCCAAGGGAATTCTGGGTTTCTATTGACATACTTGTCTATTGGATTGCTCCCATTTGGTCAGATCTTTTCAACTTTAAACTCTGAAATTTTTGTGCATAGGGTAGTCTCTTCATCTTCTCCCCATTTCTTTAATTTCAAAACCTCTCCCTCCATTTTCAAAACCTTCTTTGTGTGAACTACTTTTGTTCTAAACATGGACCATTTTGCAAAAAGATAGAAACTTTGGCCTTATGCCATTGCATTTTCAAACTTATTTTTCTTAAATCAAATTTGTGAATAAACTTAACTATACTTGACTTAAACTTTCAAAAAAGCCAAAAAGAACTAACTCATTCAAACCATCTTTAGGCCTTGGTGCCTTTCAAATTTAACTTTTGTTAAAACCAACACACCCATTTTGAAATTTATAGCACGAACTACGAGGTTTTGATCCCTCATTTTTATGTTGGTACGTAGGCACATGACCGAAGGTCTTGTCAAACACGAAAATATAATTAATGAATTCTTTTATCATCCCCCCATTCTATTTGTTTGTAAACATCACTTTATACAAAATACATATGCACACAAAAAGGGCTCGCTAGGAGTACCTATGACACTTTGGGTCCTAATATCTTCCCTCTGTGTAACCAACCCCCTTACCTGTGATCTCTGACTTTTATTAGTTTTTATTTGAAAACTTCTTACTATTTGGGTTTTGTTCGTACTTTTTCCCTTTTCCCTTGGAAACAATAAAAGCGCGGTGGCGACTCTTGTCAATTGATCTCTAGCTTGTCAATAGCTTGATGATCATGAATTTCCCGCTACACATTTTCAAACTTTTTTTCTTAAATCAAACTTGTAAATAAACTTAACTATACTTGATTTAAACTTTCAGAAAAGCCAAAAATAACTAACTCATTCAAACCATTTTTAGGCCTTTGTGCCTTTCAAACTTAATTTTTATTAAAAGCAATACATCCACTTTGAAATTTGTATCACGAACTACAAGGTTTTGATCCCTCATTTTTATGTTGGTACGTAGGCACAAGTCCGAAGGTCTTGTCAAACACAAAAATATAATTAATGAATTCTTTTCTCATCCCCCCATTCTATTTGTTTGTAAACATCATTTTTGTACCAAATACATATGCACATAAAAATGGCTCCCTAGGAGTACCTAGGCCACTTTGGGTGCTAACACCTTCCCTCTGTGTAACCAACCCCCTTACATGTAATCTCTGACATTTTATTAGTTTTGATTTGAAAACTTCTTACTTTTGGGTTTCGTTCATACTTTTTCCCTTTTCCCTTGGAAATAATAAAAGCGCGGTGGCGACTCTTGTTATTTGATCTCTAGCTTATCCATAGCTTGATGATCATGAATTTACCACTACAGTGTCATCCTTGTCCAGTTCAATATTAGGCCCTTAGACATTTATCCTATTACGCGGGATGGGCAAATTCCATCTAGGTCACTCATGTCCCTCAGTATGCTTCGTGGAGTACCCATCAAATTTCTTTATGGTCATCCAGTTATGGACAATGTTTGATCAACAATAAGGTACTCGACTCTACATCTAAGGTCCATAGTAGTTTCAGGTCGAAGGGTGGTATACATGATAACATGAAATAATATCACATTTTTGGACTCGATTTAATTAAATTGTATTATTATTTGTTTCGATTTATTTCATTTTATTCGATATTACTCGGTATTTTTCCTTTTATTTGTCTCAGGTAATATATTTGAAGCATAAGTGAAAAAAGGAAGAAAAGGGGTGCAAAAAGACAATGAAAAGCAAAATCCACAAAAGCCCAGCCCACAATCACAAGCCAGGAGCGCTAGACCTGTGACGAGTGCCACACAAGGTGTGACGAGCGTCACGCCCTGCTGCCTTGTGTTACGAGCGTAACACATGGTGTGACGGACGTCACACCATTCTCCTATATTTTTGCCTTCAGAAGCGCAACAGAGGCACGTTGAAGCCTATTGTTACGCTTGACTCTTGGAACGTGAAAGTTGTGGAAACCATTACAAGTAGACTAGTATAAATAGTCACTTCCTTCCAACCCTAATGCTCTCTCCTTTTTTTTCTTCGTTCCTTTTTCTCTTCCAGCCGTGCAAGCGTACTTTACAGCATTACTTTTTTTACAGTTTTTACTTTATTTGCAATTTTTATTTCCTTTTCCAGCAAATCTTTTAGCACTTAATTAATTTTTCACACAATAGTTTCTACACCGGAAACTATTGTGTATCTTTTACTGGATCTAACCTTACGTTAGACTCTAGATTTTTATTCCTTCACTTTTATTTTCCTGTCCGATTGAAGAATTCAAGAACAAATCCAACCGGTCTGTGGTGGAGTGTTCAAGATTGCTATTAATTATTCAGGTTCTTTAATTATTGTTTAATTTATATATGCCCTGCATTATTGTTTATTTATATTGTTTGCCTGAGATGGATTTATTTAAGCATGATGATTGTTTAGATCTGTTTAGCATGTCCGACTAATTTATTTAGGTATCGGTATGTAAAGTAAGCGGAATGAAGGAATCAAAACTAAGTTGGTTTAATTACGTTTAAAAATAAAGTCACTCTTTTTATGGCCTCAATTTACCGCATTAATCCCAAAGTTTTTATACGAGAGTAAAAGACATAAAGAAGTTAAAATCAATAGAACGAGAGTTTGAGTTTTTAACTGGACAGTGTAAATTGGACATTAATTCTAAATCAGGGCGAAAGCAATTTTTAGAATTAATTAAATTCTAATCTTTTTCAAAAAGTATTTTTAAAAGTTAAATGTGAGGAGGAGAGTTAAGCATTTGACTTTAATTATATAATCTAAGTCAACAGAGCGAGAGTTTGAGACGAGGGTGTTTAAACGATTAGTATTTTCTTAAAAAGAGTTTCTATCGATTCTATTGTTTTCAAAAAGTGATTTTGGACTTAACTAATAAGTGACAGCTACGTTAATATAAAGTCATGGTCTATTCAACAGAGCGAGAGTTTGAGAAAAGACTTTTAATCAATAGTGTCTACCGAAAAGATTTATTTTAAAGCCAAGAAACCAACGAAGGTTTGATTCCCTAATTACGACGAACTACATACCGATATCCGTTTAATTGATATTTAATTTAGATCTAGTTTAGTTTTAACTTTTCCCCCAACCAATCAAAGTATCATCTGCCTTAGCTTTACGAAGTAACCTTAGAAAACGGTATATCGATTCATAAGTCCCTGTGGGATCGATATCTTTTAAAACTACGCGATAGAACTGTGCACTTGCAGTTTGTACCCCAATTCGACTCATAAAGTCGCGAATCAAGTTTTTGGCGCCGTTGCCGGGGACTTTTATTTAGTCGATATCGTAACTCTTCTGTTACGCTGTAGAGACTAAGGCTTATTTTTATTTTTTTTCGTTGATTTGTATGCCACACACTCGCTCACAAGGCGAGCCGTTTTACTTAAGAATCAACGACATCGAACTATATCTCCGAGTCTTACGACGAATTCGGGAATATCGTGCTGCAAACAATCTCCCTCCAATCGAAATTCCTGATCTCAAAAATCTTCTTCCTTCACCGATACCCGAGATGGCAGAACCAGCTCGTGCTCTTCGAGATTACGCCGCTCCATCGCAAGATGAGCCGCATTCAAGTATTGCTCCACCCGCAATCGAAGCAAACAACTTCGAACTTAAACCTTCGCTGTTGCAGGCAGTGCAACAGAATCAATTCTCTGGAAATCCTACCGAGGATCCAAACCTTCATTTATCCGTATTTGTCCAATACGCTGATACTGTTAAAGCTAATGGTGTCACTTCAGAGGCAATTCGACTTCGTCTCTTTCCTTTCTCGTTAAGAGATAGTGCTAGAAGATGGCTTCAGTCTCTTCCTTCCAACTCAGTTACCACATGGAACAAGTTGAAGAAAGTCTTTCTTGCCCGATATTTTCCTCCGAGCAAAATAGCTATGTTGAGAGCCCAGATAAATGGATTTAAACAGAAAGATAACGAGTCTCTTTTCGAAGCATGGGAAAGATACAAAGATATGATGAGACTTTGTCCAAACCATGGTTTAGAGGACTGGTTAGTTATTCATACCTTCTATAATGGTCTCTTGTACAACACGAGATTAACCATAGACGCCGCCGCAGGTGGTGCACTGATGAACAAACCCTACGCCGATGCTTATCAAGTTATCGAAAGCATGGCCCAAAACCACTATCAGTGGGGAAGCGAGCGAACAATGGTAGAAAAACCTCAAACGAAAAGTGGCATGTACGAGATAAGTAGCCTTGATCATTTTAATGCAAAAATGGATGCTCTGGCCCAGAAAATTGAAAGTTTAAATGTATCACCCCCAGCCACCGTGGTTGCCATAACTCAGAATTGCGAAGTCTGTGGAATCCAAGGTCACACTCCTGCAGATTGTCAGCTCCTAACAGGAATCCAAGCAGAGCAAGTGAATTATGCTCAAGGAAATCCCTACTCGCATACCTATAACTCAAACTGGAAGAATCATCCTAATTTTTCATATAAGAGTAATAATGCCTTATACGCACCAGGACAAGCTCCAAATCAAGCCCCAGCTATACCTCCGGGATATCAAAAGCCGATCCCATCTACACCTAACAATAACGTTCCTAGGAAATCCAACTTGGAAATCATGATGGAAAACTTCATAGCTTCTCAACAGCAAACCAATAAAGATTTCTTAAACCAGAATGTACACACTAGCGAACAAATTAAACAACTAGCAAGTAAAGTAGATGCCCTGGCTACCCATAACAAAATGCTGGAAACGCAAATATCACAAGTAGCTCAACAACAAGCGCCTACTGCTGCCCCAATTGGTACATTTCCTGGACAGCCCCAACCTAACCCGAAAAGCCACGCTCATGCAATCATATTAAGAAGTGGAACGGAAGTGGAAGGACCGTCTGATCCAAGGACAGAAAACCAAAACTCTAAAAAGTCAACTGAGGAAGAAAATAAACCTAAGGAAAAGGAAGAGAGTAATAAGGAAACCGTAGAAAAGAAAGAACCTAATGTACCTCCACCACCATATAAACCACCTATCCCTTACCCTTAAAGGCTTATTAAAACCAAAGATGCGGGCCAATTTAAAAAATTTGTTGACCTACTAAAACAATTAAACGTCACAATTCCTTTTACAGAAGCTATTACGCAGATGCCCTCATATGCTAAGTTCTTAAAAGAAATTCTTTCTAATAAAAGGAAACTTGAAGAAAGCGAAACCGTTACACTCACTGCTGAATGTAGCGCTATAATCCAGAATATGCCTCCTAAACTTAAAGATCCAGGTAGTTTCTCTATACCCTGTCACATAGGAAAATTTGTCATAGATAAAGCCTTATGCGATTTAGGAGCTGGTATCAGTGTTATGCCTTTATCCATATGCAAGAAACTAGAAATGGGAGAATTAAGACCAACTAAAATGTCTGTGCAACTAGCAGATCGTTCCGTTAGATATCCTGTAGGAATTCTTGAAAACGTTCCCGTGCGCATAGGTCAATTCTACATTCCAACCGATTTTATAATTATGGACATAAGAGAAGATGAAGTTACACCCATCATATTGGGAAGACCATTCTTAGCAACCGCCGGTGCTATCATAGACGTAAAAAGAGGACGACTCACTTTCGAAGTAGGAGAAGAGAAAATTGAGTTCATTCTCTCCCAATTTTTGAAAGCACCTGCAATAGAAGACACATGTTACTTCATGGATATCATCGATGAATGCATAAAAGAAACAGAGTCAGAGAATGACAAATCGTCTGACTATCTTGTAGAAGACAAACTTAACCAATGTTTAGCAATAACACCGGACCCTACGCAATGCCTTAAGAAACCAACCCTCGACCTGAAAACACTTCCCAAAAATCTGAGATATGAATTCCTAGACTTAGAACTTGAACGACCAGTGATAGTTAATGCAGACCTAGGAAAACTCGAAACCGAAAAACTCCTACATATCTTAAGAAAATATCCAACCGCACTAGGATACAACATCACCGATCTTAAAGGAATAAGTCCTTCTATTTGTATGCACCGCATCATGCTAGAAGAAGACTGTAAAACTTCTAGGGAACATCAGAGCAGACTAAACCCGATCCTGAGTGAGGTAGTGAAGAAGGAAGTAACAAAGTTATTAGAGGCAGGTCTCATATATCCTATATCTGATAGTAAATGGGTTAGTCCGGTACACGTAGTACCAAAGAAAGGAGGTATAACAGTTATTGAAAATGAAAAAGGAGAAACTATAACCAAACGAATCGAATCGGGATGGAGAATGTGCATTGACTATAGGAAACTAAACAAAGCAACCCGAAAAGATCATTTCCCTTTACCATTCATTGACCAGATGTTAGAACGATTAGCAAAACATTCTCATTTCTTCTATCTAGACGGTTATTCAGGCTTCTTTCAAATACCAATTCATCCTGATGACCAAGAAAAGACAACATTCACATGCCCTTTTGGTACCTTCGCTTATCGACGAATGTCGTTCGGCTTGTGCAATGCTCCTGCAACCTTCCAAAGGTGCATGATGGCAATATTCGCAGATTTTCTCGAAAACATCATGGAGGTATTTATGGATGATTTTTCCGTATGCGGACAAAGCTTTGAAGAATGTCTTGAAAACCTAGAAAGAGTTCTAGAACGATGTGTAAAAGTTAACCTTGTACTCAATTGGGAAAAATGTCACTTTATGGTACAAGAAGGAATTGTTTTAGGACACATCATCTCAAATAGAGGAATTGAAGTAGACAAAGCCAAAATAGAGGTAATCGAAAACCTTCAACCTCCGAAAACTATGAGAGAAGTACGAAGCTTCTTAGGACACGCCGGTTTTTACCGACGATTCATTAAAGACTTCTCTAAAATAACTAAACCTTTGACCGGACTATTGATGAAGGACGCTGAATTCATATTCGACAATAAATGTTTAGAAGCATTTCAAACGCTTAAACAAGCATTGATCTCCGCACCCATAATGCAGACACCAGATTGGAATGAACCATTCGAAATAATGTGTGACGCAAGTGACTATGCCGTAGGCGCCGTTTTAGGACAACGAAAGGATAAAAAGCTTCACGTTATATATTACGCAAGTAGAACCCTAGATGAAGCACAAATGAATTACGCCACAACCGAGAAAGAACTTCTAGCAGTAGTGTTTGCACTAGATAAGTTACGTTCTTACTTGGTCGGAGCCAAAATAATCGTTTACACTGACCGCGCTGCCATTAAGTACCTCTTAACAAAAAAGGATGCTAAACCTAGACTCCTAAGGTGGATCCTGTTTCTACAAGAGTTCGATTTGGAAATCAAAGACAAGAAAGGAACTGAAAACGTAGTAGCAGATCACCTCTCTAGACTCGAAAACCTTGAACCGGAAAGAACTTCGATCAACGATGATTTCTCGTACGATAAACTTATAGCTACTTTGGAAGAAAATAAAGCGGATGAACAGGTAGAGACCACCTTAGCTATATGTGTTACACCCTGGTACGCTGACTTCGTCAATTATTTAGCTGCCGGAATAATTCCACCTAATTTATCTTACCAACAAAAGAAACGATTCTTCTATGACATAAAACACTATTATTGGGATGACCCTTTACTTTTCAAAAGAGGCCCCGATGGTATTTTCCGTCGCTGTATACCTGAAGAAGAAGTAGAAAGTATAATCCAACATTGTCATTCCGCTCCTTATGGTGGACATGCAAGTACATCCAAGACCTGCTCCAAAATCCTACAAGCCGGTCTTTATTGGCCAAACATATGTAAGGATGTGCATGCTGCTGTCAAGAAATGTGATAGATGTCAACGCACAGGAAACATATCTAGACGTGACGAGATGCCACAAAAGGGCATTTTGGAAGTAGATATTTTTGACGTGTGGGGAATAGATTTCATGGGACCTTTTCCACCTTCTTTCGGTAACAAGTACATACTCGTAGCGGTTGACTACGTATCAAAATAGATTGAAGCTATAGCTTCCCCAACAAACGACACACGAGTAGTAACTAGACTCTTTAAGAATATAATATTTCCAAGATTTGGTGTCCCAAGAATAGTAGTCAGTGATGGTGGATCGCATTTCATATCTAAGGTACTCGAAAAACTACTATTTAAGTATGGTGTAAGACATAGAGTAGCAACACCTTACCATCCTCAAACCAGTGGACAAGTGGAAGTGTCTAACAGAGAAATTAAACAAATATTAGAAAAAACAGTCGCCACCTCAAGGAAAGACTG
The DNA here is from genome assembly GCF_024323335.1 of Lathyrus oleraceus. Lineage (NCBI taxonomy): Eukaryota > Viridiplantae > Streptophyta > Magnoliopsida > Fabales > Fabaceae > Lathyrus > Lathyrus oleraceus. The sequence continues at coordinate 150,006,584 of NC_066582.1, read as the reverse complement.
GTCATTGAAACTACCCGAAGCTTTATGGGCATATCGAACTGCTTACAAAACTCCCATAGGGACAACCCCATTTAAGCTTATTTATGGAAAATCTTGCCACCTCCCGGTAGAATTAGAACATAAGGCCTACTGGGCTATTAAAAATATAAATTTAAACTATAAGGCCGCTGGTGAAAAGCGAATTCTTGACATAAACGAATTAGAGGAACTTCGACAAGACGCCTACGAAAATGCCAGAATCTACAAAGAAAGAACGAAGAAATGGCATGATAAACGTATATTAAGAAAAATCTTCAAACAAGGCGATATAGTCCTTTTGTTCAACTCTAGACTTAAGTTATTCCCAGGAAAACTACGTTCTAGATGGTCAGGCCCTTTCCAAATCACCAATGTCTTTCCAAGTGGAGCGGTGGAAATTAAAGGAAAATCTATTGAACCATTTATCGTAAACGGGCAGCGTCTAAAACACTATCACTATGCAGAGAACAATGAAAATTCACAAGTCCTGCACTTAGACGAAATGCCTCCAGAAATTATAGATTCCATTTGATAGTTTTTTTTTGTCGAGCTTGCGACATTAAACAAAGCGCTTCGTGGGAGACAACCCACAAATATTTTTATTTTTTTTATTTCTTCTTTAATTATTCTTTTAAATTTTATTTAGTATTCGTTCTTAATTTATTTTAACTTATAAAATTTTTCTTCTTTTCTTCTTTCGGCATTTGGCCAAATCCTGACTAAAACTCTTGTTTTTCTTTTCTCTAGCTAACACTAACCTGATGGGACAAATTGAACGTATGGGTATCAAATTCAGAGGGAAAGCTCAGAAACAAAAGTTTGAGGAACTAGCAGAGAGAGAAATGCTACCTAGTTTGTATGCTGATGATTGGGCAATGACTGCCCTTGGACTAAGAGAGAGTGTCCTGTATTTGCTGAGTCAAATAGGGTGGGAAACCACTCCTATTCGCAGACAATTCGTCACTTACCGGAGACTGACTCTAGAATTCCTTAGCTCTCTGATCTATCTACCCAGCCATGGAAAAGGAATAAGCAGAGGTTTTATTCAGTTCAGAATGTTCAACATGGAGTATAAATTTAACATTCAAGATTTTACCAACCTTTTAGATTTCCCTACCTCTTTTGATACATTCACAGTGAGCCAAGAAGACCTTTTTGAATATAGAGAACTTGAACATTTTTGGGGAAGCTTGACTGAAAATGACGACCCCGAGGAACATGAGTTTCTTTCAGGAAACATGCATAACCCGGCCTTTCGTTATTTCCATAAGATCCTGGCCCACACCTTTTTTGGGAAAAAGTCAAACAGTACCTCAGTTTCACGTGATGAACTCTTCATCATATTTTGTGCTTCCCATAACCGTCCAGTAAACGGTGCCACTTTTATATTGGCGAACTTTGACCGCCTTATCCAAGATGAACGAGCACCAATTCAAATAGGCGGATTGATAACCATGATTGGTAATGCTATCGGATTACGTCAACCTATGCTTGACTTAAGCCCTTTTTGTGGCATTGCACCTATGAGTATACCCTTCCTCTTCAACACTATGTTTATAGCAAACCTAGGGCCTGAAGAGTTTGAGCTTATAATTAACAACCTAGTTCTTTGCCTATTCACCTTTCCTAGTCTGAGAACTAGTGTTCATAACCGCAATAACTGGCTCTACAACCTGAACGGAACACCGTCCCCTGTTAGATCTACTGAATCCATCCAGGACTACGAGATTTGTGACGACCAGATTCCTTATGCTGATTCTGACCCTTAGACACCATCTGGTTATTATGATATTGACCCTCCTCCTCAACCTATCCCGACCGAAGAGTCGGCAATACCTGATCCTAGACATCATATGCCCGGAGATAATTATAACACCATCATTCAAGCTTTGATGTCAGAACAGGACGCCCTCAGAGAAGAGTTAGCTAATATGGGACAAGAATTTCTGGGATACATGAGCAGTATGACAAATCAGTTCCACGAGTTGCTAAACCGTGTTAACTCCTTTGCTCCTCCGGCCAGAGATCCTGCAAGTGGCTAGAAGTTGTTTTTTTTCTTAGTTACTTAGGTTTAGTTTAGGCTATTCATTAGTTTTTACATTATTTTTAATATCAGTATTTGTTTTTCTTTCGCATGTTTGCTTTTGTTTTCCAATGTTACATTATGATTATTTTATGAAGCTATCAATTGATTTTACTTTATTATGACTTATGCAATATCTATCAGTAATGCTCTCTACTGTTGCTCCCTACATAACTTATTAAAGATATATATATATATATTATGAAAGTAGAATAGCATGCTAGGCAATTTAAACGTATCACAACAGCAAAATAAAATAAACATATGCGTAACAAAATAACAACAATAAAATATAATGATAAAAACAAAGTACGTTGCAAGGATGACTATGTGACGAGCGTCACACAATCCATTACGGTCGTCACACCAAGTGCCTGTGACGCCCGTAACACCCCTGTCACGAGCGTGACACCTTCAGACTATGTGAACGTTACTAACCGTTGGAGACACGACCGTTGCAACACCCACTTTTTACCTTCCCCATTTATTCACATTTACCCACATTTATTTACTTTTCAACCACTCCCTTTCCAACTTCCAACTCTTTTCCTATAAATACCCACCATACCTTTCTTCATACACCAAAAACCATTCTATAAAATCAATTTCATTTCCCTTCTCCCCTTATTACCTCTTTCAAACCACTTATCGGTATGGCGGGAAACCAAGATTTCGGAAATATCATCTTCCGATCCGAAGATGATAATTATCAAAGGAAGCAGTTCGAGCGTTTCCAACAGCGAGGCGTCATCTCTACCAGGTATCCTGACTTAACTTGTTTACAAGAATTAGGATTACTTCAAGGTATAGAATGGATGCTCCGCCTTGCTGATTTAACCTTTCTATGCACTCATAATCAACCTACCTACCCATCCCTAACCTTAGAATTTTTAAGTTCTTATTCGTACAACACTCCCACCGGTGAAGACGAGTACTTAACCGGTACCGCAACCTTCCGCATGTTCAACACCGAATACTCCCTATCCCAAAACCAATTGAGCACCATGCTACAGTTCCCTGTAGGAGACCGAGTCCACCCGAGAATCCCTCCGAATTCCCAGTGGCACATACACGCCTTCGACATCTTTAGGAAAATATCCGGTGTAGAAACCAACAACTGGGATGTGCTCCTTGCCTCCCATATACATAACCCAACCATCCGGTACTTTATCCGCATCTTGCAAAACACAGTTTTTGGAAGACCAAACAACAGCAAAGTAAACGCCAAGGAATTATTCTTCCTCCACTGCGTCTTTGAAAGAGATACACAGGTAAACGCTGCCTCCTTCCTATTTCATCACATCCGCACCCTATGTGCTAGAGGCCGTCAACCTTTTGTAATTGGTGGATTAATAACCACAATAGCACTTGGCTTAAACCTAGGGGACCGACTCCAAAATTTAGAATCTTTACCTCCCATATTTATGGATACCAGTTACTGTCGCTCCAGCCGCCTAATCAAAAGCAGGGTAGGCGGAAGGTATTATCTTATGGTAAACAACCACGAAGTCCCAAGCGTCGTCTTACCAAACATTGCCCTAACAGATGTCACCAACCCAAACCGCCACATCTACGACCTTAATGCTCCCGAAGCTACCGAGCCTTTACAAGCAAACCCGCCTGCAGACGAGTTTGAAGAGATGGAGCAAGGCGATCAAGGTCCTGAGCAACCATCAGTCCCGCTCAACCCTTCCGATAACACAACTGGACCATCCTCACGACGTCGTCGACGAAGAAGGCCTGCAACCAACGACGACATCATGGATGCTATTGATGGTATGCAAGCGTAGAATCTCGAAATGATGCAAATGATGCGCCAGATGCAACAACAGCAAGAAGCGAGGAATGCCATAACCGACCAGCGGTTCACTGAGTTGTTCAGTAGGTTTGACGACTTAGAAGTACGTCAACGATCACCAGGTCCAAGAACAAGAGGCGGAAGGCAGCATTGACTTTAGTTTCCTTTTCTTTTTTTGTATTTATTTTGTTTTCTTTGAAACATTGGGGACAATGTTTCATTTCAGTGTGGGGGGGAAAACCGTGTTCTTTCAATCTTCCCTTTTCAAGTATGTTATCTTTCCCTTTTCATTGTTATTTCCCTTTCTTATAAAAAAAAATTAAAATAAAAAAAAAATTATTATAATATAGATTTATTTTAAGTTAAGTCCCTAGTGTGAAAATTTTCTATTATCTATTCCCTCAAATTTTCATGAGCCATAACGAAAATTCAACACACTCAGTAAATATAAAGGTTGCCTATTTCATCAAACTTGAGAAAAATTAAGACAAAAATTATTACCGCCCCAACGCTCTAAACAAACCTCAACATGTTAGATCAGAAAGGTACCTGTTATACAAGTCCCTGGATTTTTAACTTTATAGTAACCCCGAGTAGTTTATACAAGAAGTCAGCACCATCTTAATAGCAAACTACGTGGAGGGCCGATGAATATAAGTGAATGATTCCCAAAATAAAGAAAAAATATATATATATATATATATCAGGAAATGCACTAATTAAGTTAGGTGATCCTTACCAGATCATTTAATCTAAAGGTTGCAGATCATACGAAAACATAATACGAAATATCCATTATGAGTTGGTTCAGCAGGTATCTGGTGCTGAACTTGGTAGGGCGGACTACGGTCCGATCCCCCGCAATTTGCAATGGACTAAATAACGAAGTTATCCGACTTATGTACTAGAGCTTCAAGCTAAAAAGGGGATCAGAATCACTAACCGGTCACTCCACTATGTGCGTGAAACGATAAAGGGCTTAATGTGATTTCGCTAGAATGAAAACGGGTGAAATAAGAGTAAAGGAACTAGGCTAGTTATAATAGCATGACCCGAACTGGTTTGCATAAGGTAAGGTTATCTGAGGTTGTAACGGTAGTTGTTGATGTCAAGATTAAACTCAAGTTACTCCTAAACGAGGTTTACTTGCAACCTAGTACGAATTGATGTGTATTTTGAAATTTCACCTGGCCAAATTTTTAAAACGATATCTATACTGTATCTTGCTTGAGGACAAACAAAGGTCTAAGTATGGGGGAGTTTGATAACATGAAATAATATCACATTTTTGGACTCGATTTAATTAAATTGTATTATTATTTGTTTCGATTTATTTCATTTTATTCGATATTACTCGGTATTTTTCCTTTTATTTGTCTCAGGTAATATATTTGAAGCATAAGTGAAAAAAGGAAGAAAAGGGGTGCCAAAAGACAATGAAAAGAAAAATCCACAAAAGCCCAGCCCACAATCACAAGCCAGGAGCGCTGGACCTGTGACGAGCGCCACACAAGGTGTGACGAGCGTCACGCCCTGCTGCCTTGTGTTACGAGCGTAACACATGGTCTGACGGACGTCACACCATTCTCCTATATTTTTGCCTTCAGAAGCGCAACAGAGGCACGTTGAAGCCTATTGTTATGCTTGACTCTTGGAACGTGAAAGCTGTGGAAACCGTTACAAGTAGACTAGTATAAATAGTCACTTCCTTCCAACCCTAATGCTCTCTCCTTTTTTTTCTTCGTTCCTTTTTCTCTTCCAGCCGTGCAAGCATACTTTACAGCATTACTTTTTTTTTTACAGTTTTTACTTTATTTGCAATTTTTATTTCCTTTTCCAGCAAATCTTTTAGCACTTAATTAATTTTTCACACAATAGTTTCTACACCGGAAACTATTGTGTATCTTTTACTGGATCTAACCTTACGTTAGACTCTAGATTTTTATTCCTTCACTTTTATTTTCCTGTCCGATTGAAGAATTTAAGAACAAATCCAACCGGTCTGTGGTGGAGTGTTCAAGATTGCTATTAATTATTCAGGTTCTTTAATTATTGTTTAATTTATATATGCCCTGCATTATTGTTTATTTATATTGTTTGCCTGAGATGGATTTATTTAAGCATGATGATTGTTTAGATCTGTTTAGCATGTCCGACTAATTTATTTAGGTATCGGTATGTAAAGTAAGCGGAATGAAGGAATCAAAACTAAGTTGGTTTAATTACGTTTAAAAATAAAGTCACTCTTTTTATGGCCTCAATTTACCGCATTAATCCCAAAGTTTTTGTACGAGAGTAAAAGACATAAAGAAGTTAAAATCAATAGAACGAGAGTTTGAGTTTTTAACTGGACAGTGTAAATTGGACATTAATTCTAAATTAGGGCGAAAACAATTTTTAGAATTAATTAAATTCTAATCTTTTTCAAAAAGTATTTTTAAAAGTTAAATGTGAGGAGGAGAGTTAAGCATTTGAATTTAATTATATAATCTAAGTCAACAGAGCGAGAGTTTGAGACGAGGGTGTTTAAACGATTAGTATTTTCTTAAAAAGAGTTTCTATCGATTCTATTGTTTTCAAAAAGTGATTTTGGACTTAACTAATAAGTGACAGCTACGTTAATATAAAGTCATGGTCTATTCAACAGAGCGAGAGTTTGAGAAAAGACTTTTAATCAATAGTGTCTACCGAAAAGATTTATTTTAAAGCCAAGAAACCAACGAAGGTTTGATTCCCTAATTACGACGAACTACATACCGATATCTGTTTAATTGATATTTAATTTAGATCTTGTTTAGTTTTAACTTTTCCCCCAACCAATCAAAGTATCATCTGCCTTAGCTTTACGAAGTAACCTTAGAAAACGGTATATCGATTCATAAGTCCCTATGGGATCGATATCTTTTAAAACTACGCGATAGAACTGTGCACATGCAGTTTGTACCCCAACTCGATTCATAAAGTCGCGAATCAATACACCACTATCACCATGAGAATAACTTATGACATTTTCCATAACATTCTATATAGTATTCTCATTATGGGTCAATCCAGTATAAATATTACGCCTAATACTCATACCTATTTTAAGACTTGATAACTCCTTATCCATGATCCATGATATACGATCATCAGTCTATATACATAGTAGTCTTAATGCTTTAATGTTATCCCACTTCACAACAAAGCTCGCCTACTGATACTTTAAGAATAGTGTCCTTATGTTTAATGGGATCTCATGATTAAGTCACACTTGATACATGAAATGGACTAGCTATTATAGAGACTTTACTATACAAACATAATAAAGAAAAAAGGCTTTTATTATTAATAAATAATTTGATACAAGTACCAAAAGTATTGGCCTCTAGGGCTTACACCAACACGAGCTTCATCAACTTCTGATCACCTTCTGGACAAGGTAGTTCTGAGCATCATTTGAACTCAAACAAGTTACCACAATGTAGTCCTTCAGTCTCTGATGCTTTCCCCTAACTTATCTGGTAATGATTAATCATGTTCATCATTTAATTTTATTTTTCGTGGCTTGCTTGTTTATGAAACTTCTTTAAAAATCCCTTTGCTCAATTCACATAAATGAATTTAGAGTATAAGGTTGAATTCGAGATGAGAAGAGGATCACAATGGTGGTGGTCTTGTGTCTTGAATATACCAAACAATGAAACTCCAGTGAGAGCTCACCATAGAAGACGACTGGAGTTTTCCTCAGGTGGTCTGAGTTTGAATCAGACACGTTGGCAAAATAAAATCTTCTGATTGTTTGAATTTAAACTGGACCCTGAGTTTGGCTTGCAGCGTGTTCCACCATGCATCCCAACCTTTGGAGTGTTGGATCTGCCGCGTTAATTAATGAGGCGTGATCCAACGCTCTGTGCTTTTTCTGATTTTAATTCTTTTTCTTTTATTATTTTTAATTTCTTTTTCTTTAAAAATTCATAGTAATTTCATTTTTCATCCGAAAAATCCCAAAATAATTTCTAAAATTCTCTTTTATTTTTCTTCATCTGATTTTTATTTTTTCACATTTTATTTCATTTATTTCTTATTTTTCATGATTTTTCTCTTTTCTCCATTGTTTTAATTGGTTTAAAAATACTTTTCTGCATTTTAAAATTCTGAAAATTGTATTATATGTTTCTTATTTTACTTCTAACCTTCCATCATTTTCTTGGCCATTAAATGGTGTTTTGAAGGACTTTATAGATTTTCCATTTTATTTCTATTTTAAAAATCATTTAAAAATACCTTTGATGCATTTTTATTTCATTTAATTACATTTTTAATTTTTGTGACCTTGTGAACTTCTGTTGGCCTTGGATCATGATGGTTTTGACTTCAAGTCTCATCAAACTCAATGGATCTTGAGTGTTTATGGGGTGAAAACCCTAATCCACCAAAATGGATGATTGATTTTGACGATGACTTGATCAAACTTTTGGTCCAATTTGGGTGTGACTTCTCTTGATTCCTTCTTCTTCATCTCCTTCTTTTCCCTTTGATCAATTGGATGACTTGTGTACATCTTGTTCATGATGTGTGGATTGGTACTTGATGAATTTTCATCATTTCAAATCTACCTCTTAATTGATCATGGATCATTAAAGGTACTTTGGATTGATGCATATGTTTGTCCTAAGTGTCATGAAGTGTGGATTGAAGTAATGGACCATCCTCTTAGCCTTTGTGCTTGATCATCTCCCCCTTTTATTTTCTTTGTGTGTCATGGCTTTAGGAGAATGATTTACATATCATTTCTCTAGCATGTATTAACACAAACATTGTTATTGATTGATCTCTGATATTTGTGACTTCTACATAAGTCCAATTATGATTGCTTAACATAGCGCTAAATTTGTCCCAAGGAAAAAAGACATTTTTATAAGTGATATTACAAGTATCCTATTCCTCATGGTATTGTGTGAAAATGTTTCTCCTTTTCCATTTGTGAGAGCTAGTGGGATACTTGTTGATTTTATCCAAGTTGGAGCCCTTCTCACAAATGATGTATAGGTTCATATTTTCATGCTTGTGAGTGGATAGTTGAGTGTTCTTCAAAAAGTTGCTAAAATATCTTTTCATCTTTACTAACATCCTTTACTAACTCTTCACTTGAATTAACTTTTATTTCAATATCATTTACTTTATGCCTTTATTTTATGTCATTTACTTTATGCTTTATGTTTAGAATTTCATATCATATTACTTGTTGTTATGTCATTTGTTCTCTGGACTTTACTTTCATATCTTTGTAAAGGAAACCTAAAAAGGAACTTGTTTATCCTAACTCATGGACTTGTGGTTACTATCCTTGGCATCATTGTGGATTTATGGACTTAGAATTAGGATCTTGACCTTGGCTTTGACCTATGACTCTGGACTTCTCTGTGAAGACTTAGCTTGATCTGATACATAGATTATCATTTGCTTATTTTGACTTGCTTGAGATTTAATCTAAAGGAGGGAATTCTTGCTTGACTTATGTCTAAAAGCTTGCTATCTCTTAGTTATATCTTTCCTTCTTAACTTTTAATTTATGCTTTAGGATAGTCTCTTCTTCTCCTCCCATTCTTTAATTTTCAAAATCTTCTCTCTCTTTTTCAAAACCTTGACTTTTGTCAAGTGATTTTCAAAACCTTGACTTTTTTCAAGTGATTTTCAAAACCATTTTCTTAAATAAATGTTAATCCATTTTAAGCATATTTAGACCAATTTCAAAAGACTAAAAATGCATAAACTCATTCAAACCATTTGGTTCCGCTGTGCACTTTTCCTTTTAAAACTTTTCTCAAGGTGTTAGACATGAGTCATTTCCATAATTCAGTTATAATTCTCCTATCTCTATAGTTTTTATGATAATTATTTTCCATCTGTGGAAGCTAGTGGCATACTTGTTGATCCTTATCCAAGTTGGAGCCATTCTCATGATGATGCAAAGTTCTCATACTTATGGGTAACTAGTTGAGTATTCTCCTTAAAATGACAAAATATATTTTTCATAAAAAATGAATCAAAACAAACTCCCTTTGTTAGTTTTTCCATAAACTACCAGGCTTTGATCCTCCATTGCACTTTGTTAGTACGTAGATATGAGACTTCAAAAGTCTTGGAAAACATAAAATAAAGAAAATATACTTAATTTCCCATATGTCCAATCTTTTAACAAAAAACAGCTTTTTCAAACCAAAATATACATATTTTCAAAGAGTTTCACATGGAGTACCATGGATGTTTAGGGTGTTAATACCTTCCCTTTGCATAACTAACCCCCAAACCCTTGTTCTATTTATTAGTTTTATTTTTAAAACTTCTTTGGGTTTTTTTCGTACTTTTTCCCTTTTTCCTTTGGAAACAATAAAAGCGCGATGACGACTCTTGCTTTGCGAGTTAAGTTAACCAATAGCTTAATCTTAATTTTTTACCGCTATAGACACCATAATGAAACGGGCGTTACCAGTCATTAAGAAGGGAAAATGAATGATGAAGTGGAGGATTTGAATGCAAAGAGGAATAAGAAAGGGCTACTCATGATTGTTGGTTCCTATATAAAGGACATAGAGCAGTAAGAAATGTGAAATTTTGGTACGCATATATCAGATGTCGTATGCAATGTCACGATACTAATATCAGGACTTCACACAACAATAATAGTAAACAGATAATATATGTCGTATACGATGTCATGGCACTAGGTTCAGGAGATGTCGCATTTGAAATAATTACAGTGTAAAAAGAAGGAAGTAAATAATAAAGGTCAATTGTTAACCCAATTCGGTGCAACGTCACCTACATCTAAGGGCATCCAAGCCATGAAGGAAATCCACTATAATAGTATTAGTTTGAAGTTCTAAACAACCTCTGATTTTACAAATTCTCACCTAATCACTACCTATGGAATTTCTATCTAAGACTCTTCTAAATATGAGATCCCTCTCACTTCCTTTCAATCACACAGTAGTAATAACACCTAAAAATAATCCAAGAATATAAGACACACTTCCAATGAAACAAAATCCACTCTTATTTAAAAGCTCAGGAGTGATTCACAATTACAACTTAATAAACTTAGTCCAATTCAAGTATCAAAGATATACTGGAATGGCTCACAAAGAACAACGACAACTAAACCCCAACAATAACAATTTTCAGTGCAGCTTCTTGCTTTTCTTAGGTTTAGAATCACCTTTTAAATAGCCCCAGAATAGCATGGGATTTGGGCTAAAAAATTAGCAGATCCATAATAAATCAAATCAAATCAAATCAAATATGATGTCTCCTTAAATATTTTGACATCTATTCTGCATTATATTTGATCAAATCAAATATGATGTCTCCTTAAATGTTTTGACATCTGTTCTGCATAATATTTGATCAAATCAAATATGATGTCTCCTTAAATGTTTTGACATCCATATGCATAATCAAATCTGATGTCTCCTTAAATATTCTGACATTCAATCTGCAGAATCAAATCTAATGTTTCCTTAAAATATATCAACATCCCTTTTTATAAAACAAGTGAACAACTGAAAACGAAATAAGAATTCCTAAAATAAACCTTCTTGGACAGTCAGATATGATAGCTGAATATTCAAAGAATATTCAGATATCTCATAATAAAATAAGTCTTCCAAGAAGTAAAACAAAACCTGCAAAGATGTAGGATCAACATGTCACGACATCTTATTGTGATACATGTTTTAACAAAATTGCTGCCAATCATAACAACATAGACCTAACAATTTGGACAGACAAGAACGGTCAAGGGGAACATCTGCAACCACTTAACCTAACATTTGAGGCTCTCCATGACTTGCATCGGGGAAGTCAACCTTTTAGTATTTTTAGCAAGATATATATATATATATATATATATATATGTTGAAGATTAGCACATATGAAATCATAATCATTTGATTATGATTTGTTAAGCTGTTACAAAACAGTGGTGTAAATAGATTTATTCTCTATTATTATTATTTCCTTATTTAGGTAGCGGCAATTATAGGGAGTTATTTCTCTGTTTATTAACAAATTAGTACAGCTTGTTGTATCCTATTTATACCTTACAATGTAATAGTTCCTATCACAATTAAATATACAATATATTTCTATATGGTATCAGAGCACAAGATCTGAACCATCCCTAAATCGTGAGCACCACCCATGGCAGATACTAAAGCAGAAAATTCAGCCAACAGTTTGGCTAAAGGACATGCTCTTCCTATCACTGGTCACAAATTGAATGGCCAGAATTACAATCAATGGGTGCGCTCAGTCAAAATCTACCTTCAAGGAAAAGGGAAGGAAGGTTATACCACAGGAGACTCCAAGTGTCCAAAAAAGGGGGATTCAAACCTCGAAAAATGGCAACTAGAAAACAGTCTAGTAATGCCATGGCTGCTAAACACCATGACAAATGAAATTGGAGAAAATTTCATGTACTATGACACTACCAAAGAGATGTGGGATGCCGTAAAGGAAACCTACTCTAATGTCGACAATACATCTGCAATTTTTGAAATCAAGAGCATACTCCATGATTTGCGTCAAGATGACCACTCAGTCACAGAGTATTTTAATACTCTCAATCGTCACTGGCAGCAACTGGATGTATATGATGAAGTTGAATGGAGCTGCACGAAGGACAAAAAGAAGTACAAAGAATTGGTGGAGAAAAATAGAGTCTACAAATTTCTATTAGGTTTGAACACAGAACTTGATGAAGTTCGTGGGAGAATCCTTGGAACCAAACCTCTTCCAAAAATTCGAGAAGCATTCTCGGAAATACGAAGAGAGGAGAGCAGGAGAAAAGTGATGCTTGGAAAATCCAGTGCAGTCCCATCTATAGAAGGATCTGTAATGGCAGCAAGGGGAGATCATCGCTCTTTCCAAAAGAAAACTCGGCCTTGGTGTGACCACTGTAAGAAACTGGGTCATACCAAGGAGACATGCTGGATCATTCATGGAGAGCCATCAAAGCTAAAATGGACTAAAAACCGGGACAACAGGGGGAACAGAGCTGAGGTAAATTCTCACTCATCACCATTCTACAAGGAGCAAATGGAAGCCTTACAAAAAATGCTTCAACAAACAATTGGTACAGCTATTGTGGCACAAAAAGGTAATCTTTTTCATGCTCTAAACACTAGCATGGGAAAACAAAATTCATGGATTATTGACTCAGGAGCATATGATCACATGACTGGAGATTTGACAGTCTTTGATAGCTATTCTCCATGTCAAAATAATTCGACTATTCGAATTGCTGATGGTACCCTTTCTAAGGTCATGGGTAAAGGTTCAATCATTATTTCACAAAATATTACTCTTAGTTTAGTACTGTATGTGCCTAAACTTGATTGTAACTTGCTGTCCATCAGTAAACTTACAAAGGATTTGAAGTGTATCACTAAATTCTTTCCTAACCTGTGTGAATTTCATATTTTGGAGTCGGGAAGGACGATTGGCAATGCTAAAGAATGTGTTGGACTCTATATCCTTCAGGCTGAAGCATCTAAACCAGAATCTGAGGCAACCTCTTGCGCTGTAGTTTCTGCATGTAGTGAAAATTCTGCAATGCTGTGGCACTATAGACTAGGCCACCCAAATTTTATGTACTTGAAAAAAATGCTTCCTAAAGTATTCAATAAAAATCAGAAGTTGTTTCAATGTGAAATTTGTCAATTGTCCAAACATACACGCAGCCCCCACCCACCTCAACCCTATAAACCTTCCCAACCTTTTTATGTTATTCATAGTGATGTATGGGGACCATCGCGAGTCAGAAATGTAACTGGATCAAGATGGTTTGTCACCTTTATTGATGACCACAAACGGATCACTTGGGTCTACCTTATGAAAGACAAATCAGAAGTTGGTAGAATATTTGAATGTTTCCATACCATGGTGCAAACACAATTTCAAAGCAAGATTAGAGTGCTTAGGAGTGATAATGGTCGTGAGTACTATAATTCTGCACTAAGCTCATACTTTACGCAACATGGAATAATACACCAAACCTCATGTGTGGATACACCTCAGCAGAACGGGGTTGCCGAGAGAAATAATAGACACCTCCTAGAAGTAACCCGATCTCTCATGCTAGCTACAAATGTCCCTAACCATTTTTGGGGAGAATCTGTCCTCTCTGCGACCTATCTAATAAACAGAATGCCTTCCTGAATCCTTAACTTTCATACGCCTTACTCCACTCTCCAAACCTTATATCCAACCAATCGCATCCTTATGTATACTCCTTTGAAAATATTTGGATGCACAACCTTTGTCCATAAACTTGATCCCCAACGCAGTAAACTTGACCCGAAATCCATTAAATGCATATTCCTCGGCTACTCTCCTCACCAAAAGGGATACAAATGTTATTCACCTCAAAACAAAAAATTCTACCACACCATGGATGTAACTTTTCTTGAGAATCAACCATATTATCCCAAAGTTGGCATTCAGGGGGAGAACATCTATCCAATTGAAGTGGTAGAATCCCAACTTTTGGAACTTGAGCTAACTGAACCCAAACTCACTGCAGAGGCATCAAAACCTACACCTGAACCAAATGAAAATGCAACAGAAACTGCAGAACCTACACATGGACCAGAAGGAACTACGTTAGAAAATGTAGAGGAAATTGCAGTAGAAACTACAGCCCCTACAACAGAAACTGCACCAGAAAACAACGTGAAAGTGTACTCCAGGAAGAGCAAGAAGGGAATAGAGTCCTGCGCAGCTCCAAGGCAGAACCAAGAAACCTCCAAGACTCAAGAAAATGACGTTCCCTCAGGTAATATTGCTACTAACTCTGTGAATGTTGATGACATTAATATTCCTATTGCTTTGAGAAAAATGTAAGATCGTGTACTAAACATCCCATTGAAAGATTTGTATCTTATGGAAAATTGTCCCAGAGTTACAAGACGTTTGTAACAGCCCTTGACAATACACATATTCCAAGCAACATCCATGAGGCACTCCAAAATTCTGAATGGGCAGCAGCCGTAACTGAAGAGGTTCAGGCCTTAATTAAGAATGACACTTGGGAGATCATAAGCCTACCATCAGGGAAGAAGCCGGTAGGATGCAAATGGATATTCTCCATGAAGTATAATGCAGATGGGAGTGTAAATCGGTACAAAGATCGACTTGTAGCAAAGGGATTTACTCAATCATATGGAGTAGACTATGAAGAGACTTTTGCACCGGTGGCCAAACTGAACTCGGTTAGAGTTATTCTATCTTTGGCTGCAAATTTAGATTGGCCACTCCATCAACTAGATATCAAGAATGCTTTCTTAAATGGTGACCTAGAAGAGGAAGTTTATATGCAGATTCCTCCTGGACTTGAATCATCCAGCACCGCAAATATGGTGTGCAGGCTACGAAAATCCCTTTATGGCCTCAAGCAGTCTCCAAGGGCGTGGTTTGATAGATTGACTCGAGTTGTAAAGAAAGACGGGTTCAACCAATGCCAATCAGATCACACTATGTTTGTTAAACACTCCATGGAAGGAAAGGTAGCTTTGTTTATTGTTTATGTTGATGATATTGTTATTACAGGAAATGATTATGATCAAATTGATCATTTAAAGGGACTCTTGGCAAAGGAATTTGAAGTTAAGGACTTGGGACAACTGAATTATTTTTTAGGGATGGAAGTTGCTCGAACAAAGGATGGTATCCATGTATCACAAAGGAAATACACCCTTGACTTACTTCAAGAAATTGGAATGCTTGGGTGCAAGGCAACTAATACACCAATAGAACAAATAAAAGGAAGAGAAGATGAAAGTCCACCAGCTGACAAAGATAGATATCAAAGTTTAGTTGGGAAACTAATCTACCTATCTCACACTAGGCCCCGCATTGGGTTCGCTGTAAGCTTGGCTAGTCGCTACATGTCAAATCCAATTGAGTCTAACATGAAAATGGCAAATAGAATCCTCCAATATCTCAAAGGCACACCAGGCTGAGGCCTCCACTTCAAGAGGAATTCAAACAGGGACATTGAAGTTTATACAGATTCAGATTGGGTAGGATGCTCTACAGACAGAAAATTGACTACAGGCTATTGTTCATTTGTGTGGGGGAACCTAGTAACGTGGAGAAGCAAGAAACAATTTGTAGTGGTGAGGAGTAGTGCAGAAGCAGAATTTAGAGCTATGGCCCTAGGTATTTGTGAAGGAATGTGGCTTAAGAGCATGCTAGATGAAATCAAAATTCATGTGAACCATTCTGTGAGGTTACTATGTGATAACAAAGCTGCTATAAGCATTGCAAAGAACCCAGTCCAACATGATAGAACAAAACATGTGGAAATTGACCGACACTTCATTAAAGAAAAAATTGATCAGAAGATTATAAATATTGATCATGTCCCATCATGCAAGCAAACTGCAGATATCTAAACCAAGGCTCTTCCAAGGAATACTTATGAAAATATCAAATCCAATCTGGGTATGATAGACATCTACCACCCAGATTGAGGGGGAGTGTTGAAGATTAGCACATATCAAATCATAATCATTTGATTATGATTTGTTAAGCTGTTACAAAACAGTGGTGTAAATAAATTTATTCTCTATTATTATTATTTTCTTATTTAGGTAGCAGCAATTATAGGGAGTTATTTCTCTGTTTATTAACAAGTTAGTACAGCTTGTTGTATCCTATTTATACCTTACAATGTAATGTAATAGTTCCTATCACAATGAAATATATATAACATATATATATATATATATATATATATATATATATATATATATATATATATATATATATATATATATACACTACGCCAAAAACTGGAATAGACAACGCACCTTAGAGGGCGCTTTCTTAAAGAAGCGCACTCTAAAGTGAAGAGAAAAATAAGGAGGAATAGACAGCGCACTTTAGAGGGCGCTTTTGTAACAAAGCGCCCTCTAAAGTGAAGCGAAAAAATAATGAGGAAATGGAGGGACACCAATAGAGGGCGCATTTATGAAAGCGCCCTCTAAGGGTACCCTTAGAGGGCGCTTTTAAAAAAGCGCTCTCTAAGTCCATGTACATTTCCAGTTTATAAAGCGCTTTTGGAAAGCCTTAGAGAGCGCTTTTAGAAGCGCCCTCTTAGGCCCCCTTTAGAGGGCGCTTTTTTTACACAAGCGCCCTCTAAGGTCCCCTTTATTAAAAATTAAAATTATAACATATATACTGCATGTCTCTTTATTTTCCCTCTCTATATGCTATTTCGTTTACGTAACTGGGTTTTCTCTCTACTGCGATTACTCTCTACTGCGATTACTCTCGTCCTCCGTTCGTTCTCCCTCCCTCACCGTCGTCGTCGTCGTCGCCTTTTTCTGCTGCTGCGTTCACGTTCACTGAGTTATCTGCGTCCACCGTCGCTGTTCACTTTCTTCTCCATCGTTACCGTCACCTTGAAGGTATTTCTCTTCTCCATCGTTACCGTTCACTTTCTTCAGGTGTTTGATTAGGGCATTTTCTAAACTGAGTTTTACATTTTGTGCATTATGTTGATTAATGTTGTTTAGGGCAAACGAGCACTATATGGTGTTCATAAGCACCTTGTTGTAAGGTTTTTTATTTCTGATTGAAAACTGATGTCATTTGGAGTGTGTTTGAGCTTGTGCTTGGAAGTTTGATGATTATGGATGCAAGTTTGTTCATGTTCCAAACACCATAAGTTTGCATTGGTCTTTTGTATGCAGTAGGTGTGTGTGAGTTTGTATTCAATAATGATGAAAAAAAGAGAGAGTTTAGATTGTTGTAACATGAGAGAAATGGAAGGTATATGAATGTGTTTTTTGTGTAGCTTCACGAATATGGTCATTGTCTTACTTGGGTCTTATTGAATCATTTCTATATTACAGATAAAATGGCTAACCAAGACGATACCCATGACGCGAGTGGATCACGTAACAATGTTGAAAAAGAAATCAAACGAGGATTGACTGTTATGAAGTCAATCATTCGTGCAAGAGACAAGGGTGAAAAATTCAAAGTACATTGGAGTGCTGAAGACCAATTAATTGAGCCTAACGGTTCAATGTTGGCAAGTTACATTGGTTCCCTTGTTCGACAACATATTCCGATTACATGTGATAATTGGAGAAGTCCGGAATTGAAGGTTGGCAAAGAAAAAATATGGTCCGAGATACAGGTACTTACCATATATTATTATATGTTTTTTTTGTTGACTATTTGTTGACCATATATTGTTATAATATTACTTATAATAACACACTCCATTTGTATGTTTTTTAGAGATCCTTTCACATCGATGAAAGCCGGCAAAAATATTGTATTCAATTGGCCGGAAAAAGACTCTGAGGATTTCGATCCTTTTTGTCCAACAAATTTCTCAAGGATGAGGAAGGAAACTTTGTTGAAGCAGAACGGCCAATGAAGTATGCGGAGATTATTTCAGCCGAAGAATGGGATAACTTTGTCGCCAAACGAAGAAACAAAAAATTCCATGTAATGTCTATTAATTATGGTATTATACAATTGTTAAGTTACTTGGTTCTAATATGCCTTAAACTTTTTTATCCAGGAAGTAAGCGACAAAAATCAGAAAAGGGCATCAAAACCCGCGTATCCGTACAAAAAAGGGCGTACGGGATATGCACGGTTACAACAAAGAATTGTGAGTATATTCAAATGCTATGAGCTTATACATTGTCATAATATGTTATAATTGATGATCTTATAATCTGATTCAATTTGTAGCTATCCGAGGAGAAAAGTGACGCAACATCTCTTCCGGAGCACGTATTGTGGAAGGCTGCTCGGGTTGGGAAGGATGGGGCTGTCGTTGAAGCGGTTCAAAATGTTTATGACGAATGTGTAAGTATATGTAACATTACTTCTTTAATTATATCGAAAATTTTGTTAGACATATAATTCATTTTTAATCTCCTCTAATAATATTTCAGGAGACTTTATCCCAAACCTTACCTTCAACCGAGGTCCAGGATTGCAGGAGCGTACTTAGTCGAGTACTAAATGTTCCTGAGTATTCTTGTCGTGTGAGGGGTAAGGGTTTTGGTGTGACTCCGTCGTCATTTTATAAAAAACCAAAAACAAAAAATCCTACCAACAAAGAGGTGATGGAGACCTTGGCGGAGTTAAGGGCACAAGTACTCGAACTGCAAAAGGAGAATGCAAGGTATAGAGAGGAAAGGTGCGGTTCCGAGGCAAAAGATACTAGTGACCGAGCTAGTATCAATTGTCAACCGAAATTTCCCGAGGTAATTATATATGTTATTATGAAATTAAAATAGCATTTTTTTACTTGACACATATACACGTTAACAATAACATTTATTATTGGTTTAGGGCATTACACCTTGTCAGCTGTATCTATCGTCACCAACTTATCGCATAGTTGGCAAGGGAAAAGTGCACAACACTTCGGGTGAATTACTTCACCATAATCCCCTCCCAGTGGGATATATGAAAGTTTCGGTTGACCTTGTATTAGATACCGACGCACTTCTACCATTACCTGACGTTGTTTCAGAGACAACGTTGATGCGAGATGCAGTCGGATCCTTTGTTGGATGGCCGTCAGATCTAATTTTCCCAGATGCCGAGGTATATATGTTCTAAATGATTATGAATATTTAGTATTCACATTTCAATTCAGCTACAATTATGATATTTAATCAATCCTTATTACATGGTAATGTTAGACTCCTACAAGACCCAGACATAAAGCTGGTAAAGGGATTTCAAGACGCATCGAGTCGGTTGCATCTCAAAAAGAGGTACAAATATATATACCCATTGAATTATATACACAACGATTCTGTTGCATCACAAAAAGTCATGATTTAATTTATATGAATTTTTAGGTTCCCGGTCGAAAGTTGAAAAAAGCTGGTAACGATATTCCAACGACGTCCGGGACAAAATCTCAAATTATGATGCGTCTTGAGAAAATGGTGGAAGAGTCCGATATTATGCACGGCGCCATCCGTATTGTAGATTTTGATGAAGGTGTTTTCGGAATTGCTCATTCCGAAATAATTGCAAAGGAGGACATGCAACAACTTTTTGAACACGAAGAATTGGGCATCGCTGTCATTCATACATACATATGGTACTCCGATCAATCTATTATTTACTTAGTTGAACAATTTATTTACACATTTCAATGAGTAGTCTAATGTTTATTATGTTTCTATTTAAGGTATATGTATGTAACATTGATGCGGGGAACTGAATTGTGTAACCGATTCAATTTTATTGCTGCTTCCCGTATCAACACAACGTTAATAACGAAAAATCCAACATCCGTAAAGAATGAACTAGTCGATAGATTCATGGCGGCCGGCGATAATACTACACCCAGTTTGTATTTTTTACCGTTTAATTCTGGCAACGGGTTAGATTTTCTTTCTAATAATTTCATTCTAATCTATGTATATCTTTTACGTAGAAAATTTTCATGCATCTAAATTTTTGTTTTATTTTACAGTGGTCACTAGGTGTTGGTGGCTATGGATCTTTCGAGACTAATGGTGTATTATCTCGATTCGTTATCGGGTGATTGGAGTAAATATCCGAGTATGAAGAAGACGGTTGACGCGTAAGTGAAATTCCCCTAAATATTCGTGTGTATTTGTATATTTAATTATGTCTGTCAGATTGATCTCAATATACGTTTTTATTTTGTTAGGGCAATACTAAAATTTAGATCGAAAAAGAATTACCGTAATAGGAAGGACATTACCTGGGTCAGAGTTCAGGTATATATTAAGTATCTTATTTTTGCTTATAATAGTGTTTGTTTTTTTGCTTATAATAGTGTTTGTAAGAAATTAACTATATATATATTGTTTGTTTTTCTGTGTAGTGTCCTCAGCAAAACAATTCGGTCGATTGCGGATTTTTTGTATTGAGATTTATGAGAGATATCATTGCGTTGAATCGTATAGACATCCCAAAAATGGTATGGAATAATAACTTAGGGTTTATTTTAATATTATCGGATATTTCATCTAATTTGTTACTAAATCATGAATATGTTTTATTCTCTTAATTGTAGTACTTTGAGGAATACAAATCTTACTCAAGAGCTCATTTGGATGAAATGAAGGATGAATTGTGTCAATTCATTGTTGATCAAAGAATCATATAGCTAGGTTGTATATTGTTGTACATATATGTATGGAATGTTGTTGTTGTATATATGTTGTATATTGTTGTTGTACTTTTACTAAATCATGAATATGTTGTTGTATATTGTTGATCAAAGAATCATATATTAATGTTGTATATATGGAGGATTAATGTTGTATATAAATGGATTCATGTTGTATATATCAATGGATTAATGGTGTATAACATTGTATTAAAGGATGAAATCAATATGAATTTTACACTTTTGCAGCATGCGAACAGGTTACCAATTAAATATCCACTGTTTTTCAAACAATTTTTTTTAAAATAACTAACACTTTAGAGGGCGCTTTCTGTAGGAAGCGCCCTCTAAACACTTTACATTGACAACTTTAGAGGGCGCTTTGTCCAGAAAGCGCCCTCTAAACACTTTACATTGACAACTTTAGAGGGCGCTTTTTCCAGAAAGCGCCCTCTAAGGTGTCCCTTTATGGACCACTCCAGAGGGCGCTTTTTTCTGAAAGCGCACTATAATGTGGCCCTTAAAGGGCCACTTTAGACAGCGCTTTCTCCAGGAAAACAAAGCGTTGTCTTTACCTATGCCAGCGCCACTTTAGAGGGCGCTTAAAAGCGCTGTTATAGGCCAAAATAAGCGCCCTCTTTTCCCTTATTTGGCGTAGTGATATTAAAATTTTAACTTAATTATAAAGAAAAAATATACCAAATCACCATAATAAAGCGTAATATTTATAAACTTGTATAAAAATATATAAATTATCCACCACGTCATATAAAGTAACATAAAAAAACAAGAGTTTCATATGTTTCTCAAGTGTAAAAAAGCAATGTTTTATCTTCATTTTAATAGGAAGTTCAATCCTTCTAAAAAATCATATTCATTTGTGCCAAAATACAAAATAGATTTTTTAAAATAGGACGAAAAAAGGTAAAGTTGCGTCAAAGAGTAAAATCCAACGATTTTACATGATTTCATCGATTTCAAATCGTTTAAAATAGTTCCAAGATAGGATTTACATAAAAGCATTTTGACCAGCGATTTAGCACAAAAAGTTGACCTAAAAATTTGAAATCTATAGAATTTAAGTTTTAAATTGCGATTTTAACAACCTTGTATTGAAGTTTATGATTACGTTATCAGTAACAAAGTTTATGCATAATTATATATTCAGCTCAATGTTGATCACAACCTTGGTATATGGGTGTAAGACCCCAATTTTTGTCCCTAAGATCCCTCATGGTATCATATCATATCATTGCATTGCCTCAAGGATCATTGTGCACCTTGCTTGCTTCCTTGTGGGTGGGTTATCTTCTTGAGAGTGGTTCTTGATCACCAAGCATTCCTTGCATTTGTATATCATTGCTTTTCTTTTAATCACTAACCAAAAGTACAAAAATATGTAATCTAACCTTTGTCTTGCAGATAAAGCAATCACAGGTCAAGGCATTTCAATGCATTCATTGAGCAATAGATGGTGGTCATTCTTGAGATTTGGGCCCCACAATCATTCACAAGAGTTCATATGAGTTGTGATGTCATTTTGAAGCAAAATCCCAAGTGGTAGAGGTTTGAAATTCATCAGGACATCTCCAAGTCAACTGAAACCCTAGAAAGTCAACTGTGGATTTGGAGGTGGGAAGTGATTAGAAATACTTCATTCATGTTCAAACAAGTCTCATTTGACATTTCAAACACTTACATTGAAGAATTTGAGGTCCAGTCAAAAATTTCCCAAAATAGCAAGTGACCTATAATTTGAACTTTCCAAAAATGGCAAGGTTTTTGACCAACTTCAACTCAAGATTACATCATCAAAAAGGCTTCAAATGAAATTTTGTTGAACATGAAAGTTGTAGATCTTTCTCTCCCATTTCCAAAATGTCCAAGATCATGGATTTCTCATGTGTGGTTGAAGAGATATGATCAAATCATGGCAAGGTGTACTTGAAGATTCAAATGGGCATAACTTCTCAACCAAAGCTCCAAAATGAGTGGCTCTTTTTGCATTTTGTTCATTTTGACCTCTACTTTCCAAAACATCCATTACATGACATGAATTTCACTTGCATGATCATGTGCACATTCATGAGGTTTTGTGAAGAAAATTCCATAAAATCATTTTGGTGAATTATGAGCTTACAAAACCAATTCAGAAACTTGCATGGGCCTTGTTTGAGTGGATTTGAATCAGATTCGTGCACTGTTCACACATGCATTCCATGCATAGAGGTGAAAAACCAATTTGTGCATACACTCCATAACTTGGTTAATTCCAATTAGCTTTGGTTTAAACATTTGCTAAACATGATTAGCATTGCATATATAAGCATAAACCCTAACTGTTTTCAGATTAGCAACAACTTTCAGATCTGAATCTCAAATTCTCCAATTTTTTTCTCTCAAACTTTCTTCAAAATTCTTCACATCCAAGCCATTTCTACTGGTTGATTCTTGATCCTGAAGAGTTCTTGAGCAAGTTTGGACGTGGAAGCAAAGCAAATCGTGCCTGTTTTGTTCATACTCAAAACTTGGAGCATTAATGGTGATGTCAAATTCTGTTGGATTCAAGAGCAATTGAGCTTCAATCTCTCATTCAATCATCCATACAAGCATCATAGAAGAGTTTTGGAGCATCACAAGGCCTGGATAACACGATTCAACGGATCTGCACTTCAAGAGGTCATGAATCGATCTCTCTAATTCTCAAATTTATTATGATATTGTTGTAGATCTAGGTTTGCTGGTAACTCTGAGCTTTGAATCATGAAATTCCATGCACTTTTGAGTTAGTTAGGGTTGATTAAAGTTTCATGCATGAATGTTCTTGTGTTCGATTTGCTCTCCTCATGTGGAATTAGGCTTAGATATGCATTGATTCGTGATCTATGTGAAATATACTACATGTTAGTGTGCTCATTTGTGATTTCTGGAGAAAATGTTCTTGAGCTCGTATGAACATTCACTGTTCATCTTCTTCACGAGGAAGAAGATGAAGTGCAGCTTTGGCCACGGTTTTAATTTCATTTGGCAACGAAAAAGCGTGGTAGCATGTTTGTCTAGGGCACGCGTTCTGATTGGTCCATTTCAATTGCCATGCTTGCGTCTGATTGGCTCATTTGCTTTGACCGCGCCTTTGACTGCCACCGCATAAATGAAACGCGGCATTTCATCCTGTCTGAGGCGCCAATTTGCATTTTAAATTTTTATTTCATTTTAATTCATATTTCCATGTTACATTTCATTTCATTTTTTTCCAAACTTGCAAAAATCATAATAAATGGAAAACTCATCCAAATTCATCCCAATTTTTTGCATTGTGATCCTTGTTCTGTCTATTATGTTTTGATCAGTAATTGGAAAATTGTGCTTGGCTGGATTTTATTTGGTGCTAGGTTGATTGAACATGTGTCCTTATTTGACCTTGCCTTGCTTATGCCTTTGTGAAATGCTTGTTTCTTATCCAATAAATGTGAAATTTTGCATGCTATAACTAGACACAATGCTTGACACTTTGGTTTTGGTTTGGTATTTTTCCTATGCATCATCTCTGTTTTATGCTTGTGCTAAGTTGGTGTGACAATTTGTGTTACACCTTTGCTTGTTCAACTTGTACTATCTGATTGCCATGCCAAATGATCTCTGATTCCCCTGATTTTTTGTATGTTGATCATGTTAGATGTCTTGAATATGCATGAATTTTTCCAGATTTATTTGAGTCATTTCTGTTTTGATTTGAATTTTTCATTCATGTTGATCACATATGAGCTTCGAAATTGCCTTGAACTTCACTTGATCATGAAATGCATTTGGTGATTGATTTTGATATGAGACCTTTTGCAATGTGTCAAGATGTGATTTAAGTTGATGCATGTTAAATTTCAGCTTCTGTTTTGAATTTTTTCCTCATCTTTGACCCTAGGCTTTGACCCAGTGGTTAGTTGCTTACATTTGAAGCTTTGTTTTCAGGTTTAACCATCCAAGTTCCATAATTGGTGATGCTTCATGATGTGAACATTGATGTTTGCTTGTGATTACTAACACTTGTGTGTTTTGTAGGTTGATGTTAACTCATTTGAGTTTGACTTTTGGCTTACACATTTTGTACATTGGGATTGTCTGTTGCTTATTGACTGTTATCTGTTTGTCTGAACATTATACTGATTTGTCTGATGTTTCCACAGGTACTTAAGTTGCTTTAAGTTCATTGTGAACTTTGCTTTGCTTGGTTGCTTAACCACTTAGGTATAATCCCTAATCTTCATGTAGTCTGGAAGACCTGTCCCGTTATGTGGGCAGGCACCTGTCTGAAGCCCTCCTTAAGAGGCCATGTCTTTGTGTGTTTAATTTTGTGCCAAGCAGGAAAAGTCCTCTTATGAGGCAATTGGCAGATAAAAGAGATGTGTAATCCATCTCCTGCTACTCAGTGTGTCATTCACTTTGCTCACACAATATGTTGATGCATTGTGGATAATATCCCAAGATCTTATAGAGTCAATCATTTGTGGAGAAGAGTTCCAACTTTCTGAACTCCCACACTTTCCATTGTTTAAAGCTCTCCCTGACCAGGGATAAGAGCTATGAGGCATACCCCCTCATCTCCATATCATCTGCTTCACCCTAACTCTCAATGTTAGGGTTAAGAGCACAAAATACTCCATTCCAGTTGGCTATAAAGCCTAACCTTGCTTGAGCCTAATTGATTGTATATAGTGTGTGCTAATTGACTTGTTTGTTTTCATCTGTGCATATTTGCTTATGTGTGCTTTGTGCATTTATCATCATTACTTGTATATCATTTCATAATCATTGTTCATTGCTTTGTGACATTCTTGTTTTGTCCTTTGAAGAGTCAATTGTAAGTCCATCTATTGGCAGTTGTTTCCTATGACCATTGAGGAGTCAATTGTAAGTCCAGTTATTGGCAGTTGTTTCCTATGATCTGGTAGGAGTCGAGTGTAAGACCATTTATTGGCAACTTGTTTCCTCTTGCTTATTGCATTTGTCTGTTTTTGTGAGGAGTCAATTGTAAGTCCAGTTATTGGCAGTTATTTCCTATGATCATTCTTTGTGAGACTAGTATAAGTCCATTGATTGGCCTCTGGTATCATTGTTTCTTTGTTTTAGGAGATTGGTATAAGTCCAGTGATTGGCATCCGGTATCCACCTTTGTTGGCTTTGCCTGATACATTGTTTACCTGTTATTTGCATTGTTGCCTATTCCAAAGGAATCACTTAGATCATCTACATATGATCTCAAGAGGTGAACATCTAAGAAGTTTTACTTCCTCACCCTCCCACCTTTTGTTTCTTTAAACCTCCATTTGCATGTTAACCCAAACTTGAAAACTATTGTGCAAACATTTTCACTTCTTTTCAAATTAGAAACCTAGGCTTTAGGCCTTTGATTTTCAAACTTCACTTTTGATAATACTTCTTTGAATTGAATTCTAATCATACTTTGACCATTTTTGTGAATACTCATAATCAATTAATTTCACTCATTCAATTGTTTTGTGGATTAGCCCACTTCTTAATCAAATTTTCATACATTAGCCATAGGTTTCAATTATCTTAGTGGTT
Organism: Lathyrus oleraceus; assembly: GCF_024323335.1. NCBI lineage: Eukaryota > Viridiplantae > Streptophyta > Magnoliopsida > Fabales > Fabaceae > Lathyrus > Lathyrus oleraceus. The sequence continues at coordinate 149,979,923 of NC_066582.1, read as the reverse complement.
GATGTTAATCTCGCCTTTTGTCCTTTGTGATCGAACTGTAAGACTTCCATACTGAAAACAGGGTTAACCCCTCTAGTATGTCGAAGCTATTCTCACATGGTGGACTTGTTGTTTGCATAGGTTGAGTTTTCTCCCGTGGATAATGAAAGACCTTAGGGCTTTTGTTTTAAAATCAATTCACTTACTTTTGGAAATCTTTTAGCCGAACTACGGCGTTTTGATCCTTACCTTCCATGGAAAGGTACGTAGGCAACGGGTTCATCCGTTCAAACACAAAAACAATAAAAATTGTATATTCTTTTCTCATCCCTTCAATCCATGTTTGCACAATAAATATTTCATAAACAAACAAACATTTTGTACAACAAGTTGTGAAAAGAGGTTCCCTAGGAGTACCTAGGACGTTTTGGGTGCCTAACACCTTCCCATTGCGTAATTAACCCCTTACCCAGATCTCTGACCTTTTCATTAGTTTTCTATGTGTAAAACTTCTTAGGCTTTTGTTCGCTTTTTAGCCATTCCTTTGGATAAATAAAAGTGCGGTGGCGAGTCTATCTTTGTATGCTTTGCTTTTGATTTAATCAATAAATCATAAAGTGACGAATACACCGCTACAGAAAAGTGGCGACTCTGCTGGGGATAACATTAGACCTTCCTTGGTGGTTTTGCCTACTTTTCACCCTTGTTGTATGATATTTGTTTATTTGTTATATGACATATTTTTGTACAATTTGGGATTACTGTATTAATTGTAATGCTTGAATTGCTTGATATACAATTGCTGTTTGCTTGGTGATCTCTGTGAGATGAGTTCTATACCCGAACTCGAGTGCACTCTAGGATAGGAGAATGGCATAGTCTTGTCGACTTGTGTGGAGTATTCCTTAGCAAGTTGACTTGCGAGCCCATTCACTTGGTGGAGGTCATGTTGGATTAATAATGTCACACAAGTTATTTGTGGTTAGGCATTATTCTTTCAATCATGTGCCTTAGAAGCCGAGGACCTTAGTTTACCAAGCCCATCTTGGCCTATTTTTAGGACGTAGTGCGGAGGTCGTTTAGATGTAAGATCTGATACGATTGTTACGCGATACTACACTCATAAGAGTCTCTCTTGAGAATATTTTGGGAATACGAGTATTCGTTCCTCCGATAATATTCGAAGGATGGGATGATGACTATGGGAACCTCTGGTAGAACATGTTCGGCAGGTTTAAACCCTAGTACACTCCCTTTGGGTGGTTCTTAACCGAGACTCCATGCTCGTGACTCTCAACAAACCCGTGATTCATGGTTGAGTCGTTCAGACATCCTTAATATCAATGGAACTTGGGTGTCGATAAGGTGAAAACCATAATCCACCAAAATGGATGATTGATATTAAGGATGATTGAGCCGGTTCACGTATCGTTAATATCAATGGAACTTGGGTGTCGATAAGGTGAAAACCATAATCCACCAAAATGGATGATTGATATTAAGGATGATTGAGTCGGTTCACGTATCGTTAATATCAATGGAACTTGGGTGTCGATAAGGTGAAAACCATAATCCACCAAGATGGATGATTGATATTAGGGATACTATGAGCTTTCCCATGAACTTTGTCTGGTGTGTTTTGCTTGATCCTTGAGTGTGATTGCTGCATTCATACATTCATGCATTCATCTGCATTCATGTCATCGGAAAAATCAGAAAATTTTCAAGGAACTTAAAGGGTTTATGTGCAAAATTTTCAGACATGGAAAGACCAAAAAGGCATACAAAGAAGTACAGCTTTAGACAACCCGATCTGAAAGAGTTAAGGAATCTGACATCTTATGTATTAGATCCCTTGGGTTTCAAAGCTCGTTATGGGAAGCTTCTGCCTCTGTTGACTACTCAGGTTAACGAAGGGTTGATGAGTACTTTGGCGCAGTTCTATGATCCTCTGTATCACTGTTTCTCATTTCCAGACTTTCAGCTGTTGCCTACGCTTGAGGAGTATGCTCATCTTGTGGGTATTCCTATTCTGGATCAGGTGCAGTTCAGTGGCTTGGAGAGTATTCCGACTTCTCGAGAGATCGCAGACTTGTTGCACATAGATGAATCCCTGATTGAAGCGCATATGACCACCAAAGGTGGAATTCAGGGTCTTCCTTCTGATTTCCTCGTCGCTCAAGCTACCGTTTATGGGAAGGCCATGAGTGAGGATGCCTTTGAGGCCATATTCGTGCTGCTCATCTATGGATTGGTATTGTTCCCCAACATCGACAAATTTGTGGATGTGAACGCCATTAGGATCTTTTCTGTTCTTAATCCCGTTCCGACTCTGTTGGGTGATACCTATTTCTCTTTGCATCTGAGGAATGCAAAGGGTGGAGGAGTTATTGTGTGTTGTTTGCCTCTGTTGTATAAGTGGTTTATTTCTCACTTACCGCAGACGGTTGCTTTCAAGGAGAACAAGGGATGTCTACGGTGGTCTACGAGACTTATGTCTCTCACTAATGACGATATCTCTTGGTATGATCGCGTGTATGATACAGTTCAGATCATTGACTATTGTGGTGAATTCCCTAATGTGCCTCTTCTTGGTACATGTGGTGGGATCAGCTACAATCCTATCTTAGCACGTCGTCAGCTTGGGTTCCCCCTAAAGGATAAACCTCATAACATTCTGTTAGAAGGTGTGTTCTTTCAGGAGGGTAAAGATCCCCAAGGCCTGAAAGCCAGAATAGTCCGCGCCTGGCGCAAGATTCAGAAGAAGGGTAGAAATGAGTTGGGTCCGAAGAACTGCATTGCTTTGGAGCCGTATACTTCTTGGGTCAGACAGAGAGCATCAGAGTATCTTATGCCTTACGACTATCTGAGACCTACACCTTTGGTTGTGGCTGGGCCTTCAACCCTCCCTAACCAAGGCGTAGAGGAGTTGAGAGAAGAAGACCTTTCACGTGCCTGGATCCGTGAAAGAGAAGAGTTGCTTCAACAGCTTAAGGAGAAGGACGCTCTGATCGAATTCCTCGAGCATCAGGTGATAGACGATCCGAATGATACCTGGACTTCTCTGCTTCCTCAGTCTTCCAAGTTCTAGAAGAGGAAGTATGATCGACTTGCTAAGGAGAAAGCGAATATGGAAGCAGCCTATGAGAGAGAGATCAAGAGGCTTTGTGCATCTCGTCTTCCAGTATCTCGAGCTTCTAGGGATCCATAGGATGTTTATTTTCCTTTTCCCTTTGTAATAATCAACAATGCTGTACTTCTTTGTCTCGAATATATTTAATGAGATATTTTCCATATGCGATTAAATGCTTTAAATTTCAAAATTTGCAAATAGAACCCTAAAAGTTCCTTGAAATAAAAACAAAGCATATGCACAAGCACTGCATGCATCATTTTGCATAAGCAGGTGTTGTTCTGGTCTTCTTGTCTGTGGCCTAACTCTGTGCTCTTCATTTATTTTGAAGACAAGCTGATGCATCGGTACTACACCCGAGCCAATTCTGCAAGAGTGATGGATCAGTTGGAACAAGAGAATCGAGAGCTGAAAGAAGAGGTCGCTAGACTGGGCGCTTTGATGGAGCAACTCTTGGATGCTCAGAATCAACCGTCTCTACCGCCTGCAACTCCTCCCTAGAGGACTGTTATCTCTGAGGTTGCTTTGTCAACGGTGCCAGCTGCTAATGCCCACTTCATGCCAGCCATGCCAGCCGGGTTTCCGTGGGGAATGCCTCCTGGTTTTATGCCTGGTCTTCCAGCTCCAACCTTTGCTTCTATGCCGGCATCTAGCCCGGTCCTCGCAATGCCTCCTCCTGTCGTGCATACCATTCCTAGGGTAGACGACACCATCTATCATTCTGAGCCGTCTGAGGGCTCCGATGTTCATGAAAAGATGGATGCGATGAACGACCAATTTCTTGAACTCCGCAAGGAATTGAAGACCCTCCGAGGGAAAGATTTGTTCGGCAAGTCTGCAGCTGAACTTTGCTTGGTTCCCGGTGTTAAGATACCTGTCAAATTCAAAGTCCCTGACTTTGAGAAGTATAAGGGGAGCACCTGCCCGCTCAGTCACCTGGTTATGTATGCCAGGAAAATGTCTACTCAAACAGATAATGATCAACTGCTGATTCATTATTTTCAGGATAGTTTGTCTGGTGCAGCTCTTCGGTGGTATATGAGCCTTGATAGCGCAAATATCCGTTCCTTCAATGATCTTGGTGAAGCCTTCGTCAAGCAGTACAAATATAACGTAGATATGGCTCCTGACCATGATCAACTCAGAGCCATGTCTCAGAAGGACAAAGAGACATTCAAAGAGTACGCCTAGAGGTGGCGAGAGCTGGCAGCTCAGATTACTCTTCCGCTGGAAGAGAAGGAAATGACTAAGATCTTTCCGAAAACTCTTAGTTCATTTTACTATGAGCGGATGGTTGCGAGTGCTCCCTCTGATTTCACCGATATGGTGAACATGGGGATGCATCTGGAGGAAGGAGTCCGGGAAGGACGTCTGTCTAAAGATGAAGGCTCTTCTAAACGATATGGGGCATTTAAGAAGAAAGATGGGGAGGCACATGCTGTGCAATCCCATGCTAAACCTAGAAGACCCTATGATAAGAGGAAGCCTGTGCGTCATCAGCACCAGGTGGCTAATGTAGCACCTGTTTTCAGAGATAATCCTCAGCCTTATCAGCATCAACAACATCAGCAATATCATCATCAGCAACACAATCAACAACAATCTTCTCAACCTTATCATCAACAACAGCATCGCCCTCAGCAGCAGGCTTATCAGCCTCGTAGTAATCCAGCTGGTCAGAATTTTGAGAGGAAGAAGATCACTTTTGATCCGATTCCTGTATCTTATGCAGAGTTGTATCCCTCTTTGATAGAGCGGAAGCTGATTACTCCAAGAGATCCTCCGGCTATACCGGTCAACCCTCAGTGGTGGTATAAGCCTGATCTTCACTGTGTCTATCATTCTGGCGCTCCGGGCCATGATGTAGAGAATTGTTTTCAGTTAAAGACTAAGGTTCAGGACCTTATGAGATGCGACATCTTGAGCTTCGAGGACTCAGGCCCCAATGTTAAGAAGAACCCATTGCCCGAGCATGGGAAGTCGGTTAACATGGTCCAGGGTTGCCCTGGTAAATACAAAGTCAAATATGTAAGCCATATTCGACAGTCATTGGTCGAGTTGCATCGTTTGCTATGTGACTACAGTCATCTGGAGCACGACCATGACAGATGCCGTATCTGCTCCGTCAACAGATTGGGTTGTCGCTAAGTGCGAAAGGATCTTCAAGAGTTGCTAGATGATGGGACTATTGAGATTCTTCAGAATAGAAATGTTGATGAAGATGAACCAGAAGTAAATGTGATTTCTCCTGTGTTCAAAATTCCTGAGCCTGTTGTCATTCGTTATGATGGCAGCAAACAAAAGTCTTCTCCTTCTCTGGTCATCAAGCCTGCAGGCCCTGTGCCTTATTCTTCTGAGAAAGCGATTCCCTTTCGTTACAGTGCTGTTGCTGTCGAAGATGGGAAAGAGAAGTCGTTGCCTTCAACTTCCGTTGTAAATATTGCTGATGTGAGCGGGTTGACCCGTAGCGGTCGTGTGTTCTCTGCACCCCCGAAGCCTCACGTTGTTTCTGATTCTGCTGAGCGTCCGGTCGAGACTGCGGTGAATGTTCCGAATCCGGCACCTGTTGCCAAACCCTCCTCTGTACAAAAGACTCCTTCTTCTTCTGTTGACCCTAGTGGCACTGTGAATGAAGACTGTGATGAGATGATGTGGCTCATCAAGAAGAGTGAGTACAACGTTGTAGACCAGCTTCTACAAACGCCGTCCAAGATATCCATGCTATCGTTGCTTCTGAATTCAGAACCCCATAGGGAGGCTCTGCAGAAAGTATTGGACCTGGCCTATGTCGATCACGACGTCACGATAGAATAGTTTGACAGTATAGTTGCAAACATTACTGCTTGCAACACTTTGAGTTTCTGTGACGCTGATCTCCTTGAGGAGGGAAGAGACCACAACATGGCTTTACATATTTCTATGAATTGCAAGACCGACGCCATGTCCAACGTGCTGGTGGACACTGGGTCATCTTTGAATGTACTGCCGAAGACTACTGTTTCGAGATTGTCATATCAGGGGCCTCCCATGAGGCAGAGTGGTGTTGTTGTGAAAGCTTTTGATGGGTCGCGCAAGACCGTGATTGGGGAAGTCGATCTCCCAATCAAGATTGGACCAAGTGATTTCCAAATCACCTTTCAGGTTATGGATATCCACTCATCTTATAGCTGTCTCCTTGGTAGACCATGGATTCACGAGGCTGGCGCCGTGACATCCACCCTACACCAGAAGCTGAAATTCGTCAAGAATAAGAAACTGGTTGTGGTAGGGGGAGAAAAGGCTCTCCTGGTTAGCCACTTGTCTTCTTTCTCATATATTGATGCTGAGGATGAAGTTGGAACGCCTTTCCAAGCTTTGTCTATTGCTGAGCCGATTGAGAAGAAGTCTCCTTCATTTGCTTCCTATCGTGATGCGAAACTGGCCATTGAATGTGGTGCAGTTGCTGGTTTAGGATAGATGATCGAGCTTGAAGACAACAAATCTCGGGCTGGCATTGGCTATTCTTCTGGGGCATTCAACGAACGAGGGCTGTTCAAGAGTGGAGGTTTCATCCACGCCGATCAAGCTGAGGAAACTGCTGCTATTCTGGAAGAGGATGCAGAGGATTTGAGCAACTTTGTTATCTCTGGCGGGATCTGCCACAATTGGGTCGCTGTGGATGTTCCTACGGTCATTCATAAGTCAGCGTAATTTGTTCACTTTGTTTGAAAACCCTTCTCCCATGCCAAAAGGAGAAGTGATGACATTGTTGGCAGCATTTATACAATGATATTTCATTCAATTAATGCATTGTTAAACATTTGTTTTTCCATTTGTTTTCACTTTTTGCTTTTGCATGAAATCAATGATCACAAAAAAAAACCCTAAAAACAAGAATAAAAGCAATCTTTTTCATCTGCATAATGATTTGCTTGTTTAAATTCTAAAGTTTTTATTATCCAAAATCATTATGCAGGTTGATTCTAAAACCCATTGAACATAATGATCCAACGCCATCTCCCAATTTTGAATTCCCTGTATTCGAGGCAGAGGAAGATGATGTTGAAGGGATTCCTGATGAGATCACCCGTCTCCTTGAGCACGAGAAGAAGATCATTCAGCCGCGTCTTGAAGATCTGGAAACAGTCAACTTGGGGTCTGAAGATTGTGTTCGTATGGTGAAGATTGGGGCACTTCTTGAAGAGTCAGTCAAGAAGGGGTTGATCAGTTTGCTACGAGAATATTTCGATATCTTTGCTTGGTCGTACGAAGACATGTCGGGTTTAGATACAAATATTGTGCAACATTTCCTGCCTTTGAAGCCTGAGTGCGTGCCTGTGAAGCAGAAGCTTAGAAGAACTCATCCAGACATGGCAGTGAAGATCAAAGAGGAAGTTCATAAGCAAATTGATGCGGGGTTTCTGGTGACTTCTACATATCCTCTATGGGTGGCCAATATTGTGCCTGTGCCTAAGAAAGACGGAAAAGTCCGTATGTGTATTGATTACAGAGATTTGAATAAAGCTAGTCCAAAAGATGATTTCCCTCTACCACACATTGACATGTTGGTAGACAATACAACTAAATTCAAAGTCTTCTCGTTTATGGACGGATTTTCCGGATATAATCAAATCAAGATGGCACCCGAGGATATGGAGAAGACAACATTCATCACACCTTGGGGAACATTCTGTTATCGAGTGATGCCCTTCGGTTTGAAGAACGCCGGAGCCACGTATCAACGCGCTATGACTACCTTGTTTCACGATATGATGCACAAGGAGATAGAGGTCTATGTTGATGATATGATTGCTAAGTCACGAACAGAAGTTGAACATGTTGAGCATTTGTTGAAGCTTTTTCAGCGTCTGAGGAAGTACAAGCTTCGTCTGAATCCGAACAAATGTACATTTGGAGTCCGTTCTGGCAAGTTGTTGGGCTTTATAGTCAGCGAGAGAGGTATTGAGGTTGATCCTGCAAAGGTCAAAGCAATACAAGAGATGCCTGCGCCCAAAACTGAGAAGCAAGTTCGAGGTTTTCTTGGCCGCTTGAACTATATTTCCAGATTTATATCCCACATGACTGCCACATGTGCGCCGATATTCAAGCTCCTCCGGAAAGATCAGTCTCTTGATTGGACCGAGGATTGCCAGAAAGCTTTCGACAGTATCAAAGAATATCTGTCTGAGCCTCCGATCTTGTCTCCGCCTGTAGAAGGAAGACCTCTAATCATGTATCTGACTGTTCTTGAAGACTCGATGGGTTGTGTACTCGGTCAACAAGATGAATCAGGGAAGAAAGAATCTGCTATCTACTACCTCAGTAATAAGTTTACTGATTGTGAGTCTCGATACTCTATGCTTGAGAAGACGTGCTGTGCTTTGGCTTGGGCTGCTAAGCGTTTGCGCCAGTACATGATAAATCATACAACTTGGTTGATATCCCGAATGGATCCAATCAAGTATATTTTCGAGAAGCCTGCTTTAACCGGGAGGATTGCCCGTTGGCAGATGTTGTTGTCTGAGTATGATATCGAGTATCGAGCTCAGAAAGCTATCAAAGGTAGTATCTTGGCTGACCATTTAGCGCACCAGCCTATTGAAGATCATCAGTCTGTTCAGTACGACTTCCCAGACGAGGAGATTCTGTATTTGAAAATGAAAGATTGTGATGAGCCTACACTTGATGGAGGTCCGGAACCTGGTTCCAGATGGACGATGGTGTTTGATGGCGCTGTAAATCAGTACGGAAATGGAATTGGGGCAGTAATCATTACTCCTCATGGCACACATATTCCTTTTACAGCAAGGCTAACTTTCAAATGCACGTGTTCCCAATATCATCGTGATGCGCTTGGATAGACCAGCTCACGTGTTTGCAGTCGAAGAAGTCAATGATGACAAACCTTGGTATTTTGATATCAAGAATTTCTTTCAGAACCAGGTCTACCCGCTTGGGGCATCTGTGAAATATAGGAAAACTTTGAGAAGGTTGTCAGGCAGTTTCTACCTCAGTGGTGAAGTGCTTTATAAGAGAAATTATGACATGGTTCTGCTCAGATGCATGGATAGACACGAAGCAAACCTGTTGATGACTGAGGTCCATGAGGGTTCATTTGGTACTCATTCTAATGGACATGCCATGGCAAGAAAGATGCTGAGAGCAGGCTACTATTGGCTGACAATGGAGTCTGATTGCTACAAATATGTGAAGAGATGCCACAAGTGTCAAATTTATGCGGACAAAATTCATATTCCTCCGACACTTCTGAATGTGATTTCATCACCATGGCCTTTCTCTATGTGGGGAATCGACATGATCGACATGATTGAACCAAAAGCGTCTAATGGACACAGGTTTATTCTCGTAGCAATTGAATACTTCACCAAATGGGTTGAAGCCGCTTCATATGCGAATGTGACCAGACAGGTGGTCGTGAAGTTTATCAAGAATCAGCTTATTTGCCGTTATGGTGTGCCAGATAAGATCATTACTGATAATGGATCTAATATGAATAATAAGATGATGGAAGAGTTGTGCGCTGAGTTCAAGATTGCACATCATAACTCCTCTCCCTACAGACCAAAGATGAACGGGGCTGTTGAAGCTGCTAACAAGAATATCAAGAAGATTATCCAGAAGATGACAGTCACGTACAAAGATTGGCATGAGATGCTGCCATTTGCTTTGCATGGATATCGTACATCTGTCCGCACTTCAACAGGGGCAACCCCTTTCTCTCTTGTTTACGGCATGAAGGCTGTTCTCCCAGTAGAGGTGGAGATCCCATCAATGAGAGTCTTGATGGAAGCCAAGTTGACTGATGCTGAATGGATTCAGAGTCGTTATGACCAACTGAATTTGATTGAAGAGAAGCGATTGACTGCCATGTGCCATGGTCAGTTATATCAGCAGAGAATGAAGAAAGCATTCGATAAGAAGGTCAAGCCTCGTGTGTTTTGAGAAGGTGACCTCGTGCTCAAGAAAGTCTTGTCTTTCGCGCCCGATTCCAGGGGCAAGTGGACTCCAAACTATGAAGGTCCATATGTTGTCAAGAGAGCCTTTTCAGGCGGTGCTTTGATTCTTACAACTATGGATGGGGAGGATTTCACTCGTCCTGTGAATTCAGATGCAGTCAAGAAATACTTTGCCTAAAAAAAAGTATATGCAAATAAAAAAAAAACAAAATAGCTCGCTAAGTTGAAAACCCGAAAGGGCGACTTAGGCAAAAATGAGCGTCTCGATGGAAAACCCGAAAGGGCGATCCAGGCAAAAATTAGAGACATGAAAAAACAAGAATTTGCATCCCGCTAGATTGAGTACCTCACCCTGGGGCAATCTAGGCAAAATTAGGGATTTGGCAAGTTACTGCATCCTGATCAGACTTTCTGTTCCGCAACTGTCTTTTCGTCAGAGATTCTCGATTCATCGTTGACTGAAGCTTTGAATACATCGAAATTCAATTTGGTAGAGAAAGGATCATTATGTTCAATGTAGCCCTCTTCCAATATATATCACTGATTTCAAACTTGTACAGATCTATGGAGTCTTGCCATTCGCAGACTACCATTCCATCAAATCAATTTGAGCTTTTTATCCAATTATTTACACTCTTATTTGTTTTAATTCAACAAATGTTTTGCATGTTTTAATTGATAAAATCTCATTGTTTTAAACAAAACAAATTTTTCAAAAAAAATTAGTTTCGAACAAAGTGAACAATCACAATGATGAAAGGATACTTAAGAATCTCTCAGTGCTCTCCCAAGGATGGCATGATTTCCAACCAGGTAAGACATTCGTTCATTACTCCTGGCGTGGCTGTATCTCTTTTTCTCCAGACTGTTATTGGGGTTTCTCCCCAAGCAGAGTTGTTGTTGGCGTTTCCTCCCCAAACAGAGTCTCTGTGGAGATTCTATATCCCCAGAGCAGAGTGCTTGTTGAAGACTTCGTTTTCTTCTCCAGCAGTATTCTCTCCCTCAGCACGGTCGATTTCCTTGTGGAAGATTCAGTAGTTGGTGGGTTGACACCCTGTTACTCTATCTTTTTTCCCGGTGAAGTTGCTAGCGGAGTTGTTCATATCTCCCCATCAGAAGTGCTTGTTGAGGTTTTCACTTCCCTTCCCTTCAACAGAGCAGTGATTTCTTTCCTCCTCAGCAGTTGTGGTATTCTGTGAAGGATCGGTATTTGGCGGTTGATCCCCAACTCTCCTTCTCTTTCTCAGGCAAATCTCCAGTATTTTGGTTGCATGTTGGATTGCATCTGTGTTGATTTCTTCCCCTGCAGAGATTCGGGTGATTTCCTGATGTTTTGATCCCCAGTAGAGTGGCTTGTATGGCAGAATCTACTTGTGTGATCTTTTCTCCCTCAGTGGGTTGTTCCCCAATGGAATTGCTAACAGTACCTCCAATAGAATTACTTGTGCAGCCAGATTCTACTCGTGATTTCTGTCCTCTTCAGCAGTTCTTGCCTGTGCAGTGAACTCTTTGTTTCCCAGCTGAGACTGGTAATATCTCTTGCAGAAATCTTGTGATCTCTCTACATCCCCAACAGAGTTGCTTCCGTGGCAATTTCTGCCTGTTGTGAACTTTGGTTCCCCAGTTGGGTTGATTGTTGATCCATTGCTCAGAGATTTGGTGTTTCCTTTGATATCTCTGATCTCTTGCTCCCTCGCAGATCTTTGCTTTTTAGCATTCTGATCTCCAGCAGATCGGCCTTCCAGTTGGATTTCTTGGATTTTCCTCTGGTGGTGTAGTACCGGGCGTTTGTTCCCTGGGCTTGTTTGTCTTAGAAATGTCTGTTTTGTCAGCATTCATCAAACATAAATCACGCATATTCATGCATAATCATAAAACATACAGATATTCATGTTGCATTTTTGCCATATATCTTTTGTTTGTTGTCTCCTGCTAATGGTGATACAGATCTCCCCAGTAGATCTCTCCAAGCAGATGTCGGGTGTCTAATCTCTCAATTTAGAGTCAACCCTTAAGCAGAAAGTGTCAATCCTTTCCTGCCATTTCCCCACTGAGATACATCCTCGTGGATGACGGTTCTTTCCATTTCCTCCCAACACATATTGGGATGGGTTTTCCCTTTTGAGTTCTATCCTCATTAGGACGAGTCTTGATTCAGTTCGCCTTTTTGGTTCGATCCTAAATTGGCATTTTTTTCAACTGTCTCTTGTGCTTCCCTGTGGTATAAATGAATAGCTGCTTACTAACCGGCGCTCATTCATCTTATCCTCAGTGGAACTTTTGGCCCTCTGCCTACAAACCAGCAGTCGTAAGTCCTATCTGTGCGGTTTTCTACCTACTAACCGGTAGCTATAAACCCTACTTTCTCCCCTAGCAGAGTTAACTTTGTTGTTCATCCCAACCGATGACAGTTACTCTTCTGTGGTTTTCTACCCAGTATTTGGTAGATGTAATCCCCTCTTTGTGATTATCTTCATCTAATATTCGATGCTGATATTCCCTTTGTTTGGATAGTTGCTTGAGTAAGCACTTATATCCCCAGGAGGTTTTTGTGGGTAATTGCTCTGAGTAAGCAATTTTATCCCTAGCGGGTCCTTTCACCGTTTGCCAGTGATTATGTTCTCCGGATCATTGATTTTCATCAATGTATTCCCAGCGAGTCTTCTTTCATTTACCCTTCTGTTGGTAATGTTGTTGCTCCTTTTGATCGGTCATCATTATATACCTAGTTTGGTATCCCGATGCCTTTCTTTTCGGATGATTTATCCTTTAACAACCTACAACCCAGTTATGGATAATCTTCTATGCGAGGTTATTATCTACGTTTTGACGGCTATAGATAATATATCTCATGCACTCTGGGGTCAATCTTTTGATTGTTTTCTCCATCAGAGTAAGATTCATATTCCTTGTGGAATCGAATGTCCATCTTATAAACAAGTCTGCTTTTCTAGCTTTCTTCAGGATGATGAGTGTTTTAGAACACAAACCAATTCACGATTTCGGTAGATTTATCCTTTAACAACCTACAACCCGGTTATGGATAATCTTCCATGCGAGGTTATTATCTACGTTTTGACGGCTATAGATAATATATCTCATGCGTTCTTTGGTTGAATCCTTTGTTTGTTTCCCCAACTGAGTAAGATTTGCATTCTTTACAGAATCAAATATCCATCCTATAAACAAGTCTGCTTTTCCAGCTTTCTTCAGGATGATGAGTGTTTTGGAACACACACCAATTCACGCCTTGGTCGGTCACCTGTTATATGCCTACAACCCGGTATCTTTGGTGTTCCTTCTTGTCTGCTCCCTTTTGCGACTTTGGTCCCCTGTGGAGTCAGCTTTCCCTGAGTTGAAGTTTACCTTTTTCAGGTCTTTCTCAGATGATTTGGTCGATTGATATCTCTCACCCGTACACATGTCTTAGATATTCATTCTTCCTGAGTATGTTACTCACTAACCGGTAACATCTCATCCTTTGGCTTCCCCTGGAAAGTCTTTGATTAGATTTCCCCAGCGGAGTTGTGGTTATTTCTCGTCTTGCTGTGTTGGCGCTTTCCCCAATACACGCATTCTTTGTGAGTCAGCTTGAGTCTTTCCAAGGGATATGTCTTCCTTTGGAACTCTTTCCTCCCCAGTTTCAGTCTTTTTTTTCCCCAGTGTAATCTCCAGTTTTGAGTCGTGCCCTGCTCACGCAATGTCAAGTTTTTTCCCTTAGTTCAGAGTCGTGTCTTGATCACGCATTATTTTCTTATCCCCATGAGAATCTTGTTAGAGTCTCTGTTCCTGGCGAGTGTATTACTCCGATGGATCGTCTTTTCTTCTTTGTAGATTCATATCCTCCACAGAGATACAGTTTGCTTGCATGCATACATCTGCATCATGAGGTCTCTCAGGGACTAAAATTTGTCTCATTATGGTTATTTAAGCATATTCTACCGCGTCAAGATGAAGACTTTAACCTTCACTTCTCCGGCTAGAATGACCTTAAATAGGGGCATCTGTAAGACCCCAATTTTTGTCCCTAAGATCCCTCATGGTATCATATCATATCATTGCATTGCCTCAAGGATCATTGTGCACCTTGCTTGCTTCCTTGTGGGTGGGTTATCCTCTTGAGAGTGGTTCTTGATCACCAAGCATTCCTTGCATTTGTATATCATTGCTTTTCTTTTAATCACTAACCAAAAGTACAAAAATATGTCATCTAACCTTTGTCTTGCAGATAAAGCAATCACAGGTCAAGGCATTTCAATGCATTCATTGAGCAATAGATGGTGGTCATTCTTGAGATTTGGGCCCCACAATCATTCACAAGAGTTCATATGAGTTGTGATGTCATTTTGAAGCAAAATCCCAAGTGGTAGAGGTTTGAAATTCATCAGGACATCTCCAAGTCAACTAAAACCCTAGAAAGTCAACTGTGGATTTGGAGGTGGGAAGTGATTAGAAATACTTCATTCATGTTCAAAAAAGTCTCATTTGACATTTCAAACACTTACATTGAAGAATTTGAGGTCCAGTCAAAAATTTCCCAAAATAGCAAGTGACCTATAATTTGAACTTTCCAAAAATGGCAAGGTTTTTGACCAACTTCAACTCAAGATTACATCATCAAAAAGGCTTCAAATGAAATTTTGTTGAACATGAAAGTTGTAGATCTTTCTCTCCCATTTCCAAAATGTCCAAGATCATGGATTTCTCATGTGTGGTTGAAGAGATATGATCAAATCATGGCAAGGTGTACTTGAAGATTCAAATGGGCATAACTTCTCAACCAAAGCTCCAAAATGAGTGGCTCTTTTTGCATTTTGTTCATTTTGACCTCTACTTTCCAAAACATCCATTACATGACATGAATTTCACTTGCATGATCATGTGCACATTCATGAAGTTTTGTGAAGAAAATTCCATAAAATCATTTTGGTGAATTATGAGCTTACAAAACCAATTCAGAAACTTGCATGGGCCTTATTTGAGTGGATTTGAATCAGATTCGTGCACTGTTCACATATGCATTCCATGCATAGAGGTGAAAAACCAATTTGTGCATACACTCCATAACTTGGTTAATTCCAATTAGCTTTGGTTTAAACAGTTGCTAAACATGATTAGCATTGCATATATAAGCATAAACCCTAACTGTTTTCAGATTAGCAAAAACTTTCAGATCTGAATTTCAAATTCTCCAATTTTTTTCTCTCAAACTTTCTTCAAAATTCTTCACATCCAAGCCATTTCTACTAGTTGATTCTTGATCCTGAAGAGTTCTTGAGCAAGTTTGGACGTGGAACCAAAGCAAACCGTGCCTGTTTTGTTCATACTCAGAACTTGGAGCATTAATGGTGATGTCAAATTCTGTTGGATTCAAGAGCAATTGAGCTTCAATCTCTCATTCAATCATCCATACAAGCATCATAGAAGAGTTTTGGAGCATCACAAGGCCTGGATAACACGATTCAACTGATCTGCACTTCAAGAGGTCATGAATCGATCTCTCTAATTCTCAAATTTATTATGATATTGTTGTAGATCTAGGTTTGCTGGTAACTCTGAGCTTTGAATCATGAAATTCCATGCACTTTTGAGTTAGTTAGGGTTGATTAAAGTTTCATGCATGAATGTTCTTGTGTTTGATTTGATCTCCTCATGTGGAATTAGGCTTAGCTATGCATTGATTCGTGATCTATGTGAAATATACTACATGTTAGTGTGCTCATTTGTGATTTCTGGAGAAAATGTTCTTGAGCTCGTATGAACATTCACTGTTCATCTTCTTCACGAGGAAGAAGATGAAGTGCAGCTTTGGCCACGGTTTTAATTTCATTTGGCAACGAAAAAGCGTGGTAGCATGTTTGTCTAGGGCACGCGTTCTGATTGGTCCATTTCAATTGCCATGCTTGCGTCTGATTGGCTCATTTGCTTTGACCGCGCCTTTGACTGCCACCACATAAATGAAACGCGGCGTTTCATCCTGTCTGAGGCGCCAATTTGCATTTTAAATTTTTATTTCATTTTAATTCATATTTCCATGTTACATTTCATTTCATTTTTTTCCAAACTTGCAAAAATCATAATAAATGGAAAACTCATCCAAATTCATCCCAATTTTTTGCATTGTGATCCTTGTTCTGTCTATTATTTTTTGATCATTAATTGGAAAATTGTGCTTGGCTGGATTTTATTTGGTGCTAGGTTGATTGAACATGTGTCCTTATTTGACCTTGCCTTGCTTATGCCTTTGTGAAATGCTTGTTTCTTATCCAATGAATGTGAAATTTTGCATGCTATAACTAGACACAATGCTTGACACTTTGGTTTTGGTTTGGAATTTTTCCTATGCATCATCTCTGTTTTATGCTTGTGCTAAGTTGGTGTGAGAATTTGTGTCACACCTTTGCTTGTTCAACTTGTACTATGTGATTGCCATGCCAAATGATCTCTGATTCCCCTGATTTTTTGTATGTTGATCATGTTAGATGTCTTGAATATGCATGAATTTTTCCAGATTTATTTGAATCATTTCTGTTTTGATTTGAATTTTTCATTCATGGTGATCACATATGAGCTTTGAAATTGCCTTGAACTTCACTTGATCATGAAATGCATTTGGTGATTGATTTTGATATGAGACCTTTTGGAATGTGTCAAGATGTGATTTAAGTTGATTCATGTTAAATTTCAGCTTCTGTTTTGAATTTTTTCCTCATCTTTGACCCTAGGCTTTGACCTAGTGGTTAGTTGCTTACATTTGAAGCTTTGTTTTCAGGTTTGACCATCCAAGTTCCATAATTGGTGATGCTTCATGATGTGAACATTGATGTTTGCTTGTGATTACTAACACTTGTGTGTTTTGTAGGTTGATGTTAACTCATTTGAGTTTGACTTTTGGCTTACACATTTTGTACATTGGGATTGTCTGTTGCTTATTGACTGTTATCTGTTTGTCTGAACATTATACTGATTTGTCTGATGTTTCCACAGGTACTTAAGTTGCTTTAAGTTCATTGTGAACTTTGCTTTGCTTGGTTGCTTAACCACTTAGGTATAATCCCTAATCTTCTTGTAGTCTGGAAGACCTGTCCTGTTATGTGGGCAGGCACCTGTCTGAAGCGCTCCTTAAGAGGCCATGTCTTTGTGTGTTTAATTTTGTGCCAAGCAGGAAAAGTCCTCTTATGAGGCAATTGGCAGATAAAAGAGATGTGTAATCCATCTCCTGCTACTCAGTGTGTCATTCACTTTGCTCACACAATGTGTTGATGCATTGTGGATAATATCCCAAGATCTTATAGAGTCAATCATTTGTGGAGAAGAGTTCCAACTTTCTGAACTCCCAAACTTTCCATTGTTTAAAGCTCTCCCTGACCAGGGATAAGAGCTATGAGGCATACCCCCTCATTTCCATATCATCTGCTTCACCCTAACTCTCAATATTAGGGTTAAGAGCACAAAATACTCCATTCCAGTTGCCTGTAAAGCCTAACCTTGCTTGAGCCTAATTGATTGTATATAGTGTGTGCTAATTGACTTGTTTGTTTTCATCTGTGCATATTTGCTTATGTGTGCTTTGTGCATTTATCATCATTACTTGTATATCATTTCATAATCATTGTTCATTGCTTTGTGACATTCTTGTTTTGTCCTTTGAGGAGTCAATTGTAAGTCCATCTATTGGCAGTTGTTTCCTATGACCATTGAGGAGTCAATTGTAAGTCCAGTTATTGGCAGTTGTTTCCTATGATCTGGTAGGAGTCGAGTGTAAGACCATTTATTGGCAACTTGTTTCCTCTTGCTTATTGCATTTGTCTGTTTTTATGAGGAGTCAATTGTGTGTCCAGATATTGGCAGTTATTTCCTATGATCATTCTTTGTGAGACTAGTATAAGTCCATTGATTGGCCTCTGGTATCATTGTTTCTTTGTTTTAGGAGATTGGTATAAGTCCAGTGATTGGCATCCGGTATCCACCTTTGTTGGCTTTGCCTGATACATTGTTTACCTGTTATTTGCATTGTTGCCTATTCCAAAGGAATCACTTGGATCATCTACATATGATCTCAAGAGGTGAACATCTAAGAAGTTTTACTTCCTCACCCTCCCACCTTTTGTTTCTTTAAACCTCCATTTGCATGTTAACCCAAACTTGAAAACTATTGTGCAAACATTTTCACTTCTTTTCAAATTAGAAACCTAGGCTTTAGGCCTTTGATTTTCAAACTTCACTTTTGATAATACTTCTTTGAATTGAATTCTAATCATACTTTGACCATTTTTGTGAATACTCATAATCAATTAATTTCACTCATTCAATTGTTTTGTGGATTAGCCCACTTCTTAATCAAATTTTCATACATTAGCCATAGGTTTCAATTATCTTAGTGGTTGATGTTAATCTCGCCTTTTGTCCTTTGTGATCGAACTGTAAGACTTCCATACTGAAAACAGGGTTAACCCCTCTAGTATGTCGAAGCTATTCTCACATGGTGGACTTGTTGTTTGCATAGGTTGAGTTTTCTCCCGTGGATAATGAAAGACCTTAGGGATTTTGTTTTAAAATCAATTCACTTACTTTTGGAAATCTTTTAGCCGAACTACGGCGTTTTGATCCTTACCTTCCATGGAAAGGTACGTAGGCAACGGGTTCATCCGTTCAAACACAAAAACAATAAAAATTGTATATTCTTTTCTCATCCCTTCAATCCATGTTTGCACAATAAATATTTCATAAACAAACAAACATTTTGTACAACAAGTTGTGAAAAGAGGTTCCCTAGGAGTACCTAGGACGTTTTGGGTGCCTAACACCTTCCCATTGCGTAATTAACCCCTTACCCAGATCTCTGACCTTTTCATTAGTTTTCTATGTGTAAAACTTCTTAGGCTTTTGTTCGCTTTTTAGCCATTCCTTTGGATAAATAAAAGTGCGGTGGCGAGTCTATCTTTGTATGCTTTGCTTTTGATTTAATCAATAAATCATAAAGTGACGAATACACCGCTACAGAAAAGTGTCGACTTTGCTGGGGATAACATTAGACCTTCCTTGGTGGTTTTGCCTACTTTTCACCCTTGTTGTATGATATTTGTTTATTTGTTATATGACATATTTTTGTACAATTTGGGATTACTGTATTAATTGTAATGCTTGAATTGCTTGATATACAATTGCTTTTTGCTTGGTGATCTCTTTGAGATGAGTTCTATACCCGAACTCGAGTGCACTCTAGGATAGGAGAATGGCATAGTCTTGTCGACTTGTGTGGAGTATTCCTTAGCAAGTTGACTTGTGAGCCCATTCACTTGGTGGAGGTCATGTTGGATTAATAATGTCACACAAGTTATTTGTGGTTAGGCATTATTCTTTCAATCATGTGCCTTAGAAGCCAAGGACCTTAGTTTACCAAGCCCATCTTGGCCTATTTTTAGGACGTAGTGCGGAGGTCGTTTAGATGTAAGATCTGATACGATTGTTACGCGATACTACACTCATAAGAGTCTCTCTTGAGAATATTTTGGGAATACGAGTATTCGTTCCTCCGATAATATTCGAAGGATGGGATGATGACTATGGGAACCTCTGGTAGAACATGTTCGGCAGGTTTAAACCCTAGTACACTCCCTTTGGGTGGTTCTTAACCGAGACTCCATGCTCGTGACTCTCAACAAACCCGTGATTCATGGTTGAGTCGTTCAGACATCCTTAATATCAATGGAACTTGGGTGTCGTTAAGGTGAAAACCATAATCCACCAAAATAGATGATTGATATTAAGGATGATTGAGCCGGTTCACGTATCGTTAATATCAATGGAACTTGGGTGTCGATAAGGTGAAAACCATAATCCACCAAAATGGATGATTGATATTAAGGATGATTGAGCCGGTTCACGTATCGTTAATATCAATGGAACTTGGGTGTCGATAAGGTGAAAACCATAATCCACCAAGATGGATGATTGATATTAGGGATACTATGAGCTTTCCCATGACCTTTGTCTGGTGTGTTTTGCTTGATCCTTGAGTGTGATTGCTGCATTCATACATTCATGCATTCATCTGCATTCATGTCATCGGAAAAATCAGAAAATTTTCAAGGAACTTAAAGGGTTTATGTGCAAAATTTTCAGACATGGAAAGACCAAAAAGGCATACAAAGAAGTACAGCTTTAGACAGCCCGATTTGAAAGAGTTAAGGAATCTGACATCTTATGTATTAGATCCCTTGGGTTTCAAAGCTCGTTATGGGAAGCTTCTGCCTTTGTTGACTACTCAGGTTGACGAAGGGTTGATGAGTACTTTGGCGCAGTTCTATGATCCTCTGTATCACTGTTTCTCATTTCCAGACTTTCAGCTGTTGCCTACGCTTGAGGAGTATGCTCATCTTGTGGGTATTCCTATTCTGGATCAGGTGCAGTTCAGTGGCTTGGAGAGTATTTCGACTTCTCGAGAGATCGCAGACTTGTTGCACATAGATGAATCCCTGATTGAAGCGCATATGACCACCAAAGGTGGAATTCAGGGTCTTCCTTCTGATTTCCTCGTCGCTCAAGCTACCGTTTATGGGAAGGCCATGAGTGAGGATGCCTTTGAGGCCATATTCGTGCTGCTCATCTATGGATTGGTATTGTTCCCCAACATCGACAAATTTGTGGATGTGAACGCAATTAGTATCTTTTCTGTTCTTAATCCCGTTCCGACTCTGTTGGGTGATACCTATTTCTCTTTGCATCTGAGGAATGCAAAGGGTGGAGGAGCTATTGTGTGCTGTTTGCCTCTGTTGTATAAGTGGTTTATTTCTCACTTACCGCAGACAGTTGCTTTCAAGGAGAACAAGGGATGTCTACGGTGGTCTACGAGACTTATGTCTCTCACTAATGACGATATCTCTTGGTATGATCGCGTGTATGATACAGTTCAGATCATTGATTATTGTGGTGAATTCCCTAATGTGCCTCTTCTTGGTACATGTGGTGGGATCAGCTACAATCCTATCTTAGCCCGTTGTCAGCTTGGGTTCCCCCTAAAGGATAAACCTCATAACATTCTGTTAGAAGATGTGTTCTTTCAGGAGGGTAAAGATCCCCAAGGCCTGAAAGCCAGAATAGTCCGCGCCTGGCGCAAGATTCAGAAGAAGGGTAGAAATGAGTTGGGTCCGAAGAACTGCATTGCTTTGGAGCCGTATACTTCTTGGGTCAGACAGAGAGCATCAGAGTATCTTATGCCTTACGACTATCCGAGACCTACACCTTTGGTTGTGGCTGGGCCTTCAACCCTCCCTAACCAAGGCGTAGAGGAGTTGAGAGAAGAAGACCTTTCACGTGCCTGGATCCGTGAAAGAGAAGAGTTGCTTCAACAACTTAAGGAGAAGGACGCTCTGATCGAATTCCTCGAGCATCAGGTGATAGACGATCCGAATGATACCTGGACTTCTCTGCTTCCTCAGTCCTCCAAGCAGGAAAAGTCCTCTTATGAGGCAATTGGCAGATAAAAGAGATGTGTAATCCATCTCCTGCTACTCAGTGTGTCATTCACTTTGCTCACACAATGTGTTGATGCATTGTGGATAATATCCCAAGATCTTATAGAGTCAATCATTTGTGGAGAAGAGTTCTAACTTTCTAAACTCCCACACTTTCCATTGTTTAAAGCTCTCCCTGACCAGGGATAAGAGCTATGAGGCATACCCCCTCATCTCCATATCATCTGCTTCACCCTAACTCTTAATGTTAGGGTTAAGAGCACAAAATACTCCATTCCAGTTGCCTGTAAAGCCTAACCTTGCTTGAGCCTAATTGATTGTATATAGTGTGTGCTAATTGACTTGTTTGTTTTCATCTGTGCATATTTGCTTATGTGTGCTTTGTGCATTTATCATCATTACTTGTATATCATTTCATAATCATTGTTCATTGCTTTGTGACATTCTTGTTTTGTCCTTTGAGGAGTCAATTGTAAGTCCATCTATTGGCAGTTGTTTCCTATGACCATTGAGGAGTCAATTGTAAGTCCAGTTATTGGCAGTTGTTTCCTATGATCTGATAGGAGTCGAGTGTAAGACCATTTATTGGCAACTTGTTTCCTCTTGCTTATTGCATTTGTCTGTTTTTGTGAGGAGTCAATTGTAAGTCCAGTTATTGGCAGTTGTTTCCTATGATCATTCTTTGTGAGACTAGTATAAGTCCATTGATTGGCCTATGGTATCATTGTTTCTTTGTTTTAGGAGATTGGTATAAGTCCAGTGATTGGCATCCGGTATCCACCTTTGTTGGCTTTGCCTGATACATTGTTTACCTGTTATTTGCATTGTTGCCTATTCCAAAGGAATCACTTGGATCATCTACATATGATCTCAAGAGGTGAACATCTAAGAAGTTTTACTTCCTCACCCTCCCACCTTTTGTTTCTTTAAACCTCCATTTGCATGTTAACCCAAACTTGAAAACTATTGTGCAAACATTTTCACTTCTTTTCAAATTAGAAACCTAGGCTTTAGGCCTTTGATTTTTAAACTTCACTTTTGATAATACTTCTTTGAATTGAATTCTAATCATACTTTGACCATTTTTGTGAATACTCATAATCAATTAATTTCACTCATTCAATTGTTTTGTGGCTTAGCCCACTTCTTAATCAAATTTTCATACATTAGCCATAGGTTTCAATTATCTTAGTGGTTGATGTTAATCTCGCCTTTTGTCCTTTGTGATCGAACTGTAAGAATTCCATACTGAAAACAGGGTTAACCCCTCTAGTATGTCGAAGCTATTCTCACATGGTGGACTTGTTGTTTGCATAGGTTGAGTTTTCTCCCGTGGATAATGAAAGACCTTAGGGCTTTTGTTTTAAAATCAATTCACTTACTTTTGGAAATCTTTTAGCCGAACTACGGTGTTTTGATCCTTAGCTTCCATGGAAAGGTACGTAGGCAACGGGTTCATCCGTTCAAACACAAAAACAATAAAAATTGTATATTCTTTTCTCATCCCTTCAATCCATGTTTGCACAATAAATATTTCATAAACAAATAAACATTTTGTACAACAAGTTGTGAAAAGAGGTTCCCTAGGAGTACCTAGGACGTTTTGGGTGCCTAACACCTTCCCATTGCGTAATTAACCCCTTACCCAGATCTCTGACCTTTTCATTAGTTTTCTATGTGTAAAACTTCTTAGGCTTTTGTTCGCTTTTTAGCCATTCCTTTGGATAAATAAAAGTGCGGTGGCGACTCTATCTTTGTATGCTTTGCTTTTGATTTAATCAATAAATCATAAAGTGACGAATACACCGCTACAATGGGTTCTCCTTTTTGTATTAAACTTCATTCTATTAACGAAGGAGTAATTGAAACTAGAGAGCATGTTTTTTTAATGTTTTTGATTTATGGATATGAAGAAACTTTGAGCTGATTGTTGACGACACAAAGTTTTATATTAGTTAAGATGATGCATATCACATTAAGTTTAATCTATCCTAATAAATTTTAATCGTAATATCTTTGTCACCCATTATTATTTATATTTGACCATTATTTAGAGGATAATACACGGTCACGTAGAAGAAAATATAAGTGCTTCCATTGCATTGAATGTGGGTATGCCAATGTTGACGTTGTTGGACATGTGACTCCACACACAAGAGGGAGGTGAATTGTGTGGGTTTTAAAAACAATTGATTAAAACAAAATTATTTTCATTTTTAGAGTTCAAAAACATTTTTAATAAAATGTTTGAAAATATAAGCGGAAAATCAAAGGAAAGAAAATATGCAGAAAATAAAAATCTAAGGGAAGAGAGAAGACACCGGAATTTATAGAGGTTCAGTCTAAATGAAGATACCTAATCCTCTTCCCAAGACTTGATCTTGAGAGTACCTAGTAATTCTTATAAGCTTTTAGTAGGTTGAACTTACGAACCCCCTTTTATAAGGAAAATGAAGTTTAAGGTTAACTTCCAACCAAATAAAGAATAACGAACTGAAGTAGTTAGTCTTCCTTCCAAAAACAAACTTAACGTAGTTAGTCCCCAAGCTAAGTCGAGATTTTATATAAAATTTAATCGAACCAATGTGGAGATTTGAACTTAATCCTCCGAACCAAAGTGGATTTTTAGACGAGCTGACCACAAATTGAATTGAGATTTACACTTGGCTAATCTCGAACCATATCGGGGTTTTAAAACAAGATGACCAATAACCAAATTAAGATTTTACACCAAGCTAATGTCAAACTAAGGTTGATATTTTTCACTAGGTTAGCTCCCTGTAAGACCCCAATTTTGGCCCTAGGATCCCTCATGGCCTCATAACATTGCATTTGCATAGCCTCAAAGATCATAAGCATCTTGGTTCCCTTTGCCTTTGGGTGGGGTCTCTCTTGTGAGTGGTTTGAGATCACCAAGCATGTTTGAATTGTATATCATTGCTTTTCTCATTTTATTTATTAACCAAAAGCACAAAAATATGTCACTAACATTTCTTGTTTGTAGCTTGAGCAATCATAAGGTTTAAAAGCTTCTAGGAGATCCTTTGTGCAATGATAAGACAAAGAGAAGACAAAGGCAAGCATGGAAATGGTTCCCAAAGCTCTCATCCATCCAATATGCCTCCCTAGTATCTCAATTCATCATGTTTGATCAAAGCAAGTCAGAGGATTTGAGGTTTGTTTCCCAAGGAAACCCTAATTCATTTGTTCATCAACTGTGCCTTGCTCATGAAGCAACCTCAGCCCATGGTCAAATACAATCAAGGGAAGTTCTTTAATTCATCATTTCATGCATATTTGAACTTATTTGAGTGTCCTCAATCATCAATTCATCAAGATATGAGTTGTTGACTTGAGAAGTTGATCAGTCAATTCATCTATTTATTTTGAAATGCATTGAGACCTAACTGTTTATGTGTTAGTCAAATGAGGATGATCCCAAGAGAAAATATGTTCTTAAGAACAGTATGAACAACTTTCATGTTCATCAAAAATTTATTTGAGGCTTGGAAGATCATCATCCATTCCAAGACATTATAGGTCATTTTGACTAAAACCCTAATTTTGGGTCAAATTCCCAAGAACATAACCCACTCATTTTTCATGATTTTGAGGTGGGACCAAATGCATTGGAAAGCTTATTGTGTCTAATTCAAGTGTTATGTTGAGAACAATTTCAAAATCTCAAAAGAAATACATGTGATAATGCAAAACATTATAGGTCACTTTGGGCCAAATGCATTGAAAAGGAAAAAAGTCCAACTTCAAAATGATGAAAGAGGTGTGTAGCGAGTTCAAGATCGCACATCATAATTATTCTCCTTACAAACCCAAGATGAATGGGGTTGTTGAAGCTGCTAATAAGAATATCAAGAAGATTATCCAGAAGATGGTTGTTACGTATAAAGGTTGGCATGAGATGCTGCCATTAGCCTTACATGGATATCGTACTACTGTCCGCACTTCAACAGGGGCAACCCCTTTCTCTCTCGTTTATGGCATGGAGGTTGTGCTCCTAGTAGAGGTGGAGATCCCATCAATGAGAGTCTCGATGGAAGCCAAGTTGACTGATGCTGAATGGATTCAGAGTCGTTATGACCAGCTCAACTTGATTGAAGAGAAGAGGTTGACCGATAAGTGCCACGGTCAATTATATTTGTAAAGGATGAAGAAAGCCTTTGATAAGAAGGTCAAGCCTCGTGTGTTCCGAGACGGTGACCTTGTGCTCAAGAAAGTCTTGTCTTTCGCGCCCGATTCCAAGGGAAAGTGGACTCCAAACTATGAAGGTCTATATGTTGTCAAGAGAGCCTTCTCAGGCGGTGCTTTGATACTCACAACTATGGATGGGGAGGATTTCATTCGTCCTGTGAATTCAGATGCAGTCAAGAAATACTTTGCCTAAAATTAAAAACAGAATAGCTCGCTAAGTTGAAAACCCGAAAGGGCGACTTAGGCAAAAATGAGCGTCTCGGTGGACTGAAAACCCGAAATATACTTCCAAGCAGATGTCTGTGTCTGATCTCCCCATGTAGAGTCAGCCCCGTAAGCAGAAAATGTTTATCCTTTCTTCCATATTCCCCACCGAGTTATGTCCTCGTGGATGATGGTTGTTTCTGCCTTCCTCCCCAACACATATATTGGGATGGAACCTCCCATTGAATTATATTCTCGTAGGGACAAGTCTTGTTTCATCATTGCTCCTCTGGTTTGATCCCAGATTGGCTTCTTGTGTCCGCTCCCCGCGCTCCCCCATAGCTTAGATGAATAGTTTCTCATTAACCAGTAATTATCCATCCTTTCCCGGCGGAGTCTGTGGCCTTCTACCCAATATCCGGTAGTTGTAAGTCCCATTTCTTTGGTTTTCTACCCAATATCCGGTAGATGTAATCCCCTCCTTGACGGTTATCTTTATCCAATATTCGGTATTGATATTCCTTCACCCCTTTCTTTTTGAGCATATTTCCCAGTAACCGGTGATATGTCTCCTAGATCGTTGCCTTTGTCAATGTGTCCCCAGTGAGTCATCTTTCATCTGCCGCTTGCCGGTAATGATCGTGTCTCCCTTGGATTGGTCATTACTTTTATACCTGGTTCTCGGTATCCCAATGTCCTTTCTTTTCGGTAGATTTATCCTTTATTAACCCAGTAACCGGTTGAGGATAATCTTCCATGCGAGTATGTTATCTACGTTCTGACGGTAATAGATGATATATCTCATGCACTCTTCGGTCGAAGTCTTTGTTCTTCCCCAGTCGAATAAGATTCGTACCTCCTTTGCGGAGTCGAATGCCCGTCCTGCAGTTGAGTTTGTTGTTAGCCCTCTTTTGGATGATGAGTGTCTTGGGAATATTCCCCAATTCATGCCCTGGTCGGTCACCTATTATATGCCCAGTAACCGGTCTCCCTGGTGTTCCTTCCCCTCTGCTCCCTATTATGACTTTTGGTCCCCCTGTGGAGTCAGATTTTCCTGAGTTGAAATATACCTTTTTAGGTTTTCCTCAGATGATTTCGGATGTTTGATATCTCTCACCTTTATACTGGTCTTAGATATTCTTTCTCCCCGAGCATGTTATTCTTTCACCCTTTTACCGATGTTCGGATCATATGTCTCTTTGAGCTTATTACCAGTAACAGGTAATACCTCGTCCTGTTGCTTCCCCTAGAGGAATCCTGTTTGGATGTTTCCCCAGTGAGGTCCGTTAGTGGATTCTCCCCGTCAGAGTCCGGATTTTCATCCGAAGTATCCTCGGTGGATAATTCCGCTGCATTGGCATATTCCCCAATACATGCGCCTTTGAGTTAGCTCGGGTCTTTCCATTGATTTATTCTTTTGGAATTCTACTCCCCAAGTTTTGAGTCGTGCCCTGCTCACGCAATTTACTTATTTTTTTTCTATCCCCATAAGAGTCCCAGAGTCTTTGTCCCATTGAGTATGTTAGTCATATGGATTGTCAGTTTCTCCTGACTTCTTTTCTCTTTGTGGACACATATCCCCCCCACGAAATATGACCCTTTCGCATACATACATCTGCATCATGAGGTCTCGTAGGGGCCAAAATTCGTCTCTTTGTTATTATTTAAACCCATTCTACCTCGTCGAGACGAAGATTTTAACCTTCATATCTCCGGCTAGAATGACCTTAAATAGGGGCATCTGTAAGACCCCAATTTTGGCCCTAGGATCCCTCATGGCCTCATAACATTGCATTTGCATAGCCTCAAGGATCATAAGCATCTTGGTTCCCTTTGCCTTTGGGTGGGGTCTCTCTTGTGAGTGGTTTGAGATCACCAAGCATGTTTGAATTGTATATCATTACTTTTCTCATTTTATTTATTAACCAAAAGCACAAAAATATGTCACTAACATTTCTTGTTTGTAGCTTGAGCAATCATAAGGTTTAAAAGCTTATAGGAGATCCTTTGTGCAATGATAAGACCAAGAGAAGACAAAGGCAAGCATGGAAATGGTTTCCAAAGCTCTCATCCATCAAATATGCCTCCCTAGTATCTCAATTCATCATGTTTGATCAAAGCAAGTTAGAGGATTTGAGGTTTGTTTCCCAAGGAAACCCTAATTCATCTGTTCATTAACACTGCCTTGCTCATGAAGCAACCTCAGCACATGGTCAAATACAATCAAGGGGAGTTCTTTAATTCATAATTTCATGCATATTTGAACTTATTTGAGTGTCCTCAATCATCAATTCATCAATATATGAGTTGTGGACTTGAGAAGTTGATCAGTCAATTCATCTATTTATTTTGAAATGCACTGAGACCTAACGTTTTATGTGTTGGTCAAATGGAGATGATCCCAAGAGAAACAATGTTCTTAAGAATAATATGAACAACTTTCATGTTCATCAAAAATTTATTTGAGGCTTGGAAGATCATCATCCATTCCAAGACATTGTAGGTCATTTTGACTGAAACCCTAATTTTGGGTCAAATTCCCAAGAACATAACCCACTCATTTTTCATGATTTTGAGGTGGGACCAAATGCATTGGAAAGATTATTGTGTCGAATTCAAGTGTTATATTGAGAACAATTTCAAAATCTCAAAAGAAATACATGTGATAATGCAAAACATTATAGGTCACTTTGGGCCAAATGCATTGAAAAGGAAAAAAGTCCAACTTCAAAATGATGAAAGAGCTGTGTAGCGAGTTCAAGATCGCACATCATAATTATTCTCCTTACAAACCCAAGATGAATGGGGTTGTTGAAGCTGCTAATAAGAATATCAAGAAGATTATCCAGAAGATGGTTGTTACGTATAAAGGTTGGCATGAGATGCTGCCATTTGCCTTACATGGATATCGTACTACTGTCCGTACTTCAACAGGGGAAACCCCTTTCTCTCTCGTTTATGGCATGGAGGTTGTGCTCCCAGTAGAGGTGGAGATCCCATCAATGAGAGTCTCGATGGAAGCCAAGTTGACTGATGCTGAATGGATTCAGAGTCGTTATGACCAGCTGAACTTGATTAAAGAGAAGAGGTTGACCGATAAGTGCCACGGTCAATTATATTAGTAAAGGATGAAGAAAGCCTTTCATAAGAAGGTCAAGCCTCGTGTGTTCCGAGAGGGTGACCTTGTGCTCAAGAAAGTCTTGTCTTTCGCGCCCGATTCCAGGGGAAAGTGGACTCCAAACTATGAAGGTCTATATGTTGTCAAGAGAGCCTTCTCAGGCGGTGCTTTGATACTCACAACTATGGATGGGGAGGATTTCACTCGTCCTGTGAATTCAGATGCAGTCAAGAAATACTTTGCCTAAAATTAAAAACAGAATAGCTCGCTAAGTTGAAAACCCGAAAGGGCGACTTAGGCAAAAATGAGCGTCTCGGTGGACTGAAAACCCGAAATATACTTCCAAGCAGATGTCTGTGTCTGATCTCCCCATGTAGAGTCAGCCCCGTAAGCAGAAAATGTTTATCCTTTCTTCCATATTCCCCACCGAGTTATGTCCTCGTGGATGATGGTTGTTTCTGCCTTCCTCCCCAACACATATATTAGGATGGAACCTCCCATTGAATTATATTCTCATAGGGACAAGTCTTGTTTCATCATTGCTCCTCTGGTTTGATCCCAGATTGCCTTCTTGTGTCCGCTCCCCGCACTCCCCCGTAGCTTAGATGAATAGTTTCTCATTAACCAGTAATTATCCATCCTTTCCCGGCGGAGTCTGTGGCCTTCTACCCAATATCCGGTAGTTGTAAGTCCCATTTCTTTGGTTTTCTACCCAATATCCGGTAGATGTAATCCCCTCCTTGACGGTTATCTTTATCCAATATTCGGTATTGATATTCCTTCACCCCTTTCTTTTTGAGCATATTTCCCAGTAACCGGTGATATGTCTCCTAGATCGTTGCCTTTGTCAATGTGTCCCCAGTGAGTCATCTTTCATATGCCGCTTGCCGGTAATGATCGTGTCTCCCTTGGATTGGTCATTACTTTTATACCTGGTTCTCGGTATCCCAATGTCCTTTCTTTTCGGTAGATTTATCCTTTATTAACCCAGTAACCGGTTGAGGATAATCTTCCATGCGAGTATGTTATCTACGTTCTGACGGTAATAGATGATATATCTCATGCACTCTTCGGTCGAAGTCTTTGTTCTTCCCCAGTCGAATAAGATTCGTACCTCCTTTGCGGAGTTGAATGCCCATCCTGCAGTTGAGTTTGTTGTTAGCCCTCTTTTGGATGATGAGTGTCTTGGGAATATTCCCCAATTCATGCCCTGGTCGGTCACCTATTATATGCCCAGTAACCGGTATCCCTGGTGTTCCTTCCCCTCTGCTCCCTATTATGACTTTTGGTCCCCCTGTGGAGTCAGATTTTCCTGAGTTGAAATATACCTTTTTAGGTTTTCCTCAGATGATTTCAGATGTTTGATATCTCTCACCTTTATACTGGTCTTAGATATTCTTTCTCCCCGAGCATGTTATTCTTTCACCCTTTTACCGGTGTTCGGATCATATGTCTCTTTGAGCTTATTACCAGTAACAGGTAATACCTCGTCCTGTTGCTTCCCCTAGAGGAATCCTGTTTGGATGTTTCCCCAGTGAGGTCCGTCAGTGGGTTCTCCCCGTCTGAGTCCGGATTTTCATCCGAAGTATCCTCGGTGGATAATTCCGCTGCATTGGCATATTCCCCAATACATGCGCCTTTGAGTTAGCTCGGGTCTTTCCATTGATTTATTCTTTTGGAATTCTACTCCCCAAGTTTTGAGTCGTGCCCTGCTCACGCAATTTACTTCTATTTTTTCTATCCCCATAAGAGTCCCAGAGTCTTTGTCCCATTGAGTATGTTACTCATATGGATTGTCAGTTTCTCCTGACTTCTTTTCTCTTTGTGGACACATATCCCCCCCACAAAATATGACCCTTTCGCATACATACATCTGCATCATGAGGTCTCGTAGGGGCCAAAATTCGTCTCTTTGTTATTATTTAAACCCATTCTACCTCGTCGAGACAAAGATTTTAACCTTCATATCTCCGGCTAGAATGACCTTAAATAGGGGCATCTGTAAGACCCCAATTTTGGCCCTAGGATCCCTCATGGCCTCATAACATTGCATTTTCATAGCCTCAAGGATCATAAGCATCTTAGTTCCCTTTGCCTTTGGGTGGGGTCTCTCTTGTGAGTGGTTTGAGATCACCAAGCATGTTTGAATTGTATATCATTACTTTTCTCATTTTATTTATTAACCAAAAGCACAAAAATATGTCACTAACATTTCTTGTTTGTAGCTTGAGCAATCATAAGGTTTAAAAGCTTCTAGGAGATCCTTTGTGAAATGATAAGACCAAGAGAAGACAAAGGCAAGCATGGAAATGGTTCCCAAAGCTCTCATCCATCAAATATGCCTCCCTAATATCTCAATTCATCATGTTTGATCAAAGCAAGTTAGAGGATTTGAGGTTTGTTTCCCAAGGAAACCCTAATTCATCTGTTCATCAACTGTGCCTTGCTCATGAAACAACCACAGCCCATGGTCAAATACAATCAAGGGGAGTTCTTTAATTCATCATTTCATGCATATTTGAACTTATTTGAGTGTCCTCAATCATCAATTCATCAATATATGAGTTGTGGACTTGAGAAGTTGATCAGTCAATTCATCTATTTATTTTGAAATGCACTGAGACCTAACGCTTTATGTGTTGGTCAAATGGAGATGATCCCAAGAGAAACAATGTTCTTAAGAACAATATGAACAACTTTCATGTTCATCAAAAATTTATTTGAGGCTTGGAAGATCATCATCCATTCCAAGACATTATAGGTCATTTTGACTGAAACCCTAATTTTGGGTCAAATTCCCAAGAACATAACCCACTCATTTTTCATGATTTTGAGGTGGGACCAAATGCATTGGAAAGATTATTGTGTCTAATTCAAGTGTTATGTTGAGAACAATTTCAAAATCTCAAAAGAAATACATGTGATAATGCAAAACATTATAGGTCACTTTGGGCCAAATGCATTGAAAAGGAAAAAAGTCCAACTTCAAAATGATGAAAGAGCTGTGTAGCGAGTTCAAGATCGCACATCATAATTCTTCTCCTTACAAACCCAAGATGCATGGGGTTGTTGAAGCTGCTAATAAGAATATCAAGAAGATTATCCAGAAGATGGTTGTTACGTATAAAGGTTGGCATGAGATGCTGCCATTTGCCTTACATGGATATCGTATTACTGTCCGCACTTCAACAGGGGCAAACCCTTTCTCTCTCGTTTATGGCATGGAGGCTGTGCTCCCAGTAGAGGTGGAGATCCCATCAATGAGAGTATTGATGGAAGCCAAGTTGACTGATGCTGAATGGATTCAGAGTCGTTATGACCAGCTGAACTTGATTGAAGAGAAGAGGTTGACCGATAAGTGCCACGGTCAATTATATCAGTAAAGGATGAAGAAAGCCTTTGATAAGAAGGTCAAGCCTCGTGTGTTCCGAGAGGGTGACCTTGTGCTCAAGAATGTCTTGTCTTTCGCGCCCGATTCCAGGGGAAAGTGGACTCCAAACTATGAAGGTCTATATGTTGTCAAGAGAGCCTTCTCAGGCGGTGCTTTGATACTCACAACTATGGATGGGGAGGATTTCACTCGTCCTGTGAATTCAGATGCAGTCAAGAAATACTTTGCCTAAAATTAAAAACAGAAAAGCTCGCTAAGTTGAAAACCCGAAAGGGCGACTTAGGCAAAAATGAGCGTCTCGGTGGACTGAAAACCCGAAATATACTTCCAAGCAGATGTCTGTGTCTGATCTCCCCATGTAGAGTCAGCCCCGTAAGCAGAAAATGTTTATCCTTTCTTCCATATTCCCCACCGAGTTATGTCCTCGTGGATGATGGTTGTTTCTGCCTTCCTCCCCAACACATATATTAGGATGGAACCTCCCATTGAATTATATTCTCATAGGGACAAGTCTTGTTTCATCATTGCTCCTCTGGTTTGATCCCAGATTGCCTTCTTGTGTCCGCTCCCCGCACTCCCCCGTAGCTTAGATGAATAGTTTCTCATTAACAAGTAATTATCCATCCTTTCCCGGCGGAGTCTGTGGCCTTCTACCCAATATCCGGTAGTTGTAAGTCCCATTTCTTTGGTTTTCTACTCAATATCCGGTAGATGTAATCCCCTCCTTGACGGTTATCTTTATCCAATATTCGGTATTGATATTCCTTCACCCCTTTCTTTTTGAGCATATTTCCCAGTAACCGGTGATATGTCTCCTAGATCGTTGCCTTTGTCAATGTGTCCCCAGTGAGTCATCTTTCATCTGCCGCTTGCCGGTAATGATCGTGTCTCCCTTGGATTGGTCATTACTTTTATACCTGGTTCTCGGTATCCCAATGTCCTTTCTTTTTGGTAGATTTATCCTTTATTAACCCAATAACCGGTTGAGGATAATCTTCCATGCGAGTATGTTATCTACGTTCTGACGGTAATAGATGATATATCTCATGCACTCTTCGGTCGAAGTCTTTGTTCTTCCCCAGTCGAATAAGATTCGTACCTCCTTTGCGGAGTTGAATGCCCATCCTGCAGTTGAGTTTGTTGTTAGCCCTCTTTTGGATGATGAGTGTCTTGGTAATATTCCCCAATTCATGCCCTGGTCGGTCACCTATTATATGCCCAGTAACCGGTATCCCTGGTGTTCCTTCCCCTCTGCTCCCTATTATGACTTTTGGTCCCCCTGTGGAGTCAGATTTTCCTGAGTTGAAATATACCTTTTTAGGTTTTCCTCAGATGATTTCAGATGTTTGATATCTCTCACCTTTATACTGGTCTTAGATATTCTTTCTCCCCGAGCATGTTATTCTTTCACCCTTTTACCGGTGTTCGGATCATATGTCTCTTTGAGCTTATTACCAGTAACAGGTAATACCTCGTCCTGTTGCTATCCCTAGAGGAATCCTGTTTGGATGTTTCCCCAGTGAGGTCCGTCAGTGGGTTCTCCCCGTCTGAGTCCGGATTTTCATCCGAAGTATCCTCGGTGGATAATTCCGCTGCATTGGCATATTCCCCAATACATGCGCCTTTGAGTTAGCTCGGGTCTTTCCATTGATTTATTCTTTTGGAATTCTACTCCCCAAGTTTTGAGTCGTGCCCTGCTCACGCAATTTACTTCTATTTTTTCTATCCCCATAAGAGTCCCAGAGTCTTTGTCCCATTGAGTATGTTACTCATATGGATTGTCAGTTTCTCCTGACTTCTTTTCTCTTTGTGGACACATATCCCCCCCACGAAATATGACCCTTTCGCATACATACATCTGCATCATGAGGTCTCGTAGGGGCCAAAATTCGTCTCTTTGTTATTATTTAAACCCATTCTACCTCGTCGAGACGAAGATTTTAACCTTCATATCTCCGGCTAGAATGACCTTAAATAGGGGCATCTGTAAGACCCCAATTTTGGCCCTAGGATCCCTCATGGCCTCATAACATTTCATTTGCATAGCCTCAAGGATCATAAGCATCTTGGTTCCCTTTGCCTTTGGGTGGGGTCTCTCTTGTGAGTGGTTTGAGATCACCAAGCATGTTTGAATTGTATATCATTACTTTTCTCATTTTATTTATTAACCAAAAGCACAAAAATATGTCACTAACATTTCTTGTTTGTAGCTTGAGCAATCATAAGGTTTAAAAGCTTCTAGGAGATCCTTTGTGCAATGATAAGACCAAGAGAAGACAAAGGCAAGCATGGAAATGGTTCCCAAAGCTCTCATCCATCAAATATGCCTCCCTAGTATCTCAATTCATCATGTTTGATCAAAGCAAGTTAGAGGATTTGAGGTTTGTTTCCCAAGGAAACCCTAATTCATCTGTTCATCAACTATGCCTTGCTCATGAAGCAACCTCAGCCCATGGTCAAATACAATCAAGGGGAGTTCTTTAATTCATCATTTCATGCATATTTGAACTTATTTGAGTGTTCTCAATCATCAATTCATCAATATATGAGTTGTGGACTTGAGAAGTTGATCAGTCAATTCATCTATTTATTTTGAAATGCACTGAGACCTAACGTTTTATGTGTTGGTCAAATGGAGATGATCCCAATAGAAACAATGTTCTTAAGAACAATATGAACAACTTTCATGTTCATCAAAATTTTATTTGAGGCTTGGAAGATCATCATCCATTCCAAGACATTATAGGTCATTTTGACTGAAACCCTAATTTTGGGTCAAATTCCCAAGAACATAACCCACTCATTTTTCATGATTTTGAGGTGGGACCAAATGCATTGGAAATATTATTGTGTCTAATTCAAGTGTTATGTTGAGAACAATTTCAAAATCTCAAAAGAAATACATGTGATAATGCAAAACATTATAGGTCACTTTGGGCCAAATGCATTGAAAAGGAAAAAAGTCCAACTTCAAGTGCCCATAACTTCTTCAATAAATTTTCCAAATGATGCAAAATTTAAGTCCAAATTGATTGTATTGAAAATATCTACAACTTTCATGTTGAAGGTTTTATCATTTGGAGCTTGCATCATTAAGACAGAAGGGCTTGAACATTGGCCAAATTTCGAAACTTCACTTATGCATGTTTTGCACCTTACACTTTAAACTCAAAATTCACTAATTTCCAAGGCCCAGTTGAAATTTTGATCAACATATCATTTTTTCCTTATGCAGCAAGCTCTCTAACCATTACTCATAAGGTGGCAGTTGGAGTTTGGAAGCCCCATTTTCGAAGACTAGAAGATTGAATGCATTTTGTGAAATTCCACTCAAATTGCCATGCATGAGCTGTTTATACTCAATGTACACGTTCATTTGCAATTCACATGAGCTCAGCAGGTCATTCCAATCTTCATTGGGCCTTCCACATGATCACACAAGCCCATGCAAGGAGAAATCCATTTGCCATGCACACGAGTAAACTCACTTGTTCAGCCATTTCCAACTATAAATACATGTGCTATGCTTCATAATTTTCCAACCTAAGGGCGCCTGAAATGCTGCAAGAGTGAATCCTCAACCATACCAAAGGAACTAAGTTCATCTTTCTTCAAAAATTCAGATCTGAAATTCAATTGCATTTGGTTGAATTCTCAGATCTAAAGTTCCTAAACCTTCATCATTTGATCCATTGAAGTTCTGTTTTGCAATAGGAACCAAGGAAAAGGACTCAAAGCTTCACAATCCAAAGGTGTGAATCAACTGGTTTTTGCTTCGAATCTCTTTGTTCCTTGATCTATTGGCCTTGATATTGTGTTGTCTGAAGTCCTCTCTATAGAGGCATCATTGATGTATGCTTAATTTTTGAAATCGAGCAACTTCATGATGAACACCATCAAGCTTCCATCTCTGATTTCTCTCTTAATAGAGATCTAGAGTGGAAGTGAGTGGTATAGAAGTGATGTACATCACTTCACCTTTCTAACGGTGCCTAGATCCTCCATTTTGGTGAGCATTTGAACCTCTGTGTTTTTTGGCCCTTGCCGGAGCTCACCGGAGAAGACGGTGGCGCTGGCCACCGTCTCATTGCCAGATCACATGTAGGCCGTTTGATCATGTTTCCAAATTGAATCGTGGCCCTTGGATGATATGAATTTATTTAATTCATGGTGTTTCTCATTGACCTTGGACTATGGTGCGCGCGCAGCTCATGACCATCAGATCCTCCACGTCAATTAATGAGGATCCATCCAAGCTTCCTGATTTTTGCTATTTTCAAATTTCTGATTTTATTTTTCTTTATTTCCTTTTATTTCAAAAATTCATATTTCTTTTATTATTGGTCCAAAAAATATGAGAGCAATTGCATTATTTCTCTTTCTAATTCTAGTTTCTAAAAATGATTTTTAATATTTTTTATTTTGTCATTTGATATTTTTTAGTAGTTTTCTCTTTTCTGGTTATTTTTAATTCATTTTAAATAGTTTTTGATATTCAAAAAATACAAAAATATTTTCTTAGCCTATTTGAATGATGATGGATCTATGAAAAATATTCTCATCAATTTATTAATTGATTTGAGATTTATTTGAGATTTTAGTTCAATTAGTTTATTTTTATTCATTTTTAATTGATTAAAGATAGTTTCTGACTTTTAAAAATGCTGAAATTTTTTGTCAAACTTTGTTTGACCTTGTTGGACTTGGGATATTTCACTTGGACCTTTTAAAGTTGATTTGAAGTGAATTTG
Source organism: Lathyrus oleraceus (assembly GCF_024323335.1). Taxonomy (NCBI): domain Eukaryota; kingdom Viridiplantae; phylum Streptophyta; class Magnoliopsida; order Fabales; family Fabaceae; genus Lathyrus; species Lathyrus oleraceus. The sequence continues at coordinate 149,942,705 of NC_066582.1, read as the reverse complement.
AAGTTTGACCTTTCTTTAATATTTTAATTCAAGTTTATTTTCAAATATTAAAAATGCCAAAAATATGTTATTTATTTCTTGACCTCCAATCTTCATCCCACTTCTGTTTTTAGAGTTTGACCTTGATCCTCATTATCTTTGGTCAACATTTATGGATTGGTACATTCCATTTTTACTTAATGCACCTTATGTTCTTCATTTCCATTATCCATCTCCTTCTTCTTCTTCTTTTCTTTTGATCAATGAGTTAAAGGTTGACAAGTTAGCATTGATTAGGGAGGTTTAATCTTCCTTGATTCAAATCTAATTCATCTTAATCAAATGATCAAGTGAATGGCTTTGCATTAAGGATAGGTTGTCTTCTAAATCATGCAAAGGACTTAAACCAATACAAGATCATTTCTCTTCTTCTTTTTGGCATGGCAAGTTGTTGGAACTTGGTTCACTAATCAAGACTTCTAACTTGTGTTGTTACCTACATTATTATTGACCGGCCTCAGATAGTTGTGACTTATACATAAGTCCAATTACGATTGCTTAACATAGCGCTAAATTTGCCTTATGGCGCACTAACTACTAACATTAACCATTAACAATTAACATTTACTTTTTTGCTCTTTACTTTTATGCAATTTACTATTCTTGTACATATTATTCATTTGCTTTTCCCTTTGCTCACTTGAGCACATGTTTATGTTAATGCAATTTGCCTTTTGCTCACTTGAGCACATAATTGTGTATATATTATTGTACTTGTGTGTTGTTTTGATTGTTGTGGACCAAATGCAAAGAAATGGACAAATGGACTTAGACTTTAGGACTCTCCCTAAGAAAATTTGGAGTCAAAGAGCAACTAGGCATTGGGCCTTTATAATGCAATAAAAGTCAAAGAGCAACTAGGCATTGGGCCTTTAGAATGCTACAAATGTTGAAGAGGACTTTGAAAGGACCAATCTCTAAAACTCCTTTTTGTTCATTCTTGATTGTTTGATGGAACTTTTTAATGTATGTGTTCTTATTCTAGGGATTCCAATATTGAGCCTAAGTGTGGAACCATTGCCATGTTCACCCAAAGTGAAAGAGACAAGATGCATTGAGGATCTCTTAAGAGACTTGTGTGATTGTTGCTTGAGCTTACTATAATTTTGCTTGCATATTCCAAAGGATGGGGGCTACTTGGATCATCAATATGATCTCAAGAGAGGAACTCCATTTGTGGTCTTGCTTCTTATCCCTTATCTCTTGTATGATTAGGACTTTAGCCATTCTTCTTCTTCCCTCCACTCTAACCCAAGTCAAATTTTTGTGCAAACATTTAACACTTGTTATCAAACATTAGAAACCTAAGCCTTATGCTTTTGATTTTCAAACTTTCTTTTCATAATACTTATTTTGAATTGAATCTTTAAGTCAACTTTGACCATATTTTATAAATACTTTTCATTGGTAAATACCACTCATTCAAATACCTTTTTGTGGTTTCAATGGCCACTCTCTTAATCAAAACTTTTTCATAACCTTTAGCTATTAGGTTTGAGTTATCTTTGAGGTAGATGTAATACTCACCTATATCCTTAGTGATGGACAATGAGTCTTCCATGCTTATTATAGGGTTAACCCCTCACTAGCATGTTGAAGCTATCCTCACATGGTGGATTTGTGGTTTTAGGTTAAGTTTTCTCCCTTGGATAACAAAAGACCTTAAGGCTTTTGGACGAATCAATTCACCAATTTGTTTTGAGATTTTTTACCCCGAACTACGAGGTTTTGATCCTAATCTTTTTAAGATGGTACGTAGGCAATGGGTTCATCCATCCAAACACAAAAAAATGTAAATAACTTGTATATTCTCTTCTCATCTCTTCAATCATGTTTGCACAAACAAATTTTCACAAAATACCAACCTTACAACAAGTATGAAAAGGGCTCCCTAGGAGTACCTAGGATGTTTTGGGTACTTAAAACCTTCCCATTGCATAACCAACCCCCTTACCCCGATCTCTGACATTTTTACTAGTTTTTGATTCGATAAAACTTTTAGGTTTTTGTTCGCTTTCTAACCATTCCTTTGGATAAATAGAAGTGCGGTGGCGACTCGACTTGTATGGTTTACCTTAGATTTAGTCAATATCTCTAATGGTAACGAATACCCCGCTACAGAAAAGTGGTGACTCTGCTGGGGACCATTTGCCTAGTGGGTTTTGCCTACTTTTCATATTTGTTGTATTGTATTGTATATTGTTTTGTGACATATTTTTTGTGCAATTTGGGATTCTTGTATTGTATGTAATGATTGAATTGTTTGAATATTAATTCCTTGTATGCTTGGTGATCTTTGTGAGATGAGTTCTATACCCGAACTCGAGTGCACTTAGGATAGGAGAATGGCATAGTCCTGTTGACTTGTGTGGAGTTATTCCTTAGCAAGTTGACTTACAAGTCCATTCACTTGGTGGAGGTCATGTTGGGATCAATAATGTCACACAAGCAGTTGTGGTTAGACATTACTCTTTCCAACATAGGCCTTAGAAGCCAAGGACCTTAGTTTACCAAGCCCATCTTGGCCTATTCTTAGGACGTAGTGCGAAAGTCGTTCAAGTGTAAGATTTGATACGATTGTTACGCGATACTACACTCATAAGAGTCTCTCTTGAGAATATTTTTGGAATACGAGTAGTCGTTTATCCGATAATATCCGAAAGATGGGATGATGACTATGGGAATCTCTTGCAGAACATGTTTGGCAGGTTTAAACCCTAGTACACTCCCTTTGGGTGGTTCTTAACCGAGACTCCATGCTCGTGACTTGCAACAAACCCTTGATTCATGGTTGATCCGTTCATGTATCCTTAATATCAATGGAACTTGGGTGTTGATAAGGTGTAAACCATAATCCACTAAAATGGATGATTGATATCAAGGATAATATGATCCATCCCATGACCTTTGTTTGGTGTGCTTTGCTTTATCCTTGAGTGTGATTGTTGCATTCATGCATTCATGCACCCATTTGCATCCATATCATCAATGATAAGAAAAAATTTCACAGAACTTAAGAGGTCTATTTGCAAATTTTCAGACATGGAAAGACCAAGAAGGAATACAAAGAAGTACAGTTTCAGACAACCTGACTTGAAAGAGTTAAGGAATTTGACATCCTATGTACTAGATCCCTTGGGTTTCAAGGCTCGTTTTGGGAAGCTTCTTTCTCTTCTGACTACTCAGGTGGACGAAGGATTGATGAGTGTATTGGTGCAGTTTTATGATCCCTTGTACCGTTGCTTCACGTTTCCAGATTTTCAGCTTTTGCCCACGCTTGAGGAGTATGCCTACCTTGTGGGTATACCTATTTTAGATCAGTTGTCGTTCAGTGGCTTAGAGAGTGTTCCTACTTCTCAAGAGATAGCAGACATGTTGCATATAGATGAATCTCTGGTTGGTGCTCATATGACCACCAAAGGTGGAATTCAAGGTCTTCCTTCTGAGTTCCTCATCGCTCAAGCTACCATGTATGGGAAGGCCATGAGTGAGGATGCCTTTGAGGCCATATTTGTACTTCTCATCTATGGACTGGTATTGTTCCCCAACATCGACAAGTTTGTGGATGTGAATGCCATTAGGATTTTCTCTACTCTTAATCCCGTTCCGACTCTGTTGGGTGAAACTTATTTCTCTTTGCATATGAGGAATGCAAAGGGTGGTGGTGCCATTGTGTGTTGTTTGCCTTTGTTGTACAAGTGGTTTATTTCTCACTTACCGCAGACGGTCGCCTTCAAGGAGAACAAAGGATGTCTACGGTGGTCCACGAGACTTATGTCTCTCACTAATGATGATATCTTTTGGTACAACCGTGTATATGATGGTGTGTAGATTATCGACTCTTGTGGTGAATTTTCCAATGTACCTCTTCTTGGTACATGTGGTGGGATTAGCTACAACCCTGTTTTGGCACGTCGTCAGCTTGGGTTCCCCCTAAAGGATAAACCCAATAACATTCTGTTAGAGGGTGTTTTCTTTCAGGAGGGTAAAGATCCCCAGGGCCTGAAGAGCAGGATGGTCCGCGCTAGGCGCAAGATTCATAGGAAGGGAAGGAAGGAGCTGGCACCGAAGAATTGTATTGCTTTGGAACCTTATACTGCTTAGGTTAGGAGGAGAGCTTCTGAGTACCTCATGCCTTACGAGTATCCGAGACCTACACCTTTGGTTGAGGTTGGGCCTTCAACCCTCTCTGACCAAGGAGTAGAGGAGTTGAGAGGTGAAGACCGTTCACGTGCTTGGATCCGTGAACGAGAAGAGTTGCTTCAGCAAATTAAGGAGAAAGATGCTTTGATAGAGTTCCTCGAGCATCAGGTTATTGATGATCCTGATGATGCATGGACTTCTCTACTTCCTCAGTCTTCCAGGTTTTGGAAGAGGAAGTACGATCGACTCGCCAAGGAGAATGCAGATATGGAGGCAGCCTATGAGGAGGAGGTGAAGAGGCTTCGTGCATCTTATCTTCCGGTCTCTCGAGCTTTAGATGATTGTTTCTAGGGATCCATAGGATGATCATTTTCCTTCTCTCTTGTATTTTATTTACTTATTCATGTTGTACTTCTTTGATGTAAAAATATTTTCCAGATATTATTGATATTGTGTTCCATATAAGATAAATGTTTAATACTTCCAACATTTGCAAATAGAACTCTAAAGTTCCTCTGAAATAAAAAACAAATCATGTGCACAAGCATTGCATGCATCACGTGCATAAGCAGGTTTTTTTCCCGGCTTCTCGTTCTGTGGTCTAACTCTGTGTTCTTCATTTATTTTAAAGACAAGCTGACTCACCGGTACTACACCAGAGCCAACTCTTCGAAACTGATGGATCATTTGGAACAAGAGAACCGCGAGCTGAAGGAAGAAGTAGCCAGACTGACTGCCCTGATGGAGTCATTCTTGGCTGCCCAGAGCCAGTCTTCCCCAACACCTGCAACTCCTCCCCAGAGGACGGTCATTTCTGAGATCGTGACATCTATTGTGCTTGCCGCAACAGCCCATTTTGCGCCATCTATGCCGGCCGGGTTCCCGTGGGGAATGCTCGCCAATTTTATGCCAGAGGGTTTTGCTCTTACTCTTGCTTCTTTGCCGGCATCTAGCCCGGTCCTCTCAGTGCCACCTCCCGTTGTGCACACATTACCAAGAGTTGAAGATACCATCTACCATTCTGAACCATCTGAAGGTCCAGATGTTTATGAGAAGATGGATGATATGAAAGACCAATTCCTTAAGCTTCGCAAGGAACTGAAGACCCTGAGGGGGAAAGAACTCTTTGGTAAAAGTGCTGTTGAATTGTGCCTTGTGCCCAACGTGAAGATCCCTTTAAATTTAAAGTACCTGACTTTGAGAAGTATAAGGGAAACACATGCCCTCTCAGCCATCTTGTGATGTATGCTCGCAATATGTCGACGCAAACTGATAATGACCAATTGCTCATCCACTATTTCCAGGACAGTCTGTCCGGTGCCGCTCTCCGGTGGTATATGGGTCTGGAAAGTTCGAACATCCGCTCTTTCAATGATCTTGGCGAGGCCTTCGTCAAGCAATATAAATATAATATGGATATGGCTCCTGATAGGGACCAGATAAGGGCAATGTCCCAGAAAGAGAAAGAGACCTTCAAAGAATATGCCCAGAGATGGCGCGAGTTGGCAGCTCAGATACTGCCACCCCTTGAGGAGAAAGAGATGACCAAGATCTTTTTGAAGACCTTGAGTTCATTTTACTATGAGAAGATGATAGCCAGTGCCCCCTCAGATTTCACCGAGATGGTGAATATGGGAATGAGACTGGAAGAGGGGGTCCGTGAAGGACGTTTAACTCGAGAAGAAGGCTCTTCAGCAAAGAGATATGGAAGCTTTGCAAAGAAGAAGGAGGGAGAGGCACACGCTGTGTCTTCCCATATCAAGAGAAGACCCTTTGTAAAGAGGAAGATCACCCGCCCCGTTAACAACCAGCATCAGGTGGCTCATATAGCACCTGTTTTCAGAGAAGCCCAGCATTATCAACAACAACCATCTCAGCAATATCAGCAACAAACGCATCGTCCACAACAACAGGCATACCAACCTCGAAACAATAACAACAATGCCAGCACCAGCTACGAGAGGAAGAGGGTCACCTTTGATCCAATTCCGATGACTTATGCTGAACTCTATCCATCTCTGATTGATAGAAAGTTAATTACTCCACGAGACCCTCCCACTGTACCTGCTAACCCTAAGTGGTGGTACAAGCCTGAACTTCACTGCGTATATCATTCTGGTGCTCTCGGACATGACGTGGAGAATTGTTATCCCTTGAAGACCAAGGTGCAAGACCTTGTGAGAAGTGGGATTTTATTTTTCGAGGACGTAGGTCCAAATGTGAAGAAGAACCCATTGCCCGAGCATGGGAAATCTGTCAATATGGTTCAGGGCTGCCCTGGCAAGTACAAAGTTAAATATGTCAGTCATATCCGACAATCGCTGGTTGAGATGCATCGCTCGCTGTGTGACTATAGCCATTATGGGCATGACCACGACAGATGTCGAGTCTGTTCTGTTAATCAGAGAGGTTGTCGCCAGGTGCGCAAAGATGTTCAGGAAATGCTTGATGAATGAGTCATTGAGATCCTTCAAAACAGAAATGTTGACGAAGACGCTGTTGAAGTCAACGTAATTTCTCCGGTATTCCGGATACCTGAGCCTGTTGTCATCAAGTATGATGGTAGCAAGCAGAAGGTTTCTCCTGCTCTGACCATTAAGCCAGCCGGTTCTATACCATACTCTTCTGAGAAGGCGGTCCCCTATCGCTACAGTGATGTAGCAGTGGAAAATGGGAAAGAGGTGCCCTTTCCCTCTTCGTCTGTTGTTAATATTGCTGACGTTAGTGGCTTAACCCGCAGCGGTCGTGTTTTTTTGGCCCCGCCAAAGCCTCCAGCTGACGCTCGAGGGAGTGTTGATGCTGATTTTGTTGAACGCCCGATTGGGAATGTTGTGAGTGCTTCGAATCCGGCACTTACTGTTAAACCCTCCTCTACGTTGAGAACTTCTGCTTCTGATGGCCCGAGTGGCAATGTGAAAGACGATTGTGATGAGATGTTGAGGCTCATCAAGAGAAGTGAGTACAACGTTGTAGATCAGCTTTTGCAAACGCCATCCAAAATATTTGTGTTATCATTGCTATTGAATTCAGAACCACACCGAGAAGCTCTGCAGAAGGTGTTGGATGTGGCGTATGTGGATCACGACGTCACGATAGAACAATTTGACAGTATTGTTGCAAACATCACCGCTTGTAACAACTTAAGTTTTTGTGATGCTGATCTCCCCGAGGAGGGAAGAGACCACAACTTGGCATTACACATATCTATGAGCTGCAAGGATGATGCCATGTCCAATGTGCTGGTAGACATTGGATCGTCATTAAATGTATTGCCAAAATCCACTCTTACGAAGTTATCTTATCAGGGGCCTCCCATGAGGCATAATGGAGTAGTTGTGAAGGCTTTCGATGGGTCTCGCAAAACTGCGATCGGTGAGGCTGATCTCCCAGTCAAAATCGGACCAAGTGATTTCCAAATTACCTTCCAGGTTATGGACATTCACCCATCGTATAGTTGTCTCTTAGGTAGACCATGGATCCACGAGGCTGGCGCCGTGACATCCACCCTACACCAGAAATTGAAGTTTGTAAAGAACAAGAAGCTGGTGGTGGTAGGGGGAGAAAAGGCTCTCCTGGTAAGCCATTTGTCTTCCTTCTCTTATATAGATGCTGAGGATGAAGTTGGAACTCCGTTCCAAGCTTTATCTATTGCTGAACCTATTGAGAAGAGAACTCCTTCATTTGCTTCCTACGAAGATGCAAAGTTGGCCATTGAGCATGGTGCAACTGCAGGTTTAGGGCAAATGATTGAGTTGGAAGACAAAAAATCTCGGGCTGGCATAGGCTATTCTTTTGGGGTCTTCAACAAGCAAGGGTTGTTCAAGAGTGGTGGATTTATCCACACTGGTCAAGATGAAGAGGCTGCTGCCATTTTGGAAGAAGAGGAAAAGGATTCTGGCAATTTCATCATCCCTGGAGGGATCTGCAACAATTAGGTCGCTGTTAATATTCTGACAGTTGTCCATAAGTCAAAGTAATGTTCATTGTGTTTAAAAAACCCTTCTCCCATGCCAAAAGGAGAAGTGATGACATTGTTGGCACATAAATACAATTATATTTTCATTCAATAAATTCATGTTAAATGTTTGTTTTTCCAATTATTTTCCCTTTTTGCTTTTGCATGAAATTGGTGATCACATAAAACCCTAAAAATGAGAATAAAATCAATCTTTTCATATGCATAATGATTTGCTTTGTTTGAATTCTAAAATCTCTTTTATATCCAAAATTGTTATGCAGGTTGGTCAAACCCATTGAACATAACGATCCAACACCATCTCCCAACTTTGAATTCCCTGTATTTGAGGCGGAAGAAGATGATGTTGAAGAGATTCCTGACGAGATTACCCGTCTACTTGAGCATGAAGAGAAGATCATTCAGCCGTATCTTGAGAATCTGGAAACAGTCAATTTGGGGTCTGAAGATTGTGTGCGAGAAGTAAAGATTGGGGCACTCCTGGAAGAGTCCGTTAAGAAGGGGTTGATTGAGTTGCTACGAGAATATGTTGACGTCTTCGCTTGGTCATATGAAGACATGCCTGGTCTAGATACAGATATTGTGCAACATTACCTGCCTTTGAAGCCTGAGTGTGTACCTGTGAAGCAGAAGCTCAGAAGAACTCATCTCGACATGGCAGTAAAGATCAAAGAAGAAGTTCAGAAGCAAATTGATACGGGGTTTCTGGTGACTTCTACATATCCTCAATGGGTGGCCAATATTATGCCCGTACCTAAGAAAGATGGAAAAGTCCGAATGTGTGTGGACTATAGAGACTTGAATAAAGCTAGCCCGAAAGATGATTTCCCTCTACCACATATTGATATGTTGGTAGACAATACAGCTAAATTCAATGTCTTCTCATTTATAGACGGATTTTCTGGATATAATCAGATCAAAATGGCACCCGAGGATATGGAGAAGACAACATTCATCACACCTTGGGGAACATTCTGTTATCGAGTGATGCCCTTCGGTTTGAAGAATGCAGGAGCCATGTATCAACGAGCTATGACTACCTTGTTTCATGATATGATGCATAAGGAGATCGAGGTATATGTTGATGATATGATTGCAAAGTCGAGAACGGAAGTTGAGCATGTAGAGCACTTGTTGAAGCTTTTTCAGCGTTTGAGGAAGTATAAGCTTCGTCTGAATCCTAACAAGTGTACATTTGGGGTCCGTTCTGGCAAGCTTTTGGGCTTTATTATCAGCGAAAGAGGTAGTGAGTTTGATCCTGCCAAGGTCAAAGCAATACAAGAGATGCCTGCGCCCAAAACTGAGAAGCAAGTCCGAGGTTTTCTTGGCCGCTTGAATTATATTTCCAGATTCATATCCCACATGACTGCCACATGTGCACCAATATTCAAGCTCCTCCGGAAAGATCAGTCTCATGATTGGACCGAGGATTGCCAAAAAGCTTTTGACAGCATTAAAAAGTATTTGTCTGAACCTCCGATTTTGTCGCCGCCTATGGAAGGGAGACCGTTGATTATGTATCTGACAGTTCTTGAAGACTCAATGGGTTGTGTCCTTGGTCAGCAAGACGAATCAGGAAAGAAAGAATATGCTATCTACTACTTGAGTAAGAAGTTTACTGATTGTGAGTCTCGATACTCAATGCTTGAGAAGACATGTTGTGCTTTGGCTTAGGCTACTAAACGCTTACGCCAATATATGTTGAATCATACAACTTGGTTGATATCCAAAATGGACCCAATCAAGAATATCTTCGAGAAGCCTGCTTTAACTGGGAGAATTTCCCGTTGGCAGATGTTGTTATCTGAGTATGACATCAAGTATCGAGCTCAGAAGGCGATAAAAGGTAGTATTTTGGCAGACCGCTTTGCACATCAACCAATCGAGGATTATTAGTCAGTTCAGTACGACTTCCCAGATGAGGAGATTCTGTATTTGAAAATGAAAGATTGCGATGAGCCCACACTCGATGAAGGGCCAGAGCCTGGTTCTAGATGGAGCATGGTGTTTGATGGCGCTGTAAATCAGTATGGAAACGGTATTGGGGCAGTGATTATTACCCCTCAGGGCACACATTTTCCTTTTACAGCAAGGCTAACTTTCAAATGCACGAATAATATGGCTGAGTATGAGGCCTGTATCATGGGATTGGAAGAATGTATTGATCTTAGGATCAAAGATCTTGATGTTTATGGTGATTCGGCCCTCGTTGTTAATTAGATCAAGGGTGAATGGGAAAAGAATCGGCCTGACCTCATTCCATATAGGGATTATGCGAGGAGGATTTCAACGTTCTTTACTGAGGTTGACTTCCATCATATTCCTCGAGATGAGAATCGGATGGCAGACGCTCTCGCTACACTGGCTTCAATGATTGTAGTAAGACTTTGGAATGAAGTTCCCAATATCACTATGATGCGCTTGGACAGACCAGCTCATGTATTTGCAGTAGAGGAGGTACAAGATGATAAGCCATGGTATTATGATATCAAGTGCTTTCTTCAGAGCCAGATTTACCCGCCTGGGGCATCTATGAAAGATAGGAAGACTTTGAGGAGATTGTCAGGCAGTTTCTACCTCAATGGCGATGTGCTTTACAAGAGAAATTTTGACATGATTATGCTCAGATGCGTGGATAGACACGAAGCAAACCTGTTAATGACTGAGGTCCATGAGGGTTCATTTTGTACACATTCCAATGGAAATGCTATGGATAGAAAGATGTTGAGAGCAGGCTACTACTGGCTGACAATGGAGTCTGACTGCTGCAAATATGTGAAGAAATGCCATAAGTGTCAGATTTACGACGAGAAGATTCATGTTCCCCCGACACTTCTGAATGTGATTTCATCACCATGGCCCTTCTCCATGTGGGGAATCGACATGATTGGCATGATAGAGCTGAAAGCGTCCAACGGTCACAGATTCATTCTCGTAGCAATTGATTACTTCACCAAATGGGTAGAAGCAGCGTCATATGCAAACGTGACTAGGCAGGTGGTCGTGAAATTTATCAAGAATCAACTCATATGCCAATATGGTGTGCCAGATAAGATCATTAGTGATAATGGATCAAACTTGAACAACAAAATGATGAAAGAGCTGTGTAGCGAGATCAAGATCGCACATCATAATTCTTCTCCTTACAGACCCAAGATGAATGGGGTTGTTGAAGCTGCTAATAAGAATATCAAGAAGATTATCCAGAAGATGGTTGTTACGTATAAAGATTGGCATGAGATGCTGCCATTTGCCTTACATGGATATCGTACTTCTGTCCGCACTTCAACAGGGGCAACCCCTTTCTCTCTCGTTTATGGCATGGAGGTTGTGCTCCCAGTAGAGGTGGAGATCCCATCAATGAGAGTCTTGATGGAAGCCAAGTTGACTGATGCTGAATGGATTCTCGTGTGTTCTGAGAGGGTGACCTTGTGCTCAAGAGAGTCTTGTCTTTCACGCCCGATTCCAGGGGCAAGTGGACTCCAAACTATGAAGGTCCATATGTTGTCAAGAGAGCCTTCTCAGGCGGTGCTTTGATACTCACAACTATGGATGGGGAGGATTTCACTCGTCCTGTGAATTCAGATGTAATCAAGAAATACTTTGCCTAAAATTAAAAACAGAATAGCTCACTAAGTTGAAAACCCGAAAGGGCGACTTAGGCAAAAATGAGCGTCTCGGTGGACTGAAAACCCGAAATATACTTCAAAGCAGATGTCTATGTCTGATCTCCCCATGTAGAGTCAGCCCCGTAAGCAGAAAATGTTTATCCTTTCTTCCATATTCCCCACCGAGTTATGTTCTCGTGGATGATGGTTGTTTCTGCCTTCCTCCCCAACACATATATTGGGATGGAACCTCCCATTGAATTATATTCTCATAGGGACAAGTCTTATTTCATCATTGCTCCTCTGGTTTGATCCCAGATTGGCTTCTTGTGTCTGCTCCCCGCGCTCCCCCTTAGCTTAGATGAATAGTTGCTCATTAACCAGTAATTATCCATCCTTTCCCGGCGGAGTCTGTGGCCTTCTACCCAATATCCGGTAGTTGTAAGTCCCATTTCTTTGGTTTTCTACCCAATATCCGGTAGATATAATCCCTACTTGACGGTTATCTTTATCCAATATTCGGTATTGATATTCCTTCACCCCTTTCTTTTTGAGCATATTTCCCAGTAACCGGTGATATGTCTCCTGGATCGTTGCCTTTGTCAATGTGTCCCAAGTGAGTCATCTTTCATCTGCCGCTTGCCGGTAATGATCGTGTCTCCCTTGGATTGATCATTAATTTTATACCTGGTTCTCGGTATCCCAATGTCCTTTCTTTTCGGTAGATTTATACTTTATTAACCCAGTAACCGGTTGAGGATAATCTTCCATGCGAGTATGTTATCTATGTTCTGACGGTAATAGATGATATATCTCATGCACTCTTCGGTCGAAGTCTTTGTTCTTCCCCAGTCGAGTAAGATTCGTACCTCCTTCGCGGAGTCGAATGCCCCTCCTGCAGTTGAGTTTGCTATTAGCCCTCTTTTGGATGATGAGTGTCTTGGGAATATTCCCCAATTCATGCCCTGGTCGGTCACATATTATATGCCCAGTAACCGGTCTCCCTGGTGTTCCTTCCCCTCTGCTCCCTATTATGACTTTTGGTCCCCCTGTGGAGTCAGATTTTCCTGAGTTGAAATATACCTTTTTAGGTTTTCCTCAGATGATTTCGGATGTTTGATATCTCTCACCTTTATACTGGTCTTAGATATTCTTTCTCCCCGAGCATGTTATTCTTTCACCCTTTTACCGGTGTTCGGATCATATGTCTCTTTGAGCTTATTACCAGTAACAGGTAATACCTCGTCCTGTTGCTTCCCCTAGAGGAATCCTGTTTGGATGTTTCCCCAGTGAGGTCCGTTAGTGGATTCTCCCCGTCAGAGTCCGGATTTTCATCCGAAGTATCCTCGGTGGATAATTCCGCTGCATTGGCATATTCCCCAATACATGCGCCTTTGAGTTAGCTCGGGTCTTTCCATTGATTTATTATTTTGGAATTCTACTCCCCAAGTTTTGAGTCGTGCCCTGCTCACGCAATTTACTTCTTTTTTTTCTATCCCCATAAGAGTCCCAGAGTCTTTGTCCCATTGAGTATGTTACTCATATGGATTGTCAGTTTCTCCTGACTTCTTTTCTCTTTGTGGACACATATCCCCCCACGAAATATGACCCTTTCGCATACATACATCTGCATCATGAGGTCTCGTAGGGGCCAAAATTCGTCTCTTTGTTATTATTTAAGCCCATTCTACCTCGTCGAGACGAAGATTTTAACCTTCAAATCTCCGGCTAGAATGACCTTAAATAGGGGCATCTGTAAGACCCCAATTTTGGCCCTAGGATCCCTCATGGCCTCATAACATTGCATTTGCATAACCTCAAGGATCATAAGCATCTTGGTTCCCTTTGCCTTTGGGTGGGGTCTCTCTTGTGAGTGGTTTGAGATCACCAAGCATGTTTGAATTGTATATCATTGCTTTTCTCATTTTATTTATTAACCAAAAGCACAAAAATATGTCACTAGCATTTCTTGTTTGTAGCTTGAGCAATCATAAGGTTTAAAAGCTTCTAGGAGATCCTTTGTGCAATGATAAGACCAAGAGAAGAAAAAGGCAAGCATGTCAATGGTTCCCAAATCTCTCATCCATCAAATATGCCTCCCTAGTATCTCAATTCATCATGTTTGATCAAAGCAAGTCAGAGGATTTGAGGTTTGTTTCCCAAGGAAACCCTAATTCATCTGTTCATCAACTGTGTCTTGCTCATGAAGCAACCTCAGCCCATGGTCAAATACAATCAAGGGAAGTTATTTAATTCATCATTTCATGCATATTTGAACTTATTTGAGTGTCCTCAATCATCAATTCATCAAGATATGAGTTGTGGACTTGAGAAGTTGATCAGTCAATTCATCTATTTATTTTGAAATGTACTGAGACCTAACTTTTTATGTGTTGGTAAAATGGAGATTATCCCAAGAGCAAACATGTTCTTAAGAACAATATGAACAACTTTCATGTTCATTAAAAATTTATTTGAGGCTTGGAAGATCATCATCCATCCCAAGACATTATAGGTCATTTTGACTGAAACCCTAATTTTGGTTCAAATTCCCAAGAACATAACCCACTCATTTTTCATGATTTTGAGGTGGGACCAAATGCATTGGAAAGATTATTGTGTCTAATTCAAGTGTTATGTTGAGAACAATTTCAAAATCTCAAAATAAATACATGTGATAATGCAAATCATTATAGGTCACTTTGGGCCAAATGCATTGAAAAGGAAAAAAGTCCAACTTTAAGTGCCCATAACTTATTAATTAAAAATCCAAATGATGCAAAATTTAAGTCCAAATTGATTTTCTTGAAAATATCTACAACTTTCCTGTTGAAGGTTTTATTATTTGGAGCTTGCATCATTAAGACAGAAGGGCTTGAACATTGGCAAAATTTGGAAACTTCACTTATGCATGTTTTGCACCTTACACTTTAAACTCAAAATTCACTAATTTCCAAGGCCCAATTGAAATTTTGATCAACATATAATTTGTTCCTTATGCAACAAGCTCTCTAACCATTACTCATAAGTTGGAATTTGGAGTTTGGAAGCCCCATTTTCGAAGACTAGAAGATTGAATGCATTTTGTGAAATTCCACTCAAATTGCCATGCATGAGCTGTTTATACTCAATGTACACGTTCATTTGCAATTCACATGAGCTCAGTAGGTCATTCCAATCTTCATTGGGCCTTCCACATGATCACACAAGCCCATGCAAGGAGAAATCCATTTGCCATGCACACGAGTAAACTCACTTGTTCAGCCATTTCCAACTATAAATACATGTGCTATGCTTCATAATTTTCCAACCTAAGGGCGCCTGAAATGCTGCAAGAGTGAATCCTCAACCATACCAAAGGAACTAAGTTCATCTTTCTTCAAAAATTCAGATCTAAAATTCAATTGCATTTGGTTGAATTCTCAGATCTAAAGTTCCTAAACCTTCATCATTTGATCCATTGAAGTTCTATTTTGCAAAAGGAACCAAGGAAAGGGACTCAAAGCTTCACAATCCAAAGGTGTGAATCAACTGGTTTTTGCTTCGAATCTCTTTGTTCCTTGATCTATTGGCCTTGATATTGTGTTGTCTGAAGTCCTCTCTATAGAGGCATCATTGTTGTATGCTTAATTTTTGAAATCGAGCAAGTTCATGATGAACACCATCAAGCTTTCATCTCTGATTTCTCTCTTAATAAAGATCTAGAGTGGAAGTGAGTGGTATAGAAGTGATGTACATCACTTCACCTTTCTAACGGTGCCTAGATCGTCCATTTTGGTGAGCATTTGAACCTCTGTGTTTTTTGGCCCTCACCGGAGCTCACCGGAGAAAGTAGTGGCGCTGGCCACCGTCTCATTGCCAGATCACATGTAGGCCGTTTAATCATGTTTCTAGTTTGAATCGTGGCCCTTGGATGATCTGACCTTATTTAATTCATGGTGTTTCTCATTGACCTTGGACTATGGTGCGCGCGCAGCTCATAATTTTCTCTTTTCTGGTTATTTTTAATTCATTTTAAATAGTTTTTGATATTCAAAAAATATAAAAATATTTTCTTAGCCTATTTGAATGATGATGGATCTATGAAAAATATTCTCATCAATTTATTAATTGATTTGAGATTTATTTGAGATTTTAGTTCAATTAGTTTATTTTTATTCATTTTTAATTGATTAAAAATAGTTTCTGACTTTTAAAAATGCTGAAATTTTTTGTCAAACATTGTTTGACCTTGTTGAACTTGGGATAATTCACTTGGACCTTTTAAAGTTGATTTAAAGTGAATTTGAAGTTTGACCTTTCTTTAATATTTTAATTCAAGTTTATTTTCAAATATTAAAAATGCCAAAAATATGTTGTTTATTTCTTGACCTCCAATCTTCATCTCACTTCTGTTTTTAGAGTTTGACCTTGATCCTCATTATCTTTGGTCAACATTTATGGATTGGTACATTCCATTTTTACTTAATGCACCTTATGTTCTTCATTTCCATTATCCATCTCCTTCTTCTTCTTCTTCTTCTTCTTTTCTTTTGATCAATGAGTTAAAGGTTGATAAGTTAGCATTGATTAGGGAGGTTTAATCTTCCTTGATTCAAATCTAATTCATCTTGATCAAATGATCAAGTGAATGGCTTTGCATTAAGGATAGGTTGTCTTCTAAATCATGCAAAGGACTTAAACCAATACAAGATCATTTCTCTTCTTCTTTTTGGCATGGCAAGTTGTTGGAACTTGGTTCACTAATCAAGACTTCTAACTTGTGTTATTGCCTACATTATTATTGACCGGCCTCAGATAGTTGTGACTTCTACATAAGTCCAATTACGATTGCTTAACATAGCGCTAAATTTGCCTTATGGCACACTAACTACTAACATTAACCATTAACAATTAACATTTACTTTTTTGCTATTTACTTTTATGCAATTTACTATTCTTGTACATATTATTCATTTGCTTTTCCCTTTGCTCACTTTAGCACATATTTATGTTAATGCAATTTGCCTTTTGCTCACTTGAGCACATAATTGTGTATATATTATTGAACTTGTGTTTTGTTTTGATTGTTATGGACCAAATGCAAAGAAATGGACAAATGGACTTAGACTTTAGGACTCTCCCTAAGAAAATTTGGAGTCAAAGAGCAACTAGGCATTGGGCCTTTATAATGCAATAAAAGTCAAAGAGCAACTAGGCATTGGGCCTTTAGAATGCTACAAATGTTGAAGAGGACTTTGAAAGGACCAATCTCTAAAACTCCTTTTTGTTCATTCTTGATTGTTTGATGGAACTTTTTAATGTATGTGTTCTTATTCTAGGGATTCCAATATTGAGCCTAAGTGTGGAACCATTGCCATGTTCACCCAAAGTGAAAGAGACAAGATGCATTGAGGATCTCTTAAGAGACTTGTGTTATTGTTGCTTGAGCTTACTTAAATTTTGCTTGCATATTCCAAAGGATGGGGGCTACTTGGATCATCAATATGATCTCAAGAGAGGAACTTCATTTGTGGTCTTGCTTCTTATCCCTTATCTCTTGTATGATTAGGACTTTAGCCATTCTTCTTCTTCCCTCCACTCTAACCCAAGCCAATTTTTTGTGCAAACATTTAACACTTGTTTTTAAACATTAGAAACCTAAGCCTTATGCTTTTGATTTTCAAACTTTCTTTTCATAATACTTATTTTGAATTGAATCTTTAAGTCAACTTTGACCATATTTTGTAAATACTTTTCATTGGTAAATACCACTCATTCAAATACCTTTTTGTGGTTTCAATGGCCACTCTCTTAATCAAAACTTTTTCATAACCTTTAGCTATTAGGTTTGAGTTATCCTTGAGGTAGATGTAATACTCACCTATATCCTTAGTGATGGACAATGAGTCTTCCATGCTTATTATAGGGTTAACCCCTCACTAGCATGTTGAAGCTATCCTCACATTGTGGATTTGTGGTTTTAGGTTGAGTTTTCTCCCTTGGATAACAAAATACCTTGAGGCTTTTGGACCAACCAATTCACCAATTTGTTTTGAGATTTTTTACCCCGAACTACGAGGTTTTGATCCTAATCTTTTTAAGATGGTACGTAGGCAATGGGTTCATCCATCCAAACACAAAAAAAATGTAAATAACTTGTATATTCTCTTCTCATCTCTTCAATCATGTTTGCACAAACAAATTTCACAAAATACCAACCTTACAACAAGTATGAAAAGGGCTCCCTAGGAGTACCTAGGATGTTTTGGGTGCGTAAAACCTTCCCATTGCATAACCTACCCCCTTACCCCGATCTCTGACATTTTTACTAGTTTTTGATTCGATAAAACTTTTAGGTTTTTGTTCGCTTTCTAACCATTCCTTTGGATAAATAGAAGTGCGGTGGCGACTCGACTTGTATGGTTTACCTTAGATTTAGTCAATATCTCTAATGGTAATGAATACCCCACTACACTCCGAACTGTACCGACAACTTAATACTAAATCCCCAAATAAAGCTTTAAACGGGTTTTGTAAGAACAAGATTTGGTTCTACATTTGACCTTTAGTTTTGATGATAACAATGCATTGTTTCTTAGAGAAACGTTTTGTACCCAAATGGTTTTGTCAACTGTGTAGCTTTTGTGAACAGGTTCTGACTCTGAAGAATTAGCATGTGTAAGACTCAAATTTTGACCCTAAGATCCCTCATGATATTCTCATTATATGCATTAACATTGGGATCACACCTTAGCATCCTCCTTACCCCTCATTCATTGGGTTTGCATTGGGAGAGATCACCAAGCACATTTGATTGTATCATACTTCATTTTTCTTTATTTTAATAACCAAAATACCAAAAATATACCAATGTATAGTTTGTTACTTTTGTAGGTAGTGTGCATGCTTACCTATGCTTTATTAAGCTCATATCTAGGGTTTAAGACCCTAACTGCAAGGAGCACAATCAAGAAATGGTTCACATTGACTCTAAGCATCATATATGGATCCCCGTGATCTTCACATGTCATTTTGATCAAGAAATCATCAAGAGTTTGGAGTTTGTTTGCATTAGAAACCCTAAACCATCTGGGTATCTTGTGTGACTTCTTCAACAAGTTTCTTCAACAATTGATCAAACATTTCAAGGGATACTTCATATTTCATCATCTTATGCATATGTGATCCTCCATGAGTCCCAAAAGTCAAGATAATGTCAACCTAGCAAGATGGTTCATGGTGGTTGACCAGAGAAAGTCAATTGGTCAAAACTGGGGTTCCATAGACCCTATCTTCTACATGTTTTTATCATATGAAAATGATTCCAAGAGAACAGTTACTCAAAATGACATTCCAAACAACTTTCATGTTTAAGTCAAGAGCTAATTTTGCTTGTAAAGTCATTTTGTATGGTAAAATATTATAGGTCATTTTGTTTGAACCCTAGTTTGGAGGTCAACTTCCTAAGACCATAACTTGCTCAATTTTTATGAGATGAAAGCCATTCAAATTACATGATCAAATTAAATATGTATACTTCAACTTTTATGTTTAGAGGAAGTTCAATTCAACTTGCAAATGCATGTTCCAAGAGAAAACATTATAGGCCATTTTGGGCCAATACCATTGAACAAGTGATTTTCCTCAACTTCTAAAATGCATAACTCTTTCATGACAAATCCAAATAAGGTCAAATTTGTGACCAAATTGAATAGGTTTAAAAGAGATACAACTTTTATGAAGTAACATTTCTCATTTGAAGTCCATAGAAAAATTTATTCAAGGTGGAAGAAGTGAACATTTGACTTGGGACTTAGAAAATTTTCAAATATGTTTGATTTCCCAAACTTCCACCTCAAACTTCATCAGGATCCAAGCTTCAAATGAAAAAATGCTCAACATGAAAGTTGTTCCCCTTGATCTCACCTTTCCAAAAAGTCCAAGATCATCTCATTTGACCAAGGAATGAAGGACTTGCACATGGGTGCAAGTTGAAGAACCATTTGGATGTTTTCCACTTCCACTTTTCATACACATTTGCATGGCCTTCCAACATGAATTCAGCATGATGCACACTCATTTTTGGATCAGAACACATCATTTCATGGGACTAGCACATGCCCATGCAACAATGCAAAGGGAATTTTGAAATTTTGCCAAAATTGGAAGAGTGTGGAAATCAATATCCTTGGATACAAATAAGACCCTCATTGCTCAGAATTAAGGACCTCATGCCCAAACTTTGAACCTATAACCCCAAACCCTCACCATTGAAGGATAAACTTGAGGATTTTATTTGAAAATAGAGTTTCAATTCTCGATCTGTTTTGAGATTGAAACTCCAAGAGTCCATACTTCTCCTTGATCCATTTCACCTCCATTAAGCATTTGAAGAAAGGCCAAGCATAATTGAAAGCAAGATCATGCCAATCTGAAGCTCCATTGAAGGTGAATTTTCAGAATTTTCATCTCTTCGATTCTCCCTCAATTCTGCACCATTCTTGTTGATTTTTGGTTGTCTGAAGTCCTATCAATGTAGGCATGAAGATTGAGTTGCTTTGAGGTCAAATCGAAGCAACTCAGTTCATGATCCTCAAAATTCAAATCCATGTATCTTTTTATATACTTGGATTTGGACAAAATTGAGGCCAGATTCGTGTTCCTGAGCATTTTTCCTTCTAATTAGTGTATTCATTTTTCATTTTTCATAAGGTTTTGGTTGGACCAGTCCGGTGGCTCTCACAGGAGAAGATGGTCGGCGTTAGGGCTCCGGTGGTGCGCTGGATCAATCCAGGTCATCTGATCCATTTGAATTGTTTTAATCTCATGCTCCAAACTGATTACCATGCCTGTAGTGTGTTTGACTCGTGTGAATATGGAATGCGCGTTTCTAGCCATTTGATCTGCCACCTCAACTAATGAGGGAGATTAGATGGCTCTTATTTTTTTGATTTTCTGTTTATTTCATTTAATCCCTTATTTTTTATTAATTCATATTAATTTCATTTTTAATCCAAAAAATATGGGACTTTCACCAAAACTTTTCTAATATTTTCCTCTTTCATGTTTTGAATTAAAATTATTTTTTGGACTAATTTAGATATTTTTCATGTTTTAATTGTTTTTTGCATATTTTTAATTGTTTAAACATACTTATGAGTTTTCAAAAATTATGATTTTTTTTGTCTAAGGTCCTTTGACCTTGTTTGACCTAGCACAAATCTCTTGGCCATTTATTTGGTGTTTTAAAGAGGTTTTAGGTTTTTGATCAAACATAATTTAATTTAAATGCATTTTAATTTGATTTTTAATTGATTAATTATGTAGAAATTATGTTAATCCATTTTTATTGACTTGTGAAGTTTGACTATGTGTTTGGGATTTGGTCAAGGTTGTTTTGACTTTTGTTAGATTAAAATCATTGGATTTAGGGGATTGATGTACATTTCATCTCCCAAAATGAATGAATGATTTTAATTTGATAAAATTCCTCCCATGACCAATTTGTGTTGATCTCATCTCCCCTCCCTCTTCATCTTCAATACCATTCTATCCCATCCCTTTCATTGACCAATGAAGTCTCAATATCCTAAGGCTAATTGGTTCATCAATAACTTTATGTTAGATGAACCAATATAAGTATGGATGAGATTAGGTCCATCTTTTGATCATTTTATTTTTGTGTGTGGTATGTTTTAGGAGTATGGTTCATTATACCATATATATAACATGCATTAACACCAAAACTATTATTGCTCGGCCTCAGATAGTTGTGACTTCTACATAAGTCCAATTATGATTGCTTAACATAGCGCTAAATTTTGACCCAAAGGCATAGCATTCTAGTAAGTGAGATTGTAAGTCTCCCCCCTTTCATGTTATTATGTGGAAACTTGGCCTTTTTTCCTTCCTTTGGAAGATGTCTTAGTTCAAGGATCCATGCTTGTGAATAGAGGGTTGAGTGTTCTCTACAGAATGAGTTAATCAATTGAAAAGCAAAACTCCACTAACATCTAATCAACTAATATTTGACTAACTTTTATTATTCTTGCTTTTAATTTCAAGTCATTTACTTTATGCAATTTAAATTCAAGTCATTTACCATTTCATTTGTCATTTTACATATCATTTAACATGTTTATGTTTATGTCATTTTTCACTTTGCTCACTTGAGCCATATATTGTGGTTGTATATATTTGTTTGTGTATCTTGTTTGTGTTTGTGGTCTTAGGACCTTAAAATACTTAATAAACAACAAAAACCCTAAAAAATGTTTGTGTGGCCTACTGGATTTGATCTGAGCTTTGGACTTAGAATTAGGCAACATTCCCTATGCAAAAGGACTTGGCCAATGCCAAAATTTTTGAGACCAAGTTATTGTGAGTTGAGCTTCCATCTGATACAAGTGTTGGGATCAACATTAATTCATCTGCTACATGGTCTTGATGCAAATGTTACTTTAAACCTGTGTCTAATGCCTTGTTATGAGCCAATCAAGGAGTAGTTTATCTGATACATGGGAAGATGAAGATGAAGACTGTGAAGTTGCTTGCTTGGATGTGGCTATCTTTATTTGATGCCTTGCTCTTCATATTACTACTTGTTTATTGATATTGCTTGATTGAAAGTCCAAAAGAAAAGTGGGTTTCTATATGACATTCTTGTCTATTGGATTGCATCCTATTGGTCAGATCTTTTCAACTCTTAACTTTTAAATTTTTGCTTAGGATTAGTCTCTTTATCTCCTTCCATTCTCTTAATTTCAAATCTCTCCCCCTTTTCAAAAACCTTCTTTGCTTATGATTTCTAAACTTAGACTTTATTGCAAATTAGAAACTTTGGCCTTATGCCATTGCATTTTTAAACTGTTTTCTTAAGTAAAACTTGTAAATGAATCTAACCATATTGACTTAAAATTTCAAAAGACAAAAAGAAATAACACTCATTCAAACTCTTTTAGACACTTCGTGCCTCTTTTAAATTTAAATTTTTGTTAAAAGCAATTCACTCACTTTGAAATTGTAACCAACCCCCTTACCTGTAATCTTTTGCATTTTATTAGTTTTGATTTGAAAACTTCTTATCTTTAGGTTTTGTTTGTACTTTTCCCTTTTCCTTTGGAAACAATAAAAGCGCGGTGGCGACTCTGGTTTTATTGACGTTAAGTTTATCTGTAGCTTAATGGTCATGAATTTACCGCTACAAAAATTAAGTGGCGACTCTGCTGGGGTGTAGTCCTCAGTGGGTTTAGCCTACTTTTTTATGTGTATATAATTGTATATTTGATGTTTGTATACTTGTTTGTATGATATAATCTGCTTGTTGTGCTTGGTGATCTCTTAGTGGTGAGATTAGTTCTAACCCGAACTTGAGTGCAATTAAGATAGCAGGATGGTATAGTCATGTTCGAATTGTGTGAAGTAGTCCTTAACAAGTTGGCTTGAGACCCATCTACTTAGTGGAGACCCTTTTGAAGCTATGATGTCACACAAGTTATTTGTGGTTAGGCATTACTTTCTCTGATTTGGGGTCCGAGAAGCTGAGGACCTTAGAACATTTAACCCCACTTGGCCTATTCAGGACGTAGTGCAGAGACTTTTCAAGTGTATACTTGATAACAGTTGTTACGCAATACTACACTTAGACGAGTTTCTCTTGAGAATATTATAGGTTGATGAGTCAGTCATCCTAACCTATAATATCTGATAGATGGAATTAAGACTCTGGGAACTTTTTAG
The DNA here is from genome assembly GCF_024323335.1 of Lathyrus oleraceus. NCBI lineage: Eukaryota > Viridiplantae > Streptophyta > Magnoliopsida > Fabales > Fabaceae > Lathyrus > Lathyrus oleraceus. The sequence goes on along the minus strand of NC_066582.1, from coordinate 149,919,218 downwards.
AACAGGATCTACAAGTTTTTATCCTTAGTAAACTCTTTTGGGATGGTTCTTAACCTGACTCCATGCTCGTGACTCACAACAAACCCTTAATTCTTGGTTGATCCAATCAAGTATTGTCAATATAAATGGAACTTGGGTGTTGATAAGGTGAAAACCATAATCCAGCAAAATGGATGATTGATCTTGATAATGACTTGGTTCATCCCTTGACCTTTGTTTGTTTGCTTTGTGTGTGATACCTTATTTGTGATTGTTGCATTCATGCATTCATGCATTCATGCGTATCATGACATTCATCACACGAAAATAATTTCGAGGAAATGAGGTTTTATTTGAAAATACTTTCAGACCATGGATTGTAGACGAAGGAACACTAAGAAGTACAGTTTCAGATGTCCCGACTTAAAAGAGTTAAAGAAGTTATCCTCTTTTGTATTAAATCCCTTGGACTTCAAGCAACATCATGGGAAGCTTCTGTCTGTATTATTTGCTGATGTAGTGGAGCGACTCTTGAGTGTGTTTATTCAGTTTTATGACCCTCTCTATTGTTGCTTCACTTTTCCCGATTATCAGCTTATGCCTACGTTGGAGGTGTATGCCCATCTCTTGGGAATATCTGTTTCTGACAAAGTGCCTTTTAGTGGATTGGAGGAGATTCCCAAATCTCATATTATAGTTGAAGCTCTTCATATGAAGAAGTTTGAGATTGAGGCTCATTGGGGGAAGAAAGGAGGAATGTTTGGGTTGACTTCCAAGTTCCTTATTGGGAAAGCTACTGCCTTTGCTCAAGCCAGTAGTGTGGACGCTTTTGAAGCCATATTTGTGTTGCTCATCTATGGTGTGGCTTTGTTCCCTAACATTCATAGTTTTGTTGATGTTAACACCATTAGAATCTTCTTGATTAGGAATCCTGTGCCTACTCTATTAGGTGATATGTACTTCTCGTTGCCTTTGAGGAATTCTAAAGGTGGTGGGACTATTGTGTGTTGTGTTCCTCTTCTGTACAAGGGGTTTATTTCGTACTTGCCTTAGAAGCCTGATTTTGTGGAGAACAAACATCTACGGTGGTCTCAGAGACTTATGTCTCTCACTAATGATGATATAGTTTGGTGTAACTCTGCATTGAGTAGTTTGGATATTATTGATAGTTGTGGTGAATTCTCTAATGTGCCTCTCATTGGTACACAAGGAGGGATCAATTACAACCCTGCTTTGGCTCGTCGTCAACTTGGGTTCCCCTTGAGAGACAAACCTAATAACACTCAGTTAGAAGGTCTTTTCTATCAAGAGGGTAAAGATCCCCAACATTTGAAGTAGGAGATAATACATGCTTGGCATAAAGTGCATAGGAAAGGAAGATCCGAGCTTGGTTCGTGCAACTGTGTAGCTTTGGAAGCTTACACTACTTGAGTGAAGAAGAGAGATTTAGAGTTAAAGATGTCGTATGCTTGTGAAAGACCTATGTCTATAGTCGTGGTTGAGCCATTAACTCTTCCTAACCAAGATGTAGAGGGGTTGGAAGACGCACTCGCTAAGATGAAGCAAGAGAAGGATATGTGCGAAGAACAGTTCCGTGCTTTAAGCCTAAAGCATGATGAGTTGGAGCTTGAGTCGAAAGACAAGGATGCACTTATTGAACTTCCTGAAGACCGAGCAAGGAAGAGACAGAGAGAACTAGAGGGTCCATCTTCCTCTAGTATGCCTCAGCCTTCCGGTGCTTGGAAGAAGATTATTGACCATCTTTTCCTTGAGAAGGCTCAAATGAAGATATCTTTTGAGACCGATATTCGACACATCTGAAGGAAGTACGCGCCTGCAGCCAGATCATTTGACGTTGTTGCTAAGGGACCCTTAGGATGACTAGTTTCCTTTTCTCTTGTACTTGTACTTTGGTCTCTGAAATTGTACTCATTGTAATCCTTCCAAATGTTATGAATAAAAGAGATTTTTATTGTCAATCACATTGTTATAATTGTTATTATATATTTGTAAATAAAATAGTATGTTCCTTGAAAATAAAAATAAACAAAACATTGCATTTCATGCATCATTCGCATAACAGGTTTTCCTCTGCCAGATGTCTTATCGGTTATTCTTCTATTCTTCAGCCAAGCTAACTCACCGATACAACACTTGCGTCAATCAACCAAGAATCATGGAGCATTTAGAGCAAGAGAACCGAGAACTGAAGGATGAGATTGCTCGTCTAATTACTACGATGGAGTCTATTCTAGCTGCTCAGAATCAGTCTTCTCCAACTCCCGCAACTCTTCCTCCTCAGAGGAATGTCATCTTAGAGGTTGCTACCTCAACTGTGCCTATCACTTCTACTCAATTTGGTCCGTATATGCCTGTTGGATTCTCGGGGGGGATGCCACCGAACTTTGTCCCTGAAGGGTTTCCACCCACATTTTCTTCTATGCCGGCATCTAGCCCGATCATGTTTATGCCACCTCCAGTCGTTCATACTCTGCCTCGTGTTGAGGACATAATATACCATTCTGAGCCGTCTGAGGGTCCGGATGTTTATGAGAAGATGGATGAGATGAAGGATCAGTTCCTTGAGCTGTGAAAGGAACTGAAAATGTTGAGAGGAAAAGATTTGTTCGGTAAGAGTGCTGCTGAACTCTTCTTGGTACCAAACATTAAGATCCCGATGAAGTTCAAAGTCCCTGACTTTGAAAAGTATAAGGGAAATACTTGTCCACTTAGCCACCTTGTCATGTATGCCAGAAAAATGTCAACTCAAACTGATAATGATCAGTTATTGGTTCACTACTTCCAAGACAGTCTGACTGGTGCCGCTTTGAGATGGTACATGGGGCTAGACAGTGCAAGTATTCGCACGTTCAATGATTTGGGTGAAGATTTTGTGAAGTAGTATAAGTACAATGTAGACATAGCGCCTGATAGAGACCAACTGAGGTCTATGTCTCAGAAGGATAAAGAGATATTTAAAGAGTACGCCCAGAGGTGGAGAAAGCTTGCTGCTCAGATCAATCCTCCGTTGGAAGAGAAGGAGATGATGAAGATTTTCCTAAAGACCCTAAGTTCGTTTTATTACGAACGAATGATTGCTGGCGCCCCCAGTGACTTTACCGAAATGGTAAACGTGGGGATGAGGTTAGAGGAAGGAGTCCGAGAGGGACGTTTGTCTAAAGAAGAGGTATCATCCAGTAGAAAGTATGGAAGTATTTTTTCCAAAAAGAAGGAAGGGGAAACCATTACAGTATCAGTAGGGAGGCAGAGGAGGCCTCATCTCAAAAGAAATCTGCAATCGCGTCAGCATCAACATCAAGTTTCATCAGTTATTCCAGTATTTTTAAACAATTAATCAATGTCAGTTCAATAACAACGTCAACAACAGTCGCAACAAAGAACCAACAACTACAACAACACCAACAATAATCAACAACAACAAAACTTCGAGATGAAGAATGTCTATTTTGACCTTATTCCTATGTCATCCGCTGAACTCTACTCGTCTCTAGTTCTCAAGAACCTACTCCAATAGAGAAATCCGTCTCAAATTCCAGAACCACTTCCGTGGTGGTATAAGCCCGAACTCCGTTGTGCCTTTCATCAAGGAGCTCCCGACTATGATATTGAGAACTATTACCCGTTGAAGTATGAGGTCCAGAAACTGGTAAAGAGTGGGATGGTGTCCTTTGAGGACCGTGCACCGAATATGAAATCCAATCCGTTTCCCTATCATGCTAGTTCCTCTGTCAACATGGTAGACGGTTGTTCTGGAGAATATAAGGTTTATGATGTTCTCCATATCAGACAGTCTTTGGTTGAAATTCCTAGAGATATATGTTTGGTCAGTGATTGTGAACATGACTATGATGGTTGTATGATATGTAGTGTAAACCCTTGAGGATGTGTCATTGTCAAGAGGGATATTCAGAGACTAATGGATGAAGGGATTATCCAAGTATGTCAATCAAGGGAGGTAGCTGATGTGAATGTGATAGTGCCAGTGTTCAAGACCCCTGAGCGGGTAGTAATTCAATTTGATAGCAGCAATAGTAACAACATCAACAGATCGGTATCACCGTTAGTGATACGATTAGCGGGCCCCGTCCAGTACACATCCGATAGAGTTGTTCCTTACCAGTATAATGCTACCATGGTGGAGAATGGTCAAGAGGTTTCGTTGCCCACAACCAATTCTGTTACGATTATTGTAGATATCACGAAGGTGACCTGTAACAGTCGTGTTTTCAGTCTCGTTTTTCCCGAAAGAAGTGATTGAAGATGTTTCAGTTGGTAAGAAGGTTGATGTACCTGCAGTAAGCCCAGTTAGTGCACCAATGTGCCAGTTTGGTGAATCCAGGAAATTGAAGCCTAATGATGATGATGATGAGGTACTAAGATTAATCAAGAGCGAGTTTAATATGGTGGAGAAGCTGCTCCAAACTCCTTCTAAGATTCTAGTGTTGTCTCTGCTAATGAATTTTGAAACGCACAGAGAGGCATTGCAAAGAGTGTTAGAGTAAGCCTACATCGAGCATGATGTAACTATGGATAAATTTGACCACATTATGGCTAACATTACTTCCTGTAACAACTTGAGCTTTTGTGATGAAGAACTTCCTGAGGAAGGAAGAAATCACAACTTGGCACTCCATATATCAATGAATTGCAATGAGGATGCACTATCAAATATGTTGGTTGATACCGGTTCTTCTTTGAATGTACTCCCCTAATCAACTTTGTCCAGATTATCCTACCAAGGCACTCCTATGAGATACAACGGCGTGATCGTCAAAGCATATGATGGTCTCGCAAGACTGTCATAGGAGAAGTGGACCTTCTAGTGAAGATAGGTCCCAGTGATTATCAAATTACTTTTCAAGTAATGGATATCTACCCGGCCTATAGCTATTTGTTGGGAAGGCCATGGATCCATGAAGCTGGAGCTGTAACATCTACTCTGCACCAGAAGTTGAAGTTTGTGAAGAATGGCAAGGTTGTCATTGTTGGTGGAGAGAAAGCGCTCTTGGTGAGCCAATTGTCATCTCTTTCATGTGGAAGATGAGGAAGAGGTTGGAACTCCGTTCCAAGCCTTATTTATTGCTGAAGTAAAGAAAACTGGGGAACCCATGTCTTCTTTCAAAGACGCTCGGAAAATTATTGAAGATGGAAGTACAGATCAGTGGGGCCGTTTGGTAGAGGTCGCCAAGAACAAGAACAGAGCCGAATTGGGATTCCATTGAGGACCGTCTAATGCAAAAGTTGAACATATCAAGGATAGACTCGCAGTGAGGAAAAGAAAGATACCCGTCACCGGTTATGGTGAACATATCAAGGATATACTTTCAAAAAAATTGAATCCACCAGGGACTCAACTGATGGGAAAAACAGGGGTACTTTTGCCGGGTATTGGACAAAAAGTAACAAACTGCAAACTAAGAAGAATATTACCAGTTACTGGGTAATAAATTATTAGGAGACCCAAAGCATCTATCTAGGCAAGAGCTAGAAAGAAATGGTCAATCAAGACTCAACCCAATGAGGATACAGCTCAAGGGGAGTGGTTCCATCCAGATAATCAACTGGGCAGTGTCGCAACCTGAAAAATGGAATGCGAAAAAAAACAACCGGCGAAAGAAAATGACAGAAGAGTCGCCACCGTGCATTATTCATCCCAAAGGAGGGAAAGGAAACGCTCGAAGTAAACCTGAAAAAGGAAAGGACAAGACGGGGTCTCGCAACCAAATCTTGGGTTCGGGAGTCGGTTATGCGAAGGGAAGGTATTAGCACCGCTACGTATCCGTAGTACTCTACGGGATCCACTTTTGTAGTTCTTGTCTAAAGGGTGTGAGTTTATCTTGTGTTGTTTACCAAAAAAAGGGGTTAAATGAAAATGACTCGCGCGGATGTCGCATCCACTGCATACGTATCTCATCTGAATATGAGAATCAGAGTCTTCGTAGCTCGGCTGACCTATGGGTTGAGGGGATGTGTGCTCGCTAAGACATCGCGTCTTATGCCTACGTATCTCATCTGGAATGAGAATCAGAGCAAGCCGTAGTTAGGCTAACTACGGGGTTATGGATTGGGTTTTGGACGAACAACGTTACTACGCAATCTACCGGATGCTCGACCTTTGGAGACTTACTCACCTGTAGTAGAAGGAGTAAACGTGTGTTTAGGAGAAGAAAAATCAATGAGTTTGTAGGGCTTGAGGGTTACTCATGCAAAAGGGGAAAAAGGCAGTCCTCGACGAAGGAACCGCGCTACCTGTGGGGATACGAACACATACAAAACAAACATGTATAAAGTAAACATGCCAACAAGGGGCTCAGAAGTAAATAAACAAAAGAAAACAAATGCCTCCTATCGAGGTCTTCCAGCTAAGAAAGCGATATAATGCAGAAAAAGAGGTAAAAGTACCACACGGATAAAGATCCGAAGTAACATCAATTAAAGGAGTAAGAAACCCAGGGATCTCCCAAGCTAATGCCCTCAAAGAAAGGTGAGTCAGTACAGGTAATCAGAATGAACCTCCAGGGGGTATCCCACAAATAAAGTGGGAAAACCACGCAAACCATCTCTGCAAGAGTCTGTGAGCCCTCACAAAAACTCAACAAAAGGGTTAGTGAAACACGATAAGCATTTTTTTCATGGATAACAGTATGGTTTCAGAAACCTCAAACCCTGTGGCATACATTTCAAAAATCATGTGATTAAACATTCAAGGCATAGGTTTCACCCATTCATGCATATGCGAAACCTAATGATATCCACACTTCCAAATTCAAACATAATACATCATACATTTAGAACACTCAAATTGAAGGCGTAAAATAATGGGAATAGGGCAAACCTGATTGGAGAGATCGGTGGAAATCAGATGGCACGGCTGGGTTTGCAAGGCAATGTTAGGGTTTGCGTGAGATGAAAGTGTGTGAGTCAGATTGAATTTTTCAGAGCTGCCTGGGGGTTGCTCTGAGTTCTCTGTCAGGTTTCTCTTCAGGTTTTGTCCAGGGTTTTGTTTCAAGGAAACCTCAGAGTATTTTGCTTCTCTTCCTTTTTCTGTGTGATCTCCCTCTTTTATAACCTGATTTTCATGGCTTTGTAGGCTCAAATGAGAGAGGTCCAAGTCCAAGTTTTTTCTATTATATTTTATTTATTTATTTTATTATTATTTTTATTTATTTATTTATTTATTTATTTTATTTTATTTTTTAAATAAAGTTTCTTGGATCTAATTCTGATTGACATGATGAAATGCAATATGAAATGCTAAATGAATGCATGAATGAGGAGGGCAAATTTTGGGGTGTTACAGCTGCCCCTATGCAATCATCAGCTAACCAGAGTAGGATGAAAGTGAACAGCTTATCAGACAAACGGGGTGAGCTGTGATTGAATACCAAAGACAGACCGAAAATTTGTGCTCCGAGAACACCACAAAAACGCTGAAATACACCGCGCTGTTTATTTTTCTTCCGATCCTCTGACTGGATCTGAATCAGTCTTCTGGCTTAATCTGGAGTGTCGATCCTCTGGCTGAACCTATACTCAATTTAGTCCTCTGGTTGGATTTTAATTTTGATCCTCGGGCTGGACACGATTTTGATCTTCTGGCTAGATCTTCTTCGATCTTCTGGCTAGATCTCCTCCGTTTCGATTCTCTGGCTGAATCTATTTCCTTTGATTCTCTGGCTGAATCTACTTCGATCTTCTGGCTAGATCTGAATTGTTGCGATTTTCGATCTTCTGGCTAGATCTTCTTTGTTTCGATTCTCTGGCTGAATCTACTTCGATCTTCTGGATCATTAGGATCCCGCATCTGAGGCATGCGCTGGTTGACCCTCTTTTGAAATCTACACCCAACCTTCATATTAGATATGTAGCTTCGAGAATATTTCACGTACATATTCTTCGGGCTAGAACATGTTGTAACGACTCCTCAATTAGACTTGGGCTTGCTGGGGAAATAAAGCTTGTAGGAGACTTCACTCGGGAATCTTCAAATTGAGCCTTAGGCTGGCTTACTGGAACACGATTCTCAGGCTGAATCTTCGAAATGACCCTCAGGTTGGATCACTGGAACACGATTCTCAGGCTGAATCTTCGAAATGACCCTCAGGCTGGATCACTGGAACACGATTCTCAGGCTGAATCTTCGAAATGACCCCCAGGCTGGATCACTGGAAAACGATTCTCAGGCCGAATCTTCAAAATGACCCTCAGGCTGGATCACTGGAACACGATTCTCAGGCTGAATCTTCAAAATGACCCTCAGGCTGGATCACTGGAAAACGATTCTCAGGCTGAATCTTCAAAACGACCCTCAGGCTGGATCACTCACGCTTGATCCTCTGGCTGGATCTCATGACCTTGGTTGTAAAGTAATTCTTCAGTCTGCTTGGAAGAACCTGTTTATCAGCTTATGTGTATGCTTGATATGATATGCATGCAAATGCAAATGTTATGCATGGTGTAAAAAGAAATCTGCTTGGGGAAGCAAACTCCGGTAGAGAACAGATCGCTGTATCAATCCTTGAATGCTCTGTGGGGAATGATCCGTCTGTCGGGACCAATGAGCCACCAAAAATAAATTGGCTGCTTGAAAAGTTGACCTTGCGGGGGGAGTATCAACTATGGAAACTTTGTTCGGCGAGGCTCTGTGAGGAGAGTCTGTGGGGAAAACACTTCCTGGGGAAATGTCGTAGGAAAAGACCTTTGCTGGGGATATGAACTTGATAATCGCCCTCAAGCTGGGGATTAACAAATCTGTTAAAAATAATCTGCTGGGGAATGAGATGAACACTGGGAACGCCACCCTCTCATCTGTTGGTTATGCAACCACTCCGCTGTTGCTAGGAAGATACAATCTGACACTGTCAACTCCACTGGGGATATATAGTCTGGATACTGTCAACTCTGCTGGGGAACATGCTCTGCTGAGGAGAGACTTTGTCAACCGCTTGGGGATGAGGATTCATGACTTGGCATCCGGTTCCTGTGACCTGCAACCAAAAATACACGTATGCCTCGGGGGAATTACTCGGTTTGAATTCACCGTCCGGGATTAAGCACATTCAAAGCAATTTTAAATGTTTTCCTGTGCAAATCATCTGCAAAAGCCACCATTATGTTCATATGCAATATGTTTTATCAAAAATTCGGACATTTTTGCAAACAAACTGATAAATGAAAAATAAAGAGGCTCTTTAACTGAATTATTCGACTCTTACTGGGAGAAAATTTGTGCCAGGAATAGGCGAGGGTATCAGGAAGCTGATCCCTGAAAAGAGGTGATCGCTATAAAAAGAGAACTATCCTAATGGCAATGGGGATACGGGGTCCCACCGAGTTTCGACTCTGCTATGGCTCGTATGTCCTCAAGACGCTCTGCTCATCTTGCTTTCTGAAGTGGATGATTAGTCGATCTTTAACCTTTGAAGATTGTCGGATTGAATGAAACGGTGATATAACACTGATGAACTCAGATCACAGTCATTCGCTTATTCCCTAACTTTTTCCTGGATCGCCCCCTTTTCGGGTTTTCAATCCACCGGGATACCCATTTTTGCCTGAGCCGCCCTTTTGGGTTTTCGACTCACCGGGTGTACTCTTTTTTATATCCCTAATTTTTGCCCGAACCTCTTTATTCTTGTTTTTTTGGTTCGTCGGGATGCCCTTTTTTTGCCTGGACTATTCTTTTTATCGTCCAGCGGGTCTATTTTATGCGAAGTATTTTTTTTTAACTGCGTCTGAGTTAATAGGGGACGGGAATCCTTCGCCATCCATGGTTGTTAGCATCAAAGCTCCGCCATAGAAAATCCTTTTAACCACGTACGGACCCTCATAGTTCGGTGTCCATTTGCCCCTGTGATCTGTGTTGGGAGGAAGAAATCTTTTGAGTACCAATTCCCCGACTTGATACCCCAGAGGGCGCACTTTCTGACCAAATGCTTTCTTCATTCGTCTCTGACCGAGATACATCAATTCTGGGTACGTAGTTCCAGCATAGCACCTTAATCATCGAAGACAAGGTAAACAAAGCATCAGCAAATTGGTTTTCTTCAAAAGAAAGTCAACAATCTTCTCGTGTAGTCTCTGTAAGGAGCCAGATGAGGCTGAGGTGTATACCATTTCCCGTTGGTTTGATTGATGACCAAAGCTGAATCCCCGTATACATCCAGGGTTTTAATCTGTATATTGACGGCTTCCTCAAGTCTTAGGATACAAGCTTCGTATTCGGCTTCATTGTTGGTGCAGGGAAAAGTTATTCTGGCACCAAATGGCATATGAACCCCCTTCCGGTGTGATCAACACTACACCAACTCCGCGACCATTGACGTGGACCGCCCCATCAAACATCATAACCCATTTGGATTCAGGGTCAGGCTCCTCCTCCGGGAGTGGTTCCTCTCAATCTTTCGATTTGAGAAACATGATGTCCTCATCAGGAAAGTCAAACCTCATAGGTTGGTAATCATCAATCGGTTGCTCTGCAAGATAGTCTGACAAGACACTTCCCTTGATGGCTTTTTGTGAAGTGTATTGGATGTCATACTCTGTCAGTATCATTTGTCACCTAGTAACCTTTCCGGTAAGTGCTGGCTTTTCAAAAATATACTTGACTGGATCCATTTTTGATATCAATAGAGTCGTGTGAGTCAACATATACTGTCTTAGTCGGCGAGCAGCCCATGCCAAAGCGCGGCAAGTTTTCTCGAGCAATGAGTATCTTTGTTCACAGTCGATAAACTTTTGCTAAGGTAGTATATTGCATGCTCTTTTCGACCTGACTCGTCATGCTGACCGATCACATAACCCATTGACCTTTCTAACACAGTCAAGTACATGATCAACGGTCTTTCCTCTCGGCCTGTAGACTTGCCCCGATCTTGATCTCTTTCTTGTCGTCTGCGGTACCGATGTTGACGGTCTCAATCACCTCCTGATAAGGTGTAATAGCTCGGTCCTCCTGTTTCAAAAATCTGGCTAACCCTTCAGGCAATTCACAATCTTCCTCAACCTCTTCTTCGGCTTAATAGATAGGATTGTCGAAGTCATACTTGGCCATAGCAGTGTCGTTAGTAGTGAGATCCGGGTGGTCCGCTCTGCATGATGGAGGATCATGCTTTACCTTAGAATGAGAGATTTTTTTTGGAAAGAAAGAAAAAACGAAAAAAGAAACATTGCCATTTTTTTTTTGTAAAAGTAGAAAAAAAACTGAAAGAAAGAGAACACAAAATTGTTTACAAAAGCCGTCCTTTATTGATGATAAAAATAATTGCGAAATGTAACTAAATGGGTGGCCCTACAAATGAGCCGTTACACATTGGGCAAAGTGTAAGACTTTATTATGCATGTAATAAAGAAAAACAATAAAAATCACTCTTTCAGTAGAGTAACCCGGACGGTTTTTTCAGACGACCAATTGTCGAGCTTTTCTCCCGGGACACACAGGCGAATCCAGCTATCTAAGTCACAGTCGCTGTCAGCCTTGTCTTCATCTGCAGCATTGACGATGTGGGGAGAAACCAAACCCCCGTTGGAAAAAGTACCGGCTTCATTCTTCTGAGACCCCGGAGTATACCCCAATCCGAACTTGTCTTCTTTGATGACTGGCTCCACAAATTTGCCCCAGCCTTGGGCATTACCAGCTTTAACCACTTCGACAGCTTGCTTGTATGAAGAGATAGAAGTCCCGACCTTCTCAAACTCAGGTGAAAAGACAGCTTCGGGCGCGACCTCATTGATGTTTATGGCTTCGAAGCCCTGACACAGCATCTCGTGCATCTCGCCGTCCATCTCTACATACTTAAATGTAGACAGGTGGCTAACAAAAATATCCTCTTCACCATAGACAGTGACGACCTGACCTTCTAGTTCATATTTGAGCTTCTGGTGGAGGGTAGAAGTAACAGCACTGGCAACATGAATCCAAGGCCGACCTAGCAGACAGCTGTAGGCAGGCTGGATATCCATCACATAAAAGGTGCTCTTGAACACCTGCGGTCCAATCTTAACTGGCAACTCAACTTCGCCAAAGACAGCTCTCTTAGAGCCATCAAAAGCCCTCACAACTAAGTTACTTGGCCTCAGGATGGTGTCATCGCAATCCAACTTCATTAAGGATTTCTTTGGAAGAACATTCAGAGAAGAGCCTGTATCAACCAAAACATGGGAAAACATCACCCCTTTGCACTCCATTGTGATATGCAAGGCTTTGTTGTGATTCCTGCCCTCAGATGTCAGGTCATTATCGGTGAAACCTAGCCCCCGGCTAACGTTTACATTGGAAACTACCGACTCCAGCTAGTTAACAGTTATCTCCGGTTGAACATAGGCCATATTCAGTACTTTCAACAAGGCTGCTCTGTGCGCCTCAGAGCACAGCAATAGTGAGAGAATGGAGATCTTTGAGGGTGTCTGATTTAGCTGGGCGACTACCTTGTAGTCACTTTTCTTGATAATCCTCATAAACTCATCCACTTCCTTCTCGAATGCGGTCTTAGGAGGATCTTCCTCAGTAGTAACCTCTTCGGCGGCCATCTGTTTCCCTTTAGCCTTGACAGCTGCCTCGACTTCAGTATTCGCGCGTAATGTTGTTGGTGCAAATAGGCGTCCACTGCGAGTGAAGCCACCAACCCCTCCAACATTGTCTACAGCGGAGCTACCAGTGTCAATGTCTTCTTCGTTAACTTTCTGCCCCTGGCAGTAGATATCAGCCCCATAGTGCCACGGGATAGCACTGTCTTTCTCATACGGAACGGGTCCTGGTATTGTGATGGTGATCGGACCAACCAAAGTCGGTTGAGGGCTGTCAGAGTAAATTGCAACTGGTGCTGAACTTTCGATGTTCACCGTTGCTGGTTCTGTACTTTCTGGGAAATATATTGTTGTCGGAGCGAGTCTCTCGGGAACATATATTTCTTCAGGAGTGAAATAAAACGTCACCGTCGATACATCATTCTTCACTGGACGGGCCTGATCGAACTGAAGACAACCTTCATCTATCAGTTGCTGAATACCCCTTCTCAAACTGTCACATCCGTTCTCGGCAGCTTGACAATTTCTGCATTCTTCCCCACAGCCCGGGAAAATCTGTCCTTTCAGAAGTCGGTCTTTAACCACCGATAGCGAAGTCTTCACCTTAGTCACATCAGAAACCAAATTCAAAGTTTCCCCACTATCAACAACATTAATCCTCTGCCCTCCGTGAGCCGGCATCGGGTTCTGGATAACATTAGGCACCAAAGCAAAATTGATAGCCTGGGCATCTCTCAAATCTTGTACCTTTAACTGGAGAGCCTTGCAATTATCTGTAGTATGGCCAGGTACGTTGGAGTGAAAAGCACATCTGGCGTTGACATCATAACCTCTAGGAAAATTATTAGGATCGATTGGTGGGGCCAGAGTTCTCAACGTAACCAGATTCATGTCAATCAGCTTGGGAAGTAATACTGAATAAGGCATTGGGATTGGCTCGATGACCCGGTCCGTCTGCCTTGGACGTTGTTGATAGTGTCTCTGCTGACCCGGATTACCTCCTTGTTGTTGATTGTTGTACCTGGGTTGTTGTTGCGGATGATATTGCGGTTGAGGAACAGGTGTTGGAATAGTGACTGCGGCCACTTGATCTTGATAATAATTAGGGCGTCCTCTACCCCTGCCTCTGCCGGCATACACAACGCTTGCCTCGCCTTCTTTTCTTCGCTGACCGTTACTAGTAAACGGTCTCTTGGGACCTGATGAGTTGGAAGCACTATTGTCTTGAATTCGGCCCATCTTCAACAGACTCTCGATTCTTTCTCCAGCAATTACTATCTCTGCAAAGCTGATTGACGGGCAAGCAGCCAATCTCTCAATATAATTGCCTTGAAGAGTGTTCATGAACATGTTCGCCATCTCCCTTTCAGACATAGGGGGTTGGACGGACGCAGCAATCTGTCTCCAACGCTGAGCATACTCTCTAAAGGTTTCCTTGGCAGTCTGAGACATACCTTGCAACAAGGTCCGATTTGGAGCCATGTCCAAGTTGTATTGATATTGCTTGATAAAAGCCTCTGCCAAGTCTTTCCAGCTCTTGATGGTAGTACGAGACAAATGAGAATACCATTCACGAGAAGCTCCAGTTAGACTGTCTTCAAAATAGTACATCCACAGCTTTTCATCTTCCGTGTGAGCTCCCAACCTTCCCAGATAAGATTGGACATGAGTGCGTGGGCAAGAAGCCCCGTTGTATTTCTCAAAAGTAGGGGGTTTGAACTTGTGAGGAATCCTTACTCCCTGAACCAGACCAAGATTTGTGACATCAAAGCCTAAGGAATTTTGAGACTCCAAAGATTTGAGCTTCTCAGCAAGCTCATCCATACGGCGAGTGGTCTCGAGGGCCTCGTCGTGCAAAGAAAATTGATCATACTGATAATCTTCAGTAACGGGGCGCCCGTTAATCCGAATTCCTTGATTCACATTGTACCTTCCGCCAATACCATTTCCAACATTCCCTGTGTTGCCAACATTACCCGGGTTTCCATCAGCATTCGCGTTACCCGCGTTACCAGTGTTCACAGGGTTATCAGTGTTCCCAGGGTTACCAGGGTTTCCCTCAGCATTTGGTATCTTCACCTCCAGATCGGGTCTCGGTTGCTCAACCAATTCCCTCAGCTTTTCCTGGCCTTCTTCCATACCAGTCATCAATGTCATGAACTGATCCATCCTTTCACGCATATCAGCCAGCTCTTTCTGTACTTGGTCCATTGCTAGCTGTGGACGATTTTACTTTGTCGGGTACCTGTGGACTCGTTTGGGACCAATAACTGCCTGATTCAGGGAACAAACATTAGACACTGCGGTGACACCTGCAAAATAGACAAGGGTTAATATGCATGGTATGCGATGCACTGCTTGTTCAGTTTTAAGGCACCCCCGTTTTGAAAGGGAATACCCTGCAAATGAATAAGCATGAGATGTTGGATGCAAATATGAAAATGATGTTATGCAATGCAAAGGCATGTCAATCAGAATTGATGGATCCGCTTGAACATCTGTCAGGTTGCACTGCCTGGAGAGAAATTCACTGAGGAATATAATACAAGACCAAAACTCTGCTCCAGAAAACCGGGTTGGTTGGAGGTTAAGGTTTCCTGAATTTAGCCCGCCCCTCACTGGTAGGTTCTAAGAACAAAAGTTCGTCAGCTTCAGCCCTTCAGTCGCGAATAATACGTTTACCACTGAAGGTTTGGTATTATTACGGGACAAAAGACCTCCATTGACTCCCCTCAACAGGACATCCTAATAGCAAGTTCCCAGTCTCGGGATCCTCGGATTGAGCAGCGAGAATGCACCCACCATAGCTAACATAATCACGTCTCAGAGGAGAGGCCTCGACTGAGTTCTCGGGAAATGGTCACCAAAGTCGACGATTTCTAGAGGAACATCTTGCCGTTACGGAACACCCGTAAGACATAATATATCCAAAAGAAACCTCGTCTGGGTGTGGTTCTTCACGAACGACTTAACGTAGCAACACGCCACGCAAGCCTCATGATTATCCATTCTAAAACCTGTGTGTACACTCAAGCCTGGGTAATGGGCTTATCTCTCATAGAACACCCCATCCCAACAAACAAACAGATCCAACAGATACAACAGATGCATGCAAGCAGGTAAGCAAATAAATGTACAAAAGCATGAACACCCAATAAACAAGAAATCACACAAGCTAGGAGGGACTCGCTTAGGGAAGATGGACCAGCAAGAGGTCAACTTCATTCAATCCCCAGCAGAGTCGCCAACTGTCGCAACCTGAAAAATGGAATGCGAAAAAAAACAACCGGCGAAAGAAAATGACAGAAGAGTCGCCACCGTGCGTTATTCATCCCAAAGGAGGGAAAGGAAATGCTCGAAGTAAACCTGAAAAAGGAAAGGACAAGACGGGGTCTCGTAACCAAATCTTGGGTTCGTGAGTCGGTTATGCGAAGGGAAGGTATTAGCACCCCTACGCATCCGTAGTACTCTACGGGGTCCACTTTTTTAGTTCTTGTCTAAAGGGTGTGAGTTTATCTTGCGTTGTTTACCAAAAAAAGGGGTTAAATGAAAATGACTCGCGCGGATGTCGCATCCACTACATACGTATCTCATCTGAATATGAGAATCAGAGTCTTCGTAGCTCGGCTGACCTATGGGTTGGGGGGATGTGTGCTCGCTAAGACATCACGTCTTATGCCTACGTATCTCATCTAGAATGAGAATCAGAGCAAGCCGTAGTTCGGCTAACTACGGGGTTATGGATTGGGTTTTGGACGAACAACGTTACTACGCAATCTACCGGATGCTCGACCTTTGGAGACTTACTCACCTGTAGTAGAAGGAGTAAACGTGTGTTTAGGAGAAGAAAAATCAATGAGTTTGTAGGGCTTGAGGGTTACTCATGCAAAAGGGGAAAAAGGCAGTCCTCGACGAAGGAACCGCGCTACCTGTGGGGATACGAACACATACAAAACAAACATGTATAAAGTAAACATGCCAACAAGGGGCTCAAAAGTAAATAAACAAAAGAAAACAAATGCCTCCTATCGAGGTCTTCCAGCTAAGAAAGCGATATAATGCGGAAAAAGAGGTAAAAGTACCACACGGATAAAGATCCGAAGTAACAACAATTAAAGGAGTAAGAAACCCAGGGATCTCCCAAGCTAATGCCCTCAAAGAAAGGTGAGTCAGTACAGGTAATCAGAATGAACCTCCAGGGGGTATCCCACAAATAAAGTGGGAAAACCACGCAAACCATCTCTGCAAGAGTCTGTGAGCCCTCACAAAAACTCAACAAAAGGGTTAGTGAAACACGATAAGCATTTTTTTCATGGATAACAGTATGGTGTCAGAAACCTCAAACCCTGTGGCATACATTTCAAAAATCATGTGATTAAACATTCAAGGCATAGGTTTCACCCATTCATGCATATGCGAAACCTAATGATATCCACACTTCCAAATTCAAACATAATACATCACACATTTAGAACACTCAAATTGAAGGCGTAAAATAATGGGAATAGGGCAAACCTGATTGGAGAGATCGGTGGAAATCAGATGGCACGGTTGGGTTTGCAAGGCAATGTTAGGGTTTGCGTGAGATGAAAGTGTGTGAGTCAGATTGAATTTTTCAGAGCTGCCTGGGGGTTGCTCTGAGTTCTCTGTCAGGTTTCTCTTCAGGTTTTGTCCAGGGTTTTGTTTCAAAGAAACCTCAGAGTATTTTGCTTCTCTTCCTTTTTCTGTCTGATCTCCCTCTTTTATAACCTGATTTTCATGGCTTTGTGGGCTCAAATGAGAGAGGTCCAAGTCCAAGTTTTTTCTATTATATATTTTTTTTTTTTATTATTTTCTTTATTTATTTATTTATTTTTTTTATTTTTTTAAATAAAGTTTCTTGGATCTAATTCTGATTGACATGATGAAATGCAATATGAAATGCTAAATGAATACATGAATGAGGAGGGCAAATTTTGGGGTGTTACAGGGGGGAAACTAAAACAATAATCATCCATGAGGAAATAACTCAGTGGGGGAAGGAGAAAGGTTAAAGTCTTTATGCTTACGGGGCTGACGCTCTACAATGGATTGAGGACAGACACCGAACTTGTATGGGGATAAAGTACCGCCAAAACAGAGAATAAGAATCTCAACAAATGAATCAGCAAATAATATGAATTATGTGATTATGAAATTATATGAGTGTATATGTATATGTATATGTATATATGATGATTAGCTGACAAAACGATCGTAAAGGATACAAAGGTGTCGCAAAATTTGAATCATCGGTACAATCCTCGGTCAATCCACAAGAGAGGGAGACAATTGCTGGTGAATAGAGAGATCAATAACCCAAAAGCTCAACCCTAGTTGGGGAAAGGAGAGATCTGTTGAGGCAAGGAAACAATATCGAATCTACAGGGAATTTTAGATCAACACCATATCAAATGGGAGACAACCTTGTAGAGGATAACACAAATAGCTGCTAAAAAACCAGAAGGAAACTCTGACTAGGGGCGAGTCGGATGGCTAACGATGGAGAAAACAACGGGATCTACCGGGGATGTCAACTTACTCTGCCGAGGATCAAAACAGAAATCAAATTGGCCGAGGAATACACAAACTCCGATGCAGAAACTCTGTCGGGGATAAAATACGAACTCCGTCGGGCACTGAATCAACCAACTCAGCTGGGAAAAGAATAGAAGCTCCGCTAGGGAACGGACACTCCGCAGGGTAATCGTATCAACCACATCTACTGGGGATACCCGAAGGATTAATTGCTCGGGGAAACCAATAATGCTCCATACTTAGGACTTGCTATTTTTGAAATACTGTTGATGTTTCTTTTTAATTTCCTTGAAAAATTCTTGCTTTTATATGTTTAAGAAAATAATTTTGATTAAAATTTTAATTAAAAAAATGATCATAATAAAATTTAAAACTATTTGCTGAAATAAACAAGAGTAGAAACAATTGGATAAAAGCTCAACTTTATTTAATAGAATGGTAGTTTGTAAATGACAAGACTCCATAGATCTTTACAAAGTTAAAAATGGTAATTTACATGGAAAAGGGTTACATTGAATACAATGATCACTAATCCTTCTACCAACTCTTGATATCTGCTGTACTTTTGGCCGCTACTGGGGATGATGAATCGACGTCAATCCTTGTGCTCAAAGTTTATCCAAAATTGAAGATCAACAGAATGCAGTTACTTGCCATAATCTCTAATTTTTGCATAAGTTGCCCAAGGTGGGGTACTCAACTTATCGGGAATTTTTTTTATATCTCTAACTTTTGCCTAGATCGCCCTTTCGGATTTTCAATCCACCGAGACGCTCATTTTTTCCTAAGCCGCCTTTTCGGGTTTTCAACTTAGCGAGCTATTCTTTTCTTTTTTTAGGTTAAGTATTTCTTGACTGCATCTGTGTTCACAGGACGAGTGAACTCCTCACCATCCATAGTTGTAAGAATCAAAACACCTCCAGGAAAGGCTTTCTTAACAACATATGGGCCTTCATAATTAGGAGTCCATTTTCCCCTAGAATCTGGTTTGAAAGATAGAATCTTCTTGAGCACAAGGTCACCTTCTCTGAACACCCGAAGTCTGACGTTCTTATCAAAAGTTTTCTTCATCCTCTGCTGATATAAGTGACCATGACACATGGAAGTCAATCTCTTCTCTTCAATCAAATTCAGCTGATCAAACCTGGTCTGACACCATTCAGCCTCAGTCAACTTGGCTTCCATGAGCACACGTAATGAAGGAATCTCAATCTCTACAGGGAGTACTGCTTCCATACCATATACAAGAGAGAAAGGGGTTGCCCCTGTTGAAGTGCGGATGAATGTACGATACCCGTGCAAAGCAAATTTGAGCATCTCATGCCAATCCTTATATGTGACAACCATCTTCTGAATAATCTTCTTGATGTTCTTGTTCGCAGCTTCAACAACCCCATTCATCTTAGGTCTGTAGGGAGAAGAATTATGGTGTGCAATCATGAAGTCTTTGCAAAGAGCTTCCACCATATTATTATTCAAGTTTGATCCATTATCAATAATGATCTTACTTGGCACACCATAACGGCATATGATTTGATTCTCGATAAACCTTACAAAAAATTGCTTGGTTACATTTGCATACGATGTCGCTTCAACCCATTTTGTGATGTAGTCTTTTGCCACCAAAATGAAACGATGTCCATTCGAAGCTTTGGGCTCAATCATCCTAATCATATTAATTCCCCACATGGAGAAAGGCCATGGGGAAGAAATAACATTTAGTAGTTTCGGAGGAACATGAATCTTATCAGTATAAATTTGACTTGTGGCATTTCTTCACAAACTTGCAACAGTCATATTCCATTGTCATTGCATGTCCATTGCATGTCCATTGGAATGAGTACCAAAGGAACCTTCATGCATTTAAGTCATCAACAAGTCTGCTTCGTGTCTATCCATGCATCTGAGCAGAACCATGTCGAAGTTTCTCTTGTACAGTATATCACCATTCAAGAAGAAATTATCGACTAATCTTCTAAAGTCTTCTTATCTTTCAAAGATGCCCCCGACGGGTAAATCTGACTCTGGAGGAAACACTTGATGTCATAATACCACGGCTTCTCGCCTTTGCCTTCTTCAACAACAAACACACGAGTTGGCCTATCAAGATGCATCACAGACAAATTGGGAACCTCATTCCAATACTTCACTACAATCATTGACGCCAATATTGTAAGAGCATCTTGTAGCGGTAAATTCATGATCATCAAGCTATTGACAAGCTATAGATCAAATAACAAGAGTCGCCACCGCACTTTTATTGTTTCCAAGGGAAAAGAGAAAAAGTACGAACAAAACCCAAAAAGTAAGAAATTTTCAAATCAAAACTAATAAAAAGTCAGAGATTACAAGTAAGGAGGGTGGTTAAACAGAGGGAAGGTGTTAGCACCCAATGTGTCCTTGGTACTCCTAGGGAGCCCTTTTTGTGTGCATATGTACTTGGTATATATTGATGTTTACAAACAAATAGAATAAGGGGATGAGAAAAGAATTCATTAATTATATTTTTGTGTTTGACAAGACCTTCGGTCTTGTGCCTACGTACCAACATAAAAAGTGAGGGATCAAAACCTCGTAGTTCGTGATACAAATTTCAAAGTGGATACATTACTTTTAACAAAATTTAAGTTTGAAAGGCACAAAGGCTTAAAAATGGTTTGAATGAGTTAGTTCTTTTTGTCTTTTTGAAAGTTTAGGTCAAGTATAGTTAAATCTATTTACAAGTTTGATTTAAGAAAAGAAGTTTGAAAATGCAATGGCATAAGGCCAAAGTTTCTATCTTTTTGCAAAAGTGGTCAAAGTTTAGAACAAAAGTAGTTCACACAAAGAAGATTTTGGAAAATGAAGGGAGAGATTTTGAAATTAAAGAAATGGGGAGAAGATGAAGAGACTATCCTATGTACAAAAGTTAAAAGTTTAGAGTTGAAAAGATCTGACCAAATGGGTAGCAATCCAATAGACAAGAATGTCAATAGAAACCCAGAATTCCCTTGACTTTTAGAATCAAGCAACATACAAATGCACAATTATATTATCTTGAAGAGCAAGGCATCAAATAAAGATGGCCACATCCAAGCTTATCCATTCCATGATCTTCTCCAAAATAGCCCATGTAACAGATGAATTCCACAAGTCACAGGTTCAAAATAACAGCTTCATAATGATCATATTGCAAATGAACTTAGAGATGTCTTCAAAGATGTATCAGATGAATTTCAAATTGCAAGCACTTGGTTTCTCAACAAGTTGGCATTGGCCAAGTCCTTTAGCATAGGAATGCTGCCGAAGTTCTATGTCCATTTGTCCAAGATCAAGCCAACAATCCACACAAAAGTCTTTTAGGGTTTTTGTTGTTATTATGTAGATTAATGGTCAAAGACCACACAAACAAGCAAAGTATACACAAGCAAAATATATCACACAATATGGTCCAAATGGACAAAGTAAAAATTGCATTATCATAAACAATTAGAATGATATGAACAATGGCAAATGAATAGAAACAAAAATTAAATGGCATTAAAGTAAAGGAATTGAAATTAAAAGTTAGTAGTTAATTGGTTAGAAGTTAGTATTGTTTTGCTTTTGCTTTTTAATTGAAGTCATTCTTTGGAGAACACTCAACCCACTTATCACAAGCATGGATCCTTGAACCAAGACATCTTCCCAAAGGAAGGGAAAAAGGCCAAGTTTCCACACAATACCATGAAAGAGAGGAGACTTACAATCTCACTAACTAGAATGCTTATGCCTTTTATGTCACAAATTTAGCGCTATGTTAAGCAATCGTAATTGGACTTATGTAAAAGTCACAATTATTTGAGGTCGGGCAATAAAATTTTGGTGTTAATACATGTTAGAGACATAGTATAATGGACTATGCTCATGAAACATACCACACACAAAAATAATATGCAAAAGGTGTGGCCTAATCTCATCCATACTCATGTCAATTTTTTAATCAACTAGCCTTAGGATTATGAGATATCGTAGGCCAAATGAAATGAATGAATGAAGAAAGGGAATAAGATGAAGTGGGAGGGGAATGGATCAAATCACAAATTGCTCAAAGGAGAACTTTTACCAAATTAATGTCATCCATTCATTTTGGGAGATGGAATGTACATTCCATCAATCCCCTAAATCCAATGATATTAATTTGACAAAGTCAAATCAACCTTGACTAAGGCCCAACAACAAGAGTCAAACATAAACAAGTCATCACAATTGGTCAACAAATTTATTTGGCATTTATTCAAATTTAAATACTAAAATAGTGCATTTAAATTAAATATGGTTTGTCCAATTCCTAAAACCTCATCAAAACACCAAAGAAATGGCCATGAGATTTATCATAGATCAACCAAGATCAAAGGACCTTGGAGAAAAAATTTCTTAATTTTTGGACATTTAAAAATATTTCTAAACAATTAAAAATAGATACAAAATCAATTAATTCATGAAAAATATTAATGTTGATCCAAAAAATAATTTTAATTCAGAATATAAAAGAGAAAAATATTTGAATTTTTATGGTGAAAGTCCCATATTTTTTGGATCAATATTGAATTTAATATGAATTATTGAAAATAATGCAATTAAAATGAAAATTAAAATATCAGAAAAAACGTAGACCACTTGATCTCCCTCATTAATTGAGGTGGCAGATCAAGTGGTCAGAAACGCACTATCCACGATGGACATTAGTCAGCGCGCCAAAATATTGGTAATTCAAATGCATGCTCTAGATTAAAATAAATCAAGAGGATCATGTGGCTGTGAGACATGCCAGCGCATGGCCGGAGCTGTAGCTCTGGTCTTCTTCTCCGGTGGACCTCACCGGACTGGTCCACCTTCAACCATCACCAAAATTAAAAACAAGGACATGATTTCAAAGTAAAAATGGCACTGAGTTCGAATCTGGCCTCAATTCTCTCTAACTCCAACTCCAAGTATATTGAGAGATACATGGAGTTGAAATTTGAGGTACATGAACTGAGTTGCTTCGATTTGGCCTCTAAGCAACTCAATCTTCTTGGCTACATTGGTAGGACTTCAGACAAACAAAGAATCAATATAATTGAGCAAGAATTAGAGAGAATCGAAGAGATTAAAATTTCTGGAAAATACCTTCAATGGAGGTCTGGATTCAACTGATCTTGCTCTTGCTCATGCTTGGTCTCACTCGAAATGCTTGCAGAAGAATGATTGAATGCTCAAAAGGCTGTGGATTCCTGGAGATTTGAATTTCAAAATAGTGGAAATTCAAACTCAAATTCAAGTGAATTTCTCAGGTTTATCCTAAGCATATGAGGCTCTATTTATAGCTGAATCCATTGCTTTTTGCACACTTGAATTCACTTTCCAAATTTGGTCATTGATGATGCGTGGGTGCATGGGCGCGCATAGGCCCATAAAACCATTGCCATAAGTCCACAAATGAGTGTGAGATAGTCTGAATTCAACTTGGATTGCAAGACAAGTGTACATTTTGATTTGAAGTTTGATCCTTGCCAAGTGATGACATCATCTTCATGCCATGCGCAGCCTATACATTCCTTGTCCAAAATGAATGAATTTGAGCTCTTTGGAAAGGTGAGATCAAGAGGAATAACTTTCATGTTTAACACTTTTACTTTTGGAGTTTGTAACTTGAAGAAATTTGAGGTGGAAGTTTGGAAATTTTTGACATATCCAAAATTTTCTAAGTGTCAAGCCATATGTCTCAATATTCCACCTTGCTTAACTTTTTACATGAGCTTCAAATGAGAAAACTGTCTTCATCAAAGTTGTATCTCTTTCAAAGACCTTAAAAATGGTCACAAATTTCATGTCATTTGTATTTGAAATGATAGAGTTATGCATTTTTGAAGTTTGGAAAAATCACTTGATCAATGGTATAGGTCAAAAGTGACCTATATTGTAACCTCATATCACATGCTCAAAAAAGTTGAATTAGCTCCCACTACCAACATCAAAGTTTAAGTAGACACATTGAATTTTATTGTGCAACTTGTAAATCTTTCATCTCATAAAAATTGAGCAAGTTATGGCCTTGGGAAGTTGACTTTCAAATTAGGGTTTAGACAAAATGACCCATAATGTTTCAACATAGAAAATGATTTTCCAAGAAAAACTATCTCTAGATCTCAACATGAAAGTGGTTTGGAATGTCATTTAGAGTAAGTTTTCTCTTGGAATAATTTTCATATGGTGAAAATTGTAGGAGATAGGGTCTAGGGAGACCTAGTTTTGATCATATGAATTCATCTGGCCAACCACCATCAACCAACTTGCTAACTTCCAATTCTCTTGACTTTCTTGGCTAATGGTAAATCATATATGCATAAGATGATGAAACTTAAAGTGTCCCTTGAGAAATTTGATCAATTGGTGAGATAGCTTGTTGGAGAAGTTACTCAAGATACCTAGTCAAACTAGGGTTTCCAAGGAAAATCACCCTCAAACTCTTGAAGAAAACTTGATAAATATAACATGCAGAGAACATTGGGACTCATATATGATGCTACAAACCATTCTTCGATCAATCCTTGGTTGTGCTCTTTGTTCATGAGGGTATCAAACCCTAGATGTGAATTTGATAGATTAATGGAGATCATGCCCTTCCTACAAAAGAGTTAGGCAAATGCAAAGACATATTTTTGATATTTTGGTTAGTGAAATGATAAAAAATACAAGTATGATACAATCACAAAGTGCTTGGTGATCTCTCCCAGAACAAACCCAATGAAGGAGGGGTAAGGAGGATGCCAAGGTATGATCCCAATGCTAATGCTTATGATGAAATTACATGAGGGATCTTAGGGTCAAAATTGGGGTCTTACACATCTGCCATCCGGTTTTCATCTCAAGGGATGTGATGAAACTCAACTTTTGTAAAGAAAGTTGAAATCCTCCTCGCACAATCTTTATATGGTACCAAACTGGGTTGATTCGTCTCCCATTCACCTTTGATCTGATTCACAACCAAAGCTGAATCTCCAAAGACATCTAAATACTTGATTCTGAGATTAATGGCCTCTTTGAGCCCCATAATGCAAGCTTCATATTCTGCCATATTGTTTATACACTTGAAAGTCAATCTAGCTGTAAACAGAAAATGCGTTCCCTGAGGAGTAATAATCACTGCCCCAATGCCATTACCATATTGATTAACAGCTCCATCAAATACCATGCCCAACAGGAACCAGGTTCTGGCCCTTCTTCAAGCAATGGTTCGTCATAATCTTTCATTTTCAAGTACAAAATCTCTTCATCAGGAAAATCATACTGCACTGACTAATAATCTTCAATCGGTTGGTGAGCCAAATGGTCAGCCAAGATACTACCTTTGATCGCTTTCTGAGATCGGTATTCGATATCATACTCTAATAACAACATCTGCCAACGGACAATTCTCCCAGTTAAAGTAGGCTTCTCAAATATATACTTGATTGGATCCATTTTAGATATCAACCAAGTGGTATGATTCAACATATACTGACGCAGACGCTTAGCGGCCCAAGCCAATGCGCAACAAGTTTTCTCAAGCATAGAATACCGAGTCTCACAGTCGGTGAACTACTTATTGAGGTAGTAAATTGCAAATTCTTTCTTTCTAGTCTCATCTTGCTGACCTGAACACAACCCATACTATCTTCAAGCACAGTCAAATACATGATCAACGGTCTTCCTTCCACAGGCAAAGACAAAATCGGAGGTTCAAGCAGATATTCTTTGATACTGTCGAAAACTTTTTGGAAATCTTCGGTACAATCACAAGATTGATCTTTCTGAAGAAGCTTGAATATAAGCGCACATGTGGTAGTCATGTGTGAAATGAATCGTGAGATATAATTCAAGCGGCCGAGAAAACCTCTGACTTGCTTATCAGTTTTGGGCGCAGGCATCTCTTGTATTGCTTTGACCTTGGCAGGATCAACTTCAATACCCCTTTCCCCGACAATAAAGCCCAACAACTTACTAGAACGGACACCAAAAGTACACTTATTGGGATTCAAGTGGAGTTTATACTTCCTCAAACGCTGGAATAGTTTCAACAAATGTTCAACATGTTCTTCTTCATCAATGGATTTAGCAATCATGTCATCGACATAAACTTCAATCTCTTTATGCATCATATCATGAAAAATAGTAGTCATTGCTCTTTGTTAAGTTGCACCAACATTCTTCAAACCGAAAGGCATCACTTTATAACTGAATATTCCCCTAGGTTTAATGAATGTAGTCTTCTCCATATCTTCGGGTTCCATCTTGATCTGATTGTATCCGGAAAATCCATCCATAAACGAAAAGACTTTGAATTTAGCAGTATTGTCTACCAACATATCAATGTGTGGCAGAGGGAAATCATGTTTCGGAATGGCTTTATTCAAATCTTTATAGTCGGCACACATGCGGACTTTTCCATCTTTCTTCGGCACATGCATAATATTGGCCACCCATTACGGATACTCAGCGGTCACAAGGAAACCGGCATCGATCTACTTCTGCACTTCTTCTTTAATCTTCACAACCATATGTCGCATCGCGCGAAAAACCGGCGGGAAAAGAAAGAACAACAGAGCCGCCACCGTGCGTTATTTATCCCAAAAGAGGGAAAGGAAACGCTCAGAGTAAACCTGGAAAGAACATGGTCTCGCGACCAAAAAGAATGGGTTCGGGAGTCGGTTATGCGAAGGGAAGGTATTAGCACCCCTACGCATCCGTAGTACTCTACGGGATCCACGCACACTAGAAAGGAAAATGGTTGCTAAACACTGCTCAAATATTCACACACACTGGCTGAAAGAGACAAAAGAAACTGACTGAAACTGACTCGGCAGGATGTCGCATCCTGGGCCTACTTAGTCTATCAGGCATAGACATCAGAGTCGAAGTAGTTCGGACTGGGGAAACGACACATGCTCGCTAGGATACCGCATCCTATGCATACGTATCTCCTTGGACGAAGGAGAATCAGAGCATTCGTAGCTCGGCTGACACGCACACAAACAAACACAAATAGGCAAACGTGGAGCCCGACTGCCAATCACTGGACTTATGTCAGCATCCGAACCTAAACGCACACAAGAAGGCAAACATGGAGCCTGAATGCCAATCACTGGACTTACATTGACATCCGAACCTAAACAACACAACAGATAGATAGGGAGTCTGGGACTCAGCCTACAACTGTCAAACACAAGCAAACAGACAGACAGCAAATGCTAAGGAGTCAGGGACTCGAGCCTAGCAAAGGTCAGACAACACACACAAAAAGAAAAAGGGCGCCCGGAGAGATCAGCTCAATCTCCTGCCTACATACTTCATCTGGTGTGAAGATCAGGGCGATGTAGTTCCCCTACGCAGGGATAAAGGACCTAGCCTAACCAGATAACAGAGGGAGACACAACTAGGGAGACTACGACTCGAGCCTAGACGTTATCATGCAAATCAACCCTAAGTTAAGGTTTCTAGCTAAATGGCACAAGGGCCAACCTATCCTAAGTATGGCTCACACAGGAAGCAAGCCACACACACTTAACTTGCACAGGAAGCAAGCCAAGCAAAACCTAACTTGCACAGGAAGCAAGCCAAGCAAAACCTAACTTGCACAGGAAGCAAGTCTAAACTAATCCTAACTTGCACAGGAAGCAAGTCAAACTATCCTAACTTGCACAGGAAGCAAGTCAAACTATCCTAACTTGCACAGGAAGCAAGTCAAACTATCCTAACTTGCACAGGAAGCAAGTCAAACTATCCTACAAGCACAGATAGCACACGCTATACACAAACAAGTGGCTCAAACAAGGGTTAGGTTTTAGTCAAGGGGTCATATCAACCTCGACAAACAAACCTCTGGAACTGGGTGAATGCGCTCTTAACCTTGCCATTGAGGGGCTAAGGTGAAGCAGATGAAAGGATGAAGTGAGGATGAGACCTCACAGCTCTTATCCCTGGCCTGGGAGAGCTCAAGACAAGAATGTGTGGGTTCAGAAAGTGGGAACCCCTCTACACATTTAAAACTGACTCAACTGTACAATTGTACAAGATCTTGGGTTTGTATCTGCAATGCATCAACACAGTGGTGTGAGCAAAGCAGATGACACACTGAATAGTGGGGGATAGATTGCATATCCCTACCTTCCACCAATTGCCTCTTCACTTAGGAGGTCTTTGACTCTATGCAAGGACAAAGTTAAACATCCACAAACATCGCCTCTTAAGGAGGGCTTCAGACAGTTGCCTGGCCAAGTAACAGGCCAGGTCTTCCAGACTACATGAAGAAAAGGAGACATACCTCAATGCAAATTGCTTATACAAGCAAAGCAAAGCAAAAAGTTCACAAGGAACTAAGCAACTAAAGCACCTATTTTGAAGGGCAATTGTGTTTTTGGAGTTGTTTGATGTCACTGAAGTGAGACAGTTGCTCAATGGCCCTCCTGATGATGAATGGATGAAAAATCCTTTGACTTGTGGAGGCTTTCAATGTTCAACTTTGATGTTTGGGACTGGTTTGGTAAAATGCCAAAAGCAAAGTGGATATGTGATTTGCATTAGTGAAGTTTCCTTGTTTTTTGGTTTAGATGTGGTGACAGGATTTTTGAAATTCAAAGCAAAATGGCCAG
Organism: Lathyrus oleraceus; assembly: GCF_024323335.1. Taxonomy (NCBI): domain Eukaryota; kingdom Viridiplantae; phylum Streptophyta; class Magnoliopsida; order Fabales; family Fabaceae; genus Lathyrus; species Lathyrus oleraceus. The sequence continues at coordinate 149,890,506 of NC_066582.1, read as the reverse complement.
GTGAGGTTTTGGAGGTATCCTTGGACAGGTTTTGGAAAGTGTGGTCTTTTTTAGAGGAATGAATGATGTGTGCAGTTGGTCATATTTTGGTATTGTAGACAAGGTTTGGACAGCAAAAAGCACAAGCAAAGTGAGAGCCTTTTTGAGTTTGGACAGGAAGATTAAAATGCAAGTAGCAGGGTCAGTTGAGAGAGTGAGGTTTTGTTCAGTTGGTTTTTCCTAGTCATGAAAACCAATCCAGTTCTGCCTGCAATGTGTTTTTCGACAGCTCTAAAAAGCAACAGCAAGGTGCATTGAGTGAATTTTGATCTGTTCAGTTGGTTGTGTTGGTTTCAAAATGGTGGAAGGATTTTGAAGTGGCCATGATGAAAAGTTGAGATGAATGGTGTTAAGCAAAAGCCAGGTTTGGCTCCTTAGGGGTTCTTGACAGACAAGTTGGAAAAAAGTGAAGGTTGTTTGTGGTATGCTACTTGTTTGGGGGCAGAAAATTGTGAGGAAATGTTGGGTTGAGCAGGTTTTATGTCATGTTAGCAAGGCAAGGTTGGACTGGCTTGTTGCTATTTTGCTGGTTCTTGTTATGACAGCCAATGATCTATGCCAAGCAAGCAAGGATGAAGTTGGAAAAAAGTGAAGGTAGGTTGTGCAATTGTTGGTTAGGGTGGCTCATGACAGAAAACGAGGGGAGGTTTGATGTTAAGCAAGAGCCAAGATTTTGTTGGAAGTTTTTGACAGCCAGTTTGAGAAATGCCAAGGCCAAAATCCTGTGATGCTGCTACTGCTACTGGTTTTTTTAAATGACAAGGGATGGTATTTCATCTACTGTTAGAAGCATGGCAAGGTTGGTTCGTTGTGTTTGTAAGGTTTTTGATGACAGGAAAAAAATGAAATGAAGTTAACAGCTAGGTTAGTTTTTTGAGAGAATGTGTTGGTTTGCTGTAGCAGGGTTTTTTGTTTTGAGCAATTGCCAAAGTCCTTTTTCTGCTGCAGTATTGTGACAGACTTTTTAGAGGAATGGCCAAGGGTGCTTGTGGTCTTGTGGTTTGTGGTATGGCTTGGCAGGATGGATGCTTGCCTATGCTGTTACTGTCCTCAAAAGGACAGAAAATACACCCTAAGTCTGCTGCATGGTACGGAGGTATGGTTGTCCTTTTTGAAATGCAAGGCAAGTGAGCTTTTAGAATAAGAATGCAATGATCAATTTGCCTTGGCCAAAAATGTTTCTTTTGTCATGCTGCCCTTGCTACTACTGTTTTCAAAAAGGACAGAAAATGCATTACCAATAAAGACTGCTATTGAGTGTCCCTTTTGGTGGCAGGGCAATTTTTACTGTGGTATTTGACAGAAAATTTCTAAATGCCAAAGCCAAGTGAATGAATTATTGGATGAGTGATTTTTCTATAGATTTGGTGCTGTCCAAAATGTGTTTGACTATGCCTTCAAATACTGTGTAGCACGACAGAAAGAAATGGTGCTTTCTTCTTGTGACAAGCCAAGCCAAGGTGTGTCTTTTAGAATCTTAGAGCATCCATCAATGAAACTTAGTTATGTTGGTCTCTAGGCTGCCATTGCATTTCCAAAGTGGCAGCAGAAAAAAATGCACAAGGTCTGGTGTTTGGTCCTTTTTTTGCTTTCCCTTGACAGTCCTTTCCCTTGAAGAATGGCCAAAAGGTGAAACTCTATTGATGAGTGAAAGGAGTGGTTAGCCTACTGTGCTGCTAATGTCCTCCATCTGCAGAAAATATGATGAGGAGGTATGTTGTTATGGTCATGGTACAAGTATGGTTGTGGAAGCATGGTGAACACATGTACTTTTGCCCAATTTTTAGCAACTAAGCATGGCCTTCTATTGTTGTTGGTTTTGGCTGCAAGATAAGGTCTCAAATGACAAAAAAATGCTGCATAATTGCTGTTCTTTTGAGGTACAAGGCAAGGCATGGTGGAAGCATAGACAAGTATGGTGCATTTGTACCTTTCTTATAATTCAAGCAACCAAGTGTAGATTCACATGTGCTGCATAATTTGACTTTGCAAACACATTCTAAATGAAATTTATGAGCTGTTCCAATTGGCCAAATGTTGAAAAAAAGTTTAAATCAAAAAGTCAACTCTTGGTCAAACTTACATTTAAATGAAAAAGGTCAAAATATGCCATTTTGATTGGTGAAGTTTTGGCTCATGAAATTTATATTTTTGGAAAGAGGGGATCAAATGTGACTTGTAGGAAAAAACCCCACCAAATTGGTCAAACGGTTTGAGAGATATGGCCTTCTGAAGTTCAAGATTTTCTGAAATCGATTCGATCATAACTTGCCAACCACACATGGGAATTGAGAGTTCTAGGACTTTTTGGAAATGGGAGAACAAGATCTTCAACTTTCATGTTGGGCAAAAATTCATTTGAGGCTTGTATCAAAATGTAGGTTTGAGGATCAAGACTTTCCATTTATGGTAAGTTTCAGTTACAGGCCCAGTTTCCGTTTTGGGAAATTTTTGATCTGGCTTCAAATTCTTCCATGATGGTGTTTGGCATGATATATGATGACTATTTGGACATGAATGAACTCTCACAAACCGATTCCAATCATCAAATCACTGATTAAATGGACAGTTGACCAACAGTTGACTTTTAGGGTTTCTGTCTGATTGTGCATTGACTGATGACTTCCAAACCCTAATTCCTTGAGAACTTGACTTCAAATGATGTCCCAAGTTGTATGAACTCTTGATTATTAACCATGGTGCCCAAATTCTACAAGAATGACCACCAACCATTGCCTTGACTGACAGTTGACTTTTTTAGGGTTTTTGACTGTCTGTGTATGAACTGATGACCTCTGAGCCTTCAATCCTTGACCAAAATACTTCAAATGGATCCCCAAGTCATGTGAACTTGTTGGACAAACCCCAAGGCCTTGGTTCAATGAAAAATTCCTTTGCTTGCTTGGTTGACTGATCAGGAGATTAGTTTGACCTAATTTCTGATTGCTTGCTCTTGAGGCAACTGAGGGACAATGCAAATGCTATGCAATGGATCATGATATGCTATGACCTATTATGAAAATGTATGCATAATGATAGGTGCAAATTTGAGGTGCTACAGCTGCCCCTATTCAATCAGCTGGGAACCCGAATGGATGATAGCAACGGCTGTCAGACTTTCAGGGTAAGCAGGGATTGAATACCAAAGAACCGTAGAATTTGCACAGACTGGATATAATACAAAAGAACCACGTCATTTACTGATGACAACCGCAATTGACAACTTCAAAAAGGTGAAACCATTTACCGATGGTTGAAGAACTGGAATCTTGATATTTACCGGTATCAACTTCAACACGACCATTTACCGATGGCGGCTGGGGAAAACAAACTTCCGAAAAAACAAAACCATTTACCGATGGTTAGAACTGGAACCTTGATATTTACCGATATCAACTTCAGCAAGACCATTTACCGATGGCTGCTGGGAAACAGATTTCTGAAAAGCAAAACCATTTACCGATGGTTAGAACTTGATATTTACCGATATCAACTTCAGCCAGACCATTTACCGATGGCTGCTGGGAAACAGATTTCTGAAAAGCAAAACCATTTACCGATGGTGAGAACTTGATATTTACCGATATCAACTTCAGCCAGACCATTTACCGATGGCTGCTGGGAAACAGATTTGATGTAGAAAGGAAGCGAGACCATTTACCGATGGTGGCTTCAAAGAATTTTGACATTTACCGATGTCAAACTTAGCAAGACCATTTACCGATGGCTGCTGCAACTGGGAATTCGATATTTACCGATATTGAAGAAAACTGGGCCATTTACCGATGGCGTCTCCACTTGGGGAGAAACAAAATCTTTGTGGAATACCAGACAAGACGTTTACCGACGACTTCTGGGGATTTTGATTTTATTGACCAGACATTTACCGATGACTGGGATGAGACTCGATGTTTACCGACATCGAAAGATGATGTTTACCGACATCAAAAGAAATGACCAGACATTTACCGATGACTGGGATTGAGAAATTTATTAGGGAAAACAAATATTTGCACTGAAAACCAGGTAGGACATTTACAGATGACTCTACTGGGGATTGCTAGCTGAGAATTATCAGACATTTACCGATGACTGAGGAAAAGACTCGATGTTTACCGACATCGAAACAATGGTGTTTACCGACACCAAAAAAGATGGCCAGACATTTACTGATGACTGGATAAAATATCCGATGTTTACAGACACCGAAACAATGGTGTTTACCGACACCAAACAATGATGACCAGACATTTACTGATGACTGGAGAGAAAACTCGATGTTTACAGACACCGAAACAATGGTGTTTACCGACACCAAAAATGATGACCAGACATTTACTGATGACTGGAGAGAAACTCGATGTTTACAGACACCGAAACAATGGTGTTTACCGACACCAAAAATGATGACCAGACATTTACTGATGACTGGAGAGAAACTCGATGTTTACAGACACCGAAACAATGGTGTTTACCGACACCAAAAATGATGACCAGACATTTACTGATGACTGGAGAGAAACTCGATGTTTACAGACACCGAAACAATGGTGTTTACCGACACCAAAAATGATGACCAGACATTTACTGATGACTGGAGAGAAACTCGATGTTTACAGACACCGAAACAATGGTGTTTACCGACACCAAAAATGATGACCAGACATTTACTGATGACTGGAGAGAAACTCGATGTTTACAGACACCGAAACAATGGTGTTTACCGACACAAAAAATGATGACCAGACATTTACTGATGACTGGAGAGAAACTCGATGTTTACAGACACCGAAATGATGGTGTTTACCGACACCAAACAAAGAAACACACGCGGGTGCTAGCATGACACTTACTGGTATCACAAGAACGACATCTTAGATATGTCAAGGCAAGGCTGAACACTTGCTGGGGGTCTCACTGGAGAGAAACAAACTTTCTGTCACCATCGGGTGAGGAAATAAACCTCTGTCACCATCGGGTGAGGAAATAAACCTCTGTGGGGAATAAACAATTCTGAATGCTGTCAAGAGCAACTGTAGCAGTCTTGCCGTGCTGATGTTGAATGAAATGATCCGCCTCTGCTGGGGATACGGTCTGATGAAGCTAACACATGAATGCATATGTTTGAATTTTTCTATGGCGTAATGCTCCATATTGAATGGGAATGCTACGCAATTTGAGGATGCAATGATTACTACATGTAAAATGCAAATGAACCCTGGCTAGGGAGCCGAACTGATCAGATACTCTGACTCTGTGGGGAGACTCCTCTTAGGGGAATACTCTGCGGGGAACTCTGCTTGAGGAATGGTAAAGCGACTTCACACTCTTGTTGAAGAAGAGCACTGCTGCTGGGGAAGGGTAAACTCCGCCGGGGATATCCTTCAGTCCACAAGTAGGATAAATGTTGGAGATAAATTTCAGTGAACCTGCCTCACTCGAGGAGGAAATCGGCAAATACAGGCCTGCTGGGGATAGGCAATCCTCAGATCTGTTGGAGAATAGAAGGCACTATCCACAGACGTCTTCGCGGGGGAACATAGCTATGATAGCTTCCAAACTTGCTTGGGGAAAATATCTGTTGAGGAAACGTCCTCACATATGCCCATCTGAAAAAACAACACAACAAAATGCCCCCAGGGGATACATGGACAAGATACGCTCAAGTGTCCTCAACATTCAAAATGATTTTCAAATGTTTCATCTTTCTGCACATTATTGTGTGGCCTTCATGTTCTTATATGCAATGCTTATCAAAAATTCGGACATTTTTGCAAACAAAACAGTAAAAACAAAAACAGAAAAGCTATTTATCTGAATAACGATTTTTATTGATCGAAAATGTGCCTGAAGAGGCAAATACATTAGGAAGCAATTCCTAGAAAGAGGTAATTGCGTACAAAAGGAAAATTCTATCCTAATGGCAACGTGAACACAGCATCCACTATTTCCCAATTCTGTTATAACTCGCAGATCATCAGTTTTCCTCCCAACTCCTTGCTTTCTGAGAAGAATGACTGGACAGGTCACATCTTTCGAGATGGCAGACGACAAAGCTCGATGAAGTACAGACAACTCAGACTGTAGTCTTCGCTTTAATCCCTAACTTTTGCCTGGATCGCCCTTTCGGGTTTTCAATCCACCGGGATACCCATTTTTGCCTAAGCCGCCCTCGCGGGTTTTCGACTTACCGGGTGTACACATTTTTTATTTTTATCCCTAATTTTTGCCCGAACCTTTATTTCTGTTTTTTTTTTGTTCGTCGGGATGCCCATTTTTGCCTGGACTCTTTTTTTTTGTCCAGCGGGTCAATTTATGCGAAGTATTTTTTGACTACATCTGAGTTGACAGGAGACGGAAAATCTTCACCATCCATAGTTGTAAGCATCAAGGCCCCACCGGAGAAAACCTTCTTCACAACATACGGACCTTCGTAATTAGGAGTCCACTTGCCCCTGTTATCTGTACCGGGAGGGAGGATCCTCTTCAAAACTAAATCACCGACCTGATAGCTTCGAGGACGCACTTTCTGATCAAAGGCTCGCTTCATCCTTCGCTGATACAACTGTCCATGACATACAGCTGCTAGCCGTCTTTCCTCGATAAGGCTCAACTCGTTAAACCTTGTTCGGATCCACTCGGCTTCGTCTAGCTTGACATCCAATAAAACTCTCAGAGAAGGAATTTCCACTTCAACAGGTAGGACAGCTTCCATACCATACACCAGGGAGTAAGGGGTTGCCCCGGTCGACGTACGTACTGAGGTACGGTACCCATGCAAAGCGAAAGGCAGCATCTCATGCCAATTCTTGTACGTAACGACCATCTTCTGCACAATCTTCTTGATATTCTTGTTTGCCGCTTCTACAGCACCATTCATCTTCGGTCTGTAAGGAGAAGAATTGTGATGTTCGATCTTGAAATCTTTACAAAGCTCTTTCATCATCTTGTTATTGAGATTCGAACCATTGTCAGTGATGATTCTCTCAGGAACTCCATAACGACAGATGATTTCTTTCTTGATGAACCGGGTAACCACTTGTTTGGTAACGTTAGCGTAGGAAGCTGCTTCCACCCATTTGGTGAAGTAGTCAATCGCAACCAAGATGAAGCGATGTCCATTTGAAGCAGCAGGCTCAATCTTCCCAATCATATCAATGCCCCACATGGCAAACGGCCAAGGCGAATTCATGATATTCAGAGGGCTTGGTGGTACATGCACCTTATCAGCATAGATTTGACACTTATGGCACTTCCGAGCATACTTGAAACAATCGGATTCCATAGTCATCCAGTAATAACCAGCTCTCAGCAATTTCTTCGACATTGCATGACCACCAGCATGGGTACCAAACGAACCCTCGTGCACTTCTTGCAATAACATGTCTGCTTCGTGTCTATCCACGCATCTGAGCAAGACCATGTCAAAGTTCCTTTTGTATAGCACATCATCCTGATTCAAATAGAAGCTTCCAGCTAGCCTCCTCAGGGTTTTCTTGTCGTTCTTCGACGCACCGTCAGGATACTCCTGAGTCTTGAGGAAATTCTTGATGTCATAATACCATGGCTTCTCATCAATCGCAACAGACTCGACTGCAAACACATACGCAGGCCTCTCCAGTCGATTCACCGCAACATGTGGCACATGATTCCACCAATGAACTTTGATCATGGACGACAAAGTAGCCAAGGCATCAGCCATTTGATTCTCATCCCGGGGGACGTGATACAACTTCACTTTCTTGAAGAACGTCAGTATTCTTCTGGTGTAATCTCTATACGGAATCAAATGCGGCTGATTCGTATTCCAATCTCCGTTGACCTGGTTGATCACTAGAGCTGAATCTCCAAATATATCAAGAGTTTTGATCCTCAGATCAATGGCTTCTTCTATCCCCATGATACAAGCCTCATACTCAGCTTCGTTGTTGGTGACGTCAAACGTCAATCTGGCAGAAAAAGGTATATGAGCACCTTTGGGATTGATCAACACTGCCCCAACACCGTTACCATTCATATTCACAGCCCCATCAAACATCAGTGTCCATTTGTCATCCGGGTCCGGTCCTTCCTCGACGAGAGGCTCTTCGCAATCTTTCATCTTAAGATACATGATGTCTTCATCAGGGAATTCAAACATCATAGGCTGATAATCTTCAATCGGTTGTTCGGCGAGATAGTCTGACAGAATACTACCTTTGATGGCTTTTTGTGACGTGTACTGAATGTCATACTCTGTTAAGATCATCTGCCAACGGGCAACACGTCCGGTGAGAGCTGGTTTCTCAAAGATGTACTTCACTGGATCCATCTTAGAAATCAACAAAGTGGTATGGTTCAACATATACTGTCTTAGTCGGCGAGCAGCCCAGGCCAAAGCACAGCAAGTTTTCTCGAGCAGTGAATATCTTGTTTCACAGTCGGTAAACTTTTTGCTAAGGTAGTATATGGCATGCTCTTTTCGACCAGACTCGTCATGCTGTCCCAATACACACCCCATCGAGTTCTCAGTCACTGACAGGTACATTATCAGAGGTCTCCCTGGAACTGGAGGTATAAGGATTGGAGGTTTCTGTAAATACTCCTTGATTTTGTCAAAAGCTTTCTGACAATCATCATTCCACTTGATCGCTTGATTCTTCCTGAGCAGTTTGAAAATTGGTTCACATGTAGCAGTTAGATGAGATATGAACCTTGCAATGTAGTTCAATCTCCCTAAAAACCCACGGACTTGCTTCTCCGTTTTCGGTTCAGGCATCTCTTGAATAGCTTTGACTTTTGCTGGATCAACCTCAATCCCTTTCTCACTGACGATGAAGCCTAAGAGCTTCCCTGATCTCACCCCAAACGTACACTTGTTCGGATTCAACCTCAGCTTGAACTTCCTCAACCGGTCGAACAGCTTCTGTAAATTAACCAGGTGCTCCTCTTCTGTCTGCGACTTCGCGATCATATCATCTACGTACACTTCAATTTCTTTGTGCATCATGTCATGAAAAAGAGTCGTCATTGCCCTCTGATAGGTAGCACCAGCATTCTTTAGCCCGAATGGCATCACCTTATAGCAGAACGTGCCCCAAGGTGTAATGAATGTCGTCTTTTCCATGTCCTCTGGCGCCATCTTGATCTGATTATATCCGGAGAAACCATCCATGAAAGAGAATACCGAGGATTGAGCCGTATTATCAACCAATACATCGATGTGAGGTAATGGGAAATCATCTTTCGGACTCGCTCTGTTCAAATCCCGGTAATCGACACACATTCTGACTTTACCATCCCTCTTCGGCACAGGAACGATGTTGGCCACCCACGGTGGATAACTGGTGACAGCCAGAAAACCCGCATCCCACTGCTTCTGAACCTCTTCCTTGATCTTAGTTGCCATGTCAGGACTCGTTCTACGAAGCTTCTGCTTGACCGAAGGACATCCTTCTCTAAGAGGTAATCGGTGCATCACAATATCTGTATTCAAACCAGGCATATCTTGATACGACCAGGCGAATACCTCCACATATTCTCTCAGCATCTCAATCAGCCTCTTCTTGACAGAGTCCTCTAAAGCAGCCCCAATCTTGATTTCTCTTTCGTCGTCCTCAGTACCCAGATTAACAGTTTCCAACTCCTCCTGATGAGGTTGGATGACCCTTTCCTCCTGCTTCAGTAATCTGGCCAATTCTGCAGGGAGTTCACAGTCTTCCTCACTCTCCTCTTTAGCTTGGTAGATGGGATTGTCGAAATCATACTGAGCCATAACAGAACTGTTCATAGCGAATGCCATAAGATCGCTTCTGCATGTTTAATGCTTTGTTTTTAGAAAAAGAGTTCAAAAAGGTCATAAAAAATAAAAACATTGCCATTTTTATTGTTTTTGGAAAAGAAAATGAAAACAAAAAATAGAAAGACAGGGATCACAAAGTTTGTTCAAAAAATGTCCTTCATTAATGATAATCATTAAGACATGATGAGGCCCTACAAAAATGAATCACTACGCCTTGGGCAGAACGTAGGATTTTCATGCAAAATGACAAAACAACAGAAAATTACTCTGTTAGAAGAGTAACTTGAACCACTTCTTCAGCCGTCCAGTTGTTGATAGACCCCCCTGGTGCACACGGGCGAACCCAGTTGTCCAAATCACAATCGCTGTCACAGTCTTCACTACCGGTTGCAGAGACGTCGCCATGATTCATCAGCCCAGCGCTGGTAAAGGTACTCGGACCCGCTTGACCATTCTGCTCTGCTAGGAGAGGCTCATAACCAACACCAAATTTGTCTTCTTTAACCGGCAAATCCACCATCTTGCCCCAGCCTTCAGCTTTGCCAGAATCAACAACTTCCTTAGCCTGCTTGTAAGAAGTAATTGAAACACCTGGCTTTTTCTGCTCAGCGTACGCCACTTTCTCAAGAGCCACAGTCTCAAACGCCTGGCATAAGGTTTCGTGGATCTCGCCATCTACCTCAACATATTTGAACGAGGATAGATGACTCACCAGAATTTCCTCTTCACCGCACACAGTCACAATCTGACCGTTCCAGACATACTTGAGCTTTTGATGGAGAGTCGACGAGACTGCCCCTGCTGCATGAATCCATGGACGCCCCAACAAACAACTATAGGCAGGCTGGATGTCCATAACATAGAGGATGATATCGAATATCTCAGGACCTATCTTCACAGGCAAGGTAACTTCCCCACACACGGAGCGTTTGGATCCGTCGAAAGCACGAACGATCAGGTCACTGGGATTAAGCACAAACCCTTCCGCATCAATCTTCCTCAGAATCTGCTTAGGCAACACATTCAGCGACGACCCGGTGTCTACCAATACGTGAGACAACACTGCCCCCTTGCACTCCATGGTGATGTGCAAGGCTTTGTTATGGTTTCGCCCTTCAGGTGGTAAGTCCAGGTTGGTGAAACCTACACCATGTCTGGTGCTCACATTGGCCATCACACCCTCCAGTTGATTGACAGAAATCTCTTGAGGTACGTAAGCCAGATTCAACATCTTCAGCAAGGCATTACGGTGTGCCTCAGAGCACATCAACAGTGAAAGTATAGAAATCTTGGACGGAGTTTGATTCAACTGGTCTACAATCTTGTAGTCACTCTTCTTGATTATCTTCATAAACTCCTCCACGTCCTTCTCAAACGACCCCTCGGGCGCTTCTTTCTGAACAGGCTCTTCCTCAACCACAGCTTGCTTACCCTTTGCTCTGGCGAGAGCCTCAGCATTATTGTCCCTCAAAGGCTGCGGTGCGAACAGACGACCGCTTCTGGTAAAACCTCCTGGACCCCCTACATTATCCACAGCCGGACCAACAGTTGCAGGAACTCTATTCGGTAAACCAATTGTCACTGGAGCTTGATTCACTGGTCTCGTCTGACTTTCAGCCCTTCTGTAATTGCGGTGAGCATTATCATACTTCCACCGCACGGCTCTACTATTTTCAACAGCCCTTCTTTCAGACGCAACGATAGTAGTTGGAACATTGATGGTTACAGGCACAGGAATGGTAACTGGGGTACCATTTGCTGCAGGTGCACTGACAATCCTTTGTCCACGTTCTTCAGACGGTTTAAAGTAAATGGTGATAGTTGACGCTGTTCCACGATCTTTTACAGCCCTACTGAATTGCAAACAACCTTCATCCATCATACCCTGGATACCGGTCCTCAACTGGTCGCAACCATTCTCAGATTCTGCACAGCCCAAACAATTCTCATCACAGCCCGGGTAGACACCCCCATTCAGCAGACGGCCCTTCACAACTAGCAGAGAAGTCTGAACATCATCAACATTAACAACCAGATCTTCAGCTTCTTTCCCTTCAATATTGTTCACTCTATGCCCACCATGCTGAGGCATAGGGTTGTTTACGACGTTAGGCACTGGAGCGAAGTTGATTGCCTTGGCATCGATCAAATCTTGAACCTTGTGCTGGAGAGCTCGACACTTCTCAGTATGGTGGCCTGGTGCCCCAGAATGAAAGTCACAACGGACGTTGGCGTCGTATCCAGGAGGCAATACTGTAGGCGGAGCCATTGTACGCAACTCAATCATCCCCAACCTGAGTAGTTCGGGTAGTAGCTCTGCGTAAGACATAGGCAGAGGATCAAATTTTCTATCAGCCTGTAACTTCTGCCTAGGCTGATAAGGACGTTGCTGTTGTTGCTGTTGTTGTTGTTGCGGTTGTTGAACCCTTTGTTGTTGTTGACGAGGTTGAGGTGCAGGAATGGTCACTGCAGCTACTGGGCGATATTGATCTATGTTTGCATTTGCTCTGTACACACCCCCTCTGTGTTGTACAGCGTTAGTCTCTCCTTCTCTACGGCGAGGTGCCCCAGAGAAGGGTTTCTTCGAAGATGAAGAAGAACCCCCATCATGAATCCTTCCAGCCTTGATTAAACTTTCAGTTCTTTCGCCACAGATGACGACATCAGAGAAACTACCGAATGGGCAGCTCCCCATCCGATCCATAAACACACCTTGAAGAGTACCAATAAACATATCTGTCAACTCCCTCTCCAGCATAGGGGGTTGAACTCTAGCAGCCAGTTCACGCCACCTCTGGGCATACTCCTTGAAACTTTCATTGGATTTCTGACAAAGACTCTGCAGCTGAGTCCGGCTCGGTGCCATGTCCATGTTGTGTTTGTACTGTCTGAGGAATGCTTCACCCAAATCCCTCCAACATCCGATAGAATCTCTTTTCAAATCCATGTACCAGTCCAAAGAAGCCCCAGATAGACTATCTTGGAAAAAGTACATCCACATCTTCTCGTCGTCAGTGTACGCGGATATCTTTCTGTAGTAGGCCTGCACGTGGGTGCGAGGGCAGGAGGTACCGTTGTATTTGTCAAATGATGGTGCCTTGAACTTGTATGGGATTCTCAGACCTTCAACTAATCCCATGTTTGTAACATCAAAACCGAGGGAGTTCTGACATTCCATAGCTCTAATCTTCTCAGCAAGGGCCTCAACTTTACGATCTCTCGCATCATTTCTTCCCGGAACATCTCCGTCTTCGCTGAGCATAGAGAACAAATCTTCTTGTCTATCAACAATCGGAATTCTGTTACGGGCCGGAGCATGAATGACTCTGGCATTAGCAGCATCTGGAGCGATTGGTTGACCGTCGATTCGAATACCCCCCAACTCATCACCTACAGCATAGTTGTTGATGGCAGCAGCAGGAGTGTCAGGGACTGGGTTCCCCTCTGGCGGAGCATGGTTGGGCGGTGGAGTTGCAGCTTCTTGCCTCTGAACTAGAGCTCGGAGTTCTTCTTGTCCTTGCGCAACCCCTTGCATCATGTGCATAAACTGGGCCATGTTAGCCCTCATCTCAGCTATCTCGGTTTGAAACTGGTCCATATTCCTCTGATGGTTGAGTCTCGTTGAGTAGCGGTGCGGTCTTTGATCAGCTATCCTGCCTGGACACAGGAATCACAGTGAGAAGTCGGCACAAGAACACCTGTTATGCAAATGAGATGAGTATGATGCTAAATGATGCGTATGATGCACATGATATGCTCATTTCTCAGGCATTCAAAGAGCCTGACCCATCCTGAAAAGATGGCAACCTGCAACAACAAGAGAACAAAAGATACAGGGAAATACTGACAACCTTATCTATTAATAAGGGTAAACAGGTCGTGCAACCAAGTCGACCGAACATTCGAATAATCAGAGTACAAAGAAATGAATCCCATCCAACAAGCCTGGAGGTGATTCTCATCAAAAAGATCCAAAACGGAGTACAAGCAAATGAATCCCTTCCAACAAGCCTGGAGGTGATTCTCAACAAAATATAACAAAGATACTATCTAAGACAGACGGTCTTCCGGAATGAGGGTCTTCAGGTAATGGCACTGGTCTATCAACAGTGTGCATTCTGAACATTCTGGTAGAGGGGTAATCTTCTCCTTCAACTGCCGTCTAAGCTCTACCACTTCTCCTCTAAGGTGGTTCTCTGACGCCTGTCTCAAGTCTACTTCCTTCTTCAACTGGATGTCTTTATCTCTGAGTTGCTTCTCCAAGTCTCTGATCTTCTTCTGATAGCTGGCCTCAACCCTCTGCAACCTCAAACACTCCCTATGCTCTGCATCCAACATGGATTCCATCTCCTTGTAAGATCTCTTCTTGCTCCTTGCTCTGCTAGCATCTTCTCCTTGCACTTCCCTGAGTTGATGAGCCAGGTTCAACCTATCAGCTTTGGTTTTGTACAACTCCATCTGGGTGTCTTGCTCCTTCTCCCTCAGACGACGACTCTCCATTAGGGCTTGCTTATAGTGTTCAGCAGACACACTATCAGCAAGGATCAAAGGTGGTTGCTCTTGCAACGGCTCCATCCTATCATAGGGTAGCAGCAAAGTTTCCACCCTCTTCTTTACCCAATCGGTGTAATCGGGCATTGCAATGGCAAACTTCTTCCCTAAGACGGATCCATCCTTCACTCCCACATCTCTCCAGGCTTTCCCTATCTGCTCCAACTTAGCAGGGTCATCCTTCTTCTCAAAACAAAAACTCTCGGCCATCTCAGCTTCGAGCGGTCTTTCACTCATAACAAACCCTAGCTGGCGAAGAGAAAGAACTGGATTGTAGTTGATGCAACCTTTGGTCCCTATGAGTGGCACGCTCCGGAATTCACCACAACTTATGATGACATCCTTCACATCCATCCGGTACGACTGCCACCTGATGTCATAGGAAGTGAGCGACATGACCCTCTGAGTCCACTTAAGAGTGCTCTGGGTATCCACAAATGGTCCACTGGCTGGCAGAAGAGACATGAACCATTTGAACAGAAGAGGTAGGCAACACCTGATGGCTCCTCCCTTACCATGCCTGCTGTGAATGGCATAGTAAGTATCTGCTAGAAGAGTAGGGATTGGATTCCCTCTGATGAAAATGCTGATAGCAGTGAAGTCAATAAAGTTTGGCATACTGGGAAATAGGATGATACCATAGATCATGGCAGCTAACTGTGCGTGAAAAACTTCCCAATTCCTCTTTTCTGCTTCAACTCTGGCTACTCTCAACAGGAACTTCAATGGCAGACCTACAACTTCCCCACAGGGCTTCCAATTCTCACCAACTTCCTTGACATTCATTCGTAGAGCTCTGGCAATCAATCGGAAATCGACCTCCTTTGGGACGTCCAAAAAGGGAATCTGATGCTGAATAGGGATACTCAACAGGATAGAATACTCCTCGAGAGTAGGTGCAAGCTGATAATCCTGGAAAGTGAAGCATCTGAGCTCTGGGTCATAAAACTGTAGCAGTGTCTGCAAAGGCACCGGATCCACTACTGTCTTCAGTACTGTCAAGATATCTCCATACTGTCCAACGAAATTCTTCAGACGATCATCTGTCACAAAGCTACCCAACTCAATCAGTGAAGTCAACGGCTCACGATGAAAGCTGTAGGAACAGGTCTTCCGCTTCGGCTCGGGGACCGTTGCCATCTCTATCAGTAGACAAGCTCTGGAATGTACCTGAGAAATGATATGCATGCAGAGATTAGTTTTTTTTTTTTTTTTTCTTTTTTTTTTTTTTTTTTTGTTTTCTCTTTTTTTTTTGATTTTTTTTTTTATTGCGTTTCTTTTGAAAAATAAATATGCTATGATGCAAATGATGCAGACTGGACTGGCTGGTTGTGCAAACTCTGATACTAGGTCAAAGCTTCAGTCAAAATCAGAACATAAATCCCACTTAAGGTTTACTGAACACTGTCTGAACACAAAGTCACCATCAGAACCAAGTCACCAACAGAACCGAGTCACCAACGGTACCTGTAATGAATAACCCTTCCCCACTCACGGGTGTAGTCTAGGCCAGGGTAAAGCTTGAGAGAAACGCAGCATAAATAACCTTTCGCAGAATACTGTCATATACACACCCGAAGTATGTAACGACAGCATCCCACCAGGGTCTGAACTGCTCGTGATATCAATGTTCCGCTAAGTGGCGCCATACCACCCGCTTCCCATGAATCACTCTATTCCTAGGTATCCTAGATTGCACTCATGGTCTGGGTATTGGACCTTTTACCTCAACTGACTCTTCCCCCCACACAGAGAGAAACAAACAACCAGCCAGGTGAACAGATGAATAAATGCAAACATTAATGCAAACATAAATGCAAACAATAGACAATGAATGCAAACAGTAAATAATGAATGCAATAAATAAACACAGCATAAAGCAACCAAAACCCTAACCTAAAGAGCGCTAGGAGAGACTCGCTCAGGGAAGATGGACCAGCATAGGTCAACTTCTCTATATCCCCAGCAGAGTCGCCAGCTGTCGCATCGCGCGAAAAACCGGCGGGAAAAGAAAGAACAACAGAGCCGCCACCGTGCGTTATTTATCCCAAAAGAGGGAAAGGAAACGCTCAGAGTAAACCTGGAAAGAACATGGTCTCGCGACCAAAAAGAATGGGTTCGGGAGTCGGTTATGCGAAGGGAAGGTATTAGCACCCCTACGCATCCGTAGTACTCTACGGGATCCATGCACACTAGAAAGGAAAATGGTTGCTAAACACTGCTCAAATATTCACACACACTGGCTGAAAGAGACAAAAGAAACTGACTGAAACTGACTCGGCAGGATGTCGCATCCTGGGCCTACTTAGTCTATCAGGCATAGACATCAGAGTCGAAGTAGTTCGGACTGGGGAAACGACACATGCTCGCTAGGATACCGCATCCTATGCATACGTATCTCCTTGGACGAAGGAGAATCAGAGCATTCGTAGCTCGGCTGACACGCACACAAACAAACACAAATAGGCAAACGTGGAGCCCGACTGCCAATCACTGGACTTATGTCAGCATCCGAACCTAAACGCACACAAGAAGGCAAACATGGAGCCTGAATGCCAATCACTGGACTTACATTGACATCCGAACCTAAACAACACAACAGATAGATAGGGAGTCTGGGACTCAGCCTACAACTGTCAAACACAAGCAAACAGACAGACAGCAAATGCTAAGGAGTCAGGGACTCGAGCCTAGCAAAGGTCAGACAACACACACAAAAAGAAAAAGGGCGCCCGGAGAGATCAGCTCAATCTCCTGCCTACATACTTCATCTGGTGTGAAGATCAGGGCGATGTAGTTCCCCTACGCAGGGATAAAGGACCTAGCCTAACCAGATAACAGAGGGAGACACAACTAGGGAGACTACGACTCGAGCCTAGATGTTATCATGCAAATCAACCCTAAGTTAAGGTTTCTAGCTAAATGGCACAAGGGCCAACCTATCCTAAGTATGGCTCACACAGGAAGCAAGCCACACACACTTAACTTGCACAGGAAGCAAGCCAAGCAAAACCTAACTTGCACAGGAAGCAAGTCTAAACTAATCCTAACTTGCACAGGAAGCAAGTCAAACTATCCTAACTTGCACAGGAAGCAAGTCAAACTATCCTAACTTGCACAGGAAGCAAGTCAAACTATCCTAACTTGCACAGGAAGCAAGTCAAACTATCCTACAAGCACAGATAGCACACGCTATACACAAACAAGTGGCTCAAACAAGGGTTAGGTTTTAGTCAAGGGGTCATATCAACCTCGACAAACAAACCTCTGGAACTGGGTGAATGCGCTCTTAACCTTGCCATTGAGGGGCTAAGGTGAAGCAGATGAAAGGATGAAGTGAGGATGAGACCTCACAGCTCTTATCCCTGGCCTGGGAGAGCTCAAGACAAGAATGTGTGGGTTCAGAAAGTGGGAACCCCTCTACACATTTAAAACTGACTCAACTGTACAATTGTACAAGATCTTGGGTTTGTATCTGCAATGCATCAACACAGTGGTGTGAGCAAAGCAGATGACACACTGAATAGTGGGGGATAGATTGCATATCCCTACCTTCCACCAATTGCCTCTTCACTTAGGAGGTCTTTGACTCTATGCAAGGACAAAGTTAAACATCCACAAACATCGCCTCTTAAGGAGGGCTTCAGACAGTTGCCTGGCCAAGTAACAGGCCAGGTCTTCCAGACTACATGAAGAAAAGGAGACATACCTCAATGCAAATTGCTTATACAAGCAAAGCAAAGCAAAAAGTTCACAAGGAACTAAGCAACTAAAGCACCTATTTTGAAGGGCAATTGTGTTTTTGGAGTTGTTTGATGTCACTGAAGTGAGACAGTTGCTCAATGGCCCTCCTGATGATGAATGGATGAAAAATCCTTTGACTTGTGGAGACTTTCAATGTTCAACTTTGATGTTTGGGACTGGTTTGGTAAAATGCCAAAAGCAAAGTGGATATGTGATTTGCATTAGTGAAGTTTCCTTGTTTTTTGGTTTAGATGTGGTGACAGGATTTTTGAAATTCAAAGCAAAATGGCCAGGTGAGGTTTTGGAGGTACCCTTGGACAGGTTTTGGAAAGTGTGGTCTTTTTTAGAGGAATGAATGATGTGTGCAGTTGGTCATATTTTGGTATTGTAGACAAGGTTTGGACAGCAAAAAGCACAAGCAAAGTGAGAGCCTTTTTGAGTTTGGACAGGAAGATTAAAATGCAAGTAGCAGGGTCAGTTGAGAGAGTGAGGTTTTGTTCAGTTGGTTTTTCCTAGTCATGAAAACCAATCCAGTTCTGCCTGCAATGTGTTTTTCGACAGCTCTAAAAAGCAACAGCAAGGTGCATTGAGTGAATTTTGATCTGTTCAGTTGGTTGTGTTGGTTTCAAAATGGTGGAAGGATTTTGAAGTGGCCATGATGAAAAGTTGAGATGAATGGTGTTAAGCAAAAGCCAGGTTTGGCTCCTTAGGGGTTCTTGACAGACAAGTTGGAAAAAAGTGAAGGTTGTTTGTGGTATGCTACTTGTTTGGGGGCAGAAAATTGTGAGGAAATGTTGGGTTGAGCAGGTTTTATGTCATGTTAGCAAGGCAAGGTTGGACTGGCTTGTTGCTATTTTGCTGGTTCTTGTTATGACAGCCATTGATCTATGCCAAGCAAGCAAGGATGAAGTTGGAAAAAAGTGAAGGTAGGTTGTGCAATTGTTGGTTAGGGTGGCTCATGACAGAAAACGAGGGGAGGTTTGATGTTAAGCAAGAGCCAAGATTTTGTTGGAAGTTTTTGACAGCCAGTTTGAGAAATGCCAAGGCCAAAATCCTGTGATGCTGCTACTGCTACTGGTTTTTTTAAATGACAAGGGATGGTATTTCATCTACTGTTAGAAGCATGGCAAGGTTGGTTCGTTGTGTTTGTAAGGTTTTTGATGACAGGAAAAAAATGAAATGAAGTTAACAGCTAGGTTAGTTTTTTGAGAGAATGTGTTGGTTTGCTGTAGCAGGGTTTTTTGTTTTGAGCAATTGCCAAAGTCCTTTTTCTGCTGCAGTATTGTGACAGACTTTTTAGAGGAATGGCCAAGGGTGCTTGTGGTCTTGTGGTTTGTGGTATGGCTTGGCAGGATGGATGCTTGCCTATGCTGTTACTGTCCTCAAAAGGACAGAAAATACACCCTAAGTCTGCTGCATGGTACGGAGGTATGGTTGTCCTTTTTGAAATGCAAGGCAAGTGAGCTTTTAGAATAAGAATGCAATGATCAATTTGCCTTGGCCAAAAATGTTTCTTTTGTCATGCTGCCCTTGCTACTACTGTTTTCAAAAAGGACAGAAAATGCATTACCAATAAAGACTGCTATTGAGTGTCCCTTTTGGTGGCAGGGCAATTTTTACTGTGGTATTTGATAGAAAATTTCTAAATGCCAAAGCCAAGTGAATGAATTATTGGATGAGTGATTTTTCTATAGATTTGGTGCTGTCCAAAATGTGTTTGACTATGCCTTCAAATACTGTGTAGCACGACAGAAAGAAATGGTGCTTTCTTCTTGTGACAAGCCAAGCCAAGGTGTGTCTTTTAGAATCTTAGAGCATCCATCAATGAAACTTAGTTATGTTGGTCTCTAGGCTGCCATTGCATTTCCAAAGTGGCAGCAGAAAAAAATGCACAAGGTCTGGTGTTTGGTCCTTTTTTTGCTTTCCCTTGACAGTCCTTTCCCTTGAAGAATGGCCAAAAGGTGAAACTCTATTGATGAGTGAAAGGAGTGGTTAGCCTACTGTGCTGCTAATGTCCTCCATCTGCAGAAAATATGATGAGGAGGTATGTTGTTATGGTCATGGTACAAGTATGGTTGTGGAAGCATGGTGAACACATGTACTTTTGCCCAATTTTTAGCAACTAAGCATGGCCTTCTATTGTTGTTGGTTTTGGCTGCAAGATAAGGTCTCAAATGACAAAAAAATGCTGCATAATTGCTGTTCTTTTGAGGTACAAGGCAAGGCATGGTGGAAGCATAGACAAGTATGGTGCATTTGTACCTTTCTTATAATTCAAGCAACCAAGTGTAGATTCACATGTGCTGCATAATTTGACTTTGCAAACACATTCTAAATGAAATTTATGAGCTGTTCCAATTGGCCAAATGTTGAAAAAAAGTTTAAATCAAAAAGTCAACTCTTGGTCAAACTTACATTTAAATGAAAAAGGTCAAAATATGCCATTTTGATTGGTGAAGTTTTGGCTCATGAAATTTATATTTTTGGAAAGAGGGGATCAAATGTGACTTGTAGGAAAAAACCCCACCAAAATTGGTCAAACGGTTTGAGAGATATGGCCTTCTGAAGTTCAAGATTTTCTGAAATCGATTCGATCATAACTTGCCAACCACACATGGGAATTGAGAGTTCTAGGACTTTTTGGAAATGGGAGAACAAGATCTTCAACTTTCATGTTGGGCAAAAATTCATTTGAGGCTTGTATCAAAATGTAGGTTTGAGGATCAAGACTTTCCATTTATGGTAAGTTTCAGTTACAGGCCCAGTTTCCGTTTTGGGAAATTTTTGATCTGGCTTCAAATTCTTCCATGATGGTGTTTGGCATGATATATGATGACTATTTGGACATGAATGAACTCTCACAAACCGATTCCAATCATCAAATCACTGATTAAATGGACAGTTGACCAACAGTTGACTTTTAGGGTTTCTGTCTGATTGTGCATTGACTGATGACTTCCAAACCCTAATTCCTTGAGAACTTGACTTCAAATGATGTCCCAAGTTGTATGAACTCTTGATTATTAACCATGGTGCCCAAATTCCACAAGAATGACCACCAACCATTGCCTTGACTGACAGTTGACTTTTTTAGGGTTTTTGACTGTCTGTGTATGAACTGATGACCTCTGAGCCTTCAATCCTTGACCAAAATACTTCAAATGGATCCCCAAGTCATGTGAACTTGTTGGACAAACCCCAAGGCCTTGGTTCAATGAAAAATTCCTTTGCTTGCTTGGTTGACTGATCAGGAGATTAGTTTGACCTAATTTCTGATTGCTTGCTCTTGAGGCAACTGAGGGACAATGCAAATGCTATGCAATGGATCATGATATGCTATGACCTATTATGAAAATGTATGCATAATGATAGGTGCAAATTTGAGGTGCTACACCATATCAGGATGCGTTCTTCTCAATTTCTGCTTGACTGACGGGCATTCTGGCTTCAACGACAATCTATGCTCCACAATCTCAGAATCCAAACCAGACATGTCTTGATAGGACCAAGCAAAGACATCTGAATATTCTCGAAGAAGATCAATCAACCCCTTCTTAACATCTGGACACAGGCGAGACCCAATCTTGACTTCCTTCACATCATCCTTGGAACCCAAGTTGACTAGCTCAATTTGCTCTTTGAACGGCTGAATGGTCTTTTCATCATGTTCAAGAAGACGAGACAACTCGTCACTCACTTCTTCATCACTTTCCTCATCGGCCTCAAACACAGGGAATTCAAAATTTGGAGAAGGAGAAGGATCATTGTATTCAATGGCGTTAGAAACCAACATGCATAATGATTTGATATTTTGAATTTAGAGAAGTGAATTTGTGACCAAATATTATGCAGATGGACAATTATATTGTTTATTCATGTTTTTTGTGATTACCATTTTCAGAATAAAGAAAAAAGTAAAAAGAAAACATCATAGATGTGGATGAATAGAATTAATTTTACTAATGATCAATTTCAAAATGCCCAACAATGTTCACTTCTCCCTTAGGCATATGAGAAGGATTTTTAAAACATATAAAAGCAATTACTTAGATCGATGAAAAATAATAGGAACATCAACAGCAGTCCAATTGTTGCAAGCCTTTCCATGCGTCACAAAATTGGTGCAGTCTTCCTCTTCGTCATCCTCTAGCACAGCAGTCCAATTTTTACAAGCCTTTCCATGCGTCACAAAATTGGTGCAGTCTTCCACTTCGTCATCCTCTAGCACAGCAACTAAGTGTTGTTCATTTCCATGAATGAAACCTCCGCTACGGAAGCTAAGTTGCATATCCTCAGACCTTGCAATTGATAATCCTTGCTGAAAAACCAGACCGGTTCTTCCTTTGTTATCGGAGACCTCTACCATGCACCCCCACTGATCAACATTGCCTTCTTCAACAATCTTCTTTGCATGTTTCAATGAGGATGTTGGTTCTATGTGTTGGCATCAATTTTGGTAAAACTAAGTGTTATCACAAGATGTCACGCGTGTTATCTTGACATGTGATATCTGCTTCCTGTGTGATGTTTAAATATGGTTGTGCAGGATTTAGTCAAGATGTCGGACCCGATGTTAAGACATGTGCATACAGAACATTTAGTCTGAATGTTATGTGTTTTGTTGTTGCGCTTTCCATGCAAATATTTATGTGCTTATGTGGAGATTGCCTGCTTTACTCAAGGAGTAATTCTATTTTAAACCAGAATATTTTATTTTGCAAAAAGGAATGATTAGCTGTTGTTTCTTAGGAGAAACACAATTAAAATAGAATTAGGGTTTCATGTAGCCCAGGCCCATTCAAAAAGCTTCTATTTAAAGGCCATATAAAACCTGTTTTAGACACACAAGATACGAACGATGAAGTGAGAGAGTTTTAGGGTTTTAGTCTTGTGTGAACTTGTGAATTGTAAGCCATTCATTCATCTTATTGATGTATGAATTGAACTGAGTTTTGTGTTGTAATTTGTCCACTCTAAGCTTTGAAGTACGAGTGTATTTGTTTACTTGATTAAAGCTTTTAAGCAAGATCAAGTATGTGTCCTTGAAGTGTGTCTTCTTTCTTTTTTGTATTGGTTCTTATATCACTGTTGTGATTGAGGGGGAGTGAGTAGGGTCTCATATCTAAGAGTTCTTAGATAGAAGTCACACGGGTAGAGATTAGGTGAAAAGACTGTAACTTGAAGTTGTTTACTGAGAGTCTTTGAACTAATTCTGTTTAGTGGATTTCCTTCCTGGCTTGGTAGCCCCCAGACGTAGGTGAGTTTGCACCGAACTAGGTTAACAATTGCTTGTGTCGCTTCTTCAATTGTTTCTCTGTTTTTATCCTGTTTATATTTCACTTATTGTTTAGATATTAGTGTCGTGACATTACCTTCGACATCTCATATCTAATACCATAATTTCAATTGGTACCAGAGCAGGCATCCTGCTCTGGCTCTGGGTGAGATCTTGGGACGTTACTTTCTGGTACTATGGATAGAGACGGAGGATCTGTGCACAGACCACCAATTCTGGATGGATCTAACTATGACTACTAGAAACCTCGGATGGTAGCCTTCCTGAAATCGTTGGCTAATAAGGCTTGGAAGGTTGTTCTAGCAGGCTGGGAACACCCCTTCACTACAAAGGATGAAGAAGTGACAACTGATAAGAAGCCTGAGGAAGAATGGACCAAGGAGGAGGATGAACTAGCTCTTGGAAACTCTAAAGCATTGAGTGCTATATTCAATGGGGTTTATAAGAACATCTTCAGACTGGTGAACAATTGTGAGGTGGCGAAAGATGCTTGGAATATTCTCAAAACCACTCATGAAGGTACCTCTAGAGTGAAGATGTCTAGATTGCAGCTTCTTACTACAAAGTTTGAGAATTTGAGAATGAAAGAAGATGAAAGTATTCATGACTTCCGTATGAATATCCTTGAAATTGCTAATGCCTCAGGAGCCCTGAATAAGAAGATGTCAGATGAAAAGCTTGTGAGGAAAATTCTCAGATCACTTCCCAAGAGATTTGCCATGAAAGTGACAGCCATAGAAGAATCTCAAGATATCTGCAAAATGAGAGTGGATGAGCTAATTGGATCCCTCCAAACATTTGAGTTGGGAATGAGTGATGGGTCTGAAAAGAATGTCAAAAGCATAGCCTTTATGTCAAACACTGAAGATAAAAAGGAAGAAAGTAGTCAGGATATTGATGAAGATATGGCAAATGATTTAGCGTTACTTGGAAGACAATTCAACAAAATCCTGAAGAGGATGGATGTGAGGTCAAAGTCTAATGTCAAGAACAACTCATTTGACATCAGTAGGCCCAATGATGCTGGAAGAAGAACAAAGTCTGAAGAAAAATCCAGACAGGGCAAAGGAATTCAGTGCCATGAATGTGAAGGGTATGGCCACATTAGAGCTGAATGTGGGACATATCTCAAGAAACAGAAGAAGAGTCTTGATGCTACTTGGTATGATGATAATTCTGAAAGTGAAACAGAAGGAGAATCTGCCAATCTTATGACTGCCTTGACTGGGAGATGGGATCCTAATGAAGACTCCAGTGATGATGAATTGATCTTTGATGAATTAGCTATTTCTTACAGAAAGTTATGTTTTAGAAGTGAAGAAGTGTGTCAACAAGTGGAGAATCAGAAGAAACTGATAACTCGGCTAGAGACTGAGAGGACATAACACTTAGAAACCATCTCTAAGTTGAAGATTAAAGTTGTGTTCCTGAATTCCAAACTGGACAAGATGACAAAGTATGTCAGAATGTTAAACAGTGGATCTGACACCTTAGATAAAATGCTCCAAGCTGGAAAGATGGCAGGAGACATGACTGGCCTTAGGTTCAATGAATCCTCTCCTGACTGTAGTCCAACTGGTAGCAAACCAAAGATGTCACATCAGGTGTCTCAACATCACAAGGAAAGACAACATGAATGAAAACACCAAAGATGAAGATGTCATTACTGTGGGAAATTTGGTCACATAAAACCATTCTGCTTTAGGCTGTATGGTTATCCTAGTCATACTCATCAACCTAGACCCAAACAACACATCCCTGCTAACTGAAAATAGTAGGTTCCTATGGCTGGTGCTACTAACTTGATAGTTCACACTTCCTTCAGAGTCTCAGCCAAAGAAGATTGGTACTTTGACAGTGGATGCTCCAAACACATGACTGGAAACAAAAACCTGCTGGTTGACCTTCAATCTCATGTCACCAGCTTATAGCGGGGTATTCGTTACCATTAGAGATATTGACTAAATCCAAGGTAAATCATACAAGTCGAGTCGCCACCGCACTTCTATTTATCCAAAGGAATGGTTAGAAAGCGAACAAAAACCTAAAAGTTTTATCGAATCAAAAACTAGTAAAAATGTCAGAGATCTAGGTAAGAGGGTTGGTTATGCAATGGGAAGGTATTAGGCTCCCAATGCATCCTAAGTACTCCTAAGGAGCCCTTTTCACATTTGTTGTAAGGTTGTTGTTTTTGTGAAAATTTATTTGTGCAAACATGATTGAAGGGATGAGAAAAGTGTGTATGTTTATCTAATGTACTGCTTACTAAAAGAAGGGTCAAAAGAAAATGACTCGCACGGACGTCGCATCCATTGCATACGTATCTCATCTGAATCTGAGAATCAGAGTCTTCGTAGCTCGGCTACATATGGGTTAAAGAGGAGTGTGCTCGCTAAGACATCACGTCTTATGCCTACGTATCTCATCTGGGATGAAAATCAGAGCAAAACGTAGTTCGACCACCTATGGGGTAAGGGTTATGTTTTGGGGTGAACGACGTTACTACGCAATCTACCGGATGCTCGACCTTTGGAGACTTACTCGCCTGTAGTAGAAGGAGATAACGTGTTCTTAGGAGAAGAAAAATCAATGAGTTTGGATGTTTAGGGATGCTTATGCAAAAAGGCAGTCCTAGACGAAGGAACCGCGCTACCTTAAATGACATGCCACGAGAGGCTATACGAAACCTAAGAAATCGGTAACATGCGGGAAAAGTAAAGGGATCGAGAGATTTACCGTACCGATAAAGATCCGAAGTAACAACAATTAGATAAATAAGAAACCCAAAGACTCTTCCAAGCTAAACACCATCAAAGAAAGCGAGTCAGTACAGGTAATCGGAATAAACCTCCAGGTGGTATCCCACAAATAAAGTTGAACACCAGGCAAGCTATCTCTGCAAGAATCATATGAGCCCTCACAAAACAAAACTCAACAAACAGGTTAGAGAAACAAGATAGGGTAATCAAGAGTTGCCCCCAAATCAAAATGTAACCACATGAATCATGCCATTAAAATTCACAAAAAGCTCACAAAAAGCAACCAAGGGTAGGAGGCCTAAACCTCTTGTCAAACAAATGCATCAAAAGGGTATCAAATTCACCCATAATACCTCATACATTCAGAGCATTCAAATTAAAAGCGTAAAGTAATGGGAATAAGGCAAACCTGACTGGAGAGATCGAATGAAATTGAATTGCTCGGTTGGGTTTGCAAAGCAATCTGAGGGTTTATATGAGAGGGAATTGGTTCTTTGCCGATGAGTTCCCTTCAGTCTCTGGAGGTTGCTCTGAACTCTGTTAGCTCTTCTCTCACTATCTTTTTCCCTGTCAGGGTAATAGGAATAGAATTGAATTTTGTTTCACTGAAACTCTGAATTTATAACCTGATTTTTGTGGACCTGTGGGCTCAAATGAGAGAGGTCCAAGTCAAAAAAATTCTGTTATATTTTATTTTATTTTATTTTATTTTTCATTTTTTTCGTTTTTTTTTTCATTTTTCATTTTTTTTCTTCGTTTTTTTTAAACATGTGGGCTTCGCCTAGCGAGCATGACAGTTCAAGAAATTCCTCTGAGCGTAGGTGATTCTTGTGGCAACGGGAAGCAACGGGACGAGGTATTACCGGTTACTGGGTAATAAGCTCAAGGAGACATGTGATCTCAACGCCAGGTATGAGGGTGAGAGATACAACATGCTCAGGAAGAGATGAATATCCAAGACCGACATAAGGGTGAGAGATATCAAAACTTCAAAACGTCTGAGGAAAACCTAAAAGGTATACTTCAACTCAGGGATTCTGACTCCACCGGGGACAAAAAGTCATAATAGGGAGCAGAGAGGAAGGAACACCAGGGATACCAGTTACTGGGCATATAATAGGTGACCAACCAAGGCGTGAATTGGGGAATATTCCCAAAACACTCATCATCCAAAAGAGGGCTAAAAGCAAACTCGATTACAGGATGGATATTCGACTCCACAAAGGGGATACAAATCTTACTCAACTGGGGAAGAATAAAAGGCTTCAGACCCGAGAGTGCATGAGATATACTATCTATTACCGTCAGAACGTAGATAATATACTCGCATGGACGATTATCCACAACCGGTTACTACGTTAATAAAGGATAAATCGACCGAAAAGAAAAGGCATCGGGATACCGAAACTAGGTATATAATGATGACCAATTCATGGGAGAAACAATCGTTACCAACAACAACAAGGTAGACGAGAGATGACCCGCTGGGGATAAATTGCATAATCAGGGCAATTATCCAAGCAGATGAGGGGATATCATCACCGAATATTGGATGAAGATAACTGTCACCAATTAAAGATGAGCAAAAATAGTTACTCTGCAAAAAGGGAAGAAATAGGGTTTACAACTACCGGTATGAGGGTAGAGAAACACAGACTCCGCCGGGGATGATAATTACTAATTATTGAGCAATTATTCATTTACCACGGGGAAACAGGAAAAGAGTCTCAAGAGACCGATCTAGGATCAAACTAGATAGGCACACCAAATCAAGACTTGTCCTGGTGAGGATATAACTCAATGGGGAAAACCATCCCAGTATATGTGTTGGGAAGGAACAAAAACAATCAACATCCACGAGGATATAACCCGGTGGGGAATATGGAAGAAAGGATAGACGCTTTCTGCCTATGGAGCTGACTCTATATGGAGAGATCAGACACACACATCTGCTCGGGGAAGTATATCACCAAATAGCAGGAGACAGCAAACAACGATATATGGCAAAGAATGCAACATGAATATCTGAATGTTATAATTATGCATGAATATGCGTGGTTTATGTATGATGTATGCTGACTGTCAGACATATCTAACACAACCAGGTCCAGGAATCAACCACCCGGTACTACATCTCAAGAGAGAAAGCCAAGTTCACCGGGGAGTATCCAATTTGCTGGGGATCGGAGATACCAGGAAGCAAAGAACTCTGCAAGGGATGAATCATCAATCATTCCAGCTGGGGACGAGAGTTATCATAGACAAGGTCCACCACACCAACAACTCTACTGGGGAATCTATCCGAGGAGATAAAGGATTTATCGAGATCAACCACCAAATACCGCTCTTGCCCAAAGAGATCCAAGCTGCTGAGGAAGAAAGATTGCTACTCTGCTGAAGGGAAGAGAGGTGACTCTCAACAAACAATCCACTTGGTAGGATAAACCACAAGGGGTTCCAGAGGGAGGAGATACAGTCATGCCAGGAATATGGACAAAAATCTTACCCTGTTGGGGATCGTACCACCCTTGGGAGAGCACTGAGGATCTCCTAAGTATCCTTTCGTCATTGTGAATGTTCACTTTGTTTAAAAACAAATTATAAAAAATTTGATCGTTTAAAACAATGATATTTTCTCAATCAAAACATGCAAAACATTTGTTGAATAGAAACAGATAAGAGTGCCAATAATTGGATAAAAGGCTCAAATTTATTTGATAGAATGGTAGTCCGCGAATGGCAAGCATCCATAGATCTTTACAAATTTGAAATTGGTGATATATATTGGAAAAGGGCTACATTTAACATAATGACCATTTCTCCACCAATTCTGAATCCGATGTATTTGAAGCTTTGGCTGATAATGAGCAAGGATCTCTGACGGACGACAGTTGTAGAACAAAGTCTTGTCAGGGTGCAGTTACTTGTCAAATCCCTAATTTTTGCCTAGATTGCCCCAGGATGAGGTACTCAATCTAGCGGGATACATATATCATTATTATATATTTTTTGTGTCTCTAACTTTTGCCTGGATAGCCCTTTCGGATTTTCAATCCACCGAGACGCTCATTTTTGCATAAGCCGCCCTTTCGGGTTTTCAACTTAGCGAGCTATTCAGTTTTTATTTTTTTAGGCGAAGTATTTCTTGACTGCATCTGAATTCACAGGACGAGTGAAATCCTCCCCATCCATAGTTGTAAGTATCAAAGCACCGCCTAAAAAGGCTCTCTTAACAACATACGGACCCTCATAGTTTGGAGTCCACTTGCCCCTGGAATCGGGCACGAAAGACAAAAATTTCTTGAGCACAAGGTCACCTTCTCGGAACACACGAGGCTTGACCTTCTTATCAAAAGCTTTCTTCATCCTTTGTTGATATAACTGACCATGGCACATAGCCTTCAATCTCTTCTCTTCAATCAAGTTCAGCTGGTCATAACGACTCTGAACCCATTCAGCATCAGTCAACTTGGCCTCCATCAAGACTCTCATTGATGGAACCTCCACCTCTACTGGGAGTACAACCTCCAATCTTGACTTAGCGATCATATCGTCAACGTACACCTCAATCTCCTTATGCATCATGTCATGGAACAAGGTACTCATAGCTCGTTGATACGTGGCTCCGGCGTTCTTCAAACCGAAGGGCATCACTCGATAACAGAATGTTCCCCAAGGTGTGATGAATGTTGTCTTCTCCATATCCTCGGGTGCCATTTTAATCTTATTATATCCGTAAAATCCGTCCATAAACGAGAAGACTTTGAATTTAGCTGTATTATCTACCAACATATCAATATGTGGTAGAGGGAAATCATCTTTCGGACTAGCTTTAATCAAGTCTCTATAGTCCACACACATCCGGACTTTTCAATCTTTCTTAGGCACGGGCACACTATTGGCCACCCATTGAGGATATATAGAAGTCACCAGGAACCCCGCATCAATTTGCTTATGAACTTCCTCTTTGATCTTCACTGCCATATTAGGATGAGTTCTTCTGAGCTTCTGCTTTACAGGTATGCACTCAGGTTTTAGAGGTAGGAAATGTTGCACAATATCAGTATCTAGACCAGGCATGTCTTCATATGACCAGGCAAAGACGTCAACCTATTCTCGTAGCAACTTAATCAACCCCTTCTTAACAGATTCTTCCAGAAGTGCCCCAATCTTTACCTCTCGCACACAATCTTCAGACCCCAAGTTGACTGTTTCCAGATTCTCAAGATGCGACTGAATGATCTTCTCTTCATGCTCAAGTAGACGGGTAATCTCATCAGGAATCTCTTCAACATCATCTTCCTCTGCCTCAAATATAGGGAATTCAAAATTGGGAGATGGCGTTGGGTCATTATGTTCAATGGGTTTAGAAATCAACCTGCATAATGATTTTGGATATGAAAAGCTTTTAGAAATCAAACAAGGCAAATCATTAGGCAGATGAAAAGATTGATTTTATTCCATTTTGAGGTTTTATGTGATCACCAATTTCATGCAAAAGCAAAAAGGGAAAATAAATGGAAAAACAAACATTTAACATGAATTTATTGAATGAAAATACCATTGTATTTATGCGCCATCAATGTCATCATTCCTCCTTTTGGCATGGGAGAAGGGTTTTTAAACAAAGTGATCATTACGTTGACTTATGGACAACTGTTGGAATATCCACAGCGACCGAATTGTTGCAGACCCCTCCAGGGATGATGAAATTGCCAGAATCCTTTGTATATTCTTCTAAAACGGCAGCAACCTCCTCATCTAGACCAGTGTGGATGAAACCTCCACTCTTGAATAACCCTTGCTTGTTGAAAGTACCAGAAGAAAAACCTATGCCAGCCCGAGACTCGTTGTCTTCTAACTCAATCATTTTTCCTAAACCAGTGGTTGCACCACGCTCAATGGCCAACTTTGCATCTTTGTAGGAAGCAAATGAAGGAGTTCTCTTCTCAATAGGCTCAGCAATAGATAAAGCTTGGAAAGGAGTTCCAACTTCAACCTCAACATCTATATAAGAGAAGGAAGACAAATGGCTAACCAGGAGAGCCCTTTCTCCCCTTACCACCACCAGCTTCTTGTTTTTCACAAATTTCAATTTCTGGTTTAGGGTGGATGTCACGGCGCCTGCCTCGTGAATCCATGGTCTACCTAAGAGACAACTATACGATGGGTGAATGTCCATAACCTGGAAGGTAATCTGGAAATCACTTAGTCCGATCTTGATTGAGAGATCAACTTCCCCAATCACAGTTTTGTGAGACCCATCGAAAGCCTTCACAACTACCCCACTCTGCCTCATGGGAGGCCCTTGATATGATAGCTTTGAGAGAGTGGACTTTGGCAATACGTTCAATGATGACCCAGTGTCTACCAGCACATTGGACATGGCGTCGTCTCTGCAGTTTGTAGATATGTGTAAAGCCAAGTTGTGATCTCTTCCCTCCTCAGGGAGATCAGAGTCACAAAAGCTCAGGTTGTTGCAAGCAGTAATGTTTGCAACAATGCTATCGAATTACTCCAAAGTGACATCGTGATCTACATATGCCACATCTAACACCTTCTGCAGAGCCTCTCGGTGTGGTTCTGAATTTAAGAGTAAGGATAACACAAATATTTTGGATGGCGTTTGTAGAAGTTGGTCTACAACATTGTACTCGCTCCTTTTGATGAGTCTCAGCATCACATCACAGTCTTCTTTCATATTGCCACTTGGGCCAACAGAAGTAGGAGTTTTCAGTACGGAGGAGGGCTTAACAACAAGTGCCGGATTTGGAGAATTCACAACGTTCCCAATCGGGCGTTCAACAAAATCAATATTAATTTGAGGCTTCGGCGGTGCTGAAAATACACGGCCACTACAGGTCAAACCGCTAACATCAACAATATTGACAACAGAAGAAGAGGGCAAGGACACCTCTTTCCCATTCTCTACTGCTACGGCGTTGTAGCGATAGGGACCTGCCTTTTCAGAGGAGTAAGGCACAGGACCAGCAGGCTTAATGATCAGAGCGGGGGAAGCCTTTTGCTTGTTGCCATCATACTTGATAATAACAGGCTCAGGGATCCGGAAAACCGGAGAAATCACATTGACCTCAAGAGCATCTTCATCAACATTTCTATTCTGGAGGATCTCAATGACTCCTTCATCCAGCATTTCCTGAACATCCTTGCGCACTTGGCAACAACCCAATCGGTTAATAGAGCAGACTCGGCATCTATCATGGTCATGCTCATAATGACTGTAGTCACACAACAAACGATGCATCTGGACCAGAGACTGTTGAATATGACTGACATATTTGACCTTGTATTTTCCAGGGCAACCCTGGACCATGTTGACAGATTTCCCATGTTCGGGCAATGGGTTCTTCTTCACATTAGGGCCTACGTCCTTAAAACATAGAATACCACACCTCACAAGGTCTTGAACCTTGGTCTTCAAAGGGTAACAATTCTCCACGTCGTGGCCGGGAGCACCAGAATGGTAAACACAATGTAACTCAGGCTTATACCACCACTGGGGGTTAGCAGGTATAGCTGGTGGGTCTCTCGGAGTAATCAACTTCCTTTCTATCAAAGCGGGATATAATTCTGCGTATGTCATAGGAATAGGATCGAAGGTGACCCTTTTCCTCTCGTAACTCGTGCTGGTTTGATTACTGTTTCGAGGCTGGTAGGCCTGCTGCTGCGGTCGGTGTTGTTGTTGCTGATATTACGGATGTGGTTACTGATTGTTACTATGTTGCTGATACTGTTGATTGTCTCTGAAAACATGTGTTATATGAGCCACCTGGTGCTGGTTACTGGCGGGATGCACAGTCTTCCTCTTCACAGAGGGTCTTCTTGGTTTCTCATGGGAGATCACAGCATGTGCCTCTCCATCTTTCTTCTTTGCAAACACCCCATAACGTTTGGCAGAAGAGCCTTCTTCTCTGGTTAACCGTCCTTCACGGACCCCTTCTTCTAGACGCATCCCCATATTCACCATCTCGGTGAAGTCAGAAGGAGCGCTAGCAATCATCCGCTCATAATAAAAAGAACTTAAAGTCTTCAAAAAGATCTTAGTCATCTCTTTCTCTTCTAGCGGAGGCACGATCTGTGCTGCCACCTCTCGCCACCTCTGGGCGTACTCCTTAAACGTTTCTTTATCCTTCTGGGACATGGCTCTCAATTGATCTCTATCGGGAGCCATATCCACGTTGTACTTGTACTGCTTGACAAAGGCTTCGCCGAGATCATTGAAGGATCAGATGTTCGCGCTGTCTAAACCCATGTACCAACGCAAAGCGGCACCGGACAGACTGTCCTGAAAGTAGTGGATGAGTAGTTGGTCATTATCGATTTGAGTCGACATCTTCCTGGCATACATGACCAGGTGGCTGAGAGGACAAGTATTTCCTTTGTACTTTTCAAAATCAGGGACCTTGAATTTCACAGGGATCTTCACATTTGGAACCAAGCAGAGTTCGGCAGCAGACTTGCCGAAAAGATCCTTTCCTCTGAGAGTTTTCAATTCCTTGCGAAGCTCAAGAAATTGATCGTTCATAGCATCCATCTTCTCACAAACATCTGAACCCTCAGACGGCTCAGAATGATAGATGGTGTCGTCTACCCTGGGCAAAGTATGCATGACAGGAGGAGGAACGACAAGGACCGGACTAGATGCCGGCAGAGAAGCAAAGGTGGGCACAAGACCCTCAGGCATGAAATTGGGAGGCATCCCCCACGGGAACCCGGTTGGCATGGCTGTTGGAACAAAGTGTGCACTGGCAGCGGGCACAGTAGAGGAGACAATCTCGGAGATAATTGTCCTCTGGGGAGGAGTTGAAGGTGTCGGAGAAGACTGGCTCTGGGCAGCCATGAGTGACTCCATTAGGGCAGTCAATCTGGCCACTTCCTCTTTCAGCTCGCGGTTCTCTTGCTCTAAGAGATCCATCAGTCTTGAAATGTTGGCTCTAGTGTAGTACCGGTGAGTCAACTTGTCTTCAAAATAAATGAAGGACACAGAGTTAGACCACAGGGCAAGGGACCGGAAACGAAACCTGCTTATGCATATGATACATGCAATGCTTGTGCATATGATTTGTTTTTTATTTCAAAGGAACTTTAGAGTTTTATTTGCAAATTCTGGAAATATTAAGCATTTTATCACATATGGAAATATCTCATCAAATAATATCAGGGAAAAGAAGTGCAGCATCGTCAATCATATACAAGAGAAAAGGAAAATAATCATCTTATGGATCCCTAGAAACAAACATCTAAAGCTCAGGACACATGAAGATAAGATGCACGAAGCCTCTTTACCTCCCTCTCGTAGGCTGCCTCCATATCGGCTTTCTCTTTGGCGAGTCGATCATACTTCCTCTTCCAGAACTTAGAAGACTGAGGAAGTAGAGAAGTCCATACATCATCAGGGTCATCAATAACCTGATGCTCAAGAAACTCAATCAACACATCCTTCTCCTTAATCTGCTGAAGCAACTCTTCACGTTCACGGATCCAGGCACGTGAACGGTCTTCGTCTCTCAACTCCTCTACTCCTTGATTAGGGAGGGTTGAAGGCCCAGCCATAATCATAGGTGTAGGTCTCGGATACTCGTAAGGCATGAGGTACTCAGGCGCCCTCTTCCTAACCCAAACAGTGTAAGGCTCCAAAGCGATGCAATTCTTAGGACCCAACTCTTTCCTTCCTTTCCTATGAATCTTGCGCCAAGCGCGGACCATCCTAGATTTCAAGCCTTGGGGATCTTTACCATCCTGAAAGAATACACCCTCTAACAGAATGTTATTGGGTTTATCCTTTAGGGGGAACCCAAGCTGCCGACGTGCCAAAACAGGATTGTAGTTAATCCCACCACATGTACCAAGAAGAGGTACATTGGAGAATTTGCCACAAGAGTCAATAATCTGTACACCATCATACACATGGTTATACCAAGAGATATCATCATTAGTGAGAGACATAAGTCTCGTGGACCACCGTAGACATTCCTTGTTCTCCTTGAAAGCGACCGTCTGAGGTAAGTGAGAAATAAACCACTTATACAACAGAGGCAAACAACACACAATGGCGCCACCACCCTTTGCATTCCTCATATGCAAAGAGAAGTAGGTATCGCCCAACAGAGTCGGAACTGGATTAAGAGTAGAGAAGATCCTAATAGCGTTCACATCCATAAACTTGTCGATGTTGGGGAACAATACCAATCCATAGATGAGAAGTACAAATATGGCTTCAAAGGCATCCTCACTCATGGCCTTCCCATATATAGTAGCTTGAGCAATGAGGAACTCAGAAGGGAGACCTTGAATTCCACCTTTGGTAGTCATATGAGCACCAACCAGAGATTCATCTATGTGTAACATGTCAGCTATCTCTTGAGAAGTAGGAATACTCTCTAAGCCACTGAACGACAACTGGTCTAGAATAGGTATACCCACAAGGTAAGCATACTCCTCAAGGGTAGGCAAAAGCTGGAAATCCGGAAACGTCAAGTAACGGTACAAGGGATCATAAAACTGCACCAATACACTCACCAATCCTTCATCCACCTGAGTAGTCAGAAGAGGAAGAAGCTTCCCAAAACGAGCCTTGAAACCCAAGGGATCTAATACATAAGATGTCAAATTCCTTAACTCTTTCAAGTCTGGTTGTCTGAAACTGTACTTCTTTGTATTCCTTCTTTGTCTTTCCATGTCTGAAAATTTTGCAAATAGACCTCTTAAGTTCCTTGAAAATTTTCTTATTATTTTGATGATATGAATGCAAATGGGTGCATGAATGCAACAATCACACTCAAGGATCAAGCAAACCACACCAAACAAAGGTCATGGAATGGATAATGTTATCCTTAATATCAACCATCCATTTTGGTGGATTATGGTTTACACCTTATCAACACCCAAGTTCCATTGATATTAAGGATTCATGAACAGATCAACCATGAATCAAGGGTT
Organism: Lathyrus oleraceus; assembly: GCF_024323335.1. Lineage (NCBI taxonomy): Eukaryota > Viridiplantae > Streptophyta > Magnoliopsida > Fabales > Fabaceae > Lathyrus > Lathyrus oleraceus. The sequence goes on along the minus strand of NC_066582.1, from coordinate 149,854,376 downwards.
TGTTGTAAGTCACGAGCATGGAGTTAGGTTAAGAACCACCCAAAAGGGAGTGTACTAGGGTTTAAACCTGCCAAACATGTTCTACAAGAGGTTCCCATAGTCATCATCCCATCTTTCGGATATTATTGGAGAAACGACTACTCGTATTCCAAAAATATTCTCAAGAGAGACTCTTATGAGTGTAGTATCCCGTAACAATCGTATCAAATCTCACACTTGAACGACTTTCGCACTACATCCTAAGAATAGGCCAAGATGGGTTTGGTAAACTAAGATCCTTGGCTTCTAAGGTCTATATTGGAAAGAGTAATGTCTAACCACAACTTACTTGTGTGACATTATTGATCCCAACATAACCTCCACCAAGTGAATGGACTTGCAAGTCAACTTGCTAAGGAATAACTCCACACAAGTCGACAACACTATGCCATTCTCCTATCTTAAGTGCACTCGAGTTCGGGTATAGAGCTCATCTCGCAAAGATCACCAAGCATACAAGGAATTAATATTCAAACAATTCAAACATTACATACAATACAGTAATCCCAAATTGCACAAAAATATGTCACAAAAAAAAATATACAATACAATACAACAAATATGAAAAGTAGGCAAAACCCACTAGGATATTATCCCCAACAGAGTCGCCACTTTTCTGTAGCGGGGTATTCGTTACCATTAGAGATATTGACTAAATCCAAGGTAAATCATACAAGTCGAGTCGCCATCGCACTTCTATTTATCCAAAGGAATGGTTAGAAAGCGAACAAAACCCTAAAAGTTTTATCGAATCAAAAACTAGTAAAATGTCAAAGATCTGGGTAAGGGGGTTGGTTATGCAATGGGAAGGTATTAGGCTCCCAAAGCATCCTAGGTACTACTAGGGAGCCCTTTTCACATTTGTTGTAAGGTTGTTGTTTTTGTGAAAATTTATTTGTGCAAACATGATTGAAGGGATGAGAAAAGCGTGTATGTTTATCTAATGTACTGCTTACTAAAAGAAGGGTCAAAAGAAAATGACTCGCACGGACGTCACATCCATTGCATACGTATCTCATCTAAATCTGAGAATCTGAGTCTTCGTAGCTCGGCTACCTATGGGTTAAAGAGGAGTGTGCTCGCTAAGACATCGCATCTTATGCCTACGTATCTCATCTGGGATGAAAATCAGAGCAAAACGTAGTTCGACCACCTATGGGGTAAGGGTTGTGTTTTGGAGTGAACGACGTTACTACGCAATCTACCGGATGCTCGACCTTTGGAGACTTACTCGCCTGTAGTAGAAGGAGATAACGTGTTCTTAAGAGAAGAAAAATCAATGAGTTTGGGTGTTTAGGGATGCTTATGCAAAAAGGAAGTCCTAGACGAAGGAACCGCGCTACCTTAAATGACATGCCACGAGAGGCTATACGAAACCTAAGAAATCAGTAACATGCGGGAAAAGTAAAGGGATCGAGAGATCTACCGTACGGATAAAGATCCGAAGTAACAACAATTAGATAAATAAGAAACCCAAAGAGTCTTCCAAGCTAAACACCATCAAAGAAAGCGAGTCAGTACAGGTAATCGGAATAAACCTCCAGGTGGTATCCCACAAATAAAGTGGAACACCAGGCAAGCCATCTCTGCAAGAATCATATGAGCCCTCACAAAACAAAACTCAACAAACGGGTTAGAGAAACAAGATAGGGTAATCAAGAGTTGTCCCCAAATCAAAATGTAACCACATGAATCATGCCATTAAAATTCACAAAAAGCTCACAAAAAGCAACCAAGGGTAGGAGGCCTAAACCTCTTGTCAAACAAATGCATCAAAAGGGTATCAAATTCACCCATAATACCTCATACATTTAGAGCATTCAAATTAAAAGCATAATGTAATGTGAATAAGGCAAACCTGACTGGAGAGATCGAATGAAATTGAATTGCCCGGTTGGGTTTGCAAAGCAAACTGAGAGGGAATTGGTTCTTTGCCGATGAGTTCCCTTCAGTCTCTGGAGGTTGCTCTGAACTCTGTTAGCTCTTCTCTCACTATCTTTTTCCCTGCCAGGATAATAGGAATAGAATTGAATTTTGTTTCACTGAAACTCTGAATTTATAACCTGATTTTTGTGGACCTGTGGGCTCAAATGAGAGAGGCCCAAGTCCAAAATTTTTCTGTTATATTTTATTTATTTATTTATTTATATATATATATATATATATATATATATATATATATATATATATATATATATATTTATTTATTTTTTATTTTTATTTTTATTTTAATTTTAATTTTTAATTTTTTTTTTCGTTTTTCGTTTTTTTTTTAAACACGTGGGCTTCGCCTAGCGAGCATGACAGTTCAAGAAATTCCTCTGAGCGTAGGTGATTCTAGTGGCTTTTCTTGGGACTCGCTAGGCGACCCATTTTGCTCGCCTAGCGAGCATGACAGCTCATGAACAAACTTTTGCTCCTTCAAGATTAACGTTTTGACTGACGAATAGACCCCATTTGAACCTGTTAGAAGTATCTCAAGCCATTCCCTTGTGTTGACTGATCATCTAAATAGAATCCACAAAGTGTCTTGGATGATACTCAAGCTTCAAACAAAAGATGTTAGTGACACATTTTTGTGCTTTTGGTTAGTAAACAAAAGTAAGAGAAACAATGATGTATAATTCAAGCATGCTTGGTGATCTCAAACCAATCACAAGGAGTCCCACGCAAAGGCAAAGGGAACCAAGATGCTAAAGATCCTTGAGGCAATGCAAATGCAATGTTATGATGCCATGAGGGATGTTAGAGTCAAAATTGGGGTCTTACACAGCTATGTAACTTTTGGTGATGGAGCAAAGGGTGAAATCAAGGGGATTGGAAAGTTGAACTACCCTAGAGTTCCTAACCTTGATAATGTGCTGCTTGTTAAAGGATTGACTGGAAACCTGATCAACATCAGTCAACTATGTGATCAAGGTCTAAGTGTGAACTTCACAAAAACTAAATGCTTGATTACTAATGCAAAAAATGAGGTGATCATGAGAGGTAACCATTCTCTTTATCCTTCTAAACATGCTTCAACATCATTTATTCAGAAGCCTCTGAAGATTAGAAGACAAGATCAAAAGGTTTTGCGTAAGGAAAATAGTACACAGTACAAGATCAACATTCCTTCAACTACATTGATTTTGTGGGCTAACTATTGTACTATTGTACCATTTTTCCTCATATTATGCAAACTGTTATACAAGGAGACAACTGCATTTTGATATTCCAATTTTACCTTCTAACGGATCTTTTCATTGCCTATATAAAGGAGACTTGGAAGATTGGACAAGTTGCTAATTCACGTTACTATTCATTATGCTATTGCATAACGCTTTTGTTGAACTATATTTTATTGTGAATTGAAACTAGAAAAATACATAGAGCTTTTGTTCGTTATTGTGTGAGAAATTAATTATACTAAACTTGTGTTATTTTGCTTTCTTAGAAGCAATCTTGTAAATACATTCTTGTAATCTCATTTGTTTGAGTTGTATTCCGAGAGTGACTAGGGATTTAGCTAGATAGACTCAAGAAGACAAAGGAGGGTAGTCTTTGTGTGTTTGTAATCAATTTTGTTATAGTGGATTAAGTCCTTGTTGAGAAGGCAAACTCACCTTGGCGGGTGGACAAGAGGTAGCTTAGTTAACAATGAACTAGTATAAAAATAATTATGTTATTTTTTTGTCTGTGTTTACTGTTTGATTGTGTTGGTTTCAAAAAGCTTTCATTTTTAGAAACCCAATTCAAATCCCCATTTCTTGTGTTTCTTGCCACTTTCAGGTTTAACTTTGACCCCAAACAAACACTCCTTTAAATAATAATTATTAACCAAGATAAAATAGTTGTTGATTGTAGCGGTAAATTCATGACCATCAAGCTATGGATAAGCTCAACGTCAATAAAACCAGAGTCGCCACCGTGCTTTTATTTTTCCAAAGTAAAAAGGGAAAAAGTACGAACAAAACCCAAAGATAAGAAGTTTTCAAATCAAAACTAATAAAATTCCAAAGATTACAAGTAAGGGGGTTGGTTACACGGAGGGAGGGTGTTAGCACCCAAAGTGTCATAGGTACTCCTAAGGAGCCCTTTTTATGTGTGTATGTGTTTTGGTATAAAAAATATTTGAGAAAAATAGAGTGTGGAAATGAGAAAAGAATTCATTAATTATATTTTTATGTTTGACAAGACCTTCGGACTTGTGCCGACGTACCAAAATAAAAATGAGGGATCAAAACCTCGTAGTTCGTGGTAACAATTTCAAAATGAGTGAATTATTTGTAATCAAAATTTAAGTTAAAAGAGGCACAAAGGGCCCAAAAGTTTGAATTGGTGTTAGTTCTTTTTGTCTTTTGAAATTTTAAGTCAAATATGATTAGATTTATTTACAAGTTTGATTTAAGAAAAGAGTTTGAAAATTCAATGGCATAAGGACAAAGTTTCTAATTTGAAATAAGGTCAAAGTTTGAAATCACAAACAAAGAAGGTTTTTTGAAAATGGGAAGAGGTTTTGAAATTTAAGAAGTGGGAGAAGATGAAGAGACTAATCCTAAAGCATAAAATTAAAACTAAGAGTTGAAAAGATATGACCAACGGGATGCAATCCAACAGACAAGAATGACATATAGAAAACCCATTTTCCCTTTGGACTTTGAATCAAGCAATAATCAGCAAGCAATTAGCAATATCAGACATCATGAAGATCAAGGCATCAAATAAAGATAGCCACATCCAAAGAAGCAACTTCATAGCTAGCAGTCTTCTTTGTCTTCTCATGTATCAAATGAAATACTCCTTGATTGACTCAGAATAATACATCACATATAAGATCAAAATAAAATTTGCATCAAGACCATGTAGTAGATAAGTTCATGTGGATCCCAATACTTGCATCAGATGAAGGCTCAAATGAAAATAACTTGGGCTCAAAAATGTTGGCATTGTCCAAGTCCTTTTGCATATGGAATGTTGCCTAGCTCTAAGTCCAAAAGTTTAGATCAAACCCAACAGTCCACCAAACAATTTTTAGGGTTTTTATTGTTTATTAGGTATTTTAAGGTCCTAAGACCACAAACACAAACAAAATACACAAACAAATATATATGATCACAATATATGGCTCAAATGAGCAAAGGGAAAATGGCATAAACATAAACAAGTTAAATGATATGTAAATGACAACGAATGGTAAATGAGTAGAAATTAAATTGCATAAAGTAAATGATTTGAAAGTAAAGAAATATTAATAAGAATTAGTCAAATGTTAGTCAAGGTTAATTAAATGTTAGTGGTGTTTTGCTTTTCAACTGATTAAGTCATTCTTTGGAGAACGCTCAACCATCTATTCATAAGCATGGATCCCTAAACCAAGATATCTTGCAAAGGAAGGAAAAAATATCAAGTTTCCACCCAATACCATGAAAGATGGGAGACTTACAATCTCACTTACTAGAAAGCTATGCCTTTAGGATCAAATTTAGCTCTATGTTAAGCAATCGTAATTGGACTTATATAGAAGCCATACTATCTGAGGTCGGGCAATAAAATTTAGGTGTTAATGCATGTTAGAGATTTCGTATAATGAACCAAACTACTAAAACATACCACACACTAAAAGAAAAGATCACAAGGGATGAACCTATGTCATTCACACATATATTGGTTCATCTAACACAAGGTCATTGATGAACCAATTAGCCTTAGAATACTGAGACTCCATTGGTGAGTGAAAAGGATGGGAAAGAATGGGGATGAAGATGAAGAGGGAGGGGAGATGAGAGAAACAAAAATTAGTCATGGGAGGAATTTTATCAAATTAAAATCATTCATTCATTTTGGGAGATGAAATGTACATTTCATCAACCCCTAAATCCAATGATTTTAATCCAATAAAAGTAAAATCAACCTTGATCAAGGCCCAAACAAATAGTCAAACACCACAAGATCATAAAAATGACTCAACATAATTTATACATAATTAATCAATGAAAAATCAAATTAAAAATGCATTAAAATTCAATTTAATTTGGTCAAAATCTAAAATCTCTTCAAAACACCAAATAAATGGCCAAGAGATTTATCCTAGGTCAAACAAGGTCAAAGGACCTTAGACAAAAAATTTCATGATTTTTGAAAAGTTAGAAGTATTTTTAAACAATTAAAAATATACGCAAAAACATTCAATTCATGAAAAATATCAAAATTAATTCAAAAAATAATTTTAATTCATAAAATGAAAGATAAAAATATTTAAAGATTTTTGGTGAAAGTCCCGTATTTTTTGGATTAATAATGAAATTAATATGAATTAAAAAAATAAAGCAATTAAATGAAAAATCAGAAATAAAAAAGAAATTCAAAAAAACAAGGGCCATCAGATCTCCCTCATTAATTGAGGTGGAAGATTTGATGGCCAAGTGGGTGCTTCCACCAAACGCTTTAGTCAATGCGTGTACACACATGGTGTTCAAAAGCAAGGGCCTCAATTAAAACGTGGAACCAAGATCAGATGGTCTGGACAATGCCAGCGCACCACCGGAGCCCTAGCTCCAGTCATCTTCTCCGGTGAGGACCACCGGACTGGTCCAACCAAAACTTCATGAAAAATGAAAAATGAATACACTAATTTGAAGAAAAAATGCTCTGGAGCACGAATCTGACCTCCATTTCTTCCAATTCCAAGTATATTGAAAGATACATGGATTTGAAATTTGAGGTTCATGATCTGAGTTGCTTCGATTCGACCTCAAAGAAACTCAATCTTATTTCCTACATTGGTAGGACTTCAACAAACCAAAAATCACAAAGAATAATGGAGAATTGAGAGAGAGTCAAAGAGATGAAGTTTCTGAAATTTTACCTTCAAGTTCCTTCAAATTCACTTGATCTTGATCTGTATTTTCTTAATTCCTCTTCCTCTTGCTTGCAGAGATCAATTGAGATGAAAAGGGAAATGAATTCTTGGAGTTTGAATTTCAAAATAGAAGATGAAATTCAAACTCGATTTCAATTGAAATATTCAAGAATTCTACGGAATGGAGGGTTTGGATTGTTCTGGAAAAGCTTGAGCAAGGTGTTGATGAAGTTCTGAGCTCATTGCACTTGTATTTATAGACAAATCAAATGCTCTTTGCACACTTCCATTAAATATCCAAAAATAGCAATTGCATCATGCAAGCTTGCATAGGCGTGTACAAGGCCCAAAGAATGACTTGAAAAGGTCCAAAATCGTGCACATGTGATGCTGGAAGAAATGCATTAAGCCATGCAATGTTGAAATGAATTTGATCATGAGAATCTTCCAAATGGTACCATGCACTACACCCATGCGCAAGTCCTTGAATATTGATTAAAATGAGATCATTTTGAACTTTTTGGAAAGGTGAGATCAAGGGGAACAACTTTCATGTTGAATACTTTTCCATTTGAATCTTAGATCATGATTAATTTTGAGGTGGAAGTTTGGAAAATCAAACATAAATGAAATTTTTCTAAGTATCAAGTCAAATGTTCATTTCTTCCATCTTGAATAACTTTTGTTATGGACTTCAACTTCAAATGGAAACATTTCCTTCATAAAAGTTGTAGGTCTTTCTTACCTATTCAATTTGTTCACAAATGTTACCTCATTTGGATTTGGCATGAAGGAGTTATGCATTTTAGAAATTGAGGAAAATCACCTGTTCAATGGTAATGGCCCAAAATGACCTATAATGTTTCCTCTTGGCACATACATTTGCAAGTTGAATTTGAACTTCCACCAAACATAAAAGTTGAAAAGGACATCTTGAATTTGATCATGGAACTTTAATGTAGTTAATATAATAAAAATTGATCAACTTATGGGCTTGGGAAGTTGACCTCCTAACTAGGGTTCATACAAAATGACCTATAATCTTTCACCATAAACAATGACTTTCCAAGACAAACTAGCTCTAGACTTCAAAATGAAAGTTGTTTGGAATGTCATTATGAGTAACGTTTCTCTTGTAAGCATATTCATATGACAAACATTGTAGGAGATAGGGTCTAGGTAACCCCAGTTTTGACCAGTTGACTTTCTCTAGTCAACCACCATAAACCAACTTGCTAGCTTGACATTATCTTGATTTTTGGGACTCATGGAGGATCATATATGTGTATGATGATGTAATATGAAGTATCCTTTGAAATATTTTATCAATTGATGAAGAAACTTTCCGAGGAAGTCACACAAGATACCTAGATGAATTAGGGCTTCCAAGGCAAACAAGCTTCAAACTCTTGATGATTTCTTGATCAAAATGATATGTGAAGATCATGGGGACCCATACATGATGTCTAAAGTCAATGTGAACCATATCTTGATTGATCTCCTTGCATTGAGGGCCTTAAACCCTAGATATGAGCTTGATGAGGCATTGGTGGATATACACACTACCTACAAAAGCAACAAACTATACATTGACGTATTTTGGGTATTTTGGTTAGTAAATAATGAAAAACAAATTATGATACAATCAAATGTGCTTGGTGATCTCTCCCAATGCAAATCCAATGAATTAGGGGTAAGGAGTATGCCAAGGTGTGATCCCAAAACTAATGCATATGATGAGATAGCATGAGGGATCTTAGGGTTAAAATCAGGGTCGTACAACTGCCCCTTATTTAAGGACATTCTTACTGAGGATGTGAAGGTTAAAATCTACATATTAACTCAATAGAATGGACTTAAATAACAACATATAGAAACAAATTTTGGTCCCTAAGAGACCTCATGATGCATATGATATGAAAAGAATCTTTGTGGGGAAAATATTGCCACAAAGGAAAAGAATCCGGAGAGACTGAAAGTCCACAGGAGCATAATGCATTCCATAAGGAAAACTCACTGGGGAGACAGAGACTCTAGGGAATAAAAGTTGTGCGTAGGACAGGCTATGACTTAAAAAACTGCTGGAGACACGAGGGGAACTTCCATGAAAATAAATCAATGGAAGGAATCGGTTGGGGAACTAGGAAACTTTGCAGGGTAAGCGGGTAAATCAGAACAAAATTGAAATACTCGTACCAAAATAGGGGATTGGCGACTTTACTAGGGAAATACGCACAAAAAATCAACTGGGGAAGAAGGATCTTTGACACAGGAGTACTAGAAGTACATTATCTAATACCGGTTACTGGGTAATAAAATAACATAGGCATCCGTTACTGACTAGGGTAAACATATCAAGGATGACCCGCTTAGGAAAAAGAGGTATATTCGTTACCGGTTACTGGGTAAGAATAGCCTACTGGGGAAAATAGGATTTACAACTACCTGTTACCGGGAAGAAGACCAAAGAGAGAATATCTGTCACTCGTTACAGTGAGCATATCAAGGATAAACTCAAAGGAAGAATATCCGTCATTCGTTAGGATGAACATATCAAGGATAGAATGCCGGAAAAAGTAGGAATTATATCTATCGGTTACTTGATATAATACCAAAGAGAGAATATCCATCATCGGTTAGGATGAACATATCAAGGATAGACTCAGAGGAAGAATATCCTTCATTGATTAGGATGAGCATATCAAGGATATACTGTCGGAAAAAGTAGGAATTATATCTATTGGTTGTTGGATAGAATACCAAAGAGAGAATATTTGTCATCGGTTAGGATGAAAATATCAAGGATAGACTTAGCAGGGGAAAGCAGGATTTACAACTACCGGTTACTGGGCAGAAGACCGCAAAGAAGAGGAAACCCGTCATCGGTTAGGATGAACATATCAAGGATTAACTCTCTGGGGAATGAAAATAGGAATTACAACTACCTTTTTACTGGGTAAAAAACCACAAAGGGAGAATATCCTTCACCGGTTAGGATGAACATATTAAGGATAGACTGCCTGAGGAAACGTGAAAATGAATCCGCTGGGAAAAAATATAGGAAGTAGATTAGTATTATCAGGTATTGGTTAAAAGTAACGTACTCACAAATCAAAAAGAATATTACCAGTTTCTGGATAATAGACTCTCGGGGGACCAAAAGTATCTATATAGGTAAGAGCTAGAAAGAAATGGTCAATGAAAGACTCAACCCGTTGAGGATGTAACTCAGGGGGGTGGTTCCATCTAGATAATTAACTGGGGGGAAACTGAAATAATAATCATCCACGAAGAAACAACTCAGTAGGGAATGAGAAAGGTTAAACTCTTTATGCCTAAGGGGATGATACTCTACCATTGAAGGAGGACAGACGAACCGAACCTGTTTGGAGAAATAACGTTACCATAGCAGGGGATCAGAAATAAGGAATCAAATGAAATAGAAAATGCATAATGAAATATCTGATGATATGCTTCATGAATATGTATGTATATGATTGATGATTATGCTGACAAAACTATCGCAAAGGATACAAATGTCACACATTTTAATCATCGCTATAACACTCGGCTAATCTCGACAAGATGGAGACACTAATTGAAGAATCGTGTCGGGGGATGGATGTAAACCATTTGGCTCCGAATATCTCAAACCTAGTCGGGGAAAGAGAGAAGATCTTCTGGCGAGGATTCGAACTGTAAATTTTGCGGGGAATTTTAGATCAACGCCATATCAAATGGGAGACAACCTCGCAAGGGACCAAATCAAATACTGCTCAGAATCAACGTTGTCTGGAATCACGAACGAACTCCGCTGGGGACAATAGGAGATAAGCCTTTGCCCAGGAAAACTATTGAAGATGTAAGCCTATCAATCAACTACGGTGGTGACCCATGAACTCAGCTTGGGGAAACCTGACTTACTATTGGGGAGGAAAAGGTTACCAAACCAAATGCTTGGGGAAGACCGACAATGCTTCGCACTTTAAGACTTACCTGTTTTCAGATCACTATTGATATTCCTTACTGAAATTGATTGCTTTTTAAAGTGATTGCTTTCGTATTTTTAAGAAAAAAGGATTTTTATTTATTAATTTATTTCAAAATTATCATCATAAAATTCAATTCTATTTAGCTGAAGAGTAAATAAGAGTAGAAATAATTGGATAAAAAGCTCAACTTTATTTAATAGGATGGTAGTTTGTAAATGACAAGACTCCATAGATCTTTACAAAGTTAAAAATGGTAATTTTAATGAAAAAGGGCTACATTGAACACAATGGTCATTACTCTTCCTACCAACTTCAAAATCTGTTGTGCTCTTGGCTTTGGTTGAGAAGAATGACTCAGAATTAAATGACCTGCTCAAAATTGCTCCAATGACTAGGACCAACCGAATGAAGTTACTTGCCATAATCCCTAATTTTTGCCTAGATTTCCCCAAGGTGGAGTACTCAGTCTACAAAGATAATTCTTCTGTTTGTATGTCTCTAACTTTTTCCTGGATCGCCCTTGCGGGTTTTCAATCCACCGAGACGCTCATTTTTTCCTAAGCCGCCCTTTTGGGTTTTCAACTTAGAGAGCTGTTTTTTTTATTTTAGGCAAAGTATTTCTTGACTACATCAACATTCACAGGACGAGTGAACTCTTCACCATCCATAGTTGTAAGAAACAAAGCACCGCCTGAAAAGGCTCTCTTAACAACATATGGGGCTTCATAATTAGGAGTCCATTTGCCCCTAGCATCAGGTTTAAAGGATAGAATTTTCTTGAGGACAAGGTCACCTTCTCTGAACACACGAGGCTTGACCTTCTTATCAAATTCCTTCTTCATTCGTTGCTGATATAACTGACCATGACACATGGCAGTCAGCCTCTTCTCTTCAATCAAATTCAATTGATCATATATGGTCTAAAACCATTCAACTTTTATCAACTTGGCTTCCATTATCACATGCAGTGATGGGATCTCAACCTCTATTGGGAGCAAAACTTCCATGCCATAAATGAGAGAGAAAGGGGTTGCCCTTGTTGAAGTGAGAATGGATGTACGGTACCCATGCAGAACAAATAAGAGCATATCATGCCAATCCTTGTACGTCACAACCATCTTCTGAATGATCTTCTTGATATTCTTATTTATAGCTTCAACAACCCCATTCATCTTGGGTCTGTAGGAAGAAGAATTATGATGTACGATCTTGAAGTATTTACAAAGAGCTTCTACCATGTTATTATTCAAGTTCGATCCATTATCAGTAATGATCTTACTTGGCACACCATAACGGCATATAATTTGATTCTTGATAAACCTCACAATAACTTGCTTGGTTACATTCGCATACGATGCCGCTTCAACCCACTTTGTGAAGTACTAAATAGCCACCAAAATGAAATGATATACGTTCGAAGTTTTAGGCTCAATCATACCAATCATATCAATTCCCCACATGCAGAAGGGGATAGGGAGAGGAAATGACATTTAACAGTGTCGGCGGAACATGAATCTTATCTGTATAAATTTGACACTTGTGGTATTTCTTCATAAATTTGCAACAATTAGATTCCATTGTCAGCCAATAGTAACCTGCTCTCAACATCTTCTTAGCCATAGCATGTCCATTGGAATGAGTACCAAATGTAGCGGGGTATTCGTTACCTTTAGAGATATTGGCTAAATCTAAGGTAAACCATACAAGTCGAGTCGTCACCGCACTTCTATTTATCCAAAGGAATGGTTAGAAAGCGAACAAAAACCTAAAAGTTTTATCGAATCAAAACCTAGTAAAAATGTTAGAGATCTGGGTAAGGGGGTTGGTTATGCAATGGGAAGGTTTTAAGCACCCAAAACATCCTAGGTACTCCTAGGGAGCCCTTTTCACATTTGTTGTAAGGCTGATATTTTGTGAAAATTTATTTGTGCAAACATGATTGAAGAGATGAGAAAAGAATATACAAGTTATTTACATTTTTGTGTTTGGATGGATGAACCCATTGCCTACGTACCATCTTAAAAAGATTAGGATCAAAACCTCGTAGTTCGGGGTAAAAATCTCAAAACAAATTGGTGAATTGATTGGTCCAAAAGCCTTAAGGTCTTTTGTTATCCAAGGGAGAAAACTCAACCTAAAACCACAAATCCACCATGTGAGGATAGCTTCAACATGCTAGTGAGGGGTTAACCCTATAATAAGCATGGAAGACTCATTGTCCATCACTAAGGATATAGGTGAGTATTACATCTATCTCAAGGATAACTCAAACCTAATAACTAAAGGTTATGAAAACAATTTGCTTAAGAAAATGGCCTTTGAAACCACAAAAAACAGTTGAATGGGTTATATTTACCAATGAAGAGTATTTACAAAACATGGTCCAAGTTGACTTAGAGATTCAATTCAAAATAAGTGCTTAAGAAAAGAAAGTTTGAAAATCAAAAGCATAAGGCTTAGGTTTCTAATGTTTGAAAACAAGTGTTAAATGTTTGCACAAAAGTTTTGGCTTGGGTTAGAGTGGAGGGAAGAAGAAGAATGGCTAAAGTCCTAATCATACAAGAGATAAGGGATAAGAAACAAGACCACAAATGGAGTTCCCCTCTTGAGATCATATTGATGATCCAAGTAGCTCCCATCCTTTGGAATATGCAAGCAAAATTATAGTAAGCTCAAGCATCAATCACACAAGTCTCTTAAGAGATCCTCAATGCATCTTGTCTCTTTCACTTTGGGTGAACATGGCAATGGTTCCACACTTAGGCTCAATATTGGAATCCCTAGCACAAGAACACACACATTAAAAAGTTCCATCAAACAATCAAGAATGAACAAAAAGGAGTTTTAGAGATTGGTTCTTTCAAAGTCCTCTTCAACATTTGTAGCATTCTAAAGGCCCAATGCCTAGTTGCTCTTTGACTTTTATAGCATTCTAAAGGCCCAATGCCTAGTTGCTCTTTGACTCCAAATTTTCTTAGGGAGAGTCCTAAAGTCTAAGTCCATTTGTCCATTTCTTTACATTTGGTCCACAACAATCAAAACAAAACACAAGTACAATAATATATACACAATTATGTGCTCAAGTGAGCAAAAGGAAAATTGCATTAACATAAACATGTGCTCAAGTGAGCAAAGGGAAAAGCGAATGAATAATATGTACAAGAATAGTAAATTGCATAAAAGTAAAGAGCAAAAAAGTAAATGTTAATTGTTAATGGTTAATGTTAGTAGTTAGTGTGCCCTAAGGCAAATTTAGCGCTATGTTAAGCAATCATAATTGGACTTATGTAGAAGTCACAACTATCTGAGGCCGGTCAATAATAATATAGGCAACAACACAAGTTAGAAGTCTTGATTAGTGAACCAAGTTCCAACAACTTGCCATGCCAAAAAGAAGAAGAGAAATGATCTTGTATTGGTTTAAGTCATTTGCATGATTTAGAAGACAACCTACCCTTAATACAAAGTCATTCACTTGATCATTTGATCAAGATGAATTAGATTTGAATCAAGGAAGATTAAACCTCCCTAATCAATGCTAGCTTATCAACCTTTAACTCATTGATCAAAAGAAAAGAGGAAGAAGAAGAAGAAGGAGATGGATAATGGAAATGAAGAACATAAGGTGCATTAAGTAAAAATGGAATGTACCAATCCATAAATGTTGACCAAAGATAATGAGGATCAAGGTCAATCTCTAAAAACAGAAGTGGGATGAAGATTGGAGGTCAAGAAATAAACAACATATTTTTGGCATTTTTATATTTGAAAATAAACTTGAATTAAAATATTAAAGAAAGGTCAAACTTCAAATTCACCTCAAATCAACTTTTAAAAGGTCCAAGTGAATTATCCCAAGTCCAACAAGGTCAAACAAAGTTTGACAAAAAATTTCAGCATTTTTAAAAGTCAGAAACTATTTTTAATCAATTAAAAATGAATAAAAATAAACTAATTGAACTAAAATCTCAAATCAATTAATAAATTGATGAGAATATTTTTCATAGATCCATCATCATTCAAATAGGCTAAGAAAATATTTTTGTATTTTTTGAATATCAAAAACTATTTAAAATGAATTAAAAATAACCAGAAAAGAGAAAATTACTAAAAAATATCAAATGACAAAATAAAAAATATTAAAAATCATTTTTAGAAACTAAAATTAAAAAGAGAAATAATGCAATTGGTCCCATATTCTTTGGACCAATAATAAAAGAGATATGAATTTTTGAAATAAAAGGAAATAAAGAAAAATAAAATCAGAAATTGGAAAATAGCAAAAATCAGGAAGCGTTGGATGGATCCTCATTAATTGACGTGGAGGATCTGATGGTCATGAGCTGCGCGCGGACCATAGTCCAAGGTCAATGAGAAACACCATGAATTAAATAAAGTCATATCATCCAAGGGCCACGATTCAAACTAGAAACATGATCAAACGGCCTTCATGTGATCTGGCAATGAGACGGTGGCCAGCGCCACCGTCTTCTCCGGTGAACTCCGGCGAGGGCAAAAAAACACAGAGGTTCAAATGCTCACCAAAATGGACGATCTAGGCACCGTTCGAAAGGTGAAGTGATGTACATCACTTCTATACCACTCACTTCCACTCTAGATCTCTATTAAGAGAGAAATCAGAGATGGAAGCTTGATGGTGTTCATCATGAACTTGCTCGATTTCAAAAATTAAGCATACAACAATGATGCCTCTATAGAGAGGACTTCAGACAACACAATATCAAGGCCAATAGATCAAGGAACAAAGAGATTCGAAGCAAAAACCAGTTGATTCATACCTTTGGATTGTGAAGCTTTGAGTCCCTTTCCTTGGTTCCTTTTGCAAAACAGAACTTCAATGGATCAAATGATGGAGGTTTAGGAACTTTAGATCTGAGAATTCAACCAAACGCAATTGAATTTCAGGTCTGAATTTTTGAAGAAAGATAAACTTAGTTCCTTTGGTATGGTTGAGGATTCACTCTTGCAGCATTTCAGGCGCCCTTAGGTTGGAAAATTATGAAGCATAGCACATGTATTTATAGTTGGAAATGGCTGAACAAGTGAGTTTACTCGTGTGCATGGCAAATGGATTTCTCCTTGCATGGGCTTGTGTGATCATGTGGAAGGCCCAATGAAGATTGGAATGACCTGCTGAGCTCAAGTGAATTGCAAATGAACGTGTACATTGAGTATAAACAGCTCATGCATGGCAATTTGAATTAAATTTCACAAAATGCATTAAATCTTCATGCCTTCGAAAATGGTGCTTCCAAACCTCAAATGCTACCTCATGAGTAATGGTTAGAAATCTTATTGCATAAGGAACAAATGATATGTTGATCAAAATTTCAATTGGGCCTTGGAAATTAGTGAATTTTGAGTTTAAAGTGTAAGGTGCAAGACATGCATAAGTGAAGTTTCCAAATTTGGCCAATGCTCAAGCCCTTCTGTCTCAATGATGCAAGCTCCAAATGACAATACCTTCAACATGAAAGTTGTAGATATTTTCAAGACAACCAATTTGGACTTAAAGTTTTCATCATTTGGAGTTTTGATGAAGAAGTTATGGGCACTTGAAGTTGGACTTTTTTCCATTCCAATGCATTTGGCCCAAAGTGACCTATAATGTTTTGTATTATCACATGTATTTCTTTTGAGATTTTGAAATTTTAATCAACATAACATTTGAAGTAGACACAATAAGCTTTCCAATTCATTTTGTTCCACCTCAAAATCATAAAAAAATGAATGAGTTATGTTCTTGGGAAGTTGACCCAAAATTAGGGTTTCAGTCAAAATGACCTATAATGTCTTGGAATGGATGATGACCTTCCAATCTTCAAATCCAATTTTGATGAAAATTTAAGTTGTTCATATTTTCCTTAAGAACATTTTTTCTCTAGGGATCATCTCCATTTGACCAACACACAAAAAGTTAGGTCTCAGTGCATTCCAAAATAGTCAGATGAATTGACTGATCAACTTCTCAAGTCCACAACTCATATCTTGATGAATTGATGATTGAGGATACTCAAATAAGTTCAAATATGCATGAAATAATGAATTAAAGAACTTCCCTTGATTGTATTTGATCATGGGCTGAGGTTGCTTCATGAGCAAGGCATTGTTGGTGATCAGATGAATTAGGGTTTCCTTGGGAAACAAACCTCAAATCCTTTGACTTGAGATACTAGGGAGGCATATTTGATGGATGAGAGCTCTGGGAACCATTGCCATGCTTGCCTTTGTCTTCTCTTGGTCTCATCATTGCACAAAGGATCTCCTAGAAGCTTTTAAACCTTATGATTGCTCAAGCTACAAACAAGAAATGTTAGTGACATATTTTTGTGCTTTTGGTTAATAAATAAAATGCGAAAAGCAATGATATACAATTCAAACATGCTTGGTGATCTCAAACCACTCACAAGAGAGACCCCACCCAAAGGCAAAGGGAACCAAGATGCTTATGATCGTTGAGGCTATGCAAATGCAATGTTATGAGGCCATGAGGGATCTTGGGGCCAAAATTGGGGTCTTACACCAAAGGAACCTTCATGGACTTCAGTCATCAATAAGTCTGCTTTGTGTCTATCCACGCATCTAGCAAAACCATATCGAAGTTTCTCTTGTAAAGCACATCACCATTCATTTAGAAGTTGTCAGTTAATCTTCTCAAAGTCTTCTTATCTTTCAAAGATGCCCCAGTTGGGTAAATCTGACTTTGGAGGAAACACTTGATATCAAAATACCACGGCTTTTCATCTTTGACCTCTTCAACAGCAAACACATGAGTTGGCCTATCAAGATGCATCATAGTCAACTTGAGAACTTCATTCCAAAATTTCACCATGATCATGGAAGCCAATGTTGCAAGAGCATCTGCCATTCGGTTTTCGTCTCGAGGGATATGATGAAACTCAACCTTTTGTAAAGAAAGTTGATATCCTCCTTGCATAATCTCTATATGGTATCAAACCGGGTTGACTCGTCTCCCATTCACCTTTGATTTGATTCACAACCAAAGTTGAATCTCCATAAACGTCAAGATACTTGATTCTGAGCTCAATGGCCTCTTCGAGTCCCATAATGTAAGCTTCATACTTAACCATGTTATTTGTACACTTGAAAGTTAATCTAGCTATGAATGTAAAATGAGTTCCTTGAGGTGTAATACTCACCGCCCCAATGCCATTACCCTACTGATTAACGACTCCATCGAATACCATGCCCCAACGAGAACCAGGTTCTGGCCCTTCTTCAATCAATGGTTCATCACAATCTTTCATCTTCAAGTACAAAATCAGGAAAATCATATTGCACTGACTGGTAATCTTCAATAGGTTGGTGAGCCAAATGGTCAGCCAAGACACTACCTTTAATCGCTTTTTGAAATCAGTATTCAATATCATACTCAAATAACAACATATGCCAACGGGATTTGATTCATTTTATTCATTTTATATATCAACCAAATAGTATGATTCAAATCTATAGATATAGTTCAAGAGGTCGAGAAAACCTCTGACTTGTTTCCCAATTTGGGGCCCAAGCATCTCTTGTATTTCTTTGACCTTGGCAGGATCAACTTCAATCCCTTTCTCATTGACAATAAAGCCCAATAACTTACCAGAACGAACACCAAAAGTAGACTTATTGGGATTCAAGCGGAGTTTGTACTTCCTCAAACGTTGGAATAACTTCAACAAATGCTCAACATATTCTTCTTCATCACTTGATTTGGAAATCATATCATCAACATAGACTTCAATCTCTTTATGCATCATATCATGAAAAAGAGTGGTCATAGCTCTCTGGTATATTGCACCAGCATTCTTTAAACCAAAAGGCATCACTCTATAACAGAATGTTCCCTAGGGTGTAATGAATATGGTCTTCTCCATATCTTCGGGTGCCATATTGCTTTGATTATAACCGGAAAATTCGTCCATAAATGAAAATACCTTGAATTTAGTTGTATTGTCTACCAACATATCAATGTGTGGCAGAGGAAAATCATCTTTCATACGAGCTTTGTTCAAATCTCTATAATCAACACACATGCGAACTTTTCCATCTTTCTTAGGAACAAGCACAATATTGGCCACCCACTGCGGATATTCGGAGGTCACAAGAAAACCAATATCGATCTGCTTCTGCACTTCTTCTTTGATCTTAACTGCCATATCAGGATGAGTTCTCCTCAATTTCTGCTTGACTGACAGGTATTCTGGCTTCAACGACAATCTACGCTCCACGATCTTAGAATCCAAACCAGGCATGTCTTGATAGGACCAAGCAAACACATCCGAATGGTCTCGAAGAAGATCAGTCAACCCCTTCTTAGACTCTGGACACAGTTGAGACCCAATCTTGACTTCCTTTACATAATCTTCGGAACCCAAGTTGACTAGTTCAATCTTCTCTTCAAACGACTGAATGGCTTTTCCTTCATGCTCAAGTAAACGAGATAATTCATCAGATACTTCTTGTTCATCAATTTCTTCCCCAGCCTCAAACACAGGGAAATCAATGTTTGGAGAGGGGGTAGGATCATTGTATTCAATCGGTTTGGGAACCAACCTGCATAATGATTTGATATTTTGATTTTAGAGAAGTGAATTATGACAAAATATTATGCAGATGGACAATTATTATTTATTTTTGGTTTTTTGTGATTACCATTTTTAGAAAAGCAAAAAGTAAAAATAAAACATCATAGATGTGGATGAATAAAATTGTATTTCATTGATGATAATTGAAATACCTAACAATGTTCACTTCTCCCTTAGGGATAGGAGAAGGATTTTTCTTTAAAATGAAAACAAATTACTTAGAGTGGTGAACAACAATAGGAACATCAATAGCAACCTATATGTTGCATGTCTGGCCATGCGTCACAAAGTTGGCGCAAGCTTCATCTTCAACGTCACCATCCTTAATCACAGCAGCTGAGTGTTGATCATTACCATGAATGAACCCTCCACTGTGAAAACTCGGTTGCATAACTTCAGCTTTGACGTTGAACGGCCCTGGTTGAAATCCCAATCCATACCTATTCTTGGTCTCGACAATCTCTATCATACGACCCCACTGATCAGTGCTGCCAATTTCAATAGCTTTCTGAGCATCCCTCAAAGAAGACATGGGTGCCCTAGTTTTCTTTACTTCAGCAATAGACAAGGCTTGGAACAGAGTTCCAACCTTCTCCTCAGCTTCAACATAATAAAAGGATGCTAAAGGCTCACTAGAAGCGCCTTCTCTCCACCAACAACGACAAGCTTGCCATTCTTCACAAATTTAAGCTTCTGGTGTAGAGTAGATGTCACGGCTCCTGCTTTAGGAATCCATGGCCTTCCCAATAAACAACTATAGGCCGGGTGTATATCCATTACTCGGAAAGTAAGCTAAAAATCACTCGGACTTATCTTCACTGGAAGGTCCACTTCACCAATGATGGTTTTGCGAGAACCATCAAACGCCTTGACAATTACGCCATTGTACCTCATAGGGGCGCCTTGATAAGAAAGTCTAGACAGAGTTGATTTCGGGAGCATATTCAGAGATGACCCAATGTCCACAAACACATTGGACAGTGCGTCCTCCTTGCAGTTCATTGAAATGTGCAACGCTAGATTGTGATTTCTACCTTCCTCAGGAAGTTCTTCATCATAAAAATTTAGATTATTGCAAGAAGTGATGTTAGCAACAATATCGTCAAACGGATCCACAGTAACATCGTGCTCAACATAGTCCTGCTCAAGCACCTTCTGCAACGCCTCTCTATATGCCTTAGAGTTCATCAACAGAGACAACACCAAAATCTTTGACGGGGCTTGGAGCAGCTGCTCCACCACATTGAACTTGCTCCTCTTTATAAATCTCAATACTTCATCATCGTCATTAGTCTTCAGTTTGATGGATTCACCAGACTAGCACACTGGAGCACTTATTGGATTCACTGCTGGCATATCCACCTTCTTATTGCTTAAAACATCCTCTATCTCCTTTGGAAAGACCGGACCGAAGATGTAGCGGGGTATTCATTACCTTTATATTTATTGACTAAATCAAAAGTAAATCATACAATTCGAGTCGCCACCGTACTTCTATTTATCCAGAGGAAAGGTTAGAAAGCTAACAAAAACCTAGAAGTTTTATCAAATCAAAAACTAATAAAAATGTCAGAGATCTGGATAAGGGGGTTGGTTATGCAATGGGAAGGTTTTAAGCACCCAAAACATCCTTAGTACTCTAAGGGAGCCCTTTTTGTAAAGTTGTATGGTAGGTTGGTATTTATGAAAATATTTGTGCAAACATGATTGGGGAGATGAGAAAAGAATATACAAATTATTTACAATTTTGTTGTTTGAATGGATAAACTGTTGGTGTAAGCCCTAGAGGCCAATACTTTTGGTACTTGTATCGAATTATTTATTAATAATAAAAGACTTTTTCTTTATTATGTTTGTTTAATAAAGTCCCTAGAATAGCTAGTCCGTTTAATGTATCAAGTATGACTTAATCATGAGATCACATTAAACATAAGGACACTATTCTTAAAGTATCCGTAGTCGAGCTTTATTGTGAAGTGGGATAACATTAAAGCATCAAGACTATTATGTTTATAGACTGATGATCACATCTCATGGATCATGGATAAGGAGTTATCAAGTCTTAAACATAGGTATGGATATTAAGAGTAATATTTATACTGGATTGACCCGCTATGAGAATACTATATAGAATGTTATGCAAAGTGTCATAAGTTATTCTCATGGTGATAATGGTGTATACCACCCTTCGACCTGAAACCACTATGGACCCTAGATGTAGAGTCGAGTGCCTTATTGCTGATCAAACATTATCCGTAACTGGATGACCATAAAGACAATTGATGGGTACTCCACGAAGCATGCTAACGGACATGAGTGACCTAGATGGAATTTGCCCATCCTGCGTAACAGAATAAATGTCTATGGGCCCAATATTGAACTGGACAAGGATGACACGGTCTATGCCTTGTGTTCAATATAGACATAAGGGCAAAAGGGTAATTATACACATAATTATTATCACAGAAGGATTTGTCATATCACATGACATTTTCGTGTCTTGGGTAGCAGTGATGTGTTGCTAGATACCGCTCACTGTCTATTATGTTAAATACATGATTTAATATAATTGCCAATGCCGCGAAAACCTATAGGGTCACACACAAAGGACGGATTGATGAGAGATAGAGTAATTAAGGAATACTGTAATGTACGGTGCCCTTAAGTGAATTATAGAACATCGTAAGGTACGGTGTACTTAAGTAGAATACGAAATATGGTAAGTGTCGCATTACACGAAAAACCGGCGGGAAAACGAAACAATAGAGCCGCCACCGTGCGTTATTTATCCCAAAAGAGGGAAAGGAAACGCTCTAAGTAAACCTGGAAAAGACATGGTCTCGCGACCAGAGAGAGATGGGATCGGGAGTCGGTTATGCGAAGGGAAGGTATTAGCACCCCTACGCATCCGTCGTACTCGACGGGATCCACGCACAAAAGGAAGGATAAGGTTGCTAAAAACTGCTCACAAACTGCACACAAGGCTGGAAAGAAACACAGGAAAACAAGAGAAACTAACTCGGCAGGATATCGCATCCTGGGCCTACGTAGTCTGTCAAGCACAGACATCAGAGTCGACGTAGTTCGGGACAGGGGGAAACGTGCTCGCTAGGATGTCGCATCCTATGCATACGTATCTTCTCTGACTGGAGAAGAATCAGAGCACTCGTAGCTCGGCTAACGCACGCCAAACAAAACCACACAGGAAACCGACTGCCAATCGCTGGACTTATGTCAGACTCCACACAAACAGGCAAACATGGAAACCGAATGCCAATCGCTGGACTTACATCAGACTCCGAACCAACAAACACACACACAGGAAACCGACTGCCAATCGCTGGACTTACGTCAGACTCCAACAAGCAAACAAGACACAGGAAACCAACTGCCAATCGCTGGACTTATGTCAGACTCCAAACACACGCAAAAGGGTTGAAAAAGAAAAAGGGCGCCCGGAGAGATCTGCTCATCTCCTGCCTACGTACCTCATCTGGTATGAGGATCAGGGCGACGTAGTTCCCCTACGCAGGGAAAGAACTTCTAACCTAGCCAGAGACTGGGAAATGACAAACTAGAAGGGAGCCTGACTCGAGCCTAATAGTTATCATGTAAATTCACCATGGTCCTAGGTTAAGGTTTCTATCTAACTTGCACAGGGAGCAAGCTATCCTAAACAGCATAGGCAAACACAAGAGCAAGCATACACATAGTTAGCACACACTATATACAAACAAAGTGGGCTCACACAGGGTTAGGCTTTAGTCAAGGGGTCATGTCAACCTCGACAAACAAGCCACTGTAACAGGGTGATGTTAGCTCTTAACCCTAACATTGAGAGTTAGGGTGAAGCAGATGAAATGGGAAGTGAGGGTAAGACCTCACAGCTCTTATCCCTGGCCAAGGAGAGCTTCAGACAAATGAAGGTGTGGGAGTTCAGAAAGTTGGAACTCTTCTCCACATGTGACTGACACAACAGGGATCTTGGGTTAATATCCACAATGCATCAACACAAGGTGTGTGAGAAAATTGGATGACACACTGAATAGCAGGAGATGGACTACACATCTCTTTTATCTGCCAATTGCCTCATAGAGGTCTTTTCCTGCTTGGCTCAAAAGTAAACAAACACAAGCATTGCCTCTTAAGGAGGGCTTCAAACAAGTGCCTGCCCAAGTAACAGGACAGGTCTTCCAGACTACATGAAGTCAGTGAGTTATACCTCGAATGGTTAAGCAACCAAGCAGCAAAAGCAAGTTCAAAAGAACTTAAGCAACTTATGTACCTGAAAACAATCTAACTCAGTCAGTATACAAGTCAAAAAGTCAAACAGACAACCAATAGTCAACAGTCAACAGTACACAGTCAAACAAGCAAGGCAATAGTGTGCAAGGCACAATCTCAACTCAAATGAGCTAATATCCACCTACAAAACAACTCAAGGTTAACCAATCAAGCAAACATCAATGCTCAAGTGAAGAAGCATCCTCAACTATGGACTTAGATGTGTAACCCTGAAATCAAAGCTCAAACATAAGCAACAAACCACTAGGGCAGGGCCTAGGGTCAAAGAAGGAGAAATAATCCAAAACAGAACATGAAACTTAACATGAATCAACCTTAATCAATTAAGAACACAATCCAAAATGTCTCATGTCAATATCATTCACCAAATTCATTTCATAAACCAATCATGGCAAGGTATGCAAATTGAAAGCACATTGTGACAACAAAATGAACAAATGCACATTAATTCAAAAATGATTCAATTAATCTTAACAAAATTCATGGTTAAACAGAACATACAGCATGATCAACACACAAAAACTCAAGGCAATTGGAACACAATAGGCATCGTAATCAAATGGCATAAGGCGAGGCAAACAAAACAAGCTCAAATATGACACCAAATGTTACACCAACTTAGCACAAGCCTAAAACAGAAATGGCACAAGGTAAAGACCTCAAACAAAAGCCAAAACAACCTTTAACATGTCTAGAAGCAATGTGCAAAATTTCACATTCATATGATAAAGCACAAGCATTTCACAAGCAATTGAAATTCAAGACACTTCAAAAGCTCACAAATGACCATCCAGAATGAAAATTTTCAAACAAATCAGAAATGAATCCAAAAATTCCAAGAAAGTTCATGATCAATCACAACATCCATATCAAGCATCATACAAAAAATCAAAGCATTTGGAATTCATTTGGCATGGCAAACAAATTAATCAAGTTGGACATCACAAGGTGTGACACACATTGTCACACCTACATTCACAAGATCATATCTCAGCAATCACAAATGGTAAAAATGCAAACTCAACATCAAAATGTCCAGCCAAGAGTCTAGTTTGAGCATGTAAAATTTCATGAGTATTGGATAAACAACCATCATTTCACAAAAGATATGGTAAGGTATAGCACAAAATGAACACATGTACACAAACCCTAGGGCAAAATATTTTCCAGCCAAGCACATTTTCTGGAAAAATAATAAATAAATACTAGACACAATAAGGAAAACAATGCAAAAATTCCCATATTTTTTGGATCATTATTCAATGATTTATGAATTTTGGAAGTGAAAGAAAAATTAAAAAATGCATGAAACATGATACATGGAAATAATGGAGGGAAGTCAAAAAAATGTAAAATGTCATTTGAATAATGCTGGAATGGGGAATCGAAGGGAGTTAAAATTTGAATGCTAGCGCGCCAGCATGTGAAACACAGTCGTTTCACTCATCTTATGTGGCATAGTCAAGCGCTTTTGGCCAATCAAATTGCCACGCCAATGCCAAATGGACCAATACATGCACGATATCACAAAAACACATGCAACACATCAAAAACACGCTGCAATGGATCAAACATGGTTTTCTGGAAAAATATTTCATCATCTTCATACAGTTCATCGTGTTCATGCATGTTCATGAACAAAAGTTGCCAGAAACTAAAAACAAGCACAACATCGTGTTCATCTCTCATCACTCATCACTAATCCAGGCATGGCTTAACCTAATTCTCACTAACAAGAACAAATCGAAGCAAACAAGTTTCACATGTCAATCTTCAAATTAGCATAACTGTCTCAATTCTACATGGACTTCTATGAAACAAAGCTCAGATTAACCAGTGCTCAAAGATCTACAAAACTAGCATAACAATTTCATGAATTGAGAGATGCGATTTCTAACCTTGATCAAGATGCAGAACTGGAATAGCTCGATTCAGGCCTTGCTATGCTCAAACAGAACCTCTACAACACTTGTATGGATGAATGGATGAAGAAATGATCCTTAATCGAGCTTGATTCCAACAGAAATTGCAACTGCCATGGATGAGCTTCAAGCTTTGAAATGCTTCCAACTGCACGAAATCCTTTGGTTCTAGCTTCAACCTTGCTCAAATATGCTTCCAAGTGATGAATGGATCAAGAAATATGCAATGGTATTTGAAGAAATTGAGAGAACAAAGTGAGAGAAAATTTGTGAAGAAATTCTAGATCTGAAAATTGTGATCTTGTTAACAGAAAAACAGTTATGATTTACTATATATATGTTGTGTTAATCATCCCTTAATCATGCTTAGGCCATTTGGTAAGTGGATTAGTGAGAATGGAGTGTTTGTGCAAAATTACTATTTCACCTTATGCATGAGAAAAGCAATGGAACAGTGCACGAAAATGTGGCCAAACCCACTTGAAATTCTGTTTCGAAGCCAAATGCAATGCTAGAATGATCAAACAATGCTTCATTTTCAAATTTAAAAATTTCCCTCCAAAATCAAGTGATTTTCCAAAAAATTATGTGATGAGAATGCATGGCATGTGATATATGTTTTGGATAGTATATGTCAAGACATGTAAAATGCAAAAAGAACCACTCCATTTGGACTTATGGTTTGAAAGTTATGCATGTTTGAAGTTCAAGTCACACTTGGCCATGATTGATCCATATCTCTTTAACCACACATGCGAAATCCATGATCTTGGACTTTTTGGAAATGGGAGAGCAAGATCTTCAACTTCCATGTTGGACAAAATTTCATCTGAAGCTTTCTTGATGATGTAATCTTGAGTTGAAAACCTTTCCATTTTTGGCAATTTCAAATTACAGGTCACCTACTATTTTTGGAAAGTTTCCATCTGACCTCAAATTCTTCAATGTTGATGTTTGAAATTTCAAATGAGACTTGTATGGACATGAATGAGGCATCTCTAACCATCTCCCACCTTCAAATCCATGGTTGAATTGATAGTTGACTTTGGTTGACTTTTTAGGGTTTCAGATGAATTGATCATTGACTGATGAGCTTTGAACATCCAACCCTTGGCCAAACCACTTCAAAATGATCCCTAGGTCACATGAACTCATTGAACCAACCCTAGGGCTTTGATCTCATGGAGAATGCTCTTGCTTGCTTGCACAGTTGAACCTCCTGACCAGTCTTTGCCTGATGACTTGATGGATCATGCAAATGATAATGCAATGTTAATGACCTAAAATGAAAATGTATGTACAAATGTGAGGTGCAAAATTTGAGGTGCTACAGTAAGGTACCACGCGCTTAAGTGATTTTGGCATATTATAAGATATGGGCCATATACACTTGAGTGGGCTTTTTAGCTTGCAGCCCACACAAGTGGTTCTATAAATAGAACCCTTGTGTAGAAGCATTTTCACACTTGCAATTTCGTTTCTCTCTCTCTCTCACTCAAAGCCTTCATTCATAGTAGCTAGCACTGAGATTGAAGGAATTCGTTCGTGTGGACTGAGTAGAGGTGTTGTCATCGTTCAACGTTCGTGATCGCCACAAGAGGTAACGATTCTATCACTGATCATGCCCATTCGTAAGGATCATTAAAGGAGAAATTTTAAATTCCGCTGCATTTTGGATCGCCATTCTCCTTCATAAACCCATTGCCTACGTACCATCACAAAGGTAGGATCAAAACCTCGTAGTTCGGGTAAAAAATCTCAAAATAACTTGGTGAATTAATTGGTCAAAAGCCTTACGGTCTTTTGTTATCAAAGGGAGAAAACTCAACCTAAACCACAATCCACCATGTGAGGAGAGCTTCAACATACTAGTGAGGGATCCACCCTATACTAAGTATGGAAGACTTATAGTCCAATCACTAAGGATAAGGTGATGTTTACTTCAACCACTATGATAACTCAAACCTAATAGCTAATGTTTATGAAAAGCTTTGGCAAAGGTGGCCATTGGAACCACAAAAACAAACTTTAGTGAGTTGGATTTACCAATTAAAAGTATTCACAAAATGAAGTCAAAGTTGACTTAAGGTTCAATTCAAAATAAGTATTATGAAAAGAGTTTGAAAAATCAAAGGTATATGGCCTAGGTTTTTGGTTTTGAAAACAATGTCAATGTTTGCACAAAATAAATTTGGCTTGGGTTAGAGTGGAGAGAAGAAGAGAAGGGCTAGTCCTAAACATGCAAAGATGAGATAAGAGAGTAAAACCATTGGAGTTCCTTTCTTGAGATCATAAAGATGATCCAAGTTGCTCCTTTCCTTTGGACTTAGCAAGCAATAAGCAATTAACTCAAGCAATCAAACAAATATTCAATCAAGCTCCTACGATCTTCCAATTGGACTTGTCTTTCTCTTAACTTAGATGCTCATGACAATGGTCCTTCTAAATAGCTCAAGTTTAGGATCCCTATCACACAAGAACAAACAAATCAAAAAGTTCCACAATGCAATAATAGAAATGGACAAAGAGAGAGTTTAGATTAGGGGTCCTTTCAATTCAACATCAAGATGTAAGCATTCTAAAGGCATGAGGCCTAGTTGCTCTTCAACAATTTTAGCATTCTAAAGGCATGAGGCCTAGTTGCTCTTGAAACTCCATTTAGCATAAGTGAGGTCCTAATTCTAAGTCCTTTCTCCTTTTGCATTGGGTTCACACAAACAAAAACAAAACAAGCACAAGGCAAAAGTATATACACAATAATGTGCTCAAGTGAGCAAAAGGAAAATGGCATAAACATAAACATGAGCTCAAGTGAGCAAAAGGAAAAGACAATATGAATTAAATGAGCAGGAAATTAAATTGCATTAAAGTAAATTGCAAGAATTAAATGCTTGAATTAAAAGTTAGTAATTAGTAGTTAGTGTTAGTGTGCCATAAGGCAATTTAGTGCTATGTTAAGCAATCGTAAGTGGACTAACGTAGTAGTCACACCTATCTGAGGTCGGTCAATAAAACTATAGGCAACTAAACACAAGTTAGAGATTATGACTAGTAAGCAAAACTCCTACAACTTGCCATGCCAAAAGAAAAAAAGAATGACCTTGTATGGATTTTAGGTTCTTTGCTTGACCAAGAAGCAACCTATCTTGGACACAAAGCAATTCACTTGATCTTTGATCAAGATGAATTTGATTTGGATCAAAGAAGGTTAAGCCTCTCATATGCCAAGGCTAACCACAAATCATTAACTCATTGATCAAAAGAAAAAGATAAAGAAAGGAGATGAAGATAGAATGTACAAAATGGAAAATCAAATGACATAACCAAAACACATTGATCAAACATGAATGGAATCAACATCAATCAATGGTAAACAGAAGTGAAATGAAGATTAAAAGTCAAGAAAGGTCAAACATATTTTTGGTATTTTTTGGAATTAAAATAATGCATAAAATAAAATGAACAAATAAAGTTCAAACTTCAAATCCAATTCAAATAAACTTGGATAAGTCCAATTGGATCATCATAAGTCTAACATGGTCAAACTAACTTTGACAAAATTTCTCAACATTTTTTGAAAACAGAAACTAATTTTAAACAATTAAAAATGAAGAAAAATAACATAATTGGACTAAAATCTCAAATAAATCTCAAATCAATTAAGAAATTGATGAGAATATTTTTCATAGACTTATCATTATCCAAAGATGTTAAGAAAATATTTTTGGCATTTTTGAATATCAAATGGTATTTTAAATGAATTAAAAACAATTAGAAATGAAATAATTCACAAAAAATATTAAATGGAATCACAAAAATAATTAAAAATCATTTTATGAAACTAGAATTTAAGAGAAATTTTTTGCAATTGGTCCCATATTTTTGTGATTCCAAATAAAGAAGTTATGAATTTTTGAAAATAAATGGAATAAAAGAAATTAAAACAGAAATTAAGAAATTAGAAAAATCCACAGGCGTCTAATCAGAGCTCATTAATTGACGTGGTTGATCAAAAGGTCAGGAGACGCGCGCGCATTGTGTTCCTTGGTCAACATCACCACACATTGAATTAAAAAAAGTAAACAAAACGCGTGGCCAAGATTAGATCATAGCTAATGGATCCAATGGACATGAAGCTTCCACACAAGGGACGGTGGTGGAAACCACCGTCTTCTCCGGCGAGCTCAATAATCCGGCCACCAGTTGCAGGTTTTACAACCTCAACCAAAACTCACGATCCATATACCAAATTAAAGCTGGGGTGATGTACATCACCCCTGTGACCTTAGTTTTCACTCAAGGTCCTTATGGAAGAAGAAATATGAGGTTGAAAAACTGGGTGTTCAATCTGAAGTTCAACAATTCACAAAATTAAAGCCACCATTGGCTTGCCTCTCACATGAGGACTTCAGAAAACCATACCAACACAAGCAATGCACAACATATAAAGAGTTTCGAAGAAAAACAGTTGAGGTATAAACATTTGTAGAGCATCTTTTATGAGCATAATTCAACCAATCCTTTGCTTGCAGCTTGATCCTGATGCTTGGTATGAGAGCTAGGCTTAGGAATTAGTGATGATAATCAACTGATGTTGTTGAAAATCACACTTGAAAAATGAAAGTGAAAACTCAAATTCCTTTGGTGAGAGGTTGGGGAATGAATTCAGCAGGGATTCAGGCGCCTTCAGGTTAGTTTTTGAGTGAGGCAATGCATTTTATTTACAGCCACAGCTGATGTAAAGAGGTGGAGAACTCGTGTGCATGAAGTTGGGTCCTCCATGCATGGGCATGTACAGGCACATGTGAGGCCCAAAACCACTTGCAAATGAATGTTGAACATCAACCAAGTTGAATTGGACGTCCAGATTGCATGGTATTGGATTGTGCATGAAGATTTAACATGAAATGCATAATTGATCATAATTGTTCTCCTCTTCGAAAATCACATTTGGAAAATCCAAACATAAGCATGTGAGTAATGGTTGGAAAGGTATTGACATAAGGCACAAAAGTTATATTGAACAAAAATCCATTTGGAGTTTGGAAAATTGTGAAAACTAGCCATGAAGTTCAAGGTACAAAACAAGTATTTGAAAATTTTGCCAAAAAGGACCAACTTCAAGCCCTTATGTTTTAATTATATAAGCCTAAAATGGAAAAACATTCAACATCAAAGTTGTATATATTTTCAAGAAAATCAATTTGGACTTAAATTTTACATCATTTGGATTTTTTATGAGAAATGTATGGGCACTTGAAGTTGGACTTTTTCAAGATTCAATGGCTTTGGTCCAAAGTGACCTATAATGTTTTGTATTATCACATGTACTTATTTTAGGATTATGAAATTTTGTCCAACATAACATTTTAAGTGGACATCTTAAAATTTCTAATTCACTTGGTCTCACCTCAAAATCATAAAAAATGAAGGAGTTAGGTCCTTGGGAAGTTGACCCAAAATTAGGGTTTCAGTCAAAATGACCTATAATGTTTTGAAATGAATGATAACCTTACAAGTTTCAAATGGATTTGTGATGAACATGAAAGTTGTTCATCTGGTTATTAATAACATTGTTTATCTTGGGGTCATCTTCATTTGACAAACACATCAAAAGTTAGGTCTCAGTGGATTTCAAAATAGTTAGATGAATTGACTGATCAACTTCTCAAAGCCAAACTTCAAATTTTGATGAATGAATGATTGAGGATACTAACATAAGCGAATATATGCATAAAATGATGAATTAAAGAACTTCCCTTGATTTAATTTGATCATAGGTTGAGGTTGCTTCATGAGCAAGGCATAATCAATGCATAGTTGAATTAGGGTTTCCTTGGGAAACAATCCTCAAGCCCTTTGGTTTATCTTGATCAAATTGACAAATTGAGATACTTGGGAGGCATATATGATGATTGAGAGCTTGGTGAACCATTTTCATGCTTGCTTTCTGTAGGTGCTTGATTGGCTGCATTATATGGCAAAACACTAGCTGGATGCTAATGTCTTGACTGATGTCATGACATGGTGTGTATGTGTGACTGCATTGTAGGTTAAAATATCTAACTGTACTCTGATGTCTTGACCGATGTCATGACACACTTGAGTAGCTACTGCAGGATTAGCTAATACAGGATTGATTGAATGTCAAACTGGATGCTGTGACATTTATACCTGTCAGCAGATACTAAGGAATAGAACAGCTGGTGTTCTGTTAGAACTTAGTATTTATTTCCAGTCTGGTTATCAAGGAAAGACCAGACCTGGCATAAGGCCTACTGACTGAATGTCAAACTGGATGTTATGACATTCATCATATACTGAACAGTAGACAGAGTGGTGTTCTGCTATACTTCAGCATGTTACTTAGTCTGTTCTTCAAGAGGATAACAGAACTGACTTAAGGCCAGATGTGTAAATGTCAAATTGGATACTTTGACATCTATTAATGTAAGCTGTTACTGTAGTATGGTCATTTTGGTCATATACAGGTCAGCAAAATTGTACAGTCTGTTTTCTGGAAAAACAGACTCAGCATATGATCCTTGATGTCAAGTTGAATGTCGTGACATTCATTCCTGACAGCATATGCTATATTGTAGGTTGTTTAGTTTTCTGTTTCAGCTTTTTCTCATGCTATTCTTCAGGGATTCAACAGCTGAGAGAAAATCCAGGAAATCAACAACCATGTTACATTTAATGAACCTAACAAATAGCCTATTTGTTAGTAACCTAGATATGGAATTAGGGGAACTCGCGTGACCTTAAATTCAGGAGAATACAAGTGCAAAGGCCCAAGTACTGCAATATAAAAGGAAGGCGTTCCTTCATTCAGAACTGGGGATTTTGAGGCGTGAAGATTTAGTGTGTCCATCATACTTCACTGCTGTATTTTTGTGAGTCTTGTATTAGACATATCTTGTAAGCCAAGCCATTATCACGTAGATGATTGCATTGGCATAGGGTGTTCATTGAGTTGTAAGTGTTGTGTCGCTCAAAGCTTTTAAGTGTGAGTGCTGTGTATCTTGATTAAAGCTGTTAAGCACAATCAAGAGTTGTTTGAAGTGTGACTTCAAAATTGTCTTTAATATTGATTAAAGGTAGTAATCACTGAGGTGATTGAGGGGGAGTGAGTAGGAACTCTGATCTTAGAATAAGATTGAAATTGCATTGGGTAGGGATTAAGTGAGGAGTTGTAAACGGGTGAGTTTAGCTTTGAATTAATACTACTGATAGTGGATTTCCTCCCTGGCTTGGTAGCCCCCAGATGTAGGTCATGTTGGACTGAACTGGGTAAACAATTACTTGTGTTATTTACTGCACTTACTTTTAAGTTCTGCATAATACTTGTCTGTGCAGAATTGGATGTCATAACAACCCGTGTGACATCTAAAGTCTGATAACTAGAATTTCAATTGGCATCAGAGCAGGCACCCTGCCTGTTAATTTCTGGGTGAGATCTAGGGAAGTTACTTTCTAGTACCATGGACAAGGATATAGGACACTCAAATAGACCACCTATGTTGGATGGCTCTAATTATGATGACTGGAAGCCTCGTATGATAGCCTTCTTAAGGTCTCTAGACAGCAAAGTTTGGAGAGCTGTCAACAAAGGATGGGAACATCCAACGAAGACAGGTGAAGATGGAGTCAGTGTGCAAATCCCTGAAGAAGAGTGGGACAAGGAACAAGAGGCATTAGCCCTTGGAAATTCTAAGGCCTTGAATGCATTGTTCAATGGAATCAGTAAGAACATCTTCAGGCTGGTGCACCACTGTGAACTAGCTAAGGAAGTTTGGGATACCCTCAAGGTAACTCATGAAGGTACTTCCAAGGTAAAGATGTCCAAACTTCAGATGCTGACCACCAAGTTTGAAAATCTGAGGATGAAGGAGGATGAGACTATTCATGACTTTCACATGAATATTCTTGAAATTGCAAACACATCTGGTGGACTAGGTAAGAAAATGGCTGAAGAGAAACTTGTAAGAAAGATTCTCAGGTCCTTGCCTAAGAGGTTTGCTATGAAGGTCACAGCCATAGAAGAGGCTCAAGATATCTGCAAGATGAAGGTAGATGAGCTCATTGGTTCCCTCCAAACCTTTGAAATGGGCTTATGTGAGGATGCTGACAGGAAGAACAAAAGCATAGCATTTGTATCTAACACTGAAGAGAAATCAGAAGAAGGAAACAGTGGAGGAAATGGAAGCATCTCTGAAGCCATAGCCATGCTTGGAAGACAGTTCAACAAGTTCATAAAGAAGGTTGATCAACAGGGTAGACCTAATGTCAAGAACATCCCGTCTGACATAAGGAAAAGATCAACTTCTGATGAAAAGTTCAACCAAGGCAAGGGAATCCAGTGCCATGGATGTGAAGGATATGGTCATATTAAGGCTGAATGCCCTACCTTTCTCAAGATGCAAAGGAAAGGGCTCTCTGCCACCTGGTCAGAGGAAGACACTGAGAGTGAATCGGAAGGAGAATCTGCTAAACATGTCACAGCTCTGACCAGTGTCTGTGGTTCAGAGGATGACTCAAGCGGAGATGAGCTCAACTTGGATGAACTTGCTGCCTCATATAAAGAACTATGTGTTAAAAGTGCAGAAGTATGTATCCAAGGAGAAAAGCAGAAGAAACTCATCAAAGAGCTAGAATCTGAGAAACAGGAGCAGCTGAAAGTCATAGAGGGTCTGAATGGTGAGATTTCTTTGCTAACTTCGAAGCTAGACCAAATGACCAAATCCATCAGAATGTTGAGTAAAGGATCTGACACCTTGGAAGAGATTCTAAAAGTGGGACAGAAGTCAGGAACCTTATCTGGTTTAGGATTCACTAAGAACTCTTCACCTGAACTCAAAAAGTCTAAGGCTGGAGTTCAGAAATTCAAGCAGAAGTCACATCCAATGTCTCAACATCAGAGAACCAGAATGAGCAAACATCAGAAGAAGAAATTTCAGAGATGGAGATGTCATTACTGTGGTAGATTCGGTCACATAAAACCCTTCTGCTATAGGCTGCATGGTTACCCAAACCAGACCTCGCAAGGTAGGCCTAAGAAGAAGGTGTCTAAGCATAATGTCCCCATTAAGAAACAAACATGGGCGGCTAAGCAGACCCCTCGGGTCAATACTAAGCAGCAGGCATCTAAGCTTCATCCCTCTCCTGAGAATCAACAATGTGTTTCTAACCTTGCTCACACATCTCCAAGGGCACCTACCAGACAAGACTGGTACCTTGATAGTGGCTGCTCAAGGCATATGACTGGGATGAGCAACCTAGTGGTGAATCTACAACCCCCTACCACCAAGTTTGTGACATTTGGTGATGGAACTAAAGGAGAAGTCAAGGGTGTTGGTAAGCTGGACTGCTCTAGAGTTCCAAAACTGAATAATGTGTTGTTAGTAAGAGGACTGACTGCAAATCTCATCAGCATAAGCCAGCTGTGTGATCAAGGATTCTATGTTCAGTTCACTAAGGAGCTGTGCATTGTGATAAATGATGACAATCAGGAAGTTATGAGAGGAACTAGGTCCAAAGATAACTGTTATCTGTGGGAACCTAAAGTCTCTAACTTTTCCACAATATGCTCCTCAGCCAAGGAAGAACAGGAGGTGAAGCTGTGGCATAGACGTCTTGGACATCTCCACTTACGGGGAATGAAGAAGATTATATCCAAGGAAGCAGTCAGAGGAATTCCAAAGCAGCTTATTGATGAAGGAAGAGTCTGTGGAGAATTCCAGGTGGGCAAGCAAACCAAGATGTCACATCCGAAGCTGGGACGTCTTACAACTTCCAGAGTTCTGGAACTGTTGCACATGGACTTAATGGGACCTATGCAGGTTGAAAGTCTTGGTGGGAAGAGATATGCTTACGTGGTGGTTGATGACCATTCCAGATACACGTGGATAAGCTTCCTCAGAGAGAAGTCAGATACATTTGATGTCTTCAAAGACCTGTGCATCATACTTCAAAGGGAAAAGGACAGCTGTGTGGTCCGGATTAGGAGTGATCATGGTACGGAGTTCAAGAATTCCAAGTTTGATGAGTTTTGCTCGTCTGAAGGAATAAGTCATGAGTTCTCCTCCCCTATAACTCCCCAGCAGAATGGGATAGTTGAAAGAAAAAATAGAACTATTCAAGAATCTGCCAGAGCAATGATCCATGCAAAGAAGCTCCCCATGCACTTTTGGGCTGAAGCGATGAATACCGCGTGCTATGTTCACAACAGAGTCACCTTGAGAAAAGGAACCTCCTCCACTCTATATGAAATATGGAAAGGCAGAAAACCCACAGTGAAGTACTTTCATATCTTTGGAAGTAAATGTTACATTCTCACAGATCGTGAACAGAGAAGGAAGCTGGATCCCAAAAGTGATGAGGGTATATTTCTAGGATACTCCACTAACAGCAGAGCCTACAGAGTGTTCAACTACAGGACCAATGTCCTGATGGAATCCATAAATGTTATTGTGGATGATAAAGAGGAAGGGATCGATGTCATAGAGGATGTTGAAACATTCCTTGACAGTTCAACTGACATTCCAGTCAAGTCTGAAGAAGTACAGGAACCTCCTCCTGAATGTGAAGTAGATGCAACCACCAAAATGCCATCTATCAGAATTCAGAAAGACCACCCTAAGGATCTTATCATAGGGGATCCTAATAGTGGTGTGACTACCAGGTCACGGGGAATAAGCTCAAATTCCTGTTTTGTATCCAAGGTTGAACCAAAGAATGTGAAAGAAGCCCTGACTGACGAATACTGGATCAATGCCATGCAAGAGGAACTTGAGCAGTTCAAAAGGAATGAAGTATGAGAGCTAGTTCCAAGACCTGAAGGGACCAACTTCATTGGTACCAAGTGGATCTACAAAAACAAATCTGATGAGAAAGGAGTAATTACTAGGAATAAAGCAAGACTAGTAGCTCAAGGATACACTCAAGTTGAAGGGGTTGATTTTGATGAGACATTTGCTCCTGTGGCTAGGCTTGAGTCCATCAGATTGTTGTTAGGGGTAGCATGCATTCTGAAGTTTAAACTATTCCAAATGGATGTGAAGAGTGCATTCTTGAATGGCTACTTGAATGAAGAAGTCTATGTGGAACAACCTAAAGGGTTCTGTGATCCTAACCAACCTAAGCATGTATACAAGTTGAGGAAAGCCTTGTATGGGTTGAAACAAGCACCTAGAGCATGGTATGACAGGTTGACCGAATTTCTAACCTCAAATGGATACAGAAAAGGTGGAATAGATAAAACCTTGTTTGTGAAGGATGAAGACGGCAAAATCATGATTGCTCAAATCTATGTGGATGATATAGTCTTTGGTGGTATGTCAGAACAAATGGTAACACATTTTGTTCAACAGATGCAATCTGAGTTTGAAATGAGTCTGGTTGGGGAACTAACCTACTTTCTCGGAATGCAAGTCAACCAAATGGAGGACTTTATGTTTCTCTCCCAAAGCAAGTATGCCAAAAACATCGTTAAGAAGTTTGGTATGGATAATGCTAGGCACAAAAGGACTCCTGCTCCTACTCATCTGAAGTTAACCAAAGATGATGGAGGGCCTAGTGTTGATCAATGCGTGTATAGAAGCATGATAGGCAGTCTACTATATCTAACTGCAAGTAGACCTGACATTTCTTATGCAGTTGGAGTGTGTGCGAGATATCAAGCAGAGCCTAAGGTGAGCCACTTAAATCAAGTCAAAAGGATTCTCAAGTACATCAATGGGACTTGTGACTATGGGATGCTGTACTCACATGGATCTGAGCTTGTCCTATCCGGGTACTGTGATGCTGACTGGGCTGGAAGTGCTGATGACAGAAAAAGCACATCAAGAGGATGTTTCTTCTTGGGAGACAATCTCATATCTTGGTTCAGCAAGAAGCAGAACTGTGTATCCCTGTCCACTGCAGAGGCTGAATACATAGCTGCTGGAAGCAGTTGTTCCCAACTGGTGTGGATGAAACAGATGCTCACTGAGTACAATGTCACTCAAAATGTCATGACATTATTCTGTGATAATATCAGCGCCATCAATATTTCCAAGAATCCCATCCAACACAGCAGGACCAAACATATTGACATTAGACATCACTTCATCAGAGATCTGGTGGAAGACAAGGTGATTACTTTGGAACATGTAGCCACTGAACTGCAACTGGCTGACATATTTACAAAGGCTCTGGATGCTACTCAGTTTGAAAATTTAAGGGGGAAACTGGGAATATGTCTCTCTGAGACCTTATAGCAACCAATGATGTTTGGAATGTATTTATTGGAACTATGTTCTGATTGGTCAACAGATCATAGCTATACCACGTGCAACAAGTGTGGCAACAAGAGGGTAAGGAGACACCCTAACGTGAGAAGGCCTATGCACCTGTAGGAATTCAAGGACGCTGTTCATGCAGGAGTGGTTCTGGATGTCAGAAACAAAGTCATGGCATCTGATATGGTTGTACCTACTGTGAAGCAAGATCAAGTGGGTGCTAACTTGGTTGAAACTGTGAAGTAAAACCAAGTTGGTTATTCTGTCATTTTTTTGTTGATATTGTTGACTTTGGCAACATTTTTGACAAAAAGGGGGAGTAACAGTAACAGGATTAGGATCCCAGTCAACAGATTGGTCTGTTACAACAGTCTCATGACAGATTCAAGTTCCCTTCCCCTGCAGCTGATGTATGATGAAGTTTGTAATTAACTTCTGTCTGTGTGCTGTTTTGTGAAGTTTTTATTTAACTTCCATGTGTGTGAGTGTGCTGCCACTCTGAGTGTATTAGCTAGGTTTATTTCCTGCTAGATGTGTGATTCCGCTGCTATGAACTCTGTTATGGGGATCAAAGTGTTTTAGCCAAAAATTTGCCAAAGGGGGAGTTTGTAGGTGCTTGATTGGCTGCATTATATGGCAAAACACTAGCTGGATGCTAATGTCTTGACTGATGTCATGACATGGTGTGTATGTGTGACTGCATTGTAGGTTAGAATATCTAACTGTACTCTGATGTCTTGACCGATGTCATGACACACTTGAGTAGCTACTACAGGATTAGCTAATACAGGATTGATTGAATGTCAAACTGGATGCTGTGACATTTATACCTGTCAGCAGATACTAAGGAATAGAACAGCTGGTGTTCTGTTAGAACTTAGTATTTATTTCCAGTATGGTTATCAAGGAAAGACCAGACCTGGCATAAGGCCTACTGACTGAATGTCAAACTGGATGTTATGACATTCATTATATACTGAACAGTAGACAGAGTGGTGTTCTGCTATACTTCAGCATGTTACTTAGTCTGTTCTTCAAGAGGATAACAGAACTGACTTAAGGCCAGATGTGTAAATGTCAAATTGGATACTTTGACATCTATTAATGTAAGCTGTTACTGTAGTATGGTCATTTTGTTCATATACAGGTCAGCAAAATTGTACAGTCTGTTTTCTGGAAAAACAGACTCAGCATATGATCCTTGATGTCAAGCTGAATGTCGTGACATTCATTCCTGACAGCATATGCTATATTGTAGGTTGTTTAGTTTTCTGTTTCAGCTTTTTCTCAGGCTATTCTTCAGGGATTCAACAACTGAGAGAAAATCCAGGAAATCAACAACCAAGTTACATTTAATGAACCTAACAAATAGCCTATTTGTTAGTAACCTAGATATGGAACTAGGGGAACTCGCGTGACCTTAAATTCAGGAGAATACAAGTGCAAAGGCCCAAGACTGCAATATAAAAGGAAGGCGTTCCTTCATTCAGAACTGGGGATTTTGAGGCGTGAAGATTTAGTGTGTCCATCATACTTCACTGCTGTATTTTTGTGAGTCTTGTATTAGACATATCTTGTAAGCCAAGCCATTATCACGTAGATGATTGCATTGGCATAGGGTGTTCATTGAGTTGTAAGTGTTGTGTCGCTCAAAGCTTTTAAGCGTGAGTGCTGTGTATCTTGATTAAAGTTGTTAAGCACAATCAAGAGTTGTTTGAAGTGTGACTTCAAAATTGTCTTTAATATTGATTAAAGGTAGTAATCACTGACGTGATTGAGGGGGAGTGAGTAGGAACTCTGATCTTAGAATAAGATTGAAATTGCATTGGGTAGGAATTAAGTGAGGAGTTGTAAACGGGTGAGTTTAGCTTTGAATTAATACTACTGATAGTGGATTTCCTCCCTGGCTTGGTAGCCCCCAGATGTAGGTCATGTTGGACTGAACTGGGTAAATAATTACTTGTGTTATTTACTGCACTTACTTTTAAGTTCTGCATAATACTTGTCTGTGCAGAATTGGATGTCATAGCAACCCGTGTGACATCTAAAGTCTGATAACTAGAATTTCACTTTCATCTTCATCTGGCCACTTCAATGGGCATATGAGCCTCCTAGGAGCCTTGGATCACATGACTGCTTAAGCTTCAAAACAAAAGATGTTAGTGACATATTTTTATGCTTTTGGTTAGTAAACAAAATAAGAAAAGCAATAATATACAATTCAAGCATGCTTGGTGGTCTCAAACCAACTCACACAAGTCCCAACCCTAGGGTTAAGGAGCCAAGATGCTATGATCCTTGAGGCAAAAATGCAGTGAGCAATGATATGATGCCATGAGGGATCTTAGGGTCAAAATTAGGGTCTTACAGAAGACACAACCACTATGGATCAGTTTTGCAATATCATCTATATTTACCACAGAATCTGCTACGGGTAACAAAATCTCTTGTCCATTCTCCACCATGGTGGCATTATACTGATAAGGCACAACTTTTTCGGATATCGACGATGATACCGATATGTTGACACTGTTGTTGTTGCTGCTATCAAATTGGAATATTTCCCACTCAGGTATCTTGAACACTTGCACTATTACATTCACATCATCTATATCGCTTGATTGTTGAATC
This sequence comes from Lathyrus oleraceus, assembly GCF_024323335.1. Lineage (NCBI taxonomy): Eukaryota > Viridiplantae > Streptophyta > Magnoliopsida > Fabales > Fabaceae > Lathyrus > Lathyrus oleraceus. The sequence goes on along the minus strand of NC_066582.1, from coordinate 149,813,750 downwards.
TGGATTACATTCTCATCCATCAATTTTTGGATATGTCTCTTGACAATCGTACACCCACGGGGGTTCACACTACATATTGCACAACCATCATGGTCGTGCTAACAGTGACTGATCAAACACAAGGTTCTATGCATTTCCACCAATGACCTACGAATATGTCGTACATCGAGTACCCGGAAATTCACTGGACAACCGTCCACCATGTTGACAGTGGCATTACCATGAGCAGGCAATGGATTGGCTTTCACGTTAGGTGCACGGTCCTCAAAGGACATCATCCCACTCTGCACAGGCTTCTGTACTTCATATTTCAATGGATAACAGTTCTCAATGTCATGACCAGGGGCTCCATGGTGAAAGGCACAACGAAGTTTAGGTTTGAACCACCATGGAGTGGCTCGGGAATTTATGGTGAATTTCTAGGTTGAAGTAGGTTCTTGAGAACCAAAGATGGATATAATTCTCCGTAGAACATATGAATACGTGTAGTGGTAAATTCATGACCATTAAGCTATGGATAAACTTAACGTCAATAAAACCAGAGTCACCATCGCGCTTTTATTATTTCCAAAGGAAAAGGGGAAAATCCGAACAAAACCCAAAGATAAGAAGTTTTCAAATCAAAACTAATAAAATGCCAGATATTACAGGTAACGGGGTTGGTTACACAGAGAGAATGTGTTAGCACCCAAAGTATCCTAGGTACTCCTAGGGAGCCCTTTTTTATGTGTATATCTGTTTTTTGGTATAAAATGATATTTGCAACAAATAGAGTCTGGGGATGAGAAAAGAATTCATTAATTATATTTTTGTGTTTGACAAGACCTTCGGACTTGTAGCTACGTACCAACATAAAAATGAGGGATCAAAACCTCGTAGTTCATGGTATCAATTTCAAAATGAGTGGATTGCTTTTAATAAAAGTTTAAATTTAAAAGAGGCACAAAGGGCCTAAAAGAGTTTGAATGAGTGTTAGTTATTTTTGTCTTTTGAGATTTTAAGTTAAATATGGTTAAGTTCATTTATAAGTTTGATTAAGAAAAGAGTGTAAAAAAATGCAATGGCATAAGGCCAAGGTTTCTAATTTGCAATAAGGTCTAAGTTTAGAAATCACAAGCAATGAAGATTTTGAAAAGGGGGAGAGATTTTAAATTTAAGAAATGGGAGGAGATGAATAGACTAATCCTAAGCATAAAATTAAAAGTTAAGAGTTGAAAAGATCTAACCAATGGGATGCAATCCAATAGACAAGAATGTCATATAGAAACCCACTTTTCCTTTGGACTTTAAAATCAAGAAATATCAATAAACAAGTAGCAAGATGAAGAGAAAGGCATCAAATAAAGATAGCCACATTCAAGCTAGCAACTTCATAGTCTTCTTTTTTATCTTCCCATGTATCAGATGACATATTCCTTGATTGGCTCAGAATAGAGCATTAGACATAGGTTCAAAGTAACCTTTGCATCAAGACCATGTAGCAGATGAAATCAAGTGGATCCTAATACTTGCATCAGATGAAAGCTAAATTCAATAACTTGGTTTCAGAAATGTTGGCATTGGCCAAGTCCTTTTGCATAAGGAATGTTGCCTAATTCTAAGTCCAAAGCTCAGATCAAATCCAACAGTCCACACAAACATTTTTTAGGGGGATTTTGTTGTTTATTATGTACTTTAAGGTCCTAATACCACAAACACAAACAAGATACACAAACAAATATATACAATCACAGTATATGGCTCAAGTGAGCAAAGTGAAGATGGCATAAACATAAACAAGTTAAATGATATGTAGAATGGAAAATGGTAAGTGACTTGAATTTAAAGTGCATAAAGTAAATGGGTTGGAATTAAAAGAGTTATTCAAATTGTTAGTTAATTAGATGTTAGTGAAGTTTTGCTTTTCAATTGATTAAGTCATTCTTTGGAGAACACTCAACCCTCTATTCACAAGCATGGATCCTTAAACCAAGACATCTTCCAAAGGATGAAAAAAAGGCCAAGTTTCCACATAATTTCATGAAAGGGGGGAGACTGACAATCTCACTTACTAGAATGTTATGCTTTTGGGTCAAAATTTAGCATTATATTAAGCAATCGTAATTGGACTTATGTAGAAGTCACAACTATCTTAGGCCGGGCAATAGCAATTTCGGTGTTAATGCTTGTTAGAGATATGATAGAGTGAACCATACTCCTAAAATATACCACACACAAAAAGAAAATCATCAAAGGATGGACCTAATCTCATCCATACATGTATTGGTTCATCTAACACAAAGTTATTGATGAACCAATTAGCCTTACGATATTAAGACTTCATTTCTCAATGAGAGGAATTGGATAGAATGGGATTGAAGATGAAGAGGGAGGGGAAATGAAACAAACACAAATTGGTCATGGGAGGAATTTTATGAAATTAAAATCATTCATTCATTTTGGAAGATGAAATGTACATTTCATCAATCCCCTAAATCCAATGATTTTAATCCAACAAAAGTCAAATCAACCTTAACTAAGGCCAAAACACAAATTCAAACTTCACAAATCAATAAAAATGGCTCAACACAATTTCTACACAATTAATCATTAAAAATTCAAATTAAAATGCATTTAAATTAAATTACGTTTGATCAAACACCTAAAACCTCTTCAAAACACCAAATAAATGGCCAAGAGATTTATCATAGGTCAAACAAGGTTAAAGGACCTTGGACAAAAAATATCATTTTTTTTGAAAAGTCAGAAGTATTTTTAAACAATTAAAAATAGGCACAAAAACAATTAAATCATGAAAAATATCAAAATTAATCCAAAAAATAATTTTAATTCAGAAAATGAAAGAGAAAAATATTTGATTTTTTGGTCATAGTCCTATATTTGTTTGATTAATAATGAAATTAATATGAATTAATTAAAAATAAACAATTAAATGAAATAATAAAAAATTCAAAAAAAATGAGAACCATCTGATCTCCCTCATTAAATGAGGTGGCAGATTAGATGGTTATAAACGCGTGTTCCACATGTGCCTTGATCAATTGAAACACACGCGTGGTAATTAAAAGCAATGCACGAGATTAGAAGATGCAGAGAAGATCTGATGGATAGGAGCATGTCACCACACCACCAGAGCTAGGGCTCCGATTGTCTTCTCCGGTGGACCTCACCAGACTGGTCCACCACCAACCTTCACTAAAATGAAAAACAAAGACATGGATTCAAAGAAAAAATGCTCAGGAGCTCGAATCTGGCCTCAATTTGGTCCAATTCCAAGTATATAAAAAGATACAGGGATTTGAATTTTGAGGAGCCTGAACTTAGTTGCTTCTATTTGACCTCAAAGCAACTCAATCTTCTTGCCTACATTGATAGGACTTCAGACAACCAAAAATCAACAAGAATGATGGAGAATTAAGAGAGAATCGAAGAGATGAAGTTTCTGAAAAATCACCTTCGAGTGTATCTGATTCCACTTGATCTTGATCTGAATTTTATTGCTTTCTCTTCCTCTTGCTTGCAGAATTTAATTGAGATGAAAAGGGAAGTGAATTTCTGGAGTTTGAACTTCCAAACAGAAGATGAAGTTGAAGCTCGACTTCAAGAGAAATCTTCAGAAATTCTATGGCAGTGGGGGTTTGAATCAGTCTAGCAAAGCTTGGGCAAGGTGTTCATTAAGTTCTGATCGCAATGCACTTCTATTTATAGGCTATGGGATTGATATTTGCACACTTTGAATTTTGGCAAAATTTGAATTTCTCTCTTGCATGGATGCATGAGCATGCACTAGGCCCATGAGATGATGCAATCAGATCCATAATTCAATGTTCATCATGCTGAAATCGTGTTAGAAGTCCATGCAGATGTGTATGAAAAATGGAAGTTGAAATTATCCAAATGGTGCTATAAGTTACACCCATGCGGAAGTGCCTTATACTTTAGCCAAATGAGATGATTTTAGACTTTTTGGAAAGGTGAGATCAAGGGGAACAACTTTAATGTTGAAAACGTTTTGATTTGAAACTTGGATCGTGATGAATTTTCAGGTGGAAGTTTGGGAAATCAAACATATTTGAAAATTTTCTAAGTCCTAAGTCAAATGTTCACTTCTTCCACCTTGAATAACTTTTTATATGGACTTTAAATGAGAAACGTTCCTTCATCAAAGTTGTATCTATTTCAAACCTCTTAAATATGGTCACAAATGTGACCTTATTTGGATTTGTTATGAAGGAGTTATGCATTTTAGAAGTTGAGGAAAATCACTTGTTCAATGGTAATGGCCCAAAATGACCTATAATGTTTCCTCTTAGCATATACATTTACAAGTTGAATTTGAACTTCCTCCAAACATCAAAGTTGAGATAGGCATCTTGAATTTGATCATGCAATTTGAATGGCTTTCATTTCATAAAAAATGAGCAAGTTATGGTCTTGGAAAGTTTAACTCCAAACTAGGGTTCAGACAAAATGACCTATAATCTTTCACCATAAAAAATGACTTTCCAAGAAAAAATAGCTCTTGACCTCAACAATAAAGTTGTTTGTAATGGCATTTTAATTAAAGTTTTTCTTTTAATAATTTTCATATGACAAACCTTGAAGGAGATAGGGTCTAGGGAACCCCAGTTTTGACTAGTTGACTTTCTTTGGTCAACCACCATGAACCATCTTGCTAGCTTGACATTCTCTTGAATTTTGGGACTCATGGAGGATCATATATGCATAATATTATGTAAGTCTAAGTATCACTTGAAATATTTGATCAATTGTTGAAGAAACGTGTTGAAGAAGTCACACAAGATACCCAGATGAATTAGGGTTTCCAAGGCAAACAAACTCCAACTCTTGATGATTTCTTGATCAAAATAACATGTGAATAACATGGGGATCCATATATGATACTTAGAGACAATGTGAACCATTTCATGATTGAGCTTCTTGAATTTAGGGTATCAATCCCTAGATAAAAGCTTGATAGAGCATAGGTGAGCACACACACTACCTACAAAAGCAACAAACTATACATTGACATATTTTTGGTATTTTGGTTAGTAAATAAAGAAAAATGAAGTATGATACAATTAAATGTGCTTGGTGATCTCTCCCAATGCAAACTCAATGAATAAGGGGTAAAGAGGATGTCAAGTTATGATCCCAATGTTAATGCATATGATGAGATATCATGAGGGATCTTAGGGTCAAAATTAGGGTCTTACAGCTGCCCCTATTTAAGGACATTCTAGCCGAGGAGACGAAGGTTAAAATCTTCGTATCGACTCAGTAGAATGGGATTAAATAACAACATCTATAAACAAATTTTGGTCCCTAAGAGACCTCATGATGCATATGATATGAATGCTAAAAATAATCTCTGTGGGGGAAATGTTGCCACAAAGGAAAAGAATCTAGAGAGACTGAAAGTCCACAGGAGTATAATGCATTCTGTAAGGAAAACTCACTGGGGAGATAGAGGCTCTGGGGAATAAAAAGTTGTGCGTAGGATAGGCTACGACTTAAAACTACTGGGGGACATGAGAGATTCCATAAAAAATAAATCAATGGAAAGACTCAGCCAGGGATAAAAGGTAAAATCTGCAGGGTAAACAGGTAAATTAGAACAAAGCTGAAATGCCTGAACCGAACAGGAAAAGGCAATTTCACTGAGGAAATATGCACTCGAACTCAACTGGGGAAGAAAAGATCTTCGATATAGGAGTAACAAAAGTATATTATCCACTACCACTTACTGGATAAGGAGATAACATAATCTGACAGAGAAGACATTCGTTACTGGTTAGGGGAAAAGCCAAATAGGGTTTACAACTACCGGTTACTGAGCAGAAGACCTCAAAGAAAGAGAATATATGTCACTAATTAAAGTGAACATATCAAGTATAGACTCGAAGGGAAGAATATCCGTCGTCGATTGATATGAAAATGTCAAGGATATACTACTAGGGAAAAGTAGGAATTACATCTATTAGTTACTGGATAGAATATCGAAAAGAGAATATCCATCACCGGTTAGGATGAACATATCGAGGATAGACTCCGAGGGGAGAAATAAGAATTACATCTATCGGTTACTAGATAGAAAACCAGAAAGAGAATATCAGTCACCGGTTAAGATGAACATATCAAGGATAGAATCCGCAGGGAGAAGCGGGATTTACAACTACCGGTTACTGGGCAGAATACCTCCAAAAGGAGGAAACCCGTCATCGGTTAGGATGAACATATCAAGGATTAACCCTCTGGGAAATGAAATAGGGATTACAACTACCTTTTTATTCGGTAGAATACCAAAGCGAGAATATATGTTATCGGTTAAGATGAAGATATCAAGGATAGACTCAAAAAGGGAAAGAATATCTGTCATCGGTTAGGATGAACATATCAAGGATAGACTTCCTGGGGAGACGTAAAATGAGTCCGTCGGGGAGAAAAATAAAGGAAGTAAATTACTACCATTGGGTATTTGGCAAGGGTAAAGTACACACAAATTGAGAAGAATATTGCCATTTACTGGGTAACAGGCTCTGGGGGATCAAGGTATCTATCTAGGAAAGGTATAGAAAGAAAAGGTCAATCAAAGACTCAACCCAATGAGGATATAACTCAGGGGGAGTGGTTCCATCCAGATAATCAACTATGGAGGAAGCTGAAATAGTAATCACCCACGAGGAAATAACTCGGTGGGGAATGAGAAAGGTTAAATTCTTTTTGCTTAAAGGGCTGACACTCTATAATTGAAAGAGGACAGTCATACCAAATCTGCTTGGGGAGAGGATACCACCATGGCAGATGATCAGAGAAATAATGAATCACTAAGTGCAATAATAATTGAATAATGGAATCTATGAATTTATATGTATATGTATATGTGATGATTATGCTGACAAAACAATCACAAAGGATACAAATGTCAACGATATGAACCATCAATACAACACTCAGCCAATCTCAACAAGATGGAGGCAACAACTAGAGAAAGAGATGCTATAGATGAACATGAATCTTCTCAAAGGTTCGACCCTGGATGGGGAAGAGGAAAGATCTGCTGAGGATTTTCACCATCAACTCTGCGGGGAATTATAGGTCAACACCATATCAAATGGGAGACAACCTTGTAGAGGACCAAGAGAAATTCTCAGAAATCAGGCATAAACTCTGCTGACGATATGAGGGGAGTAACAATTTGTCCTGAATCTATGCAAACCGCTGATACAATGCGCCTACAACTCAAAAATAAGGAGGTAAATACAAACTCAGTTGGGGAAACCAACAAAACTCGACTGGGGAAGTTGAGTTGTCGTTCGGAAAGATACGACAAAACCAACTGCTTGGGGAAAACCAACAATATTTCGCATTTTAGGGTTCACCTGTTCTCAGACCACTGTTGATATTCCTTTAATGAAATCGACGTGCTCTTAAAAAGTAATTGCTTTTATTATTTAAGAAAAAACATGATTTTAACTATTAAATTCAATTTCAAAATGATCATCATAAAATTTAATTCCATTTAGCTGAAATAAGTAAGAGTAGAAACAATTGGATAAAAAGCTCAACTTTATTTAATAGAATGGTAGTCTGTAAATGACAAGACTCCGTAGCTCTTTACAAAAGTTGAAAAATGGTAATTTACGTGGAAAAGGTCTACATTGAATACAATGATCATTAATCCTTCTACCATATTGGATTTCTATTATGCTTTTGGCTTCGGTTGAAGATGACGAATCGGAAGCGACTGACGGGCTCAAGAATGTCTTCAAAATTGAAGATCAACAGGATGCAGTTACTTGCCATAATCCCTAATTTTTTTGCATAATATCGGGATAAATCTTGTATTTTATGTCTATAACTTTTTCCTAAATCGCCCTTTCGGGTTTTGAATCCACTGAGACGCTCATTTTTACCTAAGCCTCCCTTTCGGATTTTCAACTTAGTGAGTTGTTCTTTTCTTTTTTAGGCGAAGTATTTCTTGACTGCATCAGCATTCACAGGATGGGTGAAATCTTCACCATCCATAGTTATAAGAATCAAAGCACCTCCTAAAAAGGCTCTCTTGACAACATATGGGCCTTCATAATTAGGAGTCTATTTGCCCCTAGAATCTGGCTTGAAAGATAAGATCTTCTTGAGCACAAGGTCACCTTCTCTGAACACACGAGGTCTGACCTTCTTATCAAATGCTTTCTTCATTCTCTGGTGATATAACTGACCATGACACATGGCAGTTAACCTCTTATCTTCAATTAAATTCAGTTGGTCATACATGGTCTGACACCATTCAGCCTCAGTCAACTTGGCTTCCATCAAGACACGCAATGATGGGATCTCAACCTCTACTGAGAGCACAACTTCCATGCCATAAACAAGTGAGAAAGGGGTTGCCCCTGTTGAAGTGCAGATGGATGTACGATACCCGTGCAAAGAAAATGGGAGCATCTCATGCCAGTCCTTGTAGGTCACAACCATTTTCTGAATGATCTTCTTAATGTTCTTATTCGTAGCTTCAACAACCCCATTCATCTTAGGTTTGTAGGGAGAAGAATTATGATGTGCAATCTTGAAATCTTTCCAAAGAGTTTCCACCATATTGTTGTTCAAGTTCGATCCATTATCAGTAATCATCTTGCTTGGCACACCATAACGACATATAATCTGATTCTTGATAAACCTTACAACAACTTGCTTAGTTACATTTGCATAAGATGCCGCTTCAACCCACTTTGTGAAGTAATCAATAGCCACCAGAATGAAACAATGTTCGTTCGAAGCTTTGGGCTCAATCATGCCAATCATATCAATTCCCCACATGGAGAAAGGCCATGGAGAGGAAATGACATTCAACAGTGTCGGAGGAACATGAATCTTATCTGCATAAATTTTGCACTCTTGGCATTTCTTCACAAACTTGCAACAGTCAGATTCCATTGTCAACCAATAGTAACCTGCTCTCAACATATTCTTAGCCATAACATGTCCATTGGAATGAGTACCAAAGGAACCTTCATGGACTTCAGTCATCAATAGGTCTGCTTTGTGTCTATCCATGCATCTGAGCAAAACCATGTCAAAATTTCTCTTGTACAGCACATCACCATTCAGGTAGAAGTTGCCAGTTAATCTCCACAAAGTCTTATTATCTTTCAAAGATGCCCCAGGCAGGTAAATCTGACTTTGGAGGAAACACTTAATATCAAAATACCATGGCTTTTCATCTTTGATCTCTTCAATAGCAAACACATGAGCTGGCCTATCAAGAAGCATCACAGTTAAATTAGGAACTTCATTCCAAAATTTCACAACAATCATTGAAGCCAACGTTGCAAGAGCATCTGCCATTCAGTTTTCATCTCGAGGGATATGATGAAACTCAATCTTTGTAAAGAAAGTTAAAATCCTCCTCGCATAATCTCTATATGGTATCAAACCGGGTTGATTCATCTCCCATTCACCTTTAATCTGATTCACAACCGAAGCTGAATCTCCATAGACGTTAAGATACTTGATTCTGGGATCAATGGCCTCTTCAAGCCCCATAATGCAAGGTTCATGCTCAGTGATGTTGTTCGTACACTTGAAAGTTAATATAGCTATAAACAGAAAGTGAGTGCCTTGAGGAGTTATAATCACTTCCCCAATGCCATTACCATACTGATTAATAGCTCCATCAAATACCATGCCCCAACGGGAACCAGGCTCTGGCCCTTCTTCAAGCAATGGTTCATCACAATCTTTCATTTTCAAGTACAAGATCTCTTCGTCAGGAAAATCATACTGTACTTACTGGTAATCTTCAATTGGTTGGTGGCCCAAATGGTCAGCCAAGACACTACCCTTAATAGCTTTTTGAGATCAGTATTTAATATACTCGGATAACAACATCTGCCAATGGGAAATTCTCCCAGTTAAAGCAGTCTTCTCAAAAATATACTTGATTGGATCCATTTTAGATAGCAACCAAGTGGTATGATTCAACATATATTGACGCAAACGCTTAACAACCCAAGCCAATGTGCAACAAGTCTTTTTAAGCATAGAATATCGAGTCTCACAGTAGGTGAATTTCTTACTGAGGTAGTAAATGGCATATTCTTTCTTTCCAGTTTCATCTTGCTGACCCAGAACATAACCCATACTTTCATTAAGCACAGTCAAATACATGATCAATAGTCTTCCTTCAACAGGTGGAGACAGAATCGAAGGTTCAAGCAGATATTCTTTGATACTATCAAAAGCTTTATGGCAATCCTCGGTCTAATCACAAGACTGATCTTTTCGAAGAAGCTTGAGTATAGGCGGACATGTGGCAGTCATATGCAAAATGAATCTTGAGATATAATTCAAGCGACCGAGAAAACCTCTGACTTGCTTCTCAGTTTTGGGTGCAGGCATTTCTTGTATTGCTTTGACCTTGGCGGGATCAACTTCAATACCTTTCTCACTGACAATAAATCCCAACAACTTACCAGAACGAACACCAAATGTACACTTATTGGGATTCAAGTGGAGTTTATACTTCCTCAAATGCTAGAATAACTTCAACAAATGCTCCACATGTTCTTCTTCATCCCTGGATTTAGCAATCATATCATCAACATAGACTTCAATCTCTTTATGTGTCATATCATGAAAAAGAATGGTCATAGCTCTTTGGTACGTTGCACCAACATTCTTTAAACCGAAAGGCATCACTCTATAACAGAATGTTCCCTAGGGTGTAATGAATATGGTCTTCTCTATATCTTTGGGTGCCATCTTGATCTGATTATAACCGGAAAATCCGTCCATAAACGAAAAGACTTTGAATTTAGTTGTATTGTCTACCAACATATCAGAGTGTGACAGAGGGAAATCATCTTTCAGACTAGCTTTGTTCAAATATCTATAATCAACACACATACGGACGTTTCCATCTTTATTCGAAACAGGCATAATATTGGCCATCCACTGCAGATATTTTGCAGTAACAAGGAAATCGACATGAATATGCTTTTGCACTTCTTCTTTGATCTTTACTGCCATATCAGGATGAGTCTTCCTCAACCTCTGCTTGACTGGCGGGCATTCTGGCTTCAACAACAATCTATGTTCCACAATCTCATAATCCAAACCAGGCATGTCTTGATAGGACCAAGCCAACACGTCTGAATACTCTCGGAGAAGATCAATCAATCCCTTCTTAACCTTTGGATACAGTTGAGACCCAATCTTGACTTCCTTCACCTCATCTTCGGAACCCAAGTTGACTAGCTCAATTTGTTTTTCAAATGGCTGAATAGCTTTTTCCTCGTGCTCAAGTAGACGAGATAATTCATCAGATACTTCTTCATCACTTTCTTCCTCAGCCTCAAACACAAGAAATTCAAAGTTTGGGAAAGGAGTAGGATCGTTGTATTCAATGGGTTTAGAAACCAACCTGCATAATGATTTGATATTTTGATTTTAGAGACGTGAATTGTGACCAAATATTATACAGATGAACAATTATTTATTTATGTTTTTTGTGATTATCAATTTCAAAAAAGAAAAAAGTAAAAATAAAACATCATAGATGTGGATGAATAGAATTGCATTTTATTGATGTTAATTTGAAAAATGCCCAACAATGTTCACTTCTCCCTTAGGCATAGGAGAAGGATTTTCTCAAAATTAATGAAAACAAATTACTTAAGCAATGGACAATAACAGGAACATCAACAACAACCCAATTGTTGCAAGTCTTTCCATGTGTCACAAAATTGGCACTGTCTTCATCTTCATCGCCCTCGATCACAGCAGCTGAGTGTTGTTCATTACCGAGGATGAACCCTCTGCTACGCAAACTCGGTTGCATATCTTCAGCTTTAACATTAGACATCCCTCGCTGGAATCCCAAACTGGCTCTATTCTTGTTCTCGGCGATCTCCACCATACGGCCCCACTGATCTGAACTGCCATCTTCAATAATCTTCTGAGCGTCTTTGAAAGAGGACATGGGTGCCCCAGTTCTCTTCACTTCAGCAATAGATAGAGCTTGGAACAGAGTTCCAACCTCCTCTTCAGCTTCAACATATGAAAAAGATGACAGGTAGCTCACCAACAACGCTTTCTCTCCACCCATAATGACAAGCTTACCATTCTTCACAAATTTCAACTTTTGGTGCAGAGTGGACGTCACAGTTCCAGCCTCATGGATCCATGGCCTTCCCAACAAGCAGCTATAGGCCGGGTGGGTACCCATTACTTTAAAAGTTATCTGAAAATCACTGGGACCTATCTTCACCAAAAGGTCCACTTTTCCTATGACAATTTTGCGAGAACCGTCGAAAGCTTTGACGATCATACTGCTATACCTCATCGGGGCGTCTTGATATGATAACCTTGATAGAGTTGACTTGTGGAGTACATTCAAAGAAGAACTGGTATCAACTAGCACATTTGACAATGCATCCTCCTTGCAGTTCATCGATATATGTAGTGCTAGATTGTGATTTCTGCCTTCCTTGGGAAGTTCTTCATCACAAAAGCTCAAGTTGTTGCCGGAAGTGATGTTAGCCACAATGTGGTCAAACTGATCCACCGTTACATCATGCTGTACGTAAGCTTGCTCCAACACTTTTTGCAATGCTTCTATGTGCGCTTCAGAATTCATGAGCAGAGACAACACTGGAATCTTCAAAGGAGTTTGGAGCAGCTGCTCCACCACATTAAATTCACTCTTCTTGATCAGTCTTAGTACCTCATCATCATCATTAGGCTTCAATTTTACCAGACTGACACATTGGAGCACTAACCAGATTCATCACGGGCACATCAACTTTCTTATTGACAGACACATCTTTTATCCCCTCTTTTGGAAAGACAGGTCCAAAAACACGACCGCTACGGTTCACCTTCGCCATATCAACAATGTTCACCATAAAATCGATTGTAGGCAACAGAAACTCTTAACCATTCAATAACATGGTAGCATTATACTGATATGGAACAACTCTATTGGATGCATACGGGACGCGGCCCGCTCACCGTATGACTAACAGCGATACCAATCTATTAACGATGTTACTGTTGCTGCTGTCAAACTAAATCACCACCCGCCCCGGGGTCTTAAATACTGGTACTATAACATTGACATCATCTATATCCCTTGACTGTTGAATCTGGATTACATTCTTATCCATCAACTTTTGGATATCTCTCTTGACGATCAAACACCCACGGGGGTTTACACTTCAAATCGCACAACCATCATGGTCGTGCTCACAATCACTGATGGTACACAGGGTCCTATGCATCTCCACCAAGGACCTACGAATACGTCGCATATTGAACACTCAGAAACTTCCTGGAAAACCATCTACCATATTAATAGAGGAATTACCATGAGCGGGCAATGGGTTAGCTTTCACGTTCGGTGCACGGTCCTCAAAGGACACCATCCCACTTTTTACAAGCTTCTGGACCTCATACTTCAAAGGGTAACAGTTTTCAATATCATGTTCGGGAGCTCCTCGATGAAAGGCGCAACGGAGTTCTGGCTTATACCACCATGGAAGTGGTTCTGGAATTTGAGGCGGATTTCTTGGCTGGAGTAGGTTCTTGAGAACCAAAGACATATAGAGCTCGACATACGTCATAGGAATAGGGTCAAAAGAGACCTTTTTCCTCTCAAAGTTTTGTTGTTGATGTAGATTATTGGTGTTGTTGTTGTAGTTGTTTGTTCTTTGTTGCGGTTGTTGTTGACATTGTTGTTGAACTGACATTGATTGATTGTTTGAAAATACTGCACTATCTAGCCCCATGTACCACCTTAAAGTGGCACCAGTCAGACTGTCTTGGGAGTAGTGAATTAGTAACTGATCATTATCAGTTTATGTTGACATTTTCCTGGCATACATGACAAGATGGCTAAGTGGACAAGTATTTCCCTTATACTTTTCAAAGTTATGGACTTTGAACTTCATCGGGATCTTGACATTCGGCACTAAGCAAAGTTCATCAGCACTCTTACCGAACAAGTATTTTCCTCTCAAGGTCTTCAATTTCTTTCGTAGCTCAAGGAACTGATCCTTCATCTCAACCATCTTATCATAAACATCAGGGCCCTCAGATGGCTCAGAATGGTAGATGGTGTCCTCGACACGAGGTATAGTATGAACAATTGGAGGCGGAACAGACATGACCGGGATAGATGTCGGCATGGAAGAAAAAGTAGGTGCAAACCATTCAGGTATGAAATTTAGTGGCATTCCCCACGGGAATCCAGCAGGCATAGTCGGACCAGATTGAGTAGCAGCAATGGGCACAGTTGAAGTAGCAACCTCTGAGATGATAGTCCTCTGAGGATGAGGAGTTCCAGGAGTTGGAGAAGACTGATTCTGAGAAGCAAGAATAGACTCCATCATAGCAGTTAGACGAGCAATCTCATCCTTCAACTCTCGGTTCTTTTGCTCCAAATGTGCCATGATTCTTGGTTGATTGGCACGAGTGTTGTATCAGCGAGTCAGCTTGGCTGAAGCACAGAAGAATAACCAATAAGACATATGGCAGAAGAAACCTGTTTATGCCAATTATGCATGAAATGAAATGTTTTGTTTGTTTTTATTTTCAAGGAATATACTATTTTATTTGCAAGTATATAATAGTAACAATTTGATTGACCATAAAAATCTCTTTTATTCATATGATTCGGAAGGATTACACTGAGTAAAATTTCAGAAACCAAATTACAAATACAAGAGAAAAGGAAACTAATCATCATAAGGATCCCCTAACAACAGTGTCAGATGATCTAGCTGCTACCGCGTACTTCCTTCGGATGCGTCGAATCTCGGACTCAAAAGAAGTCTTCATCTGGGCCTTCTCAAGGACAAGTTGATCAACAATATTCTTCCAAGCACCGGAATACTGGGGAATACTAGAGGATGATGGACCCTCTGGCACTCTCTGTCTTTTCACTGCTCGGTCTTCAAGAAGTTCAGTACGTGCATCTTTGTCCTTAGACTCAAGCTGCAACTCCTCATGCTTTCGGCTCAAAGCATGGAACCGTTCTTCCCACATATCCTCTTCTTGCTTCATATTGGCAAGTGTGTGTTCCAACTCCTCTATGTCTTGGTTAGGGAGAGTTAATGGCTCAACCACAACCATAGACATAGGTCTCTCACAAGCACACGACATCTTCAATTCCAAAGCTGTTTTCTTCACCGAAGTAATGTAATCTTCCAAAGCTACACAGTTGCACGGACCAAACTCGGATCTTCCTTTCCTATGCACATTATGCCAAGCATGTACCATCTTCTGCTTCAAATGTTGGGGATCTTTACCGTCTTGATAGAAAAGACCTTCTAACTGAGTGTTATTAGGTTTGTCTCTCAAGGGGAACCCAAGTTGACGACAAGCCAAATCAGGGTTGTGGTTTATTCCTCCTTGTGTACCAATGAGAGTCACATTAGAGAATTCACCACAACCATCAATAATATCAAAGCTACTCAATGCGGAGTCATACCAAACTATATCAACATTAGTGAGAGACATAAGTCTCTAAGACCACTATAGACATTGTTTGTTCTCCACAAAAGCAGGCGTCTGAAGCAAGTGCGAAATAAACCACTTGTACAGAAGAGGAATACAACACATAATAGTTCCACCACCTTTAGAATTCCTTAGATGCAAATAGAAGTACACATCACCCACCAAAGTAGGCACAAGATTTCCAATCAAGAAAATTCTAATGGCGTTCACATCAACAAAACCATCAATGTTATGGAACAAAGCCTAACCATAGATGAGCAACACAAAGATGGCTTCAAAATCATCCACACTACCGGCTTGAGCAAAGGCAGTAGCTTTCCCAATAAGAAACTCAGAAGTCAACCGAAACATTCCTCCTTTCTTCACCCAATGAGCCTCAATCTCATACTTCTTCAGATGAAGAGCTTCACCTATAAGATGAGATCTGGGAATCTCCTCCAATCCACTAAAAGGCACTTTTTCAGAAACAGATATTCCCAAGGGATGGGCATACTCCTCTAACGTAGGCATAAGTTGATAATCGGGAAAAGTGAAGCAACGGTAAAGAGGGTCATAAAACTGAACCAATACACTCAAGAGTCCTTCAACTACATCAGCAGATAATACATATAAAATCCTCCCATGACGTTGCTTGAAGTCTAAGGGATCTAATACAAAAGATGATAGCTTCCTTATCTCTTTCAAATCGGGACATTTGAAACTGTATTTCTTAGTGTTCCTTCGTCCACAATCCATGATCTGAAAATATTTTCAAATAAAACCTCAGTTCCTTGAAGTTATTTTTTCGTGTGATGGATGTTATGATGCGCATGAATGCATGAATCTAACAATCACAGATAAGGGGTCACACACAAGGCAAACAAACAAAGGTCAAGGGATGAATCAATTCATTATCAAGATCAATCATCCATTTGGGTGGATTATGGCTTTCACCTTATCAACACCTAAGTTCCATTTATATTGACAAGACTTGATTGGATCAACCAAGAATCAATGGTTTATGGTGAGTCACGAGCATGAAGTCAGGTTAAGAACCATCCCAAAGGAGTTTACTAAGGATAAAACTTGTAGATCATGTTCTAAATAGTTCCCAGAGTCTTAATTCCATCTATCGGATATTATAGGTTAGGATGACTGACTCATGAACCCAAATATTTTCAAGAGAAACTTGTCTGAGTGTAGTATCGCGTAACAACTATTATCAAGTCTACACTTGAAAAGTCTCTACACTACGTCCTAAATAGGCAAGTTGGGATAAATGTTCAACGGTCCTCAGCTTCTCGGACCCCAAATCAGAGAAAGTAATGCCTAACCACAAATAACTTGTGTGACATCAATAGCTCCAAAAGGGTCTCCACTGAGTAGATGGGTCTCAAGCCAACTTGTCAAGGACTACTCCACACAAGTCGAACATGACTATACCATCCTCCTATCTTAATTTCACTCAAGTTCGGGTTAGAACTTATCTCACCACTCATAGATCACCAAGCACAACAAGCAGATCATATCAC
Organism: Lathyrus oleraceus; assembly: GCF_024323335.1. NCBI lineage: Eukaryota > Viridiplantae > Streptophyta > Magnoliopsida > Fabales > Fabaceae > Lathyrus > Lathyrus oleraceus. Next base: position 149,796,717 of record NC_066582.1, on the reverse strand, counting down.
AAAAACAATATACAAGCATCAAATATAAAAATATATACACATAAAAAAGTAAGCAAAACCCACTAAGGACTACTCCCCAGCAGAGTCGCCACTTAATTTCTGTAGCGGTAAATTCATGACCATTTAGCTATGGATAAACTTAACGTCAATAAAACCAGAGTCACCACCGCGCTTTTATTGTTCCCAAAGGAAAAGGGAAAATTACGAACAACACCCAAAGATAAGAAGTTTTCAAATCAAAACTAATAAAATGCCAGAGATTACACGTAAGAGGATTGGTTACACAGAGGAAAGGTGTTAGCACCCAAAGTGTCGTAGGTACTCCTAGGGAGCCCTTTTTTATGTGTGTATGTGTTTTTTCGTATAAAACGATGTTTGCAACAAATAGAGTGTGGGGATGAGAAAATAATTCATTAATTATATTTTTGTGTTTGACAAGACCTTCGGACTTGTGCCTACGTACCAACATAAAAATGAGGGATCAAAACCTTGTAGTTCGTGGTACCAATTTCAAAATGAGTGGATTGCTTTTAATAAATGTTTAAATTTAAAATAGGCACAAAGGGCCTAAAAGAGTTTGAATTAGTGTTAGTTCTTTTTGTCTTTTGAAATTTTAAGTGAAATATGGTTAAGTTCATTTACATGTTTGATTAAGAAAAGAGTGTAAAAAAATGCAATGGCATAAGGCCAAGGTTTCTAATTTGCAATAAGGTCTAAGTTCAGAAATCACAAGCAAAGAAGATTTTGAAAATGGGGGGGGGGGGGAGATTTGAAATTTAAGAAATGGGAGGAGATGAAGAGACTAATCCTAAGCATAAAATTAAAATTTAAGAGTTGAAAAGATCTAACCAATGGAATGCAATCCAATAGACAAGAATGTCATATAGAAACTTACTTTTCCTTTGGACTTTAAAACCAAGCAATATCAATAAACAAGTAGCAAGATGAAGAGCAAGGCATCAAATAAAGATAGCCACGTCCAAGCTAGAAATTTCATAGTCTTCTTTTTTATCATCCCATGTATCAGATGACACATTCCATGATTGGCTCATAAAAGAGCATTAGACACATGTTCAAGGTAACCTTTGCATCAAGACCATGTAGCAGATGAACTCAAGTGGATCCCAATACTTGCATCGGATGCAAGCTCAATTCAATAACTTGGTTTCAGAAATGTTGGCATTGGCCAAGTCCTTTTGCATAAGGAGTATTGCCTAATTCTAAGTCCAGAGCTCAGATCAAATCCAACAGTTCACACAATCATTTTTTAGGGGGATTTTGTTGTTTATTATGTACTTTAAGGTCCTAAAACCACAAACACAAACAAGATACTCAAACAAATATGTACAATCACAATATATGGCTCAAGTGAGCAAAGTGAAGATGGCATAAACATAAACAAGTTAAATGATATGTAGAATAGCAAATGGTAAATGACTTGAATTTAAAGTGCATAAAGTAAATGACTTGGAATTAAAAGAGTTAGTCAAATTGTTAGTTGATTAGATATTAGTGAAGTTTTGCTTTTCAATTGATTAAGTCATTCTTTGGAGAACACTCAACCCTCTGTTCACAAGCATGGATCCTTGAACCAAGACATCTTCCAAAGGAAGGAAAAAAGGCCAAGTTTCCACACAATACCATGAAAGGGGGGAGATTGACAATCTCACTTACTAGAATATTATGCTTTTGGGTCAAAATTTAGTGTTATGTTAAGCACTCGTAATTGGACTTATGTAGAAGTCACAATTATCTAAGGTCGCACAATAGCAATTTTGGTGTTAATGCATGTTAGAGATATGGTATAATGAACCATACTCCTAAAACATACCATACACAAAAAGAAAATGATCAAAAGATGGACTTAATCTCATCCATACTTGTATTGGTTCATCTACAACAAAGTTATTAATGAACCAATTAGCCTTAAAATTTTGAGACTTTATTGGTCAATGAGAGGAATGGGATATAATGGGATTGAAGATGAAGAGGGAGGGGAAATGAAACAAACACAAATTGGTCATGGGAGGAATTTTATCAAATTAAAATCATTCTTTCATTTTGGGAGATGAAATGTACATTTCATCAATCCCCTAAATCCAATGATTTTAATCCAACAAAAGTCAAATCAACCTTGACCAAGGCCCAAACACAAAGTCAAACTTCACAAGTCAATAAAAATGACTCAACATAATTTCTACACAATTAATCAATTAAAAATCAAATTAAAATGCATTTAAATTAAATTATGTTTGATCAAAAACCGAAAACCTCCTCAAAACACCAAATAAATGGCCAAGAGATTTATCATAGGTCAAACAAGGTCAAAGGACCTTGGACAAAAAACTTCATTATTTTTTAAAAGTCAGAAGTATTTTTAAACAATTAAAAATATGCACAAAAATAATTAAATCATGAAAAATATCAAAGTTAATCCAAAAAATAATCTTAAGTCAGAAAATGAAAGCGGAAAATATTTGAAAATTTTGGTGAAAGTCCCATATTTTTTGGATTAATAATGAAATTAATATGAATTAATTAAAAATAAGAAATTAAATGAAATAATCAGAAATTCAAAAAATTGAGAACCACCTGATCTCCCTCATTAATTGAGGTGGCATATCAGATGGTTATAAACTCACATTCCACATGTGCCTTGGTCAACTGAAACACATGCGTGGTAATTAAAAGCAACACACGAGATTAGAAGATGGAGAGAAGATCTGATAGATAGGAGCTTGCCACCATACCACCGAAGCTAGGGTTGCGATTGTCTTCTCCGGTGGACCTCACCGAACTGGTCCACCACCAACCTTCACTAAAATGAAAAACAAAGACATGGATTCAAAGAAAAAATGCTCAGGAGCTCGAATCTGGCCTCAATTTGATTTCTTTCTCTTCCTCTTGCTTTTAGAAGTCATTGAGATGAAAAGGGAAGTGAATTTCTGGAGTTTGAACTTCCAAATAGAAGATGAAGTTCCAACTCGATTTCAAGAGAAATCTTCAGAAATTCTATGGCGGTGGGGGTTTGAATCAGTCTAGCAAAGCTTGGGCAAGGTGTTCATTAAGTTCTGATCACAATACACTTCTATTTATTGGCTATGGGATTGATATTTGCACACTTCCAATTTTGGAAAAATTTGAATTTATCTCTTGCATGGATGCATGGGTGTGCACTAGGCCCATGAGATGATGTAATCTGATCCATAGTATCTATTTCAAACATCTTAAATATGGTCACAAATTTGACCTTATTTGGATTTGGCATGAAAGGGTTATGCATTTTAGAAGTTGAGGAAAATCACTTGTTCAATGACATTGGCCCAAAATGACCTATAATGTTTGCTCTTGGCATATGTATTTGCAAGTTGAATTGGAAATTCCTCCAAACATAAAAGTTGAAGTATGCATCTTGAATTTGATCATGAAATTTGAATGTATTTCATCTATTAAAAATGAGTAAGTTATGTTCTTGGGAAGTTGACCTCCGAACTAGGGTTCACACAAAATGACCTATAATCTTCCACCATAAAAAACGACTTTCCAAGCAAAACTAGATCTTGAACTAAAAATGAAGGTTATTTGGAATGTCATTTTGAGTAAATTTTCTCTTGGAATCATTTTAATATGTCAAACTTAGTAGGAGATAGGATCTAGGGGACCCCAGTTTTGACCAGTCGACTTTCTCTGGTTAACCACCATGAACCATCTTGCTAGCTTGACATTCTCTTGACTTTTGGGACTCATGGAGGATCATATGTGCATAAGATAATGTAAGGTGAAGTATCCCTTGAAATATTTGATCAATTGTTGAAGAAACTTGTTAAAGAAGTCACACAAGATACCCAGATGAATTAGGGTTTCAAAGGCAAACAAACTCCAAACTCTTGATGATTTCTTGATCAAAATAACATGGGGATCCATATATGATACTTAGAGCCAATTTGAATCATTTGTTGATTTAGCTCCTTGCATTAAGGGTATCAATCCCTATATATAAGCTTGATAGATCATAGGTGAGCACACACACTACCTACAAAAGCAACAAACTATACATTGACATATTTTTGGTATTTTGGTTAGTAAATAACGAAAAATGAAGTATGATACAATCAAATGTGCTCGGTGATCTCTCCCAATGCAAACTTAATGAATGAGGGGTAAGGAGGATGCCAAGTTGTGATCACAATGCGAATGCATATGATGAGATATCATGAGGGGTCTTAGGGTGAAAATTGGGGTCTTACAATAGGGTCAAAGGAGACCTTATTCCTCTCAAAACTTTGTTGTTGATTGTTGTTATTGTAGTTGGTTCTTTGTTGCGGTTGTTGTTGACGTTGTTGTTGTTGAATTGAAATGGATTGATTGTTGGAATTGTTGGAAAAAACAAGAATTATTGATGAAACTTGATGTTGATGTTGTCACGGTTGAGAACTCCTTCTAACATGAGGCCATCTCTGCCTCCCCACAATTACTGGATTAGTTTCCCCCTTCTTTCTCTTGGAGAAACCACTCCCATACTTCTTACTAGACGATGCTTCTTCCTTGGACAGACGTCCTTCACGGACTTCCTCTTCAAACCTCATCCCCATATTTACGATTTCGGTAAAGTCACTGGGGGCACTGGAAATCATATGTTCGTAATAAAATGAACTCGGGGTCTTCAGGAAAATCTTCGTCATCTCTTTTTCTTCCAATGGAGGGTTAATCTGGGTAGTAAGTTCCCTCCACCTCTGAGCGTACTCTTTAAATGTATCCTTATCATTCTGAGACATAGACTTCAACTGGTCTCTATCAGGCACCATATCAACGTTGTATTTGTACTGCTTAACAAAATCTTTACCCAAATCGTTGAAAGTACAGACACTTGCATTGTCCAACCCCATATACCATCTCAAAGCAGCACCAGTCAAACTGTCTTGAAAGTAGTGAATCAACAACTGATCATTATCAATTTGAGTTGACATATTTCTGGTGTATATAACAAGGTTGCTTAGTGGAAAAGCATTTCCCTTATACTTTTCAAAGTCATGGACTTTGAACTTCATCGGGATCTTCACATTCGGCACTAGGTAGAGCTCAACAACACTCTTACCAACCAGGTCCTTTCCTTTCAATGTCTTTAACTACTTTTGCAGCTCAAGAAATTGATCCTTCATTTCTTCCATCTTCTCATACACATCTGGGCCCTCAGATGGCTCAGAATGGTAGATGGTGTCCTCAACACGTGGCAAAGTATGAACAACTGGTGGCGGCACAGACATGACCGGGCTAAATGTCGACATAGAGACAAAGGTGGGTGTAAGCGCTTCAGGTATAAAGTTTGGTGGCATTCCCCACGGGAGTCTAGTAGGCATGGAAGGACCGGATTGGCTAGAAGCCATGGGAACGGTTGAAGTAGAAACCTCAGAAATAACAGTCCTCTAGGGAGGAGTTGCGGGAGTTGGTGAAGACTGATTCTACGCAGCAAGAACAAACTCCATCATAGCAGTCAATCGTGCAATCTCGTCCTTCATATCTCCATTCTCTTGTTCCAAATGTTCCATGATCTTAGGTTGATTAGCACTAGTGTTGTATCGGTGAGTCAGCTTGGCTGAAGCACAAAAGAATAACCGAGAAGACAATTTGGCGGAAGCAAAACCTGCTATGCATGTAATGCAATTTTTTTTTTTAATTTCAAGGAACTCATGAAGTTCTATTTGCAAATATATAGTAGTAAAAATTTGACCATAAAAAATCTCTTTTTATTCATAAAATTTGGAAGGATTACACTGAGTATAATTTCAGAAACTATAGTACAAATACAAGTGAAAAGGAAACTAATCATCCTGAGGATCCCCTAGCAATAGTGTCAGATGATCTGGCTGTGGGCGCGTACTTCCTTCGGATGCGTTGAATCTCAGACTAAAAAGATATCTTCATCTGAGCCTTCTCAAGGACAAGCTGATCAATAATCGTCTTCCAAGCACCAGAAGGCTGAGGCATACTAGAGGAAGATGGACCCTCTGGCTCTCTTTGTCTCTTCACTGCTCGGTCTTCAAGAAGTTCAATGAGTGCATCCTTGTCTTTCGAATCAAGCTGAAACTACTCATGCTTTCGGCTCAAAGCATGGAACCGCTCTTCCCATATCTCTCTCTCTCTCTCTTGCTTCATCTTGGTGAGGGTGTCTTTCAACTCCTCTACATCTTAGTTAAGGAGAGTTTATGGCTCAGCCACAACTAAAGACATAGGTCTTCACAAGCATACGGTATCTTCAATTCCAAAGCTCTCTTCTTCACCCAAGTAGTGTAAGCTTCCAAAGCTACACAATTGCGCGGACCATGCTAGGATCTTCCTTTCCTATCCACCTTATGCCAAACATAAATCATATTCTGCTTCAAATTTTAGGGATCTTTACCCTCTTGATAGAAAAGACCATCTAACTGAATGTTATTAGGTTTTTCTCTCAAGGGGAACCCAAGTTGACGACAAGTCAAAACAGAGTTGTAGTTGATTCCTCCTTGTGTACCAATGAGGGCCACATTAGAGAATTCACCGCAACCATCAATAATATCCACACTACTCAACATAGAATCATACCAAACAATATTATCATTAGTGAGAGATATAAGTCTCTGGGACCATCTTAGGCATTGTTTGTTCTCTATAAAAGCAGGTGTCTGAGGCAAGTGTGAAATAAATAACTTGTACAAAAGAGGAACACAACACACAATAGTACCACTGCCTTTAGAACTTCTCAAATGTGAAGAGAAATACATGTCACCCAACAGAGTAGCCACAGGATTCCTAATCAAAAAATTCTAATGGCATTAACATCGACAAAACCGTCAATGTTAGGGAACAAAGCCAAACCATAGATGAGCAACACAAAGATAGCTTCGAAAGCATCCACATTACCAGTTTGAGCAAAGACAATAGCTTTACCAATGAGGAACTCATAAGTCATCCCAAACATTCCTCCTTGTCTCACCCAATGAGCCTCATTCTCAGTCTTCTTCAAAAGAAGAGCTTCAGCTATGATATGAGATACGGGAATCTCCACCAATCCACTAAAGGGTACCTTGTCAGATACAGGTATTCCCAAGATATGGGCATACTCCTCTAACGTAGGCACAAGCTGATAATCGGGAAAAGTGAAGCAACGGTAGAGAGGGTCATAAAACTGAACCAACACACTCAAGAGTCCTTCAACCACATCCGCGGATAACAATAATAAAAGCTTCCCATGTGTCGCATCACGCGAAAAACCGGCGGGAAAACAAGAACAACAGAGCCGCCACCGTGCGTTATTTATCCCAAAAGAGGGAAAGGAAACGCTCAGAGTAAACCTGGAAAAAGCATGGTCTCGCGACCAAAGAGAATGGGATCGGGAGTCGGTTATGCGAAGGGAAGTTATTAGCACCCCTACGCATCCGTCGTACTCGACGGGATCCACGCACAGAAGGAAGGAAAATGGTTGCTAAAACACTGCTCACAAACAAACACACTGGCTGAAAGAGACACAAGAAAACAAACAAGACTGACTCGGCAGGATATCGCATCCTGGGCCTACTTAGTCTATCAGGCATAGACATCAGAGTCGAAGTAGTTCGGACTGGGAAACACATGCTCGCTAGGATGTCGCATCCTATGCATACGTATCTTCTCGGACAAAGAAGAATCAGAGCATCCGTAGCTCGGCTCACGCACACCAAACAAAACAACACAAACACGGGCAAACATGGAACCTGAATGCCAATCGCTGGACTTACATCAGCTTCCGAACCAAGCACACCCACACTGGAACCCGAATGCCAATCGCTGGACTTATATCAGCTTCCAAACACACAACAAGAGGATACGGAATGCCAATCGCTGGGCTTACATCCATCTCCTGACACACACAAGACAAAACAAAAAGGGCGCCCGGAGAGATCTGCTCATCTCCTGCCTACGTACCTCATCTGGTATGAGGATCAGGGCGACGTAGTTCCCCTACGAAGGGACACAGGACTAGCCTAACCAGATAACAGAGGGAGACACAACTAGGGAGACTACGACTCGAGCCTAGATGTTATCATGCAAAATCATCCCTAAGTTAAGGTTTCTAGCTAACTTGCACAGGGAGCAAGCTATCCTAAACATGACTTGCACAGGAAGCAAGCCAAACTAAACCTAACTTGCACAGGAAGCAAGCTAAAGCAAACACACAAGCACAAATAGCACACACTATATGCAATCAATGGGCTCAATCAAGGTTAGGTTTTAGTCGAGGGGTCATATCAACCTCAACAAACAAACCACTGTAACAGGGTAAGGTTAGCTCTTAACCTTGACATTGAGAGTCAAGGTGAAGCAGATGAAAGGTGAGTGAAGATGAGACTTCACAGCTCTTATCCCTGGCCTGGGAGAGCTTAAGACAAGAATGTGTGGGTTCAGAAAGTGGGAACCCTTCTACACATGTGACACTGACTCAATGTACAATGATCTTGGGTTAATATCTGCAATGCATCAACACAGTGGTGTGAGCAAAGCAGATGACACACAGAATAGCAGGGGATGGATTGCACATCCCTGGTATCTGCCAATGCCTCTTCACTTAGGAGGTCTTTGAATATGTACAAGGACAAATGTAAACAAACACAAACATTGCCTCTTAAGGAGGACTTCAGACAGGTGCCTGGCCAAGTAACAGGCCAGGTCTTCCAGACTACATGGAGTTAGGATGTTATACCTCAATGCAAATGCTATCAAGCAAAGCAAAGCAAGTCCTCAATAGAACTAAAGCAACTAAAGTACCTGAAAACAATCCAAGATAATCAGTACTTAGGCAAACCAAAACCAAACAGCAAATGGTTAACAATGAACTATACACAGACAAACACAAGCCAATGCACAAAGGTGCAAGCCACTAAGGCTCAAACTCAAGTATCAAACCCTGCAAAACAAAGTCAAAGTTAGCCATAGACAAGTCACAAGTCCACTCCAATGGAGGCATATCATCAAGCATAGGCCATTTGTGCTATTAACCTGAAACACAACTCAAAAGTGAGAGCACAGACCACTAGTCCAAGACTAGGGTCAAAATGAGATCAAATCATCAAAACAGAACATGAAACTTATCCAAAATCAAGATCAAACAATTAAAAATCAAACCCAATTGGTCTCATGTTCATATCACTCATCATTATCATTTCATGATCAAAATAGCACAAAGCATGCAAATAGGAGCTCATAGAAGGCAACAGAATGATTCAACTTAAATCCAATTACAAACATTTCAAAAAAAAATCCTCAAAATATTCATGATCAATCATCATCCATAACATGATAAGCACACCAAATTTCAGCTCATTTGGATCAAGGGAAGTAGGTCAATGAAATTCAAAAAGTCAAGGCAAATTCAAGCAAGCTCATTCAAAGCATCAAAACATGCACCAACTTCAATTAATCATAAAACAGAAATAACACATGATAAATGAATGGGACTAAAACCATGACAAACTTTAAGATGTCTACAATTCACATGCCAAATTTCAAGTTCATCCAATTAAGCATTAGAATTTCACAAATCAAATGAAATCATGTCTCACAAGAAGTTCACATTTGGTCAAACAGGGGAGAAATTATCAAACAAATAGGAAATGCATTCAAAAATTCCAGGAAAATTCACAAGCATTCTCAACATTCTCAAGTATCTTTATGAAAAATTCCAGACCATTTTGAGTTCAATAAGTATGGTAACAAAAATCAAGAAGTTGGACATGAATGGTGTGACACAAATTGTCACACCTCTATCCAAAAAATCTTATCTCACTAACCAGCAATGATAAAATCATAAACTCTATACCAAAATGACCATGAACATGTCTAGTTTGAGCACAAAAAATTTGAGAGTCAATGGAGCAAGCATCATCATTTCACAAGCAAAATGGCAAGGCATACAAAAATTGGACACACATGAACAAACCCTAGCCCATTTAAAAATCCCCACGTGCAAAAATTCTGGAAAAATCACCATAATAAACTAGAGATCATGAGGAGCATTTCACAAAAAATCCCATGTTATTTGGACAAGTATTGGAAGAGTTATGAATTTTCTAAGATCACCATGCCAAATGAAATAAAAATTGAAATGAAGAAATGATTTAAATGAAATAAATACGGATAATGGCATTTGTGTAAATACAAGGCCACTTAAGTGAAACACTGCGTTTCACTTAAGGGCGTGTCAGCCAACGATTGGTGCATGGCCATGGGAAACACGAAACACATGCAGACTTGGCTCAGCATGGATCAAACGCGGGTTTGGCTAGGGTTTAAGCAAGCGTTCATCAAGTTCTTCATCCTAAATCCAGGTGAAGAACAAATTGTTCCAGAATTCAACAAAGGAGATATCAATGTGTTCATCTCCTAATGCTCATCAATAATCCAACCTTGGTTTTCCCTAATTCGAGCTAGCATGGAAGAAACAAGCAACATAACATTTGACAACCAAACTTCATTTCAACATTTCTCTCTTAATACTCAACAATATTTCACGATTCAAAGCTCATTGAACTCAGCATGGCAAGATCTATGAAATACATATCACAATTTTAACAATGGCAAGGTTCGAATTCCTACCTGATTTGAAGAACAGGGATGGATTCGTGGTTCTTTGGCCGTGACAAGCTGAAACAGAAGCGCCTTGAGGTTCCAGATGATGAATGGAGGAGTGTTGAAGGTTCAGTCACTTTGATTTCAGCTCAAAAGCTCAACTACCATGGAAGAGGTTCAATGGAACAGTGCTGGTTTTGCTTGAACAGTCATGGATCTATGCTTGCAAAAGCTTCCAAAATGATAATAAGTGATGAACCAATGAACAAGAGCACGAGTTCTTTGGAATTTTTCAGAAAAATCAAGATGAAGAAAATGAGAGAGTTTTCTTTCTAGATCTAGATCTGAGTAGGAAATGGAATGCTAGGTGTGTTTTCTGTTATGATTAACTATATGTACCAACTGTTAATGAATTGTGTTAATTAATCTTAAGCCAAGCCTTGGTAATTAGTGAAAATGAGTATTTGGACAAATTGCTAAAATCAACTCATTATGCATGGGGTGCATGCTACAGTGCACGAAAATGGGCCTAAACACATCCCAAATATGGTTTTTGATCATTTGCAATTGGTAGAATGTGTAGAAAATGTTTAATTTGAAAGTCAATTTTTCACCTCTCCCTTTTTAAATTCAAACCACTTGAAAAAGGCCATTTTGATTGGATGATTTTTGGTGAAATGTGATGAAGGATTTGGATAGAGCATGTCAAATGTGACTTGTAGCAAAAAACCTCACTCAAATTGGCCAAATGGTTCATGAGATATGGTCCTTTGAAGTTCAACATTTTCTGAAAATGATTTGATCATAACTTGCCAACCATAAATGAGAAATGAGTGTTCTTGGACTTTTTGGAAAGGTGAGAACAAGATCTTAAACTTTCATGTTGGACAAAATTTCATTTGAAGCTTGTATGATGAAGTAAATTTGAGGAGAATCACTTTCCATTTTTGGCAGTTTCCACTTACAGGTCACCTGCTATTTTTGGAAACTTTTCATCTGACTTCAAATTCTTCAATCTTGATCTTTGAAATGTCAAATGAGACTTGTATGGACATGAATGAAGCCTTTCAAACCATCTCCCACCTTCAAATCCTTGATTTCAGGCACAGTTGACCATAGTTGACCACAGTTGAATTTCTAGGGTTTCTGGTGGACTGAACAATGACTGATGACTTCTGAGCACCCAATCTTTGACCAAACCACTTCAAAAGGACCCCTAGGTCATGTGAACATGTTGGACCCACCCTAGGGCCTTGCTTCCTTGAGAGTTGCACATGCTTGCTTGTTTGACTGATCTCCTGATTATCTTAACCTAATTTTGTCTAATGACTTGCACTTGGGCAAAGGACAATGCAATGTTATGTAGTGGACTATGTTATGTTAATGACCTAATGTGAAAATGTATGGACAAAATGGTAGGTGCAAATTTGAGGTGCTAAACCATGACGTTGCTTGAAGTCCAAGGGATCTAATGTAAAGGATGACAACTTCCTTAGCTCTTTCAAATCAGGACACCTGAAACTGTACTTCTTAGTGTTCCTTAGTCCATAATCCATGGTCTGAAAATATTTTCAAATAAGACCTTATTTCCTTGAAACTATACTTCTTAATGTTATGATGCGTATGAATGCATGGATGAAACAATCACAAACAAAGGATCACACATAGGGCAAACACAAACAAAGGTCAAGAGATGGATCAAGTCATCATCAAGGTCAATCATCCATTTTGGTGGATTATGGTTTTCACCTTATCAACACCTAAGTTCCATTGATATTGACGAGACTTGATCGGATCAACCAAGAATCAAAGGGTTTGTTGTCAGTCACGGGCATGAAGTTAGGTTAAGGACCATCCCAAAGGAGTGTACTAAGCATAAAACCTGTAGATAATATTCTAAAAAGTTCCCAGAGTCTTAATTCCATCTATCAGATATTATAGGTTAGGATGACTGACTCATCAATCCATAATATTCTCAAGAGAAACTCGTTTGAGTGTAGTATCACGTAACAACTTCTATAAGGTCTACACCTGAACAGTCTCCGCACTACATCCTAAATAGGCCAAGTTGGGTTAAATGTTCTACGGTCCTTAGCTTCTCGGACCCCAAATCATAGAGAGTAATGCCTAACCACAAATGACTTGTGTGATATTAGTAACTCCAAAAAGGTCTCCACTAACTAGATGGGTCTCAAGTCAACTTGTTAAGGACAAGTCCACAAAAGTTGAACATGACTATACTATCCTCCTATCTTAATTGCACTCAAGTTTGGGTTAGAACTTATCTCACCAAATATACACACAAGCAAATATACAAAAATTAAACATATAAGTATATGCACATAAAAAGTAGGCTAAACCCACTGAGGACTACTCCCCAGCAGAGTCGCCACTTAATTTCTGTAGCGGTAAATTTATGACCATCAAGCTATGGATAAGCTCAACATCAATAAAACCAGAGTCACCATTGCGCTCTTATTGTTTCCAAAGGAAAAGGGAAAAAGAACAAACAAAACCCGAAGATAAGAAGTTTTCGAATCAAAACTAATAAAACGCCAGAGACTATAGGTAAGGGGGTTGGTTACACAAAGGGAAGGTGTTAGCATCCAAAGTGTCCTAGGTACTCCTAGGGAGCCCTTTTCATGTGTGTATGTGTTTTGGTATAAAAGATATTTGAGAAAAATAGAGTGTGGAAATGAGAAAATAATTCATTAATTATATTTTTGTGTTTGACAAGACCTTCGGACTTGTGCCTACGTACCAACATAAAAATGAGGGATTAAAATCTCGTAGTTCGTGGTAACAATTTCAAAATGAGTGGATTGTTTTTAATGAAGTTTTAAGTTAAAAGAGGCACAAAGGGACCAAAAGTTTGAATTGTTGTTAGTTGTTTTTTACCTTTTTAAATTTTAAGTCAAATATGATTAGATTTATTTACAAGTTTGATTTAAGAAAAGAGTTTGAAAATTCAATGGCATAAGGCCAAAGTTTCTAATTTGAAATAAGGTCAAAGTTTGAAATCACAATCAAATAAGATTTTTTGAAAAGAGGAAGAGGTTTTGATATTTAAGAAGTGGGAGAAGATGAAGAGAATAATCCTAAAGCATAAAGTTAAAAGTAAGAGTTGAAAAGATCTGACCAATGGGATGCAATCCAATAGACAAGAATGTCATATAGAAAACGCCCTTTCCCTTTGGACTTTAAATCAAGCAATAATCAGTAAGCAATTAGCAATATCAGACATCATGAAGATCAAGACATTAAATAAAGATAGTCTCGTCCAAACAAGCAACTTCATAACTAGCAGTCTTCTTTGGCTTCTCATGTATCAAACAACAGTTGCATAAAGACCATGTAGCAGATAAGTTCATGTGGATCCCAATACTTGCATCAGATGAAGGCTCAAATCACAATAACTTGGTCTCAAAAATGTTGGCATTGGCCAAGTCCTTTTACATATGGAATGTTGCCTAGCTCTAAGTCCAAAAGTTCATATCAAACCCAACAGTCCACCAAACAATTTTTAGGGTTTTTGTTGTTTATTAGGTATTTTAAGGTCCTAAGACCATAAACACAAACAAAATACACAAACAAATATATACAATCACAATATATGGCTCACATTAGCAAAGGGAAAATGGCATAAACATAAACAAGTTAAATGATATGTAAATGACAATGAATGGTAAATGACTTGAAATTAAATTGCATAAAGTAAATGACTAGAAAGTAAAGCAATATTAATAAGAATTAGTCAAATGTTAGTCAAAGTTAATTAAATGATAGTGGTGTTTTGCTTTTCAATTGATTAAGTCATTCTTTGGAGAACACTCAACCATCTATTCAAAAGCATGGATCTATGAACCAAGACATCTTCCAAAGGAAAGAAAAAAGGCCAAGTTTTCACACAATACCATGAAATATGGGAGACTTACAATCTCACTTACTAGAATGTTATGCCTTAAGGGTCACATTTAGCTCTATGTTAAGCAATCGTAATTGGACTTATGTAGAAGTCACAACTATCCGAGGTCGGGCAATAAAATTTGGGTGCTAATGCATATTAGAGATTTGTTATAATGAACCAAACTCCTAAAACATACCAACAATAAAAGGAAAGATCACAAGGGATGGACCTATCTCATCCATACTTATATTGGTTCATTTGACACAATGTCATTGATGAATCAATTAGCATTAGGATATTGAGACTTCATTGGTCAATGAAAAGGATGGGAAAGAATGGGGATGAAGATGAAGAGGAAGGGGAGATGAGAGAAACACAAATTGGTCATGGGAGGAATTTTATCAAATTAAAATCATTCACTCATTTTGGGAGATGAAATATACATTTCATCAATCCCCTAAATCCAATGATTTTAATCCAATAAAAGTCAAATCAACCTTGACCAAGGCCCAAACAAATAGTCAAACATCACAAGACCATAAAAATGGTTCAACATAATTTATACACAATTAATCAATTAAAAATCAAATTCAATATAAATTAAAATTCAATTTAATTTGTTCAAAACTTAAAATCTATTCAAAATACCAAATAAATGGCTAAGAGATTTATCCTAGGTCAAACAAGGTCAAAGGACCTTAGACAAAAATTTTCGTGATTTTGAAAAGTCAGAAGTATTTTTAAACAATTAAAAATATGCACAAAAATATTTAATTCATGAAAAATATCAAATTTTATCCAAAAAATAATTTTAATTCAGAAAGTGAAAGAGAAAAGTATTTAAATACTTTTGATGAAATTCCATATTTTTTGCATTAAAAATGAAATTAATATGAATTAAACAAAATAAAGCAATTAAATGAAAAATCATAAATAAAAAAAATTAAAAAAAACAAGGGCCATCAGATCTCCCTCATTAATTGAGGTGGCATATCTGATGGCCAAGCGTGCGCTTCCCCCAAACGCTTCAGTCAATGCGTGTACACGCATGGTATTCAAAAGCAAGGGCCTTGATTAAAATGTGAACCAAGATCAGATGGTCTGGGCAATGCCAACACACCACCGGAGCCCTAGCTCCGGTCATCTTCTCCGGTGAGGACCACCGGACTGGTCCAACCAAAACTTCATGAAAAATAGAAAATGAATACACTAATTTGAAGAAAAATTTCTCAAGAGCACGAATCTGATCTCTATTTCTTCCAATTCCAAGTATATTGAAAGATACATGGATTTGAAATTTGAGGTTCATGATCTGTGTTTCTTCGATATCACCTCAAAGCAACTCAATCTTGTTGCCTTCATTGGTAGGACTTCAACAAACCAAAAATCACAAAGAATAATGGAGAATTGAGAGAGAATCCAAGAGATGAAGTTTCTGAAATTTCACCTTCGAGTTACTTCAAATTCACTTAATCTTGATCTGGATTTGCTTGATTCCTCTTCCTCTTGCTTGTAGTGATCAATTGAGATGAAAAGGGAAACAAATTCTTGGAGTTTGAATTTCAAAACAAAAGGTGAAATTCAAACTCGATTTCAATTGAAATATTCAATA
The DNA here is from genome assembly GCF_024323335.1 of Lathyrus oleraceus. Taxonomy (NCBI): domain Eukaryota; kingdom Viridiplantae; phylum Streptophyta; class Magnoliopsida; order Fabales; family Fabaceae; genus Lathyrus; species Lathyrus oleraceus. Next base: position 149,780,620 of record NC_066582.1, on the reverse strand, counting down.
ATTCTATGGAATTGAGGGTTTGGATTGTTTTGGCAAAGCATTGGCAAGGTGTTGATGAAGTTCTGAGCTCATTGCACTTGTATTTATAGCCAAATCAAATGCCCTTTGCACACTTCCATTAAAGATCCAAAAATAGAAATTGCATCATGCAAGCTTGCATAGGTGTGTACAATGCCCAAAGAATGATTGGAAAAAGGTCTAACATCATGCACATGTGATGCTTAAAGCAATGCATTAAGCCATGCAATGTTGAAATGAATTTGATCATGAGAATCTTCCAAATGGTACCATGCATTACACCTATACGCAAGTCCTTCAATATTGATCCAAATGATATTATTTTGGACTTTTTGGAATGGTTAGATCAAGGGGAACAACTTTAATGTTGAACACTTTTCCATTTGAAGCTTAGATCATGACGAATTTTGAGGTGGAAGTTTGGAGAATCAAACATAAATGAAAATTTTCTAAGTACCAAGTCAAATGTTCACTTCTTCCACCTTAAATAACTTTTGTTATGGACTTCAAATGGAAAAATTTCCTTCATAAAGTTGTAGATATTTCAAACCTCTTCAATTTTGTCATAAATTTGATCTCATTTGGATTTGGCATGAAGCAGTTATGCATTTTAGAAGTTGAGGAAAATCACTTGTTCAATGGTAATGGCCCAAAATGACCTATAATGTTTCCTCTTGGCACATGCATTTTCAAGTTGAATTTGAACTTACTCCAAACATTAAAGTTAAAAAGGACATCTTGAATTGGATCATGGACCTTGAATGGCTTTTATCTCATAAAAATTGAGCAAGTTATGGTCTTGGGAAGTTGACCTCCTAACTAGGGTTTAAACAAAATGACCTATAGTATTTCACCATAGAAAATGACTTTCCAATAAAAACTAGATCTATACTTGAACATTAAAAGTTGTTTGGAATGTCATTATTAGTAACGTTTCTCTTGGAATCATTTTCATATGACAATAATTGTAGGAGATGGGGTCTAGGGAACCCCAGTTTTGACCAGTTGACTTTCTCTGGTCAACCACCATGAACCAATTTGCTAGCTTGACATTATCTTGATTTTTGGGACCCATGGAGGATCATATATGTGTAATATGATGTAATAGGAAGTATCCCTTGAAATATTTAATCAATTAATGAAGAAACTTGTTGAGGAAGTCACACAAGATACCCAGATGAATGAGGGCTTCCAAGGCAAACAAGCTTCACACTCTTGATGATTTATTGATCAAAATGATATGTGAAGACCATGGGGACCCATATATCATGTCTAAAGTCAATGTGAACCATCTCTTGATCGATATCCTTGCATTGAGGGCCTTAAACCCTATATATGTACTTGATGAGGCATTGGTGGATGTACACACTACCTACATATTTTTGGTATTTTGGTTAGTAAATAATGAAAAACAAAGTATGATACAATCAAATGTTCTTGGTGATCTCTCCCAATGCAAAACCAATGAATGAGGGGTAAGGTGGATGCCAAGGTGTGGTCCCAAAACTAATGCATATGATGAGATAGCATGAGGGATCTTAGGGTCAAAATTGGGGTCTTACACTGATTAATTTACAACATCACCCTTTCCAGATTAAAAAATTCCTCACCAACCACAAAGACTTTTTTGAAGTGCTATGGCTAAATTATAATGAGAGAAAGTAAAAAGAATATTTTTTTAGAGAGAGAAAAAAGTGAGGAGAGTGAGATAGCTCACGATTCTTGATGTAAAAATGTGAAGGGAGAGGCCTTTATTTATAGGCTAGAGGTTGGCACAAAAAGTAAAAGATTTATTAGTCAATTTAATGTCCGATTCGATTAGGTCCTCAAGCCAATAGGTTGGATGACTAAAATAATCGATTACAAATGCCTATTATGGAATTTTTTAGAGAGTCGTTACTGTTCATTAAGACAATATCCTAATCGATTTTGGGCACTATTTTCACTAACCCAATAAATTGGGTAGATGCTCCAATCCATTGGACAATTCAAAAACTTGTCCAAATCATTATGGCATCTCCCGATTCATCTAGGTAGGCTCCATAACATATTTAGGTTGTTTTCTTTTATAGATAGGAGCTTTTTAAAAAAGGATTTAGTGTGTGGGTGATTTATTCATACTACTTAATGAAAATAACCTTGTGTTTTTATAACACATCGCCCACTCAGACGCGACTGGGTGAGCTTTCACACACTCTCTCTTTCACATTTTGAAGCTTCAAGACTTTTCCAAATATACCAATCACATGAGAACTTTCTTGGGTCTTCTTGGAGATGAGGCTTGAGATATCTTCAAGTTGGATGCCATTATCAAATTATAAATATCATCAAAGCCATAGTTAATTAGGTTGATTCAGAGGAAGAGCTTTGGACAAACATTCTTGTGCATATTTGATTGCATGACATTCTTTCTTAACTTTATGCTTTAGGATCAGATTGAGTCTTCATAAGTCATCATCAAAGATTGCATCAGCCTCACAAGTTTTCATTAGTATAACCAAGTTCTCATCATCAAAACTAAACCATGTTAGATATGATTTGCTTTTCTTTGATCACTTCTTGATTGAACTTGCAAACACATAGTTCCATATTCTCTCCCTTTTTATAATGATAACGCGTCTCTCAGGGAGGTGGTAAAAGAAGCAACAATTATATAACACCGGACAGTTTAAAATCCCCCTTAATTTAGTAGAGAGTATACTATACTCCCATTGAGAGTATACTTCTCCCCCTTTGTCATAATCAAAAAGGCGGGTAAAAGATGTAAAGTGGGAAAATTAAATATACAAACACATAGTCACGTAGGCATTTAGAAAGGGGAAACACAATCACCCTTCATTAAATTAAATTATACTGGATTGAATTACATAAAGTAGGAATCAAGAATTCAAACAAAGCAAGAAATAGAAAAGCAAATATACTTAGAAAACTAAGACACATAAAGCAAGACTATTCTTTTCCATGAATATCATCATTCCTAGAGACGATTTTCTTGATCTGTACAATATCTTTGACCAAACCCTGTATGGATAGACTAAATTGTTGACAAATATCTTTGACGTTGTTTATTGTTGAGTTTTCAAATTCTTCCAAGTCATCTTATTTATCAGTCGATTCGTGTCTTAATTCTTCATGTTGGATGCAGACCTTTATATTTCTGAGTGTGCAATAATCAATCTTATTGATTGATGACTCCATTTCTCCATAACCCATAATATCAATAATAAATGAACCCAAGAGTTTGGTGATTAATCCTCCATATGGGAATCCAACTATAAGTTTCTCTGTAGTGTATCATTTGAAGGAATATGTCTTCTACCCAATTAGTTTGAAACTTTTCGGTTATAAGCCAAAAAAGGTTGACGTCATCCTTGACGACAAAGTTAGGGTTGACAGTCATTGAAAAGAGGATCCGAGTGAGGAGGTGGTGGATAACACAAACTCTTTATTTCAGAAAGCTCACCTTGATAGGAAGTTTTATGTTTTCCATAGGCTTCATAGCAAGGAAGCATATGGAAATCGATCACTTAAACCCTTTAAAACCTATTGGAGCTCTGTAGGTGTAGGTGACTCTTTGGATGGGCAGATCAAACATCCTTCCAAAATAATCTTTGGGAATATCTATTTTGACTCCTTTAACGATTGATCATAGGGACGTTCCAACAATTATTAGATTTGAATAGAATTCTTTCATGAGATTCGGAAAAACTCGATCAGGTACCTTGGTAAATAATTATCTTAGAGATACTTGGAATATTTGTGTAGCGGTAAATTCATGACCATTAAGCTATGGATAAACTTAACGTCAATAAAACCAGAGTCGCCACCGCGCTTTTATTGTTTCCAAGGGAAAAGGGAAAAGTACAAACAAAACCCAATGATATGAAGTTTTCAAATCAAAACTAATAAAATGCCAGAGATTACAGGTAAGGGGTTGGTTAATAAAGGGAAGGTTTTAGCACCCAAAGTGTCCTAGGTACTCCTAGGGAGCCCTTTTTTATGTGTGTCTTTGTTTGGTATATAATGATGTTTGCAATAAATAGAGTGTGGGGATGAGAAAAGAAATTCATTAATTATATTTTTGTGTTTGACAAGACCTCTGGACTTGTGCCTACGTACCAACATGAAAATGAGGGATCAAATTCTCGTAGTTCGTGGTATCAATTTCAAAGTGAGTGAGTTGATTTTACCAAAATTTAAGTTTAAGAGAGGCACAAAAGGCCTAAAAGAGTTTTAATGGGTGTTATTTATTTTTGTCTTTTGAAATTTTAAGTCAATGTGATTAGATTCATTTACAAATTTGATTAAGAAAAAGAGTTTGAAAATGCAATGGCATAAGGCCAAAGTTTCTAGTTTGCAAAAGAGTCTAAGTTTAGAAATCACAAGCAAAAAAGATTTTGAAAAGAGGGAGAGATTTGAAATTAAAGAAGTGGGAGGAGATGAAGAGACTAATCCTAAGCAAAAAATTAAAAGTTAAGAGTTGAAAATATCTTACCAATGGGATGCAATCCAATAGACAAGAATGTCATATAGAAACCCAATTTTCCCTTGGACTTTAGAATCAAGCAATATCAATATACAAATAGCAAGATGAAGAGCAAGGCATCAAATAAAGATAGTGACATCCAAGCAAGCAACTTCATGATCCTCTTCATAATCTCCCATGTATCAGATGACATATTCCTTGAATGGCTCAGAATAAGGCATTGGACACAGGTTCAAAGTAACATTTGCATTAAGACCATGTATAAGATGAACTCAAATGGATCTCAACACTTGTATCAGGTGAAAGTTTATTTCATAAATACTTGGTTTCAGAAATGTTGGCATTGGCCAAGTCCTTTTGCATAGGGAATGTTGCCTAATCCTAAGCCCAATTCTCATATCAAATCCAACAGTCCACACAAACATTTTTTAAGGGTTTTTATTGTTATTATGTACATTAAGGTCAAAAGACCACAAATACAAATAAAATACACAAACAAGTATATACAATCACAATATATGGCTCCAGTGAGCAAAGTGAAAATTGCATTAAAATAAACAAGTTAAATGGTATGAATAATGGCAAATTATAAAAGGCTTGAATTCAAAGTGCATAAAAGTAAATGGCTTGAATTTAAAAGTTAGTCAAGTGTTAGTTGATTAGAAGTTAGTGGAGTTTTGCTTTTTATTATATAAGTCATTATTTTGAGAACACTCAACCCTCTAATCACAAGCATGGATCCTTGAACCAAGACATCTTCCAAAGGAAGGAAAAAAGGTCAAGTTTCCACACAATACCATGAAAGGGGGAGACTTACAATCTCACTTACTAGAATGCTATGCTTTTGGGTCAAAATTTAGCGCTATGTTAAGCAATCGGAATTGGACTTATGTAGAAGTCACAACTATCTAAGGCCAGGTAATAAATTTTTGGGTGTTAATGCATGTTAGAGACATAGTATAATGAACCATACTCCTAAAACATACCACACACAAAAAGAAGATGGCAAATGGGGTGAACCTAATCTCATCCATACTTGCATTGGTTTTTCAACCAACTAGCCTTAGGATATAGAGATATCATAGGTCAAGTGAACCAATGGTATAGAATGGAATTGAAGATGAAGAGGGAGGGGAAAAGAAATAAACACAAATTGGTCATGGGAGGAATTTTATCAAATTAAAATCATTCATTCATTTTGGGAGATGAAATGTACATTTCATCAATCCCCTAAATCCAATGATTATAATCCAACAAAAGTCAAATCAACCTTGACCAAGGCCCAAACAACATAGTCAAACTCAACAAGTCAATGAAAATAGCTCAACATAATTTATTCACAATTAAACATATTAAAAATCAATTAAAAATACATTAAATTAAAATATGGTTGATCAAAAACCTAAAATCTCTCCAAAACACCAAATAGATGGCCAAGAGATTTATCATAGGTCAAACAAGGTCAAAGGACCTTGGAGAAAAAATTCATCATTTTTGGAAAATTAAAAGTATTTTTCAACAATTAAAAATATGCACAAAAACAATTAAATCATGAGAAATATTAATATTGATCAAAAAATAATTTTAATTCAGAAAATGAAAGAGGAAAATATTTGAATTTTTTTGGTGAAAGTCTCATATTTTTTGGATCAATATTAAAATTAATATGAATTAATGAAAATAAGGCAATTAAAATAAAAATTAGAAATTACAAAAAAAAATGTGGACCATCTGATCTCCCTCATTAATTGAGGTGGCAAATCAGATGGATCAGAGTGCACTATCCATGTGTTCCCTTGTCAAATGTCCCACACGCGTGGTAATCACTTTGGACGCTCAAGATTAAAACATTTTAAACAGATCATGTGGTTTAGAAGCATGCCAACGCATCGCCGGAGCCAGAGCTCCGATCTTCTTCTCCGGTGGACCTCACCGGACTGGTCCACCTTCAACCATCACCAAAATAAAAAAGGGGGACATGAATTTAAAGAAAATATCCTCAGGAGCTCGAATCTGGCCTCAATTTTGTCTAACTCCAAGTATATAGAAAGATACAGGGAGTTGAATTTTGATGATCATGATCTGAGTTGCTTCGATTTGACCTCAAAGCAGCTCAATCTTCTTTCATATATTGGTAGGACTTCAAACAACCAAATATCAACAAGAATAGTGGAGAATTGAGTGAGAATCGAAGAGATGAAATATTCTGAAAATCACCTTCACTACAGCTTCAAATTGGCACGATCTTGCTCTCAATTATGCTTGGCCTTGCATCAGATGCTTGATGGAGTGGAAATGGATCAAGGAAAGGGATAGACTCTTGGAGTTTCAATCTCAAAAATAGTGGGAGATTCAAACTCGATTTTCAAAGAAAATCTTCAAGCTTATCCTTTGAATGTGAGGGTTTAGGGTTGCTAATTCAAAGCTTGCGTGCCAGGGTCCTTATTTCTGAGCAAGAGGGCTTCTATTTATACCCAAGGAGATTGATAATTGCACACTTCCATTTTTGGCCAAAGTTGGAAATCTCACTTGCATGCTTGCATGGGTGTGTGATAGGCCCGTCAAATGATTCACTTAGGTCCAAAATTGTGTGTAAGCAATGCTGAAATCTTATGGAAAGGCCATGCAATCGTGTATGAAAAGTGGAACTTCAAATCTTCCAAATGGTCCTTCAACTTTATGCCATGTGCAAGTTGTAGCACCTCAAATTTGCACCCCCCATTCATGCATTCATATCATTTTTTAGGTCATTAACATTACATATTGCATTGCATCATATCCACAAGAATTGGCATCAAGAGAATTCATCAGTACAAAAGGGCAAGTATTTCCTTGAGATAAAGGCCACATGATTACTCTAAATAGCTTATATGAGCCAAGGGTCATTTTGAAGTAACTTTGCCAAGTGGTAGAGGCCCAAAGTCATCAGTGTATTCCCAGGTCATCTAAGGCCCATACAAGTCAACTGAAAGTCAACTAAGGGCTTTGAGGTGAAGAAATGGTTTGAGACACTTCATTCATGTCCAAAAGAGGCTTATTCATCATGTCAAACACATACCTTGAAGAATTTGAAGCCAAATCAAAAGTTTCCAAAAATGGAAAGTGACCTGTAATTTCAAGTTTCCAAAAATGGCAAATTTTTGGACCATATTCAACTTGACTTTCCAACATCAAAGAAGCTTCAAATGAAATTTTGATAAACATGAAAGTTGAAGGTCTTTCTCTCCCATTTCCAAAAAGTCCAAGATCATGAGCATCTGATGAATGGTTGAGAAGTTATGGTCCAATGATTGCAAAGCGTACATGGAACTTCAAAATGCCATAACTTTGGCTACAAAACTCCAATTTGAGCCACCCTTTTTGCAAAATTCTTCTCATGACCTATATTTTCCAAATCCATCATTGCATTGCATGAAATAACATCACGTGATCATTTGTCCATGCATGAGTATTTTGGAGGGAAAATGCCTAATTCAAATTTGGTGCATCATACATGCTTAATTCCAATCCAATTGTGTTCATGAACTGATTTTAAATGATTTTACACACTCACATGGCACTGTTCACGTCCATTTTTCCATGCATAAGGTGCACTTACCAATTTTGCATCACACTCCATATTTTGTTAATCTTTCATTAGCCAATGCCTAATTATCATCACAACTTGATTAACATATGGTATAAAAGCTTAATTGTAACAGAATTGCTCAGATTACAATTTCTAGATCTAGAATCTCATTTCCCTAAAAAAAAAACTCTCTCAATTCAAACTTGAATTTTCTTCACACAACACATCAATTTTCTTGCATATTCGTGTTCATTGATCATCATTTAGTAGGGATCAAGCTTTGGATTCAAGAAATTGGACAAGAATCATGCACACACCAAGCTTGAAGATGAACATGGATCTTGAATTTTGAGCTGGATCTAGGTGATTTCCATTGCATTTTCGTGCACAAAGCTTCAAGTCATCAACATAGGAGAAGATCTGGACATTTGCTGGAGCTTGAATCCAAGAAATCAGGTCACTGCTCTTCAAAGAGGTTAGAAATCGAATCTCACTATTATTAATTCTATTTCAATGATCTTGTAGATCTCGTTATGCTGATGTAAATAGAATTTGATTTGTGAAGAATTGCATGAGATATGTGAACTTGAACTTTTGATGTGCAAGATGTTTTCCTTCGATTTGCTTTGTTCATGGAGAATTAGGATGTATAATTATGATATTCTTAATGTACGTGATGAGACGATTCCATTGATGTATGGTATGTGAAAATCTGAAAAAAGTTTTGATGACCGTCGCCGGCGATTGATCGGAGAAGATGACCGGAAGTACTATTCCGGTCATCCGGTTCGTTCACTAGGGTTTTCAGTTGAGCGTGCATGGACCTTCGTTGCACCAGTTCGATTCCTCCTGCGTGCACTTTACTTTTTTTCCTTTAATTCCTCTGCTTGATCCAAACGCCGCGTTTTGTGGCTAGCGCTTCCTGTGACTTGCCTTGCACCAGTTCGATTTCCCTGCATGTGTATTTCAGTTAATTCCATTTGATTTTTATTCTAAGCGCTTCTTTTGACCATGAGGGCGCTGGTTCGATCCTTACGCCTTGCATTTTGGATTTTAATTCCTGAAGCGCATCTTTGACCTAAGAGACCTGGGTTCAATACCTGGCTCTAGCGCTTTTCCACATTTTATTTTCTTTTCATTTCATTTTTTTCATTTGATTTCCACATTATCCATTTTATTTCATGTAAATTGAAAAATTCATAAAAAATAGAAAACAAATCCAAATTAATCCAAATTTTTTGTCACATGTTCATTTGAATGTCTAGTTTTTTTGAGCATTTATTTCCTGATTTTTACATTGCTGGAATTTTGAATATGCTTGCTTGATTGAACATGGTGCCAAATGTGACATGTTGTACCTATTGATTTGTGAAATGCTCATTGATTATCCAATTGCCTTGAAATTTGACATGCTCATTCATAACACATAACATGATCTTTTGGCTTTTGTTTGGTATTTTTACCATTCACCATCACTGTTTTAGACACATGAATACATGGTGTGACAATTTGTGTCACACATTTGGATGTTGCTCTTGTGCATTTTCATTCACATGTCATATTAAGTCTTTTGGTCCCAATTTTTGCATGATGCTTGTGTTTATCATGTCGATATCACATAAAAATTTCATGATCATTGGATTCATTTCTGTTTTAATATGGAATTTCTCTTTTGGATGTCCAATTGTGTGCACCTTTGCTTGCTATTGCTTTATCATGATCATGTGAGAACTTTGCCTTATGATTTGAGTTTGATCCTTTTTATGACATGTTCGTATTTGATTGAATGTGCTTCATGTGGAATATCAACTTCTGTTTTGCATTTTTGCTTTGCCTTTGACCCTAGTCTTTGCACTAGTGGTTTGTACTTACCTTTTGAGCTTTGTATTTCAGGTTCAAGCAATTAGCTCTAGTGGTTGATGTGATCTCATTAATTAAGATACAAGTTTTCTTTGTCCACTAACCTTTGTTGTGTTGTAGGTCCCTTGGTGATGAACTCACTTGAGTTGTTTACACATAGGACTTGTATTGTGTACATATTGAGGAACCACTGTTGATTGTCTGTTTGGTTTGTCTGAATATGATATTGACTTGTTTGACTTTCTTACAGGTACATTAGTCGCTTTTAGCTCATTGCTTGAGCTTTGCTTTTGTTGTGGTTGGTTTACCACATAGGTAACCACCCTAACTCCATGTAGTCTGGAAGCCCTGTCATTTCTTTTGGCAGGCATTTGGCTGAAGTCCTCCTTAAGAGGCAATGACTGTGATTGTTTATATTTGTGCTGAAGACCTCCTTGTCGAGGCATGTTACTTAAGTCCTCCTAAGTGAAGAGGCAATTGACAGATAGAAGGGATTAGCAATCAATCCCCTGTTAATCATTGAGTCGTTCATTATGCTCGCACTACGTGCTGATGCTCTTGAACATTACCCAAGATATTTGTATATAGAGTCAGTCAAGTGGAATAGGGTCCCTCATTCTGGATCCCCACGCCTTCTTTGATTTAAGCTCACCCAGGCCAGGGTTAAGAGCATGAGGTCCAATCCTCATTTCCACCTTTCATCAGCTTCACCCTAACTCTCAATGTTAGCGGTTAAGAGCTTCGGCATACCCCTACAGTCGGCTTATTTATCGAGGTTGATATGACCCCTTGACTAAAGCCTTACCCCATATGTTTGAGCCCCCTTGTTGGTGTGTTTACTTCATGTTATATGTTTTTGTGTGGTGTGATTGTATCCCCATAGGATTGCTAGACTTCGTATAGTCTCTCGTTTGCATGTCAATTAAGGTAGCACTGTTCCTTCGTCTAGGACTTCCTTTCTTGCGTGAGCATTCCTAAAACACAAACAAACTTTATCTTCTCTTAAGGACACATTGACTCCTTCTACTACAGGTGAGTAAGTCTCCAAAGGTCGAGCATCCGGTAGATTGCGTAGCAACGTTGTTCACCTAAAAAACACAAAACAAATAGAAATAGTTTAGCCGAACTACGGCAACTCTGATTCTCATGTTCAAATGAGATACGTAGGCACGAGATGCGATGTCTTGTCGAGTTTGACTGACAACTAACATGTAATCCTTGCTGGTTTTCGCCCTCGTTGCGATTCTTTTCTCTCGCCCTCGTTGCGATCGAGACCTTCCTTTTCTCTTGCCCTCGTTGCAATCGAGACCCTTCTTCTTTTCGTGTGTGTTTGTTAGGAGTTGGATGTAAGTCCATTTATTGGCATTCTGTTTCCTGTTTGCCTTTCTTTGTTTGGAGTCGGATGTAAGTCCATTGATTGGTAGTCTGTTTCCTGTTTGCTCTTTGTTTGGAGTCGGATGTAAGTCCATCTATTGGCATTCTGTTTCCCGTTGTGTGTTTCTTTTGACGTCTCAGCATCTCTTTTCAGTGTTGTTTCGGCGTGCGTCAGCCGAGCTACGAGTGCTCTGATTCTTTCTCTAGTTAGAGAAGATACGTATGCATAGGATGCGATGTCCTAGCGAGCATGTTCCCCATTTCCCCGAACTACGTCGACTCTGATGTTTGTTTCTGACAAACTACGTAGGCCCAGGATGCGACATCCTGCCGAGTCCCATTCCTCCATCTTCTTTCACCTGTGTTTTATTCCAGTGTGTGTGCATTCTTTGAGCAGTTTTTATTAGCAACCTTATTCTATTCTTTCTGAGCGTGGATCCCGTCGAGTACGACGGATGTGAGGGGTGCTAATACCTTCCCCTTGCGTAACCGACTCCCGTGCCTTGCAATCTCTGGTCGTAAGACCATTCCTTTCCCTCTTTCAGGTTTACTTCGAGCGTTTCCTTTCCCTCCTTTGGGATAAATAACGCACGGTGGCGGCTCTGTGTCTTTTCCCGCCGGTTGTTTTTCGCGATGCGACAGCTGGCGACTCTGCTGGGGACTATCATAAGAAGTTGACCTCTTGCTGGTCCATCTTCCCTAAGCGAGTCAATCCTAGCGCTCTCTATGATAGTTTTGGTTGCTTGTGCTGCTCTATTTATTGCGTTTATGATTATTATGCTTTGCATATATTTGCATATATGTTTGCATGCATCATATTATCATTGTGCTGGATTCTGTACAGGTTGGTTCCTCTGATTTGGGGTGGGTGTTCTGAGTGGGGCTAAAACCCAGGCCCGAGTATACACCTAGGATTAGCGTGGTCTCATGTTGCCTCTCATGTTAGGTCAACATGTTTTTGGCGACGTGACATACCACAAGCCGGACGAGGTTCTTTGGAGAGAACTCTTCCATTGTGGAGTATCCACTTTGGTTGGGTTACCTCTTTTGAGTTGTTGACTTCGGTGACCGTTCTTTCCCGGATCTTTGGTTTAGATGATCTTATGAGAGCTACAACAGCACACCCGAAAGGGCAAACCCGTTGAGTATCTTGCCCAATTGTCGAGACCATTATCCGCCTTAGGATGACCTTATTAGAACTCACCTATGAGGGGAGGGTCTGATTCCTACAAGTACAGGTTCCGTCAGTGATTCTGTGATGGTGACTATGGTTCAGTCGGATTTATGGATCTTTATTTCTGGACGCCGGAGGTTTGTCTGTGGTATTTATCAGCGGGTTCCGTTTATTTCGGATCCCCGGGTTGAATTTGAGGGTACTTGTTCAGACGATGACTTGCTCTGTTGATGATCGTGGGTTCTGATGCTGAAGTTCTGAACCTATGCCTTGTGATACTCAGCCAACCTGCCATGGCTTCATCATTTTGCATCATAGCATGTTTATTTTCAAAAAAATATATATATATATAATAAAATGCATAAAATAGAGAAAAAGTTAACCCGCATACGCATATCCTTTTTCAGGATCATTCACGATAAAACAACATTCGCATCATACACATCTCATTCTTGCATTACAGGTATTCTTGAATAAGATTTCTCACTCTGGTTCCTGACCTAGGCAGGATTGTTGATCATCGTCCGCACCGGTACGCGACAAGGTTGAATCAACTGAAGAATATGGATCAAGTTCAGGCAGAGTTAGCAGAGATGAGGGCCAACATGGCCCAATTTATGAGTATGATGCAAGGGGTTGTGCAAGGGCAAGAGGAACTTCGAGCCTTGGCCCAGAGACAAGAAGCTGTGATTCCACCTGTCAATCAGAATTCGCCGGAAGTAGCCCCTGTTAATAACACTGTTGCTGCCACCATCCCTGTCAATAACTATGATGTGGGTGATGAATTGAGGGGTATCAGAATCAATGGACAACCTATCACCGCAGAGACTACTAATGCTCGAGTGGCCCGTGCTCCGGCCCGCCATCCTGCTCAGTTGGTTGACCGACAGGAAGATATGTTCACCCTCCTCAGTGATGATGATGAAGTAGGAAGGACTGAAGAGAGGGATAGAAAAGTTGATGCCCTAGCTGAAAAGATCCGTGCCATGGAATGTCAGAATTCCTTGGGCTTTGATGTTACTAATATGGGTCTAGTTGATGGATTGAGGATTCCTTACAAATTCAAAGCGCCATCCTTTGATAAATACAATGGCACTTCTTGTCCTCGCACTCATGTGCAAGCTTACTACAGAAAGATATCCGCATACACTGATGATGAGAAGATGTGGATATACCTTTTCCAAGACAGCTTGTCTGGAGCGTCCTTGGACTGGTACATGGACTTGAGGAAAGAATCCATTAGAAGCTGGAGAGATTTGGGTGAAGCCTTTCTGAGACAATACAAGCACAACATGGATATGGCTCTGAGCAGAACTCAGCTGCAGAGTTTGCTCCAGAAGACTGGTGAGAGCTTCAAAGAGTACGCCCAGAGGTGGCGTGAATTAGCGGCAAGAGTGCAACCTCCGATGTTGGAAAGAGAGCTGACTGACATGTTCATTGGGACCCTGCAGGGTGTGTTCATGGACCGTATGGGAAGTTGCCCGTTCGGTAGCTTTTCAGATGTTGTGATCTGCGGAGAGAGGACCGAAAGTCTTATCAAAGCAGGGAAGATCCAAGATCCTGGCTCTTCGAGCTCTTCAAGTTCTAGGAAACCATTTTCGGGGGCACCCAGAAGGAGATAGGGTGAAACAAATGCTGTGCACCACCGGAGAAATATGAACAGAGGACAATATCATCAAGTTGCTGTTGTGAGTATTCCAGCACCCCAACCTCAACAACAACAACAACCAAGAGGACAACCACAATAACAACAGCAACGCCAATTCCAGCCAAGACAGAGAATGCCAGATCGTCGTTTTGATCCGCTGCCAATGACCTATGCTGAATTGCTCCCTGAGCTGCTCAGGTTGAAATTTGTTGAACTTCGCACCATGGCGCCGTTAACGAGGATTCCTGCTGGGTATGATGCCAATGTCAGTTGTGATTTTCATTCCGGTGCACAGGGGCATCACATTGAGAACTGTCGGGCTTTTCACCATAAGGTTCAGGATTTGATTGACACCAAGATGATTAATTTTGCTCCTGTGCCGAATGTGGTGAATAATCCTATGCCTCAGCATGGTGGGCCTAGGGTGAACAGTGTGGAAGGTGAGGAGGCTGTGGACTTGGTGGTCGACGTTGATGATGTTCAGACTTCATTATTGGTGGTAAAAGAATGTCTATTGAAAGGGGGAGTGTTCCCGGGTTGTGATGAGATTTGTCCAGATTGTGACAATCATGAGAACGGCTGTGGGAAGTTGAAGAGAGGTATCCAGGGATTGATGGATGAGGGTCGCTTACAGTTTGGTCGGGTGATGAAAGATCGTGGAGAGGTATCAACGTTACCATTTACTTTAAACCATTAGAAGGCCCTGGACGTGCTCCAAGAACTGTCAATGCACCTGTGACTATTGGTACTCCTGTGACCATATCTGCTCCGGTAACTGTCAGTGCTCCTACCACCATTGCTGCTCCTGGTGGAAGACCTTTTGAGAATGGTAGGGCAATTCCTTGGCAGTATGACAATGCTTTTCGCAGTAATAGAATATCAGGAAATCAGACCAAACCGGTAAATCAGGCTCCAGTTACGATTGACTTGTCAAAAAAGACTCCCGTAACCGTTAGTTCAGCTGTGGATAATGTGGGAGGACCCGGAGGGTTTACAAGAAGTGGTCGTCTGTTCGCACCACAGATTCCAAGGGATAATAATGATGAGGCTCTTGCTAAAGCAAAAGGGAAGCAACCTGTGGTGGAAGAAGAATCAGTGCGAAAGGAGGTGCCTGAGGGCTCTTTTGAGAAGGACGTGGAGGAATTCATGAAAATCATCAAGAAAAGTGATTATAAGATTGTGGATCAGTTGAACCAGACGCCGTCGAAAATCTCTATTCTCTCCCTGTTAATGTGTTCTGAGGCACACCGTAACGCCTTGCTGAAGATGTTGAATATGGATTACGTGCCTCAAGAGATTTCCGTTAACCAGCTCGAAGGTGTTATTGCAAATGTAAACACGAGACATGGTTTAGGGTTCACAGATTCAGACTTGACACCTGAGGGTCGTAATCAAAATAGAGCTTTGCATATCACGATGGAGTGCAAAGGCGCGGTGTTGTCGCATGTGTTGGTTGACACGGGCTCTTCCTTGAATGTGTTGCCCAAGAAGGCTCTGATTAAACTTGATGTTGAAGGGGTTGTCCTCACCCCGAGTGATCTTGTTGTCCGTGCTTTCGATGGATCCAAGCGATTTGTTTTTGGTGAAGTCATGTTGCCTGTAAAGATTGGCCCAGAGGTGTTTGATATTGTCTCCTATGTGATGGATATTCAACCAGCATATAGTTGTTTGTTGGGGCGTCCCTGGATACATGGGGTCGGGGCAGTTTCTTCAACTCTCCATCAAAAGCTGAAGTATGTGTGGAACGGCCAGGTTGTAACTGTGTGTGGCGAAGAGGACATTCTTGTGAGTCATCTATCTTCCTTCAAATATGTGGAGATGGATGGCGAGATTATTGAAACTCTGTGCCAAGCTTTTGAGACTATTGATATTGAGAAGGTGGCTTTTGCCGAGCAGAAGAAGCCAGGTGCCTCAATTGCGTCATATAAGCAAGCTCTGGAGGTCATCAATTCAGGTAATGCGGAGGGCTGGGGCAAGATGATTGACATGCCCGTAAAGGAAGACAAATTTGGCATTGGTTATCAGCCTCTTCAGTCAGAGCAGGGTGTTCAGATTCAGAAAGGGTCGTGTACCTTCACCAGCGCTGGATTGATGAATCATGGTGATGTCTTTGCAGCAGGCAATGAAGATGGCGATAGTGATTGTGATCTGGACAGTTGGGTGCGCCCGTGTGCTCCAGGAGAGACGATCAACAACTGGACTGCCGAAGAAATAGTCCAAGTTACTCTTCAAACAGAGTAATTTTCTTTTGTTTTTCATTTTGCACAAAAACCCTACGCTCTTCCCGGGGCGTAGTGGTTCATTGTAGGGCCACATCATGTTTGAATTTTCAATGATTATCATTAATAAAGGACGTTTTGCAAACAAATTTGTGCTCACTGTCTTTCTGTTTTCATTTTCATTTTCAAAACAATAAAAATGGCAATGTTTTTGTTTTTGTGACTTTCTTGAACTCTTTTCTAAAATAAAGCATTAAACATCATTCGTGCAGAATTGATCTCGCGGACTCCATTAAAAACAGTTCTGTTATGGCTCAGTATGACTTTGATAATCCCATTTACCAAGCCGAAGAGGAGAGTGAAGAAGATTGTGAACTCCCCAGAGAATTGGTCAGATTATTGAAACAGGAGGAAAGGGTCATCCAACCTCATCAGGAAGAGCTGGAAGTCATTAACCTTGGTACTGAGGACGCCAGGAAAGAGATCAAGATAGGGGCTGCTTTAGAGGAGAAGGTCAAGAGAGGGTTGATCGAAATGCTGCAAGAGTATGTGGAGATATTCGCATGGTCGTATCAAGATATGCCTGGGTTGGATACGGATATTGTGGTGCACAGGCTACCTCTCAAGGAAGATTGTCCTTCGGTAAAGCAGAAGCTTCGCAGAACTAGTCCTGATATGGCTGTCAAGATCAAAGAGGAAGTTCAGAAGCAGTTGGATGCGGGTTTTCTGGCAGTTACCAACTATCCCCCTTGGGTGACCAACATCGTACCCGTGCCGAAGAAGGATGGTAAAGTCAGGATGTGTGTCGATTACCGAGATTTAAACAGAGCCAGTCCGAAAGATGACTTCCCATTACCTCACATTGATGTATTGGTTGATAACATTGCTCAGTCCTCGGTTTTCTCTTTCATGGATGGATTTTCTGGCTATAATCAGATCAAGATGGCGCCAGAAGACATGGAAAAGACGATATTCATTACACCTTGGGGCACGTTCTGTTATAAGGTGATGCCATTCGGGTTAAAGAATGCCGGTGCTACCTACCAGAGGGCTATGACGACTCTCTTTCATGACATGATGCACAAAGAAATTGAAGTGTACGTGGATGATATGATTGCGAAGTCTCAGACAGAAGAGGAGCACTTGGTAAATTTGCAGAAGTTGTTTGAAAGGCTGAGAAAATTCAAACTGAGGCTGAATCCAAACAAGTGTACGTTTGGAGTAAGATCCGGAAAGTTGTTAGGCTTCATTGTCAGAGAGAAAGGGATTGAGGTTGATCCAGCGAAAGTAAAAGCTATTCAAGAAATGCCTGAACCAAGAACTGAAAAGCAGGTGCGTGGGTTTTTAGGGAGATTGAACTACATTGCACGGTTCGTATCTCACCTAACAGCTACGTGCGAACCAATATTCAAATTGCTAAGAAAAGATCAAACAATCAGGTGGAACAGTGATTGTCAAAGAGCTTTTGATAAGATAAAAGAATATTTGCAGAAACCTCCAATCCTTATACCTCCAGTTCCTGGGAGGCCTCTGATAATGTACCTTTCAGTAATAGAGAATTCGATGGGGTGTGTATTGGGACAGCATGACGAGTCTGGTCGAAAAGAGCATGCAATATACTACCTTAGCAAAAAGTTTACCGACTGTGAAACAAGATATTCACTGCTCGAGAAAACTTGCTGCGCTTTGGCATGGGCTGCTCGCCGACTAAGACAGTATATGTTGAACCATACTACCTTGTTGATTTCTAAGATGGACCCAGTAAAGTACATCTTTGAAAAGCTGGCTCATACCAGACGAGTGGCTCGTTGGCAGATGATTTTAACAGAGTATGATATCCAGTACACGTCGCAAAAGGCCATCAAGGGAAGTATTCTGTCCGATTACCTTGCCGAGCAACCAATTGATGATTATCAGCCGATGATGTTTGAATTCCCCGATGAAGACATCATGTACTTAAAGATGAAAGATTGTGAAGAGCCTCTTGTCGAGGAAGGACCGGATCCCGATGACAAGTGGACATTGATGTTTGATGGGGCGGTTAATGTGAATGGAAATGGTGTTTGGGCAGTACTCATCAATCCTAAAGGTGCGCACTTACCTTTTTCTGCCAGGTTGACTTTTGAAGTAACCAACAACGAAGCTGAGTACGAGGCTTGTATCATGGGGATTGAAGAAGCCATCGATCTAAGGATCAAAACTCTGGACATTTATGGAGATTCCGCTCTAGTGATTAACCAAGTCAATGGAGACTGGAATACTCATCAGCCGCATTTGATTCCTTATAGAGATTACACCAAGAGGATCCTGACTTTCTTCAAAACAGTGAAGTTGTATCATGTACCCCGAGATGAAAATCAAATGGCTGACGCCTTAGCCACATTGTCTTCCATGATTAAAGTCCATTGGCATAATCACGTGCCACACATTGCTGTGAATCGACTCGAGAGGCCTGCGTATGTGTTTGCAGCCGAGTCTGTTGTTGATGAGAAGCCGTGGTTCTTTGACATTAAGAATTTCCTCAAAAGCCAGGAGTATCCTGAAGGAGCGTCAAAGAATGACAAGAAGACATTGAGAAGGCTGGCTGGAAGCTTTTATTTGAATTAGGATGATGTGTTGTACAAGAGGAACTTTGACATGGTTCTGCTCAGATGCGTGGATAGACACGAAGCAGACATGTTAATGCAAGAAGTACACGAGGGGTCTTTCGGTACTCATGTTGGTGGTCATGCAATGGCCAAGAAGTTGTTGAGAGCCGGTTATTATTGGATAACCATGGAGTCTGACTGTTTCAAATACACTCGGAAGTTCCATAAATGTCAGATCTATGCAGATAAGGTGCATGTACCACCAAACCCTCTGAATGTCATGAATTCTCCTTGGCCATTCGCAATGTGGGGCATAGATATGATTGGGAAGATCGAACCTACTGCTTCTAATGGACATCGCTTCATCCTGGTTGCGATTGATTACTTCACCAAGTGGGTGGAAGCAGCTTCATATGCCAATGTTACCAAGCAAGTGGTTGCCCGATTCCTTAAGAAGGAAATTATCTATCGTTATGGGGTTCCTGAGAGAATCATCACTGATAATGGTTCGAATCTCAATAACAAGATGATGAAGGAGCTTTGCAGAGATTTCAAGATCGAACACCACAATTCTTCTCCTTACAGACCAAAGATGAATGGTGCTGTAGAGGCGGCAAACAAGTACATCAAGAAGATTATGCAAAAGATGGTCGTTACGTACAAGGATTGGCATGAGATGTTGCCTTTCACTTTGCATGGGTACCGTACCTCAGTACGTACTTCGACCGGGGCAACCCCTTACTCCCTTGTGTATGGTATGGAAGCGGTCATACCTGTTGAAGTGGAGATTCCTTCTCTAAGAGTCCTGTTGGATGTCAAATTAGACGAAGCCGAATGGATCCGGTCAAGGTTCAATGAGTTAAGCCTTATCGAGGAAAAGCGATTGGCAGCCGTGTGCCATGGGCAGCTGTATCAGAGAAGGATGAAGAAGGCCTTTGATCAGAAAGTGCGTCCTCGAAGCTATCAGACGGGTGATTTGGTTTTGAAGAGGATCCTTCCTCCCGGTACAGATAACAGGGGCAAGTGGACTCCGAATTACGAAGGTCCATATGTTGTTAAGAAGGTCTTTTCTGGTGGAGCCTTGATGCTTACAACTACGGATGGTGAAGATTTTCCGTCCCCTGTTAACTCAGATGTAGTCAAAAAATACTTCGCATAAAGAGACCCGCTGGACGAAAAGAATAAAAGAGTCCAGGCAAAAAAGGGCATCTCGGCGAACCAAGAAAAAAGAAAAAAGGTTCAGGAAAAAGTTAGGGATAAAGAATGAAAAAATATGTACACCCGGTAAGTCGAAAACCTGAAAAGGCGGCTTAGGCAAAAATGGGTATCCCGGTGGATTGAAAACCTGAAAAGGCGATCCAGGAAAAAGAGGGATTAAAGCGAAGACTACAGTCTGAGTTATCTGTACTTCATCGCGCTTCAGTGTCTACCATCTTGAAGGATAAGACCGGTCCAATCATTCTTCTCAGAAAGCAAGGAATTTGGGGGAAATTGAGGATATACGAGTCATAACAGAATTGGAAAATAGTGGATGCCGTGTTCACATTGCCAATAGGATAGTTTATTCCCTTTTTTTTGGCGCAATTACCTCTTCTTAGGAATTGCTTCCTGATGTATTTGCCTTTATAGGCCATTTTCAATCAATAAAAGTCGTTATTTAGTCAAATTGCTCTCTTGTTTTTATTTTACTGTTTTGTTTGCAAAAACGTCTGAATTTTTGATAAACATTGCATCTAAAAAACATGAAGGCTAGACAATGACGTGCAGAAAGATAAAACATTTGAAAATCATTTTGAATGTTGAGTACACTTGGGTGTATTTTTTTTCCATACAATCCCCTGGGGCATGTATGTCTTGCTGTTTGCAGGTTACTATCTTTGATTGCTGGCTAAAGCAGATAAGCCACAGTAGGGTGAGAAGTTGGGTTGTCCAAAGCAAGTTCAGAACTTGTTCCCCCAACAAGTCTGAGGACTGTTAGTTCCCCAGCGAGTCTGAAGGTCACTATTTCCCCAGCGGAGGTGTCTGTGGGTAGTTTGTTCCTCAGCAGCAGGCATGAAGTGTTGAAATCCCCAGCAGGGTTGAGAGTGTTTTTCCCTAGCAGGTCTGAAGATTGCTGTCTCCCCAGCGGGTGTGGGTTGTTTTCCCCAGCGAAATCCCCAAGCGGATCGGGTTCAGTGGAGGTTGTCCCCAGTGAGGGTTATCATTTCCCCAACAGTGCTATTCCCCAGCATGATTGAGAGGTTGGTGTTTTCCCAACAAGTGACTCCCCAGTTGAGCTGGTTTCTCTGCCATTCCGAGAATGTCAGATCAGCGAGTATCCTCAGCAGGATTGTGGTGTCTCCCCACAGAGTTGGGAGATCGAATCAGGAATTGTGTGCCCAGCAAAGTGATCATTCGCTTTCCCAGCAGGAGTTTTCCTCCCTTTGCATCTTGCATATAGTAATCATCATTTGCATTCGCATCCTCAAATCGCGTAGCATTTCCATTCAGTATGGAGCATTATGCCATAGAAAACTCAAACATATGCATACATGTGTTAAATCAGTTTGGATCGTATCCCCAGCAGAGGCGGATCGTTTGTCAAACATCAGTGCAGCACATTTGCAGCGGTTGCTCCTGACAGCATTCAGAATTGATAATCCCCAGAGAGGTTTATTTCCTCACCCGTCCGTGAAAGGAAAGCTGGATTGTTCTCCCCAGTTTAGTCCCTGGAAAGTGTCTGCTTTGTTTTGACATATATAGATGTCATCCTTACGATACCGGTGAGTGTCGTGTTGATCCCCGTGTGGGTCCTTTCTTTTGGTGTCAGTAGACATCATCTTTCGATGTTGGTAAACATCGAGTTTCTCTCTTCCCGTTCATCGAGAGATGTCTGGTCGTGGTTTCTTTCTTCCCATTCATCGAGAGATGTCTGGTCGTGGTTTTTTTCTTCCCATTCATCGAGAGATGTCTGGTCGTGGTTTCTTTCTTCCCATTCATCCGTTGATGTCTGGTCGTGGTTTCTTTCTTCCCATTCATCGAGAGATGCCTGGTCGTGGTTTCTTTCTTCCCATTCATCCGTTGATGTCTGGTCGTGGTTTCTTTCTTCCCATTCATCCGAGAGATGTTTGGTCGTGGTTTCTTTCTTCCCATTCATACGAGAGATGTCTGGTCGTGGTTTCTTTCTTCCCATTCATCGAGAGATGTTTGGTCGTGGTTTCTTTCTTCCCATTCATCCGTGGATGTCTGGTCGTGGCTTCTTTCTTCCCATTCATCCGTTGATGTCTGGTCGTGGTTTCTCTATTCCCATTCATCCGTGGATGTCTGGTCGTGGTTTCTCTCTTCCCATTCATCGATTGATGTCTGGTCGTGGTTTCTCTTCCCATTCATCAGTTGATGTCTGGTCGTGGTTTCTCTATTCCCATTCATCCGTGGATGTCTGGTCGTGGCTTCTTTCTTTCCATTCATCCGTTGATGTCTGGTCGTGGTTTCTCTATTCCCATTCATACGTGGATGTCTGGTCGTGGCTTCTTTCTTCCCATTCATCCGTTGATGTCTGGTCGTGGTTTCTCTCTTCCCATTCATCCGTTGATGTCTGGTCGTGGTTTCTTTCTTCCCATTCATCTGTGGATGTCTGGTCGTGGCTTCTTTCTTCCCATTCATCCGTTGATGTATGGTCGTGGTTTCTCTTCCCATTCATCAGTTGATGTCTGGTCGTGGTTTCTCTCTTCCCATTCATCGATTGATGTCTGGTCGTGGTTTCTCTTCCCATTCATCAGTTGATCTCTGGTCGTGGTTTCTCTATTCCCATTCATCCGTGGATGTCTGGTCGTGGCTTCTTTCTTGCCATTCATCCGTTGATGTCTGGTCGTGGTTTCTCTATTCCCATTCATCCGTGGATGTCTGGTCATGGCTTCTTTCTTCCCATTCATCCGTTGATGTCTGGTCTAGGTTTCTCTCTTCCCATTCATCCGTTGATGCCTGGTCGTGGTTTCTCTCTTCCCATTCATCCGTTGATGTCTGGTCGTGGTTTCTCTCTTCCCATTCATTGATTGATGTCTGGTCGTGGTTTTTCTCTTCCCATTCATCGGTAGATGTCTGGTCGTGGTTCCTTTCTTTGATAAATATCAATTCCTCAGTAGTAAACATCTGGGCTTGGTCCAGTTGTAAGTTTTTTTCCTCCCCAGTGGAAGCCGCCATCGGTAAATGAGCCTCGCTTCCTTAGCTTCATCCCCTGCAGAGTGCAAATTCCCAGGTTCTTTTGGTATTCAATCCCTGTTTACCTTGAAGGTCTGATAATCATCGCTCTCATACGTTCAGGTTCTCAGTTGATTGAATAGGGGCAGCTGTAGCACCTCAAATTTGCACCCCCCATTCATGCATTCATTTCATTTTTTAGGTCATTAACATTACATATTGCATTGCATCATATCCACAAGAATTGGCATCAAGAGAATTCATCAGTACAAAAGGGCAAGTATTTCCTTGAGATAAAGGCCACATGATTACTCTAAAGAGCTTATATGAGCCAAGGGTCATTTTGAAGTAACTTTGCCAAGTGGTAGAGGCCCAAAGTCATCAGTGTATTCCCAGGTCATCTGAGGCCCATACAAGTCAACTGAAAGTCAACTAAGGGCTTTGAGGTGGAGAAATGGTTTGAGACACTTCATTCATGTCCAAAAGAGGCTTATTCATCATGTCAAACACATACCTTGAAGAATTTGAAGCCAAATCAAAAGTTTCCGAAAATGGAAAGTGACCTGTAATTTCAAGTTTCCAAAAATGGCAAATTTTTGGACCACATTCAACTTGACTTTCCAACATCAAAGAAGCTTCAAATGAAATTTTGATCAACATGAAAGTTGAAGGTCTTTCTCTCCCATTTCCAAAAAGTCCAGGATCATGAGCATCTGATGAATGGTTAAGAAGTTATGGTCCAATGATTGCAAAGTGTACATGGAACTTCAAAGTGCCATAACTTTGGCTACAAAACTCCAATTTGAGCCACACTTTTTGCAAAATGCTTCTCATGACCTATATTTTCCAAATCCATCATTGCATTGCATGAAATAACATCACGTGATCATTTGTCCATGCATGAGTATTTTGGAGGGGAAATGCCTAATTCAAATTTGGTGCATCATACATGCTTAATTCCAATCCAATTGTGTTCATGAACTGATTTTAAATGATTTTACACACTCACATGGCACTGTTCACGTCCATTTTGCCATGCATAAGGTGCACTTACCAATTTTGCATCACACTCCATATTTTGTTAATCTTTCATTAGCCAATGCCTAATTATCATTACAACTTGATTAACATATGGTATAAAAGCTTAATTGTAACAGAATTGCTCAGATTACAATTTCTAGATCTAGAATCTCATTTCCCTCCAAAAAAAACTCTCTCAATTCAAACTTGAATTTTCTTCACACAACACATCAATTTTCTTGCATATTCGTGTTCATTGATCATCATTTAGTAGAGATCAAGCTTTGGATTGAAGAAACTGGACAAGAATCATGCACACACCAAGCTTGAAGATGAACATGGATCTTGAATTTTGAGCTGGATCTAGGTGATTTCCATTGCATTTTCGTGCACAAAGCTTCAAGTCATCAACATAGGAGAAGATCTGGACATTTGCTGGAGCTTGAATCCAAGAAATCAGGTCACTGCTCTTCAAAGAGGTTAGAAATCGAATCTCACTATTATTAATTCTATTGCCATGATCTTGTAGATCTCATTATGCTGATGATGCTGATGTAAATAGAATTTGATTTGGTGAAGAATTGCATGAGATATGTGAACTTGAACTTTCGATGTGCAAGATGTTTTCCTTCGATTTGCTTTGTTCATGGAGAATTAGGATGTATAATTATGATATTCTTAACGTACGTGATGAGACGATTCCATTGATGTATGGTATGTGAAAATCTGGAAAAAGTTTTGATGACCGTCACCGGCGATTGATCGGAGAAGATGACCGGAAGTACTGTTCCGGTCATCTGGTTCGTTCACTAGGGTTTTCAGTTGAGCGCGCATGGACCTTCATTGCACCATTTCGATTCCTCCTGCGTGCACTTTACTTTTTTTCCTTTAATTCCTCTGCTTGATCCAAACACCGCGTTTTGTTGCTAGCGCTTCCTGTGACTTGCCTTGCACCAGTTCGATTCCCTGCATGTGTATTTCAGTTAATTCCATTTGATTTTTTATTCTAGGCGCTTCTTTTGACCATGAGGGCACTGGTTCGATCCTTACGCCTTGCATTTTGGATTTTGATTCCTGAAGCGCATCTTTGACCTAAGAGACCTGGGTTCAATACCTGGCTCTAGCGCTTTTCCACTTTTTTTTTTCTTTTCATTTCATTTTTTTTCATTTGATTTCCACATTATCCATTTTATTTCATGTAAATTGAAAAATTCATAAAAAATAGAAAACAAATCCAAATTAATCCAAATTTTTTGTCACATGTTCATTTGAATGTCTAGTTTTTTTGAGCATTTATTTCCTGATTTTTACAATGCTGGAATTTTGAATATGCTTGCTTGATTGAACATGGTGCCAAATGTGACATGTTGTACCTATTGATTTATGAAATGCTCATTGATTATCCAATTTCCTTGAAATTTGACATGCTCATTCATAACACATAACATGATCTTTTGGTTTTTGTTTGGCATTTTTACCATTCACCATCACTGTTTTAGACACATGAATACATGGTGTGATAATTTGTGTCACACATTTGGATGTTGCTCTTGTGCATTTTCATTCACATGTCATATTAAGTCTTCTGGTCCCAATTTTTGCATGATGCTTGTGTTTATCATGTCGATATCACATAAAAAATTTCATGATCATTGGATTCATTTCTGTTTTAATATGGAATTTCTCTTCTGGATGTCCAATTGTGTGCACCTTTGCTTGCTATTGCTTTATCATGATCATGTGAGGACTTTGCCTTATGATTTGAGTTTGATCCTTTTTATGACATGTTCGTATTTGATTGAATATGCTTCATGTGGAATATCAACTTCTGTTTTGGCTTTTTGCTTTGCCTTTGACCCTAGTCTTTGCACTAGTGGTTTGTACTCACCTTTTGAGCTTTGTATTTCAGGTTCAAGCAATTAGCTCTAGTGGTTGATGTGATCTCATTACTTGAGATACAAATTTGCTTTGTACACTAACCTTTATTGTGTTGTAGGTCCCTTGGTGATGAACTCACTTGAGTTGTTTACACATAGGACTTGTATTGTGTACATATTGAGGAACCACTGTTGATTGTCTGTTTGGTTTGTCTGAATATGATATTGACTTGTTTGACTTTCTTACAGGTACATTAGTCGCTTTTAGCTCATTGCTTGAGCTTCGCTTTGGTTGTGGTTGGTTTACCACATAGGTAACCACCCTAACTCCATGTAGTCTGGAAGCCATGTCGTTTCTTTTGGCAGGCATTTGGCTGAAGTCCTCCTTAAGAGGCAATGACTGTGATTGTTTATATTTGTGCTGAAGACCTCCTTGTCGAGGCATGTTACTTAAGTCCTCCTAAGTGAAGAGGAAATTGACAGATAGAAGGGATTAGCAATCGATCCCCTGTTAATCGTTGAGTCGTTCATTATGCTCGCACTACGTGCTGATGCTCTTGAACATTTCCCAAGATCTTTGTATATAGAGTCAGTCAAGTGGAATAGGGTCCCTCATTCTGGATCCCCACTCCTTCTTTGATTTAAGCTCACCCAGGCCAGGGTTAAGAGCATGAGGTCCAATCCTCATTTCCACCTTTCATCAGCTTCACCCTAACTCTCAATGTTAGCGGTTAAGAGCTTCGGCATACCCCTATAGTCGGCTTGTTTGTCGAGGTTGATATGACCCCTTGACTAAAGCCTTACCCCATATGTTTGAGCCCCCTTGTTGGTGTGTTTACTTCATGTTATATGTTTTTGTGTGGTGTGATTGTATCCCCATAGGATTGCTAGACTTCGTATAGTCTCTCGTTTGCATGTCAATTAAGGTAGCACTGTTCCTTCGTCTAAGACTTCCTTTCTTGCGTGAGCATTCCTAAAACACGAACAAACTTTATCTTCTCTTAAGGACACGTTGACTCCTTCTACTACAGGTGAGTAAGTCTCCAAAGGTCGAGCATCCGGTAGATTGCGTAGCAACGTTGTTCACCTAAAAAACACAAAACAAATAGAAATAGTTTAGCCGAACTACGACAACTCTGATTCTCATGTTCAGATGAGATACGTAGGCACGAGATGCGATGTCTTGCCGAGTTTGACTGACAACTAACATGTAATCCTTGCTGGTTTTCGCCCTCGTTGCGATTCTTTTCTCTCGCCCTTGTTGCAATCGAGACCTTCCTTTTCTCTTGCCCTCGTTGCAATCGAGACCCTTCTTCTTTTCGTGTGTGTTTGTTAGGAGTTGGATGTAAGTCCATTTATTGGCATTCTGTTTCCTGTTTGCCTTTCTTTGTTTGGAGTCGGATGTAAGTCCATTTATTGGTAGTCTGTTTCCTGTTTGCTCTTTGTTTGGAGTCGGATGTAAGTCCATCTATTGGCATTCTGTTTCCCGTTGTGTGTTTCTTTTGACGTCTCAGCGTCTCTTTTCAGTGTTGTTTCGGCGTGCGTCAGCCGAGCTACGAGTGCTCTGATTCTTTCTCTGGTTAGAGAAGATACGTATGCATAGGATGCGATGTCCTAGCGAGCATGTTCCCCATTTCCCCGAACTACGTCGAATCTGATGTTTGTTTCTGACAAACTACGTAGACCCAGGATGCGACATCCTGCCGAGTCCCATTCCTCCGTCTTCTTTCACCTGTGTTTTATTCCAGTGTGTATGCATTCTTTGAACAGTTTTTATTAGCAACCTTATTCTATTCTTTCTGAGCGTGGATCCCGTCGAGTACGACGGACGTGAGGGGTGCTAATACCTTCCCCTTGCGTAACCGACTCCCGTGCCTTGCAATCTCTGGTCGTAAGACCATTCCTTTCCCTCTTTCAGGTTTACTTCGAGCGTTTCCTTTCCCTCCTTTGGGATAAATAACTCACGGTGGTGGCTCTGTGTCTTTTCCCGCTGGTTGGTTTTCGCGATGCGACACAAGTCATTCATACTTTGTCCAAATGGGATGAATTTGTACTTTTTTGGAAAGGTTAGATGAAGAGGAAAAACTTTCATGTTGAACACTTTTTCGTTTAAAGCTTGGATCATGATGAATTTTGAGGTGGAAGTTTGGAAAATCAAACATATCAAGAAAATTTCTAAGTATCAAGCCATATGTTCACTTCTTCCATCTTGAATAAATTTTTCTATGGACTTCAAATGAGAAAAGTTCCTTCATCAAAGTTGTAACTCTTCCAAATCCCTTTAATTTTGTCACAAATTTGACCTCATTTGGATTTAGTATGAAGGAGTTATGCATTTTAAAAGTTGAGGAAAATCACTTGTTCAATGGTATTGGCCCAAAATGACCAATAATGTTTCCTCTTAGCACATGCATTTTCAAGTTGAATTAACACTTCCTCCAAACATAAAGGTTTAGGTACACATCTTTAATTTTATCATGGAATTTGAATGGATTTCATGTCATAAATATTGAGCAAGTTATGATCTTGGGAAGTTGAATTTCAAATTAGGGTTTAGACAAAATAACCTATAATCTTTCACCATAAACAATGACTTTCCAAGCAAAACTCGCTCTAGACCTAAACATGAAAGTTGTTTGGAATGTCGTTTAGAGTAACTTTTCTCTTGTAATCATTTTCATATGACAAAACGTGTAGGAGATAGGGTCTAGGGAACCCCAGTTTTGATCAGTTGACTTCCTCTGGTCAACCACCATGAACCAACTTGCTAGCTTGACATTCTATTGACTTTTGGGACTCATGGAGGATCATATATGTATAAGATGATGAAATTTGAAGTATACATTGAAATATTTGATCAAATGGTGAAGAAACGTGTTGAAGAAGTTACACAAGATACCTAGATGAATTAGGGTTTCCAAGGCAAACCAACTCTAAACTCTTGATGATTTCTTGATCAAAATGACATGTGAAGATCATGGGGATCCATATATGATACTTAGAGACAATTTAGATCATTTATTGATTGATCTCCTTGCATTGAGGGTCTCAAACCCTAGATATGAGCTTGATAAAGCATAGGTGAGCATACACACTACCTACAAAAGAGTTAAACTATACAATGATATATTTTTGGTATTTTTGGTTAGTAAATAATGAAAAACAAGGTATGATACAATCAAAAGTGTTTGGTGATATCTCCCAATACAAACCTAATGAATGAGGGGTAAGGAGAATGTCAGGATGTGATCCCAATGCTAATGCATATGATGAGATAAGCATGAGGGATCTTAGGGTCAAAATTGGGGTCTTACACGTTCCATCTAAAGTTTTGATGACAAACCTATGATTAAATTAGGTGGCAATATCATGACTAAAGTGCTTATGATATAATAAGCATGCATGAAAAGAATCTCGAAGCCTCAAATTAATGTGTAAAAGCTCGCCATGTCTTGTCATGTTTGTCTGTTTGAGTGATATGAGTTTTGTAAAAGTAAAGAAGTAAGTTTTAAGTATTAAAGAAAACTCACACACACACACACACACACCTTAAAATATATTTTCAATTATTTTTATCTTGAAAATTATTTTCTAAGCCAACCCAAGTGATTAAAAATATTTCCAAACATTTTTTGAACTAATCGCTTGATTGGTAAGTTATGCCAATCAATTGGCAAAAAAATTATGAGCCAACCAATTGATTAGAGCATCACACCAATCAATTGGGGGAAGAAATAATTGATTAACCAATTAATTAAGGCAACACATTAATGACTTGCAATGACTCTATTTCCAATATTTCATATTTGATCATGATAATCAATTAAAAGTCAGTTGGCCAATCGATTTGGAGCTTTATGCCAATCAATTGGCTCATTAATTCCCCATGGATCATTTCCTTTTTTTTTTGGTTTTTTCAACCTCTATTTATAAGAGGCTCGCATATGTGAAGACAAGCTTCTACTTGGCTTTATGTTTTGATGAAGACAAATGATTGACAAAGAGGATCAAGTTGTTTTTAATAAAATCAAGACAAAAAAGATTTCAAGTTTCATGGGATATTTTTTATCAAGAGTCTTATGGCTATAAGATACAAATATGTGTTTCATTGTTCATGTACTAAGTGCTCAAACTATCTTACTTTTAAAAAAATCATTCATACATCCAAGTATTTCATGTGCTTCAAAAATCTTGGTGAAAATTCATTTTTCTAAGCATGTCAATTGATTGACATGTATGTGAAATCGGTTGTCATGACTTATCAATTTTGCATATCATTCTGCTAAGCCTGAAAAATGAAATTTGGAGGATGACAATCAGTTGTCATGTTTGTGCAATCGATTGTCACAAGGCTTTTTTTTTATTTTTGAACGTTGGGTGTAAGAAAATCGATGGTCACCTTTGTGCAATTGATTGTCACTGCAAATTTTCTGAAAAATTATGAATGAACTTCACATCCTTTCATGGCACTTGTTTATTGCATCCTTTCCTGAACCATTTACAATTAATCATATTATTTTCTAAAGAGTGTCAAGATATCTAGAGGTATCATAAACACTATAAAATCAAAAAAAAATCTTCCTTTTTAAATCACCTATTCCAAATATTTTTCTTTCACAATTCAACTTTTACAACATTTTCCCTTTCAAGAACTTTTGCATGCATTTTTATATCTTATCAGAACATTGTTCTTGAGCACTTAGAGTGAATCTATGGATTATCATATTTGGTAGAAAAGACCAAGTTCTAGTAAAATGGTTAAATTATTACAATAATACATTTCAAATATTTCATTAAAATTATGTTTTTGTTGATCCTTAAGTGTTAACTGGTCTTTATTTAAGAAAAAAAGTGTTGTGGTTTTTATTCAAAGTGTAAAATAAAGTGGTGTGCTTTCTTGTATGTTAGATAAGTGTATAAGTGACATTGGAGTGAGGATTGCACAAGTTCTAACATAGTGAAATCTCTCACGGAGAGTGAGGGGACTAGACATACTCTTGTTTGGAGAGGGGAACTAGTATACATCTCGATGTTATATATTTTTCACCACTTACTTTTATAATTTTTATCATTCATATCATTTCTGGAAATATAAGAACACTTTCCGTCTTAGATTACTTTTAATACTTAGAATTGGCATCAGAGCAGGTTATAGGTAAATTGTTCCTAAAGATCCAGATATGGCTTCCGCAAACCCAATTTTTAGAGATGGTGGTAGCAACAAAAAACCTCCATTGTTTTATGGTGAATACTTTGATTTCTAGAAAATATGTATGAAGACACATCTAGAAGCAGAAGGATAAGAAATTTGGGATACCGTAGAAAATGGTATGTTTGTTCCTGCAAGTGTTGTCAACGATGTTGGGACAATAAAGATAAAAAGTTCATGGGATGAAGATGATAAAAAATGCCATCTATGTTGGTTCTATGTGTTGGCATCAATTTTAGTAAAACCTAGAGTGTTCACAAGTTGTCACAAGTGTTGTCTTGACATAAGATAACAGGTTCTTGCAGGGTGTTTAAAATATGGATGTGCAGAATTTTGCTGAGATGTCAAACCCGATGTCAAGACATTTGTATATAGAACATTTAGTCTGAATGTTATGTATTGTGTGATTGTGCTTTTTATGCTAATCTCTGTGTGATTGATGTGATGACTGAACGCGCCATTCAATCAGTAATTAAAACCAGATTGACTTATTTTCCAACAAGATATAATCAGCTGTCATGAGAAGATATGAATGGAAAATAGTTTTTGGGTTTTATGATGTCCAAGCCTAGCCAAACGCTTCTATATAAAAGGCATGGAAAACCTGGTTTTAACACACAAGAAATAACAAACGAAATATTGAGAGAGAATAAGGGTTTTAGTCTTGTGTGGTCATGTGTATTGTGAGTCATTCATTCATCCATAGATGATTGAATTGGACTGACTTTTGAGTTGTAATTTGTCCACTCTAAGCTATGAAGCATGAGTGTGTGTTTACTTGGTTGAAACTTTTAAGCAAGATCAAGTATGTGTTCTTGCAGAGTGTCTTCTTTCATTGTAATATTTGTTTTTACATCACTGCTGTGATTGAGGGGGAGTGAGTAGGATCTCGTATCTAAGAGTTCTTAGATAGAAGTCACACGGATAGAGATTAGGTGAAAAGACTGTAACTTGAAGTTGTTTACTGAGATTCTTTGAACTAATTATGTTTAGTGGATTTCCTTCCTGGCTTGGTAGCCCCTAGGCGTAGGTGAGTTTGCACCGAACTGGGTTAACAATTGCTTGTGTCACGTGTATTACTGTTCTTTATCTTTTATCCTATTTATATTGTTCAGATATTAGTGTCGTGACATTACCTTCGACATCTCGTATCTGATACCAGAATTTCAATTGGTATCATAGCAGGCATCCTGCTATGGTTCTGAGTGAGATCTAGGGACGTTACTTTCTGGTACTATGAATGGAGACGGAGGATTTGTTCACAGACCACCAATTCTGGATGGATCTAACTATGACTACTGGAAACCTCGAATGGTAGCCTTCCTGAAATCTTTGGATAATAAGGCTTGGAAGGTTTTTCTAACAGGCTAGGAACATCCAGTTATTACTAAGGAAGGAGAAGCTACAGATGATAAGAAGGCTGAGGAACAATGGACCAAGGAGGAGGATGAACTAGCCCTTGGAAACTCCAAAGCATTGAATGCTATATTCAATGGGGTTGATAAGAACATCTTCAGACTGGTGAACAACTGTGAGGTGGCTAAAGATGCTTGGAATATTCTCAAAACCACTCATGAAGGCACCTCTAGAGTGAAGATGTCTAGATTGCAGCTGCTCACTACCAAGTTTGAAAATTTGAGGATGAAAGAAGATGAAAATATTCATGACTTTCATATGAATATCCTTGAAATTGCTAATGCCTCAGGAGCCCTGGGTGAGAAGATGTCAGATGAAAAACTAGTGAGGAAAATACTCAGGTCACTTCCCAAGAGATTTTCCATGAAAGTGACAGCCATAGAAGAATCTCAAGACATTTACAATATGAGAGTGGATGGGCTAATTGGATCCCTCCAAACATTTGAGTTGGGAATGTGTGATGGATCTGAAAAGAAAGTCAAAAGCATAGCCTTCATGTCAAACACTGAAGAGAAAGAGGAAGAAAATGGTCAAGATACTGATGAAGATCTGGCAAACGATGTAGCATTACTGGGGAGACAGTTCAACAAACTTCTGAAAAAGATGGATGTAAGGTCTAAGTCTAATGGCAAGAACATCTCATCTGACATCAGTAGCTCCAATGATGCTGGAAGAAGAACAAGATTTGATGAAAATTCCAAACAAGGAAAAGGAGTTCAGTGCCATAAATGTGATGGGTATGGACACATTAGAGCTGAATGTGGGACCTACCTCAAGAAACAGAAGAAGAGTCTTGCTGCTACTTGGTCTGATGAAAGTGAAACAGAAGGAGAGTCTGCAAATCTTGTGACTGCCTTGACTGGAAGATGGGGTTCTGATGAAGACTCAAGTGATGATTAAGTAACCTTTGATGAGTTAGCCACTACCTACAGAAAGTTGTGTCACAGAAGTGAAGACGTGTGTCAACAAGTGGAAAGTCAGAAGAAATTGATAACACAACTGGAGGATGAGAAGACAGAACACTTGGAAACCATCTCTAAGTTGAAGACTGAAGTAGTGTTGTTGAACTCCATGGATCTGACACCTTAGACAAAATTCCCCATACTAGAAAACTGGCAGGAGACAAGTCTGGCCTTAGGTTTAATGAATCCAAACTTGAGTGTAGTCACACTGGTAGTAAACCAAAGATGTCACATCATGTGTCACAACATCATAAGGAAAGACAACATAAAGGAAAACACCAAAGATGGAAGTTTGGCCTTGGGTTCAATGAATCCAAACCTGAGTGTAGTCACACTGGTAGCAAACAAAAGATGTCACATCATGTGTCACAACATCATAAGGAAAGACAACATAAAGGAAAACACCAAAGATGGGGATGTCACTACTGTGGAAAATTTGGCCACATAAAACAATTATGCTTTATGTTGTATTGCTATCCTAGTCCTTCTCATCATCAACCTAGACCCAAACACCACATCCCTGTCAACGGAAAACAATGGGTTCCAAGGACTGGTGCTACTAACCTGATAGCTCACACTTCCTTCAGAGTTTCAGCCAAAGAATACTGGTATTTTGACATTGGATGCTCCAGACACATGACTGGAAGCAAAAACCTGCTAACCGACCTTCATCCTCATGCCACCAGCTATGTAACCTTTGGTGATGGAGCAAAGGGTGAAATCAAGGGGATTGGAAAGCTAAACTGCCCTGGAGTCCCTAACCTTGACAATGTGCTACTTGTTAAAGGACTGACTGCAAACCTAATCAACATCAGTCAACTATGTGACCAAGGTCTAAATGTAAACTTCACAAAAACTGAATGTCTGATTACTAATAAATAAAATGAAGTGATCATGAAAGGAGTCAGGTCTAAGGACAACTTCTATATGTGGAGTTCTCAAGAAACTGGTTATTCATCAATGTGTACTCTAGCCAAAGAAGCAGAAGTGAAACTATGGCATCAAAAATTGGGCCATCTGCATCTTAAAGGAATGAAGAGGATTATATTTGTTGAAGCTGTCAAAGCAATTCCAAACTTAAAGATTGATGAAGGAAGAGTTTGTGGGGAGTGTCAGATTGGAAAACAGACAAAGATGTCACATCAGAAGCTCAGACATGACACCACTTCCATAGTACTAGAACTTTTCCACATGGACTTGATGGGACCTATGCAGGTGGAAAGTCTTGGTGGGAAAAAATATGCTTATGTGGTGGTGGATGACTTCTCCAGATACACCTGGGTCAATTTTATAAGGGAAAAAGCTAATGTATTTGAAGTATTCAAAGATCTTTGCCTAAGACATCAAAGAGAAAAAGAAAGTCAGGTTATCAGAATCAGAAGTGATCATGGGAAAGAATTAGTCACGAGTTCTCATCTCCCATTACCCTTAGCAAAATGGTGTGGTAGAAAGGAAAAATAAAACTCTCCAAGAATCTGCCAGAGCTATGATTCATGCTAAGAAATTGCCCTACCACTTCTGGGCTGAAGCTATGAACACAGCCTGCTATGTTCACAACAGAGTAACCTTGAAGAAATGGACTCCTACTACTTTATATGAAGTCTGGAAAGGAAGAAGACCTACTGCCAAATACTTCCATGTGTTTGGTAGTGATAACGCGAAAACACATAAGATAATTGCCTTTATTTACACTCAGAAATCACACCATTTCGATTAATATCCCGATTATTGCGCAAGTATTCGTGTTGTTTTTACAGGTATTTAAATCTCCATGCATTAAAGAGAAAAATGAAGAAAAGGAAGAAAAAGAAGAAGAAACAAGTAAAAAAAGCATAGAAAAACCAGAAGAATAGAAAAAGCAGATTTTGCTGATGTGACGATCGCCACACATTCATGACGCTCGTCA
Organism: Lathyrus oleraceus; assembly: GCF_024323335.1. Classification (NCBI taxonomy): domain Eukaryota; kingdom Viridiplantae; phylum Streptophyta; class Magnoliopsida; order Fabales; family Fabaceae; genus Lathyrus; species Lathyrus oleraceus. Next base: position 149,745,119 of record NC_066582.1, on the reverse strand, counting down.
CGACCCAGACTATGACGACCGTCATAGGCCCATGACGAGCGTCACACGGCCACAAACTGCGCTCTGAAGCAGTCAGCAACAGGCACCCAAACGTGCCTATATTTCCTCCAACAAACTTTTCCTACAATTTCCTCTCTCAAGACCAAATGTTCCTTGAATTCCTCAACTACCAAGACCTAATGGACACTATATAAAGGACTCAATTGGGAAAAATTGGGGATGCCTACTTTGATATTTACGCTCTGCAATTTAATTTCCAGCTTTTTAGCATTCAGCATTTTTTTCTTTCTTTCCAGCAACCTTGTTTATGTTGCCTTATTGTATTCGCCATACTTTTCATAGTTTCCCTTTTCCAGTTAGTTTTCCAGACAGCCATAGTAGTAGTTTCCTACACTGGGGAACTACTACACTTTATTTAATTTTAAGTAGTAATTTGTATTGAAGAAGCAAAGCCTACTGACTTGTGGAGGACTGCTCAAGTGCTCCAAGAATCGCTATACTTTGTACTTTGATCTCCAGGTTTTTATTGAATTATTATTGCCCATTTATTGTTATAAGCATGTTTGTCGCTAAGTTAATCTGTGTATGCCTTGCGATTGCTTTAATTAATATGTCCGGCTAAACTACCGGTATCGGTATGTAGCAACTTAATTTGATGGGATTTAATAATAACCGGTGAAAACCCTTTTTCTCAAATAACCTTTTAGGCTGAAGTTTTTAATCTAAATTTCATTAACTTTATCACAAAAGCGTGAAAAGCTATTTAACACGATTTTGCCACGAGAGTGGGAAATTAACTAAGGTGAGAACCAACAATCGCGAGAGCGTGAGGCTCGAGCTGGATAGTAAAAATTAGGCATTGGGTTTAAAAACAGCGAGAACACTTTAAAAACAATTAGAATTTATTTATTTTCAAAAAGTAATTTTGACTTCAAATGGGACAGCGAGAGCGTACATTCTGACTTAAAGTTATAGGCTGATTCAACAACCACGAGAGTGTGAGATAAAGTCTTTTAAATAAACATTTTCTACTTAGAGATATTTGGCATTTAAACTATTCACCGGTGACTTATCGAATCCCTGACGATTAATACGCTGCATACTGATTCCTTCCTTTAATTCTTTCTTAAAACCGAAAATTTCCCTTAGATTTACTATATTACCCTCGAACTCTTACTAATTAATTCCCTTAGCTAAACATAGTGACGTTAGTAGCACTAGTTTGACCATAGGTCCCTGTGGGATCGATATCTTTTAAAACTAAAGCGACTAGACTGTGCACTTGCAGTCAAGTACCCGACAGACTATATTTTATATATAGTCAGACGAACCATCAGGTAGTAAATGTTATATCTTGACTGATCGTGAACAAAGAAGGAAGATGGATCCCAAGAGTGATGAAGGAATATTTCTGGGATACTCAACAAATAACAGAGCATTTAGAGTCTTTAATTCCAGAATAAAACTAATGATGGAATCTATCAATGTTGTGGTTGATGATCAACAGACTGATGTCACAAACGATGTTGAGACATCTCTAAATGATGCCTCAGCTGATTTCCCAAACAAAAGTAATGAGAGTGAACTCACTCAAGCTGAACCTGAAGCTGACAAAATTAATAAGGGACCCTCTATCAGAATTCAGAAGGATCATCCTAAAGATCTCATTATAGGAGACCCAAATAAAGGGGTCACAACTAGATCAAGGGAAGTGATCTCACATGGCTGTTTTGTGTCCAAGATTGAGCCTAGGAATGTCAAGGAAGCCTTAACTGATGAATTATGGATCAATGCCATGCAGGAAGATTTAGGCCAATTCAAGAGAAATGAAGTATAGGAACTGGTTCCAAGACTTGAAGGAATAAATGTTATTGGAACAAAGTGGGTTTACAAGAATAAATCTGATGAACAAGGGGTGATTACTAAAAATAAAGCAAGATTAGTAGCACAAGGATACACTCAATTTGAAGGAGTTGACTTTGATGAAACATTTGCCCCTGTAGCTCGCCTTGAGTCCATTAGACTATTGCTTGGAGTGGCATGTATTCTGAAGTTTAAACTGTTCCAAATGGGTGTAAAAAGTGCCTTCTTGAATGGTTACTTAAATGAGGAAGTGTATGTTGAACAACCTAAAGGGTTTACAGATCCAAATCTTCCAAAGCATGTGTATAAGTTGAGGAAAGCCCTCTATGGTTTGAAACAAGCTCCTAGGGCTTGGTGTGATAGACTCACAGTGTTTCTCATTGACAAGGGATACAAGAAGGGAGGCATTGATAAGACCTTATTTGTTAAGAATGAAGGAGGAAAACTCATGGTGGCTCAAATATATATGGATGATATTATGTTTGGTGGGATGTCAGATAAGATGGTCGAACATTTTGTTAAACAAATGCAATCTGAATTTGAAATGAGCCTTGTTGGAGAGCTGACCTATTTTATCGGGCTACAAGTCAAGCAGATGGAAGATTCTATCTTTCTATCTCAAAGCAAATATGCCAAAAACATTGTTAAGAAGTTTGGCATGGAGAATACAAGTCATAAAAGGACATCTGCTCCTACTCATCTGAAAGTCTCTAAAGATGAAAATGGTGTTAGTGTAGATCAAAGTCTCTACAGAAGCATGATAGGGAGTCTGCTATATCTCACAGCAAGCAGACCTAACATTTCTTTTGATATAGGTGTTTGTACTAGATATCAAGCTAAACCAAAAGTCACTCACATAAACCAAGTGAAAAGGATATTGAAATATGTCAATGTCACTAGTAACTATGGGATGTTGTACACTCATGGATCTGGATCTGTGCTAACTGGTTACTGTGATGCTGACTGGACTGGAAGTGCTGATGATAGGAAAAGCACATCAGGAGGATGCTTCTTCTTGGGGAACAACTTAATATCATGGTTTAGTAAGAAACAAAATTGTGTGTCTCTATCTACTGCTGAAGCTGAATACATAGCAGCTAGAAGTAGTTGTTCTCAACTAGTTTGGATGAAACATATGCTAATTGAATATAATGTCACGCAAGATGTCATGACATTGTACTGTGACAACCTGAGTGCTATAAATATTTTTAAGAATCCTATTTAGCACAACAAGACAAAACATATTGATATTCGTCATCATTTTATTAGAGAACTAGTGGAAGACAAAATCATAGCCCTAGAGCATGTTGCTACTGAAATGCAGTTAGCTGATATATTTACAAAGGCTTTGGATGCTAATCAATTTGAATGTCTAAGAGGGAAATTAGGGATTTGTATCTATGAGAATTTATAGCAATTAATTTGGAGTGGAAAAGGTAATAAAAATATTGTCTGCCCATTTAAAATAAAGTGCCCCATTTATGGTAAATCATCACCTAGTATTGGAACTTCCATCTATTGCCTTTTCACACGCAACCTCTACTCAAACATTTCCACCTTATTTCGACTTCATCAACCTTCTCTGCTAGGGCAACAGAAACCTTTCCACAAGAACAACAAGATGTCACAACATCCTTCACCATCTGGTTCTAAAACTACCAAACCTGCTCACAAAGATAGAACGCCTTTTATGGACTTCCTTAATGAGGATGTTTTGGACGTGATTCCCCTGTCTGTCATTCCAGGCGAAGCTCCTGGCTCATCCGCCACGGCATGCCCTACTCAAGGTAACAGTTCTAATATCCCCTCCAGCTCTACTTATACTCCTAGTTCTAAGGACGACACGCATCACACTGATCGTGTCATAAGAAACCTTGTCACGAGAATCCTCAATGAAGGACACTCTATAAAGGGAGTTTCTACTCCTCTATCAAGAAGGGACCCCTCTCCTAAGGTTGGACCTCACAATGAAAAAGATGATGATTCCTCTAGGTCTAAAAAAGATATAGCTGCTAAAGGTTTGTGCTCTTTAGGGAAAACTTTGTCTGGTAAGAAATCTGTGGCATCACCTACTGCCAATACTTCACAGTCTAAGAAACATGATTCTGCAAAGAAGGTGATTGACCTAGACGTTGATAGTTCGGATGATCAAGATGATAGCTTGCTTCATTACTTGAAGCCTAGTGTGGCTAAGAGGATGAAGACCAGAAAGGGTAGGTCTATGGCTGAAATGATGACAGCCAAAACTGCCAAGAAGGCTACTGTTGTAGGCCCCTCAAAGTCTTGGAGCAAAGTGGAGGTGAAAAAGAGAAAAGTAAGAGAAATTTCTGACTCAGATGAAGATGTCGAAGAAGATGTCCCTGACATCTCCCTTGTCAAGAGGACAACTGTTAGGATATCCCCTGCAAAAGTTGTTGCTGTACACCTAGACAATATTTCTTTCCATCTTGAAGATGGAGCAGCAAAATGGAAGTTTGTAGTCCAAAGAAGGGTGGTTGTGGAGAGAAAATTGGGCAAGGATGTTGTGGAGGTCAAAGAGGTCATGGACCTTATTAAAACTGTTGGATTAATGAAAACTGTTGTTGGGTTATCTCAGTGTTATGAAGGATTGGTGAAAGAATTTATGGTCAACATCCCTGAAGACATTGCTGATAAAAACAGCAAGGAGTTTTGTAAAGTGTTTGTAAGAGGTAAGTGGATCACTTTTTCTCCAACTGTGATTAATAAGTTTCTAGGAAGAGGAACAGAAGGTGCATGTGAACTGGAAGCCACAAACAATGAGGTCTGTAGGGAAATAACTGCAAAACAGGTGAAGGAATCGCCTAGCAAGAAGCATCTCACTGCCGGGAAGCTGATTGTGAAATATGCTATATTGCACAAGATAGGGTCAGCAAATTGGGTACCAAGTAACCACATCTCTGGAATTTCAAATGCCCTTGGAAGGTTCATCTTTGCTGTTGGAACCAAGCTGAAATTTGATTATGGTAGATTTATGTTTGAACAAATTGTCAAACATGCTTCTACAAATGCAGTGAAGTTGCCCATAGCTTTTCCCTCAATGATTTGTGGGACCATCCTGAGCCAGCAACCTGGAATTCTAAGCATAAATGATCTTCCTAGTAGAAGAAAACCTCCTCTATTAGTTTATTACAAATTGTTTAAAGGCAGTCATGTCGAGGACATTGTCATGACATCTGTTGTGAAGAAGCCAACCTCAAAAGGTGGCCTTATTGCTGAGCTGAAAGAAACTTGTAAGGAATTGGATACTGGGATAAGGGTAGCAAAAGCTAGGAAGGAAGCTTTGGAGGCTCTGATTGAAAGATTGGAGCAAGCTGATAGAGATAATGTTGGACAGGCCAAGGAAACAGAAGCCCAAACCTCTAGTGAGAGGTCTGAATCTAAAGATGAATCAAGTGGCAGTTCTGGTTCTGATGCTGATGAAGATGAAAGCTCCTCTGACTAGTATTTGTTGAAGTTGTCCCCCATTTTTCTGATGGTGTACTGTGATGGATGTTCTGGTGGTTCTTTTGGCAGTCATGTTCTGATGACTTGATGTATTTTTTTGGGTTCTTTTTGGTTTTTCTGGATTTTTATCTCAGCTTGTATACCTGTGTGTGTTCTAAGATCTGTAACACTTAACAATATGCTTTGACATTCTGTGTGACATTATGTTTGACTAATAGACATTTATTTTGTCTTTTTGGTCTCTTTTGGCTAAAAAGGGGGAGAAGTAGCTAAAGTAGTTATGCTATAAATAGATGACAGATGATGTTGAAGATGATGTATGTTGGAGATAATCTAGTTAGTACAGGTGTTGTTGAAAGATGGGGAGGTGTATGTTACAGGTGATGTTGAAGGTGATGTCTGTGTTGAGCAGACTGAGGGGGAGGAGGAGCACAAGCGCATGTGTGTTTAATATGTGTTTACTAGTTGCTATCTTAGCTAGTAATGTGTGTTTTATTACTTCTACTGCTAAAATTAATACCGTGATTATACTCTTGTGAAACAAATGGTCTGAGGTATGTTTTAGCTAAAATTTGCCAAAGGGGGAGTTTGTTGGTTCTATGTGTTGGCATCAATTTTGGTAAAACCTAGAGTGTTCACAAGTTGTCATAAGTGTTATCTTGACATAAGATAACAGGTTCCTGCAGGGTGTTTAAAATGTGGATGTGCAGGATTTTGCTGAGATGTCAGACCCGATGTCAAGAAATTTGTATATAGAACATTCAGTCTGAATGTTATGTATTGTGTGCTTGCGCTTTTTATGCTAAACTCTGTGTGATTGATGTGATGATTAAACGCGTCATTCAATCAGTAAACCAGATTGACTTATTTTCCAACAAGATATAATCAACTTTCATGAGAAGATATGAATGGAAAATAGTTTTAGGGTTTTATGATGTCCAGGCCCAGCCAAACGCTTCTATATAAAGGGCATGGAAAACCTGGTTTTAACACACAAGAAATAACAAACGAAATATTGAGAGAGAATAAGGGTTTTAGTTTTGTGTGGTCGTGTGTATTGTGATCCATTCATTCATCCATAGATGATTGAATTGGACTGACTTTTGAGTTGTAATTTGTCCACTCTAAGCTTTGAAGCATGAGTGTGTGTTTACTTGGTTGAAGCTTTTAAGCAAGATCAAGTATGTGTTCTTGAAGAGTCTTTTCTCTCATTGTAATATTTGTTTTTACATCACTGTTGTGATTGAGGGGGAATGAGTAGGATCTCGTATCTAAGAGTTCTTAGATAGAAGTCACACAGGTAGAGATTAGGTGAAAATACTGTAACTTGAAGTTGTTTACTGAGAGTCTTTGAACTAATTTTGTTTAGTGGATTTCCTTCCTGGCTTGGTAGCCCCCAAACGTAGGAGAGTTTGCACCGAATTGGGTTAACAATTGCTTGTGTCACTTGTAATACTGTTCTTTATCTTTTATCTTGTTTATATTGTTCAAATATTAGTGTCGTGACATTACCTTCGACATCTCATATCTGATATCAGAGTTTCAATCTACAACAAGAAAACAATCAACTTATTCCAAGCATCTCTAAGAATGGATGAATTTTTCTGTGTCTCTCAATGCATAACAACGAAATAGATATGGAATACATTAGTACTCACTCGTGAAGGAACATCTGAAGTAAAAAGATCAAGATTGAACACTTTATGTCAAGAGTATGAGTTATTCAGAATGTAGCCCGGAGAATCAATCCCTGAGTTGTATAAGAGATTTATGCACTTGACCAATCACTTGATTGCTCTCGGTAAGACTTTTGTTAACGATGAACTTAATATTAAAGTACTTAGATCTTTCACCTAGGAATGGAAACCATAGGTAACAATAATATCTGAAAAGAAGAGTTTATCCACTATGTCATCCACATCTTTATTCGGAAAAATTCAAGAGCATGAGATTGAACTTTGGAGACTATAAAACATGAGATTCAAGATAAGAAATCTAAAGGCATTGCTTTAAAAGTTTACTCAAGGGAAGAATTAGAAGAAGATGCTCTGGATGAAGGTGTGAATTTCATGCTTCTTGTAAAAAGGCTAGGTAAGTTTTTCAATAATGATAAGTATTTAAACATTGCAAAAAGAAATAAATTTTTCAGGAAACAAGAAGCCTCTACATCAACACAAAACTACACTTTCTTTGAATGTGGAAAACAAAGACACATGTACGTGGAATGCCCAAAATTTTCCAAGTAAAGTGGTCATAAAGGAATCAAAATCCAAAAAGACCTATATTGCATAGGATGATAATAAAACAAGTTCATAATCCGACTCGGAAAATGATGAAAACGCTATCTTGCATTGATGGCATAACACAATTTTGATGATGAAGAAGAAGATGTTAGTAACGAAAAAATTTGTTATGATAATGATGCACAAGGAGAAATAGATGAATTACTCAATGAGTGTAAAAATATGTACAAAACAGTGTCAAATCAAAAGAAACAAATTTTATATCTTGAAGAAAAATTTGACATTATGCAAAAAAACTTTGGTAAAGAAAAACAAAATTATTTTGATAAAGGAAAATAGAATTTTACATGAAAAGAGTGTGATTCACATTATTTTAAATTGTTTAATTAAAAAGAGTTATTGAACGATATGAGAAATGACAAATTGGATTGGAAGCTATTCTTAGTAGACGAGAATATTCCAATGATAAAAATAGATTTGATTATTCAAAGTTTGATAGGAAAAGTAATAGTAAAAATATCTTTGTCAAGGCAAGTGACCAATCCAATAAAGAGAAAGTGAATATAGTGCAAAATGTTTATCATCATCTTAAGAAAAGATTTGTTAGGAAAAAAAATTATGTTCCTAGATATAGAAGCCACTTTGTTCATACATGTTTTTATTGTGGTATAATAGGCCACACACCTAATGCTTTCTATTTAAGGAATTTTAGTGTTGCTAGTGGCCATTATGTATGGATCAAGAAAGTAACTAATTATCAAGGACCTAGGCATGTTGGGTACCTAACAAATCTTAATTTCTTTTGTAGGTTTGCTTGAAGACTACTACAAATCTATGGTATCTTGAGAGTGGTTTTTCTAATTATATGAAGGGAAATATTGTAGCGGGGTATTCGTTACCTTTAGATTTATTGACTATATCAAAAGTAAATCATACAATTCGATTCACCACCGCACTTCTATTTATCCAAAGGAAAGGTTAGAAAGCGAACAAAAACCAAGTAGTTTTATCAAATCAAAAACTAATAAAAATGTCAGAGATCTGGGTAAGGGGGTTGGTTATGCAATGGGAAGGTTTTAAGCACCCAAAACATCCTTAGTACTCTAAGGGAACCCTTTTTGCAAATGTGTATTGTAGGTTGGTATTTGTGAAAATATTTGTGCAAACATGATTAGGGAGATGAGAAAAGAATGTACATATTTACAATTTATTGTTTGAATGGATAAACCCATTGCCTACGTACCATCACAAAGGTAGGATCAAAACCTCGTAGTTCGGGATAAAAATCTCAAAACAAGTTGGTGAATTGATTTGCCAAAAGCCCTAAGGTCTTTTGTTATCAAAGGGAGAAAACTCAACCTAAACCAACAATCCACCATGTGAGGAGAGCTTCAACATACTAGTGAGGGATCCACCCTATAATAAGTATGGAAGACTTATAGTCCAATCACTAAGGATAAGATGAGGTTTACATCAACCACTATGATAACTCAAACCTAATGACTAATGTTTATGAAAAAGGTTTTAACAAAGGTGGCCCTTGGAACCACAAAAACAATTTGAAGTGAGTTGTATTTACAAATTAGAAGTATTCACAAAAATGAAGTCAAAGTTGACTTAAGGTTCATTCAACATAAGTATTAATGAAAAGAGTTTGAAAAAATCAAAGGCATATGGCCTAGGTTTCTAGTTTGAAAACAATGTCAATGTTTGCACAAAATAAGTTTGGCTTGGGTTAGAGTGGAGAGAAGAAGAGAAGGGCTAGTCCTAAACATGCAAAGATGGGAGAAGAGATAAAACCCTTGGAGTTCCTTTCTTGAGATCATAAAGATGATTCAAGATGCTCCTTTCCTTTGGACTTAGCAAGCAACAAGCAATCAAAACAATTAAACATTCAAGCTCCTAGGATCTCAATTTGGCTTGTCTTTCTTAGCTTGGCTACTCGTGACAATGGTCCTTCTTACTATCTCAAGTTTAGAATCCCTATCACATAAGAACAAACAATCAAAAAGTTCACAATGCAATAAGAGGAATGGACAAAGAATGAGTTTAGATTAGAGGTCTTTTCAAGTCAATTTTCAAGATTAAGCATTCTAAAGGCATGAGGCCTAGTTGCTCTTTAACAAGTTTATCATTCTAAAGGCATGAGGCCTAGTTGCTATTGAACTCCATTAAGCATAAGTAAGGTCCTAATTCTAAGTCCTTTCTCCTTTTTGCATTGGGTTCACACAAACAAAGACAAAATAATCACAAAGCAACAATATATTTATCCACAATAATGAGCTCAAGTGAGCAAAAGGAAAATAGCATAAACATAAAATTTGAGCTCAAGTGAGCAAAAGGAAAAGACAATATGAATAAAGAGAAGGAAATTAAATTGCATTAAAGTAAATTGCAAAAATTAAATGCTTGAATTAAAAGTTAGTAATTAGTAGTTAGTGTTAGTGTGCCATAAGGCAATTTAGCGTTATGTTAAGCAATTGTAAGTGGACTAATATAATAGTCACACCTATCTGAGGTCGGTCAATAAAACTATAGGCAAATAAACACAAGTTAGAGATCATGACTAGTAAGTCAAGCTCCTACAACTTGCCATGCCAAAAGAAAAGAAGAATGGCCATGTATGGATTTCAGGTTCTTTGCTTGACCAAGAAGCAACCTATCTTGGACAGAAAGCAACTCACTTGATCTTTGATCAAGTTGAGTTTGATTTAGATCAAAGAAGGTTAAGCCTCTCATATGTCAAGACTAACCACAAATCATTAACTCATTGGCCAAAAGAAAAAGAAAAAGATGAGAGATGAATATGAAATGGACAAAATGAGAATTCAAATGACATAAACAAATAACAATGATCAAATGTGAATGGAATCAACATCAATCAATGGTAAACAGAAGTGAAATGAAGATTAGAAGTCAATAAAGGTGAAACATATTTTTGGTATATTTTGGAATTAAAATAATACATAAAATAAAATGAACAAAATATGGTCAAACTTCAAATTCAATTCAAATCAACTTGAATAAGTCCAATTAAATTATCATAAGTCTAACATGGTCAAACAAGGTTTGACAATTTTCTCAACATTTTTTTTAAAATAGAAACTATTTTAAAATAATTAAAAATCAAGAAAAATAACACAAATGAACTAAAATCTCAAATAAATCTCAAATCAATTAAGAAATTGATGAGAATATTTTTCATAGACTTATCATCATCCACATGTGTCAAGAAAATATTTTTGGAATTTTTGAATATCAAAAAGTATTTAAAATGAATTAAAAACTATTAAAAACAAAATAATTCACAAAAGATATTAAATGGAATCACAAAAATAATTAAAAATCAGATTATGAAACTAGATTTTAAAAGAAAAATTTTGCAATTGGTCTCATATTTTTGTGATTCCAAATAAAAGAGTTATGAATTTTTGAAAATAAATGGAATAAAAGAAAATAAAACAGAAATTAGGAAAATATTGAAAATCAGGGAACGCACGATCCATTTCATTAATTGACGTGGACAACATCAACGGATCAGAGGCGTGCGCGCATCATGTACATGAGTCAAGCGCGAAATAGAATGAATTAAAAAAAGTCATAAAGAACAAAGGTCAGGATTAGATCGTGTATGTGAGATCTAATGGATACAGGGCCTCCACGTGGGGACGGTGGTGGAAACCACCGTCTTCTCCGGTGAGCCAATAGAAATCGGCCACCAGCTGCAGGTTTTGCAACCTCAACCAAATTACACGTGCCTTATACCAAATTAAAGCTGGGGTGATGTACATCACCCCTGTAACCTTGGATTTTTCTCAAGATCTCTGCGGAAGGAGAAATCTGAGATGGAAAATCCAGGTGTTCAATCTGAAATGCATCAATTCACAAAATCAAAGCCACCATTGGCTTGCCTCTCACACGAGGACTTCAGAGAACCAAATAAACACAAGCAAGTCACAATATATGATGAGATATGGATCAAAACAGTTGAGCAATGAACCTTTGAAGTGCAGCTTTGATTAGCATGATTCCTTCAAATTCTTGCTTGCATTTTGATCTTGAGGTATGATGTGAATGCAAGGTTAAGGAATTAGTATTGAAGATCAACTGATTTATTGAAATTCAAACTTGAAATGAGAAATGAAAAATGAGAATTCCTTTGGTATGGTTAGGTTTCCATTTTTGCAGAGCTTCAGGTTGATTCAAGGATGAAGTTTGAATGAAGCAAGGCATGTATTTATAGATGGATCTACAAGCAATGAGGTGCCAAAACCGTGTACATGAAGCTTTGGGTCCTCCATGATGGGCCTGTATAGGCGCATGTGAGGCCCAAAAGCTGATGGTTTTGCAAGCTGAATTGGACGTGTGATTTGAATGGAAAATGCTTGTGCATGAAGTTTCAACATGAATTCCATAATTGGGCATAAATGTTCCCCTCTTCGAAAGTCACTCATGAAAAATCCAAACATAGGCATGTGAGTAATGGTTGGAAAGGTCAAAAGTGACCAAATTCAAGCCCTTCTGTATCAATGATTCAAGCCTCAAATGGTAAAACCTCCAACATATAAGTTGTAGATATTTTCAAGATGATCAATTTAGACTCAAATTTTGCATCATTTGGATTTTTGATGAGAAAGTTATGGGCACTTAAAGTTGGAATTTTTCAAGATTCAATGGCTTTGGTCCAAAGTGACCTATAATGTTTTGTATTATCACATGTGTTTCTTTAGGGATTATGAAATTTTTTCCAACATAACATTTGAAGTATATATATTAATCTTTCCAATGCAATTTATCTCACCTCAAAATCATAAAATATGAAGGAGTTTGGTCCTTGGGAAGTTGACCCAAAATTAGGGTTTCAATCAAAATGATCTATAATATTTTGAAATGAATGATGACCTTCCAAGTTTCAAATAAATTTTTGATGAACATTAAAGTTGTTCATATGATTCGTAAGAACATTTTTTCTCGTGTGGTCATCTTAATTTGATAAACACATCAAACGTTAGGTCTCAGTGGATCTCAAAATAGTCAGATGACTTGACTGGTCAACTTCTCAAGTCAAAACTTCAAATCTTGATGAATGAAAGTTTGAGGGTACTCACATAGGCTCATATATGCATAAAATGATGAATGAAAGGACTTCCCTTGATTGAATTTGACCATAGGTTGAGGTTGCTTCATGAGCAAGGCACAGTCAATGCACAGCTGAATTAGGGTTTCCTTGGGAAACAATCTTCAATCCTTTAGTTTATCTTGGTCAAATTGGCAAATTGAGATACTTGGGAGACATATATAATGATTGAGAGCTTTTTGAACCATTGTCATGCTTGCTCTCATCTTCATCTAGCCACTTCTTTGAGCATAGGAGCCTCCTAGGAGCCTTGGATCACATGACTGCTTATGCTTCAAAACAAAAGTTGTTAGTGACATATTTTTGTGCTTTTGGTTAGTAAACAAAATAATAAAAGCAATAATATACAATTCAAGCATGCTTGGTGGTCTCAAACCAGCTCACACAAGTCCCAACCCTAGGGTAAGGAACCAAGATGTTATGATCCTTGAGACAAATCCAATGAGCAATGATATGATGCCATGAGGGATCTTAGGGTCAAAATTACGGTCTTACAGATGCCCCTATTTAAGGTCATTCTAGCCGGAGATATGAAGGTTAAAACCTTCGCCTCGACGAGGTAGAATGAGCTTAAATAATAACCAAGAGACGAATTTTGGTCCCTAAGAGTCCTCATGATGTAAATGTATTCATGCAAAAGTTAATACTCTGTGGGGACATATGGCCACAAAGAAAAAAGAAATCGGGAGAAACTGCAAATCCATAGTAGCAATATGCTTACTAGGGAGGCAGAGACTCTGGGGAGAAATAAGGGTAAAATGCGTGAGCAGGTCACGACTTGAAACTTGCTGGGAGACACGAGGGGATTCCATGAAAATAAATCAATGGAAAGACTCGAGCTGACTCAAAGGTGCATGTATTGGGGAATATGCCAATACAGCAAAACTATCCACAAAGGATTCTTCGGATAAAAATCCGGACTCGGATGGGAATATCCAGCTAGGGGACTCAGCCGAGGAATAAACAATGAGACATTACCGGTTACTGGGTAATAAACTCAAAAGAGGCATATGATCAAAACACCGGTATAAGGGTGAGAGAACAACACGCTCAGGGAGAAAGAATATCTAAGACCGGTATAAGGGTGAGAGATATCAATCTTCCAAGACATCTGAGGAGGACCAAAAAGGCATATCTCAACTCAGGAAAATCTGACTCCACATGGGACAAAATTCATAATAGGGAGCAGAAGGAAGGAACACCAGGGATACCGGTTACTGGGCATATAATAGGTGACCAACCAGGCGTGAATTGGGAATATATCCAAAACACTCATCATCCGAAAAGGAGGGCTGAAAAAGCAAACTCAAATTACCAGATGGACATTCGATTCCACAAGGAAATACGAATCTTACTCAACTAGGGAAGAAAAAAAAGACTTCGACTGAAGAGCGCATGAGATACATTATCTATTACCGTTAGAACGTAGATAATATACTCGCATGGAAGATTATCCACAACCAGTTACTGGGTTAATAAAGGATAAATCGACCAAAAAAGAAAGGACATCGGGATACCGGTTACTGGGTATAAAATGATGACCAATCCAAAGGAGAAATAATCATTACCAAACAAGGGTAAATGAAAAAAAATGACTCGTTGGGGATAAATTGCTTGACAAAAGCAATTATCCAAGAGATATATCACCGGTTACTGGGTGGTATACTAAAAAATGAAGGAATATCAATACCGAATATTGGATAAAGATAACCAACAAAGAGGGGATTATATCTATCGGTTACTGGGTAGAAAACCATAGAAATAGGACTTACAACTATCGTTTACTGAGTAGAAGGCCACAACATCCGCTGGGGAGAGAATAAATAATTACTGGTTACTGAGCAATTGATCACCTGAACCACAGGGAACTGCATGGGAAATAACAAGGACGGAGTCAATCTAGGAACAAGCTAGAAAGACACAATGAAACAAGACTCAACCCAATGAGGATATAACTCAGGGGAGTAATTCCATCCCAATACATATTTAGGGAGGAAACTTAAACAATAATCATCCATAAGGACATAACTCAGTGGGGAATGATGAAGGAAAGATAGTCACTTTCTACCTAAAGGGTTGACTCTATATGGAGAGATCAGACACAAACATATGCTTGGGGAAGAAATGTTTCACCAATAGCAGGAGATAACAAGCAAAGATATATGGCAAAGAATGCAACATGAATATCTGAATGCTATAATTATGCATGTATATGCGTGGTTTATGTATGATTAATGCTGACAAACAGACATATCTAACACAAACAGGTCCAAGAATCAATGGACAGACATCCGGTATAACATCTCAAAAGAGAACAGCCAGGCCCACAGGAGAAATCCAATCTGATGGGGAGCATCAAATACCAGGAAACACCAATCACCGCTGGGGACAAAGCCCATTGCTGAGGATTAGAAACCGCTATTGGGGATAAGCAAAGGTCACGGCCAACACCTGCCGGGGATCCTCCAACAATTCTCGGGATCATGCAGAGATATAGATAAGATTAGTCAGAGAAGAACTCTACTGGGGATCATATCAGGGGATGATGGGAAATTCTGTGGGGAACAACCAACAAACAGAAGTTTCAACAATCAACACACTTCCTCTTATCTGCTGGAGAGACATCTCTGCCAAGGGGGAGAACCAATGCTCTTCTGGGGATAGACACAACATCTTCACCACCAACTCTGCTTAGAGGAAAATTTCCAATAAGGAGGGGAATATAAATCAACAGGCTCCGATCAGGAAACTCCGCTAGGGAAAGATTGTGGGCAATCCAATTGGGGATAATCTGCCGTGAGCAACCTTACTAGGGATGAGTTGTAGGCAAGCCTGCTGGGGAGTGACTACAAGCCAAACTGCTGAGGATAACTAACCAACCTGCTGGGGATAACTGGCCACGGAGATATCTGGAAGATAGCTTTGCAGGGAAACCACGCTTACCCTATTGAGGAATTTTACTCAAGCTGGGAATTCCTGCCCATTGTGCTGGAGATTTCCATTTATGCTGGGGGGAAGACCAACTTCCTCATGAATAGATAGCATATCAACTTTTATCAATCTATAAGGGATTTTAGGTCAGTCCACACAATGGATGACAACCCTATAATTGATAAAGCACAGATGCTAGACTCAGACTCCCTAGGAGTTAAGGATGGAGGTATATACATCTCCCAAAAGATCAAGGCCAAAACTCCAGAATCTCTGGGGATTTGAGGATGGAGGTAGAGGTATACACATCTCTAAAAAAGATCAAGGCCAAAACTCCAGACCTCTGGGGACTTGATGATGTATCACCCTTCTCTGTGCTCACTGAGGAGACAAACTGAAAGATGATGAAAAAAGGATACAAATATGCCAGGAATATGAACAAATGTCTTACCCTTTTGGAGATCGTACTACCCTTGGGAGAGAACTGAAGACATTCCATTTATCCTTTCAGTCATTGTGAATGTTCACTTTGTTTAAAAATAGTTTATAAACTTTATTTGTTTAAAACAATGATATTTATCAATTAAAACACGCAAACATTTGTTAAACAGAAACAAATAAGAGTGCAAAGAATTGGATAAAGGCTCAAATTTATTCGATAGAATGGTAGTCCACAAATGACGAGACTCCATGGATCTTTACAAATTTGAAATTGGTGATATATATTGGAAAAAGGGCTACATTGAACATAATGACCATTTCTTCACCAACTCTGAATCCGATGTATTTGAAGCTTTAGTTGACGATGACTGAGCGAGAATCTTTAACAGACGAAAGTTGTAGAACAAAGTCTTCTCAGGATGCAGTTACTTGCCAAAATCCCTAATTTTTGCCTAGATTTCCCCAAGGTGAGGTACTCAATCTAGTCTCTAACTTTTGCCTGGACCGCCCTTTCGGGTTTTCAATCCACCGAGACGCTCATTTTTGCCTAAGTCGCCCTTTCGGGTTTCAATTTAGCGGGCTATTCTTTTTTTATTTTAGGCGAAGTATTTCTTGACTGCATCTGAATTCACAGGACGAGTGAAATCCTCCCCATCCATAGTTGTAAGCATCAAAGCACCGCCTGAAAAGGCTCTCTTAACAACATATGGACCTTCATAGTTTGGAGTCCACTTGCCCCTGGAATCGGGCGCGAAAGACAAAACTTTCTTGAGCACGGGGTCACCTTCTCGGAACACACGAGGCTTGACCTTCTTATCAAAGGTTTTCTTCATCCTTTGCTGATATAACTTACCATGGCACATGGAAGTCAACCTCTTCTCTTCAATCAAGTTCAACTAGTCATAAGGACTCTGAACCAATTCATCCTCAATCAACTTGGCTTCTATGAAGACTCTCATTGATGGGATCCCAACCTCCACGGGGAGCATAACCTTCATGCCATATACAAGGGAGAAAGGGGTTGCCCCTGTTGAAGTGCGGACATATGTACGATATCCATGTAAAGCGAATGGCAGCATCTCATTCCAATCCTTATACGTAACAACCATATTCTAGATAATCTTCTTGATGTTCTTGTTAGCAGCTTCAACAGCCCCGTTCATCTTGGGTCTATAGGGAGAAGAATAATGATGTGAAATCTTGAACTCGCTACACAACTCTTTCATCATCTTGTTGTTCAAGTTAGATCCATTATCAGTAATGATCTTGTCTAGCACACCATAACGGCATATGAGTTGATTCTTGATGAACTTCACAACCACCTGCCTTGTCACATTCGCATACGACGCCGCTTCGACCAACTTGGTGAAGTAATCAATTGCTACGAGAATAAAACGGTGATCGTTCGACGCCTTTGGCTCTATCATGCCAATCATGTCAATTCCCCACATGGAGAAAGGCCATGGTGATGAAATCACATTCAGAAGTGTCGGGGGAATATGAATCTTATCCGCATAAATCTGACACTTGTGGCATTTTTTCACATATTTGCAGCAGTCATACTCCATTGTCAGCCAATAGTAGCCTGCTCTCAACATCTTCTTTGCCATAGCATGTCCATTGGAATGAGTACCAAATGAACCCTCATGGACTTCAGTCATCAACAGGTCTGCTTCGTGTCTATCCACGCATCTGAGCAGAACCATGTCAAAATTCCTTTTATAAAGCACATCACCATTGAGGTAGAAACTGCCAGATAATCTCCTCAAAGTCTTCTTATCTTTAACAGGTGCCCTAGGCGGGTAAATCTGACTTTGGAGAAAACATTTGATATCATAATACCATGGCTTATCATCTTTCACTTCTTCAACTGCAAATACATGAGCTGGTTTATCCAAGCGCATCACAGTAATATTGGGGACTTCATTCCAGAATTTCATCATAATCATCGAAGCAAGTGTAGCAAGAGCATCTGCCATCTGGTTCTCATCTCGAGGAATATGATGGAAGTCAACTTTAGTAAAGAAAGTTGAAATCCTCCTCGCATAATCTCTGTATGGGATGAGGCCAGGCTGATTCATCTCCCATTCACCCTTAATCTGATTAACAATAAGGGCCGAATCACCATAAACATCAAGATGTTTGATCCTAAGATCAATACATTCTTCCAATCCCATAATACAGGCCTCATACTCCGCCATCTTATTCGTGCATTTGAAAGTTAGCCCTGCTGTAAAAGGAAAATGTGTGCCTTGAGAAGTAATAATCACTTCCCCAATACCATTTCCATATTGATTTACAGCGCCATCGAATACCATACCCCATCGGGAACCAGGCTCTGGCCCTTCATCGAGCGTAGGCTCATCGCAATCTTTCATCTTCAAATACAGAATCTCCTCATCTGGAAAGTCGTACCGAACAGACTGATAATCCTCAATTGGTTGATGTGCCAAGTGGTCAGCCAAGATACTACCTTTAATAGCTTTCTGAGCTCGATACTCAATATCATACTCAGACAACAGCATCTACCAGCGGGCAATCCTCCCAGTTAAAGCAGGCTTCTCAAAGATATACTTGATTGGATCCATTTTTGATATCAACCAAGTCGTATGATTCAACATATACTGGCGTAAGCGCTTAGCAGCCCAAGCCAAAGCACATCATGTCTTCTCAAGCATTGAGTACCGAGACTCACAATCATTGAACTTCTTACTCAAGTAGTAGATATCATATTCCTTCTTCCCTGATTCATCTTGCTGACCCAATACACAACCCATAGAGTCATCAAGCACTATTAAATACATAATCAATGGTCTCCCTTCAACAGGCGGAGACAAAATCGGAGGCTCGGACAAATACTCTTTAATACTGTCAAAGGCCTTCTGGAAGTCCTCGGTCCAATCATGACGCTGATCTTTCCGGAGGAGCTTGAATATAGGCACACATGTGGCAGTCATGTGGGATATAAATCTGGAAATGTAATTCAAGCGGCCAAGAAAACCTCGGACTTGCTTCTCAGTTTTGGGTGCAGGCATCTCTTGTATTGCTTTGACCATGGCAGGATCAACTTCAATACCTCTTTCACTGACAATGAAGCTCAATATCTTGCCGTAACGGACTCCAAATGTACACTTGTTCGGATTCAGGCGGAGTTTGTACTTCCTCAAACGCTGAAAAAGCTTCAACAAGTGCTCTACATGTTCAACTTCCATTCTCGACTTTGCGATCATATCATTAACATATACCTCGATCTCCTTGTGCATCATATCATGAAACAAGGTAGTCATAGCATGTTGATACGTGGCTCCGGTGTTCTTTAAACCGAAGGGCATCACTCGATAACAGAATGTTCCCCAAGGTGTGATAAATGTTGTCTTCTCCATATCCTTGGGTGCCACTTTAATCTGGTTATAACCGGAAAATCCGTCCATGAATGAGAAGACATTGAATTTAGCTGTATTATCTACCAACATATCAATATGTGGTAGGGGAAAATCATCTTTTGGACTAGCTTTATTCAAGTCTCGATAGTCCATACACATTCGGACTTTTCCATCTTTCTTAGGCACAGGCACAATATTGGCCACCCATTGAGAATATGTAGAAGTCACCAGAAACCCTGCATCAATTAGCTTCTGAACTTCTTCTTTAATCTTCACTGCCATATCAGGATGAGTTCTTCTGAGCTTCTGTTTCACAAGCACACACTCAGGCTTCAAAGGCAGGAAATGTTGCACGATATCAGTATCTAGACCAGGCATGTCTTTATACGACTAGGCAAAGACGTCGACATATTTTCGTAGCAACTCAATCAACCCCTTTTTCACTGACTCCTCCAGGAGTGCCCCAATCTTTACTTCACGAACATAATCTTCAGACCCCAAGTTGACTGTTTCCAGATTCTCAAGATGCGTCTGAATGATCTTCTCCTCGTGCTTAAGCAGACAGGTAATTTCATCAGGAATCTCTTCAACATCATCTTCTTCGTCCTCAAATACAGGGAACTCAAAGTTGGGAGATGGTGTTGGATCATTATGTTCAATGGGTTTGATCAACCTGCATAATGATTTTGAGTATAAAAGAGATTTCAGAATTCAAGCAAGGAAAATCATTATGCAGATGAAAAGATTGATTTTATTTTCTTTTTAGGGTTTTATGGTGATCACCAATTTCATGCAAAAAGCAAAAAAGGGAAAATAATTTGGAAATACAAACATTTAACATGTAATTATTGAATGAATATCATTGTATTAATGTGCCAACAATGTCATCACTTCTCCTTTTGGCATGGGAGGAGGGTTTTTAAACAAAAGTGAACACATTACATGGACTTGTGGACAACTGTTGGAACATCAACAGCGACCCAATTGTTGTAGATTCCTCCAGGGATGACAAAGTTGCCCAGATCTTCCTCTGCATCATCTTCCACTATGGCAGCAGCCTCTTGGTCTTCAATAGTGTGGATGAAACCTCCACTCTGGAACATCCCACGCTCGTTGGAAATGCCTGAAGAATACCCTATGCAAGCCCGGGATTTATTATCTTCCAGCTCAATCATTTGTCCTAAACCAGTAGTTGCGCCATGCTCAATGGCCAACTTTGCATCATTGTAGGACGCAAATGAAGAAGGTTCTTTCCTTTAAGGCTCAGCAATAGATAAGGCTTAGAATGGAGTCCCAACCTCATCCTCAATGTCTATGTAGGAAAAGGAAGATAAATGGCTTACCAAGAGAGCCTTCTCTCCCCCTATCACCACCAACTTCTTATTCTTGACGAATTTTAACTTCTGGTGTAGGATGGATGTCACGGCGCCTGCCTCGTGAATCCATGGTCTGCCAAGCAAGCAACTATATGATGGATGGATATCCATGACCTGAAAAGTGATCTGGAAATCACTAGGTCCAATCTTGATTGGGAGCTCAACTTCGCCAATCACAATTTTCCTCGATCCATCAAAAGCTTTGACTACCACTCCACTCTGCCTCATGGGAGGCCCTTGATATGAAAGTTTGGCCAGAGTGGATTTTGGCAACACATTAAGCGATGATCCTATGTCTACCAACACATTAGACAAGGCATCATCCTTGCAGTTCATAGAAATGTGTAGAGCCAAATTGTGGTCTTTTCCCTCCTCGGGAAGATCAGCATCGCAAAAGCTCAAATTGTTACAAGTAGCTATGTTTGCAACAATGCTATCAAACTGTTTAATTGTGACATCGTGATCCACGTATGCCACGTCCAACACCCTCTGCAAAGCTTCACGGTGTGGCTCAGAATTCATCAACAAAGATAAGACAGATATCTTTGATGGAGTTTAAAGCAGGTGATCAACAACATTATACTCGCTCCTCTTGATGAGCCTCAGCATCTCATCACAGGCCTCTTTCAGAATGTCATTCTGGCCAATAGGGACAGGAGCTTTAACAACAACAACAGGGTCAACACCCTTCACGGCAAGTTTCGGATTCGAAGAAGTCCCCACAGGACCAGCAGAATTAACAATAGTAGTTTTTCTCATGTCATCTTAGGGTTTCGGCGGCGCCGAGAAAACACGACCACTGCGGGTCACACCACTGACATCGGAGATACTCACAATAGAGGTGGAGGGCAACGGAACCTCCTTCCCATCTTCTAACGCAACTGCATTATATCTGTAGGGAACAACTTTATCTGAGGAGTACGGGACAGGGCCCGCTGGCTTGACTATAAGAGATTGAGATACCTTCTTCTTGCTGCCATCATATCTGACAACAACAGGTTCTGGTAATCTGAATACAGGAGAAATTACATCAACTTCATTCTCGTTATGATTCTGAAGTACCTCAATCATTCCCTGACCCAGCATCTCTTGGATGTCCTTCCTGGCTTGGCGGCATCCTCTCTCGTTGACAGTGCATACCTGGAACCTGTCATGGTCATGCTCGTAGTGACTGTATCCACATAACAGTCTGTGCATCTCGACCAAAGATTGCCTGATATGACTGACATATAGGACTTTATATTTTCCATGGCATCCATGGACCATGTTCACAGCAGCTTTCCCATGCTCGGGCAATGGGTTCTTTTTGACATTCGGACCTACGTCCTTGAAAAACAAAATCCCACTTCTAACAAGGTCTTGAACCTTGGTCTTCAGGGGATAGCAGTTCTCCACATCATGTCCAGGAGCACCGGAATGATAAACATAATGTAGCTCAGGCTTGTACCACCACTGAGGGTTGGTAGGTACAGCGGGTGGGTCACGTGGAGTGATCAGCTTTCTATCTATCAAAGACGAATAAAGTTCAGCATTGGTCATTGGAATCGGATCAAAAGTGACCCTCTTCCTATCGTAGCTGGTGCTGGTATTGTTGTTGTTTCGAGGCTGGTAGGCCTACTGTTGCGGACGATGTTGTTGTTGATATTGTTGATGTTGTTGTTGTTGATGTTAATAATGTTGAGCTTCCCTGAAGGCACCTGGTGCTGGTTACTGACAGGGCGAACAGTCTTCCTCTTCACAGAGGGTCTTCTCTTAATATGGGAAGACACAGCATGTGCCTCTCCCTCTTTCTTCTTTGAAAAGCCCCCATATCGCTTTGCAGAAGAGCCTTCATCCCTGGTCAGACGTCTTTCACGGACTCCTTCCTCTAGCATCATCCCCATATTCACCATTTTGGTGAAATCCGAGGGAGCACTAGCAATCATTCGCTCGTAGTAGAAAGAGCTTAAAGTCTTTAAAAAGATCTTCGTCATTTCTTTCTCTTCGAGTGGTGGCACAATCTGTGCGGCCAACTCACGCCACCTCTGGGCGTACTCCTTAAACGTCTCCTTCTCTTTCTGGGACATTTCCCTCAGCTGGTCCCTATCAGGAGCCATATCAACATTATACTTATATTTCTTGACGAAAGCTTCGCCAAGGTCGTTGAAGGAGCGGATGTTTGCGCTGTCCAGACCCATGTACCATCTGAGTGCAGCACCGGACAGGCTGTCTTGGAAATAGTGGATAGGGAGTTGATCATTCTCGATATGAGTTGATATCTTGCGAGCATACATCACAAGATGGCTAAGAGGGCAAGTGTTTCCCTTGTACTTTTCAAAGTCAGGCACTTTGAACTTGATAGGGATCTTGACGTTAGGCACGAGGCACAACTCATCAACAGATTTACCGAAGAGGTCTTTCCCCCTTAGAGTCTTCAGTTCCTTGCGCAGCTCAAGGAATTGGCCATTCATAACATCCATCTGCTCATAAACATCTAGGCCCTCAGATGGCTCAGAATGATAGATGGTGTCTTCAACTCTCGGTAAAGTGTGCACAACGGGAGGTGGCACAGCAAGGACCGGGCTAGATGCCGGCAGAGAAGCGAAGGTTGGAGCAAGACCTTCAGGCACAAAGTTTGTGGGCATTCCCCACGGGAACCCGGCTGGCATGGCAGAAGCGAAATGAGCGGTTGCGGCAGGCACAATTGAGGAAGCTACCTCTGAGATAACCGTCCTCACGGGAGGAGTTGTAGGCATTGGAGAAGACTGACTCTGAGCAGCCAGCACTGACTCCATCATGGCAGTCAGCCTAGCTACTCCCTCCTTCAATTCTCTGTTCTCTTGTTCAAGATGATCCATCAGCTTTGGAAGATTGGCCCTGGTGTTATACCGGTGCGTCAGCTTGTCTTCAAAATAAATAAAGAACAAAGAGTTAGACCACTGATCAAGAAGCTCTGAACAAAACCTGCTTATGCATATGATGCATGCAATGCTTGTGCACATGATTTTATTTTTATTTGAGGAACTTTATAGAGATCTATTTGCAAATATTGGAAAATATTGATCTTTTAGACATATAATGGAATATTCATATCAATAACATTTGGAAAAAAATTTACACCAAAGAAGTACAGTCTTGGTAACCAAATACAATATCAGAGAGAAGGAAAATGATCATCCTATGGAACCCTAGAAACAATCGTCCAAAGCTCTCGAGACCGGAAGATAGGATGCACGAAGCCTTTTCACCTCTCTTTCATAGGCTGCCTCCATATCTGCCTTCTCCTTGGCAAGTCGATCATACTTCCTCTTCCAAAACCTGGATGACTGAGGAAGAAGAGAAGCAACCACATCATCAGGCTCATCGATAATCTGATGCTCCAGAAATTCTATCACAGCATCCTTATCTCTGAGTTGCTGAAGTAGCTCCTCTCGCTCACGGACCCAAGCACGCGAATGGTCTTCATCTCTCAACTCTTCTACGCCTTGGTTAGGGATGGTTAAAAGCCCAACCATAACCATAGGGGTAGGTCTCGGGTAATCATAGGGCATGCGGTACTCAGAAGCTCTCCTCCTCAACCAAGAGGTGTAGGGTTCCAAAGCAATACAATTCTTCGGACCAAGCTCTTTCCTTCCCTTCCTATGAATCTTGCACCAAGCGCGAGCCATTCTTCCCTTCAAGTTCTGGGGATCTTTACCCTCTTGAAAGAACACACCTTCCAACAGAATGTTGTTAGGTTTATCCTTTAAAGGGTACCCAAGCTGACGGCGTGCCAAAATAGGGTTGTAGTTAATTCCACCACACGT
Source organism: Lathyrus oleraceus (assembly GCF_024323335.1). NCBI lineage: Eukaryota > Viridiplantae > Streptophyta > Magnoliopsida > Fabales > Fabaceae > Lathyrus > Lathyrus oleraceus. The sequence goes on along the minus strand of NC_066582.1, from coordinate 149,720,495 downwards.
ACCAAGAAGAGGCACATTGGAGAGTTCACCACAAGAATCAATGATCTGGACACCATCATATACACGGTTATACCAAAAGATATCATCATTAGTGAGAGACATAAGTCTCGTGGACCACCGTAGACATCCTTTGTTCTCCTTGAAGGCGAGCTTCTGTGGCAAGTGCGAAATAAACCACTTGTACAACAGAGGCAAACAGCACACAATGGTACCACCACCCTTTGCATTCCTCATATGTAAAGAGAAATAAGTGTCACCCAACAGAGTCGGAACGGGATTTAGAGTAGAGAAAATCCTAATAGTGTTCACATCCACAAAATTGGGGAATAACACTAGCCCATAGATGAGAAGTACAAATATGGCCTCAAAGGCGTCCTCACTCATGGCCTTCCCAAACAAAGTAGCTTGGGCAATGAGGAAATCATATGGGAGACCTTGAATTCCACCTTTGGTAGTCATATGAGCACCAATATCAGATACATCTATGTGCAACAGATCATCAATCCCTTGGGAAGAAGGAACTCTCTCCAAGCCATTGAACGACAACTGATCTAGAATAGGTATACCCACAAGATAGGCATACTCCTCAAGTGTAGGCAAAAGCTGGAAATCCGGAAAAGTGAAGCAACGGTATAGGGGATCATAGAACTGCACCAACACACTCATCAGACCTTCATCCACCTGCGTAGCAAGAATCGACAAAAGCTTCCCATGACGATCTTTAAATTCCAAGGGATCTAATACATAGGATGTCAAACTCCTTAACTCTTTCAAGTCGGGTTGTCTGAAACTGTACTTCTTCGTATTCCTTCTTTTCTTATCCATGTTTGAAAATTTGCAAATAGACCTCTTAAGTTCCTTGAAAATTTTCTCATTATTGATGATATGGATGCAAATGAATGCATGAATGCATGGATGCAACAATCACACTTAAGGATCAAGCAAGTCACGCCACACAAAGGTCACGGGATGGATCAAGTCATCCTCAATATCAATCACCCATTTTGGTGGATTATGGTTTACACCTTATCAACACCCAAGTTCCATTGATATTAAGGATATACGAGAACGGATCAACCGCGAATCAAGGGTTTGTTGCAAGTCACGAGCATGGAGTCTCAGTTAAGAACCACCCAAGGGGAGTGTACTATGGTTAAACCTGACAATCATGTTCTACAAGAGGTTCCCATAGTCATCATCTCATCTTTCGGATATTATCGGATAAATGACTACTCGTATTCCAAAAATATTCTCAAGAGAGACTCTTATGAGTGTAGTATCACGTAACAATCGAATCAAATCTTACACTTGAACGACCTTCGCACTACGTCCTAAAATAGGCCAAGATGGGCTAGGTAATCTAAGGTCCTTTGCTTCTAAGGTATATATTGGAAAGAGTAATTCCTAACCACGACTACTCGTGTGATATTATTGATCCCAACAAGACCTCCACCAAGTGAATGGGCTCGCAAGTCAACTTGCTAAGGAATAACTCCACACAAGTCAACAAGATTATGTCATTCTCCTATCATAAGTGCACTCGAGTTCGGGTATAGAACTCATCTCACAAGAGAGCACCAAGCACACAAGAAACTGATATATATCAAGCAATTCATACGTTACAAACAATACAGTCATCCCAAATTTGCACAAAAATATGTCACAAATAAATATAAACATACAATATAACAAAGTAAAAAGTAGGCTACACCCACAAGGAATCAGATCCCCAGTGAAGTCTCCACTTTTCTGTAGCGGGGTATTCGTTACCTTTAGATTTATTGACTATATCAAAAGTAAATCATATAATTCGAGTCGCCACCGCACTTCTATTTATCCAAAGGAAAGGTTAGAAAGCGAACAAAAACCAAGTAGTTTTATCAAATCAAAAACTAATAAAAATGTCAGAGATTTGGGTAAGGGGGTTGGTTATGCAATGGGAAGGTTTTAAGCACCCAAAACATCCTTAGTACTCTAAGGGAGCCCTTTTGGCAAATGTGTATTGTAGGTTGGTATTTGTGAAAATATTTGTGCAAACATGATTGGTGAGATGAGAAAAGAATGTACATATTTACAATTTATTGTTTGAATGGATAAACCCATTGCCTACGTACCATCACAAAGGTAGGATCAAAACCTCGTAGTTCGGGATAAAAATCTCAAAACAAGTTGGTGAATTGATTTGCCAAAAGCCCTAAGGTCTTTTGTTATCAAAGGGAGAAAACTCAACCTAAACCAATAATCCACCATGTGAGGAGAGCTTCAACATACTAGTGAGGGATCCACCCTATAATAAGTATGGAAGACTTATAGTCCAATCACTAAGGATAAGGTGAGGTTTACATCAACCACTATGATAACTCAAACCTAATGACTAATGTTTATGAAAAAGGTTTTAACAAAGGTGGCCCTTGGAACCACAAAAACAATTTGAAGTGAGTTGTATTTACAAATTAGAAGTATTCACAAAAATGAAGTCAAAGTTGACTTAAGGTTCATTCAACATAAGTATTAATGAAAAGAGTTTGAAAAAATCAAAGGCATATGGACTAGGTTTCTAGTTTAAAAACAATGTCAATGTTTGCACAAAATAAGTTTGGTTTGGGTTAGAGTGGGGAGAAGAAGAGAAGGGCTAGTCCTAAACATGCAAAGATGAGAGAATAGATAAAACCCTTGGATTTCCTTTCTTGAGATCATAAAGATGATTCAAGATGCTCCTTTCCTTTGGACTTAGCAAGCAACAAACAATCAAAACAATTAAACATTCAAGCTCCTAGGATCTCCATTCCGCTTGTCTTTCTTAGCTTGGCTACTCATGACAATGGTCCTTCTTACTATCAAGCTCCTAGAATCCCTATCACACAAGAATGAACAATCAAAAAGTTCACAACGCAATAAGAGGAATGGACAAAGAATGAGTTTAGATTAGAAGTCCTTTCAAGTCAACTTTCAAGATTAAGCATTTTAAAGGCATGAGGCCTAATTGCTCTTCAACAAGTTTAGCATTCTAAAGGCATGAGGCCTAGTTGCTCTTGAACTCCATTAAGAATAGGTAAGGTCCTAATTCTAAGTCCTTTCTCCTTTTTGCATTGGGTTCACACAAACAAAGATAAAATAATCACAAAGCAACAATATATTTATTCACAATAATGAGCTCAAGTGAGCAAAAGGAAAATAGCATAAACATAAAATATGAGCTCAAGTGAGCAAAAGGAAAAGACAATATGAATAAATGAGCAAGAAATTAAATTGCAATAAAGTAAATTGCAATAATTAAATGCTTGAATCAAAAGTTAGTAATTAGTAGTTAGTGTTAGTGTGCCATAAGGCAATTTAGCGTTATGTTAAGCAACCGTAAGTGGACTAATGTAGTAGTCACACCTATCTGAGCCCGGTCAATAAAACTATAGGCAAATAAACACAAGTTAGAGATCATGACTAGTAATCCAAGCTCCTACAACTTGCCATGCCAAAAGAAAAGAAGAAAGGCCTTGTATAAATTTTAGGTTCTTTGCTTGACCAAGAAGCAACCTATCTTGGACACAAAGTAACTCACTTGATCTTTGATCAAGTTGAGTTTGATTTGGATCAAAGAAGGTTAAGCCTCTCATATGTCAAGACTAACCACAAATCATTAACTCATCGGCCAAAAGAAAAAGAAGAAGATGAGAGATGAATATGAAATGGACAAAATGAGAATTCAAATGACATAAACAAAACACAATGACCAAATGTGAATGGAATCAACATCAATCAATGGTAAACAGAAGTGAAATGAGGATTAGAAGTCAATAAAGGTCAAACATATTTTTGGTATTTTTTGGAAATAAAATAATACTTAAAATAAAATGAACAAAATATGGTAAAACTTCAAATTCAATTCAAATCAACTTGAATAAGTCCAATTGAATTATCATAAGTCTAACATGGTCAAACAAGGTTTCACAAATTTTCTCAACATTTTTTGAAAACAGAAACTATTTTAAAACAATTAAAAATCAAGAAAAATAACACAAATGAACTAAAATCTCAAATAAATCTCAAATAAATTAAGAAATTGATAAGAATATTTTTCATAGACTTATCATCATCCACATGTGTCAAGAAAATATTTTTGAAATTTTTGAATATTAAAAAGTATTTAAAATGATTTAAAAACTATTAAAAACAAAATAATTCACAAAAAATATTAAATGGAATCACAAAAATAATTAAAAATCAGATTATGAAACTAGATTTTAAAAGAAAATTTTTGCAATTGGTCTCATATTTTTGTGATTCCAAATAAAAGAGTTATGAATTTTTGAAAATAAATGGAATAAAAGAAAATAAAATAGAAATTAGGAAAATATGGAAAATCAGGGAACGCACGATCCATTTCATTAATTGACATGGACAACATCAACGGATCAGAGGCGTGCGCGCATCATGTACATGAGTCAAGCGCGAAATAGAATGAATTAAAAAAAGTCATAAAGAACAAAGGCCAGGATTAGATCGTGTATGTGAGATCTAATAGATACAAGGCCTCCACGTGGGGACGGTGGTGGAAACCACCGTCTTCTCCGGTGAGCCAACAAAAATCTGCCACCAGCTGCAGGTTTTGCAACCTCAACCAAATTACATGTGCCTTATGCCAAATTAAAGATGGGGTGATGTACATCACCCTTGTAACCTTGGATTTCTCTCAAGATCTCTATGGAAGGAGAAACCTGAGATGAAAAATCCAGGTGTTCAATCTGAAATGCATCAATTCACAAAATCAAAGCCACCATTGGCTTGCCTCTCACACGAGGACTTCAGAGAACCAAATAAACACAAGCAAGTCACAATATATGATGAGATATGGATCAAAACAGTTGAGTAATGAACCTTTGAAGTGCAGCTTTGATCAGCACGATTCCTTCCAATTCTTGCTTGCAGTTTGATCTTGAGGTATGATGTGAATGCAAGGCTAAGGAATTAGTATTGAAGATCAACTAATTTTTTTGAAATTCCAACTTGAAATGAGAAATGAAAAATGAGAATTCCTTTGGTATGGTTAGGTTTCCAATTCTGCAGAGCTTCAGGTTGATTCAAGGATGAAGTTTGAATGAAGCAAGACATGTATTTATAGATGGAGCTGCAAGCAATGAGGTGCCAAAACCGTGTGCATGGAGCTTTGGGTCCTCCATGCATGGGCCTATACAGGCGCATGTGAGGCCCAAAAGCTGATGGTTTTGCAAGCTGAATCGGACGTGTGATTTGAATGGAAAATGCTTGTGCATGAAGTTTCAACATGAATTCCATAATTGGGGATAAATGTTCCCCTCTTTGAAAGTCACTCATGAAAAATCCAAATATAAGCATGTGAGTAATGGTTGGAAAGGTCTTGACATAAGAAACAAAATCTATGTTAGACAAAAATCCATTTTGAGTTTGGAAAATTGTGAAAACTGATCATGAAGTTTGATGTACAAAACATGTCTTTGAAAAATTTGTCAAAAGTGACCAACTTCAAGCCCTTCTGTTTCAATGATGCAAGCCTAAAATGGTAAAACCTCCAACATAAAAGTTGTATATCTTTTCAAGATGATAAATGTAGACTCAAATTTTTCATCATTTGGATTTTTGATGATAAAGTTATGGGCACTTAAAGTTGGACTTTTTCAAGATTCAATGGCTTTGGTCCAAAGTGATCTATAATGTTTTGTATTATCACATGTGTTTAGTTTAGGATTATAAAATTTTGTCCAACATAACATTTGAATTAGACATCTTAAGCTTTCCAATGAAATTGATCTCACCTCAAAATCATAAAATATGAAGGAGTTAGGTCCTTGGGAAGTTGACCCAAAATTAGGGTTTCAGTCAAAGTGACCTATAATGTTTTGAAATGAATGATGACCTTCCAAGTTTCAAATGAATTTTTGATGAACATGAATGTTGTCCATATGACTATTAAGAACATTGTTTCTCTTAGGGTCATATTCATTTGACAAACACATCAAAAGTTAGGTCTCAGTGGATCTCAAAATAGTCAGATGACTTGACTGGTCAACTTCTGAAGTCCAAACTTCAAATCTTGATGAATGAAAGTTTGAGGGTACTAAAATAGGCTCATATATGCATAAAATGGTGAATTAAAGGACTTCCCTTGATTGAGTTTGATCATAGGTTGAGGTTGCTTCATGAGCAAGGCACAGTCAATGCACAGCTGAATTAGGGTTTCCTTGGGAAACAATCTTCAAGCCCTTTGGTTTATCTTGGTCAAATTGGCAAATTGAGATACTTGGGGGACATATATGATGATTGATAACTTTGTGAACCATTTTCATGCTTGCTCTCATCTTCATCTAGCCACTTCTTTGAGCATGGGAGCCTCCTAGAAGCCTTGGATCACATAACTGCTTATGCTTCAAAACAAAAGATGTTAGTGACATATTTTTGTGCTTTTGGTTAGTAAACAAAATAAGAAAAGCAATAATATACAATTCAAGCATGCTTGGTGGTCTCAAACCAGCTCACACAAGTCCCAACCCTAGGGTAAGGAACCAAGATGCTATGATCCTTGAGGCAAATGCAATGAGCAATGATATGATGCCATGAGGGATCTTAGGGTCAAAATTAGGGTCTTACAAATATAAACAAATTTCCATCTCTAGTTCTAAAGGCCAAAGGACATGTCACATATGGGGACAACAACAAAGGAAAAATTATTGGCATTAGCAAAGTTGGAGCACCGCCTTTCACAACTATTGAAGATTTATTTTATATAGAAGGACTCAAGCACAGTCTTCTTAGAATAAGCTAACTTTGTGACAAAGGCTTCAAAATCAAGTTCACCAAAGATGAATGCTTAATTGAAGATGAAGTCACTCATGAGGTAAAACTAATGGGTAAAGGAATTAATAATATTTTCATGATTTCTTTAGATGATTTATATTTGAAAGTAACGTGTCTTATGATAAGAAATAATGACTCATGGACTTGCCATAAAAGAGTTGCCCATATTTATATGGAACATTTAAATAAAGTATTCAAACATGATCTTGTCATTGGTTTACCAAAGATGAAATTTGTCAAAGATAAATTATGTGATATTTGTAAAAAAGCGAAGCAAACCAAATCAACTTTCAAGCCAAAGAATATGGTATCAACTACAAGTTCACTTCAATTCTTACACATGGACTTGTTCGATCCATCAAGAACAAGAAACTTTGGAGATAATGTATATGCCTTAGTTATTGTCGATGATTTTTCTAGATTTTCTTGGACATTATTTTTAGTGCAGAAAAGTGACGTTTTCAAGGAATTTAAGAAGTATGCAACGCAAGTACAAAATGAAAAATCACTAAAGATTGAATAAACTAGAAGTGACTGTGATGGAGAGTACCAAAATGCATCATTTGAATAATTTTGTGAAGAACATATCATCTTTCATAATTTTTCAGCACCAAGGACTCCTCAACAAAATGGAGTAGTTGAAAGAAAGAATCTATCTCTAGTTGAACTTGCAAGAACCATGCTAAGTGACTAGAATCTACCAAAGTATTTTTGGGTGGATGTGGTATGCACAACATGTTATGTAAGACTGATTTTGAAAAAAAATCCATATGAACTCTTCAAGGGAAGAAAGCCAAACATTGCTCACTTTCACAATTTTTAATATAAGTGATTTGTCCTCAACAATGACAAAGATAATCTCAATAAGGTTGACGAAAAATTCGTTGAAGGTATTTTTCTTGGTTACTCTCTCTCTCTAGTAAGGCTTATCAAATTTATAATAAAAGAACTTTAACTATTGAAGAATCAACACTTGTATCTTTTGATGAATCTAACCCCTATAAGATATAGTGGTCTATGATGATGATGATGACGACGATGATGATGATGATGATGATGATGATGATGATGATGATATTTCAGAAGAACCTACAAAATACATTGCTAAAAATGAAAAGGTTTATCAATCAGAACACAAAGAAGAAGAAATTCAAAAAGATAAAAATCAAAGTGAACTGCCTCAAGAATGGAGAACCCATTATGATCACCCGATAAACAAAGTTATTGGTGACATAAGCAAAGGAGTTTCGACAAGACTAAATCTCAATGATGCTTGCTTGAATATAGAATTTGTTTCTCAAATAGAACCTTCAAAGATTAATGAATCCTTAGAATACGACCAATGGATACTTGGCATGCAAGATGAATTAAATCAATTCAAAAGAAATCAAGTTTAGGAAATTATTTCTAGGACAAGTGGTAAACACATCATAAGTAGTTGTCATACCCCAAGATTCACCCTACCCTTCACAATGTTCATCTAGTTCACTAACCCTAATCGTTTGCTTATCCTTATAGGTATTCATTTCATCTGTATAACTATGGTCTAATACAAGAGGACACGTATCATGGAGTCCATGCTTTGTGTTTACACCTAGTGGAAACTAGGGTTTCTCTGCAACTAAAGGTGGATCAATAATCAATCCCTAATTGGAGGTAGCTCTTGATGCTTGTATATTGTGTATATCATTGGTGATTCAACTGTGGCTTCTTGTTGAAGCAAAACCCAAATTTGGAGATCCTCACTTGATCATGGTTTCCTAAACACTAATCATGTCCCATACCCTTTGTGTGGACCCATAACCCTAGTTTCATCTGATTCTTCATCATCCATTGTGCTTGATGCATTTTCTTGGGTAAGATTCATCACGTGGACATTGGTTCATGGCCCTTCATGTTGGTTCCTTATTTTGATTCCATTCATGTCATGTCCTTAAATGATTCATCTTGTGCTTGTGTCTATTGGTTTGAGCCTAAGGTCCTAGCCCCATCACTTTCATTCAATAGCATTGCATCTGGTCAATGTTTGTTCAAGCCTGCTTCATTCCATTTACAATGCCTTGGTTGTTTTGTCCATGTACCTTTGGTTAGATCATGTAGTTCTTCATTCGTGGCCTAATGAGATTCACTCCATATTTGGTCATGAGCCATCTTTTCTTGTTTCAGTTGTGGATCTCTAGCTTGATTTTGTTCAAGTCATAATCTTGGTCATAGTCGATTCATGTCAAGTTCCATTCCATTTGAAGTCATGTTCAATCCATTTTCAAGATAATTAACTTCATACATGTTCAAGTCCATTCATATTTTAGTCATACATGTTCAAGTTCATTCATTTCATGTTTCAATCCATTTCCAAGTCATGATACCTTTCAAATTTGAAGTCATGTTCATTCAGGTCATAGTCCATTCATATTCAAGGTTCATGTTCAAATTCATCAAAGTCATTCATTACAAGTTTCAAGTATCATTCATACAAGATCCAATTCAATATCCAGCCTATTTAATTCAAGTAGCCACTACAATGTTCACTACACAAGGAAAAATGCAACAAATGATGTTGACCAAGTGTTGACTTTGGTCAACATTTTACTTTTTGGTCAACCAGTTGAAAAAAGTCAACCATCTACCTTTAAGTCCTTAATCACATAATTCTTGATTCGTTTTCACATCATGTCCATTCCAAACCATGTCCATTACAAAGTCCATTTTAATCTTGATTCAGTTTCATATTTTAAATCACTTTGTTAGCCATCATATGACCACAAGCTAATTGCAATTAATATTCCACAAATAATATTCATTACAACATTCAAAGGTCCATTTAATTCAATTCATTTTCCAATTACATTGAAATACATTCATCATCATTCAATTCCATGTGCACCTCCACCACTAATTAACATTCAATATTCAAGATCTCCATTCAATTACAATTACCACCATTAAATACATGGCTTGAATTCCATTTTAATAATGATTCATAATTTCAATACATTAACCCAAGACTAAAAATCCATCCAAAATTTAAAACCACTCAATATACTTATTGTAGCGGTAAATTCATGACCGTCAAGCTATGGATAAACTTGACATCAATAAAACCAGAGTCGTCACTGCGCTTTTATTGTTTCCAAAGGAAAAGTGAAAAGTACGAACAAAACCCAAAGTTAAGAAGTTTTCAAATCAAAAACTAATAAAATTCCAGAGATTACAGGTAACGGGGTTGGTTACTCCTAGGGAGCCTTTTTTTATGTGTGCATGTATTTCTGGTATAAAGATGTTTGAAAAAATAGAGTGTGGGGAGGAGAAAATATTTCATTGATTATATTTTTGTGTTTGATAAGACATTCGGTCTTGTGCCTACGTACCAACATAAAAATGAGGGATCAAAACCCTGTAGTTCGTGGTACAAATTTCAAAGAAGTTGGTGGATTGATTTTAATCAAAAGTTTAATAAGAAAAGGCTACAAAAGACCAAACATTTAGATGGGGTTGTTAGTTCTTTTTGTCTTTTGAAATTTAAGTCAATATGGTTAAGTTTATTTACAAGATTAATTAAATAAAGGAAGTTCAAAATTCAATGGCATAAGGCCAAAGTTTCTAATCATTAAAACATGTCTAAGTTTGAAATCACAAGAAAAGAAAGTTTTTGAAAAGAGGGAGACATTTTGAAATTAAAGAAATGGGAGGAGATGAAGAGACTACCCTACGCAAAAATTAAAAGTTAAGAGTTGAAAAGATCTGACCAATGGGATGCAATCCAACAGACAATAATTTTATATAGAAACCCATTTTACTTTGGAATTTAATCAAACAACAAGAAACAAGCAATCAGCAATATCCAGACATTATGAAGATCAAGAAATCAAATAAAGATAGTCACATCCGAGCAAGCACTCCAATAGCCAGCAGTCTTCATTGTCTTCCAATGTATCAGATGAAATATTCCTTGATCAACTCAAAACAAAACATCAGACATAAATCCTAACAAAATAACAATTAAGCATAAAGACAAAGTAGCAGATGAATCAAAGTTTTCAAGTATTGCATCAAATGGAGGCATAGTCAAAGATAGCTTAGTCTCAAATGTTGACATTGGTCAAGTCCTTTAGCATATGGAATGTTGCCTAATTCTATGTCCAAAGCTCAGATCAAGTTCCAACAGTCCACAAAATGTTTTTTAGGGTTTTTCTTGTTATTAAATGTTATAAGGTCCTAAGACCCCAAATAAAACAAAAGCAAGCAAACAATATATAGAATCTCAAGATATGGCTCAAATGAGCAAAGTGAAAATGACTTGAAACATAAACAAGTTATATGAAATGTAAATGACAATGAATGATAATGGACTGAAATTTAAATTGCATAAAGTAAATCACTTGAAAGTAAAGCAATCTTAATAAGAGTTAGTCAAAGGTTAGTCAAATGTTAGTATTGAGTTTTAATTGATTAAGTCATTCTTTGGAGAATACTCAACCATTCATTCACAAGTATGAATCCTTGAACCAAGACATCTTCCATGAGAAGGGCTCCAACTTGGATAATTCAACAAGTATGCCACTAGCTCCCATGAAAGGAAAAAGAGGTCAAGTCTCCACACAATTCCATGAAGAATGGGAGACTTACAATCTCACTTACTAGAATTTATGCCTTGAGGGTCAAATTTAGCTCTATGTTAAGCAATCGTAATTGGACTTATGTAGAAGTCACAACTATCTGAGGTCGGACAATAAAAATATAGGTGTTAATGCATGTTAGAGATTTGGTACAAAGAACCAAACTCCTAAAACATACCACACACTAAAATAAAATAGGAGGGACCTATCTCAGTCATACTTGTATTGATTCATCTGACACAAGGTCATTGATGAATCAATTAGCATTTAGATATTAGAGATTTCATTGGTCAGATGAGGGAAATGGGGAAGAATAGGATGAAGATGAATAGGGAGGGGGAAATAAAAACACAAACTGATCATGAGACGAATTTCATCTGATCAAAATCATCCATTCATTTTGGGAGATGAAATGTACATTTCATCAATCCCCTAAATCCAATGGTTTTGATCCAATAAAAGTCAAATCAACCATGACCAAGGGCCAAACAGAAAGTTAAACATCAAAAGACCATAAAAATGACTCAACACAATTTTTAAACATTTAATCAATTAAAAAATGAATTTAAATGCATTTTAATTTGGACAAAACCTCAAATCCCTTCAAAACACCATATAAATGACCAAGGGATTTATCCTAGGTCAAACAAGGTCAAAGGACCTTAGAAAAAAATTCACAATTTTTAGAAACTCAGAAGTATTTTTAAACAATTAAAATAATGCACAAAAAGATTTAATTCATGAAAAATACCGAAAAAATTAATCCAAAAAATAATTTTAATTAAGAATATGGAAGATAAAAATATTTAAAGATTTTTGGATTAAAAATGGATTTATTATGAATTAAACAAAATAAGGCCATTAAATGAAAAAACCGAAAATACCAAAAATCAAGGGTCATCAGATCTCCCTTATTAATTGAGGTGGAAGATCTGATGGCCAAGCGCGCGCTATCCATGATACACCTCAGTCAAAGCATCACACGTGTGGTAATCAAAAGGAAATGCCAAGATTAAAACATTTCAAAGGGATTTGATGGTTTGGAAGATGCCAACGCACCACCGGAGCCCTAGCTCCGGTCATCTTCTTCGGTGGACCTCACCGGACTGGTCCACCACAATACTCCACAAAAATGAAAAGTAAGGACATGGTTTTGACATCAATAAAACCAGAGTCGCCACCGCGCTTTTATTTTTTCCAAAGGAAAAGGGAAAAGTACGAACAAAACCCAAAGATAAGAAGTTTTCAAATCAAAACTAATAAAATGCCAGAGATTACAGGTAAGGGGGTTGGTTGCACAGAGGGAAGGTGTTAGCAGCCAAAGTGTCATAGGTACTCCTAGGGAGCCCTTTTTATTTGTGCATATGTATTTGGTATAAAAGAGGTTTGAGAAAAATAGAGTGTGGGGATGAAAAAAGAATTTATTGATTATATTTTTGTGTTTTATAAGACCTTCAGACTTGTGCCTACGTACCAACATAAAAATGAGGGATCAATACCTCGTAGTTCATGGTAAAAAATTTAAAATGAGTGAATTTCTTTTAATAAAAATTTTAAGAGAAAAAGGGGCACAAAAGGCCGAAAATTTGAATGAGATTGTTAGTTCTTTTTGTCTTTTGAAATTTTAAGGCAATATGATTAAGTTTATTTACAAGTTCGATTTTAAGAAAAGGAATTTCAAAAATTCAATGGTATAAGGTCAAAGTTTCTATTTGAAATAAGGTGTAAGTTTGAAATCATAAGCAAAGAAAGTTTTTGAAAGGGGGGAGATATTTGAAATTTAAGAAGTGGTAGGAGATGAAGAGGCTATCCTAATCATAAAATTAAAAGTTAAGAGTTGAAAAGATCTGACCAATTGGATGCAATCTAACAGACAAGAATGTCATATAAAAACTCATTTTCCCTTGGACTTTGAATCAATCAATAACCAACAAGCAATTAGCAATATCATACATCATGAAGATCAAGGAATCAAATAAAGATATCCACATCCAAGCAAGCACATCCCAAAGCTAGCCGTCTTCTTTGTCTTCTCATGTAGCAGATGAAATACTCCTTTGATCAACTCAGAAAAAAGCATCAGACATAAGATAAAAATAGCAATTAGCACTAAAACAATGTAGCAGATGAATTCAAATAGAGTTCCACGGCTTGCATCATATGAAGGCTCAATTCTCAATAACTTGGTCTCAAAATGTTGGCATTGACCAAGTCCTTTTTGCACAGGGAATGTTGCCTAATCCTAAGTCCAAAAGTCTAGATCAAGATCAACAATATACCATATATTTTTTTAGCGTTTTTGTTGTTTATTAAGTGTTTTAAGGTCCTAAGACCACAAACAAAAATCAAAATGAACAAACAAATATATACAATAACAAGATGTGGCTCAATTGAGCAAAGTGAAAATGGTATAAACATAAATAAATTTAATGAAATGTAAATGGAAATGAATGATAAATGACTAAAAATTAAATTGCATAAAGTAAATGACTTGAAAAGTAAATCAATATTAATAAGAGTTAGTCAAATGTTAGTCAAGTGTTAGTGGTGTTTTGCTTTTTAATTGATTAAGTCATTCTTTGGAGAACACTCAACCATCCATTCACAAGCATGGATCCTTGAACCAAGACATCTTCCATAGAAAGGAAAAAAGGCCAAGTTTCCACACAATACCATGAAGGATGGGAGACTTACAATATCACTTACTAGAATGATATACCTTTATGGTCAAATTTAGATCAATGTTAAGCAATCGTAATTGGACTTATGTAGAAGTCATAACTATCTGAGGTCGGGAAATAGAAATTTAGGTGTTAATGCATGTTAGAGATTTGGTATAATGAATCAAACTCCTAAAACATACCACAGACTAAAAGAAAAGATCGAGAGGGATGAGTCTATCTCATCCATACTTGTATTGGTTCATCTGATACAAGGTCATTGATGAACTAATTAGCCTTAGGACATTTGAGATCTCATTTGTCAATGAAAGGAATGAGAAAGAATAAGGATGAAGATGAAGGGGGATGGGAAAGAGAGAAACACAAATTGGTCATAGGAGGAATTTTATCAAATTAAAATCATTCATTCATTTTGGGAGATGAAATGTACATTTCATCAATCCCCCAAATCCAATGATTTTAATCCAACAAAAGTCAAATAACCTTGACCAAGGCCCAAATAAATAGTCAAAGATCACAACCATAAAAATGGCTCAACATAATTTTTACACATTTAATCAATTAAAAATCAAATTAAAAATGAATTAAAATACAAATTAAATTGGTCAAAACCTAAAACCTCCTCAAAATACCTAATAAATGGCCAAGAGATTCATCCTAAGTCAAACAATGTCAAAGGACCTTAGACAAAAAATTTCATGATTTTTGAAAAGTCATAAGTATTTTTAAACAATTAAAAATATGCACAAAAGCATTTAATTCATGAATAATATCAAAATTAATCCAAAAAATATTTTTAATTCAGAAAATGAAAGAGGAAAATATTTAAAGATTTTTGGTGAAAGTCCCATATTTTTTGGATTAAAAATGAAATTATTATGAATTAAACAAAATAAAGCAATTAAACATAAAATCAGAAATTAAAAGGAAATTCAAAAAAATAAGGGTCACCAGATCTCTCTCATTAATTGAGGTGGCAGATCTGATGGCCAGAAGTGCGCATTCCACCAACACTTGAGTCAAACACGTGGCATGGTTGGTAATCACATTGGATGATCAAGATTAGAACGTGGAGGGAAGATCTGATGGATAGGAGCAAGCCACCACACCACCGTAGCTAGGGCCCAGGTTGTCTTCTCGGGTGGACCTCACCGGACTGGTTCACCACCAACCACCATAAAAATGAAAAACAAGGACATGGATTTAAAGAAAAAATGCTCAGGAGCTCGAATCTGGCCTCAATTTTCTTCAATTCCAAGTATATCAAGAGATATAAGGATTTGAATTTTGAGGATCATGAATAGAGTTACTTCGTTTTGACCTCAAAGCAACTTAATCTTGTTCCCTACATTGGTAGGACTTCAGCCAACCAAAAATCCCAAAGAATAATGAAGAATTGAGAGAGAATCAAAGAGATGAAAATTCTGAAAAATTACCTTTGAAAGAGCTTTGACCTTGCTTGATCTTGATTACAATTGTCCTTGGCTTGGTTTCAGAAGCTTGTAGGAGGTGACTAGGATCACAAAAAAGCTTGGACTCTTGGAGTTTCAATCTCAAAACAAAATGAGAATTGAAGCTCGATTTTCAAATGAAAACCTTCAAGATTATCCTTTAATGGTGAGGGTTTAGATTGCAGGTTTAAAGCTTGGGCATGAGGTCTTCAATTCTGAGCCATGAGGGTTGTATTTATAGCGAATGTGATTCATTTCCACACACTTCCAAATTTTTCCAAATTTAGCAATTTGCATTGCATGCTTGCATGGGCGTGTGATAGGCCCATCAAGTGATGTATTCAGGTCCAAAAGTGCTTGTGTACAATGCTGAAATCATATCATGTAGCCATGCATTTTAATTTGAAATGTGAAGGTGAAATCCATTCAAATGGTCCCTTGAAAAGAACCTCGTGTGCAAGTCCTTCATTTCTTTTACAAATGAGGTGATCTAGGACTTTTTGGAAAGGTGAGATCAAGGGGAACAACTTTAATGTTGAACATGTTTCCATTTGAAGCTTGGATCAAGATGAATTTTGAGGTGGAAGTTTGGAAAATCAAACATATTTGAAAAGTTTCTAAGTATCAAGCCAAATGTTCACTTCTTCCACCTTGAACAACATTTGTTATGAACTTCAAATGGGAAACGTTCCTTCATCAAAATTGTAGCTCTTTCTAAACTCTTCAATTTGGTAAGAAATTTGACCTCATTTGGATTTGGCATGAAGGAGTTATGCATTTTAGAAGTTGAGGAAAATCACTTGTTCAATGGTAATGGCCCAAAATGACCTATAATGTTTCCTCTTGGCACATGCATTCGCAAGTTGAATTTGAACTTATTCCAAACATAAAATTTGAAAAAGTAATCTAGAATTTGATCATGTAACTTGAATGGCTTTCATATCATAAGAATTGAGAAAGTTATGGTCCTTATAAGTTGACCTCCTAACTAGGGTTCAGACAAAATGACCTATAATCATTCACCATAAAAAATGACTTTCCAAGAAAAATTGTCTCTTAACTTAAACCTGAAAGTTGTTTGGAATGTCATGAGGAGTAACTTTAATCTTGGAATCATTTTCATATGATAATAATTGTAGGATATAGGGTCTAGGGAACCCCAGTTTTGACCAGTTAACTTTCTCTGGTCAACCACCATGAACCATCTTGAAAACTTGACATTCTATTGATATTTGGGACTCATGGAGGATCATATATGTCTAAGATGATGTAATATGAAGTATACCTTGAAATATTAATTCAAATGTTGAAGAAACTTTTCGAGGAAGTCACACAAGATACCTAGATGAATTAGGGCTTCCAAGGCAAACAAGCTTCAAACACTTGATGATTTATAGATAAAAATGATATGTGAAGATCATGGGGACCCATATATGATGTCTAGAACCAATTTTAACCATTTATTGACTGATATCCTTGCATTGAGGGTCTTAAACCCTAGATATGAGCTTGATGAGGCCTTGGTGAATGCACACACTACCTACAAAGCTATACATGGACATATTTTTGGTATTTTTGTTAGAAAATAATGAAAAATAAAGCATGATACAATCAAATGTGCTTGGTGACCTCTCCCAATGCAAACCCAATCAATGAAGGATAAGGAGGATGCCAAGGTGTTATCCCAAAGTCAATGCATATGATGAGATGACATAAGGGATCTTAGGGCCAAAATTTGGGTCTTACAGCTGCCCCTAATTAAGGACATTCTAATTAAGGATGTGAAGGTTAAAATCTTCATATCGACTCAGTAGAATGAACTTAAATAACAACATATAGAAACAAATATTGGTCTCTAAGAGACCTCATGATGCATATGGTATGAATGTTAAAAGTAATCTTTGTGGGGAAAATATTGCCACAAAGGAAAAGAATCCGGAGAGACTAAAAGTCCACGGGAGCATAATGCATTCCATAGAGAACACTCACTTGGGACACAGACACTCTGGGGGATAAGCGGTTATGCATAGGTCAGGCTACGACTTAAAAACTATTGAGGATACGAGAGGAATTTCCATGAAAATAAATCAATGGAATGACTCGGTTAGGGGAATAAGGAAAAATCTGCGGGGGAAATGGGTAAATCAGAACAAAGCTGAAATACTCGAGCCAAACTCAACTAGGGAAGAATGAACTTCAAAATAGGAGTACCAAAAGTATATTATTTATTACCAGTTACTGGGTAAAGATAATGTACTCTGATAGAGGGACATCCGTTACCGATTAGGGTAAACATATCAAGGATGCCTCGCTGAGAAAAATGAGGTATATTCGTTACCGGTTACTGGGTAAGAATAACCTGCTGGGAAAAATATCAAATAGGGTTTACAACTACCGGTTACTGGGAAGAAGACCAAAAAAGAGAATATCTGTCATTGGTTAAAGTGAACATATCAAGGATAAACTCAAAGGAAGAATATCCGTCATCAGTTAGGATGAACATATCAAGGATAGACTGTCGGACAAAAATAGGAATTACATCTATCAATTACGGGATAGAATACCAAAGAGAGAATATTTGTCATCGGTTAGGATGAATATATCAAGGATAGACTCAGTAGAGGAAAAGCAGGATTTACAACTACCTGTTACTGGGAAGAAGACCACAAAGAGGAGAAAATCCGTCAACGGCTAAGATGATTATATCAAGGATTAACTCTCTGGGGAATGAAATAGGGCTTACAACTACCTTTTTACTGGGTAGAAAACCACAAAGGGAGAATATCTGTCATCGATTAGGATGAACATATCAAGGATAGACTACCTGGGGAAACATGATAACGAATCCGCTGGGGAAAATAAAGGAAGTAGATTACATTTTACTGGGTATTGGGCAAAAGTAATGTACTCAAAAATCGAGAAGAAAATTACCAGTTACTGGGTAATAAACTTTTGAGGGACCAGAAAATATCCATCTAGGTAATAACTAGAAAGAAACGATCAAACAAAAGACTCAACCCAATGAGGATATATCTCAAGGGGAGTGGTTTCATCTAGGTATTAACTAGAGAGGAAACTGAAATAATAGTCATCCACGAGGAAATAACTCAGTGGGGAATAAGAAAGGTTAAACTCTTTCTACTTAAGGGGATGACACTCTACAATTGAAGGAGGACAGACGCACCAAATCTGCATGGGGAAATGATATCCTCGAAGTAGGGGATCAGAATAAAGAAATCAAATGCAATAAAATGCGCAATTAAATATCAGATGTTGTGTTTTCATGCATGAATATGTATGTATATGATTATAATTATGCCGACAAACAATCACAAAAGATACAAATATTCGAGATTTGAATCACCGCTGCAACACTCGGCTAATCTCAACAAGATGGAAACACCAACTGGAGAAAAATATTGGGGATGAATATAAATCATTTGTCTCTAAAAAACTCAATCTTGGTTGGGGAAAGAGACAATATCTGCTGAGGATTCAAGTTGTCAACTCTACAGGGAATTTTAGGTCAACACCATATCAAATGGGAGACAACCTCGCAGGGGACCAAATCAAATACTATTCAGAATCAACACTGTCGTATCTGAAGATGAAATCCGTTGGGGAGTACAAGAGATAAAACTTTGCACGGAGGATCTAGGCAAACTGCTAAGGATGTGAGCCTACAACTCAGTTGGGGAAAAAGTTTACAAAAGGGACCGATCACCAGCTCAACTCTACTAGGGATAAATAATGGTTATTTGGGAAAAATGACCAAACCAACTGCTTAGGGAAGACCAACAAGACTTCGTATTGTCAAGACTTACCTGTTCTCGGACTGTTGTTGATATTCCTTGTTGAAATCGATTGTTCTTAAGATAATTGCTTTTATATTCCTAAGAAAACATGATTTTTATTTATTAATTTATTTCAAGATTATCATCATAAAAATTCAATTTTATTTAGCTTAAAATAAATAAGACTAGAAATAATTGAATAAAAAACCTCAACTTTATTTAATAGGATGGTAGCCTGTAAATGACAAGACTCCATAGATCTTTACAAAAGTTGAAAAATGGTAATTTATATGGAAAAGGGCTACATTGAATAAAATGATCACTACTCTCCATATCCACTTCAATATCCAAGGTGCTCTTAGCTTCGGTTGAGAATGACGAATCAGAATCAAACGACTTGCTCAGAACTACTCCAATGATCAGGACTAACCGAATGCAATTACCTGCCATAATCCCTAATTTTTGCCTAGATTACCCCAAGGTGGGGTGCTCAATATAGCGGGATAAATTTTATGTTTTATGTCTCTAACTTTTTCCTGGATCACCCTTTCGGATTTTCAATCCACCGAGACTCTCATTTTTGTCTAAGCCGCCCTTTCGGGTTTTCAACTTAGTGAGCTATTCGTTTCTTTTTTAGGCGAAGTATTTCTTTACTGCATCGACGTTCACAGGACAAGTGAACTCTTCACCATCCATAGTTATAAGAATCAAAGCACCACCTAAAAAGGCTCTCTTCACAACATATGTGCCTTCATAATTAGGAGTCCATTTTCCCCTAGCATCAGGTTTAAAAGATAAAATTTTCTTGAGCACAAGGTCACCTTCTTTGAACACACGAAGCCTGACCTTCTTATCAAATGTATTCTTCATTCATTGCTTATATAACAGACCATGACACATGGCAGTCAATCTCTTATCTTCAATCAAATTCAGTTGATCATATCTGGTCTGGCACCATTCAGCTTTTGTTAACTTAGCTTCCATCAAGACACATAATGATGGGATCTCAACCTCTATTGGGAGCACAACTTCCATGCCATAAACGAGAGAGAAAAGGGTTGCCCCTGTTGAAGTGTGGACGGATGTAAGGTACCCATGCAAAGCAAATAGGAGCATATCATGCCAATATTTGTAGGTTACCACCATTTTCTGATTGATCTTCTTGATGTTCTTATTCACTGCTTCAACAACCCCATTCATCTTGGATCTGTAGGGAGAAGAATTATGGTGTGCAATCTTGAAGTCTTTGCAAAGAGCTTCAACCATATTATTGTTCAAGTTTGATCCATTATCAATAATGATCTTACTTGGCACACCATAACGGCATATAATCTGATTCTTGATAAACCTCAGAACAACCTGCTTGGTTACATTTACGTATGATGTCGCTTCAACCCACTTTGTGAAGTAGTCAATAGCCACCTGAATTAAACGATGTTCGTTCGAAGATTTGGGCTCAATCATATCAATTCCCCACATAGAGAAGGGCCATGGAGAGGAAATGACATTCAACATTGTCGAAGGAACATGAATCTTATCTGCATAAATTTGACACTTGTGGCATTTCTTCATAAACTTGCAACAATCAGATTCCATTGTCAGCCAATAGTAACCTGCTCTCAACATCTTCTTTGCCATAGCATGTCCACTGGAATGAGTACCAAAGGAACCTTCATGGACTTCAGTCATCAACATGTCTGCTTCGTGTCTATCCACGCATTTGAGCAAAACCATGTCGAATTTTCTCTTGTAAAGCACATCACCATTCAAGTAGAAGTTTCCAGCTAATCTTGTCTTTTTATCTTCTAAAGATGCCCCAAACGGGTAAACCTGACTTTGGAGGAAACATTTGATATCATAATACCATGGCTTTTCATCTTTAACTTCTTCAACAGCATACACATGAGTTAGCCTATCAGGACGCATCACAGTCAAATTTGGAACTTCATTCCAAAATTTCACCATAATCATTGAAGTCAACGTTGCAAGAGCATCTGCCATCCGATTTTCATCTTGAGAGATATGATGAAACCCAACCTTTATAAAGAAAGTTGAAATCCTCCTCACATAGTCTCTATATGGTATCAAATCGGGTTGATTCATCTTCCATTCACCTTTGATCTGATTGACAACCAAAGCTGAATCTTCATAGACGTCAAGATACTTGATTCTGAAATCAATGGCCTCTTCAAGCCCCATAATGCAAGCTTCATACTCAGCCATATTGTTTGTACACTTGAAAGTTAATCTAGCTGTAAACAGAAAATAGGTGCCTTGAGGAGTAATAATGACTGCCCCAATGCCATTATCATACGAATTAACAACTTCATCAAATACCATGCCCCAACGGGAACTAGGTTCTGGCCCTTATTCAAGCAATGGTTCATCACAATCTTTCATCTTCAAGTAAAAAATCTCTTCGTCGGGAAAATCATAATATACTGACTGATAATCTTCAATCGGTTGGTGAGCCAAGTGGTCAGCCAAGACACTACCTTTAATCGATTTTTAAGATCGGTACTCATACTCAGATAACAACATCTGCCAACGAGAAATTCTCCCAGTTAAAGCAGGTTTCTAAAAAATGCACTTGATTGGATCCAATTTAGATATCAACCAAGTAGTATGATTCAACATATATTGGCGCAGACGCTTAGTAGCCCAAGCCAATGCGTAACAAGTGTTTTCAAGCATAGAATACCGAGTCTCATAGTCAGTGAACTTCTTACTGAGGTAGTAAATTGCATATTCTTTCTTCCCAGATTCGTCTTGCTGACCAAGAACACAACCCATACTTTCTTCAAGCATAGTCAAATACATGATCAAAGGTCTTCCTTCACCTGGCGGAGACAGAAATGGAGGCTCAAGCAAATATTCTTTGATACCGTCAAAAGCTTTCTGGAAATCTTTGGTCCATTCACAAGACTGATATTTCCGAAGAATCTTGAAAATAGGCGCACCTGTGGCAGTCATATGCAATATAAATCTTGAGATATAGTTCAAGCGGCCAAGAAAACCTCTAACTTGCTTTTCAGTTTTTGGTGTATGCATTTCTTGTATTGCTTAACCTTGGCAGGATCAACTTCAGTACCTTTCTCACTGACAATAAAGCCCAACAACTTACCAGAACGAACACCAAAAGTACATTTATTGGGATTCAAGCGGAGTTTGTACTTCCTCAAACGCTCAACATGTTCTTCTTCATCAATTGATTTGGCAATCATATCATTAACATAAACTTTAATCTGATTATGTATCATATCATGAAAAAGAGTGGTCATACCTCTCTGGTACGTTGCACCAACATTCTTTAAACCGAAAGGCATCACTATATAATAGAATGTTCCCCAGGGTGTAATGAATATGGTATTCTCCATATGTTCAAGTTCCATCTTGATCTGATTATAACCGGAAAATCTGTCCATAAATGAAAAGACTTTGAATTTAGCTGTCTTTTCTACCAACATATCAATGTGTGGTAGAGGAAAATCATCTTTCAGACTAGCTTTGTTCAAATCTCTATAATCAACGCACATGCGTACTTTTCCATCTTTCTTAGGAACAGACACAATATTGGCCACCCACTGCAGATACTCGGAGGTAACAAGAAAACCACCGTCAATCTACTTTTGCACTTCCTCTTTGATCCTTACGGCCATATCTTTACTGCCATATGAATCTGCTTTTACACTTCCTCTTTGATTGTTATAAGAAAACCATCATAGACATTGTTTGTTCTCCATAAAAGTAGGCGTCTGAGGCAAGTGCGAAATAAACCACTTGTACAGAAGAGGAACACATCACACAATCGTTCCACCACCTTTAGAATTCCTTACATGCAAAGAGAAGTACAAATCACCTAACATAGTAGGCATAGGATTCTTAATCAAGAAAGGTCTAATGGCGTTAACATCAACAAAACCGTCAATGTTAGGGAACAAAGCCAAACCATAGATGAGCAATAAAAAGATGGATTCAAAATAATCCACACTACCGGCTTGAGCAAAGGCAGTAGCTTCCTTGATGAGGAACTCAAAAGTCAACCCAAAATAAAAAGATCGATTCAAAATCATCCACACTACCGGCTTGAGCAAAGGCAGTAGCTTCCTTGATGAGGAACTCAGAAGTCTACCCAAACATTCATTCTTTCTTCGCCCAATGAGCCTCAATCTCAGACTTCTTCAGATGAAGGGCTTCAGCTATAAGATAAGATCTGGGAATCTCCTCCAATCCACTAAAAGGCACTTTGTCGGAAACAGGTATTCCCAAGAGATGGGCATACTCCTCCAACGTAGGCACAAGCTGATAATCGGGGAAAGTGAAGCAATGGTAGAGAGGGTCATAGAACTGAACCAATACACTCAAGAGTCCTTCAACCACATCATCATACAATATAGACAGAAGCTTCCCATGATATTGCTTGAACTCCAAGGGATCTAATACTAAAGATGATAGCTTCCTTAACTCTTTCAAGTCGGGACATCTGAAACTGTACTTCTTAGTGTTCCTTCGTCCATAATCCATGGTCTAAAAATATTTGCAAATAAGACCTCAGTTCCTTGAAATTATTGTGTGATGAATGTTATGATGCGCATGAATGCATGAATGCAACAATTACAAATAAGGGATCACACACAAGGCAAACAAATAAAGGTCAAGGGATGAATTGAGTCATTATCAAGAGCAATCATCCATTTTGGTGGATTATGGTTTTCACCTTATCAATACCTAAGTTCCATTGATATTGACAAGACTTGATTGGATCAACCAAGAATCAAGGGTTTGTTGTGAGTCACGAGCATGGAGTTTGGTTAAGAACCATCCCAAAGGAGTGTACTAAGGATAAAACATATAGATCATGTTCTAAAAAGTTCCCATAGTCTTAATTCCATCTATCGGATATTACAGGTTAGGATGACTGACTCATCAACCCATAATATTCTCAAGAGAAACTCGTCTGAGTGTAGTATTGTGTAACAACTGTTATCAAGTCTACACTTGAACAGTCTCCGCACTATGTCCTAGATAGGCCAAGATGGGTTAAATGTTCTACGATCCTCAGCTTCTCGGACCCCAAATCAGAGTAAGTAATGCTTAACCACAAATAACTTGTGTGACATCAATAACTCCAAAAGGGTCACCATTGAGTAGATGGGTCTCAAGCCAACTTGCTAAGGACTACTCCACACAAGTCGAACATGACTATACCATCCTCCTATCTTAAGTGCACTCAAGTTCGGGTTAGAACATATCTCACCACTCAGAGATCACCAAGCACAACATGCAGATTATATCATACAAACAAATATACATACATCAAATATACAATTCTATACACACAAAAAGGTAGGTTAAACCCACTGGGGACTACTCCTCAGTAGAGTCGCCACTTAATTTATGTAGCTGTAAATTCATGACCATTAAGCTATGGATAAACTTAACATCAATAAAACCAGAGTCGCCACCGCGCTTTTATTGTTTCCAAGGGAAAAGGGAAAAGTACGAACAAAACCCAAAGATAAGAAGTTTTCAAATCAAAACTAATAAAATGCCAGAGATTACAGGTAAGAGGGTTGGTTACACAAAGGGATGGTGTTAGCACCCAAAGTGTCCTAAATACTCCTAGGGAGCCCTTTTTTGTGTGCATATGTATTTTGTACAAAATGATGTTTGCAATAAATAGAGTGTGGGGATGAGAAAAGAATTCATTAATTAAATTTTTGTGTTTGACAAGACCTTCAGACTTGGGCTTACGTCCCAATATAAAATGAGGGATCAAAACCTCGTAGTTTGTGGTATCAATTTCAAAGTGAGTGATTTACTTTTAACAAAATTTTAAGTTTAAGAAAGGCACAAAGGGCCTAATAGGTTTGAATGAGTGTTAGTTCTATTTTTCTTTTGAAATTTTATGTCAATATGATTAGATTCATTTACAAGTTTGATTAGGAAAAGAAGTTTGAAAATGAAATGATCTAAAGTCAAAGTTTCTATTTTGCAAGATGGTCTAAGTTTAGAAATCACAAACAAAGAAGATTTTAAAGGAGGGAGAGATTTGAAATTAAAGAAATGGGGAGGGGATGAAGAGACTAATCCTAAGCAAAATTTAAAAGTTGAGAGTTGAAAAGATCTGACCAATGGGATGCAATCCAATAGACAAGAATGTCATATAGAAACCCAATTTTCCCTTGGACTTTAGAATCAAGAAATATCAATATACACATAGCAAGATGAAGAACAAGGCATCAAATAAAGATAGCCACATCCAAGCTAGCAACTTCATGATCTTCTTCATAATCTCTCATGTATCAGATGACATACTCCTTGAATAGCTCAGAATAGTGCATTAGACACAAGTTCAAAATAACAGCTTCAACAAGATCATGTAGCAGATGAACTCAAAAGGGATCTCAATACTTGCATCAGATGAAAGTTCACTTCACAAGCACTTGGTTTCATGAAAGTTGGCATTGACCAAGTCCTTTTGCATAGGGAGTGTTTCCTAATTCTAATTCCAATGTCTCAGATCAAATCCAATAGTCCACACAAACATTTTTTAGGGTTTTTGTTGTTATTATGTACATTAAGGTCAAAAGACCACAAACACAAACAAGTATATACAATCACAATATAATCACAAAGTATGGCTCAAGTGAGCAAAATGAAAATGGCATTAAAGTAAACAGGTTAAATGGTATGAATAATGGTGAATGAATAAATACTTAAATTTAAAGAGCATAAAAATAAATGGCTTGAAATTAAATGTTAGTTGTTAGTTGATTAGAAGTTAGTATTGCTTTTGTTTTTGATGTTTGAGTCATTCTTTGGAGAACACTCAACCCACTATTCACAAGCATGGATCCTTGAACCAAGACATATTCCAAAGGAAGGAAAAAAGACCAAGTTTCCACATAATACCATGAAAGAGGGGAGACTTACAATCTCACTTACTAGAATGATATGCCTTTTTTGTGTCAAAATTTAGCGATATGTTAAGCAATCGTAATTGGACTTATGTAGAAGTCACAACTATTTGAGGTCGGGCAATAAAATTTTGGTTTTAATGCATGTTAGAGGCATGCTATAATGACCCATGCTCCTAAAACATACCACACACAAAAAGAAATGACAAAAGGGTGGACCTAATCCCTTCCATACTTATGTTGATTTTGCAATCAACTAGCCTTAGGATATAGAGATATCATAGGCCAATGAAATGGATGGAGAAAGAATAGAATTGAGATGAAGAGGGAGAGGAAATGGAATCAACACACGTCAAATGAGGACTTTTATCAAATTAAAATCATTCATTCATTTTGGGAAATGAAATGTACATTTCATCAATCCCCCAAATCCAATGATTTTGACTCAACAAAGTCAAATCAACCTTAACCAAAGACCAACAACATAAGTCAAACTCAACAAGTCAATGCAAATAGCTCAACATAATTTATTTGCAATTAAACAATTAAAAATCAATTAAATAATGCATTAAATTAAATTATGGTTGGTCAAAATCCTAAAACCTCATCTAAACACCAAAGAAATAGCCATGAGATTTATCATAGGTCAAACAAGGTCAAAGGACCTTGGAGAAAAAGTTTCAATATTTTTTGAAACTTAAAACTATTTTTAAACAATTAAAAATATGCACAAAAACAATTAAATCATGAAAAATATTAATAATGATCTAAAAATAATTTTAATTCAAAAAATGAAGTAGGAATTTATTTAAATTTTTTTGGTGAAAGTCTCATATTTTTTGGATGAATATTAAAATTAATATGAATTAATGAAAATAAGTCAAATAAAATGAAAATCAGAAAATGTTAAAGTGGATCTCAACTCGCGTTCCATAATGGACATGAGTCAATGCGTTGCAGGGATGGTAATTAAAACCAACTCGTGAGATTAAAATGTTTGAAAGGATCATATGGTTCAGAAGCGTGCCAATACACCGCCGGAGCTACAGCTCTGGTCTTCTTCTCCGGTGGACCTCACCGGGCTGGTACACCCTCAACCATCACCAAAATAAAAAAGGAGGACATGAATTTAAAGTAAACATGCTTAGGACCTCGAGTCTGGCCTCAATTTCATCTAACTCCAAGTATATTGAAAGATACAGGGAGTTGAAATTTGAGGATCATGATCTGAGTTGCTTCGATTTGACCTCAAAGCAACTCAATCTTGTTGCCTACATTGGTAGGACTTCAGACAACCAAAAATCAAGAAGAATTATAGAGAATTGAGTGAGAATCGAAGATATGAAAAAAGGAGAAAATCACCTCCACTGCAGGTTCAGATGGTCACGGTCTTGCTTCCAATTTCACTTAGCCTTACTCTGGACACTTGATGGAATGAAAATGAATCAAAAAGGAAGCAGGACTCTTGGAGATTTGATTCTCAAAATAGTGAAGATTCAAACTCAATTTTCAATGGAAATCCTCAAGGTTATCCTTTGAATGAGAGGGTTTGGGTTTGGGGATTCAAAGCTGGTGCGCAAGGGTCCTTAATTCTGATCATGGAGGGTTCTATTTATAGACGAAGCACTTGATAATTGCACATTCTTTCAAAACTCCAAAAATAACAATTGCCTTTATATGGATGCATGGGTGTATAACAGGCCCATGTAATCATTCCTTCAGGTCCAAAATCGTGTACAAACATTGTTGAAGTCATGTTAACAAGCCATGCAATTGTGTAAGAGAATGGAAGTTCAATTATGTCAAATGGTGATCCAAGTTCAAGCCATGCGTAAGTCACTCATACTATGCCCAAATGGGATGAATTTGGACTTTTTGGAAATTTTAGATCAAGAGGAACAACTTTCATGTTGAACACTTTTTCATTTGAAGCTTGGATCATGATAAATTTTGAGGTGGAAGTTTGGAAAATCAAACATATCAAAAAAATTCTAAGTGTCAAGCCATATGTTCACTTCTTCCACCTTGGCTAACTTTTTGTATGAGCTTCAAATGAGAAAACTTCCTTTATCAAAGTTGTAACGATCTCAAAGTCCTTCAAAATGGTCACAAGTTTTACCTTATTTGGATTTATTATGAAGGCGTTATGCATTTTAGAAGTTGAGGAAAATCACTTGTTCAATGGCATTGGTCCAAAATGACCTATAATGTCTCCTCATATCACATGCATTTAAAAGTTTAATTTGCTCTTCCTCTAAACATAAATGTTGAATTATACACCTTGCATTTGATCATGCAACTTTAATGGCTTTCATCTCATAAAAATTGAGCATGTTATGGTCTTGGAAAGTTGACCTTCAAATTAGGGTTTAGACAAAATGACATATAATCTTTCACCATAAAAAATGACTTTCCATGAAAAACTAGATCTAGACCTAAACATGAAAGTTGTTTGGAATGTCATTTATAGTAACTTTTCTCTTGGAATCATTTTTATATGACAAAAAGTGTAGGAGATAGGGTCTAGGGAACCCCAGTTTTGATTAGTTGACGTCCTCTGGTCAACCACCATGAACCAACTTGCTAGCTTGCTATTCTCTTGCCTTTTGGGACTCATGGAGGATCATATATGCATAATATGATTAAATGTGAAGTATTCCTTGAAATATTTTATCAATTGTTGAAGAAGCTTGTTGAAGAAGTCACATAAGATACCCAGTTGAATTAGGATTTCCAAGGCAAGCCAACTTCAAACTCTTGATGATTTCTTGATCAAAATAATATGTGGAGATCATCGGGACCCATATATGATACTTAGAGCAACATTAAACCAATCTTGATTGAACTCCTTGCAATGAGGGTCTCAAACCCTAGATATGAGCTTGATAGATCAAAGGTGAGCATGTGCACTACCTACAAAAAGAGTCAAACTATACAATAACATATTTTTGGTATTTTGGTTAGTAAATGATAAAATACAAAGTATGATACAATCAACTTGGTGCTTGGTGATCTCTCCTAATGCAAACCCAATGAATGAGGGATAAGTAGGATGTCAAGGTATGATCTTAATACTAATGCATATGATGAGAATATCATGAGGGATCTTAAGGTCAAAAAATTGGGGTTTTACAGCGGGCATTCTGGCTTCAACGACAATCTATGCTCCACAATCTTAGAATCGACACCAGGCTTGTCTTGATAGAACCAAGCAAACATATTAGAATATTCTCGAAGAAGATCAATCAACCCCTTCTTAGCTTCTGGACACAGTTAAGACCCAACCTTGACTTCCTTCACATCATCTATAGAACCCAAGTTGACTAGTTCAATCTACTCTTCGAACGGATGAATGGCTTTTTCCTCATGCTCAAGTAAACGAGATAATTCATCAGATACTTCTT
Organism: Lathyrus oleraceus; assembly: GCF_024323335.1. Taxonomy (NCBI): domain Eukaryota; kingdom Viridiplantae; phylum Streptophyta; class Magnoliopsida; order Fabales; family Fabaceae; genus Lathyrus; species Lathyrus oleraceus. The sequence continues at coordinate 149,690,804 of NC_066582.1, read as the reverse complement.
CATCATCAGTCTCTTCCTCAACTTCAAACACAAGGAAATCAAATTTTGGAGAGGGAGTAGGATCATTGTATTCAATGGGTTTGAGAATCAACCTGCATAATGATTTGATATTTTGATTTTAGAGAAGTGAATTGTGACCAAATATTCTGAAGATGGAAGATTATTATTTATTCATGTTTTTTGTGATTACCATTTTCAGAAAAGCAAAAAGTAAAAATAAAACATCATGGATGTGGATGAATAAAATCGTATTTTATTGATGATAATAGAAATTCCCAACAAAGTTCACTTCTCCCTTAGGCATAGGATAAGGATTTTTTCTTAAAAAAATGAAAAACAAATTACTTAGAGCGATGAATAACAATAGGAACATCAACAACAACCCAATTGTTGCAAGTCTGGCCATGCGTCTAAAAGTTGGCGCAAGTTTCGTCTTCATCGTCACCATCCTCAATCACAGCAGCTGAGTGTTGATCATTCCCATGAATAAACCCTCCACTATGGAAAATCGGTTGCATAACTTCAGTTTTTATGTTGAACGGTGTAACACCCCAAAATTTGCCCTCCTTATTCACGCATTCATTTTTAGGTCATTTAACATTAGATACATTGCATTTCATCATGTCAATTGGGATTAGCTCCAAGAAGCTTGAACATCATCCAGGACACTTTGTGGGTTCTATTTAGATGATCAGTCAACACAAGAGAAAGACTTGAGTTACCTTCAACAGGGGTCTATTCGTCAGTCAAAACGTTAATCTTGAAGGAGCAAAGGTTTGTTCATGAGCTGTCATGCTCGCTAGGCGAAGCCCACGTGTTATGCAAATAAATAAATAATAATAATAATAATTAATTAATTAATTAAATAAATAAATAAATAAATAAATAAAATATAATAGAAAAATCTTGGACTTGGACCTCTCTCATTTGAGCCCACAAAGCCATGAAAATCAGGTTATAAAAGAGGGAGAACAGACAGAAAAAGGAAGAGAAGCAAAATACTCTGAGGTTTCCTTGGAACAAAACCCTGGACAAAACCTGGAGAGAAACCTAGACAGAGAGAGTGAGAATTAATCTGCAGCAACCTCCAGGCAACTCTGAAAGGTTCATTCTGACTCACACACTTTCAGCTCAAGCAAACCCTAACATTGGTTTGCAAATCCAGTTGTGCCATTTGATTTCAACCGATATCTTCAATCAGGTTTGCCCTCATTCCCATTACCTTTATACTCTTAATTTGGATCACCTGAATGTGTGAGGTAACATTAGGTTTTTGCCCACGGGTTTATAATTATGTATGAATGTATAAATAATGCTTTGAATGCTTAATCGTTTAATTTCTGAAGTGTATGCCACAGGGTTTGAGGTTTCTGAAACCATACTGTTATCCATGAAAAAAATGCTTATCGTGTTTCACTAACCCTTTTGTTGAGTTTTTGTGAGGGCTCACATACTCTTGCAGGGATGGTTTGCCTGGTGTTCCACTTTATTTGTAGGATACCGCCTGGAGGTTTCATTCCGATTACATGTACTGACTCACTTTCTTTGATGGTGTTAGCTTGGGAGGATCTCAGGGTTTCCTTGTTCCGTTAATTACTGTTACTTCGGATCTTTATCCGTGTGGTACTATTACATTTTCCCGTATTTTTACCGCTTTCTTAGCTGGAAGACCTCGATAGGAGGCAATGTTTTGTGTGTTTACTTTATGCAGGTTCCTTCGTCTAGGATTTCCCTTTTGCATGAGCATCCCTAACCCTACCAAATCATTGATTTTTCTTCTCCTAAGAACATGTTAACTCCTTCTACTACAGGCGAGTAAGTCTTCAAAGGTCGAGCATCCGGTAGATTGCGTAGTAACGTCGTTCGTCCAAAACCCAATCCATAACCCCGTAGTTAGCCGAACTACGGCTTGCTCTGATTCTCATTCCAGATGAGATGCGTAGGCATAAGACGCGATGTCTTAGCGAGCACAATTACCCTTAACCCCTAGGTAGCCGAGCTACGAAGACTCTGATTCTCATATTCATATGAGATACGTATGCAGTGGATGCGACATCCGTGCGAGTCATTTTCTTTTGACCCCTTTTTTTTTAGTAAATAACACATTAGATAAACCCACACCCTTTAGACAAGAACTACAAAAGTGGATCCCGTAGAGTACTACGGATGCGTAGGAGTGCTAATACCTTCCCTTCGCATAATCGACTCCCGAACCCAAGATTTGGTTGCGAGACCCTGTCTTGTCCTTTCCTTTTTCAGGGTTTACTTCGAGCGTTTCCTTTCCCTCCTTTGGGATAAATAACGCACGGTGGCGACTCTCCTGTCTTTCTTCGCCGGTTGTTTTTTTTTGCATTCCATTTTTCAGGTTGCGACAGCTGGCGACTCTACTGGGGACCCGGTTTCCCTAAGCGAGTCCCTCCTAGCTTTTGTAGGTTATTTGTTTATTGGGTGTTTATTCTTTTGTACAGTTATTTATCTTTCAGCATTTACCTGCTTTATTGCATTGTGTACATATGACTGCCGTATCTGCTGGTTCTGTTTGTGAGATGAGTTCCATACCCGGACTCGAGTGCAATTAAGATAGGAGAATGGAATAGTCTTGTTGACTTGTGTGGAGTTATTCCTTAGCAAGTTGACTTGCAAGCCCATTCACTTGGTGGAGGTCATGTTGAGATCAATAATGTCACACAAGTAAGTTGTGGTTAGACATTACTTTTTCCAATATAGACCTTAGAAGCCAAGGACCTTAGTTTACCAAACCCATCTTGGCCTATTCGTAGGACGTAGTGCGAAAGTCGTTCAAGTGTAAGATTTGATACGATTGTTACGCGATACTACACTCATAAGAGTCTCTCTTGAGAATATTTTTGGAATACGAGTAGTCGTTCCTCCGATAATATCCGAAAGATGGGATTATGACTATGGGAACCTTTTGTAGAACATGTTTGGCAGGTTTAAACTTTAGTACACTCCCTTTGGGTGGTTCTTAACCTAAACTCCATGCTCGTGACTTACAACAAACCCTTGATTTATGGTCGATCCGTTCAGGTATCCTTAATATCAATGAAACTTGGGTGTTGATAAGGTGTAAACCATAATCCACCAAAATGGATGGTTGATATTAAGGATAACATGATCCATCCCATGACCTTTGTTTGGTGTGCTTTGCTTGATCCTCTTAATTTCTCTCCAGGCAGTGCAACCTGACAGATGTTCAAGCGGATCCAGCATCCTGATTGACATGCCATTGCATTGCATAACATCATCTGCATATTTGCATCCAACATCTCATGCTTATTCATTTGCAGGGTATTCCCTTTTTAAGGGGGGGCCTTAAAATCGAATAAGCAGTGCATCGCATACCATACATACTAACCCTTGTTTGTTTTGCAGGTGTCACCGCAGTGTCTAATGTTTGTTCCCTGTTGCAGGCAGTTATTGGTCCCAAGCGAGTTCACAGGTACCCGACAAAGGAAAACCGTCCACGACTAGCAATGGACCAGATACAGAAAGAACTGGCTGATATGCGTGAAAGGATGGATCAGTTCATGACATTGATGACTGGTATGGCAGAAGGCCAGGCGAAGTTGAAGGAATTGGTTGAGCAACCGAGGCCCGATCCAGAGGTGGAAATACCAAGTGCTGAGGGGAACCCTGGTAACCCTGGGAACACTAATAACCCTGTGAACACTGGAAATGCGGGTAACGCAAATGTTGATGGAAACCCGGGTAATGTTGGCAACACGGGAAATGTTGGGAATGGTATTGGCGGAAGGTACAATGTGAATCAAGGGATTCGGATTAACGGGCGCCCCGTTACTGAAGATTGTCAGTATGATCAATTTTCTTTGCACGACGAGGCCCTCGAGACCACTCTCTGTATGGATGAGCTTGCTGAGAAGCTCAAATCTTTGGAGTCTCAAAATTCCTTAGGTTTTGATGTCACCAATCTTGGTCTGGTTCAGGGAGTAAGGATCCCTCACAAGTTCAAACCCCCTACTTTTGAGAAATACAACGGGGCTTCTTGCCCACGCACTCATCTCCAATCTTATTTGGGAAGGTTGGGAGCTCACATTGAAGACGAAAAGCTGTGGATGTACTATTTTGAAGATAGTTTAACTGGAGCTTCTCGTGAATGGTATTCTCATTTGTCTCGTACTACCATCAAGAGCTGGAAAGACTTGGCAGAGGCTTTTGTCAAGCAATATCAATACAACTTGGACATGGCTCCAAATTGGACCTTGTTGCAAGGAATGTCTCAGACTGCCAAGGAAACCTTTAGAGAATATGCTCAGCGTTGGAGACAGATTGCTGCATCCGTCCAACCCCCTATGTCTGAAAGGGAGATGGCGGACATGTTCATGAACACTCTTCAAGGCAATTATATCGAGAGATTGGCTGCTTGCCCATCAATCAGCTTTGCAGAGATAGTGATTGCTGGAGAAAGAATCGAGAGTCTGTTGAAGATGGGCCGAATTCAAGACAACAGTGCTTCCAACTCATCAGTTCCCAAGAAACCGTTTGCTGGTAACGGTCAGCGAAGAAGAGAAGGTGAGACGAGCGTTGTATATGCCGGCAGAGGCAGGGGCGGAGGACGCCCTAATTATTATCAAGATCAAGTGGCCGCAGTCACTATTCCAACACCTGTTCCTCAACCGCAGTATCATCCGCAACAGCAACCCAGATACAACAATCAACAACAAGGAGGTAATCCGGGTCAGCAGAGACACTATCAACAACGTCCAAGGCAGGCGGACCGGGTCATTGAGCCAATCCCAATGCCTTATTCTGTATTACTTCCCAAGCTGATTGACCTGAATCTGGTTACGTTGAGAACTCTGGCCCCACCAGTCGATCCCAACAATCTGCCTAGAGGTTATGATGTCAACGCCAGATGTGCTTTTCACTCCAACGCACCTGGCCATACTACAGATAATTGCAAGGCTCTCCAGCTAAAGGTACAAGATTTGAGAGATGCCCAGGCTATCAATTTTTCTCCAGTTCCTAATGTTGTCCAGAACCCGATGCCAGCCCACGGCGGGCAGAGGATTAATGTTGTTGATAGTGGGGAAACTTTGAATTTGGTTTCTGATGTGACTAAAGTGAAGACTTTGCTATCGGTGGTCAAAGACCGACTCTTGAAAGGACAGATTTTCCCGGGTTGTGGGGAAGAGTGCAGAAATTGTCAAGACGTCGAGAACAGATGTGATAGTTTGAGAAGGGGTATTCAGCAACTGATAGATGAAGGTTGTCTTCAGTTCGATCAGACTCGTCCAGTGAAGAATGATGTGTCGACAGTAACGTTTTATTTCACTCCTGAAGAAATATATGTTCCCGAGAGACCCGTTCCGACAACAATATATTTCCCAGAAAGTCCAGCACCAATTTACTCTGACAACCCTCAACCGACTTTGATTGGTCCGGTCACCATCACGGTACCAGGACCTGTTCCGTATGAGAAAGATAGTGCTATCTCGTGGCACTATGGGGCTGATATCTACTGCCAGGGGCATAAAGTTAACGAAGAAGACATTGACATTGGTAGCTCCGCTGTAGACAATGTTGGAGGAATTGGTGGCTTCACTCGCAGTGGACGCCTATTTGCACCATCAACATTACGCACGAATGCTGAAGCTGAGGCAGCTGCCAAGGCTAAAGGAAAACAGGTATCCACCGAAGAGGTTACTACCGAGGAAGCTCCTCCTAAGACCGCATTCGAGAAGGAAGTGGATGAGTTTATGAGGATTATCAAGAAAAGTGACTACAAGGTAGTCGACCAGCTAAATCAGACACCCTCAAAGATCTTCATTCTCTCACTATTGATGTGCTCTGAGGCACACAGAGCAGCCTTGTTGAAAGTACTGAATATGGCTTATGTTCCCCCAGAGATAATTGTTGACCAGCTGGAGTCGGTAGTTTTGAATGTACACACTAGCCATGCGCTAGGTTTCACCGATTATGACCTAACATCTGAGGGCAGGAATCACAACAAAGCCTTGCATATCACAATGGAATGCAAAGGGACGGTGCTTTCCCATGTTTTGGTTGATACAGGTTCTTCTCTGAATGTTCTCCCAAAGAAAGCCTTAACGAAGTTGGATTGCGATGACGCCACCCTGAGGCCGAGTAATTTAGTTGTAAGGGCTTTTGATGGCTCTAAGCGAGCTGTTTGTGGCGAAGTTGAGTTGCCAGTTAAGATTGGACCGCGGGTATTCAAGAGTACCTTTTATGTGATGGATATCCAGCCTGCCTATAGTTGTCTGCTAGGTCGACCCTGGATTCATGCTACCGATGTTGTTACTTCTACTTTTCACCAGAAGCTCAAATATGGACTAGAAGGTCGGATCGTCACCATCTGTGGTGAAGAGGATATTTTTGTTAGCCACCTGTCTACATTTAAGTATGTGGAAATGGATGGCGAGATGCATGAGATGTTGTGTCAGGGCTTCGAAGCCATAAACATCAGTGAGGTCGCGCCCGAAACTGTCTTTTCACCTGAGTCTGAGAAGGTCGGGACTTCTATCTCTTCATACAAGCAAGCTGTTGAAGTGGTTAAGGCTGGTAATGCCCAAGGCTGAGGCAAATTTGTGGAGCCAATCATAAATGAAGACAAGTTTAGATTGGGGTATACTCCGGGGTCTCAGAAGAAAGAAGTCGGTACTTTCTCCAGCGGGGGTTTGGTTTCTCCCCACACCGTCAATGCTGCAGATGAAAACAAGGCTGACAGCGACTGTGACTTAGATAGCTGGATTCGCCCGTGTGTCCCAGGAGAAAAGCTCGACAATTGGTCGTCTGAAAAAGTCGTCCGATTTACTCTACTGAAGGAGTAATTTTTATTGTTTTCCTTTTATCACATGCATAACAAAGTCTTACACTTTGACCAAGGTGTAATGACTCATCTGTAGGGCCACCCATTTAGTTACATTTCGCAATTATTTTCATCATCAATAAAGGACAGCTTTTGCAAACAATTTTGTGTTCTCTTTCTTTCAATTATTTTTACTTTTACAAAAATGGCAATGTTTCTTTTTCATGTTTCTTTTTCGTTTTTCTTTCCAAAAAACACCTCGTAAAACTGATCACCCGGATCTCACTGCTAACGACACTGCTATGGCCAAGTATGACTTCGACAATCCTATCTATCAAGCCGAAGAAGGGGTTGAGGAAGATTGTGAATTGCCTGAGGAGTTAGCCAGGTTGTTGAAACAGGAGGACCGAGCTATCATACCTTATCAGGAGGTGGTTGAGACCATCAACATTGGTACCGAAGACAACAAGAAAGAGATCAAGATCGGGGCCAGTCTACAGGTCGAGAGAAAAAGACCGTTGATCATGTACTTGACTGTGTTAGAAAGGCCAATGGGTTGTGTGCTCGGTCAGCATGACGAGTCAGGTCGAAAAGAGCATGCAATATACTACCTTAGCAAAAAGTTTACCGACTGTGAACAAAGATACTCACTGCTCGAGAAAACTTGTTGCGCTTTGGCATGGGCTGCTCGCCGACTAAGACAGTATATGTTGACTCACACGACTCTATTGATATCAAAGATGGATCAAGTCAAGTATATTTTTGAAAAGCCAGCAGGGTTGCTAGGTGGCAAATGATGCTGACAGAGTATGACATCCAATATACTTCACAAAAAGCCATCAAAGGAAGTGTCTTGTCAGACTATCTTGCCGCGCAACCGATTGATGATTACCAACCTATGAGGTTCGACTTTCCTGATGAGGACATCATGTTTCTCAAATCGAAAGATTGTGAGGAACCACTCCCGGAGGAGGGGCCTGACCCTGAATCCAAATGGATTATGATGTTTGATGGGGCGGTCAACGTCAATGGTCGCGAAGTTGGTGCAGTGTTGATCACACCGGAGGGGGTTCATAAGCCATTTTGTGCCAGAATAACTTTTCCCTGCACCAACAATGAAGCCGGAGGAAGCAGAATGGGTCCGTTCTCGATACAATCAGCTAAGCCTAGTTGAGGAAAAGAGACTAGCAGCTATATGCCATGGCCAGCTATATCAGAGACGGACGAAGAGAGCTTTGATCAGAAAGTGCGCCCTCGGGAGTATCGAGTCGGTGAATTGGTACTCAAAAGAATTCTTCCTCCCAACACAGATCACAGGGGCAAATGGACACCGAACAACAAGGGTCCATACGTGGTTAAAAGAGTTTTCTCTAGCGGAGCTCTGATGCTAACAACCATGGATGGCGAAGACTTCCCGTCCCTTGTCAACTCAGACGCAGTTAAAAAATACTTCGTATAAAATAGACCCGCTGGACAGTAAAAAGAATAGTCCAGACAAAAAAGGGGCATCCTGACGAACCAAAAAAAGAATGAAGAGGTTCGGGCAAAAATTAGGGATATAAAAATAAAAAAAATGTACACCCGGTGAGTCGAAAACCCGAAAGGGCGGTTCAGGAAAAAAAGGGTATCCCGGTGGATTGAAAACCCAAAAGGGCGGTCCATGCAAAAGTTAGGGAATAGGCGAATAACTGCGATCTGAGTTCATCCGTGTTATATCACCGTTTCATTCAATCCGACAATCTTCGAAGGTAAAAGATCGACTAATCATCCACTTCAGAAAGCAAGATGAGCAGAGCGTCTTGAGGACATACGAGCCATAGCAGAGTCGAAACTCGGTGGGACCCCGTTTCCACATTGCCATTAGGATAGTTTCTCTTGTTCAATTTATAGCGATCGCCTCTTTCCAGAGATCAGCTTCCTAATGTACTCGCCTATTCGTGGCACAAATTTTTCAACCAACAAAAGTCGAATAATTCAGTTAAAAAGCCTCTTTACTTTTCATTTATCAGTTTGTTTACAAAAGATGTCTGAATTCTTGAGGAAACATATTGCATCTGAATGTAATGGTGGCTTTTGCAGATGACTTGCGCAGGAAAATAGTCAAAATTGCTTTGAATGTGCTTAATCCCGGACGGTGAATTCAAACTGAGTAATTCCCCGGGGCATACGTGTATTTTTTGGTTACAGGTCACAGGAACCGGATGCCAAGTCATGAATCCTCACCCCCAAGCGGTTGACAAAGCCTCTCCTCTGCAGAGCAGGTTCCCCAGTAGAGTTGACAGTATCCAGACTGTATATCCCCAGTAGAGTTGACAGTATCCAGACTGTATATCCCCAGTAGAGTTGACAGTATCCAGACTGTATATCCCCAGCGGAGTCGACAGTGCCAGACTGTATCTTCCCAGCAACAGCGGAGTAGTCGCATACCCAACAGACAAGAGGGTGGTGTTCCCAGTGTTCATCTCGTCCCCAGCAGATTATTATTTTTAACAGATTTGTTTTAATCCCCAGCCTGAGGACAATTAGCAAGTTCATATCCCCAGCAAAGGTCGATTCCTACGACATTTCCCCAGGAAGTGCTTTCCTCACAGACTCTCCTCGCAGAGCCTCGCCAAGCAAAGTTTCCATAGTTGATACTTCCCTAGCAAGGTCAACTTTTCAAAAAAAGGCCGATTTATTTTCGGTGGCTCCTCGGTCCTGGCAGACGGATCATTCCCCACAGAGCATTCAAGGATTGATACAGCGATCCGCTCCCTACCAGAGTTGCTTCCCCAAGCAGATTTCTTTTTTCTTTTGCACCATGCATAACATTTGCATTTGCATTTGCATGCATATCAAACATACACATAAGCTGATAAACAGGTTCTTCAAAGCAGACTGAAAAATTACTTTACAACCAAAGTCATGAGATTTGGCCAGAGGATCAAGTGTGTGTGTGTGACCCAGCATGAGGGTCATTTCGAAGATTCAGCCTGAGAATCGTTTTCCAGAGATCCAGCCTGAGGGTCATTTCGAAGATTCAGCCAGAGAGTCGACTACGAGCGTTATTTCCCCAGCAAGCCAACTGGAGGAATAGATTGACAGCTCAACAAAAAATCAACCTACAAGAGGATCCAGCCCGCGGATCGCATTAAAAAAACAAAGTCTAATCGAATAGTCGTTATAACATGTTCTAGCCTGAAGAATATGTACGAAGCCCAAAAGTGGGATATTCTCGAAGCTGCATATTTAACATGAAGACTGTAGATTTCGAAAGAGGGTCAATCAGCGCATGCCACAGATGCGAGATCCTGATGATGGGAATTTATCATCAAAATAATCCAGATCTAGCCAGAAGATCGAAATAGATTCAGCCAGAGAATCGAAACAATTCAGATCTAGCCAAAAGATCGAAGTAGATCTAGCCAGAAGATCGAAGTCAGGTCTAGCCCGAAGACCGGAAATAGATTCAGCCAGAGAATCGAAATAATTCAGATCTAGCCAGAAGATCGAAGTAGATTCAGCCAGAGAATCAAAGAAAATAGATTCAGCCAGAGAATCGAAACAAAGGAGATCTAGCCAGAAGATCGAAGAAGATCTAGCCAGAAGATCGAAGAAGATCTAGCCAGAAGATTGAAATCGTATCCAGCCCGAGGATCAAAATTAACATCCAACCAGAGGACTAAATTGAGTATAGATTCAGCTAGAGGATCGAAACTCCAGATTAAGTCAGAAGACTGATTCAGATTCAGCCAGAGGATCGGAAGAGAAATAAACAGCGCGGTGTATTTCAGCATTTTTGTGGTGTTCTCGGAGCGCAAATTTTCGGTCTGTCTTTGGTATTCAATCACAGCTCACCCTGTTTGTCTGATAAGCTGGTCGCTTTCATCCTGCTCGGGTTAGATGATGACTAAATAGGGGCAGCTGTAACACCCCAAAATTTGTCCTCCTTATTCACGCATTCATTTTTAGGTCATTTAACATTAGATATATTGCATTTCATCATGTCAATCGGGATTAGCTCCAAGAAGCTTGAACATCATCCAGGACACTTTGTGGGTTCTATTTAGATGATCAGTCAACACAAGAGAAAGACTTGAGTTACCTTCAACAGGGGTCTATTCGTCAGTCAAAACGTTAATCTTGAAGGAGAAAAGGTTTGTTCATGAGCTGTCATTCTCGCTAGGCGAAGCCCACGTGTTATGCAAAAAAAAATTAATAATAATAATAATAATAATTAATTAAATAAATAAATAAATAAATAAAATATAATAGAAAAATCTTGGACTTGGACCTCTCTCATTTGAGCCCACAAAGCCATGAAAATCAGGTTATAAAAGAGGGAGAACAGACAGAAAAAGGAAGAGATGCAAAATACTCTGAGGTTTCCTTGGAACAAAACCCTGGACAAAACCTGGAGAGAAACCTAGACAGAGAGAGTGAGAATTAATCTGCAGCAACCTCCAGGCAACTCTGAAAGGTTCATTCTGACTCATACACTTTCAGCTCAAGCAAACCCTAACATTGGTTTGCAAATCCAGCCGTGCCATTTGATTTCAACCGATCTCTCCAATCAGGTTTGCCCTCATTCCCATTACCTTTATGCTCTTAATTTGGATCACCTGAATGTGTGAGGTAACATTAGGTTTTTGCCCACGAGTTTATAATTATGCATGAATGTATAAATAATGCCTTGAATGCTTAATCGTTTAATTTCTGAAGTGTATGCCACAGGGTTTGAGGTTTCTGAAACCATACTGTTATCCATGAAAAAAATGCTTATCGTGTTTCACTAACCCTTTTGTTGAGTTTTTGTGAGGGCTCACATACTCTTGCAGGGATGGTTTGCCTGGTGTTCCACTTTATTTGTGGGATACCACCTGGAGGTTTCATTCCAATTACCTGTACTGACTCACTTTCTTTGATGGTGTTAGCTTGGGAGGATCTCAGGGTTTCCTTGTTCCGTTAATTACTGTTACTTCGGATCTTTATCCGTGTGGTACTATTACATTTTCCCGTATTTTTACCGCTTTCTTAGCTGGAAGACCTAGATAGGAGGCAATGTTTTGTGTGTTTACTTTATGCAGGTTCCTTCGTCTAGGATTTCCCTTTTGCATGAGCATCCCTAACCCTACCAACTCATTGATTTTTCTTCTCCTAAGAACATGTTAACTCCTTCTACTACAGGCGAGTAAGTCTCCAAAGGTCGAGCATCTGGTAGATTGTGTAGTAACGTCGTTCGTCCAAAACCCAATCCATAACCCCGTAGTTAGCCGAGCTACGGCTTGCTCTGATTCTCATTCCAGATGAGATACGTAGGCATAAGACGCGATGTCTTAGCGAGCACAATTACCCTTAACCCCTAGATAGCCGAGCTACAAAGACTCTGATTCTCATATTCAGATGAGATACGTATGCAGTGGATGCGACATCCGTGCGAGTCATTTTCTTTTGACCCCTTTTTTTTTAGTAAATAACACATTAGATAAACCCACACCCTTTAGACAAGAACTACAAAAGTGGATCCCGTAGAGTACTACGGATGCGTAGGGGTGCTAATATCTTCCCTTCGCATAATCGACTTCCGAACCCAAGATTTGGTTGTGAGACCCTGTCTTGTCCTTTCCTTTTTCCAAGTTTACTTCGAGCGTTTCCTTTCCCTCCTTTGGGATAAATAATGCACGGTGGCGACTCTCCTGTCTTTCTTCGCCGGTTGTTTTTTTTCGCATTCCATTTTTCAGGTTGCGACAAACGGCCCTAGTTGAAATCCCAATCTAGCCCTATTCTTGTTCTCATCAATCTCTACCATACAGCCCCATTGATCAATGATGCCAGCCTCAATATCCTTTTGTGCATCTTTGAAAGAAGACATGGGTGCCCTAGTTTTCTTCTCCTCGACAATAGACAAGGCTTGGAACGGGGTTCTGACCTCCTCCTCAGCTTCAACATAAGAAAAAGATGACAAATGGCTCACAAATAGCGCCTTTTCTCCACCAACAACGACAAGCTTGTCGTTCTTCACAAATTTCACCTTTTGGTGTAAAGTAGACGTCACTGCTCCAACTTCATGAATCCATTGGCTTCCCAATAAACAACTATAGGTCGGGTGGATATCCATTACCTGGAAAGTAATTTGGAAATCACTTGGACATATCTTCACTGGAAGGTCCACTTCACCAATGACGGTTTTACGGGAACCATCGAACGCTTTAATAATCATGCCATTGTACCTCATTGGGGCGCCTTGATAAGAAAGTCTGGACAAAGTTGATTTTGGAAGCACGTTCAGTGATGACCCAGTGTCAACCAACACATTGGACATAGCATCCTCCTTGCAATTCATAGAAATATGTAGCGCTAAATTGTGATTTCTTCCTTCCTCAGGAAGCTCTTCATCACAAAAACTCAAATTATTGCAAGAAGTAATATTGGCAACAATATGGTCAAACTGATTCACAATCACATCATGCTCAACATAAGCCTGCTCAAGCACATTCTATAATGCCTCCTTATGTGCCTCAGAGTTCATTAATAATGACAGCACGGAGATCTTTGACGGGGTTTGGAGCAACTGCTCCACCACATTAAACTCACTTCTTTTATTCACTTCAGAATTCATCATCATCACTAGCCTTCAGTTTCTTGGATTCACCATATTGACATACTGAAGTGCTAACCGGATTCGCTACTGGAATCTCTGCCTTCTCACTGGTTATAACACCTTCTACCTCCTTCGAAAAAACCGAATCGAAAACACGACCACTACGGGTCACCTTTGCAATATCAGTAATATTTACCATTGAGTCTGCAACTGGTAAAGGAATCTCTTGACCATTTTCTACCATTGTGGCATTGTATTGATAAGGCACGGATTTATCGGATGCATACGGAACAGGGCCCGCTAACCATATAACCAACGGCGATACCGATCTACTAACATTGTTGTTGTTGCTGCTATCAAACTGAATAATTACCCGCTCAGGGTTTTTGAACACTCGCACGATTACATTCATATCATCTATATCCCTTGACTGTTGAATCTGGATTACATTCTAATCCATCAACTTCTGGATATCTCTCTTAACAATCATACACCCATGGGGGCTCACACTACAGATTGTACAACCATCATAGTTGTGCTCACAATCACTGATCAAACACAAGGTTCTATGCATTTTCACCAACGACCTACGGATGCGTCTTACATCGAATACTCGGAAATTTCTTGGACAGTCGTCCACCATGTTGGCAATAGCATTACCATGAGCAGACAATGGATTAGCTTTCACATTCGGTGTTCTGTAGTCAAAGGACATCATTCCACTCTTTACAAGCTTTTGTACTTCATACTTCAACAGATAGTAGTTCTCTTTGTCGTGGCCAGGGGCTCCCTGGTAAAATGCACAGCGAAGTTTAGGTTTGAACCACCATGGAAGTGGCTCAGGAATCTGTGGAGGATTTCTGGGTTGGATGAGGTTCTTGAGAACCAATGATGGATATAATTATGCATACGACATAGGAATAGGGTCAAAAGACACCTTCTTCCTCTCAAAGCTTTGTTGTTAATTATTGTTGTTGTAGTAGTTAGTTATTTGGTGCGGTTATTATTGACGTTGTTGTTGCTGAATTGGAACAGATTGATTGTTGGAATTGTTGGAATAAACTGGAATCACTGAAGAAACTTGATGTTGATGTTGTCGAGGTTGAGAACTCTTTCTAACATGAAGCCTCCTTTTCCTTCCCACAGTTACTGAATTAGTTTCCCCCTCCTTTCTTTTGGAGAAACTACCCCCATACTTCTTACTAGACGATGCTTCTTCTATGGACAGACGTCCTTCACGGACTCACTCTTCTAACCTTATCCCTATATTTACCATTTTGGTAAAGTCATTGGGGGTACTGGAAATCATACGTTCATAGTAAAACGAACTCAGCGTCTTCAAGAAGATCTCCATCATTTCTTTCTCTTCCAACGGTGGACTTATCTGGGCAGCAAGTTCCCTCCACCTCTGAGCATACTCTTTGAATGTCTCCTTATATTTCTGAGACATAGACCTCAGATGGTCTCTATCATGCGACATATCAATGTTGTACTTGTACTGCTTAACAAAGGCTTCACCCAAGTCATTGAAAGTATGGATACTTGCACTGTCCAACCTCATATACCATCTCAAAGCAGCACCAGTCAAGCTATCTTGGAAGTAGTGAATCAGTAAATGATCATTATCAGTTTGAGTAGACATCTTTCTGGCGTACATCACAAAGTGGCTTAGCGGACAAGTGTTTCCCTTATACTTTTCAAAGTCAGGGACCTTGAACTTCATCGGGATTTTCACATTAGGCACTAGGCAGAGCTCAGCAACACTTTTCCCAAACAAGTATTTTCCTCTCAGAGTCTTCAACTCTTTACGCAACTCGAGGAACTGATCCTTCATCTCATACACATATGGACCCTCAGACGGCTCAGAATGGTAGATAGTGTCCTCAACACGAGGCAGAGTATGAACAACTAGAGGTGGCACTGACATAACCGGGCTAGATGTCGGTAGAGAGACAAAAGTGGGTGCATACCCTTCTAGAATAAAGTTTGATGGCATCCCCAAGGGAAACTAACAGGCATAAAAGGACCGGATAGGCTGGCAGCAACTAGAACGGTTGAGGTAGCAACCTCATAAATAACAGTCCTCTGGGGAGGAGTTGCAGGAGTTGGTGAAGATTGGTTCTACGCAGCAATGACAGGTTCCATCAGTGTTGTCAACTTGGAAATCTCATCCTTCAGCTCTTTGTTCTCTTGCTCTAAGTGTTCCATGATCTTTGGTTGATTAGCGCGAGTGTTGTATCGGTGAGTTAGCTTGGCTGAAGCACAGAAGAATAACCGATAAGACATATGGCGAAAGAAAATCTGCTATGCAAATGATGCATGAAATGCAATGTTTTTGTTTGTTTAATTTCAACGAACTTATGAAGTTATATTTGTAAGTATTAAATAATAACAATAGTAACAACTCGATTGACCATAAAATCTCTTTTTATTCATAAAATTTGGAAGGATTACCTTGAGTACAATTTCAGAAACCAAAATACAAATACAAGAGGGAAGGAAACTAATCATCCTAAGGATTCCTTAGCAACGGTATCGAATGATCTGGCTGTGGGCGTGTACTCCCTTCGGATGTGTCGAATCTCAGACTCAAAGGATGTCTTCATCTGATCCTTCTCAAGGACAAGCTGATCAACAATCTTCTTCCAAGCACAGGAAGCTTGAGGCATACTAGAGGAATATATACCCTTTATCTCTCTCTGTCTCTTCACTGCTTGGTCTTCAATAAGTTCAATAAGCGCATCCTTTTCTTTCGACTCAAGCTGCAACTCTTCATGCTTTCGATTCAAAGCATGGAATCACTCTTCCCATAAATCTCTCTCTTGCTTCATCTTGGTGAGTGAATATTTCAACTCCTCTATATCTTGGTTAGGAAGAGTTGATGGCTCAGCCACAACCAAATACATAGGTCTTTCACAAGCATACGGCATCATCAGCTCCAAAGCTCTCTTCGTCACCAAAATAGTGTAAGCTTCCAAAGCTACACAGTTGCACGGGCCAAGCTTGGATCTTACTTTCCTATGCATATTATGCCAAGCATGTATCATCTTTTGCTTCAAATGTTGGGGATCCTTACCGTCTTGATAGAAAAGACCTTCTAACTGAGTGTTATTAGCTTTCTCTCTCAAGGTGAACCCAAGTTGACGACGAACCAAAGCAGGGTTGTAGTTGATTCCTCCTTGTGTACCAATGAGAGGCACATTAGAGAACTCACCACAACTATCAATGATATCCAATATACCTAATGCAGAATCCTACCAAACAATATCATCATTAGTGAGAGACATAAGTGTCTGGGACCACCGTAGACATTGCTTGTTCTCCAAAAAAGAAGGCGTCTGAGGCAAGTGCGAAATAAACCACTTGTATAGAAGAGGAACACAATACACAATAGTCCCACCACCTTTAGAATTCCTCAAATGCAAAAAGAAATACATGTCACCCAACAGAGTAGGAACATGATTCCCTATTAAGAAGATTCTAATGGCGTTAACATCAACGAAACCGTCAATGTTAGGGAACAAAGTTAGACCATAGATGAGCTACACAAAGATGGCTTCAAAAGCATCCATACTATCGGCTTGAGAAAAGACAGTAGCTTTACCAATGAGGAACTCAAAAGTCAACCCCATAATACCTCCTTTCTTCACAAAATGAGCTTCAATCTCTGATTTCTTCAGGTGAAGAGCTTCAGCTATGATATGAGATCTGGGAATCTCCTCCAATCCACTAAAGGGTACCTTGTCAGATACGGGTATTCCGAAGAGATGGGCATACTCCTCTAACATAGGCACAAGCTGGTAATCAGGAAAAGTGAAGCACCAGTAAAGAGGATCATATAACTGAACCAACACACTTAGAAGTCCTTCAACCATATTAATAGATAACATAGATAAAAGTTTCCCATGACGTTGCTTGAAATTCAAGGGATCTAGTACAAAAGATGACAACTTCCTTAGCTCTTTCAAATCAGGACATCTGAAACTGTACTTCTTAATGTTCCTTCGTCCATAATCCATGGTCTGAAAATATTTGCCAATAAGACCTTAGCTCCTTGAAATTTATTTTATGTGATGAATGTTATGATGTGCATGTATGCATGGATGCAACAATCACAAACAAGGGATCACACACAAGGCAAACACAACAAAGGTCAAGGGATGGACGAAGTCATCATCAAGATCAATCATCCATTTTGGTGGATTATGGTTTTCACCTTATCAACACCAAAGTTCCATTGATATCGATGAGACTTGATCGGATCAACCTAAATTCAAAGGGTTTATTGTGAGTCACGAGCATGGAGTTTGGTTAAGAACCATCCCAAAGGAGTGTACTAAGGATAAAAACATATAGATCATGTTCTAAAAAGTTCCCAGAGTATTAATCTCATCCATAATATTCTCAAGAGAAACTCGTCTGAGTGTAGTATCGCGTAACAACTGTTATCAGGTCCACACCTGAACAGCTTCCGCACTACGTCCCAAATAGGCCAAGTTGGGTTAAATGTTCTACGGTACTCAACTTCTCGAACCTTAAATCAGAGAAAGTAATGTCTAACCACAAATGACCTGTGTGACATTAATAACTCAAAAAGGGTCTTCACTGAATAGATGGGTCTCAAGTCAACTTGTCAAGGACTAATCCATACAAGTTAAACATGACTATACTATCTTCCTATCTTAATTGCACTCAAGTTCGGGTTAGAACTTATCTCACTACTCATAAATCACCAAGCACAACAGACATATTATATCATACAAACAAATATACAAATATATACACATAAAAAAGTAGGCTAAACCCACTGAGGACTACTCCCCAACAGAGTTGCCACTTAATTTCTGTAGCGGTAAATTCATGACCATCAAACTATGGATAAACTTGATGTCAATAAAACCAGAGTCACCACTGCGCTTTTATTGTTTCCAAAGGAAAAGGGAAAAGCACGAACAAAACCCAAAGATAAGAAGTTTTCAAATCAAAACTAATAAAATTCCAGAGATTACAGGTAAGGGGGTTGGTTACACAGAGGGAAGGTGTTAGCACCCAAAGTGTCTTAGATACTCCTAGGGAGCCCTTTTTTATGTGTGCATATGTATTTGGTATAAAAGATGTTTGATAAAAATAGAGTGTGGGGATGAGAAAAGAATTCATTGATTATATTTTTGTGTTTGACAAGATCTTCGGACTTATGCCTACGTACCAACATAAAAATGAGGGATCAAAACCTCGTAGTTTGTGGTAAAAATTTCAAAATGAGTGAATTGCTTTTAATAAAAAACTTAAATGAAAAAGGGGCACGAAAGGCCAAAAATTTAAATGAGGTTGTTAGTTCTTTTTGTCTTTTGAAATTTTAAGTCAATATGATTAAGTTTATTTACAAGTTTGATTTTAAGAAAAGGAAGTTCAAAAATTCAATGGCATAAGGCCAAAGTTTCTATTTGAAATAAGGCCTAAGTTTGAAATCACAAGCAAAGAATTTTTTTGAAAGGGTGGATATATTTGAAATTTAAGAAGTGGGAGGAGATGAAGAGGCTATCATAAGCATAAAATGAAAAGTTAAGAGTTGAAAAGATCTGACCAATGGGATGCAATCCAACAGACAAAAATGTCATGTAGAAACCCATTTTCCCTTGAACTTTGAATCTAGCAATAACCAACAAGAAATTAGCAATATCAGACATCATGAAGATTAAGGCATCAAATAAAGATAGCCACATCCAAGCAAGCAAATCCTATAGCTAGCAGTCTTCTTTGTCTTCTCATGTATCAGATGAAATACTCCTTTGATCAACTTAGAAGAGCGCATCAGACATAAGATAAAAATAGCAATTAACACCAAGACAATGTCGCAGATGAATTCAAACAGCGTTCCAAGGCTTGCATCAGATGAAGGCTCAATTCTCAATAACTTGGTCTCAAAATTTTGGTAGTGGCCAAGTCCTTTTTGCACAAAGAATGTTGCCTAATCTTAAGTCCAAAAGTTCAGATCAAGATCAAGATCAATAGTCCACCAAATATTTTTTAGGGTTTTTGTTGTTTATTAAGTGTTTTAAGGTCCTAAGACCACAAACAAAAATCAAAATGCACAAACAAATATATACAATAACAAGATATGGCTCAAATGAGCAAAGTGAAAATGGCATAAACATAAACAAATTTAATGAAATGTAAATGGAAATGAATGATAAATGACTAAAAATTAAATTGCATAAAGTAAATGACTTGAAAAGTAAAGCAATATTTATAAGAGTTAGTCAAATGTTAGTCAAGTGTTAGTGGTGTTTTTCTTTTTAATAGATTAAGTCATTCTTTGGAGAATATTCAACCATCCATTCACAAGCATGGATTCGTGAACCAAGACATCTTCCATAGGAAGGAAAAAAGGCCAAGTTTCCACACAATACCATGAAGGATGGGAGACTTACAATCTCACTTACTAGAATGATATGCCTTGAGGGTCAAATTTAGCTATATGTTAAGCAATCGTAATTGGACTTATGTAGAAGTCACAACTATCTGAGGTCGGTCAATAGAAATTTAGGTGTTAATGCATGTTAGAGATTTGGTATAATGAACCAAACTCCTAAAACATACCATACACTAAAAGAAAAGATCAAGAGGGATGAATCTATCTCATCCATACTTGTATTGGTTCATCTGACACAAGGTCATTGATGAACCAATTAGCCTTAGGACATTTGAGATTTCATTGGTCAATGAAAGTAATGGGAAAGAATATGGATGAAGATGAAGGGGGATGGGAAAGAGAGAAACACAAATTGGTCATGGGAGGAATTTTATCAAATTAAAATCATTCATTCATTTTGGAAGATGAAATGTACATTTCATCAATCCCCTAAATCCAATGATTTTAATCCAACAAAATTCAAATCAACCTTGACCAAGGCCCAAACAAATAGTCAAATATTACAAGACCATAAAAATGGCTCAACATAATTTTTACACATTTAATCAATTAAAAATGCATTAAAATATAAATTAAATTGGTCAAAACCTAAAGCCTCCTTAAAACACAAAATAAATGGCCAAGAGATTTATTCTAGGTCAAACAAGGTCAAAGGACCTTAGACAAAAATTTCATGATTTTTGAAAAGTCAGAAGTATTTTTAAACAATTAAAAATATGCACAAAAACATTTAATTCATGAAAAATATCAAAATTAATCCAAAAAATAATTTTAATTTAGAAAATGAAAGTGGAAAATATTTAAAGATTTTTGGTGAAAGTCCCAATTTTTTGGATTAAAAATGAAATTATTATGAATTAAACAAAATAAAGCAATTAAAGATAAAATCAAAAATTAAAAGGAAATTCAAAAAAAATAAGGGACATCAGATCTCCCTAATTAATTGAGGTGGCAGATATGATGGCCAGACGCGCGCATTCCACCAACACTTGACTCAAACGCGTGGCATGGTTGGTAATCACATTGGATGATCCGGATTAGAACGTGGGAGGAAGATCTGATGGATAGGAGCAAGCCACCACATCATCAGTGCTAGGGCTCCGATTGTCTTCTCCGATGGACCTCACCAGACTAGTCCACCACCAACCACCACAAAAATGAAAAACAAGGACATGGATTTAAAGAAAAAATGCTCAGGAGCTCAAATTTGGCCTCAATTTTCTCCAATTCTAAGTATATCAAGAGATACAGGGATTTGAATTTTGAGGATCATGAACTGAGTTGCTTCGATTTGACCTTAAAGCAACTCAATCTTGTTGCCTACAATGGTAGGATTTCAGTCAACCAAAAATCACAAAGAATAGTGAAGAATTGAGAGAGAATTGAAGAGATAAAAATTCTGAAAAATTACCTTTGAAGGAGCTTCAACCTTGCTTGATCTTGATTCGAATTATCCTTGGCTTGGTTTGAGAAGCTTGTAAGAGGTGATTAGGATCAAAGAAAAGCTTGGACTCTTGGAGTTTCAATCTCAAAACAGAATGAGATCTCAATTTTCAAATGAAAACCTTCAAGATTATCCTTTGATGGCGAGGGTTTGGATTGCAGGTTCATAGCTTGGGCATAAGGTCTTCAATTCTGAGCCATGAGGGTTGTATTTATAGCCAATGTGATTCACTTCCACACACTTCCAAATTTTGCCAAATATAGCAATTTCCATTGCATGGGCGTGTGATAGGCCAATCAAGTGATGTATTCAGCTCCCAAAATGCTTGTGTACAATGCTGAAATCATGTCATGGGTCCATGCATTTGAATTTGAAATGTGAAGGTGAAATCCATCCAAATGGTCCCTTGAAAAGAACCCATGCGTAAGTCTTTCATTTCTTAGCCAAATGAGGTAATCTAGGACTTTTTGGAAAGGTGAGATCAAGGGGAACAACTTTAATATTGAACACTTTTCTATTTGAAGCTTGGATCAGGATGAATTTTGAGGTGGAAGTTTGGAAAATCAAACATATTTGAAAATTTTCTAAGTACCAAGCCAAATGTTCACTTCTTCCACCTTGAACAACATTTGTTATGGACTTCAAATGGGAAATGTTCCTTCATCAAAGTTGTAGCTATTTCAAACCTATTAAATTTGGTCAGAAGTTTGACCTCATTTGGATTTGGCATGAAGGAATTATGCATTTTAGAAGTTGAGGAAAATCACTTGTTCAATGGTAATGGCCCAAAATGACCTATAATCTTTCCTCTTAAAACATGAATTTGCAAGTTGAATTTGAATTTCTTCCAAACATAAAAGTTGAAAAAGCCATCTTGAATTGGATCATGCAACTTGAATGGATTTCATATCATAATAATTGAGAAAGTTATGGTCCTTGGAAGTTGACCTCCTAACTAGGGTTCAAACAAAATGACCTATAATCTTTCACTATAAAAAATGACTTTCCAAGCGAAATTGGCGCTTGACTTAAAAATGAAAGTTGTTTGGAATGTAAAAATAAGTAACATTTCTCTTGGAATAATTTTCATATGATGAAAAGTTTAGGAGATAAGGTCTAGGGAACCCCAGTTTTGACCAGTTGACTTTCTTTGGTCAACCACCATGAACCATCTTGCAAACTTGACATTCTCTTGATATTTGGGACTCATGGAGGATCATATATGTATAAGATAATTTAATATGAAGTATCCCTTGAGATATTTGATCAAATTTTAAAGAAACTTGTTGAGGAATTCACACAAGATACCCATATGAATTATGGCTTCCAAGGTAAATAAGCTTAAAAATCTTGATGATTTCTTGATAAAAATGATATGTGAAGATCATGGGGACCCATATATGATGTATAGAACCAATGTGAACCATCTATTGATTGATCTCCTTGCATTGAGAGTCTTAAACCCTAGATATGAGCTTGATGAGGCCTTGGTGAATGCACACACCACCTACAAAGCTATACATGGACATATTTTTGGTATTTTGGTTAGTAAATAATGAAAAAAAGAATGATACAATCAAATGCGCTTGGTGACCTCTCCCAATGCAAACCCTATGAATGAGGGATAAGGAGGATGCCAAGGTGTGATCCCAAAGTCAATGCATATGATGAGATGACATAATGGATCTTAGGGCCAAAATTTGGGTCTCACAGCTGCCCCTATTTAAGGACATTCTAACTGAGGATGTGAAGGTTAAAATCTTCGTATCGACTCAGTAGAATGGACTTAAATAACAACATATAGAAACAAACTTTGGTCCCTAAGAGACATCATGACGCATATGGTATGAATGTTAAAAGTAATCTTTGTGGGGGAAATATTGCCACAAAGGAAAAGAATCTGGGGAGACTAAAAGTCCACAGGAGCATAATGCATTCCATAGGGAACACTCACTTGGGAGACAGAGACTCTGGGGGATAAGTGGTTATGCGTAGGCCAGGCTACGACTTAAAAACTACTGGGAATACGAGAGGAATTTCCATGAAAATAAATCAATGGAAGGACTCGGTTTGGGGAATGAGGAAAAATTTGTGGGGTAAACGGGTAAATCAGAATAAAGCTGAAATACTCGAACCAAACTCAACTGGGGAAGAATGAACTTTAACACAAGAGTACCATAAGTATATTATCTATTACCGATTACTGGGTAGGTACCGGTTACTGGATAAGAATAACTTGCTGGGGAAAATATCAAATAGGGTTTACAACTACTGGTTACTGGGCAAAACACCAAAAAAGAGAACATATGTCACCAGTTAAAGTGAACATATCAAGGATAAACTCAAATGAAGAATATATGTTATCGATTAGGATGAACATATCAAGGATAGACTGCTGGGGGAAAATAGGAATTACATCTATCAGTTACGGGATAGAATACCAAAGAGAGAATATCCGTCATCGATTAGGATGAACATATCAAGGATAGACTCAGCAGGGGAAAAGCGGGATTTACAACTACCTGTTACTGGGAAGAAGACCGCAAAGAGGAGAAAATTTGTCATTGGCTAAGATGATCATATCAAGGATTAACTCTTTGGGGAATGAAACAGGGATTACAACTACCTTTTTACTGGGTAGAAAAACACAAAGGGAGAATATCTGTCACCGGTTAGGATGAACATATCAAGGATAGACTACTTGGGGAAACGTGATAACGAATCCACTGGAGAAAACAAAGGAAGTAGATTACATTTTATCGGGTATTGGGAAAAAGTAATGTACACTAAAATCGAGAAGAAAATTACCAGTTACTGGGTAATAAACTTTCGAGGGACCGGAAAATATCCATCTAGGTAATAACTAGAAAGAAACGATCAAACAAAAGACTCAACCCAATAAGGATATATCTCAATGGGAGTGGTTCCATCCAGGTAATTAACTTGGGAGGAAACTGGAATAATAGTCATCCACAAGGAAATAACTCAATGGGAAATGAGAAAGGTTAAACTCTTTCTGCTTAAGGGGATGACACTCTACAATTGAAGGAGGACATGCGCACCAAATCTGCATGGGGAAATGATATCACTAAAGCAAGGGATCAGAATAAAGATATCAAATGCAATAAAATGCACAATGAAATATCAGATGTTGTGTTTTCATGCATGAATATGTATGTATATGATTATAGTTATACCGACAAACAATCACAAAGGATACAAATATCCCAAATTTGAATCACCGCTGCAACACTCGGCTAATCTCAACAAGATGGAAACACCAACTAGAGAAAAATTTTGGGGATGAATATAAATCATCTGTCTCTGAATAACTCAATCCTGTATGGGGAAAGAGAAAATATCTGTTGAGGATCTAAGTTGTCAACTCTACGGGGAATTTTAGGTCAACACCATATCAAATGGGAAACAACCTCGTAGGGGACCAAATCAAATACTGTTCATAATCAACATTGTTGTATCTAAAGATGAACTCCTCCGGGGAGTACAAGAGATAAAACTCTGCACGGAGGATCTAGGCAAACTGCTAAGGATGTGAGCCTACAACTCAGTTGAGGAAAAAGTTTGAAAAAGAGACTGATATTGAACTCTTTGGAAAGGTGGCATCAAGGGGGAACAACTTTTATGTTTAACACTTTTCCATTTGGAGCTTGGATCATGAAGAATTTTGAGGTGGAAGTTTGAGAAATCAAACATATTTGAAAATTTTCTAAGTATCAAGTCAAATGACCACTTCTTCCACCTTGAATAACGTTTGCTATGAGCTTCAAATTAAAATGGTTCTTTCATCAAAGTTGTATCTCTTTCATCCCTCTTCAATTTGGTCACAAATTTTACCTCATTTGGATTCGGCATGAGGGAGTTATGCATTTTAGAAGTTGAGGAAAATTGCTTGTTCAATGGTAATGGCCCAAAATGACCTATATTGTTTCCTCTTGGCACATGCCCTTGCAAGTTGAATTTGAAATTTCTCAAACAATCAAAGGATATCTTGAAATTGATCATAAAACTTGGATGGATTTCATCTCATAAAAATTGAGCAAGTTATGGTCCTTGGAAGTTGACCTCCTAACTAAGGCACAAACAAAATGACCTATAATGTTTCACAATAAAAAATGACTTTCAAAGCAAACTATCTCTTGATGTAAACATTAAAGTTGTTAGGAATGTCATAAGGAGTAACGTTTCTCTTGGAATCATTTTCATATGACAAATTTAGTAGGAGATAGGGTCTAGGGAACCCCAGTTTTGACCAGTTGACTCTCTCTAGTTAACCTCTTTGAACCATCTGGAAAAATTGAATTTCTCTAGATATTTGGGACTCATGGAGGATCATATATGTATAATATGATGTATGATGAAGTATACCTTGATATATTTGATCAAATGTTGAAGAAACTTACTGAGGAAGTCACACAAGATACCTAGATGAATTAGGGCTTCCAAGGAAAACAAGCTTCAAACTCTTGATGAATTCTTGATCAAAATGATAAATGAAGATAATGGGGATCCATATATGATGTACTGAGGGCTTCCAAGGAAAACAAGCTTCAAACTCCTTTTACTGAGGGTCTCAAACCCTAGTTGTGAGCTTGATGAGCCATAGGTGGACACACACACTACCTACAAAAGGAACAAAGCAATACATTGACATATTTTGGTATTTTGGTTAGTAAACAAAGAAAAACAAAGTATGATACAATCAAATGTGCTTGGTGATCTCTCCCAATGCAAACCCAATGAATAAGGGGTAAGGAGGATGCCAAGGTGTGATCTGAAAGCCAATGCATATGATGAGATAACATGAGGGATCTTAGGGTCAAAATTTGGGTCTTAGACTTACACATTATAAACCAATTCAATACCTACATACATCATAGACCAATCCAATTTCAAACTACCCATTTCCATAAACCATAAAATTATGTTACAACAATCGCAACTTTCCAAGCTTACAATATGATCCAAAAATAGTCTATACATCATAAAGCCTACAAGTTACAATTCCAAGATTGAATCCAAACCACATTCAGGTTACACAATGAGAAGATACATAACATGAAACCTATTAACCATTGAATATTAACCATTGACCTATTTCCCTCAAATCTTCAAGTTCTCCTTCTTGCCATCTCCATCCATCGTGTTGTCTTCGAATAGCAATGCCATACCATTCTAATGATAATAACCTAACAACCATCCAAAAACATAATGTAATAGAATTAAAACTAAACTTCTAACCAACCTCACAAATTCCTAACTTCTTAACTTCCAACAGAATTTCACAACAAATTTCTAACTACCATAACTACACTCCTAACAAAACTAACATAACGAGATCCTTCTCACCAACTCATAACCAATTTTGTAAAACAAACTTCCTAAGTGAATAACAACTAAAGAGAACAAACCCTCCCTAACACTTTCTAACCTCACCCGGAAACCATTTTTTTCCGAACCTGAGTTTCATTACAACAACGCTGGTTTTTCACCTTTTCACTCCTGAACCGAATCCTCAATGTAACTAACCTCTCAACCCCTCAAAAACCTTTCAAAACACTTTGAACCTCAACATCGAGCCCTCAGTTCTGAACCCCCACATACACCAGAACCCTACAACAATCCTTCCAAAAACAGAAATCAATCAAACAATTAACCAACTTCCAAGACCACCCTCAAACATAACAGAAATTCTAAAAACCTTCCTCAATACCTTCATCCAAATGGAGCCCAAAACCTCACTCTGTAACACCCTCACTTTCAACAACACTTTCACCACCCTTAAGAATGGCTTCACCCTGAACCCCACCCTCACCTTCATTCTCCCACACATCACGCAACCCTCAATCATAAAACGGAATAAGAAGAAGCAAACAAAATCATAACGATGTAATGGAAAGAGAAGATAAAACTGGATTAGCACACGCATAAAGAGAAGAAAAGTGAAGACGAAAAGAAGATAAATTATAACCTAGAATAATCGCTTCGGAGAAAACCATTCTTGTAAGTCTTTTACTCTGAAGAGTCGATTTCATTCATGACACGTTCATCCTTGATCCTGCACGCAAGAATTATCTTCTGACGACTTTGATTTCTATGATGATTCGTTGTGAGGAGGAATTCAGAGCGCTCCATTTTGATTTTCCCTTTGATCTCTTGTTTGAAACTCGGAGAAAACGATTTCGTGGAGTTATAGCGATTCCATTCTGAGGAGCGTCATTCTTGTCTCCTCCGTGTATCATTCCGGCATGGTGAAAGAGGCATTATCCTGAATGACATTGGACTTTGGTTTTTGGCTTTTGTGTTCATAAGGACGGATTCTTGGACTTTAGTGAGACTTGGGCCTTTGGCCCAAGCGAGCAAGTCTCTGGTTGCTCCAATTAATACCCCCATCCATTTTTCACCCATGGCCCATGATCACTAGTTTTTCTTCCTTAATCATTTATTAATATTAGTTAATTTATTATTACTTCTTACTTTCTTGGATTATCATGGTCATTAATTTTAGGTTAGGATGAAAATTAGGATACTTTTGTTTTTATTTGTTAATTATGATTGTCATTAGATTTAGGATTTTGTTAATTAGGGGTTAACATAGCTTTTTAATCAATTAGGTATAGTTATAAGTTAATGTGATTCTAATTAGGTTAAAAATTAGTTTAATCATCATGTAGATTTTGACCTTGATTGATTTTAGAAATTAACTCCGTTGTTAATCTTGCCATGCTTTTACATAATAGGCCATTAGGGTTTTGTTGATATTGTTTTCATTTTATTCATGTTTTGATTAACATGGTTAATTGTAGATTTTATTATGAATCGTCCATTAGGTTAATTTTCCATTTCAATTTGTATATTGCAGTGTGATTAACATGTTCATGTAGATTATATTCAAGTTGTGATTGGGATTGTTAATTTCCCATTTCTTTTATTTGTTCCCTAATTCATGTTTAGGTAGATTTTGATCTTTAGAATTAATATTCACTTTAATTGTCCATTTAATCGATTCATTTGGTTTGTGATCATATTGAATAAATTGAAAATCCCATTTCAATTTAGGTAACATACGCCTTGTGTACGCCTATTTCATTTGCCATGATCACATGATTAGTCTTTGTTTATCTGTCCACGATTAATCCATTGCCATTTAAATTGAGTTAGATCTTTGAATATTCTTACATTTTTTGCATCACTCTCATTTGACTTGATCTCATACTAACCCCATTTGCTTGTTTGTGTCCACATGTGCCTTCGAGATTCAAGATTGGATCCAAATATTCAATGCTTATAATCCATTCAATTAACTTGTCTTGTGTGTGAGTATCGTGCCACTTGTATATTTTAGGCATGGTACATGGTTTGTATTTTGTATAATCCATTTCCATTTCCCACTTATGTTGTATGATTCCATCCCCAAATTGTGGGTCACATGTCCCTCCACCCCCATGAAAGTGTAATAGTCTAGGTTTATTTCTTTTATTAGTTCATCATGCATGCTAACTAAAAAGATAAAATAAAATAAAATAAAATAAAGCATTTCAAAAGAAACAAAAGGCATACTTGATTCAACGTCAAGTGTTTTCCAAATCAAACTCACACCATAGAAATGTGAGTGCTTGATCCAACATCAAGTATCTCCCATCCATTCCATGATCCACATCTATTCTCCATTCTCTTCTCCATTCTCTTCCCAATCTCATTAAATCTCTCTCCTCCTTTATTCACACCTCTTTCACAATACACACAAACACTTGATCTGACATCAAGTACCTTTTTCAAAACCTTTTCATAACAAACGAAATGCAAAAATGGGTCGTACGTGCTTGTACACAACATTCAAGTACTTAGGTTATCGTCCGTACCTAGCTTGAGGACCCGACACTTGACTTCCCCCTTAAAACTACTAATGATTCAAACAAGTTAGATCTAGGTTCTATGATGGAGAAAAGGGTAGTTAGGATACCATTATCCTCTTGACTCCCAAGTATTTTGATTATTGGTCGTACTTAGTCAAGGGTCAAATACTTGTCTCCTATAAGTTCCAATGATAAGACTTGCCAAACCTTTTTCATAATTCAAATCTCTTTTGGATGAAAAAGAGTGGTTAGGATAACATTGTACTCTCAACTACCGAGTTCTTGGACTATTCACTGTATCTAGCCAAGGGTTTGATGCTTATCCCTGTATTAAAATCGACCCCAACAAATCAAAGCAACTTTTGCCTCAGTGTACTCTTTAAACCTTTCAAAAAGGACATGTTACTTCCGTTCTACCGTGAATGAAGCTTAAGCCTCCATGTGTGGGAAAGAAATTCTTAACTGCTAGAGTGTGATCCAAGCAGATCCACTTTACCGCAAACAAACAAGTACTTCTAGCTCCCATGCTCGAGGATACAAGCAAGTGAGCAGTAGCATGCGAACATCCATACTGTTCAGTAAAAATAACCCAGCACATACTCCATTTATGAGCGGAACTACGGACCTCTGATTTCCTTATTGCGCGTATGAGGATACGTAGGCACAAGGGTCCAAATCCTTGGCGAGCACACTAATTTAAAACCTATTATCTCCCCATCTTATTCTCATTCGTCTCATTCATCAATAGCAAGCAACATAAATAGAAACGACATCCATATGCATTAATACAAGCAACTGGTTCCCATGGAGTACCATGGATGTGATGGGTGCTAATACCTTCCCCTTGCATAACAGACTTCCGAACCCGCTCTTGGTTGCGATACCATTCTCATTTGGGGTCTTATCGCTATTTTCCCTTTCTTTCGAATAAATAAAATTCGGTGGCAACTCTGTATTTTTCCCAGTGCGACAGTACGAAATGGGTGTTTAAGAACAAACTTGATGAGAGTGGTATAAGTGTTCAAAACAAAGCAAGATTAGTGGCTCAAGGATATCATCAAGAAGAAGGAATCGACTTTGAAGAAACATTCACTTTGGTTTCACGGCTAGAAGTTATTCGTTTATTACTTTCTTATGCTAGTTCATTAAATTTTCAGTTATTCAAAATGGATGTCAAGAATGCCTTCTTAAATGGATACATCAATGAGGAAGTCTATGTCAAACCAACTCCTGGTTTTTAAGACTTCATGAATCCTTCACATGTCTACAAGTTGAAAAAGGCTCTTTATGGCTTGAAGCAAGCACCAAGGGCTTGGTATGATAGGCTTAGCAGCTTTCTTCATGAAAGAGATTTTGAAAAAGGTAAAGTTGATAATACTTTGTTTATTAAGAAAATAAAAAATCATACTTTATTGGTTCAAATTTATGTTGACCACATAATATTCGGATCAATAAACAAATACCTATGTGAAGAATTTTAATTGATGATGAAAGGAGAATTCGAGATGTGCATGATGCGTAAAATAAATTATTTTCTTGGACTAAAGATTAAGCAATTAAATAATGGAATCTTCATCAATCAATTCAAGTATTGCAAAGAATTGTTAAAAAGGTTTCATATGGACAATTGCAAAGAAATAGTTACTCCAATGGGTTCCAGAACATATGTAGATCAAGATTAATATGGTATTTTAATTGACATAACAAAATATTGAGGTATCATTGGCTCTTTATTTCATTTGATGGAAATTCGTCCTGACATTATGTTTAGTGTTTATCTTTGTGCCCGTCTTCAAGCAAATCCGAAGGAATCTCATCTTGCCTCCATGAAACAAATTATGAAGTATCTCAAAGGAACGTAAAATGTTGAAATATAGTATCCTAAAGGTAGTTGAAGCTAGACGGTTAATATACCCGAACATGTTGTGTAATTGAACATACAACAGAGTCGCCATTGAACTTTATTTATCCCAGAAGAGGGAAGTGAAAATATCGATAAAACACAACGTGAATGTAGAAATGGGTAAGGAAATTAGTTATACAAGGGGAAGGTATTATCACCACTCACATCCATGGTACTCCATGGGAACCGTTTTTATTGCTCTTGCTTGGATGGGTGATGCTATATTCATGTACCTGCAAAACAGAAAAATGGGTTACAAAGAGAGTGCTCGAGGAGGATTGGGGCCCTCATGTATATGTATGATCATAGTGAAAAGAGAAAGTCAGAGCCTCGTAGTTCTTGAAACCAGAGAGAGAAAGGGGGAAAATAAAGAAGAATGCTCGCTAAGGATTCACATCGTCATGCCTATGTATCATCATAGTGCAATTAGGAAGTCATATCTCTGTAGCTCGGAGGACTAAGACTGAAAGAAAGAGATGATTTAAGGTGGTATTTAAACCAAAAGGAAGGCTTGAAACTGACTGAAATGGTGTTTAAACCAAGGCAAAAAAGTAAATAGAGAAATGGTGTCAAAACCAAGAAAGGAGGTGTATCCCCATGAAGTTGTCAACCCAAGTTGTGGTGTTTAAATCAAAGAGAAAAAGAAAGCAGGAACTTGTCAAAGCATTGAGACTGATATGACAAGGATCTTACCAAAGCACTTGGATTAACATGGTAAGGGGAAAAATAGGAACTTGTCAAAGCACTGGGAATGACATGACAAGGATCTTACCAAAGCATTGGGAATGACATGGTAAGGGAATGGTGTCAAAACCAAGACAGGGGTGTATAATCACTGAAGGTGTCAACCCAGGAAAAGAAAGACAAAGTTATATAACCATGAAGGTGTCAACCTGAATTTGGTGTCAAAACCAAGAAAGGAGGTGTATAACCTTGAAGGTGTCCATCCAAGTTGTGTGTTTAAACCAAAGAGAAAAATAAAGTGGGAACTTGTCAAATCACTGGGACTGATATGACAAGGATCTTACCAGAGCACTGGGACTAACACGGTAAGGGAGAAAGCAGGAACTTGTCAAAGCACTAGGACTGACATGATAAGGATCTTACCAAAGCAACTTGTACTAACATGGTAAGGGAATGGTGTCAAAACCAAGATAGGGGTGTATAACCGCTGAAGGTGTCAACCCAAGAAAATAAATACAAAGTTATATAACCATGAAGATGTGAACTTGAACTATGGTGTTTAAACCAAGAAAGGAAAGAGGGTCACAGGGAGAGTTGCAGACTTGAAAATGAATTGACTTGAATTGCACTGAAATATATGAATAAAGATGAATATTCTGAGCAACTGGGTCATCCGTCCCGTACCCAAAATATTCAGAATGAGGATAAGAATGCTCCCTCTCACCCCTTACCTATTGCTTAAGGCTCATGGCATGCAATCCTTGTCAATGTCTAACAAGTTGTTAAAACAAGTCCTCAGGTATGCTATGTGGGGATGATGTCGATGATTGATGCCTGGACTGTTACTTGAGATCTTGTACTTGTTGAGATGATGAGATCCAAAGCAGCAGAGACAAGTCTCATCAAGTGACTAAGAGACTTATGGTCACTTGATAAAGACAAAGGAAATGTGTAAAGTCAAATGATATAGTTTATCCAATGTAATTTGATCAAGCTAAATCAAAGCGAATGAGATGGATAAAACAATAATCCATGATCATACAAATACTAGTCTAGGGTCTCATTATTAAGTAGCCCATGAGAAAGCCATATGGGTGAAAGTGTACTGAGCTTAAGTCTCATTGTTAGGTAGCCTAAGAGAAATCTATGTGTGTGTTAGTGTGTGCTAACCTAACCAGATGAATGTAATAAGCAGAGGCAATAAATAATGAACAAGATAACAAGGTCATAAGAACATAAGTTCAAAAAGTCAATAATTCAACAATAGGACAAAGTCAAAAGGGCCAAGTTCAATGAGTCTAAGGTTATAGTAGATCAAGCATATGTCTATGTCCTAATTCCAAAGTCAAAAAGTGTGCATCATCACTCCAATTCAAACATGGGTCTTAAGGATCAAGCCTATCCATTTTATCATGTTTTGATTCATTGAGATTGTTAACCAAACCAAATGCAAGATAAGAAGCATAAGATGAATAAGACAAGATGAACAATGTATGAAGTGAGATGATGAATGAGGCATAAGAATAAATTGCATTAAGTAAATGAAATAAGGTAAGTTGCAAGGATGTAAAGTGTTAGAGGGATGTTAGAAAGCAAATTCAAGTCAACATAATGGGCCATCTATCAACAAGTCAAAGGACTCAAACATATGCTACACCAAGGGATGATCTATCACTCACTAACTCAAAGTGTCTAAAATATGGTAAAATGGTCATCTATCAATATATTGAATCAGAGAAGATTGAATCAACCAATGGACCATCTATGAATGATTTGAAATACTGAAGATTTGATCAACCAAGTAGCCAAAGTCAAACAAAGTCAAAATTTGAATTAAAAAATAATTTAAAATGAAATAAAATGATTTAAACTTGATTAAAAAGGGAAATTAAAAGGAAAATCCCAAACCATAAGCAAAACAAAGAATAAATGGCTGAAAAAATTACACAAAGTCCCAAATATTGCACATGAATATGTCTCAAAAGTTGGATTCAAAAAGGTTTTAAAGTGATTGAAAAATAATTTGGAAAAGGAAATTACAATGAAAATGAACTAAAAATATTAATAAATGCAAAACTGATTTTAAAAATTATGAAAAAAAAGTACGTGATGCAAAATATTTTTAAACACTGTGTAAAAAATTTGGATCAAAATTTTATAAAAATGAGAGAGAAATTAGTTTGGAAATAAAATTAAGAAAATAAAATAGAACAGTGCGCCAACGGTCAAAAGAATTTGAAAAAATGTGTTGGCTAACTGTGATTGGTCAGAGTTTGAATTTGGCAACAACACGCACGCATAACCAACTTCATCTTCAACCTTGGATTCGATTTCTATAAATCATGAACTTGTGTTTTTAGCAAAACCCAAGCATGGAGTTAGCTTCTCAACACATTATCGTTCATGTCTCCCTTCCTTAGAGTCATTGATTGGCTTTGAGCAGGGGGGATTTTTTTAAGAACATGATGAACCCTAGGTGTTCAAAGTAAAATTAAATGACTAATATGAAAGATAAATTAATGGTAGGAGACAACTTTTGATCAGTGGAGCAATACGAAGAGAGTGGAAACTTGTTTGCTTAAAGATTTAACTCGTAGCTACTTTTCTAGTTGGAGTTTCGATGGTCAATAATGGTAGAAATAGGGAGCTGATGCAAGAGGTTTCAAGCCAAAGTGATTATGCAATTAGCTTCAGAGGATGCCGATGAAGCTTTATGGGCAAAGTTTTGAGGTTGAAAGAGCTTGAATTAAAGAAACCATAAACTGGTTTTAGAGCAATATCGGGTTCAAGTAAAACAGGGTTTTTATGGCTATTCAAGCTTGCAAATCAAGTAAAAATGATCATCTATTTATAGGAAATGAAGATGGAAGCTCACACATGCCAAACAAATATGAATGCATGTGAATTTGGGTTGACATTTTGGAAAATGGTGCTCGTGTGAGATGAAGCATGGAATGTGTGATTTGATGATGAAACTTGGTCGTTTTATGTTCGTTTGCACACGTTTTAGCATCAGAAACAAGTTGCACATGTGGAAGTGGTCCCAAGATACAAAATGTCTTATAATTATAAATTCCCGGCATTGGGAAAAATAATTTCCAACATGCCATGTTTGAAGCTAGGCCCAATTTAATTCACTCGTGCATTTTGTGATTTTCTTTGTGCCTCTTGTTCACTTTATTGCCATGAATTGAATGCAAAAAGAACTAACCAAAAAAGAGGTCTGAGGTAAAAATGGCAACTGTTGAAAGTTAAGGTCGTGACATGCTTTATAGTTCAGGCATTTGATCAAGCAGTCTTGGCACATTTTGGGCATCTTAAGGCCCTAAGTTTATGACATCATAACTTTTAATTCCCTAGTGCATTTTGAGCCACACTTGGGCCAAATGATCTTTGACATAAGCTTAATAAAATGTAAAAGGATACTTGAGATAAAAATGGCATGGCTGCCAAGTGGGGGCAGGACAAGGTTTTGGCCCATTTTGGAAACTTAGCCCCTTCCCAAATTAAGGTCCTTAGAGGTTGAATTGATGCTTGATCGTTGAACCAAAGTTTTAGAGGAATTCCTTAGGAACATTTTGCTCAAAGAAGCTTGTAAATTGGTTGAAAATTTAAGAAGTTATGGGGTTTGGACCAAAAGTGAGCCATACTTGCAAATTAGGTCAATCACACTTGTGCCAACTTGTACAAACTTGAAGTTTCCTTGCATCCCAAGCCAAAATAATGATGAAATGGGCATACTTTAAAGAAAATATGATTAAAGATTGAATTATCTTGAGGATGACTTAAAGATTAGATGAAATGGCATGGAAATAAACACATGAACCACTCTTGAATCAATGAACCACACTCGCATCTTTCTTGACCATAATGACCATTTCTTTTGTCTTGAATTGGGGCATGATCACCTACATGAACAATGGAACTAACAAGTACCATCTCTTATGATGCTTTGTTTAGTTAAAAAGTGAAACAAAGTGAACTGATTTTGATGACGCTTTATCTTGAATTCGTGTGTTCAAACCAAAGAATTTGGTCGTGCTTTTAAATCGATGACCAAATGAATGGTCATGCTAATGTTATGATGATGCATGGTCACAGTTTCATGATAAAAGGATTTATGGCTCAAAATATTATTTTAACCCACCCATTATCTTTGATGCTCTACAGTCCTATGTTTAAATAGTTCAAAACAGACGATGGTTAAGGAACCTATGAGGTTTTTGGAGTGGAAATCACCCACCTTTTATGTTTTTTACTTGTAACCACACGAATTTGTTCTTGCTGAAGATTTTTCTTCTAATCCTTTCATTTTCTTTTCGTTTTTACTTTCCCTAATTTTTTATGGACTGATTTTTCGAGTTTGAAGTCCACCGTGATGCCCTAATTATTGCCTAAGTCACTTGTTTTTAAGTTTTCGACTTAGGGGGATTTTCTTATTTTTCTTGCTTTTTGAATTTCTAAGTTTTTTTTCATAATGGAACAAATCATGCGACATTTGTTCGTTTGATTTGTTCGTTTGCCTCGTTCCTTTTCTTGGTGAGGGACAACCATTGTAGATTTCTGATTTTGGACCTCACGTGAGGGATTAGATATGGTTGATCCTCAGATGAGATACTCCCGTTTTAAAATTTAAACGCATGGTCAAAATAACTGAAGACTATCCTGCCCCTAAAGATTCAGGATTTTTTCGTATAAAAAAGAAACTCGTGCGACTAGGCTCAAAGGTCGTCTAGGGATTATCTTTCTTATACCTCCAGTGTTTGGGAATTGAAACAATGCCTTACATCGGCATAAATTTTTTATTCAAGAGCATACAACCAATAGGCTCGTGTATTTTGATTTCATCATTCTCCTTTTAATTTTTGCTTAAACAAGAGTTTGATATTGATAGATAAAATATGCGTGAACAGGATTTGATTGATTCAAAACATGCATATTCGTTTCATTATTATTATCATTTGAAAATAAACGAGTTTTATAGGTGAATATCACTTAACAAATAAAAAAGATTACAAATGAAAATGATAGAATGACATAATGATCGCCAGTGTTAAGGAGGCGCTCTCAAACTTGATTGATTGTTTCAAGGGAGACTTTTCTAGTCTTGGCACTCACTCGGACAAGGGATTTACGTTAACCAACAGGTTCCCTCCTTGTAGAATTAAGTACTTCTTATCAATCCGTTGTTGTACTTTAACTTTGAAAGCATTACAGTCCTCGGTCGAGTGTCCTGCCGACCCAACATGATATCCACATTGCTCATTGGGATTGTTACTGAGGTGGGAATGGTTACGGTGGAGGCTTCAATGATTGGGAACCACCAGTGAGCTATGAATTAGATATGGAAGAATTTGATTGTATGTCAGAGGAATTGGGTCCCGAGGAGCAATCCTTTATTCCAGATTATTCTGGGATTGCGCTGATTCTGACATTCTTAGCCTTGGCTTGCTGATTTTGCGGAATCTGAGCCTGATGAGGCTGATGATATTCATTTGGTGCTTGGTGTGGAGGTTGCTGATATTGAGCAGGATTAGCAAATTTCACCCCTGGATTGAAAGCTCGAGCATATTAGACCCCAAGATGAAAATAAGAAGTACAGAGTGCCCCATGATGAACATGTTGAGGTGCAACATTAGCATAAGTTTCCCCAGGGTAGGCAGAAGGCATTCTAGAGTTTGAAGAATGAAGACCTTGATAGGGGTATTGCATCGTAGGTTGAGTAACTAGAGGAATCTGCACATGAATGAGAGGTCCCCTATACTCATTTTCAGTTTCAGCAGGTGCTTCAGCAATTACTGGGATGGAGTTCTGGCAACGCTTCACTGTAAAGCATAGCAACTTCTGATCAAGGAGCACTTGAACTTTGGTCTTGAAGGCAACATATATTTTTGTATTATGCCCCAAGTATCCACCATGGTACGCGCACGTGGCATTAGAATTATGCTTAGGAAGGTGGGGAAACCGTGGCAAGCTCGATCTCTTTGGGCACAATTTCCCCAACAGGAATCACAATAGGCAATAGATGCGTATAAGAGATTGGAGTTTGATCAAAGCGGGTATGTATCCTCTCTTGATCGTTGTTCCAATGGTTGTTTTGCTTCTGCTTCTGTTTCTAGTTTCCTTGAGTGGGGTTCTGATTCAGTAGGAGGTATTGCTCTTGGGGATAAACCGAAAGACTGCTTGCAGTTGCATTCAGGGTTTTGCCCATATTTAGTCCATTCTCAGTTTGTTCACCAATCACAACTCGGTATAAGGATTCCATTATGATACCGTCCAAGAATAGTTCAAAGATCATGTCAACCTTTCCTTCGGGGTGTTCCAAGCTTTCCTTGCATATTTGGTTCTCATGCTCAACATGTTCCATGATTCTTTGGTGATCAGCATCGGGGAATCGTCGTCTTCTGGATGAGGAAGGGAAAAGGTGAACTTTTTCTAGATTGTATTCATGAAATGTGAATGCATGAATGTATGCATATGTTGTTTCCATATGGATGGAATGCAAATAAGTATGCAACATCCATTGATTCAAAGGTTGGATAATGCAATAGTTTAGGTTCAAACGTTCGTTACATACACGATGATGCAATAATGGTATGCAAAAATATAGGTTAAAGGTTCAACATGCTCTGGATATTCTGCATATGATTCTCAATGTAGGTTCAAAAGTTTGACGTATTTATGATTTTTGAGGAATGTAAAGTTTATGGATTCCTGCAAAAAATCTGATATCCCCTCATGGGTAGATACTAGTCTTCAAAGGTGATCCCTAAATGGTCTCCCAGAGTTATGGATCTAAATGAAAATACCTTGTCATATCCAATTCTTGTATGACAATGGTACTTCAAAGTGAATCTAGTTTGGGTGTAGGTCTTGTGCCGACCCAACGCCGGAAACACAGGTCAACACGACTATCCACGATTCTATCCTGTTTTTATACTCAAGCTCGGAGCCTCTCTCAAATCACAAAGCCCAACCCATAATAGAGAATATAAAAAATATCCAACATATACAACAATAAAGATGCAATAAATTAAATACAGGTAAGCAAATAAATAAAGAAACGCCCAAACATGCAAAGAAAAAGACTGCAATATCCATTGATTCACAAGTTCATAATAGTCTAGATAACATGTTTATACTTCTCGATGTATGTTCAAATGTCCGACGTATACATGATAAAATGGTATGTATGGTCTTGGTTTCTCGTAAAAGCCCAATATCCCCTCACAAGTAGGTACTATTATTCAAAGAAGGAGGTTCCTAAAAGGTCCCTAGAGTCATAGACCCAAGGATTCGAACCCTCGTGCCTACATATTCTCATAGTGCAATGAAAAAATCAGAGCTCCGTAGTTTATGGTAAAAAAACTACAGATGTGTTGGTTGATTTTAGGGAACAATTATAATTGTATCCTAGAAGTGTGAAAATGTTAGTTGATTCTGATCCTTGTTTGGATGTTCTAAGCTTTTAGTCTGACTGCTAATGAACAGATTATAATAGTTCTTTTATGAAAAGAAA
The DNA here is from genome assembly GCF_024323335.1 of Lathyrus oleraceus. Taxonomy (NCBI): domain Eukaryota; kingdom Viridiplantae; phylum Streptophyta; class Magnoliopsida; order Fabales; family Fabaceae; genus Lathyrus; species Lathyrus oleraceus. Next base: position 149,651,559 of record NC_066582.1, on the reverse strand, counting down.
AGAATTGCTTTGAATGAGGTTTGTATGATAAAAGAAAAGTAAGAGTTTATTGAATAGAAAAAGAAACTTCTTGAAGTGTAAAAGAGTTGTTTGAAATGATGAAATCGGTGTGAAAGTATTGTTTGGACCAGAAGTGTGTTGTTTGATTCCATAGGTAGGTGTATCTGAACCAAAGAGTGTGTGGCATTAACCAATAGATGGTGTGGCATTAACCAATAGATGGTGTGGCTGATACAGAGTTGTATAATTTTTCCTAGATTCAGGAGATCAAGACCTACAAGAAAGGGAGTTGCCAGAGCATAGAGCTCCAAAGGGAAATACATGAGGGTTGCTAGAGCATGAAGCTCCACAGGGAAATGCATGAAGTTTGCTAGAGCATGAAGCTCCATAAGGCAGTGCATGAAGGTTTCTAGAGAATAAAGCTCCACAGGGAAATGCATGAGAGTTTCTAGAGCAAGAAGCTTCACATGGCAATGCATGAAGGTTGCCAGAGCATGAAGCTCCACAGGGAAATGCATGAAATTTTTCCAGAGCATGAAGCTCCATAGGGAAATACATGAAGGTTTTCTAGAGAATGAAGCTCCATAGGGAAATGCATGAAAGTTTGCCAGAGCATGAAACACCACATGGCAATGCATGAAAATTGGTTCAGAGATGGGTGTTTAACCATGAGATGATTAACCCAAAGAAAGTATGAATGTCAAAGAGAGTTTATGTTTGGTCCAAAGAGAAGTCTAAGAGACAAGTGTAATGAATGTTAATTGTTGCAGTGTTTTCTCTGGGGAAGAAGACTTGAAAGTTATTCGATTTGAATTACACTGAAGTCTATGAATGGAGGTGAATACTTTAAATAATTGGGGCCTACGCCATATAACCAAAGATACTCAAAACAAGGATATGAATAATCCATCTCATTCTTCTCAATTGTTTAAGGCTCATGGCGCACAACTCAGATCATAACTAACAAGTGTTGAAGATGAATATTTTTATTGTGCTTGAATGTCTAGAGTCTTTAAAGTCTTGCATGATGATGTCTTGAGCTTGTGTTTGACTTGGGATCCAGTGTGATACAAGTGCAGAGATCTAATCCTATCAAGTGATCAAGGGACTTATGATCACTTGATTGGATAGGGGAATCAGATAAATTTAAAGTGATTAATTGATCATAAATGACTTTGATCAATCAATGTATCAAGGATGTGATCAAGATATGAAAGCACATGGATTTTGATCAAGGACTAGAATCCTAAAGAAACTAAAATGTTATCACGCATATTAATTTCAAAAGATCTACTATATCATTAAAATTAACAAATTAAGTGCGAAAGAAAACCTAATGTTAACAAGTATATTAAGATTCAAATTTAAAAAAATCAATTCTAAACTAATTATTATTGCTAATTAGAATCTAGTGTGTATTATCTTTGTTTATTTTCAAATAAGAAAATGGATTAATAAAAAACCAACTAAAACTTAACTAAATCCTGAGTATAATCATGAATTTTCTAAGTGTGTTTTCATATCAAAAATAAAATGTGAAAATGTATTAAAAAGATCTAACTAACATGCATTAAATGGATTAAAAATTAAAAAAAAAGGTGTTAAAAATAACAAAAAAAATAAATGATAAAAAAAAAGAAAAAGAAAATTAGAGGCAAAGGGTGTAGTGTGTAAACACTGGTGTGTGGGTGCAATGCAGTGTGGGCTTGAATCAGAAAGCCCAAAGTGTTTGTCAAGGTAGCAAACAGAAAGGGGTGCATTGGACTGGAGCGCGCATGTAACAGATCGTTTGGGCCAAGGCTTAGTTCTGAAGCCCAAAGTGTTTCCAAAGGAAAGTGAAGAGTAATCAGAATCAATTCAATTCATTTTCATCTCATCCACTTCATTTCAAGTCTTTGTCTCTTTTAAAATAAAACAAAAAGTTTTCATCGTTGCTACCGCTCCTCCGTGCCGGAGGCGACATAGTTGTCCAAACAAACAAATTTCACCCCCATTCCACTCCTTTCAATACAATATCCCTAAAACCCTCATTAATTTCGTCCAAAACCTAATTAAATTCCCCAATTGAATCATAAATGGTAAGAACCCTAACTAAGAGAAAATCAAAATTAAATTGGGAAGAAGCGTCAATCTGAACTCAAACCTTAGGGGTTTGGTTCATATTGAACAAGGCTAGTATTGAAGGTTGTTGGAATGAAGAAGATGAAAATGAAACTAGAATCCCAAAGGATTCTCTTTAGAGGTAAGTAATTCAGATTCCTCTTCTTCTTCACGGAAATCTCTTCTTCTTCTTCTCCAAAAATCTTAGTATGTAGGTGTATATTGTGTCGCTCTGTGTTATTGTTATTGTTAACAGAGTGAGGGAGTAGAGGTCGAGTTACAAACTCAGAGAGAGTAGAGTGATAGAGAGAAAAAATAGAGAGAATTTAGAGAATTCTAGAAAATTTTCAGTGTGCTTGAAGTTATGATTTTCAGTGAGTGATTCTGATTTTTGATATCAATGAATGAAGGAAAGTGAGGGGATTTATAGGGATTGAACCCCTAATTGCTCTGGGTAATTCTTGTGTAGGGGTGGTTACAAGTTAAGGTATCTGTTAGAAAGTTTGTTGAATTATAGAGGAAGTTTGTTATGGATGCTAATAGAGTTAAAATTTTGTTCGTTATGTTAGTGTGAGTTGTTAGTTAAGTGAAAAATAGTTAGGTGTGTTGAGTTTGAATTGAGTGTTAGTTTTGTTCAGTTAGTGTTGATTTTCTATTAGTGTTAAGTTCAGTTATAATTGGTGATATGGATGAATATGAATCAGTTAGTTATAGTTGTGCTATGAGAAGTTATGTTAATGGATAGTTAGTGTTAACGTGAATCTGAATTAGGTTAGTTAGTTTGTTAGAGGGAATTAGTTAGTGAAGTTAGGGTTGTGAGATGTTAGAGTGAATTGAAGAAAGTTAGTTAATAATGGAGTTAGGAATTAATAACAGTTAGAATTTTTTTATAATGAGAATGGAAAGAAATTGAACGGTTGTTAGTGCTTGTGTTTTAAAATCCGAATGTCTCTGAAGGATGTGTAGCACAATCAGTATGGAAGGTGTTAGTAAAGTGAGTTTCAACTGGTGAAGTTATGAGGTTTGGTTTGTTATAATTAGAGGGTTGTAACTGTTAGTTTAGATATAGTTAGTCAGATTATTTTGGTGTTTAATCATGTTAATGAATAGAACTTAAATTGAAGTTAGTGGAAGAGGGAAGTATGTTAGTTGTAGAGTTGAAGTTAGTTAATTGGAACTGTTATGCTTGTTAGATGTGGAATTTGAATTGAGATAGGTTATGTTGTTATTGTTGTGCTAAATTGTGATGCTAGTTATGTTATGATATATGCTGCCAATTGGTTTGATGTTGAAAATTAGTTATAGTTAGTTCATTAAAGATTGGTTAGTGTAAATTGTAATGAAATGTGAATGAATTAGCTAAGTGAAAGTTAGTCGTTGTTGGTTTGAAATTCTTATGATTTGAATTTTTGGACTCATGGTTTGTATGTGTATGTTATCTCGGCTCTCCTTGTAGCTATGTGCATAGGTCATGTCATGTGGGGCATTGAAGTATGGTTTGAATGTTATATTAATGAGTTGGGATAAGTGTTGTTGGTTATGTGTTAATATATGTCTATACATGGCTTGTGTATGGGTTCTAACTATGTATTGTATGGCGTGGTGTTGTGGGGCTGATTTTTATGGTCATGGCTTGGCTTTGAAGATGACATCATCATGCCATGAAGAAATATGGCATATCATGGATTACTTGGCCATGAAGAAAGCTTGCGTATGAAGCAATTTGAGAAGATGGAAGAGAGAAAATTAAAGTGAAGTTGAAGTGGAATTAGGTTTAGAGTCAAATTCAGGGTTAAGTTAACTTTGGTCAACTGTTTGACCAAAAAGTCAATAGTTGACTAGTCAACTGTAGGTCAAACTTAGGTTTTTTTGTGTAGTTTTAATTTAGACTCTCTGTGTAATATGATTTGATGTTTATGTAATGTAAATGGCTTCTTTTTTTAAATGAATTTTAACTTATGCTTCAAGTAATCAAGTTTTTCCCTCCATAATTTGAATTTGAAATCTTTGAATTTGCCTTGAATATAAACTTGAATGAATCTTTGATTTGAATTTCCTTGAATGACTTCCTCTTGATCTTAGCCCCTTGACTAAAAACCATGCCAAGAATCAAACAATGGTAAATAGTAATCACTAAGTAGGACTTCATATGAACATGGTCGCCAAAAGTCAAATTAAGAATGACCTTCAAAATCAACTATTTTATGATGCAATCCAATCATAACCAAAGATCGTACCAAGGATTAGGGTTTCAAGAGATGAACAACTCGGGTCAATATAATACAATACCAAATGTTTGATCCCCATATATGCCATGGAGTAAAACCCTAGACCATGCGACTTGCCAAGTCAATTGTCAAGAATCCAATCTTTGTGTCATAAATAATAAGAAGTTTTGAATCAAACATATGTATGCAATTATGAATGAACATCTTATGATGGATGATTAAGGAATATTAGCATGTAGATGAAATGAGTCATGGATCAGATGAAAAGTAAAAAAAAAGGGCAAATTTTGGGGTATGACAATAAAGGTTCGTGGGCATAACCTTCAAAAGCTCAAAGTTTATAGTCAAACTCTCAAGAAGACCTCTTGGGGACAGGACTAAGCCAAGATTCAGCCAAACCTGTATAAATATATGGTGCAATCTCTCTAACCTTATCATTTTAATTTATGATATTTATTTATATTATTTTTATTTTTGATGTGATTCACTCTTAAGAAACTACTAGCACAGTCTTAACAGAGAAAAGTATAAAAGTAATCGTGGATTTTAAATACCACAATTCAACACCCTCCCCCCCCCCCCCCCCCCCTCTCCTTCCTGTGCTTGAAGTAACTTGTTCAACAAGTGAAATCAGATCCTAACTCCTATTAAGGACTAATCATCTCAGGAGGAAAAATGAACTCTAACTATTCACTAAACAAACCCACATTCTTTTATGGAGTAGAGTATAGTTTGTGGAATGAGAAAATGAAGTTTTTCATAAAATGGATGGATCGTGATATTTGGAAGGAAGTGAATGAAGGTCCATTTGTTCCTATACACAAAGTTAATGGCGTTATAGAAAATAAACCTGAAAAGGATGGGACTAAGGATGATAAAGAAAATGTGCAACGTAGTTTGAAGGATAAAGTTCTCACCACAATCACTCTCCGTCTTTATGACTTTTTACGAGTTTCTCACTGCAAAAAAAACAAAAGTAGTGTGGGACATCCTCCAAAATACCCATGCATGAACTACTGAGGTAATAAGGGCAAGGTTGGGCACATTAACCCATGCGTATGAACTCTTCAGAATGAAACTTGAAGAGAGCATAAATCAAATGCAAACACGATTCACCCATATAGTGAGTCATATAAGAACTTTGGAAAAAAAATCAAATAAGGAATTGGTTGTAAAAAATCTTAGATTCTTAAACTGTAGTTGGCAATCCAAAGTCACTACAATTTCTGAATCTAAGGATTTAGCGACTATAGACACACACACAATTTTTGTAAAATATCAAGAACACAAGATAGAACTAAAAATACTTGTTGATGATGAATAAGATGACAAGAAAAAGTAGAAAGGTATCACACTAAAAGATATAAGCTTTAAAGATATGGAGCCAAAACATAAAATAAATGTCAAAGTAAAAGTAATGAATTCATGGAATTCATGTTTCGTAAATCCAAAGGATTCCTAAAGTGTGAAAAAGAAACCTCAAGGCTCCAGAAGCTATGTAAAGAAAGTTCCTCGTCCATTACTACATATCATAAATGCAGAGAGAATGGGAACATAAGATCAAACTGCCTTTAAAACTAGAGAAGAAAACAAAATCAAAGAATGTTCACTAAATCCTTGAGAGAAGAAAAGAGAGCATATATATCCTGGTATAACGAATATGGAATATTTAGATAAGGAAAAACTAATCCTCTATCTCATGGAAAATCATCAAGACAATGAAGTTATCTCTCATATTTTTTATCAAGATTTATTTTGCATTCGTAAGAAGCTAACAAAAGAAACGAGTAAATTAGAACAAACTATCTCTACCTCCAAAGACATTATCTCTTCCTTTGAATTAAAAATAAAAACCTATTGGAAGAAATAGAAAGTCTTAGAGAGAGAGAGAGAGAGAGAGAGAGATAGAGAGAATATCATCTAATTCAAAACTTTTATCCATCTCATAAATTCTTGAAAGAATCCATCAAGTGTGATCAACGTGACATTTTGAAAAATAAAATCGATGATCTTCAAAATTCACTTGATAAATTCAATAAAGGGATAGACAACTTAAACCTTTTGTTAGATAACCAAATGATGTCTTATAATAGAGTTGGTATTGGTTATGAATGTGAGAACAATAGTAACGATTTTAGAAATATTTGCAATGCCCACCAAAAATCTAAATACAAAACCCTAAAATGCAATTACTGCAATAAAGTTAGCCATATTGCCATGTTTTGGTTTAGCAAAAAGAGTAATGAGTGAAAATAAGGACATCTTCCCTCACACTTTTATAAATAGCAATGTGAAATTAAAAAGAGAGATGTTTTATCATAGTACATATTCCACTAATATCAATGGACCCAAAAACAATTGGGTACAAAAGGTAGAAAAGTTAAATTGTGATGCAGATAATGATACTGACAGTTGCTCCTTGTAACACCTCGAGTTCAATCTTTTTATTTAATTGAATTATTTAAGACTTTATTCAAATTGGTTGGCATGTTAAATTGTTTATGATGTAGTTAATGGGTAAGTTTCCTTGAAGTAAGAGTATAAGGAGAGTATGAGTTGGGCAATGGTGTTTAGAATTATTGAGAATTTAATGGGTTTTTAAAATAATATTTATTTTTGAATTAATTAAAATAATGAGGAAATTAGAGTGTAGAGGAAGTGGGGGCAAGGTTGGGAATAAGGAAAATATGGATGATAGAATAGGGATGCAATGATATGTTTGAGGGTACAAGGGAATAGTCTATTTTGGAAGGAAATAAGTCTCGAAACCAAATACAGAATTGAGAACCTAGAGAGTCAGAATGTTTTTTTGGAGATTTAGATCAAAAGAGGCAAAGAGGAAGAGCAAATGCTTAAGGTTGAAGAATTTTAGGGATCAAATGGATTTTGCTGGAAATCAGGTAAGGGGGTGATGTGATTCTTTAATGGGTGTTAAAGCATGTGGGGTAGATGGAGGAACCTTTAACCTCCTTATGATTGGGTATTATAGATCTCAATTCTGATGTTATGTTATCATTTTTTATTGTATGATGAATTAGGGTGAAATTTGTGTATTGTATGTATGTATATGTTATTTTGATGTTGTTGATCATGATATGCCATTGATTGATGTTTGAAGGTTTTTAACCTTGATTGTGTTATTGGTGATTTAAATATGATGAGTATGATGATGCGTTGTAGTATGATGTTTGTCATACCCCAAAATTTTCCATCCCTTTTTCATATTCATCTGACTTTTGGTTTGTGATTCATTTGCATATGCATTAGCATCATAACATAATCATTTTACCATTTTCATTAAACATCCCAGATTCAAAGGATTTTGATGGGTATGATTTACAAGGAGCTAGGGTTTCCTTGAAATCCAAATCCATGACATCTTGTGATGCATTAAATAATGGTGACATTTCTCTTGAATTCAAGACCATGAAGCCCTAATTCTTGATCTTTGGCATCCATGGACCATGAGGGTGGCATCTTGGTTTTGGATTTAATTAGGGCTTCTAGATATCACATTTGGTCAACCATGGGAATTTCACTTGATTGATTAAGTCTCTTTATGAGCTTGGTCGTTACATTTGTTCATCACGTGTGTTGTGGATTCAAGACAGGGTATTAAGAGTTTGGGACCATTTTCATTTGAAGTTCTACTTGGAGTTTGCATCTCATTCATGATCAAGTCAAATTCAAGAAATGTTCATTTAAATTTAAATTATGGAGGGAATACTTCAAGCATAAGTACATAATTCATTCAAAAAAAGTTACTTTCATTACAAGTCATAAGTGTATTGCATTATAAAATCCAAATTACAAACTTTATACAAAATCACACTTTTTGACCTAACAATTCACTTTGGTCAACTTTTGACTTTTTGGTTAACAAGTTGACCAAAGTCAACCACTACCAACTCCTAAACCTTGATCTTACTCTTTCATTAAGTTGCAAGTCATTTAATACGCCTCCAAAAGCCTTCAAGTGTATCTTCATGCCGAATCCATGCCATATCTTGCCACTTGATAACCTTAACAAATTTACCTTAAAGCTTTGTCAGATCTTGTTCAGTTCTTCAAGTTGCACCACCCCTGCATCAAACAAGCAAACATACATACACAATTAGACACACATAACCATATATAGCCATGACAATTAGAATTCATGCATGCATCACATACATATTACCATCACATACATCCATAATTACAATGCAATGCATCATGAAGTCATGCTAAACACATAAACCATACTAGCCCTGAAACCTATCAACATTAACATTTCAGTCCAAACAACATTCAATAAAACACATACACAATCCAATATGCATGCACCTAAAGAAAATCATGAAATGACTAGTCAACTCATATTCTAACATAGTAGCCTATAACCTACATGCATAACATCGATGATCTCATAACAACCCTGGTTTCTTTTGTTGAATTTAACAAGCATAAGTTATGCATAATGACTATAACTAACTTCATTCAAATTCTAACTACAAGCACAAGCAATCTGTCTCAATAGATTCTAGTTGCACTAACTGTTTTCACTTCAATTCAAATTAATTCAATTCACTTTAATAGCCCTACATTCCCACAAAGTAACTCTAACTAACTGTTTTTTCACATCAACTAATCTACTAACCAACCTACTAATTTAAAGTTCATATTAACAATACAAATTCATACTAATATCTCAATAAACATTCAAACATTACACTAACTATCCAAATTGTTTCCAATTCAAGAATCAATAGCTAACGTTCCATATTGCACTAACTGTCCTAAATTTTTTATCCAAGCTCTTAACGTTCAAACAGTTTAACAACAGTTCCATAACAAATTCAACATAGCTAGTTCATATATAATTTCATAACATATCAAATTTACTTTAGTGATTCATTAACTAACACCAAGTTCATATAACAACAACTAACTCTAGCATGTTCATAATAGAAACTAACTCTTAACTGTAATTAACCACATCCTAATTCAACTCAGAACTCTAACTTATAATTCCCTCCAGCTCAAAATTGCACTTACTTAATTATTAGCATAGTTATTCACACCTAACAACCTCGCACATAGAAATTTTAACTCAGTTAACAGCCCTAACAGCCCTGGCCGAATTTCCCTAATTAGTTGCACTTCAAATTCTATAAATCATCATCACCAATCATTACAGCAGATCACGATCATTACACAATCATCGGATTCACCATAAAATCTCTCAAATTCACTCACTCTCAGATTTAATCATTCATCACTCTACCATTTATCAATCATAGTTTGGACCTCTCTCTACATTGTTCTTAATCTCTCTAAATCTCTGCAACTATCACTTCATGCTCAATCAGCACACATAACACAGGGCAATCACAGAGTTCATCCTACGGACAACATGTTGGAAGGAGAAGAAAAGAAGAATTTCACATGAAATTGAAGAGATAGAGTGAAGAGGTACCTGAAAGAATACAAGCTTCTGGACCTCCGTCCTCAGCATCAACCAACTTGAAGAACCCCCGGAGTCGTTCCGATAGGTAAGCTTTCCCACTCTCCTTATTTGATTCACGCTAAAGTTGTTACCAACATTTATTATACTCCCTCCGTTCCTTTTTAAGTGTCATTTTTTGACTTTTTACACATACCAAGGAAGTTAATCATTATTGTTACTTTTCAAACAATAATTCTTCTTTTACCTATAATACCCTTAATTATTTATTACATTCACTTTACTTTTTCTCTCTCTGCAATCATTATCTAGGGGTAATTTTGACAAAATTGCAATTAATACTACCTTGAACTCTGCAAGTGACAATTAAAAAGAAACAATTTTTTTGCAAGAAAGTGACACTTATAAAGGAACGGAGGGAGTATTACATATGGAGCCAAACCCCTAAGGTTTGGACTCCGGTTACCTCACCTTAGCCATTTAATTTTTGTTGATGATTTTAGGGTTCTTGAGCTTAGTTTTAGGGATTTTAAGAATTGTTAGAGTTTTGAAGAAATTGATGGTAGAAAGGGAAGGAGAAGAATGAGACGAGCATGTTAGGGGTGGTTTGGATTGATTCTGGGTTGTTCTTCCGCGGCAGAGCGATTTCCGATGGGGATGGACGTTTGAGAGAAGATGATAGAGGTTCAGAAGATTGGAAATGTGAATGAGTGGATTCTGATGCCTCCACTCTTCCTTTCCCCCATTCGTTATGGGTTTTGAGAAAATCCTTCTCTTATTCCTAAGGAAGAAATGAATATTGTTGGGCATTTTCAATTTTATCATCAATAAAATGCAATTCTATTCATCCACATCTATGATGTTTTATTTTTACTTTTTTTCCTTTTCTGAAAAGTTGTAATCACAAAAAAAACATAAATAAATAAATAATAATTGTCCATCTCCATAATATTTGGTCACAATTCACTTCTCTAAAATCAAAATATCAAATCATTATGCACGTTGGTTTCTAAACCCATTGAATACAATGATCATACTCCTTCTCCAAACTTTGAGTTCCCTGTGTTTGAGGCTAAGGAAGAAAGTGACGAAGAAGTGTCTGATGAATTGTCTCGTTTACTTAAGCACGAGGAAAAAGCCATTCATCCATTCGAAGAGCATATTGAGTTAGTCAACTTGGGTTCCGAAGATGATGTGAAGGAAGTCAAGATTGGGTCTCAACTGTGTTCACAGGTTAAGAAGGGGTTGATTGATCTTCTCCGAGAGTATTCAGATGTGTTTGCTTGGTCCTATCAAGACATGCCTGATTTGAATTCTGAGATTGTGGAGCATAGATTGTCGTTGAAGTCAGAATACCTGCCAGTCAAGCAGAAGTTGAGGAGAAACCATCCTGATATGGCAGTAAAGATCAAAGAAGAAGTGTAAAAGCAGATCGACGCCGGTTTCCTTGTTACTACTAAGTATCCACAGTGGGTGGCCAATATTGTGCTTGTTCCTAATAAGGATGGAAAAGGACGTATCTGTGTTTATTATAGAGATTTGAACAAAGCTAGTCCGAAAGATGATTTCCCTCTGCCACACATTGATATGTTGGTAGACAATACAGCTCAATTCAAAATCTTTTCGTTTATAGACGGATTTTACAGTTATAATCAGATCAAAATGGCACCCGAAGATATGGAGAAAACCACATTCATTACACCTTGAGGAACATTCTGTTATAGAGTGATGCCTTTCAGTTTAAAGAATGTTTGTGCAACATACCAGAGAGCAATGACCACTCTTTTTCATGATATGATGCATAAAGAGATCGAAGTCTACGTTGATGATATGATTGTCAAATCGAGTGATGAAGAAGAGCATGTGGAGCATTTGTTGAAGTTATTCCAGCGTTTGAGGAAGTACAAACTCCACTTGAATCCCAATAAATGCACGTTCGGTGTTCATTCCGTTAAGTTGTTGGGCTTTATTATCACCGAGAAGGGTATTGAAGTTGATCCTGCCAAGGTCAAAGCAATACAAGAGATGCCTGCGCCCAAAATTGAGAAGCAAGTCAGGGGTTTTCTCGGCCGCTTGAATTATATCTCAAGATTTATATCGCATATGACTGCCACGTGTGCGCCTATATTCAAGCTTCTTCGGAAAGATCAGTCTTGTGATTGGACCGAAGATTGCCATAAAGCTTTTGACAGTATCAAAGAATATCTGCTTGAACCTTCGATTATGTCGCCGCTTGTTGAAGGAAGACCATTGATCATGTATTTGACTGTGCTTGAAGAAAGTATGGGTTGTGTTCCTGGTCAGCAAGATAAGACTGGAAAGAAAGAATATGCAATTTAGTACCTCAATAAGAAATTCACCGACTGTGAGACCCGGTATTCTATGCTAGAAAAGACTTGTTGCGCATTGACTTGGGCTTCTAAGCGTCTGCGTCAGTATATGTTGAATCATACCACTTGGTTGATATCTAAAATGGATCCAATCAAGTATTTTTTTAGAAGCCTGCTTTAGCTAGGAGGATTTCCTGTTGGTAGATGTTGTTATTAGAGTATGATATTGAATACCAATCTCAAAAAGCTATCAAAGGTAGTGTCTTGGCTGACCATTTGCCTCGCCAACCAATTGAAGATTACCAGTCAGTACAGTATGATTTTCCTGACGAAGAGATCTTGTACTTGAAAATGAAAGATTGTGATGAACCATTGCTTGAAGAAGGTACAAAACCTGGTTCCCGTTGGGGCATGGTATTTGATGGTGGTGTTAATCAATATGGTAATGGCATTGGGGCAGTGATTATTACTCCTTAAGGCACGCATTTTCCGTTTACAGCTAGATTGACTTTCAAGTGTACAAATAATATGGCTGAGTATGAAGCTTGCATTATGGGGCTTGAAGAGGTCATTGATCTCAGAATCAAGTATTTGGACGTCTATGGAGATTCAACTTTGGTTGTAAATCAAATCAAAGGTGAATGGGAGACGAATCAACCCGGTTTGATACCATATAGAGATTATGCGAGGAGGATTTCAACTTTCTTTATAAAGGTTGAGTTTCACATATCCCTCGAGATGAAAACCGGATGGTAGATGCTCTTGCAACATTGACTTCAATGATTGTGGTAAAGTTCTGGAATGAAGTTCCCAATTTGACTGTGATGCGTCTTGATAGGCTAGCTCCTATGTTTGTTGTTGAAGAGATCAAAGATGAAAAGCTATGGTATTTTGATATCAAGTGTTTTCTCCAAAGTCAGATTTACCCGCCTGGGGCATCTCTGAAAGATAAGAAGACTTTGAGAAGATTAGCTGGAAACTTCTACCTGAATTGTGATGTGCTTTACAAGAGAAATTTCGATATGGTTCTGCTCATATGTGTGGATAGACACGAAGCATACTTATTGATGACTGAAGTCCATGAAGGTTCCTTTGGTACCCATTCCAATGGACATGCTATGTCTAAGAAGATGTTGAGAGCAGGTTACTATTGGCTGACAATGGAATCTAACTGTTGCAAGTTTGTGAAAAAATGCCATAAGTGTCAAATCTATGCAGATAAAATGCATGTGTCCTCCGACACTGTTGAACGTCATTTCCTCCCCATGACCCTTCTCCATGTGGGGAATTTATATGATTGGCATGATTGAGCCTAAAGCTTTGAACAAACATCATTTCATTCTAGTGGCTATTGACTACTTCACAAAGTGGGTTGAAGCGGCATCGTATGTGAATATAACCAAGCAAGTCGTTGTGAGATTTATCAAGAATCAGATTATATGTTGTTATGGTGTGCCAAGTAAGATCATTACTGATAATGGGTCGAACTTGAATAATAATATGGTGGAAGCTCTTTGCAAAGACTTCAAGATTTCACATCATAATTCTTCTCCTTACAAACCTAATATGAATGGGGTTGTTGAAGCTGCAAACAAGAACATCAAGAAGATCATTCAGAAGATGGTTGTGACATACAAAGATTGCACGAGATGCTACCATTTTCTTTGCACGGGTATCGTACATCCATCTGCACTTCAACAGGGGAAACTCCTTTCTCACTTGTTTATGGCATGGAAGTTGTGCTCCCGGTAGAAGTTGAGATCCCATCACTGTGTGTGCTGATGGAAGCCAAGTTGACAGAAGATAATGGTGTCAGACCAGGTATGACCAGTTGAATTTGATTGAAGAGAATAGGTTAACTGCCATGTGTCATGGTCAGTTATATCAGCAGAGAATGAAGAAAGCATTTGATAAGAAGGTGACCTTATGCTCAAGAAGATTCTATCTTTCAAACCAGATGCTAGGGGCAAATGGACTCTTAATTATGAAGGCCCATATATTGTCAAGAGAGCCTTTTCGGGTGGTGCTTTGATCCTTATAACTATGGATGGTGAAGATTTCACTCGTCCTGTGAATGTCGATGCAGTCAAGAAATACATCGCCTAAAAAGAAAAAGAACAACTCGCTAAGTTGAAAACCCGAAAGGGCGGCTTAGGCAAAAATGAGTGTCTCGGTGGATTGAAAACCCGAAAGGGCGATCCAGGAAAAAGTTAGAGACATAAAACAGAAAAAATTTATCCCGATAAATTGAGTACCCTACCTTGGGGAAATTTGTGCAAAAATTAAGGATTATGGCAAGTAACTGCATCCTGTTGATATTCAGTCTTGAAGACATGCTTGAGCACGTCATTTGGTTCTGATTCATCTTCAACCAAAGCCAAGAGCACGGTGGATATCAAAGATGGTAGAAGGATTAGTGATCATTGTATTAGATGTAGCCCTTTTTCCATGTAAATTACCATTTTTCAACTTTTGTAAAGGTCTATGGAGTCTTGTCATTTACAGACTACCATTCTATTAAATAAAGTTGAGCTTTTTATCTAATTGTTTCTACTCTTATTTATTTCAGCTAAATAGAATTAAATTTTATGATGATCAATTTGAAATTGAATTTAAAAATTAAAATCATGTTTTTCTTAAGTAATAAAAGCAATTACTTTTTAAGAGCAATCGATTTCATTTACGGAATGTCAACAGCAGTCTGAGAACAGGTAAGTCCTAAAAAGCGAAACATGGTTAGTTTTCCCTAAGCAGCTGGTTTGGTCATATTTTCCGAACGGCAACTCAACATCTCCAGCCGAGTTTTGTTGGTTTCCCCAGCCAAGTTTGTAATTGCCTCCCTCGAGTTGTAGGCGCGTTGCCTCTGCGGTGTGCATAGATTCAGCACAGATTGTTACTCCCCTCAGGACGGCAGCAGAGTTTATGCCTGATCCCTGTTAGCATGGATTCTTGAGAAATATTTCTGGTCATCTGCAAGGTTGTTTTCCGTTTGATATGGTGTTGACCTAAAATTCCCCGCAGAGTTGATGATGCAGATCCTTAGCATATCTTTTCTCTTTCCCCAGCCAGGGTCGAGCCTTTGAGATGGACGGTTCATCTCTTTCTCCAGTTGTTGCTTGCCTCCTATTGAGATTGGCGGAGTGTGGTATCGATGATTCAGACTTTTGACATTTGTATCCTTCGTGATTGTTTTGTCAGCATAATAATCATATATACATATACATATACATTCATAGATTTCATTATTGCATTACTATCGCATTTTTGTGATTCATTCTTCTTCTGATCCTCTGTTGTGGTGGTATCCTTTTTCCCCCATACAGATTCGGTGTGTCTGTCCTCTTTCAATTATAGAGTGTCAGCCCCTTAAGCAGAAATAATTTAACCTTTCTCATTCCACGCCGAGTTATTTCCTCATGGATGATTATTATTTCAGCTTCCTCCCTAGTTGATTGTCTGGATGGAACCACTCCCCTGAGTTATATCCTCATTGGGTTGAGTCTTCGATTGACCTTTTCTTTCTAGCTCTTACCTAGATAGATGCTTTTGGTCCCCCGAGAGTCTATTACCCAGTAACTGGTAATATTCTTCTCGATTTATGAGTACTGTACTTTTGCCCAATACCCGGTAAAAGTAATCTACTTCCTTTATTTCTCCCTAGTGGATTCGTTTTCATGTTTCCCCATGAAGTCTATCCTTGATATGTTCATCCTAACCGATGACGGATATTCTTTCTCTTTTGAGTCTATCCTTGATATGTTCATCTTAACCGATGACAGATATTCTCGTTCTGGTATTCTGCCCAGTAAAAAGGTAGTTGTAATCCCTATTTCATTCCCTAGAGGGCTAATCCTTGATATGTTCATCCTAACCGATGACGGGTTTCCTCCTCTTTGCGGTCTTCTGCCCAGTAACCGGTAGTTGTAAATCCTGTTTCCCCTTTGCGAAGTCTATCCTTGATATGTTCATCTTAATCGGTGACAAATATTCTTTTTTTGGTTATCTATCCAGTAACTGATAGATATAATTCCTATTTCTCCCCTCGGACTCTATCCTTGATATGCTCATCTTAACCAATGACAGATATTCTCTCTTCGGTATTCTATCCAGTAACTGATAGATGTAATTCCTACTTTTTCTCGGTAGCCTATCCTTGATATTTTCATCTTAACTGATGACAAATATCCTTCCCTTTGAGTCTATCCTTGATATGTTCACTTTAACCAGTGACGGATACTCTCTTTCTTTATGGTCTTCTGCCTAGTAACCGGTAGTTGTAAATCCTATTTGTCTTTTCCCCAGCTGGTTATTCTTACCTAGTAACTGGTAATGACTACACCTCATGTTGCCCTCAGAGAGTCATCCTTGATATGTTTACCCTATTCGGTAACGGGTGTCCTCTCTGTCAGATTATGTTATCTCCTTACCCAGTAACCGGTAGTGGATAATATATTTCTATTACTCCTGTGTCGGAGATCTTTTCTTCCCCAATTGAGTTCGAGTGCGTATTTCCTTAGTGAAATCGCCATTTCCTATTTGGATCAGGCATTTCAGCTTTGTTCTGATTTACCTATTTCCCCTGCAGATTTTCCCCTTTATCCCCGACTGAGTCTTTCCATTGATTTATTTTCATGGAAATCCCTCGTGTCCACCAGCAGTTTTAAGTCGTAGTCTGGCTTATGCACAACCTTTTATCCCCCAGAGTCTCTGTCTCCCTAGTGAGTTTTCCTTATGGAATTCATTATGCTCCTGCGGACTTTCAGTTTCCCTGGATTCTTTTCCTTTGTGGCAATATTTTCCCCACAGAGATTGTTTTTAGCATTCATATCATATGCATCATGAGGTCTCTTAGGGACCAAAATTTGTTTCTATGTTGTTATTTAAGTCCACTCTACTGAGTCGATACGAAGATTTTAACCTTCATCTCCTCAGCTAGAACGTCCTTAAATAGGGGCAGCTGTAAGACCCTAATTTTGATCCTAAGATCCCTCATGCTATCTCATCATATGCATTAGCATTGAGATCACACCTTGGCATCCTCCTTACCCCTCATTCATTGGGTTTGCATTAGGAGAGATCACCAAGCACATTTTATTGTACCATACTTCATTTTTCTTTATTTTACTAACCAAAATACCAAAAATATGTTAATGTATAATTTGTTGCTTTTGTAGGTATTGTGTGCGCTCACCTATGCTCTATCAAGCTCATATCTAGGGTTTAAGACCCCCAATTCAAGGAGCAAAATCAAGAAATGGTTCACATTGTCTCTAAGTATCATATATGGATCCCCATGTTCTTCACATGTTATTTTGATCAAGAAATCAGCAAGGGTTCGAAGTTGGTTTGCCTTGGAAACCCTAATTCATCTGGGTATCTTGTATGACTTCTTCAACAATTGATCAAATATTTTAAGGGATACTTCACATTACATCATCGCATGCATATATGATCCTCCATGAGTCCCAAAAATCAAGAGAATGTCAAGCTAGCAAGTTGGTTCATGGTGGTTGACCAGAGAAAGTCAACTGGTCAAAACTGGGGTTCCCTAGACCCTATCTCCTACACTTTTTATCATATGAAAATGATTCCAAGAGAAAAGTTACTAAAACTGACATTCCAAACAACTTTCATGTTGAGGTCAAGAGCTATTTTTTGCTTGGAAAGTCATTTTTAATGATGAAAGATTATATGTCATTTTGTCTGAACCCTAGTTTGGAGGTCAACTTCTCAAGACCATAACTTGCTCAATTTTTATGAGATGAAATCCATTCAAATTTCATGATCAAATTAAAGACGTATACTTCAACTTTTATGTCTGGAGGAAGTTCAAATTCAACTTTCAAGTGCATGTGACAAAAGGAAACATCATAGGTCATTTTGGGACAATACCATTGAACAAGTGATTTTCCTCAACTTCTAAAATGCATACTCCTTCATGACAAATCCAAATAAGTTCCAATTTGTGACAAAATTGAAGAGGTTTGAAAGAGCTACAACTTTAATGAAGGATCTTTTCTCATTTTAAGTCCATAGAAAAAGTTATTCAAGGTGGAAGAAGTGAACATTTGACTTGGGACTTAGAAAACTTTCAAATATGTTTGATTTCCCAAACTTCCACCTCAAAATTCATCATGATCCAAGATTCAAATGAAAAAGTGTTCAACATGAGAGTTGTTCCCCTTGATCTCACTTTTCCAAAAAGTCCAAAATCATCTCATTTGGCCAAAGTATGAGGGACTTGTGCATGGGTGTAAGTTAAAGGACCATTTGGATAATTTCAACTTTCATTTTTCATACACATTTGCATGGACTTCTAACATGATTTCAACATGATGAACATTGGATTATGGATCTGAATACATCATCTCATGGGCCTAATGCATGCCCATGCATCCATGCAAGGGAGAATTTCAATTTTTGCCAAAATTGGAAGTGTGCAAAAATCGATCTCATGGCCTATAAATAGGACCCCCATTGCTCAGAATTAAGGACCTGATGCCCAAGCTTTGAACTTGCAAGCATAAACCCTCACCATTGAAGGATAAACTTGAGGATTTTCTTTGAAAATCGAGTTTTAATTCTCCATTTTTTTGAGATTGAAACTCCAAGAGTCCATCCCTCTCCTTGATTCATTTCACTTCCATCAAGCATCTGAAGCAAGGCCAAGCATAATTGAAAGCAACACCGTGCAAATCTGAAGCTCCATTTAAGGTGATTTTTCAGAATTTTCATCTCTTCGATTCACCCTCAATTCTCTACCATTCTTGTTGATTTTTGGTTGTCTGAAGTCCTATCAATGTAGGCAAGATGATTGACTTACTTTGAGGTCAAATCGAAGCAACTCAGTTCATGATCCTCAAAATTCAAATCCCTATATCTTTTTATATACTTGGAATTGGACAAAATTGAGGAAAAATTCGAGCTCCTGAGCATTTTTTCTTTAAATCCATGTCTTTGTTTTTCATTTTGGTGATGGTTGATGGTGGACCAACCCGGTGACGTCCACCGGAGAAGAAGACCGGAGCCCTAGCTCCGGTGATGTGTTGTCATGCATCTCATCCATAGGATCCAACTGAATTGTTCTAATCTCGTGCGTTGCTTTTGATTACCACGTGTGTGGGATAGTTGACTGAAGTGCATGTGGAACCCGCGTTCATCCATCTGATTTGCCACCTCAATTAATGAGGGAGATCAGATGGCTCTCCTTTTTTTGAATTCCTGAATATTTCACTTAATTTCTTATTTTTAATTATTTCATATTAATTTCATTTTTAATCCAAAAAAATATGGGACTTTCACCAAAAAAATTCAAATATTTTCCTCTTTCATTTTCTGAATTAAAATTATTTTTTGGATTAATTTTGATATTTTTTATAAATTAATTTTTTTGGTGCATATTTTTAATTGTTTAAAAATACTTCTGACTTTTCAAAAATTATGAATTTTTTTGTCCAAGGTCCTTTGACCTTGTTTGACCTATGATAAATCTCTTGGCCATTTATTTGGTGTTTTGAAGAGGTTTTAGGTTTTTGATCAAACATAATTTAATTTAAATGCATTTTAATTTGATTAATTACGTAGAAATCATGTTGAGCCATTTTTATTGACTTGTGAAGTTTGACTATATGTTTGGGCCTTGGTCAAGGTTGATTTGACTTTTGTTGGATTAAAATCATTGGATTTAGGGGATTGATGAAATGTACATTTCATCTCCCAAAATGAATGAATGATTTTAATTTGATAAAATTCCTCCCATGACCAATTTGTGTTTGTCTCATCCCCCCCCCCCCCCCCCCCTCTTCATCTTTAATCACATTCTATCCCATTCCTCTCATTGACCAATGAAGTCTCAATATCCTAAGGCTAATTGATTCATCAATAACTTTGTTTTAGATGAACCAATACAAGTATGGATGAGATTTGGTTCATCCTTTGATCATTCTCTTTGTGTGTGGTATGTTTTAGGAGTATGGTTCATTATACCATATCTCTAATATTCATTAACACCAAAATTTCTATTGCCCGACCTCAGATAGTTGTGATTTCTACATAAGTCCAATTATGATTACTTAACATAGCGCTAAATTTTGATCCAAAAGCATAGCATTCTAGTAAGTGAGATTGTAAGTCTCCCCCCTTTCATGGTATTATGTGGAAACTTGGCCTTTTTTCCTTCCTTTGGAAGATGTCTTGGTTCAAGGATTCATGCTTGTGAATAGAGGGTTGAGTGTTCTCCAAAGAATGACTTAATCAATTGAAAAGCAAAACTTCACTAACATCTAATCAACTAACAGTTTGACTAACTTTTATTCTTATTGCTCTTAATTTCAAGTCATTTACTTTTTGTACTTTAAATTCAAGTCATTTACCATTTCATTTGCTATTCTACATATCATTTAACTTGTTTATGTTTATGCCATTTTCACTTTTCTCACTTGAGCCATATATTGTGATTGTATATATTTGTTTGTGTATCTTGTTTGTGTTTGTGATCTTAGGACCTTAAAGTACCTAATAACCAACAAAAAACCCTAAAAAATGTTTGTGTGGACTGTTGGATTTGATCTGAGTCTTGGACTTAGAATTAGACAACATTCCCTGTGCAAAAGGACTTGGCCAATGCTAACATTTTTGAAACCAAGTCATTGTGAATTGAGCTTTCATCTGATGAAAATATTAAGATCCACTTGAGTTCATCTGCTACATGGTCTTCATGCAAATGTCACTTTGAACTTGTGTCTAATGCCTTGTTCTGAGCCATTCAAGGAGTATGTCATCTGATACATGGGAAGATTAAAAAGAAGACCATGAAGTTGCTAGCTTGGATGTGGCTATCTTTACTTGATGCCTTGATCTTCATCTTGCTACTTGTTTATTGATATTGCTTGATTCTAAAGTCCAAAGGAAAAGTGGGTTTCTATATGACATTCTTGTCTATTGGATTGCATCCCATTGATCAGATCTTTTCAACTCTCAACTTTTAATTTTATGCTTAGGATTAGTGTCTTCATCTCCTCCCATTTCTTAAATTTCAAATCTCTCCCCCCTTTTCAAAATCTTCTTTACTTGTGATTTCTAACTTAGACTTTATTGCAAATTAGAAACCTTGGTCTTATGCCATTGCATTTTTGAACTCTTTTCTTAAATCAAATTTGTAAATGAATCTAATCATATTGACTTAAAATTTCAAAAGACAAAAAGAACTAACACTCATCCAAACTCTTTTAGGCCTTTTGTGCCTCTCTTAAAATTTAAATTTTTGTTAAAAGCAATTCACTCACTTTGAAATTGATACCACGAACTACGAGGTTTTGATCCCTCATTTTATGTTGGTAGTAGGCACAAGTGTGAAGGTCTTGTCAAACACAACTCATCCCCACACTCTATTTATGGCAAACATCATTTTATACCAAAAACACATACACACATAAAAAATGGCTCCCTAGGAGTACCTAGGACACTTTGGGTGCTAACATCTTCCCTCTGTGTAACCAACCCCTTACTTGTAATCTCTGGCATTTTATTAGTTTTGATTTGAAAACTTCTTATCTTTGGGTTTTGTTCTAACTTTTCCCTTTTCCTTTGGAAACAATAAAAGCGCACTGGCGACTCTGGTTTTATTGACTTTGAGTTTATCCATATCTTAATGGTCATGAATTTACCGCTACAGTTGCCTGAAGTCCAAGGGATCTAATACAAAGGATGATAGCTTTCTTAACTCCTTCAAATCAAGACATCTGAAACTGTACTTTTTAGTGTTCCTTCGTCCATAATCCATGGTCTAAAATTTATTTGTAAAAAAGACCTTAGTTCCTTGAAAGTTTATTATTGTGATGAATGTAATGATGCGCATGAATGCATGAATGCAACAATCATACACAAGGGATCACACACAAGGCAAACACAAACAAAGGTCTTCAAATATAGATAACCATACTATCCAAGCAAGCAATCCAATAGTAAGAAGTCTTTAGTGTCTTCAAATATATCAAATGAAATATTTCCTTGGTAATCTCACAGAAACAATAATCAGAAATCAATTAGAAAATCATCATAACAATTAAGCACATAGACAAAGTAATAGATGAGCCAAGAGCACTCAAGGTTTGTATCAGATGAAAGTCACTGTCAAGGATGATTCAGTCTCAAAAATAATGGCATTGTCCAAGTCCTTCAAAGCATAGGTAATGTTGCCTAATTCTAAGTCCAAGAGTTCAGATCAAGTCCAACAGTCCACTAACATATTTTTTAGAGTTTTGGTTGTTTATTAAGTATTTTAAGGTCCTAAGACCACAAACAGAACAAAATCACAAGCACATAATATATACAATCACAAAATATGGCTCAAGTGAGCAAAGTGAAAATGACTGAAACATAAACATCTTGCATGAAATGTAAATGGAAATGAATGATAAAGGTACTGAAATTTAAATTGCATTAAGTAAATGACTTGAAAGTAAAGCAATTTTAATAAGAAGTTAGTCAATGTTAGTGAAGAGTTTGGATTGTTTAAGTCATTTCTTGGAGAATACTCAACCATTCATTCACAAGTATGAAAACATGAACCAAGACATCATCCATGAGAAGGGCTATGGATTGGATAAATCCACAAGTATGCCACTAGCTCTCATGAATGGAAAAAAGGTTAAGTCTTCATACAATGCCATGAAGAATGAAAGACTTACAATCTCACTTGCTAGAATGCTATACCTTGGAGGACAAATTTAGCTCTATGTTAAGCAATCGCAATTGGACTTATGTAGAAGTCACAACTATCTGAGGTCGGGCAATGAAGATATTGGTGTTAATGCATGTTAGAGACTTGGTACAAAGAACCAAGCTCCTAAAACATACCACACACAAAAATAAAATGGGAAGGACCTATCTCAGTCAAGCTCATGTTGATTCATCTGACACGAGGTCATTGATGAATCAATTAACATTTTGACTTGGAGAGAATTCATTGATCAATGATGGATTAGGGAAGAATAGGTATGAAGATTAAGAGGGGAGGGGAAATAGAAACCCAAATTGATCATAGGAGGAATTTCATCTGATCAATACTATTCATTCATTTTAGGGGATGAAATGTACATTTCATCAACCCCCTAAATCCAATAGTATTTGTCAAATAAAAGTCAAATCAACCATGACTAAGGCCTAAACAGAAAGTCGAACATCACAAGATAAATTAAATGACTCAATAATATTTTTAAACAGTTAAACAAATAAAAATCAATGTTTAAATGAATTAAAATGCATTTTTAAATTGACAAAACCTCAAACCCCTTTAAATCACCAAATAAATTGCCAAGGGATTTATCCTAGGTCAAACAAGGTCAAAGGACCTTAGACAAAAAAAATCATAATATTTTGGAAGGTCATAAGTATTTTAAAATATTTAAAAACAAGTCAAAAGTCATTTAATTCACAAAAGAAATATCAAAATTAATCCAAAAAATTATTTTAATTCAAAATATGGAAGAGGAAAATATTTAAAGATTTTTGGTAAAAGTCCCATATTTTTTGGATAAAAAATGAAATTTCTATGAATAAAATAAAATAAATGGATTAAACAGAAAATCAGAAATTAAAATAAAATGGAAAAAAACAAGGGCCATCAGATCTCCCTCATTAATTCAGGTGGCAGATCTGATGGCCAACACGCGTTATCCACCAAATGCCTCAGTCAACGCACACATAAGGATGGTAATCAGAAGCAACGGATGAGATTAAAACGTGGAGAGATGATTTAATGGATAGGACATTGCCACCACACCATCGGAGCTAGAGCTCTGGTCATCTTCTCCGGTGGACCTCACCGGACTGGTCCACCATTAACTTACATAAAAATGAAAAAGTGAGTACATTATTTTGAAGGAAAAATTGTCAGGAATCCGAATCTGACCTCAAAATTCTCTAATTCCAAGTATATTGAAAGATACATGGAATTGAAAATTTAAGAGTATGAATTGAGTTGCTTCGATTTGACCTCAAAGCAACTCAATCTTGTTGCCTACATTGGTAGGACTTCAACCAACCAAAAATCAAATGAAATGATGAAGAATCGAGGCAGAATCGAAGAAGAAAAGTTTCATAAAATTCACCTTTTGTTTGTAGTGATGAACCTTGATTCTCAATTTGCTTGGGCTTGCTTCCACTAGCTTGCAGGAGATGATTTGGATGCAAAAGGGCTTTGAATTCTTGGAGTTTCAATTTCAAAACAGAATGGAAATCAAAACTTGATTTCAAGATAAATCTTCAATAAAATCTATCAATGGAGGGTAGGAGTGTTTGCAGGTCAAAGCTTGGGCCAAGGGTCCTTGATTCTTAGTAGAATGAGTTGCATTTATAGACTTTTCAATTGATTTCGACACACTTCCATTCAAATTCCAAAAATAGCAACTCTAGTGTGCATGGTTGCATGGGAATGCAACAAGGCCCAAGGAATGATTTGAATGAGTTCAAAATCATGCACAAGTGATGCTGAAAGCAATTCATGAGGCCATGCATTGTTGGTGGAAAGTTGATCACAAATGTTTCCAAATAGGGTATGGCAAAGCCACCATGCGCAAGTCCCTCAAATTTAATCCAAATGCCATGATCTTGGACTCTTTGGAAAGGTAACATGAAGGGGAATAACTTTTCTATTGAAAACGTTTCCATTTGGAGCTTGGAATCCTGATGAATTTTGAGGTGGAAGTTGGAGAAATCAAACATAGTTGAAAAGTTTCCAAGTATAAAGTCAAATGACCACTTTTTCCACCTTGAATAACTTTTGTTATGAGCTTCAAATGAAAATAGTTCCTTCTTCAAAGTTGTAGATATTTCAATCCTCTTCAGTTTTGTCATAAATTTGACACCATTTGAATCTTTCATGATGGAGTTATGGGTTTTATAAGTTGAACAAAATTGCTCGTTCAATAATGATGGCCCAAAATGACCTATAATGTTTCCTCTTGGTACATGCCCTTGCAAGTAGAATTTGGAATTTCTCAAAGAAACAAAGTTGGATAAGACATCTTTAATTTTATCATGAAACTTGGATGGACTTCATATAACAAAAATTTAGAAAGTTATGGTTCTTGGAAGTTGACCTTCTAACTAGGGCACACACAAAATGACCTAATGTTTCACCATACAAAATGACTTTCCAAGCAAAATTAGCTCTTGATGCCAACATGAAAGTTGTTTGTAATTTCATAAAGAGTAACTTTTATCTTGTAATAATTTTCATATGACAAAAGTGTAGGAGATAGGGTCTAGGGAACCTTAGATTTGACCAGTTAACTTTTCTGGTCAACCTCCTTGAACCAACTTGAAAACTTGAAGCTCTCTTGCTCTTTGGGGATAAAAGAGGATCATATATGCTTAATATGATATATAATGGAGTATACCTTGATATATTTGACTAATAGATGAATAAACTTGTTGAGGAAGTCACACAAGATACCCAGATGAATTAGGGCTTCCAAGGCAAACAAGTTTCAAACTCTTTATGATTTTTTTTATCAAATTAACAAATAAATAACATGGGGATCCATATATGATACTTAGAACCATGATGAACCTTTCCTTGATTTACCTCTTGCATTGAGGGTCTCAAACCCTAGATGTGAGCTTGATGAGGCACAGGTGGATGCACACACTACCTACAAAACAAATGAAACTATACTAGACATATTTTTGGTATTTTGGTTAGTAAACAAAGGAAAATAAATTATGATACAATCAAATGTGTTTAGTGATCTCTCCCAATTAAAACCCAATGAATAAGGGGTAAGGAGAATATCAATGTGTGATCCCAAAGCCAATGCAAATGATGAGATAGCATGAGGGATCTTAGGGTCAAAATTAGGGTCTTAGAGTTCCCTAGATGGAAGGTCAACTTCCAAGGACCATAACTTACTCAATGTTTAAGATATGAAGACCATCCAAGTTTCATGATCAATTTCAAGATGTCTTCTCCAACTTTTCTTCTTTGATAAAGGTCAAATTTCACTTGCAAGGGCATATGCCAAGAGGAAACATTATAGGTCATCTTGGGTCGTCATCATTGAACAAGTAATTTTCCTCAACTTATAAAATTCATAACTCCCTCATGAAAGATTCAAATGGTGTCAAATTTATGACCATGTTTAAGAGGATTGAAAGATCTACAACTTTGAATAAGGAACCGAAGTCATTTGAAGTTCATAGCAAAAGTTATTCAAGGTGGAAAAAGTGATCATTTGACTTTTAACTTAGAAAATTTCAACTATGTTTGATTCTTCCAGCTTCCACGCCAAACTTTATCATGATCCAAGCTCCAAATCGAAAACGTTTCAACATTAAAGTTGTTCCCCTTCATGCTAGCTTTCTAAAGAGTCCAAGATCATGGAATTTGGATTAATTTTGAGGGACTTGCGCATGGGTACACTGCATGGCCCTATTTGGAAACGTTTGTGCTTAATTTTCACACATCATTGCATGGCTTCATGAGGTGAGTTCAACATCAAGTGTGCACGAATTTAGACCTTTTGCAATCATCATTTGGGCCTTAATGCATGCCCATGCAACCATTCACACCAAGTTACTATTTTTGACCATTTTTTGAAAGTGTGTGGAAATAAATTCAAAAGGCTATAAATACATGTCTACTGCCTCAGAATTGAGAACCCTTGGCCCAAGCTTTAACCTGCAAACTCTCCCATTCTCCATTGATAGAATACCTTAAAGGTTTCTTTAGAAATCGAGTTTTTATTTCCATTCTATTTTGGAATTGAAACTCCAAGGATTCAAACATTTTTTGCCTCCAAATCATCTCCTGCAAGCTAGTAGAAGCAAGGCCAGTGGAATTGGAATTGAGATTGAGCTTCATCACTGCAAACAGAAGGTGAATTTTTAGAAATTTTCCTTCTTCGATTCTCCCTCAATTCTCCATCATTTCTCTTAATTTTTGGTTGGCTGAAGCTCTACTAATGTAGGCAACAAGATTGAGTTGCTTTGAGGTCAAATTGAAGCAACTCAGTTCATCCACCTCATTTTTCAATTCCACATATCTCTTAGTATAGTGAGAATTGGAAGAAATGGAGGTCAAATTCTTGCTCCTCGTGTTTTTATCTTCAAAACCGTGTATGGATCTTCCATTTTTGTGAAAGTTTCAGTTGGACCAGTCCGGTAGAGGCCACCGGAGAAGATGACCGGAGCTAGGGCTCCGGTGATGCGTTGACATAGCCCAAGCCATCTGATCCTTGGTCTATGTTCTAATCTTGGCCTTTGATTTGAATTACCAATATTGCTACGCGTTGACTGGTGACTACCATGGTCTTGAGGCGCGTTGCCATCAGATCTGTCACCTCAATTAATAAGGGGGATTTGATGGCCCTTCTTTTTTCTATTTTTATTTTATTTTCTGATTTATATTTTAAATAGCTTATTTTATTTAATTCATAATAATTTCATTTTTAATCCAAAGAAATGGGACTTTAACCAAAAATCTTTAAATAATTTCCTTTTCCATATTTTGAATTAAAATCTTTTTTGGATTAGATTTGATATTTTTTGTGAATTAAATATTTTTTGACTTGTTTTTAAATATTTTTAAATACTTCTGATTTTCCAAAAATTCCAAAAAATTTGAGTAAGGTCCTTTGACCTTGTTTGACCTAGGATAAATCCCTTGGCCATTTATTTGGTGATTTGAAGGGATTTGAGGTTTTCCCCATTTAAAATTGCATTTTATTTCATTTTTAAATTGATTAATTGTTTAAAAATATTGTTGAGCCATTTGGTTGACCTTGTGTTGTTTCTTCTTCTGTTTGGCCTGATCATGGTTGATTTGAACTTCCATTTGATCAATACTATTGGATTTAAGGGGTTCATGAAGTGTGATGAACTTCATCCCTCAGGATGAATGGATAGTATTGATCAGATGAAATTCCTCCCATGATCAATTTGGGTTCCAATTTCAATTTCCCTTCATCTTCATCCCTCTTCTTCCCTAATCCTTCATTGACTAATGACTTCTCAAATAATCAAAGGCTAGTTGATTCATCAATGACCATGTGTCAGATGAATCAACATGAGCTTGATTGAGATAGGGCCATCCCTTTTTTTTATGTGTGTGGTATGCTTTAGGAGCTTGGTTCTTTGTACCATATCTCTAGCATGCATTAACACCAATATTTTTATTGCTCGACCTCAGATAGTTGTGACTTCTACATAAGTCCAATTACGATTGCTTAACATAGAGTTAAATTTGTCCCAAAAGGCACATCATTCTTGTAAGTGAGATTGTAAGTCTCTCATTCCTCGTGGTATTGTATGAAGACTTAACCTTTTTTCCATTTGTAAGAGCTAGTGACATACTTGTTGATTTATCCAAGTTGAAGCCCTTCTCATGGATGACGTCTTGGTTTATGTCTTCATGCTTGTGAGTGGATGGTTGAGTGTTCTCCAAAGAATGACTTAAACAATTGAATCCTTCACTAACATTTGACTAACATTTATTTATTATTGTTTTATCTTTAATGTCATTTACTTAATGCAATTTAAATTTTAGTACCTTTATCATTCATTGTCATTTATATTTCATGCAACTTGTTTATGTTTCAGTCATATTCACTTTGCTCACTTGAGCCATATCTTTGTGCTTGCATATATTGTGTGTTGGTGATTTTGTTTTGTTTATGGTCTTATGACCTTAAAATACCTAATAACAACAAAAACCCTAAAAAATATGTTGGTGGACTGTTGGACCTCTTCCTTTGATTTGATCTAAACTTTTGGACTTAGAGTAGGCAACTTCCCTATGCTTTGAGGACTTGGCCAATGCCATTAATTGAGACTGAGTTATCTTGGCCAATGTCATTCATCTGATACAAGCCTTGAGAACCTCATTAGTTTATCTGTTACTTTGTCTTTGTGCTTAAACTGTTATTTTAATCTTGTTGTGTATATTTGATGATTATTTCTATGAGTTTGCCATAAGGAATATTTCATCTGATACATTTGAAGACACTGAAGATTGCTTGCTTTTGGAGTGCTTGCTTGGATGTTGGCCTATTTTATTTGATTCCCCTGATCTTCATATTGATTGCTTGGGTGATTATGCTTATTGCTTGCTTAAAAGTCCAAAGGAAATGTGTTTCTATCTGACATTTTTGTCTTGTGGATCGCATCCCATTGGTCAAATCTTTTCAACTCTAAACTTTTAATTTATGTCTAGGATAGTCCTTTCATCTCCTCCCACTTCTTTAAATTCAAAATCTCTCCCTTATTTCAAAAACCTTTTTTGCTTGTGATTTCAAACTTAGACTTGTTTTAATGGTTAGAAACATTAGCCTTATGCCATTGAATTTTCAAATATTTTCTTAATCAAACTTGTGAATAAGCCTAATCATATTGACTTTAATTTCAAAAGACAAAAAGAACTAATAACCTCATCTAAACTTTTTGGCCATTTTGTGCCTTTTTCTCCTAACCTTTTCAAAAGAAAGCATTTAGGTTTTAGTTATATTTGGTTGAGATATAATTCTCCCATTTCTATGATATTTGATTATAAGTTTTTCCATTTATTAGGGGTTAGTGGCATACTTGTTAATTTAATCCAAGTTGGAGCCCTCCCTCTTAAATGCTGTAAAGCATTCATTATCGGTGGATGTTTGGTTGAGTATTCTCCCTTTGATAACAAAAGATCTTTAAGCTTTTGTTAAAATCAATCCACCATATTTCTTTGAAATTTTTACCACGAACTACGAGGCTTTGATCTCTCATTTTTATGTTGGTACGTAGCCATAAGACCGAAGGTCTTGTCAAACACAAAAATATAATAATGAATTATTTTCTCATCCCCTCATTATATATTTTTAACAAACATCATTTTCAACTAAAACACTTGCACACAAAAAAGGGCTCCCTAGGAATACCTAGGACACTTTGGGTGTTAATACATTCCCTCTGTGTAACCAACCCCCTTACTTGTAATCTCTGACATTTTATTAATTTTGATTTGAAAACTTCTTATCTTTGGGTTTTGTTTGTACTTTTGCCCTTTTTCTTTGAAAACAATAAAAACGCGGTGGTGACTCTGGTTTTATTGACGTTGAGTTAACCAATAGCTCGATGGTCATGAATTTACTGCTACATAGTAAAAAAATACTATGCCTAATAAAAGTTTACTAATTCAAAAACCTGAAAAGACAACTTAGGAAAAAATGGGTATCCCTGTGGATTGAAAACTCGAAAGGGTGATCCGGGCAAAAGTTAGGAATAAAATAGAAAATGATAGCTCACTAAGTTGAAAAACCGAAAGGGTGGCTTAGAAAAAAAGAATGTCTTGGTGGACTGAAAACCCAAAAGGGTGGTCCAGGAAAAAAATAGGGAGTAAGGGCAAATACTGCATCAGATAGTGCTAATGAACACAAGAAGAACCAAAGGTGGAAGATCGATCCAGTTGCTCCTTTCAGAAGTAAGGTTTTATGGAGTCATGGTTATTAGGGCTACTAGTGGTTGTTGGATTCAATATAAACCTTTTTCCCATTGCCATTTTCAAAATTGTAATATTCCATGGAGCTCTGCCATTTGTGTGCTACCATTCTTGAGTAAATACAAATTTT
Organism: Lathyrus oleraceus; assembly: GCF_024323335.1. Classification (NCBI taxonomy): domain Eukaryota; kingdom Viridiplantae; phylum Streptophyta; class Magnoliopsida; order Fabales; family Fabaceae; genus Lathyrus; species Lathyrus oleraceus. The sequence goes on along the minus strand of NC_066582.1, from coordinate 149,620,853 downwards.
GCCTATCAATATTATCATCCGTATTTTCTCTGCTTTTCTTTGTTATGCAAAATGCCATTTATTTGTTAATAATGAGATTTTGAACTTGAAAAGATTTTTTAACACATTTTTTCTTTGACATATAGGAAGATTAAAAGGGAGTCATTTGTTTTCTCAAAAGTCTCAAGGTTGTAGAAGCACCCTTACAGAGATCTCCATTGGGCATAACTTATCAACCTCTTGGAATGATCCATTGTACAAAAATAACTATCAAGCTTGATGAATTTTCCCTTAGTAGCATCCATCACAGGACATTTGGTTGAGTTATTGGTGTTGAGGAATCAAAATCTCCATAAAAAGTCTCCACAAACTCCCAGTCTGTGTAGAGTCGGCATTTGCATATCATGATCATTCACATATCATGCATAAAAACAAAATCTAATCATGCATAGTTCGAAGTATACTCCGTTCTCATTTTGCATTGACCCAAGTCTTGTCGTTGATGTTGTCCCTTGACCCAAAAGACTAGTTATCGCTGGCACTATGTCCAAAGTCCAATTATCATTTGACATTTTCTGGAGTCTGGTTATAACTAGTATCATTTCAAAGTTCAATCATTATTGAATTTATGAATCCCATTGCCATTGGTACTTACCTAAAGTCCAGTAGTAATTGGCACCCTGTTCTTAAAATTCAATTGTTATTAGTGTCTCTAAAAGTCCAGTTATAATTGGCATTTCGTTTGCAAGTCCAAACATAATTGGTACCTGGAGTTTGGTTGTCGCCAACATCATTTAAAATCCAGTTATAGCTGGCACAAATCCATTAGAAGTCGGTCATAACCAACACTTGCGGTCAAAGTCCAAATTTTGTTGGCACATACAGAGAGTTTGATTACCCTGTCTTCTTGATGGTTCCTAGAAAGCCATTTTTAACTATTCATTCTAAGGAAATCCCAAAAGCTCGGATGTTGTTCTAGTTTAAAAAAAACTCCAATAATGTTTGTCTTGATTGATTTCTTCATAAAAGATCGTCTTAGCCTTTTACATGGATGATCTTCTCGTAAGAAAACTCCTAATCTTGTTTTGTGTGGATGATTTTCAAGTAAGAAATGTCCAATGTCTTGTTATTTGGTTGATCTTCTAGTGAGAAGACTCCAATTTATTCTTGTCTTGGATAAATTCCCTGTTAGGAATATCCAAAGTCTCTGATTGGATGGATTTCTTATGAGAAATCTCCAGAACTGTCAGATATATTCTAAAGTGACAGGTCATGTCTGAACCTATTGATAAAACATACTTTGAATATTCCCAAGTGTCTTTTCCCCAACAATTTTTCATCCCTAGTGAGTCTTCACACATTGTCTTTGACATTTCCTGTGAATCACCACTACCGCATCTCCATCATTCCCCACAGGTATGGCCATCATCCATCATAAAAATAAATTTCATGTTAGGGTTCATTTCATCTCACATCATAACCCCAACAAACCAAAAAAGTCATTCATGCACGCATAATATACCATATCATGTCATCGGCATTTAGGGACAAAATTCGTGTCTTCTGTATTTAAATGTCTTTCACCAGGATGCTATGAGGATTGTCATCGCTCATACCATTTGGTAAAGCTATTTAAATAGGGGCAACTGTCATACCCCAATTTTGACCCTAAATCGTCGAATCAATACATTCATCCAATCATTAACATCATATGCATATCGTAACATGCATTTCATCTCACATAATGTCTAAATTGTTAGTCAATTTTTTTTTCGGATTTACAAACAGAACGGTCAAACTGAATCTCAATTGTGCGTAAAATCAATGAGCGAAAATTTTCAAAATCGAGCTTGTAGACGTCAATTATATTAATTTACGTTTCGCGTAGTTTAACCTGGCGTGCTCGTTTTAATTTTTTGACTAATGTTTCGATCGCATTTTGATCAGTCTGAGCTTTTTAACAAGTCAAAATTTATTTCAAAATTAAATCAAATGTTGTATATTTCTAAGAAGTTTATTTCACACTGATCATTTTGGTGCAGTCAATTTATTTTTTCGAACATTTTTACGTCCGACTTTTATTTATTTTGAGTATTTTTATTTTTGCATTTTTGTCAAAGTATTTAGAAAAAATAAATAAAATTATTGGTGATTTTATTTTATTTTAATTTAATTATTTTATAGTATTTGATTTTATTTAGTTTTAACTAATTTTATTTACTTTTGTCTCTAAATTAAGCACTAAGGGTATTTGTGGATTTTAAAAATTATTAAAAACCCTAAAGTGACATGTATATATACTAGTGATGCTGAGAGGAGAAGGCACCGAAAAAGAAAAGAAAAAACACAGAGCGGCGGTTCATACCGATTTACCGTGCAAAAGATGTGGCATCATTGCTTTTTCCGATCGATTGCTTTGATTCTATTTAATGGTTCTACTATTCTCTTATATATATATATATATATATATATATATATATATATATATATATATATATATATATATATATATATATATATATATATATATATATATATATATATATATATATATATATATATATATATATATATATATATATATATATATATATATATATATATATATATATATATATATATATATATATATATATATATATATATATATATATATATATATATATATATATATATATATATATATATATAATTTGGATCGAATCGTGTCGATATGCTGTTTGCATATTGGTGTGCAGGATGCGTGACATTTGTGTTAATTCGATCCGGTTGCGATGATCGCATTTTGGAGTTAGCAACATTGTTGGTTTTTTGCTTAGAACTTTTAAAATTCCTTTTTCGTTTCTTTTCTTTTTGATAAATTTAGACTCGTATGATTTTTATCCATATTGTGATTATCACGTTAAGTGTAGCAAGCTATTGGTTGACTTAACGAATTGTGCGTGATATTTTAATTGATTATCGTTGCATTTAGATTTTATACATGCGTCTGATGGTTTAGCATATCGTCGATCCACTTTTTGTGTGCTTACCAATTTGCATTTCAATTTGCAACTTTGTGCTTTAATTTAATTTTTATTATATTATTGTTTCTTGATTCAACTTGCAATGACCACTTACGCTTTTAGAAATTTGTTTTTTTTTTTATTATTTGTGTTAAGAATAACGATCTGACGTCGTTATATTTAGATCAGATTTAATTTCTTGTGATAGTCATTGTACGTCTTTGCGTACGTGATTTTGATTCGCGTCTTTGCGTCATGATTTTAATCTGTGCATTTTTCTTTTCACTTTCCTTTTCTGAATCATATGTTGTGGATGTGTGATGTAAATATTGTGTATGCTCTTGTATTTTTTATCATTGTTGAATGCTTGTATGTACATTCGATTCTTGTGGTGTTTGATTTATGCCTTGTGCTTGAGTTTGTGTCACTACACTTGAATTTGCACCCCTTTGTGATCCAATTTGCACCATTCGCGTTATTATTTGTATTCGTCGTATTTAACCATCGATTTCAATTTATTTCTAATCACTTATCCGAAATCATTTTCAAAACTATTTTACAATGCAAGTCAAAAGCTCGATCCAACATCAAGCTATTTTCAAAATTATCTCAAAATCAACCCATTCCAAACTTTTCTTTTCAAAACGTTTCCACAATCTCAATTTCTCAACCATCCACATTCAAATCATTTCTCAAATCCTGAAACCATTTCAACTTTTTTTCATAACCATAAACAAACCACGATCAACATCGAGTTCATTTTCCCAATCAAACTTCAAAATACTTCAAAATATTCAAAACACTTTCTTAATAAAGATGGAAACGGAACGAGGTGAATACCACGAGCTCCTGAAACTAGGATTCGAGATGGATATCTCACTAATCCAAGCTCCCGCCATCGCCAAAAACACATCAAACTCATTCAAACCTTTTTTTGCCTTTTGGCATATCCTAAAAAAAAATTCAAAAACGAAGGACATTTTGTCTTAAGATTATGCAAAACAATGCTTCATCCACAATTGTTGAGTTGAGATAAGTAGCGTGAATGTGATTTGTAAATCCATTCAATGTGGTACAAATGTCCGCTCCTCACTTGTTTTGGGTAAAAAAATGTTTTTCTTCAATTAATACAAGATAACTTTTCGCTAAAATTGACCAACAAACAAACTTTTTTTAACTAGAACTACGTGTGTCTTAACTTCTCTTTTGAGATACGTAGGAGTAGGATTGCGAAATCTTGTCAGGCCCACTAATAAAAAATAAACCTTTTTGTCCTGTTCTTTCCCCTCTTAAAAAATCGAGAAGCCTAAATTTTAAACAAACACTAATACACACAACTAACCAAACGGTTCTTGTTGAGTACAACAGACGTGAGGGGTGCTAATACATTTCCCTTGCGTAACCGACTCCCGAACCCTGATATTGGTTACGATGATCATATCCTCGTCCTTCTTTTAGGGGTTTTATTCGACATTTTCCCCTTCCTTCTATGGGAAAAAATAAGATCGATGACGACTCTATTAAGTCCATCCCGCGAGCATGTGATTGCGCTTCGCGAGGTCGTTCTCATTTTTTGAGGTATGACAGCAATAACTATAAGATCCTTTGGGAAAATTAAATATCATATTTTTTCTTCTACATGGCCTGGAATCAAAGTTGAACTGAACTTCTTGAATAGAAAGTGAAGTTGGATTGTGGGAAACAGAACTAAAATAAGTTTTTGGTTACATGATTGGTGTGGGCCACCTCTTCAAAGAAGCTTGGAATTTATGGAATCTCAAGGCATCAACGTTTATAGCAAAGTTGTTGACTTCTTCTTAAATGATCAAATGGTCTTTCCTCATAATTGGAAACACTTGTTTCCTTTCCTGTTGGCTAGAATTACTGAAGCCTGATTTTCAAATAGTGAAGTTGTTTATCCGTTAATTTGGCCTCACGATTCTTCAGGGACCCTTTGTCTGAAAAAGGCTTACTTAATCAAATCTACTATGTCTACTATGCTGCCTTGGACTAAACAGATATGGAACAAGGACATCCATCCTTCTAAAGCGGTGATTATCTGGAAATTAATGCTTGGGAAGCTTTCTACTTATGACCAACTTATGTACATAGGGTATAACATAGCCTCTGTTTGTTCTCTGTGCAAATCCAGGTCTGAAACTCTGGAGCTCATTTTCTTCTCTTGCACCTATGCAAGGCGCCTTTGGCTTTGGTTCTGCAGGAATATTAATGATAATCAATATCCATCAAGCTTAGAGGATTTATGGAAGATTGGTAATCACTCCCCTCAAAGCTCTCATGTCATAAATGTTGGCATTGTTTACATCATAAATGTCATATAGGATGCTAGGAATGCATATAGATTTATGAACAAATCTCTTACTATAATTATTACTAAAGGCTCAAATGTCTCGCGTCGGAACAACACTAATCTTTGTGCCACTCCTTCCATGGATCACTTCTTCCTACTCAAAGCCTTTGAAATTTCGCTTCGACCACCTCGTGCTCCCTCCATCAAGGAGATAATCTGGCAACCTTCTCCTATGTTGGCTCAAATTTAACTATGATGGTGCTTTCTCAACAGCTAATGACAGGGCTAGCTGTGGAGGAATTGCTCGTGATAATTCTAGAGCTTTTGTGTTAGCTTTCTCCAAAAATATTATCGGTCCCTCTTCTTTTTATGCTGAGTGCAGGGCTGTCATCAGAGCTATCTAGATTGTTAAAGAAAATTATTGGTCTAACACCAGGATAGAAAACTAACTCTCTTCTCTTGTACAAGCTTTATCTAACCCTTCCCTGATTCCGTGGCAATTAAGGAACTTTTGGAATGTCAATATGTGTATCACTGTAAATATGATTTTTGTTTTATCTCATACTTATAGGGAAGAAAATAATTATGCGGATTTTTTTTGTTAATATAGGTCTCACAACTACATCCTTAACGTTCTTTGATGAGATTACTTTGGACATTAGACAGGATTTTGTAAAACATTGGCTTGGAATGCCTTTCTTTAAAGTCATCTTCTTTTTGAGTGGGTCTTAGTATAGTCTCCCTAAAGAGAAAAAAATTAGATTAAGAGAGAGATAGGGAGAAAAGGACCGTAGAAAAAAAAGGAAATGAAGGCATCCAAGTCCTACATTGACAATCAAGATCAGTTCAAAAGTAAGGCAGCTAGGCTCTTGTTTCATACCTGAAAAAAATTCATCTTTTTTTGAAAAACAAAATTAGGCCTTCAAATATATAAACATTAATATATGTAAATTATACAAAAACAATAGTCGGCTAACTATTTTAACTTAGTTGGTAAGAGATTTCAGTTAAAGGTTTGGGGTCCCGTGTTTGAACATTGAGGCAATAATAAGTTTTTGTGTCTATTTTTTTTTCCTTTTCTATTAGAGCTAATGACTTTTAGTTCTTTTGTTATTTTTTTTAAAGATGTTTTAGTGAGGAAATTTTAAAAAATATATTATTTTTTAATTAAAAAAATATTTCCCTATAAATTAGAGAGTAAATTAAATACATGATTTTTTATTGAGTATAAAAACATTATAATTATAATACTAATTTAATAACAGAAACGTTGCTTTATTGCCTTTTTTTTTTCTATTAGAGCTAATAGCTTTTGGTTCTTTTATTTTATTTTTTCAATAAAACATTGCTCTTTTTTTAATGTGTCTTTTAAATAAATATTGTTTTTTTAAGAGAAAATAACCACTTCCTTATAAGTTAGAGAATAATTTAAATACATAAATTATTATTGAATAAAAAATAATTGTTACCAACTTAATAATTAATTTTAGAATTAAATATATTTTTAACTTTAATAATTTCTAATCTTTACCTTAAATAAAAAGTAAAACCAAAATATTTTATATGAATTCAAATTAAATTTAACTTATAAGTTGAATATAAATAGATTATTGAAAATTGTAAATTTATGACTAAATTATTTTTTTTTGGTGTTACACTTCCAATATATTAAACACTTTTAAAAAGTTATAAATAAAAAACTTTACTTTAATCAATATAGTACGAAAGAATTGACAACAGGACTCGTATAGAAAAAGAATTTGATGTTCTCAAATATTTAGTCTTAATTAAAAAAACGTTAATTGTCTAACAGACAATTTTAAAATTAGGTTCATTGTGAATTACAAAAATTGTATTTATAAAAATATCTTAAAACATTGTTTAAAAATCAATTTTTTTAGTTTAGTAATCTAATAGCCAAAAATTCACTCATTAACAATGAAAAAATTGAATGTTAAGGTTCTGGAATCAATGTCATTGATATAAATGAAGTTGTTTTAACATGATTAAAAATCAAATATTTTAATGATGATGTATGAAAAAAAAATACTTATTTTAATTTTTATCTTACCTCACGTTATGTTTGATCAACCCTATTGGTAATAATTTTAGAATTTAATGGAAACCAGATAAGAAAATAACTTTTAAGAAACTAAGGTTAAATGTTCATGTCATTGAAGTTGATGATTATGCTATCAGTAAACTATAATTCAAGATGATGCTGATAATAATGTTTGGTACGAGATGCTCTTTTTTGTATTGATCAATATTCTATTAATGAAGGAGTAATTGAAACTAGAGAGCATGGCTTTTTTTTAGAAAGTTTTTGATTTGTGGATATGAAGAAACTTTTAGTGTTCATGACACAAAGTTTTATATTAGTTAAGAGGATGCATAACACATTAACTTTAAACTATCTTGCTAATACTTTATGTGATTTCTTAGTCACCCATTATTACTATTTTTCTAAAAAATATGTTTATGATCACATAGAGGATGAATATGAGTGCTTCGAGTACATCGAACACGAGTCTGCTTCCGGTACATCGAACACGAGCTTGTCAATGACGATGTTGTATGGGAAAGGTGAATTTATCAGGAAGTATCTAACTTTGACCATACTGAAATTTCCTCCACTGTCAAACGTGATTTTGATGGAAATATCACCACGAACTTGCACCCACTAGCTTGGAAATCCCACCAATGAGCCTTTGAAAGGACGAAGGAGTTCATGATCAAGTTATAGCCTTTCAAACGCCTCATAATACAAAATATTGGTCAAACTCCCTGGATCGATGAGAACTCTTTTAACATTATTGTCAAATATTTACACGCTAATGACCATGGGGTCATCTTCATGAGGTAATATTCCTGCCACATCTCATTGTGAAGAGGAAATCTTTGGCAAAGATGTTACGTTCAATTTTTATAGTGACTCGAAAATATGCATAACCTTCTCGACATCGTCGACGTCTTTTCTCCATCTCTTGGAAACCCTCTAGAATCGTATTAAGTGTATGGATAATCTTCTTGGCATCCTCCGCGTCTTTATTCTTTATTGCTTGAGGGCTTCTTGATTGACTTCTCCGGAGTTTGGATGTTCGTTCACTTGTAATACGCGAATATCCTTTCATGTATCTCCTTAAATGGCCTTCTTGTATGAGACGTTCAATCTTTCTCTTTAACTAGTGGAAATCATATGTATGATGCTCTTTAACTTTAAGATACTTGCACCATATGTCAGGTTTTCTCCCCATATCCCTCATGATCTCATAGCTAGTTATATAGAATCTCGGTAAGTTCATGTACCACCTTATAAAGTGGCATCTTTGAGTGTTCGAGAGAATCAGTTGCACCGACTATGACCATTTGGGTATTTAGGGTTGTTATGTTTCTTGGGGATCACTTTTTCCATCAAAAGATGTTAATGGATATGGTTTTAAACCTTCAAGGACAAGAGCATCCAATATCTCAACAGAGACAAAAAATCTCATATCTCAGCGGAGACGAAGCATCCCATATCTCAACGGAGACATGTTTAGGATCAGAAAACTTTGCCTCTTCCTTCAGCATGATTGGTTTTCGTTGTCTATGTTGTAAGTTTCTCATATCCTCATGCAAGATCTCATTCTGTCAGTTTAATTTTTCCATAGCGGCCAACACATCTGTTACGTCATGTCAGTCATCATTATTACCACTTATGGTATTTATCACCACTTGAAAACGATGATCTTGTTACAAAGTTTTAGAAGGTGTGGCTTAGGAAAATGTATACCTTATGTAACTTAATTGATGGGCACCAAATATACTTGAAAAATGTATACCTTATGTAACTTAATTGATTGTATAGTCAACCAAGCTTCGATTTATGTGTTTGTTTATTTATTTGTTTTTCCTCCTTTAATTCCTATTATCCCCCTCCATTTTATAACAATGATTTTTCCACCTTTTCCCGTGGTGATGACCATTATTTCACTAATTCTTATCAATGTCATTGTCTTTCCATATGAGTGTAACATATGTTACCTCCTGACCGCTATTAACTGATGTTCTCTCGCGTATACTTAATGCTTATAAAGGTTATTAAACTTGCTAACTCTTTGTATGTCAAATTTTGCATAACCACTATTTGACTATGGATGGCCTATCAATGACAAGTTCACATCCTCCATTAAAAAAAGTCAATCAAGAGATCGTGCGAACTCGCCATGTACATTTTTGTGGATATTTCAACCTTTTATCTACGAACTTTCTTTACACTTTAGTTTACAATGCGGAGCTCGACCAATGTGAAATAGGAACATATAGGTCAGTATAAACCGTCCCAAACACCAAACATGTAGGGATGAATGCTTTAGCTAAGAAGAAAACCTGACATATAAAGATATGTATAAACATATAAGTAGACATTCAAATATTTCGCTGGAAAATTAGAGTATCACATTCAAATAGAAATTTATATTCATTTGTGTTTTCTAAAAAAAACATCATTTCTCTTTTAATTATCAATACCTAATAAAAAATAATAATAATAATTTTTATATGCTTAAAGAAAGGAACGGATATTGATTTATGAAACTAAATAAATTTTGTTGAGTAATTGATCATTTGATCATAAACACACGTACAATTTAGAATATGAAAATCAACATATAAAACAAAATTTATATATATATATATATATATATATATATATATATATATATATATATATATATATATATATATATATATATATATATATATATATATATATAACATTCTCTACGCAACCACAAATTGTAAAGAGAGATACATCCCACGTAACAAAACATAAGCACAACAGAGCCCTTGAAGCTGACCATTGACCATAGCAAAATGAGACATTAGACTTTGACTTGAAAATTTCTCAACAGTATTTTTTCCAACCATTTTTAAATACAGATTAGTCACTACGTGCCAACTACCAACTCGTGCGGATCACCGCAATCTTTCATTACTAAAATACAATATTTCTTTGAACATGAAAGGCCCACAATGGACTTTCTTTTATCTACTTGATAAACTTTGAAATTGAAAAAAAATATTAATAATAATCTATTAATCTCTTCACGTGCGTGCAGAAATAATAATAGTATTGTCCTCTAGTGTCAGCATTGTTATTAATTTAAGAGCAAGTTGTTGAGTAATACAACTAAACAGTTTGGTCATATCTTTGCAAAGTTACGTAAAATATTTTCATTCAAACAAGTTGAAATTCTTTTCAATAGAAAAATATATCTTTATGTCAAGTTGTTGATTTTTTAATTATTTATGTTGCTGTTAGGATTCTCTCTCTGGAACTGTGTTTTGAAAGCTAAATAATGGGGGGAATGCATTTGTTTTTCTTCAAAAGTACATCCTGTTTCAAAGTTATTACAGTAGAGTCAAATAAATCATATTTTAAATTTGGCTATGGTAATAATCCTCGTGGCTATTTGATTGAATTGGATTATCACTATTACTCAATTTATTTCATATCTATATAATTAAATTTGAACTAACTTCAATTTTTTTTTAAAAATGTAGTTCAATCCAATTCTCTTATAAAATCCACTATCAACTATATTTTGCAATATAATATCAAAATTTTCATTTAAAATTTAATGGATAGATTTCTGCTTTATAGTTATCCATCATTAATTTTGATGTTTTAAATATTTAGTCTTGGCGTGAGGAGAATATACTAAGAATTTTATCTAAAATAATATTTTTTTCGTCTCAGATAAATGTTATTTTTAAGATATTTATAATTTTTAAGATAATAATTAATTCTATTGATTTTAATGATAAAATAAATATTTTTTATTAAAATAATTTTATTAATAATAAATAGTAGAATAGTTATATGAATTAAAATACAATAAATAAGATTAAATTAATAAACTACGAGATTTTATTTTCAACCTCAAAAAATAAAATCCGTAAAGTTTAAACAGTGTATCAATTTTTAACTACTGATTTCGATTTATACTAATGATCTTTCTGCCATATCACGTCACCAATTCTTAATATTTTTTTTCAAAAATTAACGAAAAAAACCTAAAACAAAAGTGAAATGAAATTAAAGAATTAATTTGTAACATTTTTTTAAATTAAGAGATTAAAACAAAAAATTAAATTAAATTAAAAGATTTGGTGACTAATTATAGCAAAACAATTATACACATTATTAGATGTTAATATTTTATTTCTTTTAATATATTATTTTATTTTACTTTTTATATTAACTTTTACACATAATTTATTTTAAAATATAAAATAAATTTTAGTATTAATCAATTCGTTTTGTTTAGTATTTTATGTCTTACACATAATTAATGTATATTAGTAAATAATTTATAGATTTAATGTTTTTAAACAAATATAATATAAAAAAGAGGGAAATTATAATATATTATTTATTTTTACACTTCAACATTTTTCATGTTAATTACCAAGAAATGAATGTTTAAAAATGACATTAAGGTATTCATACAGACAAATATTATGTCACTAATAAATTGGTTAGTTCTAATTTATTATAAAAACTATATATGATAAATATTTGTAATTAATTTTTTTTAACTCTTATAGGTCACTTCGTTTTATATTTATAATTTTAATTAATTGTTTTACATTATTTTCTACAAACAGTCCCTAAAAAGTATTGTTAAAAGAATGAAATGATTGCGATAATAATATTTCATTAATCTTTTTTATTTATATCATTTAAAGAAAAATTAAAGTTATTATAATATTCTAATTAAAGTTTATTATAAAAATCATATCCGGGAAAATGTATACAATAATAATAATCAAGTTTTATCCTATTAAATGTTTTAGATATATAGATTAAATTCTACAATAATATTCTATTCAAAATTATATTTTTATTCAATTCTTTAGTTTTTGAGATCTTTTTTTATAAATTTTTAAAAAAAGTAAAACTAATAATTCTTAATATTTAATATAAAAAAGAGAAAATTATAATACACAAACTATATTTTTTTAATAAAAAATCATTTTTACCTTATTTTTCAAGAAATTAATCATTAAAGAATTATAAGTTACACACATACAAATCAGATATTTAATTGATTTTAATGACTCTTTATAACTAAATTTAACATTGAGACTTACCATTCATGCATGAAACAATTCATTATAACTACTCAAATATTTAATTGATATTTATTATAAAAATTATATATGAAACATATTTTTGTTATTAAATATTTAGTTAATATTTTATTAATGTCATCAATATAAAATAAAAATAAGTTGTACGCAAATTTAAATCAAACCCGATACATATATTTATTTGTCATTGATAAATTAGTTAAATTTAGAAGTAAAATTTGTGCTCTAAGAGCACATGTTATTGACACATCCACAAATGAAAAATTTGTGTTAAAAAGAGCAATAAAAAGTTAAATATAAGCTTTTAATGAAATTAATATACAATTTTTAAATAATTACTTTTACATTTATCTTTAACTTGTGCTCCAACACATATTAGCATTTTATTTTTTTACCTTCTAAATAACATTTAAAATAATTATAATTTACTAAATTGATTTTACTCTAAAATTATACATGGGGAAAATGTTTTTGATTAAATAATTAGTTAATAATCATATTTTTTAATATTATTAAAATAAAAAAGAAAATAAGTATAATATTTTAATTATAATTTTCTTGCTTTTATTCAAACTTTTTAAACAGAAACAAACCATCTAAGAAGCAGATGAAGCTTAAAGTTCTTACATGGCGCCAATTTTTATTTTTTGACAGCACATGATACCAATTGTTTTTACATGAGACAAATGCTTTTGAATGAACAGTTAATTAAAAAGAATATTTCTTTAATGAATGATTATAACATTTTAACCACAATTAATTAAAAATAATATTCTTTTAATAAATAATTATAACATTTTTAACCATAACTCTGTTGCATGTTAATTTTATTTAAGTTTGTTTAGTAGAAACAGTCTAAGTATAATTCTTGCGTGACACATCTTGGCAGGATCAACTTCAATACCCTTCTCGCTGATAATAAAGTCCAACAACTTACCAGAACGAACACCAAATGTACATTTATTGGGATTCAAGCAGAGTTTGTACTTCCTCAATCATTGAAATAACTTCAACAAATGCTCAACATAGACTTCAATCTCTTTATGCATCATATCATGAAAAAGAGTGGTCATAGCTCTCTGGTACGTAGGCATGGCAACGGGGCGGGTCGGGGACGGTTTTTACCTCCCCCAAACCCCCAAACCCAAACCCAAACCCCCAAACAATCCCCATTCCCCGCCCCAAACCCAAACGGGGATGGAGAATCAAAACCCAAACCCGTCCCAAACGGGTTCGGGTTGGGTTCGGGTATCCCCGCCCCGCCACCATTCATTTAGTGAAATCAATTTTTTAAATAGAAATATTTATTTTTCCAAAATAAAATTACATTACAAATAATAAAATAAAACAATCTAAAAAAATTCCATACATACATTTCAAATATTTTAAATAATAAATTAAAATTAAAATATCAAAACATTGACCACATATTTAATACTCTAATATTCAAAAATAAATAATAATGTACATAATGAAATAAACGGGGCGGGTTCGGGGACGGGTTCGGGATGGGTACTAGTGTCCCCATTACCCAATCCATCCCCATATTTTAAAATCGGGGAAAACCCAAACCCAAACCCGAACCCAGTCAAAGCGGGTTTTTCCCGTCAACTTCGGGGCGGGTTCGGGTTGGTACCCACGAGTATGGGTTATGTTGCCATGCCTAGGTACGTTGCACCAGCATTCTTTAAATCGAAAGGCATCACTCTATATAGAATGTTCCCCAAGGTGTAATGAATGTGGTCTTCTCCATATCTTCGGGTGTCATTTTAATCTGATTATAACCGGAAAATTCGTCCATAAACGAAAAGACTTTGAATTTAGTTGTATTGTCTACCAACATATCAATGTGTGGCAGAGGGAAATAATCTTTCGGACTAACTTTGTTCAAATCTCTATAATCGACGCACAAACGGACTTTTCCATCTTTCTTAGGAACATGCACAATATTGGCCACCGATTGTGGATATTCAGTGACAACAAGGAAACCGACATCAATCTGCTTCTGCACTTCTTCTTTGATCTTCACTGTCATATCAGGATGAGTTCTCCTTAATTTCTGCTTGACTCGTAGACATTCTGGCTTCAACAGCAGTTTATGCTCCACAATCTTAGAATCCAAACCAGGCATGTCTTGATAGGACCAAGCAAAAACATCTGAATACTCTCGAAGAAGATCAATCAACCCCTTCTTAGCCTCTGGACACAGTTGAGACCCAATATTGACTTCTTTCACATCATCCTCGGAACCCAAGTTGACTAACTCAATCTGCTCTTTGAATGACTTAATAGCTTTTTCTTCGTGCTCAAGTAGACGGGATAATTCATCAGATACTTCTTCATCAATCTCTTCCTCAGCCTCAAACACAGGGAAATCAAAGTTTTGTGAGGGAGTGGGATCATTGTATTCAATGAGTTTAGAAATCAATCTGCATAATGATTTGATATTTTGATTTTAAAGAAGTAAATTGTGACCAAATATTATGCAGATGGACAATTATTATTTATTTATGTTTTTTGTGATTACCATTTTCAGAAAAGCAAAAAGTAAAATAAAAGCATCATAGATGTGGATGAATAGAATTGCATTTTATTGATGATAATTTGAAAAATGCCCAATAATGTTCACTTCTCCCTTAGGCATAGGAGAAGGATTTTTCTTAAAATAATGAAAAACAAATTACTTAGAGCGATGGACAATAACAGGAACATTAACAACAACCCAATTGTTGCTAGTCGTGCCATGCGTCACAAAGTTGGCGCAATCTTCATCTTCATCGCCTTTAATCACAACAACTGGGTGTTGTTCATTACCATGGATGAACCCTCCGCTACGGAAACTCGGTTGCACTTCTTCAGATTTGACATTAGACGATCCTTGCTGGAATCCCAATCTGGCTCTGTTCTTGTTCTCACAGACTTCTACCATTCGGCCCCACTGATCTGCACTTCCAATTTCGATAGCTCTCTGAGCATCTTTGAAAGAAGACATGGGTGCCCCAGTTTTCTTTACTTCAACAATAGATAAGGCTTGGAACGGAGTTCCAACCTCCTCCTCAACTTCCACATACGCAAAAGATGACAGATGGCTCACCAAGAGTGATTTCTCTCCACCAACAATGACAAGCTTTCCATTCTTCACAAATTTCAACTTCTGGTGCAGAGTAGACGTTACAGCTCCAGCCTCATGGATCCTTGGCCTTCCCAACAAACAACTATAGGTCGGGTGGATATCCATTACTTGAAAAGTAATTTGAAAATCACTCGGACCTATCTTCACTGGAGGGTTCACTTCTCCAATGACGGTTTTACGAGAACCATCAAACGCTTTAACAATCACGCCACTATACCTCATCGGGGTGCCCTGATAGGATAATCTAGACAGAGTTGATTTGGGGAGTACATTCAGAGAAGAACCGATATCAAGTAGCACATTTGACAATGCATCCTCCTTGCAGTTCATTGAAATGTGCAATGCCAGGTTGTGATTTCTGCCTTCCTTGGGAAGTTCTTCATCACAAAAACTCATATTGTTGCAAGAAGTAATGTTAGCCACAATGTGGTCAAACTGATCCACAGTCATGTCGTGCTATACATAGGCTTGCTCTAGCACTCTTTGCAATACTTCTCTGTGCGCTTCAGAATTCATTAGCAGAGACAACACTGAAATCTTGGACGAAGTTTGGAGCAACTACTCAACCATATGAAATTCACTCTTCTTGATTAATCTCAGTACCTCATCATTATCATTAGGCTTTACCTTGCTGGATTCACCAAACTGACACGATGGAGCACTAACTAGGTTTACTGTAGGTACATCAACCTTCTTACCAATTGAAACATCCTCTAACACCTCTTTCGGAAAGACTGGACTAAATACATGACCACTACGGGTCACCTTTGCAATATCAACTATATTCACCACGAAATTCGTCGTAGGCAATGGAACCTCTTGACCATTCTCCATCATTGTGGCATTATACTGGTAAGGAACAACTCTATCGGATGCATACGGGACGAGGCCCACTAACCGTATTACTAACGGTGATACCGATCTATTGACGTTGTTCCTCAATCATCTATATCCCTTGACTGTTGAATCTGGATTACATTCTCATCCATCAACTTCTAGATATCTCTCTTGACAATCAAACACCCACGGGGGTTCATGCTACAAATTGCACAACCATCATGGTCGTGCTCGCAGTCACTGATCAAACATAATGTCCTATGCATCTCCACCAAGGACCTACGGATACGTCGTACATCGAAGACTCAGAAGTTTCCTGGGCAACCTTCCACCATATTAACAGAGGAATTACCATGAGCAGGTAACGATTTGGATTTCACATTTGGCACATGGTCTTCAAAAGACACCATCCCACTCTTCACAAGTTTCTGGACCTCATACTTCAATGGGTAACAGTTCTCAATATCATGGCCGGGAGCTCCTAGATGAAAGGAACATCGGAGTTCGGGCTTATACCACCATGGAAGTGGTTCTGGAATTTGAGGCGGATTTCTTGGTTGAAGTAGGTTCTTGAGAACAAAAGATGGGTAGAGTTCGACGTATGACATAGGAATAGGGTCAAAAGAAACCTTCTTCCTCTCGAAGTTTTGCTATTGTTGATTGTTGTTGTTGTTGTTGTTGTTGTTGTTGTTGTTGTTGGTTCTTTGTTGCGGTTGTTGTTGACGTTGTTGTTGAATTGGCACTGATTGATTATTAGAAAATACTAGGATAACTGATGAAACTTGGTGTGATGCTGACGCGGTTGCAGATTTCTTCTGACATGAGGCCTCCTCTGTCTCCCTACAGATACTGCATTGGTTTCCCCTTCCTTTTTCTTGGCAAAACCACTTCCATACTTCTTACTAGTTGACACCTCCTCCTTGGACAGACGTCCCTCTCGGACTCCTTCCTCTAACCTCATCCCCATGTTTACCATTTTGATAAAGTCACTAGGAGCACTGACAATCATGCGTTCGTAATATAACGAACTCAGGGACTTCAGGAAAATCTTCATCATCTCTTTCTCTTCCAACAGAGGTTTAATCTGAGCAACAAACTCTCTCCACCTCTGAGCATACTCTTTGAATGTCTCTTTGTCCTTCTGAGACATAGACCTCAGTTGGTCTCTATCATGCACCATGTCCACATTATACTTGTACTGTTTAACAAAAGCTTCACCCAAATCATTAAACGTGCGAACACTTGCACTATCTAGCCCCATGTACCATCTCAGAGCGGCACCAGTTAGACTGTCTTGAAAGTAGTGAATAAATAACTGATCATTATCAGTTTGAGTTGACATTTTTCTAGCATACATAACAAGGTGGCTAAGTGGACAAGTATTTCCCTTATACTTTTCAAAGTCAGGGACTTTTAACTTCATCGGGATCTTCACATTTGGCATTAAGCAAAGTTCAGCAGCACTCTTACCGAATAGGTCTTTTCCTCTCAATGTTTTCAATTCCTTACGCAGCTCAAGGAATTGATCCTTCATTTCATCCATTTTCTCATAAAAATCCGGGCCTTCAGACGGCTCAGTATGGTAGATGGTATCCTCAACATGAGGCAAGGTATGAATAACTAGAGGTGGCACATACATGATCGGGCTAGATGCCGGCATAGAAGCAAATGTGGGTGCAAATCCTTCAGGCATAAAATTCGGTGGCATTCCCCACAGAAATCCAACAGGCATAGTTGGACCAGATTGAGTAGCAGCAATAGGCACAGTTGAGGTAGCAACCTCTGAGATGACAGTCCTTTGAGGAGGAGGAATTGCAGGAGTTGGCGAAGACTGATTCTATGCAGCAAGGACAAACTCCATCATAGCAGTCAGATGAGCAGTCTCATCCTTCAATTATCTGTTCTATTGCTCTAAGTTCTCCATTATTCTGGGTTGATTGGCGTGAGTGTTGTATCGGTGAGTCAGCTTGGCTGAAGCATAGAAGAATAACCGATAAGACATCTGGCAGAAGAAAACATGTTATGCAAATGATGCATGAAATGCAATGTTTTTGTTTGTTTTTATTTTCAAGAAGATATTATTTTATTTGCAAATATAAAATAACAATAGTAACAATTTGATTGACCATAAAAATCTCTTTTATTCATAAAACTTGGAGGATTACACTGAGTACAATTTGAGAAATCAAAGTATAAGTACAAGAGAAAAGGAAACTAATCATCCTAAGGATCCCCTAACAACGGTGCCAGATGATCTGGTTGCAGGCGCGTACTTCCTTCGGATGCGTCGAATCTCAGACTTAAAGGATGTCTTCATCTGAGCCTTCTCAAGGATAAGCTGATCAACAATCTTCTTCCAAGCACTAGAAGGCTAAGGCATACTAGAGGAAGACGTACCTTCTGGTTCTCTCTGTCTCTTCATTGCTCGGTCTTCAAGAAGTTCAATAAGTGCATCTTTGTCCTTAGACTCAAGCTGCAACTCCTCATGCTTTCGACTCAAAGCATGGAACCGCTCTTCCCACATATCTCTTTCTTGCTTCATCTTGGTGAGTGCGTCTTCCAACTCCTCTACATCTTGGTCAGGGAGAGTTGATGGCTCAACTACAACCATATACATAGGTCTCTCATAAGCATACGACATCTTCAACTCCAAAGCTCTCTTCTTCACCCCAAGTAGTGTAAGCTTCCAAAGCTACACAATTGCGCGGACCAACCTCGAATCTTCCTTTCCTATGCACATTATGCCAAGCATGAACCATCTTCTTCTTCAAATGTTGGGGATCTTTACCCTCTTTATAGAAAAAACCTTCTAACTGAGTGTTATTAGGTTTGTCTCTCAAGGGGAACCCAAGTTGATGACGAGCCAAAGCAGGATTGTAGTTGATTCCTCCTTATGTACCAATGAGAGGCACATTAGAGAATTCACAACAATTGTCAATAATATCCAAGCTACTCAATGCAGAATCGTACCAAACAATATCATCATTAGTGAGAGACATAAGTCTCTAAGACCACCGTAGACATTGTTTGCTCTCCATAAAATCAGGTGTATGAGGCAAGTGCAAAATAAACCACTTGTGCAGAAGAGGAACACGACACATAATAGTCCCACCACCTTTAGAATTTCTCAAATACAAAGAAAAATACATGTCACCCAACAGAGTAGGCACATGATTCCCAATCAAGAAGATCCTAATGGCGTTAACATCAACAAAACCATCAATGTTAGGGAACAAAGTTAAACCATAAATGAGCAACACAAATATGCTTCAAAAGCATCCACACTACCGGCTTGAGCAAAGACAGTAGCTTTCCTAATAAGGAACTCAGAAGTCAACCCAAACATTCCTTATTTCTTCATCCAATGAGCCTCAATCTCAGACTTCTTCAGATGAAGAGCTTCAACTAAAAGATGAGATCTGGGAATCTCCTCCAATCCACTAAAAGGAACCTTGTCAGAAACGGGTATTCTTAAGAGTTGGGCATACTCCTCTAACATAGGCATAAGCTGATAATCGGGAAAAGTGAAGCAACGATAGAGAGGGTCATAAAACTGAACCAACACACTCAAGAGTCCTTCAACCACATTAGCAGACAACACGGACAAAAACTTCCAATGACGTTGCTTGAAGTCCAAGGGATCTAATACAAAGGATGATAAATTCCTTAACTCTTTCAAGTCGGGACTTCTGAAACTGTACTTCTTAGTGTTCCTTCGTCCATAATCCATGGTATGAAAATATTTGCAAATAAAACCTCAGTTCCTTGGATTTATTTCTTGTGTGATGAATGTCATGATGTGCATGAATGCATGAATTCAACAATCACAAATAAGGGATCACACACAAGGCAAACAAAGGTCAAGGGATGAATCAAGTCATTGTCAAGATCAATCATCCATTTTACTAGATTATAGTTTTCACCTTATCAACACCCAAGTTCCATTGATATTTATAAGTCTTGATTGGATCAACTAAGAATCAAAGGGTTTGTTGTGAGTCACGAGCATGGAGTCAGGTTAAGAACCATCCCAAAAGAGTGTACTAAGGATAAAAACCTGTAGATCTTGTTCTAAAAAGTTCCCAGAGTCTTAATTTCATCTATCAAATATTACAGGTTAGGATGACTGACTCATCAACCCATAATGTTCTCAAGAGAAACGCGTCTGAGTGTAGTATCGCGTAAGAACTGTTATCAAGTTTAAACTTGAACAGTCTCCGCACTACGTCCTAAATAGGCCAAGTTGGGTTAAATGTTCTATGGTCCTCAACTTCTCGGACCCCAAATCAGAGAAAGTAATGCCTAACCACAAATAACTTGTGTGACATCAATAGCTCCCAAAGGGTCTCCACTGAGTAGATGGGTCTCAAGCCAACTTGTTAAGGACTACTCCACACAAGTCGAACATGACTATACCATCCTCCTATTTTAATTGCACTCAAGTTTGGGTTAGAACTTATCTCACCACTCAGAGATCACGAAGCACAACAAGCAGATTATATCATACAAACAAATATACAAACATCAAATATACAATTATATACACATAAAAAAGTAGGATAAACACACTGAGGACTACTCCCCAACAGATTCGCCACTTAATTTCTGTAGCGGTAAATTCATGACCATTAAGCTATGGATAAACTTAACGTCAATAAAACCAAAGTCGCCACCGCGCTTTTATTGTTTCCAAAGGAAAAGGGAAAAGTATGAACAAAACCCAAAGATAAGATATTTTCAAATTAAAACTAATAAAATGCCAGAGATTATAGGTAAGGGGGTTGGTTACATAGAGGGAAGGTGTTAGCACCCAAAGTGTCCTAGGTACTCCTAGGGAGCCCTTTTTATGTGTGTATGTGTGTAGCGGGGTATTGGTTACCTTTAGATTTATTAACTAAATCAAAAGTAAATCATACAATTCGAGTCGCCATCGCACTTCTATTTATCCAAGGGAAAGGTTAGAAAGCGAACAAAAACCAAGTAAGAAGTTTTATCAAATCAAAAACTAATAAAAATGTCAGAGATCTGGGTAAGGGGGTTGGTTATGCAATGGGAAGGTTTTAAGCACCCAAAACATCCTTAGTACTCTAAGGGAGCCCTTTTTGCAAAGTGTATTGTAGGTTGGTATTTGTGAAAATATTTGTGCAAACTTGATTGGGGAGATGAGAAAAGAATATACAAATTATTTATAATTTTGTTGTTTGAATGGATAAACCCATTGCCTACATACCATCACAAAGGTAGGATCAAAACCTCATAGTTCGGGGTAAAAATCTTAAAAGATTGGTGAATTGATTTGGTCAAAAGCCTTAAGGTCTTTTGTTATCTAAGGGAGAAAACTCAACCTAAACTAACAATCCACCATGTGAGGAAGGTTTCAACATGCTAGTGAGGGGTTAACCCTATAATAAGCATGGAAGACTTATAATCCAATCACTAAGGATAAGGTGAGGTTTACATCAACCACTATGATAACTCAAACCTATGGCTAATGTTTATGAAAAGTTTTAACAAAGGTGGCCATTGGAACCACAAAAATCACTTGGAGTGAGTTGTATTTACAAATTAGAAGTATTTACAAAATGAAGTCAAAAGTGACTTAAGATTCAATTCAAAATAAGTATTAATGAAAAGAGTTAGAAAAATCAAAGGCATATGGCCTAGGTTTCTAGTTTGAAAACAATGTCAATGTTTGCACAAAAAAAAGTTTGGCTTGGGTTAGAGTGGAGAGAAGAAGAGAAGGGCTAGTCCTAAACATGCAAAGATGCGAGAAGAGATAAAACCCTTGGAGTTCCTTTCTTGAGATCATAAAGATGATTCAAGATGCTCCTTTCCTTTGGACTTAGCAAGCAACAAGCAATCAAACAATTAAACATTCAAGCTCCTATGATCTCCATTTGGCTTGGCTTTCTTAGCTTGGCTGTTCATGACAATGGTCCTTCTTACTATCTCAAGTTTGGAATCCCTATTACACAAGAACAAACAATCAAAAAGTTCACAATGCAATAAGAGGAATGGACAAGAGTGAGTTTAGGTTAGGGGTCCTTTCAAGTCAACTTTTAAGATTTAGCATTCTAAAGGCATGAGGCCTAGTTGCTCTTCAACAAGTTTAGCATTCTAAAGGAATGAGGCCTAGTTGCTCTTGAACTCCATTAAGCATAGGTAAGGTCCTAATTCAAAGTCCTTTCTCCTTTTTGCATTGGATTCACACAAACAATCACAAAACAAACACAAAGCCACAATATACTTATTCACAATAATGAGCTCAAGTGAGCAAAAGGAAAATGGCATAAGCATAAACATGAGCTCAAGTGAGAAAAGGGAAAAAGCAATATGAATAAATGAGCAAGAAATTAAATTTCATTGAAGTAAATTGCAAGAATTAAATGCTTGAATTAAAAGTTAGTAATTAGTAGTTAGTGTTAGTGTGCCATAAGGCAATTTAGCGCCATGTTAAGCAATCGTAAGTGGACTAATGTAGTAGTCACACCTATCTGAGGCCGGTCAATAAAACTATAGGCAAATAAACACAAGTTAGAGATCATGACTAGTAAGCCAAGCTCCTATAACTTGCCATGCCAAAAGAAAAGAAGGAAAGGCCTTGTATGGATTTCAAGTTCTTTGCTTGACCAAGAAGCAACCTATCTTGGACACAAAGCAATTCACTTGATCTTTGATCAAATTAAATTTGATTTGGATCAAAGAAGGTTAAGCCTCTCATATGTCAAGGCTAACTACAAATCATTAACTCATTGGCCAAAAGAAAAAAGAAGAAGAAGATGAAGAAGAAATGAAATGGACAAAAAGAGAATTCAAATGACATAAACAAAACATAATGATCAAATGTGAATGGAATCAACATTAATCAATGGTAAACATAAGTGAAATGAAGATTAGAAGTCAAGAAAGGTCAAACATATTTTTTCTATTTTTGGAATTAAAATAATACATAAAATAAAATGAACAAAACATGGTCAAACTTCAAATTCAAATCAAATCAACTTGGATAAGTCCAATTGAATCATCATAAGTCTAACATGGTCATACAAGGTTTGACAAATTTCTCAACATTTTTTGAAAACATAAACTATTTTAAAATCAATTAAAAGCATTAAAATTAACACAAATGAATTAAAATCTCAAATCAATTAAGAAATTGATGAGAATATTTTCATAGACTTATCATGATCCAAATGTGCTAAGAAAATATTTTTGGATATCAAAAAATATTTAAAATGAATTAAAAACTATTAAAAACAAAAATAATTCAAAAAAAATATTAAATGGAATCACAAAAATAATTAAAAATCAGATTATGAAACTAGATTTTAAAAGAAATTTTTTGCAACTGGTCCCATATTTTTGTGATTCCAAATAAAAGAGTTATGAATTTTTAAAAATAAAATGGAATAAAAGGAAAGTAAAACAGAAATTGAAAAAATATGGAAAATCAGGAAGCGTTGGATCTACATTCATTAATTGACGTGGACAATCCATTGGCTCAGAGATGCGCGCTCATGGTGAACATTTGTCAAGCGCGTTGCAAAATTTTTTAAAACAAGTCAAATGAAACAAGGGCTCAGATTAGATCATGGCAGTTGGATCCAAAGGCCAAGGAGATTCCACGTGGGGACGGTGGTGGAAACCACCATCTTCTCTGGTGAGAAAACAGAAACCGGCCACCAGTTGCAGGTTTTGCAACCTCAACCAAACTACACGTGCCCTATACCAAATTAAAGTTGGGGTGATGTACATCACCCCTGTAACCTTGGATTATCCTCAAGACCCCTATAGAATGAGAAATCTGAGATGGAAAATTCAGGTGTTCAATTTGAAATGCATCAATTCATAAAATTAAAAGCCATCGTTGGCTTGCCTCTCACACGAGGACTTCAGAGAACCAAACAAACACAAGCAAATCACATTATACAATGAGATATGGATCAAAACAGTTGAGATGTAAATCTTTGAAGTGCAACTTTGATGAGCACGATCCACTCCAATTCTTGCTTGCAACTTGATCTTGAGATGATGAGGATGATAGGCTTAGGAATTATAAACTGAAGATCAACCAGGAAAGTTGAAATTTAAGTTTGAATTTGAGAAAATAAAATCAAAATTCCTCTAGTGTGGTTGGGATTCAATTTCTGCGGAGCTTCAGGTTGATTCAAGGATGAGATTTGAATGAAGTGAGGCATGTATTTATAGATGGAGTTGATGCCAAAAGGTGAAGAATCTGTGTGCATGAAGCTTTGGATCCTCCATGCATGGGCCTGTACAGGCGCATGTGAGGCCCAAAAGCTGATGGTTTTGCAAGATGATAGCATAATGAATTGATTTGGACGTGTGGTTTGAGTGGAAAATGCTTGTGCATGAAGTTTCATTATGAATTCCATAATTGGGCATAAATGTTCCCCTCTTCGAAAGTCACTCTTAGAAAATCCAAACATAGGCATGTGAGTAATGGTTGGAAAGGTCTTGACTTAAGGAACAAAATCTATGTTGGACAAAAATCCATTTGGAGTTTGGAATTTTATGAAAACTGGTCATGAAGTTTGATGTACAAAGCATGCCCTTGAAAAATTTGTCAAAAGTGACCAACTTCAAGCCCTTCTGTTTCAATGATGCAAGCATCAAATGAAAAACCCTCCAACATAAAAGTTGTAGATCTTATAAAGATAATCAATTTGGACTTAAATTTTGCATCATTTGGATTTTTGATGAGAAAGTTATGGGCACTTGAAGTTGGACTTTTTCAAGATTCAATGGCTTTGGTCCAAAGTGACCTATAATGTTTTGTATTATCACATGTGTTTCTTTTAGGATTATGAAAATTTGTACAACATAACATTTGAAGTATACATCTCAAACTTTCCAATTAAATTGGTCTCACCTCAAAATCATAAAAAATGAAAGAGTTAGGTCCTTGGGAAGTTGACCCAAAATTAGGGTTTCAGTCAAAATGACCTATAATGTTTTGAAATGAATGATGACCTTCCAAGTTTCAAATGAATTTTTGATGAACATTAAAGTTGTGCATATGGTTCTTAAGAACATTTTTTATCTTGGGGTCATCTTTACTTAACAAACACATCAAAAGTTAGGTCTCAGTGGATTTCAATTTGGTCAAATGACTTGACTGGTCAACTTCTCAAGTCCAAACCTTAAATCTTGATGAATGAATGATTGAGGATACTCACATAAGCTCATATATGCATAAAATGATGAATGAAAGAACTTACCTTGATTGAATTTGATCATAGGTTGAGGTTGCTTCATGAGCAAGGCACAATCAATGCACAAATGAAATTAGGGTTTCCTTGAGAAACAATCCTCAAGCCTCATGGTTTATCTTGATCAATTTGGCAAATTGAGATAATTGGGAGACATATATGATTATTTAGAGCTTTGGGAACCATTGTCATTCTTGCTTTCATCTTCATCTAGCCACTTCATTGAGCATAGGAGCCTCCTAGGAGCAATGGATCACATGACTGCTTAAGCTTCAAAACAAAACAAGTTAGTGACATATTTTTATGCTTTTGGTTAGTAAACAAAATAATAAAATCCATAATATACAATACAAACATGCTTGGTGGTCTCAAACCAACTCACACAAGTCCCAACCCAAGGGTAAGGAACCAAGATGCTATGATCCATGAGGCAAATGCAATGAGCAATGATATGGTGCCACGAGGGATCCTAGGGACGAAATTAGGGTCTTACAATGTGTTTTTGGTATAAAAGATGTTTGAGAAAAATAGAGTGTGGGGATGAGAAAAAGAATTCATTGATTATATTTTTGTGTTTGACAAGACCTTCGAACTTGTGCCTACGTACCAACATAAAAATGAGGGATTAAAACCTCGTAGTTCGTGGTAACAATTTCAACATGAATGGATTTCTTTTAATTAAAATTTAAATTTAAAAGAGGAACAAAAGGCCTAAAAGTGTTTGAATGAGTGTTAGTTCTTTTTGTCTTTTGAAATTTTAAGTCAATATAGTTAAGTTCATTTACAAGTTTGATTTAAGAAAAGAGTTTAAAAATGCAATGGCATAAGGCCAAAGTTTCTAATTTGAAATAAAGTCTAAGTTTAGAAATCACAAGCATATAAGTTTTTGAAAGGGGGGAGAGATTTGAAATTTAAGAAGTGGGAGGAGATGAAGAGACTAATCCTAAGCATAAAATTAAAAGTTAAGAATTGAAAAGATCTGACCACTGGGATGCAATCCAACAAACAAGAATGTCATATAGAAACCCACTTTCCCTTTGGACTTTAGATCAAGCAATATCAATAAGCAAGTAGAAAAAATGAAGAGCAAGACATCAAATAAAGATAGCCACATCCATGCAAGCAACTCCATAGCCTTCTTCTTCTCATGTATCAGATGACATACTCCTTGATTGGCTCAAAATAAGGCATTAGACACAGGTTTAAAGTAACAGTTGTATCAAGATCATCTAGCAAATTAATTCATGTGGATCCCAATATTTTCATCAGATGAAAGCTCAAATCACAATAACTTGGTTTCAGAAATGTTGGCATTGGCCAGGTCCTTTTGCATAGGGAATGTTGCCTAGTTCAAAGTCCAAGAGTTCAGATCAAATCCAACAGTCCACACAAACATTTTTTAGGGGTTTTTGTTGTTTATTATGTATTTTAAGGTCCTAAGACCACAGACACAAGCAAAATACACAAACAAATATATAAAATCACAATATATGGCTCAAATGGGCAAAGTGAAAATGACATAAACATAAACAAGTTAAATGATATGTAAATGACAAATGAAATGGTAAATGACTTGAATTTAAATTTCATAAAGTAAATGACTTGAAATTAAAATTAAGGATAATAAAAGTTTGTCACATGTTAGTTGATTATATGTTAGTGGTGTTTTGCTTTTCAGTTGATTAAGTCATTCTTTGGAGAACACTCAACCCTCTATTCACAAGCATGGATCCTTGAACCAAGACATCTCCCAAAGGAAGGAAAAAGACCAAGTTTCTACACAATACCATGAAAGGGGGGAGACTTACAATCTCACTTACTAGAATGCTATGCCTTTAGGGTCAAAATTTAGCACTATGTTAAGCAATCGTAATTGAACTTATGTAGAAGTCACAACTATCTGAGGTCAGACAATAGATATTTTGGTGTCAATACATGTTAGAGATATGGTATAATGAACTATACTCCTAAAACATACCACACACAAAAAAGGAAAAGATCAAAGGATGGACCTATCTCATCCATACTTGTATTGGTTCATCTAACACAAAGTTTTTGATGAACCACTTAGCCTTAGGATATTGAGACCCCATTGGTCAATGGAAGGGATGGGAAATAATGGGATTGAAGATGAAGAGGGAGGGAAAATAAGACAAACACAAATTGATCATGGGAGGACTTTTATCAAATTAAAATCATTCATTCATTTTGGGAGATGAAATGTACATTTCATCAATCCCCTAAATCCAATGATTTTAATCCAATAAAAAGTCAAATCAACCTTGACCAAGGCCCAAACACATAATCAAACTTCACAAGTCAATAAAAATGGCTCAACATAATTTCTACACAATTAATCAAATAAAAATGCATTTAAATTGAATTATGTTTGATCAAAAACCTAAAACCTCTTCAAAACACTAAATAAATGGCCAAGAGATTTATCCTAGGTCAAACAAGGTCAAAGGACCTTAGACAAAAAATTTCAATATTTTTGAAAAGTTAGAAGTATTTTACACAATTAAAAATATGCACAAAAACAATTAAATCATGAAAAATATCAAAATTAATCGAAACAAAATTTTAATTCAGGAAATGAAATAGGAAAATATTTGAATTTTTTGGTGAAAGTCCCATATTTTTTGGATTAAAAATGAAATTAATATGAATTAATCAAAATAAAAGGATTAAATGGAAAAATCAGAAAATAAAAAAAACAAGGGCCATCTGATCTCCCTCATTAATTGAGGTGGCAGATCAGATGGCCAGGAGAGCGCATTTCGCAAGGACCTTAGTCAAACGCGATACAAGCATGGTAATCAGATTGGACACGTGAGATTAAAACATTTCAAACATATCAGATGACCTGGATTGATCCAGCGCACCACCGGAGCCCTAGCTCCGGTCATCTTCTCCGGTGAGCACCACCGGTTTGGTCCAAGCTCAACTCAATGGAAAATAAAAAGCGAATACACTAATTTGAAGGAAAAATGCTCAGGAGCACGAATCTGGGCTCAATTTTCTCCAATTTCAAGTATATAAAAAGATACAGGGATTTGAATTTTGAGGATCATGAACTGAGTTGCTTCGATTTGACCTCAAAGCAACTCAATCTTCTTGCCTACATTGATAGGACTTTAGAAAACCAAAAATCAACAAGAATGGTGAAGAATTGAGGGAGAATCCAAGAGATGAAAATTCTGAAAATTCACCTTCAATGGAGCTTCAGATTGGCACGACCTTGCTTTCAATTATGCTTGGCCTTACTTCAGATGCTTGTTGGAAGTGATTAGGATCAATGAAAGGTATGGATTCTTGGATTTTCAATCTCAAAATAGATGGAGATTTGAAAATCGACTTTCAAAGAAAATATTCAAGCTTATCCTTCAATGGTGAGAGTTTGGGGTTACAGGTTCAAAGCTTGGGCACGAGGTCCTCAATTCTGAGCAATGAGGGTCTTATTTATAGGTCATGAGATTGATTTCTACACACTTCCAAATTTGGCAATTTTTTGAAATTCTCTTTGTATGCTTGCATGGGCGTGTGCTAGGCCCATCAAGTGATGTAATCTGATCCAAAAATGAGTGAGAGTCATGCTAAATTCATGTTGGAAAGCCATGCAATCATGTATGAAAAGTGGAAGTGGAAATCATCCAAATGGTTCTTCAATTTGCACCCATGCGCAACTCCTTCATACTTTGGCCAAATGAGATAATCTTGGACTTTTTCGAAAGGTAAGATCAAGGGGAACAACTTTCATGTTGAACACTTTTTCATTTGAATCTTGGATCATGATGAATTTTGAGGTGGAAGTTTGGGAAATCAAACATATTTAAAAAATTTCTAAGTCCCAAGTCAAATGTTCACTTCTTCCACCTTGAATGACTTTTTCTATGGACTTCAAATGAGAAAGGTTCCTTCACCAAAGTTTTAGATATTTCAAACCTATTAAATTTGGTCACAAATTTGACCTCATTTAGATTTGTCATGAAGGAGTTATGCATTTTAGAAGTTGAGGAAAATCACTTGTTCAATGGTATTGGCTCAAAATGACCTATAATGTTTCCTCTTGGCACATGCACTTTCAAGTTTAATTTTAACTTCCTCCAAACATAAAAGTTGAATTATACATCTTGAATGCAACCTCGGAATTTGAATGACTTTCATCTTATAAAAATTGAGAAAGTTATGATCTTGAGAAGTTGACCTCCAAACTAGGGTTCAGACAAAATGACCTATAATCTTTCACCATAAAAATGACTTTACTAGCAAAACTAGATCTTGACTTCAACATTAAAGTTGTTTTGAATGTCATTTTGAGTGACTTTTCTCTTGGAATTATTTTCATATGACAAAAATTTAAGGTGAAATATCCCTTGAAATATTTGATTAATTATTGAAGAAACTTGTTGAAGAAGTCATACAAGAAACCCAGATGAATTAGGGTTTCCAAGGCAAACAAACCCCAAACTCTTGGTGATTTCTTGATCAAAATAAAATGTGAAAACCATGGGGATCCATATATGATGCTTATAGTCAATGTGAACCAATTCTTGATTGAGCTTCTTGCATTAAGGGTCTCAAACCCTAGGTATGAGCTTGATAGAGCATAGGGAAGCATACACACTACCTACAAAAGCAACAAACTATACATTGACATATTTTTGGTATTTTGGTTAGTAAATAATGAAAAACAAAGTATGATACAATCAAGATGTGCTTGGTGATCTCTCTCAATGCAAACCAATGAATGGAGGGGTAAGGAGGATGCCAAGGTGTGGTCCTAATGTTAATGCATATGATGAGATAACATGAGGGATCTTAGGGTAAAAATTGGGGTCTTACAAGATGTTTGCAAAGAGAGTCTCTAAGTTCCTTGAAAATTGAGAAAATTTCTAATGAATTCCATGACTGCATGATGCAACAACCACAAAAAATATCATATAAAGCACGCAAACAAGGTCCATAGGTTCAGAGTCATGAGCATGGAGACAAGGTAAGAACCAACCCACAATGTATGTACTAAGGGTATAATCACCTGTAGAACAAGGTTCTAAATAGTTTCCAGAGTCGTAATTCCATCTTTCGGATATTACCGGCTTAAACGACTACTCGTCTACCAATAATGTTCTCAAGAGGAACTCGTCCGAGTGTAGTATCGTGTAACAACTAATTCAAGTATACACCTGAATAGCCACCACACTACATCCTAAAAGGACAAGATGGGTTAAAGGTTCTAAGGTCCTCAGCTTCTCGGTCTCCTAGGTCGGAAAAAATAATTCCAACTACGACTACTTGTGTGACATCAATAATCCAAAAGGGGCCTCCACTGAGTGGGGGATCTCAAGTCAGCTTATTATGGATTAACTCCACGTAAGTGAAACATGACTATACCATCCTCCTATCATAAGAGATCTCAAATCTGGGTATAAGACTTATCTCACCACACAGATATTACCAAGTACCAGACATAACAAACAATACCAAATAATATCAATCATAATATATACACAAAAACAAAGATGAGCTTAACCCACAAGGGACTACTCCCCATTAGAGTCGTCACTTTTCTGTAGCGGTAAAAAGTTTGAGACTAAGTTGTTGATTAACTTAACTCATAAAGCAATAGTCACCACCGTGCTTTCATTATTTCCAAAGGAAAAGGGAAAAAGTACAAACAAAACCCGAGGAAGTTTTAAGACAAAACTAATAAAAAGAGAACAAGGGTTCATGGGTTAGTTATGCAAAGGGAAGGTATTAGCACCATAAACATCTGAGGTACTCCATGGGAACCTCTTTGAAAATGTGTATATTTTAGTTTGAAAAAGGGTGTTGTTTGCAAAATATTGGAGAGATGGGAAAATAAATGTTTTTCTTATGATTTTTTGTGTTTCCCAAGACTTTTTGGAGTCTCATGCCTACGTACCAACAAAGTACAATGGAGGATCAAAACCTCGTAGTTCGTGGTAAAAATAACAAAGGTGTTTGGTGATCCCTGCAAGAAGAAAACCCAAAGATGAGAAAGTGGAAAGGATCAAGATGTGACCTTGTTTGTGTGAACGGATGCATATGATATCTGGGATCTTAAGGTTAAAAATTAGGGTATGATAGACCGTCCCTAGATAATTGTGACTTCTACATAAGTCCAATTACGATTGCTTAACATGGCACTAAATTTGTCCCGAAAGTAAGTCATTTTCATAAGTGAGATTGTAAGTCTCCTACCTCTCATGGTATTATGTGAAAATACTGCCTCCTTTTCTCTTATGAGAGCTAGTGGCATACTTGTTGATTTTATCCAAGTTGGAGCCCTTCTCATAAATAATGTAGAGGTCCATATTTCCATACTTGTGAGTGAATAGTTGAGTGTTCTCCAAAAGATGACAAAACCATCTTTCATTTTTTATTACTAATATTTACTAACATATTTTTGCCTTAACTTTACTTTAATGTCATTTACTTTATGCTCTTTATTCTTTTGTCATTTACTTTATGCTTTATTTTTAGCATCTCATGTCATATTATTTGTGCTTATGTTATTTTTTATTTGTCCGTTTTTACTTTCATTTCCTTGTAAAATACATTAATAAAGTAAAGACCTAAAAAAAAGAAGAATTGATTCCTTTTATTCATAGACTTATGGTTACTATCATCAACATTGTTGTGGAGTTATGAACTTAGGACTAAGATATTGACCCTTGCTTTGGGAGTTTGTGACTTGAGACCTTGGAATTTATCTGGAACCTTCGATTTTGGACCTCTTTGTAAAGACTTAGTTTGGTTACTTTGATTTCATATGATACATGATCTATTCTTTGCTTATTTTGGCTTGCTTGAGGCTTAATCTAAAGGAGGGAATTCTTGTTTGACTCATGTCATAAAGCTTGCTATCTCTTGGTTATATTTTTTCTCCCTAGCTTTTACTTTATTCTCTAGGATAGTCTCTTCTTCTCCTCTCCTTCTTTAATTTTCAAAATCTTCTCTCTTTTTCCAAAACCTTCTTGTTTTAAACTTGAACCATTTTCTTAATAAACCTTAACTTTTCTCTAGTGATTTTCAAAAAAAAAAATCTTAATAAATGCTAATACATCTTAAGCATGTTCAAACCAATTTCAAAAGACTTAAAAATGCATAACTCATTAAAATAATTGTGTGCCCTTTGTGCACTTTTTCTTTTAAAATTATTTTTCCAAAGTTTAGACATGAGTCATTTCCATAGTTGAGATATAATTCTTCTATCCCTATAGTATTGATGATAATTCTTTTCTGTTTAAGAGGGATAACGACATACTTGTTGATCTTTATCCAAGTTGGAGCCCTTCTCATGGTGATGCAAAGTTCTCATACTCGTGGATGATTAACTGAGTATTCTCCTTAAAATGACAAAATGTCATTTTCATTAAAAATGAATTAAAACTAACATCTTTGTTATTTTTACCATGAACTACGAGGTTTTGATCCTCCATTTCACTTTGTTGGTACGTAGACATAAGACTCAGAGAAGTCTTGGCAAACACAAAAATCATATTAAAACATTTCTTTTCTTATCTCCCCAATCATTTTGAAAACAACACCATTTTAAAGCCAAAATGCATAGATTTTTAAAGAGGTTCTTATAGAGTACTATAGATGTTTAGGGTGCTAATACCTTCCCTTTTCATAACCAACCCCCGAACCCTTATCTTTTTTTATTAGTTTTTGTTTTAAAACTTCTTTGGGTTTTGTTCGTACTTTTTCCATTTCCTTTGAAAATAATAAAAGAGCGGTGGTGACTCTTACTTTGCGAGTTAAGTTAATCAATAGCTTAATCTCAAAAAATTTACCGCTACAGAAAAGTGGCGACTCTGCTAGGGAGTAGTCCCTAGTGGGTTAAGCCCATCTTTGTTTACTTGTGCATATTATGTTTGTTATTGTTTATTATTGTTTATTCTGTCTGGTGCTTGGTGATCTCTGTGTGGTGAGATAAATCTTATACCCGGAATTGAGTGCTCTTATGATAGGCGAGTGGTATAGTCTTGTTTGTCTTACGTGGAGTTAATCCTTAATAAGCTGATTTGAGATCCCCCGCTCAGTGGAGCCCCCTTTGGGATTACTGATGTCTTATGAGTAGTCGTGATTGATATTACTTTTTCCGACCTAGAATCCCGAGAAGATGAGGATCTTAAACCCCTAACCCATTTTGGAATTTTAGGACGTAGTGAGGTGGCTATTAAAGTGTAGACTTGAATTAGTTGTTACGCGATACTACACTTGGAAGAGTTTCTCTTGAGAATATTATTGGTTGCCGAGTAGTCGTTTAAACTGATAATATCCAAAAGATGAGATTATGACTCTTGGAACTTTTTAGAACCTTGTCCTATAGGTGATTATATCCTTAATACATACATTGTGGGTTGGTTCTTACCCTTTGATATATGTTCGTGACTCCAAACCTCTGGACCTTGCATGTGTGCCTTGTGTGGTCTTGTTTGTGATTGTTGTATCATGCATTTATTACATTCACGAGCATTGTTATCAATTTTCAAGGAACTTAGAGATTCTCTTTGCAAACATCGCAAATATTTTGACCATGGAAGTTGGAAGAAGGAATACTCAGAAATATAGTTTCAGATGTTCTGATCTTAGGGAATTAAGAAAGCTAACATATTTTGTAGATGATCCTAATGATTTCAGAGACCGTTTTGGAAGACTTTTGTCTGTTCTATCTAC
Source organism: Lathyrus oleraceus (assembly GCF_024323335.1). Taxonomy (NCBI): domain Eukaryota; kingdom Viridiplantae; phylum Streptophyta; class Magnoliopsida; order Fabales; family Fabaceae; genus Lathyrus; species Lathyrus oleraceus. The sequence goes on along the minus strand of NC_066582.1, from coordinate 149,586,506 downwards.
TGATGTTGAATATGGTTTTCTTTATACTTTGGTTCAGTTCTATGATCCCGTCTACTAGTGCTTCACTTTCCCTGATTATTAGTTGTTTCCTACCATGGAGGAGTATGCTTATCTTTTGGGTATACCAGTTTCTAATAGGGTTCCTTTTTGTGGCTTGGAAGGGATTATGGAGTCTCAAGTTATTGCTGAAACTATTCACCTGAAGAAATCAAACATAGATGCTAATCTCATTGTCAAAGGAAGTATTAGGGGGTTAACTTTAAAGTTTCTGATTGAGAAAGCTTTTTCTTTTGCTAATGCTGGTAGCATGGTGGCCTTTGAAACTATTATTGCCTTACTCATCTATGGTTTGGTCCTGCTTCCCAACATTGACAACCTTGTTGATGTTAATGCTATTAGGATCTTTTTGGTTAGGAATCCTATTCCAACTTTTCTTGGTGACACATATTTCTCCATTCACCATAGGACTTCTAAGGGAAATGGAACTATTGTCTGTTATGCACCTTTGTTGTACACGTGGTTTATTTTGCACTTGCCACGGTCTCCTATCTTCAAAGAAAACAAGGGTTATTTAAGGTGGTCTCAAAGAATTAGGTCTCTCACCAATGATGATATCATTTGGTATTCTTCTGTTTACGATGAAGTCAAGATTATTGATAGTTGTAGGGAGTTCTCTAATATGCCTCTTCTTGGTACACAAGGAGGAATCAACTACAATCTGGCTTTGGCAAGACATCAACTTGGGTTTGCTATGAAGGACAAACCTAATAACACTTTGTTAGAATGTTTATTTTTCCAAGAAGGGAAAGATACTCAAGGACCGAAGGCTATGATGGTGCATGCTTGACACAATATTCATAGGAAAGGAAAAAAAGAGATTGGATTGAGGAATTGTGTAGCTTTGGAGCCTTACACTAGTTGTATGAAGAAGAGAGAAAAGGAATTCAAGATGCCATACGCTTATGAGAGACCTATGTCTTTTTTAGTGGTTAAATCACCCATTATTCATATTAAGGACATAGAGGAGTTGCATGAAGCTTTAGATAGGATGAAGTAAGAGAAGGATACTTGGGAAGACAAGTTTCACACTTCAAACCTTATGAAGATATAATTGCAGAATCAGTTAAAGGAAAAGGATGACTTGATATAGTTACTTGAGCAACGTTCTACGAAGAGGACAAGGAACCAAGAGGATTTATTTTCCTCTACCACTTCATCATCTACTCATCTTCCTACTTCCGGCGTTTGGAAAGGCATTGTAGATCAACTCATCATGGAGAAGGATGCCATGAAGAGCAACTATGAAAGAGAGATCAAAAGACTTCACAAGAAGTATCAACTTGGAGTTGGGTCATCATCGGATATGATTCCATGGACATAATTTCTTTCTGCTTATGTTTTAGGATTATTGAGATTGTATTTCAGATTGTAATCCTTCATATTATTAATAAAATTAGATTTCTCGTATTTCAAAATGTGTTATCCTTTATGACGTTTGAAATTTGTTTTATGTCTTGAAGTTCCTTGAAAACTTGGTATTTGCATTTACATATCATCCATAATGTTACATATTGGTCTTGCTTTGGGTAAGTTTTCAAGGGGTCTTATTTCTTCCTTTTCTTGGTCTTCATTCAGACAAGTTGTCTCACCAGTATAACACTCGTGCTAATCAACAAAAAAATATGAATAGTCTAGAGAAAGAGAATCGTGAACTCCGTGAAGAAGTGACTACTTTAAGGGATAGTTTTGAAAGGATCACGGCTATGATGGAAGCTCTGGTAGATGCTCAGAATCAGCCTCCTCCTCCTCAGACTCCGCTTTAGAGGACTGTGATTTCTGAAATCATATTTATGCCCATTTTTGTGGCTTCAGACAGTGCTCCGCATCATCAAATGCCTCCTGGTTTCCCTTGGGGTATGACTCCTCACTTTGTGCTTGAAGGGTATCAACCTGTTGTGAAGTTCCCGTGGATCAACCTCTAGTGGTCCATGTTGTTCCTTATGTGGAACAACCTGTTTTCCATGCTGATTAGTGTGAAACTGTTGGTGTCTATAAAAGGATGGATGAATTTCAAGATCAGTTTCAAGCTATGCAGAAAGAGATTCAAGCTTTTAGGGGGAAATACTTGTTTGGGAAGAATGCTCATGATTTGTGTTTAGTTCCTAATGTGAAGATCCTTTATAAGTTCAAAGTTCCATATTTCGAGAAGTATAAGGGTAACTCTTGTCCTTTGAGTCATTTGGTGATGTATGCTCATAAGATGTCGGCTCAAACTGATAACCATTAATTATTGATCCATTACTTTCAAGATAGTCTGACTGGTGCCGCTTTGAAGTGGTACATGGGACTTGATAACACCCAGATTCGTACTTTCAATGATTTAGGTGAAGGTTTTGTTCGTCAGTATAAGTATAATATTGACATGACGCTAGACAGAGATCAACTTCGTGCTATGTCCAAAAGAATAAAGAAGCTTTCAAAGAGTGCACGCAAAAATGGTGCGAGATTGTTATGCAAGTCAATCCTCCGCTAGAAGAGAAAGAAATGACAAAGTTGTTTTTGAAGACGTTGAATCCGTTTTATTATGAACGGATGGTTGCAAGCGCTCCTAGTGATTTTACCGAGATGGTAAATATGGGAATGATATTAGAAGAAGGTGTATGTGAGTGAAGATTGAAAGAGAGTGGTTCATCTGATAGTTCCAGGAGGTATGAAAATGTTTTTCCCAAGAATAAGTAACATGATGCTAACGCTATTTTTCAAGAGAAGCGTAGGAGATCTCCGAGAAGAAATCAATGTCATTAGCATGTGGCATCATTTACCCCGGTTATTAATCATGCTTCAGTTGTTCAAGTATCACCGAGTTATCAACCACGTTTTCAACAATGTACCCATCAACAAAATCAACAGAACCGTGTCCCGAGACCAGCACAATTTGATCCAATTCTGATGTCTTATGCAAAATTATTTCCTACTCTGATATAGAATAACTTGGTACAAATAATAACTCTGCTAGCTATTCCGAAAGAGCTTCCATGGTGGTATAAACTTGATCGTCATTGTGCATTCCATCAAGGTGCGTAGGTCATGATATTGAAAGTTGTTTCGCTTTGAAAGCTGAGGTGAGAAGACTGATGCAAAACGGTATTTTGTCTTTTGAAGACTATGGTCCTAATGTGCAAGCCAATCCGTTGCCTAAACATGGTGGTGCAGCTGTGAATATGGTTGAGGGATGTCCTAGAAAATACAGTGTCTTTGATGTCAATCTGATTAAAAGATCCTTGGTCGAGATGCACACAACTTTGTGCGAGTTGAGCTATTATGAGCATGACCATGCTTCTTGCCACATTAGTTCAAGAAACCATCGAGGGTGTGCTGTGGTGAAAAGAGATTTGCAAGATATGCTGGATCAAAATCTTATTCATATTACGAGAGATAGGGATGAAGATGAGCATAACGTAAATGTCATAGTTCCCCATTTTAATATCCCATAACCAGTTAGATTTCCTATAATAATAAAAGGTCTTTCATTTCTACTTTGGTTATTCGTTTGGCGGGTCCTATGCCCTATGAATCTGATAAAGTCGTTCCTTACAAGTACAATGCTACCATGTTAGAAGATGGAAAATAAGTCCTTATTCCTTCCTTTTATTCTGTTGTGAACATTCCTGATGTAAGTGGTGTGACCCGAAGTGGTCGAGTATTTGCGTCCATGGCTCCTAAAAGAATTTAAGATGCTTCGGTGGGGAAGCAAACTTAGGCAGAAATTCCTGTTGTACAGTCTAGCCAGTCCAGCGGTGTAAACCAGAATTCTAACTATGATGAAATGATGAAATTGATTAAGAAAAGTGAATTCAATATGGTGGATCAGTTATTGCATACCCCATCCAAAATATTTTTCTTATCTTTGCTGATGAATTCGAAAGCTCACAGAGAGGCTTTGTAGAAGGTCTTGGAGCAAGCCTATATGGATCATGATGTAACAATTATTCAGTTCGATGGCATTGTGGCTAATATTACTGCGTGTAACAATCTGAGCTTCAGTGATGAAGAATTGCCCGAGTAATGGAGAAATCATAATTTGGCACTGCACATTTCCATGAATTGCCAAGAAGACGCTATGTCAAATATGCTGTTTGACATTGGCTATTCTCTAAATGTTATGCCGAAGTCAACTCTGTCCAAGCTCTCCTATCAAGGTGCTTCGATGAGGTTTAGTGGAGTTGTTGTGAAAGCCTTTGATGGCTTGAGGAAGACTGTGATTAGGGAAGTTGATCTCCCAATGAAGATAGGTATGTGCTTGTTTCAGATTACTTTTCAACTGATGGATATCCATCCCACCTATAGTTGAGGGTGATGAGCATGCCATGTTGGTGAGTCATCTTTCTTCATTTTCGTACGTTGATGCTGACGAAGCTGTGGCAATTTTGTTTCTAGGTCATTTTGTTGATGATAATGTTGTTAAGAAGAGTAGGGCATCCATGACTTCTTTGAAAGATGCCCAACTAGTCGTAGAGAATGGTCAGTCTACTAGATGGGGTCAAGTTGTCAAACTTGTTGAGAACAAGAACATAACTGGTTGAGACTTATCGCCTAGTTCAACACAAAGGGATTTGAAGCGTATTCAAGAAGTTTTTCATAATGCTAGTTATATTCACTCTAGAGATCAAATTGTTGCTGCAATCCTGGAAGATGATCAAGATCAAGAAGCACCAAACTTTGTCACGCATAGATTGATGTGCCAAAATTGAACTGCTATTGATGTTCCCTCTGTTATTCACTTGTCAAAGTGATATATTTTTGTTATTTTCAAAAAAAAAAATTCTTTCATTGTGCCCAAGGTGAAAGTGAATCTATGTGGGCTTTGTTTCAAATTTTATCATCATTAATAAAATGTTATTTCGTTTATCCATATTATGTTTTCTCCTTTTGCTTTTTATGAAAAAATGGTAACATAAAAAATAAGATAATAATCACTTTTTATATATGTATCACAATGTGCACTTATTTGTTCATATTCTAAAATCAAGCATAAAATCATTGTGCAGATGTATTGTTAAACCCATTGAAAACAATGACCTTATGCCGTCTCCCAACTTTGGATTCCCTGTGTTTGAAATGGAAGAAGAGGATGTTGAAGAGATTCCTGATGAGATTTCTTGTTTACTTGAGCACGAGGAGAAAACCATCCAGCCTCATAAAGATCCATTGGAAGTGATTAATTTGGGTTCTTAAGAGGACAAGAAAGAAGTCAAGATTGAGGCACTGCTTTGTTCAGATGTTAAGAAGAGGGTGGTAGAGATTCTTAGAGAATATATGGATGTGTTTGCTTGGTCTTATCGAGATATGCCAGGTTTTGATACTGATATTGTGGAGCATAGATTACCATTGAACCCAAAATGTTTGCCAGTTAAGCAAAAGTTAAGAAGAACTCATCCTGATATGGATGTTAAGATCAAAGAGGAGATGTAGAAGTAGATCTATGCTAGTTTCCTTGTTACTTATGAGTATCCTCAATGGGTGGCCAACATTGTACCTGTTCCATAGAAGGATGGAAAAGTTTTGATGTATGTTGATTATAGATGTTTGAACAAAGCTAGCCCGAAGGATGATTTTCCTCTGCCACACATTGACATGTTAGTAGATAATACAACTAAGTTCAATGTCTTATCCTTTATGGATGGTTTCTCTGGTTATAATCACATCAATATGGCACTAAAGAACATGGAAAATATAATATTTATTATACCATGTGGAACATTATGTTATAGAGTGATGCCTTTCGGTTTAAAGAATGTTGGTGCAACGTACCAGAGAGCTATAACTACTCTTTTCCATGACATGATGCACAAAGATATAGAGGTCTATGTCAATGATATGATTTCTAAGTTGAAGACTGAAGAAGATCATGTTGAGTATTTGTTGGAGTTGTTTCAGCATTTGAGAAAGTTTAAACTCCGCTTGAATCCTAATAAGTGTACTTTTGGTGTCCGTTCAGAAACGTTGTTGGGTTTCATTGTCAGCTAGAGAGGTATTGAGGTAGATCTTGATAAAGTCATAGATATTCAAGATATTCCTACACCAAAGACAGAAAAGCAAGTCAGAGGTTTCCTTGGGCGTCTGAATTAGATATCCAAGTTTATATCTCACATATCCAATCTTCAAGCTTCTCTGTAAAGATCAAGGTTATGTTTGGACAAAAGACTGCCAGAAAGCTTTTGACAACATCAAGGAGTATCTTCTTGAACCTCTTATCTTGTCTCCTCCAATGGAAGGAAGACCATTGATCATGTACTTAACTATATTATAAGAGTCCATGAGTTGTGTACTTGGACAACAAGATAAAACTGGTAGAAAGGAGCATGCCATCTACTATATGAGTAAGAAATTTACAGATTGTGAGTCTCGGTATTCCATGTTTGAGAAAACTTGTGGCGCTTTATCCTAGGCTGCCAAACGTATATGCAAATATTTAATTAACCATACCACTTGATTGATATCCAAAATGGATCCAATCAAGTATATTTTTGAAAAGTTTTCTTTGACTGGAAGGATTGCTCATTGGAAAATGTTGTTGTCTGAATATGATATTGAGTATCATACTCAGAAGGAGATTAAAGGAAGTATTCTCGCAGATCATTTGGCTTACCATCCAATTGATGATTATCAATCCATCAGATTTGATTTCCTTGATGAAGATGTTGTGTACTTAAAAGCTAAATATTATGATGAACCATTTCCTGAAGAAGGACCATAGCCTGGATCCCAATGGGGTTTAGTGTTTGATGGAGCTGTTAATGCTTATGGTAATGGAATTGGGGAAATCATCATTACTCCTCATGGTTCTCATATCCCTTTCACTACAAGATTGATGTTTGATTATACAAACAACATGGCAGAATATGAAGCTTGTATCATGGGTCTTGAAGAGGCCATTGATTTGAGAATTAAGATCCTTGACGTATATGGAGATTCATCCTTGGTGGTTAATCAGATTAAAAGAGAATGTGAGACTTGTCATCCTGGCTTGATTCCTTACAAAGATTATGCAAGGATCTTGTTGACTTTCTTCAACAAAGTGGAGTTTCATCATATACCTCGTGAAGAAAATAAGATGGTGTTGGTGATAGGATTAGAGTGTCGGGTTTTTGTTATCGTCTCCACAGGGATTGTGAGATATCGCCACCTTTCGACAGTTGTTTCATTCTTAACTCGTAGTAACAAGGGGGGTTTTGGTTTTAGTCACGGTAGCTTGCATAAAAGTGTAAGAAAATGCGGTAAAAGTTTTGGTTCTTCTATTTGAGAAATATTGTCAAAGTTAGGGTTCGACGATCACTTTGCATGTATATGTTCGATCAACAAAACTCATAAACTCCTTTAGATGATAAACTATTTCACAAAGTCCTCCCAATGCGTTTATCTCTAACACACATTGTGGGTTTTCCCATTTTGATCCATTGTTGATCTCTCACACAATCTATCAAAATGACAACTTTTTAGTTCAACTTTATGGTGAACAAAATCATTCATTACTATCTCTAGCTAACAAACAAGATTGGATGAAAACCTAGGTAAAGAGTTGGAAAACATCTCTCGATCATAAACCAACACAAAGAGTTATCAATAAAACAAGTTTTCACAATATATTCATCATTGAAGAGTTTACACATAAAGATCATCCCATATACACACAAAGCTTATGATCATCTACATCTAACCTTGACAAAATGAAGGACTTAGCTACTCATTTTCATGGTAGCTTGGTCAACAAGTTTCGGTTGAAGGTTGATCAACATCCGAGTCGAAGAATCGAGATTGGATGGGAATCCACCTTCTTTTTGTGGAATATTGCTAAGAGATAAAGAAAAATGAAGAAAATGTGTTTCTCGGTTACAAGAAATGATCCCAAGCCAATGCAGAAAATATCTAAGTCTAAAGTCCCCCTTTACAAAAAGTAGCCCTTACTACTTATAGTATTGCTGTCTGAGCTGTCATGCTCAGCAGAATGGTTCGCCTAGCGAGCCCCAAAATAGGCCACCTGAGGCACCTGCGCCCAGAGAAATATCTAAGTCCAGATTGCACGTTCGCTAGGCGAAGCCCACGCTTCCTCCTTCGCTCCAGCGAGTTTAGATGGTTTTGCTACTGGAATTGCTCGCTGGGAGCTCGCTAGTGGCTCGCCTAGCGAGCAAGTGCTAGTTGTGGTTTTGGAGTGTTCGCTACTACCTTCGCCACAACGAGTTTTCTAAGTTTGCTACTGTAAAATTCTGGGGATGTTCGTTGGAAGCTCGCTGGGTGCTCGCCTAGCGAGCATGCTGATGAATGCTTCCTTTCTTGGTCCCTTTGCCATCATTCCCGTGCCTTTGTTTTCTATTCTTTCATGCCTAATTTCTACACAATAACACACAAATTAAAGGTACCAAGATCATTTAACATTGTATTGCAAATCATCAAAGGCAAAGGCGGTTTCGAACATTTTAACGACAAAAAGGAGTGAAAGATGTGTAAGACCCCAATTTTGTCCCTAAGATCCCTCATGGCATCATATCATAGCAATTGCGTAGCCTCAAGGATCTTTGAGCATCTTGCCTTCCTTTCCTTTGGGTTGGGCTCTCCTGTGAGTGATTTGAGATCACCAGGCATTGTTTGCAATGTATATCATTGCTTTTCTTGTTTAATCATTAACCAAAAGCATCAAAAATATGTCATCTAACATTTGTTTTGCAGTCTAAGCAAGCACAGGTCAAAGCAATTCAAGGTTTTCCTTTGTACAAGAGGTGATGGTATTTTATTGGCATAAGGACCACATGATTATTCTATTGAGCTTATATGAGCTATGGTTCCATTTTGAAACAAATTCCCCAAGGGGTTGAAGCTTAAATTCATCAGGCATTGCCTAGGTCATCTGAGGACCATCTGATCAGATGTACAGTCAATTGAAGGCTTTGAGGTGTGGGAAATGATTTTAACATCCTCATTCATGTTCAAACAAGACCCATTCATCATGTCAAACCTCTACTTTGAAGATTTTGAAGTCAAATCAAAAGTTTCCAAAAATGGAAAGTGACCTATAATTTCAAGTTTCCAAAAATGGCAAGTTTTTGGTCCACATTCAACTTGACTTTCCAACATCAAAGAAGCTTCAAATGAATTTTTGTCCAACATGAAAGTTGAAGATCATTCTCTCCCATTTCCAAAAAGTCCAAGATCATGAGCATATGATGAATGGTTGAGAAGATATGGCCAAATGATTGCAATATGTACATGGAACTTCAAAATGTCATAACTTTTGCTCCAAAGCTCCAAATTGAGTGCCTCTTTTTGCATATTGCTTCTCATGACCTATATTTTCCAAATCCATTATCACATTGCATGAAATTTAATCACATGAGCATATGCCCATGCATGTTCATTTTGGAGGGAAATTTGCAAATTCAAAATTGGTGCATCATATGAACAAGATACCATTGCCATTATGCTTATGAGATGATTTTAAGTGAATTTGAGCATCCATATGGTACTGTTCACGTCAAAATTTGCCATGCACCACACAATCTTCCATTTTTGGTCATGCACCTTATGTTCACTAATTACAATTAGCCTTTGCCTAATTAATTTTTCAGAGTGATTAACATGTCATATAAAGCCTTAATCCTAACAGAATTGTTCATAACATCACATTCTAGATCTCAAATTATTCTTTTCCCTCCATTTTTGCCCTCAATTGAAACTTCAAATTTTTCCACATAGGACCTGAATTTTATTGGATATTCGTGTTCTCTGATCATCATTGAGTGCAGATCAAGCTCTTGATTGAAGAATTCGAGCCAGAATCAAGCACATCAAGCTCAAGAACATGAAGATGGAAACTGCCATTTGAGCTAGATCCAAGCATTTCCAAGCTTCAATTCATACATCAAACTTCAAGTCATCATCTCAGGATTGGATCAGGACACGTGCAAGGCTTTGAATCTACAGTTTCCGTTGACTGCTCTTCAAGAGGTTAGGACTTCGAACCTCTTAATTCTCCATTTTATGCACATAATGTTGTAGATCCTTGACTACTGAGCTTCCTGATATAAATTTCATGAAAAATGGTGAAGAATTGCATGAGATATCTGGAATTGAAGTTTTGAATGCATAAATGTTTTCGTTCGATTTGCACGATCCATGGAGATTTTGGCCAAAATAATGTTGGATTCGTGTTGTGTTTGATGAGAGCTTTCAAATGGTGTGTTTGTTTGTGAAATCTGGAAAAAAATTGTTGTGCGTTACTGTAGCACCACCGTCTTCATGAAGAAGACGGTGGAAACCACCGTTCCAGCCGCTGCGTGTGAATAGTGTATTGTTTACTGGTTCAGCGCCTAGGTTTTACTGTAGATGCGCCTCTCACCCTCGCGTCTTCAGTTCGATTCCTCGCTATGGATGTTTTAATTTTCATTTGCATTTTCCTTGGCCAAGCAAAACGACTGTGTTTTGATTGATGCGCGCTTGAACCTCGCCTTCTTCTGTTCGATTTTGGCTGGTGTTGTTTTGGCTTGTATTATTTGTTTTGTTCAGCACCTTTTGTGACCTAGAGGACGTGTGTTCAAGTTCTGCTACATGCATTTTCTCATTTCATTTTCAATTAACATTTCAACATGTTTTCACATTTTAATTCATTATTTTCATCCAATTTCCAAAAATCACTAAAAATAGAAAATGTGTCCAATTAAATCCAAATTTTTTTGCTACATGATCATGTGAATGTCTATTATTTTGTGGTGTTGATTTTCTGATTTTATCATTTCTGGATTTTTAATTGTGTTGGATCATTTGAACATGTATGCAAATGTACCATGCTTCATTCAATCTTTTGTGGAATGCTCAATAATTGTCCAATTGCCATGAAATTTAATATGCTATTTCCCAACATGTTGCATGATTTGTGAGATTTTATTTGGCATTTTTAGCACATTCCTTCTCTGTTTTAGGCACATGGATGCATGGTGTGACAATGTGTGTCACACAATTTGATGTCATACTTGTTCATTTTCATTGACATGTCAATTGAGCTTTTCTGATCACAATTTTTGGCATGATGCTTGTATTTGACATGTTATGCACACATAAAATTTTTCATGATTGTTTGATTCATTTCTGTTTTAATATGGAATTTTGAGTCTTGATGTCCAATTGTGTATTTTGTAATTGCCTTTGCCATATCTTGCTCATGAGATGACTTTTCTTGATGATTTAGACTTGGTCCTTTTTAGGACATGTTCTTGCTTGATTAAAGATGCTTCACATTGAATATTGACTTCTATTTTGACTTTTTGCTTTGCCTTTGACCCTAGTCTTTGCACTAGTGGTTTGTACTCACCATTTGTGTTTGTGTTTCAGGTATTTGGTACTAATGGTTGATTTGCTCATTACTTGAGACACAAATTTGTTTTGTTCACTAACCTTGGTTGTATTGTAGGTACCTTGAGTGATGCACTCATTTGATTGATTGCATTTGAGGCTTACCTTGTGTATAATTGTTGGTTGAGTCTTATGTTGTCTGTTTTGATTTTCTGAATGTGAATATTGATTGTCTGGTTTTTCATACAGGTACATTAGTAGCTTTAGCTCATTATCTGAGCTTTGCTTTGCTTGTGGTTGGTATACCACTTAGGTAACTTCTCTAACTCCATGTAGTCTGGAAGCCCTGCCATATTTTGGCAGGCACCTGTCTGAAGTCCTCCTTAAGAGGCAATGTCTGTGATTGTTTATATTTGTGCCATGTACTTCAAGTCCTCCTAAGTGAAGAGGCAATTGGCAGATAGAAGGGATTTGCAATCAATCCCCTGCTAATCGTTTGAGTCATTCATTATGCTTGCACTACGTGCTGAGGCTTTTGAACCTAACCCAAAATCTTGTATATAGAGTCAGTCATGTGGAGTAGAGTTCCTCATTCTGGACTCCCACACCTTCTTTGATTCAAGCTCACCCAGGCCAGCGTTAAGAGCTATGAGGTCTAACCCTCATTACCTTTCATCTGCTCACCCTGACGGTCAATGTCAATGGTTAAGAGCCTCATTACCCATACATTTGGCTTGTTTGTCGAGGTTGATATGACCCCTTGACTAAAGCCCGACTTGTTTGTCGAGGTTGATATGACCCCTTGACTAAAGCCCAACTTTGTCTGAGCCTCTTGATTGTGTATAAAGTGTGCTAATTGTTAATTGATTGCTTGTGTTTGCTTTTGCATACTGTTGTTGCATATTGCTTTTGCCTTTGTTATTTGCTTTGTTTGAGGAGTCAGATGTAAGACCATTGATTGGCTATCTGTTTCCCGTTTGCTCTTGGAGTTGGATATAAGACCATTTATTGGCACTCCACTTCCTATCTTGTTTCTTTTGTGGAGTCAGGTATAAGACCATTAATTGGCCATCTGTTTCCTATTTTGTTTTTCTGTTGTGGAGTCAGATGTAAGACCATTGATTGGCTATCTGTTTCCTATTCTATTTTGTGCTGTGGAGTTAGATGTAAGACCATTGATTGGATATCTGTTTCCTAATTTGTTTTGTTCTTTGGAGTTGGATGTAAGACCATTGATTGGCATTCCATTTCCAGTTTTTGTTGTTTCTCTTATGAGACCTTGCTTATTGCTTTTGCTTTGTTGTTGCCTAATTCCAAAGGAACTTACTTGGATCATTTCTATGATCTTGAGAAAGAAACTCCTGTTTGTGGCTTTGTCCCTTAACCCTCTACCCTTTTGTGCTCAACCTTGATCCATGTTTTCATCCTTAACCCAAACCAGAAAATTGTGCAAATATTTTGACTTGTTTTCAAAACTAGAAACCTAAGCCCTAGGCTTTTGATTTTCAAATCTCATTTCCTAATACTCATTCTGAATTGAATTCTAATTCATACTTTGACTATCTTTGTAAATACTTCTAATTGGTTAATTCAACCCACTCAATTGCTTTTGTGGCCCTTGTCCACTTCTTAAACAAGTTTTCATGCATTAGCCATAGATCTGAATTATCTTAGTGGTTGATGTAAATCTCACCTTTTGTCCTTAGTGATTGAATTGTAAGACTTCCATGCTTATTATAGGGTTAACCCCTCACTAGTATGTTGAAGCTATTCTCACATGGTGGACTTGTGTTTGTTCCGGTTGAGTTTTCTCCCGTGGATAACGAGAGACCTTAAGGCTTTTGTTTAAAATCAATCCACTCATCTGTTTTGAAATTTTTTACCCAAACTACGGGGTTTTGATCCTTATCTTTCATGAAAAGGTACGTAGGCAATGGGTTCATCCATCCAAACACAAAAAATGTAAATAAACTTGTACATTCTTCTCTCATCTCTTCAATCAATGTTTGCACATAAATATTTTCATAAACAATAACCAATGCAACAAGTTGTGAAAAGGGCTCCCTAGGAGTACCTAGGATGCATTGGGTGCCTAACACCTTCCCTTTGCATAACCAACCCCCTTACCCAGATCTCTGACCCCCTTTTACTAGTTTTGTTTGTAAAACTTTATAGGCTTTTGTTCGCTTTCTAGCCATTCCTTTGGATAAATAGAAGTGCGGTGGCGACTCGACTTTGTATGCTTTACCTTGGATCTAATCAATATTTCCAATGGTGACGAATACACCGCTACAGAAAAGTGGCGACTCTGCTGGGGATAAAATGGTCTTCCTAGTGGGTTTTGCCAACTTTTCACACTTGTTGTGTTATATTTGTTTATGACATATTTATGATGCAATTTGGGATTACTGTATTGATTGTAATGTTTGAATTGCTTGATATATCAATTGTTTGCTTGCTTGGTGATCTCTGTGAGATGAGTTCTATACCCGAACTCGAGTGCACCTTATGATAGGAGAATGGCATAGTCTCGTCGACTTGTGTGGAGTTATTCCTTAGCAAGTTGACTTGCGAGTCCATTCACTTTGTGGAGGTCATGTTGGATTAATGATGTCACACAAGTCATTTGTGGTTAGGCATTATTCTTTCAATATGTGCCTTAGAAGCCAAGGACCTTAGTTTACCAAGCCCATCTTGGCCTATTTTTAGGACGTAATGCGGAGGTCGTTCAGATGTAATATCTGATGCGACTGTTACGCGATACTACACTCATAAGAGTCTCTCTTGAGAATATTTTTAGAATACGAGTATTCGTTCCTCCGATAATATTTGAAAGATGGGATAATGACTATGGGAACCTCTGATAGAACATGTCTGGCAGGTTTAAACCCTAGTACACTCCCTTTGGGTGGTTCTTAACCGAGACTCCATGCTCGTGACTCATAACAAACCCGTGATTCATGGTTGATCCGTTCACCCATCGTTAATATCAATGGAACTTGGGTGTTGATAAGGTGAAAACCATAATCCACCAAAATGGATGATTGATATTAAGGATGTTTGAGCTGTTCGTATATCGTTAATATCAATGGAACTTGGGTGTCGATAAGGTGAAAACCATAATCCACCAAAATGGATGATTGATATTAAGGATAATACGAACCATCCCATGACCTTTGTCTGGTGTGCTTTGCTTGATCCTTGAGTGTGATTGTTGCATTCATGCATTCAGGCATTCATCTGCATCTATATCATCAGATAAAAAAGAAAATTTTCAAGGAACTTAAAGGGGTTTATTTGCAAAATTTTCAGATATGGAAAGACAAAAAAGGCATACAAAGAAGTACAACTTCAGACAACCCGATTTGAAATAGTTAAGGAATCTGACATCTTATGTATTAGATCCCTTGGGTTTCAAAGCTCGTTTTGGGAAACTTCTGCCGCTTCTGACTACTCAGGTTGATGAAGGGTTGATGGGTACTTTGGTACAATTCTATGATCCTCTGTATCATTGCTTCTCTTTTCCGGACTTTCAGTTGTTGCCTACCCTTGAGGAGTACGCTTATCTGGTGGGTATACCGATTCTGGATCAGGTGCCGTTCAGTGGCTTAGAGAGTATTCCGACTTCTCAAGAGATAGCAGACTTGTTGCACATAGATGAAGCTCTGATTCGTGCTCATATGACAACCAAAGGTGGAATTCAAGGTCTTCCTTCTGAGTTCCCCATTGCTCAAGCTACTGTTTATGGGAAGGCCATGAGTGAGGATGCCTTTGAAGCCATATTTGTACTTCTCATCTATGGATTGGTATTGTTCCCCAACATCGACAAATTTGTGGATGTGAACGCTATTAGGATCTTCTCTGCTCTTAATCCCGTTCCGACTCTGTTGGGTGATACCTATTTCTCTTTGCATCTGAGGAATGCAAAGGGTGGTGGCGCTATTGTGTGTTGTTTGCCTCTGTTGTATAAGTGGTTTATTTCTCACTTACCTTAGACGATCGCTTTCAAGGAGAGCAAGGGATGTCTACGGTGGTCCACGAGGCTTATGTCTCTCACTAATGATGATATCTCTTGGTATAATCGTGTATACGACACTGTGCAGATCATTGACTCTTGTGGTGAATTCTCCAATGTGCCTCTTCTTGGTACATGTGGTGGGATTAGCTACAACCCTGTGTTAGCACGTCGTCAGCTTGGGTTCCCCCTAAAGGATAAACCCGATAACATTCTGTTAGAAGGTCTGTTCTTTCAGGAGGGTAAAGATCCCCAAGGCTTGAAAGCCAGGATGGTTCGCGCTTGGCGCAAGATCCATATGAAGGGTAGAATTGAGTTGGGTCCCAAGAATTGCATAGCATTGGAGCCGTACACTGCCTGGGTAAGGAAGAGAGCATCCGAGTATCTCATGCCTTATGATTATCCGAGACCTACACCTTTGGTTGTGGCTGGGCCTTCAACCCTCCCTAATCAAGGCGTAGAGGAGTTGAGAGACGAAGACTTTTCACGTGCCTGGATCCGTGAAAGAGAAGAGTTGTTTCAACAGCTTAAGGAGAAGGACGCTCTGATCGAGTTCCTCGAGCATCAGGTCATTGATGATCCTGATGATGCATGACTTCTCTACTTCCTCAGTCTTCCAAGTTCTGGAAAAGGAGGTATGACAGGCTCGCCAAAGAGAAGGCGGATATGGAAGCAGCATATAAGAGAGAGATTAAGAGGCTTCGTGCAGCTTATCTTCCTGCATCCCGAGCTTCTAGGGATCCATATGATGTTTATTTTCCTTTTCTTTTGTAATATGATTGACAATGCTGTACTTCTTTTTTCAAATATATTTGATGAGATATTTTCCATATATGATAAAATGCTTAATATTTCAAAGATTGCAAATAATACCCTAAAGTTCCTTTAAAATAAAAACAAATCACGTGCACGAGCATTTCATGCATCATTTGCATAAGCAGGTGTTGTTTTCAGCTTCTTGTCTGTGGCCTAACTCTGTTGCTCTTCATTTATTTTGAAGACAAGCTGACTCATCGGTACTACACCAGAGCCAACTCTTCCAGATTGATGGATCATCTTGAGCAAGAGAACCGTGAGCTCAAAGAGGAAGTCGCCAGATTGAGTGCTTTGATGGAGTCTTTCCTGGCTGCTCAGAATCAGCCATCTCCAACACCTGCAACTCCTCCCCAGAGGACAGTCGTTTCTGAGATTGTTTCCTCTACAGTGCCAGCTGCTAGTGCCCATTTTGTGCCAACAGCCATGCCGCCCGGGTTTCCGTGGGGGATGCCTCCCAACTTTATGCCTGAGATTCCCGCTCCGACATTCGCTTCCATGCCGGCATCTAGCCCGGTCATTGATGTTCCTCCTCCTGTCGTGCATACTGTTCCCAGGGTAGACGACACCATCTATCATTCTGAGCCGTCTGAGGGCCCAGATTTTCATGAGAAGATGGATGCTATGAATGACCAATTTCTTGAACTCCGCAAGGAATTGAAGACCCTTCGAGGAAAGGATTTGTTCGGCAAGTCTGCCGCCGAGTTGTGTTTAGTTCCCGGTGTGAAAATTCCTGTGAAATTCAAGGTCCCAGACTTTGAGAAATATAAGGGGAACACCTGCCCTCTCAGCCACCTGGTCATGTATGCCAGGAAAATGTCTACTCAAACGGATAATGATCAACTACTCATTCATTATTTCCAAGACAGTTTGTCCGGTGCTGCACTGCGTTGGTATATGAGTTTGGACAGTGCAAACATCCGTTCCTTCAATGATCTTGGCGAAGCCTTCGTCAAGCAATACAAATACAACGTGGATATGGCTCCCGACCGGGATCAGCTCAGAGCCATGTCCCAGAAGGACAAAGAGACATTTAAAGAGTACGCCCAGAGGTGGCGAGAGATGGCAGCTCAGATTACTCCTCCGCTGGAAGAGAAGGAAATGACCAAGATCTTTCTGAAGACCTTGAGTTCATTTTATTACGAGCGGATGATTGCTAGCGCTCCTTCTGATTTCACCGAGATGGTGAACATGGGGATGCGTCTAGAGGAGGGAGTCCGTGAAGGACGTTTGACCAAGGATGAAGGCTCTTCTACTAAACATTATGGGGAGTTTACGAAGAAGAAAGATGGCGAGGCACATGCTGTAGTCTCCCATGTGAAATCCCGAAGACCCTCTGCCAGGAGGAAGAACGCACGTCCAGCCGGTAATCAGCACCAGGTGGCTCATGTAGCACCTGTTTTCAGGGATAATTCGCAATATCAGCAACACAACAATCAGCAACCAACTCAGCAATATCAACAACAACATCGTCCTCAACAACAGGCTTACCAACCTCGCAACAACAGTAATCAAGCTAGTACGAGTTATGAGAGGAAGAAGATCACTTTCGATCCGATTCTGATGTCATACGCAGAGCTGTATCCCTCTTTGATAGAGAGGAAATTGATTACTCCCAGGGACCCACCGGCTATACCTGCTAACCCTTAGTGGTGGTACAAGCCTGATCAGCATTGTGTTTACCACTCTGGTGCTCCGGGCCACAATGTGGAAAACTGCTTTCCGTTGAAGACTAAGGTTCAAGACCTTATGAGATGCGGTATTCTGAGCTTTGAGGATTCAGGTCCTAATGTTACGAAGAACCCATTTCCCGAGCATGGGAAGTCTGTTAACATGGTCTAGGGTTGCCCTGGCAAATACAAGGTCAAATATGTTAGCCATATTCAACAGTCTCTTGTTGAGTTGCACCGGCTGCTGTGTGATTACAGTCATTTGGAGCATGATCATGATAAATGTCGTATCTGCTCTGTTAATCGTCTGGGTTGTCGCCAAGTGCGTAAAGATCTTCAGGAATTGCTGGATGAAGGTGTCATTGAGATCCTTCAAAATAGAAATGTTGATAAAGATGAACCAGAGGTTAATGTAATTTCCCCGGTGTTTAGGATCCCTGAGCCTGTTGTCATTCGATATGATGGTAGTAAGCAGAAGGTTTCTCCTTTCCTGATTATCAAACCTGCCGGCCCTGTGCCTTATTCTTCTGATAAAGCAATTCCATTCCGCTATAGTGCTGTCGCTGTTGAAGATGGGAAAGAAGTGTCCTTGCCCTCTCCATCTGTTGTGAATATAGCTGACGTGAGCGGTTTGACCCGTAGTGGTCGCGTGTTTTCAGCACCTCTGAAAGCCGCGGGCTAGGGCTGATTTTGTTGAGCGTCAGGTTGGAAATGCGGTTAATTCTCCGAACCCGGCACCTGTTGCTAAACCCTCCTCTGTATAAAGGACTCCTACTTCATCTGTTGGCCCTAGTGGCAATTTGAAAAAAGACTGTGATGAGATGCTGAGGCTCATCAAGAAGAGTGAGTACAATGTTGTAGATCAGCTTCTACAAACACCATCCAAGATCTCCGTGTTATCGTTGCTTCTGAATTCAGAAGTGTATAGAGAGGCTCTGCAGAAAGTCTTGGATGTAGCTTATGTCGATCATGATGTCACTATAGAACAGTTTGACAGCATTGTTGCAAACATTACTGCTTGCAACACTTTGAGTTTCTGTGACTCTGATCTCCCTGAGGAGGGAAGAGACCACAACCTGGCTTTACATATTTCCATGAATTGCAAGAACGACGCCATGTCCAACGTGTTGGTGGACACTGGGTCATCCCTGAATGTATTGCCGAAATCCACTCTCTCTAGATTGTCATTTCAAGGGCCTCCCATGAGGCAGAGTGGAGTTGTTGTGAAAGCTTTTGATGGGTCGCGTAAGACCATGATTGGGGAAGTTGATCTCCCAATCAAGATTGGACCAAGCGATTTCCAGATTACCTTTCAGGTTATGGATATCCACCCATCTTATAGTTGTCTCCTTGGTAGACCATGGATTCACGAGGCTGGCGCCGTGACATCCACCCTACACCAGAAGCTGAAATTCGTTAAGAATAAGAAACTGGTTGTGGTAGGGGGAGAAAAGGCTCTCCTGGTTAGCCACTTGTCTTCCTTCTCATACATAGATGCTGAGGATGAAGTTAGAACTCCTTTCCAAGCTTTATCTATAGCCGAGCCTGTTGAGAAGAGAACTCATTCATTTACTTCCTATCGAGATGCGAAACTGGCCATTGAATGTGGTGCAGTTGCTGGTCTAGGAAAAATGATCGAGCTTGAAGATAACAAATCCCGGTCTGGAATTGGCTATTCTTCTGGGGTCTTCAATGAGAAAGGGTTGTTCAAGAGTGGAGGTTTCATCCACGCCGGTCAGAGCGAAGAAGCTGCTACTATTCTGGAAGAGGATGCAGAGGATTCTGACAATTTTGTCATCCCTGGCGGGATTTGCCACAATTAGGTCGCTGTAGATGTTCCTACAGTCATTCATAGATCAAAGTAATGGTTCACTTTGTTTAAAAACCCTTCTCCCATGCCAAAAGGAGAAGTGATGACATTGTTGGCATCATTTATACAATGATATTTCATTCAATAAATTCATGTTAAATAATTGTTTTTCCATTTGTTTTCACTTTTTGCTTTTTTGCATGAAATTGGTGATCACAAAAAACCTAAAAAACAAGAATAAAAGCAATCTTTTCATCTGCATAATGATTGCCTTGTTTGATTTCTAAAAAGCTTTTATATCAAAATCATTATGCAGGTTGATTCTAAAACCCATTGAACATAATGATCCAACGCCATCTCCCAATTTTGAATTCCCTGTATTTGAAGCAGAGGAAGATGATGTTGAAGAGATTCCTGATGAGATTACCCGTCTTCTTGAGCACGAAGAGAAGATCATTCAGCCGCATCTTGAGAACCTGGAAACAGTTAACTTGGGGTCTGAAGATTGTGTTCGAATAGTGAAGATTGGGGCACTCCTTGAAGAGTCTGTGAAGAAGGGGTTGATCAGTTTGCTACGAGAATACTCCGATATCTTTGCTTGGTCGTATGAAGACATGCCAGGTCTAGATACAGATATTGTGCAACATTTCCTGCCTTTGAAGCCTGAGTGCCTGCCTGTGAAGCAGAAGCTCAGAAGAACTCATCCCGATATGGCAGTGAAGATCAAAGAGGAAGTTCAGAAGCAAATTGATGCGGGGTTTCTGGTGACTTCTACGTATCCTCAATGGGTGGCCAATATTGTGCCTGTGCCTAAGAAAGACGGAAAAGTCCGGATGTGTGTGGATTACCGTGATTTGAATAAAGCTAGTCCGAAAGATGATTTCCCTCTGCCACACATTGACATGTTGGTAGACAATACAACTAAATTCAATATCTTCTCCTTTATGGACGAATTTTCCGGATATAATCAAATCAAAATGGCACCCGAGGATATGGAGAAGACAACATTCATCACACCTTGGGGAACATTCTGTTATCGAGTGATGCCCTTCGGTTTGAAGAACGCCGGAGCCACATATCAACGAGCTATGACTACCTTGTTTCATGATATGATGCACGAGGAGATTGAGGTTTATGTTGATGACATGATTGCTAAGTCACGAACGAAAGTTGAACATGTTGAGCATTTGTTGAAACTTTTTCAGCGTTTGAGGAAGTTCAAACTTCGTCTGAATCCCAACAAATTTACATTTGGAGTCCGTTCTGGCAAGTTATTGGGCTTTATTGTCAGCGAAAGGGGTATTGAGGTTGATCCTGCAAAGGTCAAAGCAATACAAGAGATGCATGCGCCCAAAACTGAGAAGCAAGTTCGAGGTTTTCTTGGCCGCTTGAACTATATTTCCAGATTTATATCCCACATGACTGCCACATATGCGCCGATATTCAAGCTCCTCCGGAAAGATCAATTTCATGATTGGACCGAGGATTGCCAGAAAGCTTTCGATAGTATCAAAGAGTATCTGTCTGAACCTCCGATCTTGTCTCCGCCTGTAGAAGGGAGACCTTTGATTATGTATCTGACTGTTCTTGAAGACTCGATGGGTTGTGTCCTTGGTCAACAAGACGAAACAGGAAAGAAAGAATCTGCTATCTACTACCTGAGTAAAAAGTTCACTGATTGTGAGTCTCGATACTCAATGCTTGAGAAGACATGTTGTGCTTTGGCTTGGTCTGCTAAGCGTTTACGTCAGTACATGATAAATCATACAACTTGGTTGATATCCAGAATGGATCCGATCAAGTACATCTTTGAGAAGCCTGCTTTAACCGGGAGGATTGCCCGTTGGCAGATGTTGTTATCTGAGTATGATATAGAGTATCGAGCTCAGAAAGCTATCAAAGGTAGTATTTTAGCTGACCCTTTGGCACATCATCCAATTGAAGATCATCAATCTGTTCAGTACGACTTCCCCGACGAGGAGATTCTGTATTTGAAGATGAAAGATTGTGATGAGCCTACACTCGATGAAGGGCCAGAGCCTGGTTCCAGATGGGGTATGGTATTCGATGGCGCTGTAAATCAGTACGGAAATGGAATTGGGGCAGTAATCATTACTCCTCAGGGCACACATATTACTTTTACAGCAAGACTAACTTTTAAATGCACGAATAATATGGCTGAGTATGAAGCCTGTATTATGGGATTGGAAGAATGCATTGACCTCAGGATCAAGCATCTCGATGTTTATGGTGATTCGGCCCTCGTTGTCAATCAGATCAAGGGTGAGTGGTAAACGAATCAGCCCGGTCTTATTCCATACAGAGATTATGCGAGGAGGATTTCAACGTTCTTTACAGAAGTTGACTTTCATCATATCCCTCGAGAGGATAATCGAATGGCAGATGCTCTTGCTACGCTCGCTTCAATGATTGTGGTCAAATATTGGAATGAAGTTCCCAACATCACTGTGATGCGCTTGGATAGACCAGCTCACGTGTTTGCAGTTGAAGAAGTACGAGACGATAAGCCTTGGTATTATGACATCAAGTGTTTCCTCCAGAACCAGGTTTACCCTCCTGGGGCATCTGTGAAAGACAGGAAAACTTTGAGAAGATTGTCGGACAGTTTCTACCTCAGTGGTGAAGTGCTTTACAAGAGAAATTTTGACATGGTTCTGCTCAGATGCATGGATAGACACGAAGCAAACCTGTTAATGACGGAGGTCCATGAGGGTTCATTTGGTACTCATTCCAATGGACATGCCATGGCTAGAAAGATGCTGAGAGCAGGCTACTATTGGCTGACAATGGAGTCTGACTGCTGCAAATATGTGAAGAAATGCCACAAGTGTCAGATTTATGCGGACAAGATTCATATTCCTCCGACACTTCTGAATGTGATTTCATCACCATGGCCTTTCTCTATGTGGGGAATTGACATGATTGGCATGATTGAACCGAAAGCGTCCAATGGACACAGGTTTATTCTCGTAGCGATTGACTACTTCACCAAATGGGTTGAAGCCGCATCATATGCGAATGTGACCAGGCAGGTGGTCGTGAAGTTTGTCAAGAATCAGCTTATATGCCGTTATGGTGTGCCTGATAAGATCATTACTGATAATGGATCTAACTTGAACAACAAAATGATGGAAGAGCTGTGCGCTGAGTTCAAGATTGCACACCATAATTCCTCTCCTTACAGACCCAAGATGAATGGGGTTGTTGAAGCTGCTAACAAGAATATCAAGAAGATTATCCAGAAGATGACAGTCACGTACAAAGATTGGCACGAGATGCTTCCATTTGCTTTGCATGGATATCGTACATTTGTCCGCACTTCAACAGGGGCAACCCCTTTCTCTCTTGTTTACGGCATGGAGGCTGTGCTCCCAGTAGAGGTGGAGATCCCATCAATGAGAGTCTTGATGGAGGCCAAGTTGACTGATGCTGAATGGATTCAGAGTCGTTATGACCAGTTGAATTTGATCGAAGAGAAGAGATTGACTGCCATGTGCCATGGTCAGTTATATCAGCAGAGAATGAAGAAAGCATTCGATAAGAAGGTCAAGCCACGCGTGTTCCGAGAAGGTGACCTTGTGCTCAAGAAAGTCTTGTCTTTCGCGCCCGATTCCAGGGGCAAGTGGACTCCAAACTACGAAGGTCCATATGTTGTTAAGAGAGCCTTTTCAGGTGGTGCTTTGATGCTTACAACTATGGATGGGGAGGATTTCACTCATCCTGTGAATTCAGATGCAGTTAAGAAATACTTCGCCTAAAAAGAAAAACAGAATAACTCGCTAAGTTGAAAACCCGAAAGGGCGGCTTAGGCAAAAATGAGCGTCTCGGTGGATTGAAAACCCGAAAGGGCGATCCAGGCAAAAGTTAGAGACATAAAAAAAAGTATATTTGCATCCCGCTAGATTGAGTACCTCATCTTGGGGCAATCTTGGCAAAAATTAGGGATTTGGCAAGTAACTGCATCTTGACAAGACTGTGTTCTACATCTGTCATCTATCAGAGATTCTTGTTCATTCGTCGTCAACTGAAGCTTCGAATACATCGAATCTGAAATTGGTGGAGAAATGGTCATTATGTTCAATGCAGCCTTTTCCAATATATATCACCAATTTCAAACTTGTACAGATCTATAGAGTCTTGCCATTTGCAGATTACCATTCCATCAAATAAATTTGAGCCTTTATCCAATTATTTGCACTCTTATTTGTTTCAATTCAACAAATGTTTTGCATGTTTTAATTGATAAAATATCATTGTTTTAAATAAATGAATTTTTCACAAATTGTTTTTAAATAAAGTGAACATTCACAATGATCAAAGGATGCTCAGGAGATTCTCAGTGCTCTCCCAAGAGTGGTACGATTTCCAACAGGGTAAGACATTTGTTCATATCCCTAGCATTACTGTATCCTCTTCTCCCGGAATTTTGTTGGGATTTCTCCCCACCGGAGTATGTTGTGATTATATTTCCCTGCTAGATTGCTTGTTGAGATTATTCATCTCCTGATCTTCAGCAGAGCAACAGTCTTTCATGTTCGGCAGTTGTGCCCTCTCTGGAAGATTCGTTTTGAGGGGTTGTTCCCCATGATTCCTCCATCCTTCAGGCAACTTCCCAGCAGGTTGTTAGTGGTGATGGACTTTATCTGTGTTTGGTTCATCCCCAGTGGAGTTATTGGTGATGGATTTTATTTGTGATAGTGCATCCCCAGCTGAGTTGTTGGTGTGTTGGATCCTATCCCTGATGATGTTATCTTCTTCAGATAGATCCCCAGTTGAGTTGTTGGTTTTGGATCTTATCTATGATGTTGCTATCTCCCGCGTGAGATGTTGCTGTTTCCTCAGACAGATTCCCATCAGAGTTGTTGGTATGGCAGTCTTTATCTGAGATGATTCTCCATTGCTGAGATACTGTTTTTTGGTATCTGGGTTTTCCCAGCATGGATCACTTTTGTGATAGTTTCTACTTGCACAGTGAAACTTTCTCTCCGGTTGTGACTGATGTTCCCCCGGATCCCTTTGGGGTTTATTTCCCCAAGCAGAGTGGATGATAGAAGTTTTTAGCTGTCTTCCTCCTCAGCAGGTGTGAGCTCTTGGTGTTTGGGCCTTTTTAGAGCTTCTTTTGAGATGATGTCCCTGGTGGAGTTGTTTCTCCAGCAAACTATATTTGCACCATGATCCGGTTCGCAGTTGGAATGGTTGATCATTCCCCGACAGAGTCTTACATCTCTGATTCGCCAGATAGATTGGTGGCAGGGTGGATTGTATTTGTGTTGATTTATCCCTCCGCAGAGATTTTGGTGATTTCCTGATATCTCTGATCCTCAGTAGAGTTGTTTGTGTGGCAAATTCTACTTGTGCGATCCTTGCTCCTCAGTGAGTATGGTCTCCTCTGTGAGTTTGGTTTTGGTGGTTGTTCCCCAGATTCCTCTTGTATCCCTCAGTGGAATTTCCCAGTGGATGTGCCCTCAGTGGAATTCCTCAGTAGGTTTGCCAGTATACGTCCCTAGTGGAGTTGCTGACAGTATCCCCAATAGAGTTGCTTGTGCGGCAAAATTCTACTTGTGTGTTATGTTTTCTTCAGCAGTTTCTGCTTGTGCAGTAAACTCCTTTCCTCAACTGAGACTAATGATCCATCACTCAAAGATTTTGTGTGATTCCTGTAATATCTTTGATTCTCCTGCAGAGTTTGCTTCCTAGCATCTCATATCTCCAGCAGATTGGATACTCTCCATTAGAGTTTCTGGCTTTCTCTCTCGAGATGTAGTACCGGGTGTTTGATTCCTGGTCCTGTTTGTGTTAGATATGTCTGTTTGTCAGCATTCATCAAGCATAAACCATGCATATTCATGCATACTTTCAACATTTAGGTATTCATGCTGCATTTTTGCCATATATCTATTGTTTGTTGTCTCCTGCTAATTGGTGATATAGATCTCCCCAGTAGATCTCCCCAAGCAGATGTCGGGTGTCTAATCTCTCAATATAGAGTCAACCCTTAAGCAGAAAATGTCTGTTATTCCTTCTGCAGTTCCCCACTGAGATATATCCTCGTGGATGACGGTTGTTTCCGTTTCCTCCCAACACATATATTGGGATGGGTTTCCCTATTGAGTTGTATCCTCATTAGGACGAGTCTTGATTCAGTTCGCCTTTTTGGTTTGATCCTAAATTGGCCTTTTGTGACTGTCTCTTGTGCTTCCCTGAGGTATAAGTGAATATTTGCTCAGTAACCGGCAACCATTCATCTTATCCTCAGCGGAATTTGTGGCCTTCTACCCAGTAACCGGTAGTTATAAGTCCTATCCTTTGTGGTCTTCTACCCAGTAACCGGTAGTTGTAAATCCTATTTTCTTGCTCTCCAGCAGAATTTGTGGTTTTATACCATTTTGATGGTTATAAACCCTAACCTTTTTTCCGTGCGGAGTTGTGTTTCTTTCACTCCCCACGCAGAGGCTTTGGTTTTCTACCCAGTATTCGGTAGATGTAAACCCTATTTGTTTATCCTCATCAGAGTCGATGGTTTCTACCCAGTATTCGGTAGTTGTAAATCCTATTCTCGGTTATCATTATCCAGTATTCGATATTGATATTCCTTGCCTTCTTTTGGATAATTGCTATGAGTAAGCAATTTTATCCCCAGCGGGTTGCTCCCCTTCTTTTGGATAATTGCTTTGTTATGCAATTCATCCCCAATGAGTTATTCTTTCGTCTACTCTGTTGTTGTTGGTGACGATTGTTTCTCCTTGATTGGTCATCATTATATACCTAGTTTGGTATCCCGATGCCTTTCTCCTTCGGTTGATTTATCCTTCATTAACCCAGTAACCGGTTGTGGATAATCTTCCATGTGAGTGTATTATCTATGTTCTGACGGTAATAGATAATATATCTTATGCACTCTTCTATCGAAACCCTTTTGGTCTTTCCCCAGTTGAGTATGATTCGTATTTCCTGTTTTGGAATCGAATATCCTTTTCCGTGATTTTCTACCTAGTAGTCGGTAGATGTAATCCCCTCTTGGTGGTTATCTTCTTCCAATATTCGGTGTTGATACTTTCCCCCTTTGTTTGGATAATTGCCGTATGCTTGCAACTTATCCCCTGTGAGTCATCTCTCATTTATCTTGTTGATAATGATTGTTTCTCTCTTTGGTTGGTCACCTATTATATGCCCAGTAACCGGTATCCCTGGTGTTCCTTCCTTTCGAGTGTATTATCTACGTTCTGACGGTAATAGATAATATATCTCATGCACTCTTTGGTCGAAGTCTTTTGTTGTTCTTCCCCAATTGAGTAAGATTCGTATTCCTTGTGGAATCGAATGTCCATCCTATAAACAAGTCTGCTTTTCTAGCTTTCTTCAGGATGATGAGTGTTTTGGAAGTAAAAACCAATTCACGTTTCGGTCGATTTATCCTTCATTAACCCAGTAACCGGTTGTGGATAATCTTCCATGCGAGTATACTATCCACGTTCTGACGGTAATGGATAATATATCTCATGCGCTCTTTGGTTGAAGCCCTCTGTCCTTCCCCATTCGAGTAAGATTCACATTCCTTTTGTGGAGTAGAATGTCCATCCTGTAAGTCGATTTGCTTTTTAAGCCCTCCTTTCGGATGATGAGTGTTTTGTAAGTAAACCCCATTTCACGTCTTGGTCGGTCACCTATTATATACCCAGTAACCGATATCCCTGGTGTTCCTTCCTTTCTGCTCCCTATTATGACCTCGGTCCCCTGCGGAGTCAGATTTTCCTGAGTTGAAATATACCTTTTTAGGTCTTCCTCATATGATTTGGTTGATTGATATCTCTCACCCTTATACCGGTCTTAGATATTCATTCTTCCCGAGCGTGTTGTTCTTTCACCCAGTAACCGGTGTTCAGATCACATGTCTCTTTGAGCTTGTTACCCAGTAACCGGTAACACCTCATCCTGTTGTTTTCCCCTGGAAAGTCTTTTGGATTTCCCTAATGGAGTTTCTGTTGTGATTATCCTTTTGCTGTGGTGGCGAAACTCCCCAATACATGCATTTTTTCCGGCTGAGTTGTTTTGTCAGCTCTTTTCCCAGTCTGAGTCCGGATTTTCATCCGAAGTATCCTTTGTGGATAGTCTTGCTGTGTTGGCGTATTTCTCCAGCACATGCATATTTGAGTCAGCTTATGTCTTTCCATTGGATTTGTTTCCTTTGGAAATTTTTCCCCAGTTTGAGTCTTCACTCCCCAGTAAAGTTCTTTTTCCCCTAATTCTGAGTCGTGTCCTGCTCACGCATTTTTCTTTTCATTTTTTGTTATCCCCACAAGAGTCCAGTTAGAGTCTTTGTTCCATCAGTGAGTATATTACTCATATGGATTTTCGTTTTTCTCTTGATTTCTCTTCTTCTTTGTGGACCCTTATTCCCACAGATATTTTGTTTTGCATACATACATTTGCATCATGAGGTTTCTCAGGGACCAAAATTTGTCTCTTTGTTGTTATTTAAGCCCATTCTACCGCGTCGAGACAAAGATTTTAACCTTCATTTCTCCGGCTAGAATGATCTTAAATAGGGGCATCTGTAAGACCCCAATTTTGTCCCTAAGATCCCTCATGGCATCATATCATAGCAATTGCATAGCCTCAAGGATCTCTGAGCATCTTGCCTTCCTTTCCTTTGGGTTGGGCTCTCCTGTGAGTGATTTGAGATCACCAGGCATTGTTTTCATTATATATCATTTCTTTTCTTGTTTAATCATTAACCAAAAGCATCAAAAATATGTCATCTAACATTTGTTTTGCAGTCTAAGCAAGCACAGGTCAAAGCAATTCAAGGTTTTCCTTTGTACAAGAGGTGATGGTATTTTCTTGGCATAAGGACCACATGATTATTCTATTGAGCTTATATGAGCTATGGTTCCATTTTAAAACAAATTCCCCAAGGGGTTGAAGCTTAAATTCATCAGGCATTGCCTAGGTCATCTGAGGACCATCTGATCAAATGTAGTGTCAATTGAAGGCTTTGAGGTGTGGGAAATGATTTTAACATCCTCATTCATGTTCAAACAAGGCCCATTCATCATGTCAAACCTCTACTTTGAAGATTTTGAAGTCAAATCAAAAGTTTCCAAAAATGGAAAGTGACCTATAATTTCAAGTTTCCAAAAATGGCAAGTTTTTGGTCCACATTCAACTTGACTTTCCAACATCAAAGAAGCTTCAAATAAATTTTTGTCCAACATGAAAGTTGAAGATCTTTCCCTCCCATTTCCAAAAAGTCCAAGATCATGAGCATCTGATGAATGGTTGAGAAGATATGGCCAAATGATTGCAATATGTACATGGAACTTCAAAATGCCATAACTTTGCTCCAAAGCTCCAAATTGAGTGCCTCTTTTTGCATATTGCTTCTCATGACCTAAATTTTCCAAATCCATTATCACATTGCATTAAATTTAATCACATGAGCATATGCCCATGCATGTTCATTTTGGAGGGAAATTTGCAAATTCAAAATTGGTGCATCATATGAACAAGATACCATTGCCATTATGCTTATGAGATGATTTTAAGTGAATTTGAGCATCCATATGGTACTGTTCACGTCCAAATTTGCCATGCACCACACAATCTTCCATTTTTGGTCATGCACCTTATGTTCACTAATTACAATTAGTCTTTGCCTAATTAATTTTTCAGAGTGATTAACATGTCATATAAAGCCTTAATCCTAACAGAATTGTTCATAACATCACATTCTAGATCTCAAATTATTCTTTTCCCTCCATTTTTGCTCTCAATTGAAACTTCAAATTTTTCCACATAGCACCTGAATTTTATTGGATATTCGTGTTCTCTGATCATCATTGAGTGCAGATCAAGCTCTTGATTAAAGAATTCGAGCCAGAATCAAGCACATCAAGCTCAAGAACATGAAGATGGAAACTGCCATTTGAGCTAGATCCAAGCATTTCCAAGCTTCAATTCATACATCAAACTTCAAGTCATCATCTCAGGATTGGATCTGGACACGTGCAAGGCTTTGAATCTACAGTTTCTGTTGACTGCTCTTCAAGAGGTTAGGATTTCGAACCTCTTAATTCTCCATTTTATGCACATAATGTTGTAGATCCTTGACTGCTGAGCATCCTGATATAAATTTCATGAAAAATGGTGAAGAATTGCATGAGATATCTGGAATTGAAGTTTTGAATGCATAAATGTTTTCGTTCGATTTGCATGATCCATGGAGATTTTGGTCAAAATAATGTTGGATTCATGTTGTGTTTGATGAGAGCTTTCTAATGGTGTGCTTGTTTGTGAAATCTGGAAAAAAATTGTTGTGCGTTACTGTAGCACCACCGTCTTCATGAAGAAGACGGTGGAAACCACCGTTCCAGCCGCCGCGTGTGAATAGTGTGTGGTTTACTGGTTCAGCGCCTAGGTTTTACTGTAGATGCGCCTCTCACCCTCGCGTCTTCAGTTTGATTCCTCGCTATGGATGTTTTAATTTTCATTTGCATTTTCCCTGGCCAAGCAAAACGACTGTGTTTTGATTGATGCGCGCTTGAACCTCGCCTTCTTCTGTTCGATTCTGGCTGGTGTTGTTTTGGCTTGTATTATTTGTTTTGTTCAGCGCCTTTTGTGACCTAGAGGACGTGTGTTCAAGTCCTGCTACATGCATTTTCTCATTTCATTTTCAATTAACATTTCAACATGTTTTCACATTTTAATTCATTATTTTCATCCAATTTCCAAAAATCACTAAAAATAGAAAATGTGTCCAATTAAATCCAAACTTTTTTGCTACATGATCATGTGAATGTCTATTATTTTGTGGTGTTGATTTTCTGATTTTATCATTTCTGGATTTTTAATTGTGTTGGATTATTTGAACATGTATGCAAATGTACCATGCTTCATTTAATCTTTTGTGGAATGCTCAATAATTGTCCAATTGCCATGAAATTTAATATGCTGTTTCCCAACATGTTGCATGATTTGTGAGATTTTATTTGGCATTTTTAGCACATTCCTTCTCTGTTTTAGGCACATGGATGCATGGTGTGACAATGTGTGTCACACAATTTGATGTCATACTTGTTCATTTTCATTGACATGTCAATTGAGCTTTTCTGATCACAATTTTTGGCATGATGCTTGTATTTGACATGTTGTGTACACATAAAAATTTTCATGATTGTTTGATTCAATTCTGTTTTAATATGGAATTTTGAGTCTTGATGTCCAATTGTGTGCTTTGTAATTGCCTTTGCCATATCTTGCTCATGAGATGACTTTGCTTGATGATTTAGACTTGGTCCTTTTTAGGACATGTTCTTGCTTGATTAAAGATGCTTCATGTTGAATATTGGCTTCTGTTTTGACTTTTTTCTTTGCCTTTGACCCTAGTCTTTGCACTAGTGGTTTGTACTCACCATTTGTGTTTGTGTTTCAGGTATATGGTACTAATGGTTGATTTGCTCATTACTTGAGACACAAATTTGTTTTGTTCACTAACCTTGGTTGTGTTGTAGGTACCTTGAGTGATGCACTCATTTGATTGATTACATTTGAGGCTTACCTTGTGTATAATTGTTGGTTGAGTCTTATGTTGTCTGTTTTGTTTTTCTGAATGTGAATATTGACTGTCTAGTTTTTCATACAGGTACATTAGTAGCTTTAGCTCATTATCTGAGCTTTGCTTTGCTTATGGTTGGTATACCACTTAGGTAACTTCTCTAACTCCATGTAGTCTGGAAGCCCTGCCATCTTTTGGCAGGCACCTGTCTGAAGTCCTCCTTAAGAGGCAATGTCTGTGATTGTTTATATTTGTGCCATGTACTTCAAGTCCTCCTAAGTGAAGAGGCAATTGGCAGATAGAAGGGATTTGCAATCAATCCCCTGCTAATCGTTTGAGTCGTTCATTATGCTCACACTACGTGCTGAGGCTTTTGAACCTAACCCAAAATCTTGTATATAGAGTCAGTCATGTGGAGTAGAGTTCCTCATTCTGGACTCCCACACCTTCTTTGATTCAAGCTCACCCAGGCCAGGGTTAAGAGCTATGAGGTCTAACCCTCATTACCTTTCATCTGCTCACCCTGATGGTCAATGTCAGTGGTTAAGAGCCTCATTACCCATACATTTGGCTTATTTGTCGAAGTTGATATGACCCCTTGACTAAAGCCCGACTTGTTTGTCGAGGTTGATATGACCCCTTGACTAAAGCCCAACTTTGTCTGAGCCTCTTGATTGTGTATAGAGTGTGCTAATTGCTAATTGATTGCTTGTGTTTGCTTTTGCATACTGTTGTTGCATATTGCTTTTGCCTTTGTTATTTGCTTTGTTTGAGGAGTCAGATGTAAGACCATTGATTGGCTATCTGTTTCCCGTTTGCTCTTGGAGTTGGATATAAGACCATTTATTGGCACTCCATTTCCTATCTTGTTTCTTTTATGGAGTCAGGTATAAGACCATTGATTGGCCATCTGTTTCCTATTTTGTTTTTCTGTTGTGGAGTCAGATGTAAGACCATTGATTGGCTATCTGTTTCCTATTCTGTTTTGTGCTGTGGAGTTAGATGTAAGACCATTGATTGGATATTTGTTTCCTAGTTTGTTTTGTTCTTTGGAGTTGGATGTAAGACCATTGATTGGCATTCCATTTCCAGTTTTTGTTGTTTCTTTTATGAGACCTTGCTTATTGCTTTTGCTTTGTTGTTGCCTAATTCCAAAGGAACTTACTTGGATCATTTCTATGATCTTGAGAAAGCAACTCATGTTTGTGGCTTTGTCCCTTAACCCTCTACCCTTTTGTGCTCAACCTTGATCCATGTTTTCATCCTTAACCTAAACTAGAAAATTGTGCAAACATTTTGACTTGTTTTCAAAACTAGAAACCTAAGCCCTAGGCTTTTGATTTTCAAATCTCATTTCGTAATACTCATTCTGAATTGAATTCTAATTCATACTTTGATTATCTTTGTAAATACTTCTAATTGGTTAATTCAACCCACTCAATTGCTTTTGTGGCCCTTGTCCACTTCTTAATCAAGTTTTCATGCATTAGCCATAGATCTGAATTATCTTAGTGGTTGATGTAAACCTCACCTTTTGTCCTTAGTGATTGAATTGTAAGACTTCCATGCTTATTATAGGGTTAACCCCTCACTAGCATGTTGAAGTTATTCTCACATGGTGGACTTGTGTTTGTTCCGGTTGAGTTTTCTCCCGTGGATAATGAAAGACCTTAAGGCTTTTGTTTAAAATCAATCCACTCATCTGTTTTGAAATTTTTTACCCGAACTACGGGGTTTTGATCCTTATCTTTCATGAAAAGGTACGTAGGCAATGGGTTCATCCATCCAAACACAAAAAATGTAAATAAACTTGTACATTCTTCTCTCATCTCTTCAATCAATGTTTGCACATAAATATTTTCATAAACAATAACCAATGCAACAAGTTGTGAAAATGGATCCCTAGGAGTACCTAGGATGCATTGGGTGCCTAACACCTTCCCTTTGCATAACCAACCCCCTTACCCAGATCTCTGACCCCCTTTTACTAGTTTTGTTTGTAAAACTTTATAGGCTTTTGTTCGCTTTCTAGCCATTCCTTTGGATAAATAGAAGTGCGGTGGCGACTCGACTTTGTATGCTTTACCTTGGATCTAATCAATATTTCCAATGGTGCAAAAGAAGGGTCATATCTAAGGCCATTGAAAACGAAATTGCTGATGCAAAAGAGACAATCACTGTACACTAGTCACACATCACAACTTCGTTTCACTTATTTCTCATTTGAAACCTTCACAACTCATATTTCACAACTCAATTTTTATTTTTCACTATTTTTTATCCAAGCAAGCATTCATTTTTATTTTCTCGCTTTTTTTTTCTATTCTTTTCACATCGTATTTTCAAAACAATGTTTCTCTTTTCTATATTTTTCTTTTTCAATGCTTGCTCGGTTTTTCAAGAGTTGTGGTACTTACCGATTCTTATTTTCGTTCTCCCCAACTTATCTTTTACTCACCCTAAGTGGATGCTCTTGACTTTTTACAGCAAAAGAACAATTATAAAAAATTTCCGGGTTTCAAGAAAAAAGATTTTTGACATCTCGCTTTATTTCAAGCAGAGATTCAACTGTTTAAGCTCAAAGGGGTTAACGAATACTCTCTCTGCTCACGGGTAAGTTGTATTTGGAATTGGTTGTGCTCATAAGAAAACAAACGCCTTGATAATTTCTAATTTCTTCCACAAATTCACAATAATAAAAGACCAAGCATGAATCAAATGAATCAACAAAGTTTATTAGAATCCAGCATTTTAAGTGTACAATGGAGGTTTCCTCACAATTTGTGGTTCTAAGTCTTAGATGAAACATTCATTCAATTATGTTGCAAAAAGAACAATATTCAATTACGAAAAGAGTAAAGTTCTTAATGCATTCTAAAATTCTAACCGGAGGTAACCATGTACCTTAGCGTTATTCACTTGTTTATTTTTATCATTGCCATCCAAGCTCGGATGCACCTTCATTGGATACTTCTTTTGAGGAGCAACCAATCTAGAAGGTTTGACACTCAATCAACCAAAAATTTATTAAACAAAAGAAATTTAAATCAAACACACAAATTAAAAACATAAACAATAACTATTACTTTAAAATTTCAAAATGTGCGTGGGGGACAAAACACCCCAAAAGTATATAACCAAAACCAAAATACTACAAATCTGAAAATACAATAAAATAAAACAAAACATGAAAAATAAAACAAACTTAGCCCTCAAAGGACTCAGAATTCTCATCACTACCGGTCTCAGAACCGGAACCATCCTCATCATCATCATCATCGTCATCACCATCCTCAGCACCACCAGAAGTATCAGCACCAGAAGCACCCTCCCCCTCTCCGGAAATAAGCCTACCCACAGGCCAGCTAGCGTGCTGCAGAAACTGCTCACGCGTCATCATCGGATGCTCTCCGGAAGGGTCACGGACCTGCAACTGTAACAACTGCATAGAATCGTGAATATCAAGCATGGAGCGCTGAGTTGCCGCCATCCAATCCCAATTATAGTTGCAGACAGCCTGCTGGAAAGGATCGAAACCATGAGCAAAAACACCAGGACCATCAGTAGTCCCGGTATTACCAGCAGCTGTACTGGCTCTGAAATTCTTCGGTTTGCAATACTTGGCCACATATTTGTCATCGATGGCTGGAGGAATCCTCACTTGACTCCGGGAGGGTAGCTTCACCCTCGAATGTTGGCACAAAGCCATGATGAGACACGGAAAAGCAAGGGGACAGTTAACTCGTGCCCCCGACTTTAGCCCGCTCTCGACCACAGACTTCATCTCTAAAGCAATTATCCTCGCCACATCAATCTGAATATTCGTGAGAATGTAGTGAACCAAGTGTGCCACTGGGATCGGCACGGTTGAGGTGTGAGACTTGGGTTTAATATTTTTCAGAACCAACATTAGGATCAGCTGAGCCGTGGGAATCATGTCTTCCCTATGGTATCTCATCGGAACCTCAGATGGGTTCAACTCAACTGATTTCCCTTCAAATAGTAGGGCGGCAGAAATAGAGTCAGTATCCCGGTGAAGCCTCAAATCACGGTGGTAATCGTCCCTCTCATTTGTCCCCAGATGGAGCGGTTCACCCAGCACACGGTTGATTGCATCCCGATCGAAAGCAACCTGACGGCCAGACACTCTAGTCGTCCATGTGAACGGCTCGTCGTCGTTGGGTAGTGCGTTCGTGTAGAACTCACGCACTATCTCGATGTCATAGCTCTCGAGGGGAGATATCAACCAGTCCCACTTCTTGCTATGAATCAACCCAGCAAATGTACGGTAGTCGCCTTCAGGGTTGATGATAAATCTTTTCTCAGGAAGAATTTTTCTCTTTTCCAATGCCACATAGCGAGCGGCTTGCTTTGCTCAGACGAATTTGTCGGTGTCGAATTGGATAGACACGGTACGGGATGTGCTCCCGACCTTTCTCTTTTTAGAAGCGCTCGACCTGGATGCCATCTGCAAAGTCATAGACAAGAAACAACACAAAACCACAGAATAGATTAGAGAGCAAAACAGAAAAACCAACTACTGTCATGGTCGCTGCTGCTTTGCCTAGCGAAGCTTCGCTATAGGTTCGCTTAGCGAAGTGGCAGCGAATGCTCGCCACCGATTCGCCTAGCGAGGTGGTAGCGAATGCTTACGGGTTATGGGTTCTTCCTTGATAACAGTCCAATTTCAAGAAACCCTAAGTCTACTGGTACCCAATTAAGAAACTAAGTGATTAAACATTCAAGGCATCGTTCTACACATTCATGCAAATCTTAAGCCCACATGTAAAACCTATTGATACCCACTCTCCCAAATTCACCCTAAATGTGACATACTTCAGAAATTACAAATTGAAAGCATAAAGTAAATGAGATAGGGCAAACCTGATTTGAGAGATCGATTAAATTTGGAATGCTACGGTGGTTAGGGTTTGCAATGCAATGTTTGGGGTTTGTGTGAGATGGAATGTGAGAGTGTGATTGTGAGTGAGTGAGATTCTAACTATAATACTTAAAAATGGTTTTTGGGTCCAATGAGTGGCCTGCTGAAAATTAAATGGATTTCTGCCACGCAGCGCTCGCTACTGCCTCGCCTAGCGAGCAGCTAGCGAATCAACTCGCTACTGCCTTCGCCTAGCGAGCAGCTAGCGAGCATGACAACATTTTGTTTTTTCAAATTAGCATGTAAAGCACATTTCAGTAGGGTTCTTCAAGTTGAACACCAATACCAACACAACAAAAAACTGTAAATACTTACAATGTTGGGGTGCCTCCCAACGAGCGCTTGTTTAACGTCGGATAAGCTCGATGGTTCGATGCTCACAGAGGAGCATCCAAGGAAATAGCACAGCTCCCGTGATCCACAAGACCGCCGAGATAAACCTTCAAACGTTGGCCATTAACCGTCCAACTCTCCTTCTTGTCCAAGTCTTCAATGACAATAGCTCCATATTCTTTGACTTGTTTTACACGAAATGGCCCGGACCATTTAGATTTCAATTTTCTGGGGAATAGCTTCAACCTGGAATTGAACAATAGGACCAACTGTCCGGCACAAATTCCTTCTTTCGAAGCTTTTTATCATGATATTTTTTTTACCTTTTCTTTGTACAACCAACTCGAGTGATATGCGGCATTGCGCATCTCTTCCAACTCAAGCAGTTGCACTTTCCTTTTTTCACCGGCCAAATCCTTATCAAAGTTTAGAAATTTCAGAGCCCACAAAGCTTTGTGCTCCAATTCGACCGGCAAATGGCAAGTTTTACCAAACACCAATTGAAAAGGAGTTAGCCCAATTGGAGCTTTAAAAGCGGTACGGTATGCCAATAACGCTTCATCCAATTTTTGTGACCACTCTTTCTTCGAATTTGACACGGTTTTTTCAAGAATTCTCTTAATCTCACGATTAGAGACTTCGGCTTGACCATTAGCTTGTGGGTGATATGGAGTCGCCACTCTATGTGTTACACGATAATGTTTTAAAATGCTTTCTAACGGTGCATTACAAAAGTGTGACCCTCCGTCACTAATCAACACTCGGGGGGTTCCGAAACGGGAAAAGATGTTTTTCTTGAAAAAATTTATTACCGTTTTTGCATCCGCCCGAGGTGAGGCAATCGCCTCAACCCACTTAGAAACGTAATCAACCGCCACAAGCATATATTCGTTTCCATAAGATGGTGGGAGTGGTCCTACAAAATCGATACCCCAACAATCAAATACTTCAACCTCTTGGATATTTTGGAGAGGCATCTCGTCTCTCTTACCAATCCCACCACTTCTTTGGCAACTATCACAACTTTGCACATGGGCATGTGCGTCTTTGAAAATAGTAGGCCAATAAAATCCTGACTGAAGGACTTTAGTGACCGTTCTTACCCCATTATAGTGTCCGCCGTAAGGCGAGTTGTGACAGTGCCAGAGAATGCTTTGCGCCTCATCTCCGGTAACACACCTTCTCAAAAGGTTGTCACCACCCAACTTAAACAAGTATGGGTCATCCCATACGTAGTACTTGGCATCCGAGAGAAATTTCCTTTTTTGGTTCGAAGTTAGGTCGGGAGGCACCAAACCACTAGCCTTGTGGTTCGCAAAGTCCGCAAACCACGGCCTAACTTGAACTTTAAAAAGTTTTTCATCAGGAAACTCTTCTCGGATATCCTTCTCGGAGGCGGTAACCTCCACATTAACTAAGCGAGATAAATGATCCGCCACCAAATTTTCCTGTCATACCCCAAAATTTGCCCATTTATATTTCAAGACATTTTTCAAGGCATTCCGACTCATTTTCATGACACTGATCTTACGGGAACGAAGGCCCAGCTCGCGAATGACCCAAACTGACCTATTCGCTACACGCTCGCCTAATGATAACATGAAAGTGGTTTATTTGGAAGCACAAGTAAAAATGGAGGAGAAGAGGTGCAAAAAGGAGAGAAAACGAACCGAATAGCAAAGCCCAGCCCAAAGCGCAAGCCACAAATGCTGTGCTTGTGACGGACGTCACGGAGGGCGTGACGAGCGTCACGCAAAGCAGCCTTGTGACGGACGTCACACATGGTGTGACGAGCGTCACACCACTACCCTACTTTTTGGGCGCACGTAACGCCTCAGAGACTTGAAGAGACGTTGAGGAGTATTGGGCCCTATATCCACGCCATGAAATTAGCCACGTTGAAGAGCTCTTGGTAGCAAGTAGTTACTTAATGGTACCAATATAAATAGCCACAAGAAAACCTAAAGAAAGGGGGGGCTTTTTCCACATTTTTCCTTTGCCGTTTTCACTTTTGCATATTTTCTTTTCCAGCAGCTTAGGCATTGTTTTTCCTACGAGTTCTACACTATTTTTCTTGCAATTTCCTATTTCTTTTTCAGCATTTAGTTAGTTCTATTCACACGATAGTTTCTACAAAGGAAACTATTGTGTACCTTTTTACCGGATCCAACCTTACGTTAGGATCTAGTTTATTTTCTTCGCTTTAATTTGTTGTTTATTTGACGAATCCAAGGACAAATCCTGTCGGCTTGTGGCGGAGTGTTCAGGACTACTGTTTAACTTATTCCGAGTAACCCTAAAGGAAACCCGGAAGGAAAAGCCTACGGTAGCAAGGTCACTTCCGCTCAATTCGATCCGATCGGCCAATTCGAGGTTGCAATTCAATTGCCAACAGGTTTGCGTTACTATCACCGCTTTTTCCTAATGCACATGTGATATCATAATTGAATTCATAAATATATTTGAGGTTTTGCATGTGGACTTAAGTATGCCTGGATACCTTGAATTGTTGTAATGGATGCCGCTGTTTTTCGCTCTGTTTTGATCTTTGCCTATCTGACCTGTTTTATTATAACCATGCTTTGTTTACCTGATACTATTACTGCTCTGGTGCAACTCTTGATTGCACCCTGATTTGGTACTCTAATCCGTTTGCTGAATTTTGTAAAGGTTCACCTGTCCCAGGAAAGGATTGCTGTCTAGGTCTTCCACTTTATTTGTGGGATACCCTTGTGGAGATTCGCCCTAAATTACTTGATTAATTTTAATGTGCTAATTTTACTGTATTAATTTTAATGTATTAATTTTAATGTGGAGATTCATCCTAATTACCTAATTAACTTTAAAATATGGCCTTTAAATATGTGATCTTGGACCTCTCTTGTGCCTTACGATATTACGGTATTACGGTCATGTCCCGCGAATGTAGGGATACACTTAGCAAAGACCCTTCGATTAAATCATCATAAAATAAATCATGGTCCCTCGGATGTTGCCTTCGAAAATACGATTTTGTCCCTCGATGACCCTTCGGTGTAGCCTACGGTTAAATGATGATCGTCCCTTCGAATGCTAAGGTATCCTTACAAATGTTGCCTTCAATGACCAATCGATGACCCTACGATGACCCTTTAACATCCAAAGGGTAAAATTACTTACTTCTCAATAGTAAGGACAGTTTTACCCTCATAAGGATAGGAAACGTTCATAACGACCTTAGGAAGGTATAACTCTCAATTGCTGGATCATAACCTAAAACATTTTCCACCCCTCATACTTTACACTTTACAAATCCTAGAAAATCACCACTTGGTATACATTCATACTAGAATCATTACCGAGTTATATTTTTCTAAACCATTTTCAAAATCAAATGAGATAAATACTTTGTATACATTCATACGAGAATCATTACAAAGTTAAACTCTCTTTCAAACATTTTTTAAGCAATTCACCGACACTTTTCAGACAAAAATATAAGTGATCCAGTAATTAAGAGCCCATGGATAACCATGGATACAAAGGGTGCTAACACCTTCCCTTTGTATAATGTACCTCCCGAACCCAAAATCTATTAAGGTCTTTCCTGTTCTTTTCCACCTTTCCTTATTGGATAAAAGAAAAGTCGATGGCGACTCTTGCTATCCGCGACATTGCGATAAAAAGCAAAACACCCCGAGCCAGTTCACCGTATGACATTTCCGATCCTTTCTTGTCTTTGATTTCAACATCAAATTCTTGCTACAAGAGGATCCAACGGATGAGCCTTTGCTTCGAGTCCGGTTTGGTGAGCAAATATTTAATCGCCGAGTGGTCGGTATACACTACGACTTTGGACCCTATAAGATAAGACCTAAACTTTTCAAGCGCGTACACTATCGCAAGTAATTCTTTTTCAGTGGTGGCATAGTTAATTTGAGCCTCATTAAGAACTTTACTTGCGTAGTGTATCGCATGAAATTTTTTCTCTTTTCTTTGGCCTAATACCGCTCCGATTGCATAGTCGCTTGCATCACACATGAGCTCAAAATTTAAATTCCAATTTGGAGCGACTATAATTGGAGCGGTAACCAATTTTTCCTTTAAAATTTTGAAAGCTTGTAAACAATCATCAGTTAAAAGAAATACCTGGTCCTTAACTAGCAAATTACTCAAAGGCTTAGCTACCTTTGAGAAGTCTTTGATAAAGCGCCGATAGAAACCGGCATGCCCCAGAAAGCTTCGGATTCCCTTCACATTCACCGGAGGAGGTAACTTTTCAATCACTTCAACTTTAGCACGATCAACTTCAAGCCCTCTTGAAGAGACTTTATGGCCAAGCACTATCCCCTCGGTCACCATGAAGTGGCACTTCTCCCAATTAAGCACAAGATTGGTCTTCACACATCTTTCAAGAACCGTTTCCAAGTTTGCTAAGCATAGACTAAAGGACCCACCAAATACTGAGAAGTCATCCATAAAGACTTCCATTGTCTTCTTGATGAGGTCGGTAAAAATAGCTTGCACACATCTTTGGAAAGTTGTCGGTGCATTGCGCAACCCAAAGGGCATTTTACGGTATGCGAAAATTCCAAAAGGACATGTGAAAGCCGTCTTTTCATGAACGGTCGGGTCAACCGCAATTTGGTTATACCCGGAATAGCCATCTAAAAAACAATAGTATTGTTGCCCCAAAAGTATTTCTAGCATTTGATCCATGAACGGGAGTGGAAAGTGATCTTTTCGAGTTGCGATATTCAACCGCCTATAATCAATACACATACGCCACCCCGTTGCAACTTTTGTCGGGATCAATTCATCTTTTTCATTTTGAATCACGGTAATGCCACCTTTCTTCGGAACCACATGCACAAGACTAACCCATGGGCTATCCGAAATCGGGTAAATCATTCCCGCATCCAACAACTTAACAACCTCCTTTCTAACAACTTCGTTCATAGTAGGATTTAAGCGGCGTTGTGGTTGAGCTACCAGCTTAAAATCCTCTTCCATTAAGATCTTGTGCATGCAATAGGAAGGACTAATTCCTTTGAGATCGGAAAGAGTCCAACCCATGGCTTCTTGATTCTTTTTCAACACATTGATCAAACGGGCTTCTTCATTCTTTGTCAAAAGGTTGCTTATGATAACCGGCTTTTCTTCGGTCTCGTCAAGCAATGCATACTTCAAAGTAGAAGGTAACGTTTTCAATTCAATAGGCGATTTTTCTTCATTAACCTCCTTCTTCAATACTTCCTCCTCAACTTCCCACGGATGCAACTCTTCTAGACTATCAAGTTCCCTTAGGCATTCATCAGGAGCTTGCTCTTCTTCAACTGTGAAAACTTCAAAGGAGTTATCAAGAGCTAACTCCATAGGAGATATCTCATGAATATGCTTAGAAACCTCTTCGATCACATCAATGCGAAAGCTATCACTTCTATCCTTTGAATGCTTCATGGCTTTGAATAGATCAAAAGTAACTTCTTCATTTTGGACCCTTACCTTCATCAAACTGTCGTCAACGTCAATCATCATGCGTGCGGTTTTCATGAACGGTCGGCCAAGAATAAGCGGAGCATCGTCATCCTCTTCCATATCAATCACAATGAAGTCAACCGGGAAGAAAAATTTGTCAACTTTGACCAATACATCTTGGGCTAACCCATGAGGATGGGTAGTCGACTTATCGGCCAATTGCAAAGTCATCCGGATGGCCTTCATTTCAATGTTGCCAAGCCTCTTCACAATAGACAATGGTATTAGATTAATGCTTGACCCCAAATCAATTAGCCCTTTTCCGACATAGACATCACCAATTTTAACCGACAAAGTAACTCGTCCCGGGTCAACCTCTTTTTTCAGAAGCGTCCGTTGAATGATTGCACTACAACTCGCATCTAGGACAATGGTCTCCGGTTCCGTGTACCTCCGCTTTTTAGTAAGTATGTCTTTCATGAATTTTGCATACTCCGGCATTTGCTCCAATGCTTCGGCAAACGGAATGTTCACTTGAAGTTGTTTGAATATATCCATGAACCGGGCGTAATGCCGTTCATTCTCCCTCTTAGATGGAGCATGTGGATACGAAAGGTTTTGGATTGGAGTAGCGCTCACTACCTCCTTTCCTTTAGCAACTCTAGAACTCCCCGCTCTTTTCTTTTTCACTCCCTCCACCATCACAACATCATTCTTATTCTTTTCGACTTCCACACTTTCTTTATTTTCGACTTCACCATTCTTTTCATTCTTTTCAACTTCTTCCTCACTCCACTCCCCAACTTCACCATCAATGCTCTCCTCTATTATTTTCTCCTCATCATTTTTTTCTTCCTCTTTTTTTTCACTCTCATCTCTTTTTTTACTCTCACTAATCAACTCCCTTCCACTTCTCGTCGTTATCGCTTTACAATGCTCTTTTGGATTCGTTTGCGTGTTAGCCGAAAAAGATGGTCCGGGTTGTTGTTCCGCTAGTTGTTTAGCAAGTTGACCGACTTGAGTTTCGAGATTTTTGATTCCCGCATCATTGCTCTTTTGATTAGCCATTGACATTTGCATAAATTGTGTCAATGTCTCTTCTAACTTTGAAGTCACAACCGGCGGTTGTTGAGGTTGGTAAGGATTTTGGGGAGGGTTTTGACAGCTAGAAGAACCACCCCCATAACCTTGGTTATGGTAGTAGTTAGCCCTTGGTTGGAACCCTTGATTCCCTTGAAAGTGTTGTTGTTGATTTTGGGGATGTGGTTGATACGGTTGTTGTTGTTGCTGCCTCGGTTGGTAGTCTCGTTGGTTCGCCATGTAATTCACTTCTTCAAACCCAGGAGGTGGACAAAATCCGGTGTCATGATCACCTTTGCAAAGCTCACAACAAGCTATTTGTTTAGCTTTTGAAGGTTCTCTCAACTCTTTTATTTGTTGAGTTAAGAGTTCAACTTGTTGAGAAATGAGTTTATTTTGAGCAAGAATAGCATCATTCGTTCCAAGTTCAAGCACTCCCGGTTTCTTCAAGGTGTTGCCTCTACTTTGACTTTGGAGGTCATTTAGAGCCATATGGTTAATGATATCTGTAGCTTTTTCGGCGCTTTTAGACAACAAAGAACCACCCTAGGTAGCATCCAATAAAGTCTTGCAATTCGGTTGAAGGCCATTCTTGAAAATGTGGATTTGCATCAATTCGTCAAAACCATGTCCTTTGCACTTGCGAAGCATGGATTTAAATCTCTCCCATGCCTCATTCAATGATTCGTTGTTTCCTTGCGAAAACACGGAGATAGCCGTTTTGGATTCCATGAACCGGTTGTGGGAGAAAAATCTTTCAATGAACTTCTCTTCCAACACGTTCCAATCCGTCATGACTGCAGGTGTTTGATCCAAGTACCAATCTTTGGCTTTGCCGAGCAAAGCATGAGGAAAAAGTCTTTTGAACAACGGTAGCTCTTGAGCTTGATCAACTCCGGCCGCCAATGCTATCTCGTAAAATTTGGTGAGAAAAGCAAAGGGATCTTCATGGTCCATTCCGGTGAATGGACTTCCATATAGCAAGTTAAGAGTTCCCGTCTTCATCTCGGCTTGCCTTCCCGTGTGGTTGGCAAACAGAGCTGTATTCCTTGGACTATTGACACATGGTGTGGAAATGGGCGGTGGTTGTGGTGGTTGATCCATGATAGGTGTGAAAGGTGGTGGATATGTTGTAGAAGAACTTTCTCCTTGTTCTTGTCGTTGTCTAGCTTGTTTCCTCCTTCGTCTCGTTCTGCTATTCAGTCTCCTTGCGGTTCTTTC
This sequence comes from Lathyrus oleraceus, assembly GCF_024323335.1. NCBI lineage: Eukaryota > Viridiplantae > Streptophyta > Magnoliopsida > Fabales > Fabaceae > Lathyrus > Lathyrus oleraceus. The sequence continues at coordinate 149,542,250 of NC_066582.1, read as the reverse complement.
GATCTCGGGATCAAAAAGAAGTTGGTCCTCAGGAACCTGCCCTCGCATAAAATGAAAGCTACACACTAAACCAAACAAATTAACAAGCACAAGTCAAAAATTAAAAAGTTAAAAATCTAGCAACTATTGCGATGCTCGCAATATCAATTCACAATCCCCGGTAACGGCGCCATTTTGTTGGTGATAGGGTTAGAGTGTCGGGTTTTTGTTATCGTCTCCACAGGGATTGTGAGATATCGCCGCCTTTCGACAGTTGTTTAATTCTTAACTCGTAGTAACAAGGGGGGTTTTGGTTTTAGTCACGGTAGCTTGCATAAAAGTGTAAGAAAATGCGGTAAAAGTTTTGGTTTTTCTATTTGAGAAATATTGTCAAAGTTAGGGTTCGAGGATCACTTTGCATGTATATGTTCGATCAACAAAACTCATAAACTCCTTTAGATGATAAACTATTTCACAAAGTCCTCCCAATGCGTTTATCTCTAACACACATTATGGGTTTTCCCATTTTGATCCATTGTTGATCTCTCACACAATCTATCAAAATGACAACTTTTTGGTTCAACTTTATGGTGAACAAAATCATTCATTACTATCTCTAGCTAACAAACAAGATTGGATGAAAACCTAGGTAAAGAGTTGGAAAACATCTCTCGATCATAAACCAACACAAAGAGTTATCAATAAAACAAAGTTTTCACCATATATTCATCATTAAAGAGTTTACACATGAAGATCATCCCATATACACACAAAGCTTATGATCATCTACATCTAACCTTGACAAAATGAAGGACTTAGCTACTCATTTTCATGGTAGCTTGGTCAACAAGTTTCGGTTGAAGGTTGATCAACATCCGAGTCAAAGATCGAGATTGGATGGGAATCCAACTTCTTTTTGTGGAATATTGCTAAAAGATAAAGAAAAATGAAGAAAATGTGTTTCTCGGTTACAAGAAATGATCCCAAGACAATGCAGAAAATATCTAAGTCTAAAGTCCCCCTTTACAAAAAGTAGCCCCTGCTACTTATAGTATTGCTGTCTGAGCTGTCATGCTCAGCAGAATGGTTCGCCTATCGAGCCCCAAAATAGGCCACCTGAGGCACCTGCGCCCAGAGAAATATCTAAGTCCAAATTGCACGTTCGCTAGGCGAAGCCCATGCTTCCTCCTTTGCTCCAGCGAGTTTAGATGGTTTTGCTACTGGAATTGCTCGCTGGGAGCTCGCTAGTGGCTCGCCTAGCGAGCAAGTGCTAGCTGTGGTTTTGGAGTGTTCGCTACTACCTTCGCCACAGCGAGTTTGCTGAGTTTGCTACTGTAAAATTCTGGGGATGTTCGCTGGAAGCTCGCTGGGTGCTCGCCTAGTGAGTGCTTCGCTACAACACTCGCCTAGCGAGCATGCTGATGAATGCTTCCTTTCTTGGTCCCTTTGCCATCATTCATGTGCCTTTGTTTTCTATTCTTTCATGCCTAATTTCTGCACAATAACACAAAAATTAAAGGTACCAATATCATTTAACATTGTATTGCAAATCATCAAAGGCAAAGGCGGTTTCGAACATTTTAACGACAAAAAGGAGTGAAAGATGCCCACATTAGATAGCTCAAATAAGCACTTTTGGGCATCTAACAGATGGCAAATGCTTTGTCTACTTTGTATTCTATGTATAAAGTAAATCATTGAAATGACACGCTCAATATCAGAATTGTGCGCCTTGATAGGCCTACTCATGTGTTTGTAGTAGAAGAAGTCACAAATGATAAACCTTGGTGTCATGATATCAAGTATTTTCTCCAAAGTCAAGGGTACCCGCTTGGTGCATCCAACAAAGATAAAGAAGACTTTGAGAAGACTGGCTGGTAATTTCTTTCTGAATGAAGATCTGTTATATAAGAGAAACGTTGACATAGTTTTGCTCAGATGCATGGATAGGCACGAAGCAGACATGTTAATGCAAGAAGTTCACGAAGGATCCTTTGGTACTCATGCCAATGGACATGCAATGGCTAAAAAGATATTAATGGCAAATTACTATTTGATGAAAATGGAATCTGATTGTTGTAAATATGTGAAGAAGTGCCATAAATGTCAGATTTATGCTGATAAGATTCATGTGCCTCTGGCGTTTCTCAATATTATTTCATCCCCGTGGCCTTTCTCTATGTGGGGAATTGACATGATTGTTATGATTGAACCTAAAGCTTCGAACGAATATCATTTCATTCTAGTAGATATTCATTACTTCACCAAATGGGTTGAAGCAACATCTTACACTAATGTGACTAAGCATGTTGTGGTTAGATTTATCAAGAATCAAATTATTTGCCGATATGGTGTTCCAAGTAAGGTTATCACTGATAACAGATCAAACTTGAACAATAAGATGATGAAAGAGCTTTGTGACTACTTCAAGATTGAACATCATAACTCTTCTCCTTACAAGCCTAAGATGAATGGGGTTGTTGAAGTTGAAAATAAGAATATTAAGAAGATTATTCAGAAGATGGTTGTGACATATAAGGATTGGCATGAAAGGCTCCCTTTTGCTTTGCATGGGTATCATACATATGTCTGCACTTCAATAAGGGAAACCCATTTCTGTCTTGTGGATGACATAGAAGTAGTGCTCCCCGTAGAGGTTGAGATCCCAACAATGCGAGTCTTTGATGGAAGCCAAATTGTCTGAGGCTGAATGGTGCCAAAGCAAATATGATCAGTTGAATTTGATTGAAGTGAAGAGGATGACAACTTTGTGTCACGGCCAATTATATCAAAAGAGAATGAAGAAATCATTTTACAATAAGGTTCAACCTCGCGTACTCAGAGAGGCAACCTCGTGCTTAAGAAGATCTTGTCTTTCAACACTGATTCTAAGGGAAAATTGACTCCTAATCACGAAGGCTTATATGTTGTTAAGAGAGCCTTCTTTGACAATGCAATGACTCTTACGACTATGGATGGTGAGGAGCTCCCTCATCCTGTGAATGCCAATGCAGTCAAGAAATACTTCACCAAGAAAAATAAAAAAAAACAATTCGCTAAGTTGAAAACCCGAAAGGGCGGCCTAGGAAAAAATGAGCGTCCCGGTGGATTGAAAATCTGAAAGGTCGGTCCAGGAAAAAATTAGAGACATAAACAGGAAATAATCATCCCGATAGATTGAACCTGAAAGGGAAATCTAGACAAAAGTTAGGGATTATGTCATGTAACTGCGTCAGGCCAGACTTGATCATTTGAAACAAGTGTCTATCAAAGATTCTCATTCATTCATCCTCGACCGAAGTTTTGATCATAACATAATTCAAAGTTGTCAGGGAGAATAGTGGTCATTGTATTTCAATGTAGGCTTTTCCATGTATTTACCATTTTTCAACTTTGTAATGATCGATGGAGTCACGTCATTTGCGGGCTACCATTCTATCAATAAAATTTGAGCCTTTTTCCCATTTGTTTGTTGTTCTTATCGTGTTTCAGTTTACAAAATTTCATTTTATTTTTTATAATAGTTTTTGAAACAAAAGATATATAAACAATCATGCTTTTGAACTTTAGAAAAATACATTTTTCCTCGATTTGTGAAAAAAAGAGGAATGTTAATAGCAATCTCAAGGACAGTAAAATCTTGAAGAGCGAAGCTCAGTGTTCTCTTAAGACAAGATTTTCCTTGTGAATGTATTCAAGATCATCAGTTTCCCCAACATGAGATTGCAAGAACAGTAGAATCTCCAGTGAAGTTTCCAACAGGTCTCAATAAGCAGAGTTTGTTCGGATGTTTCTTATTACCAATAAAACTTCCTCTCCCTCGGAACGAAGTTCACACTTTTAGAAGATTAAACTTTGGGACTCCAAGCAATTTCTTCTCCCATAAGGATTTTAGCCTTGTATCAGGATTTATCTCTTTTGTTGGCTTATGATCCTTGTAGGGTTCTCTTCAGCTGAATCCCTAACAAGATCTCCGGTAGCATCTCCATCTTGTTGAGATTAGCCGAGTATCCGATTGTACTGTGTTATCGGTATAACATTTTGTTCCTTTTTGGTCAGCATATTCATACACATGTTCATACGCATATGCATAGCATCATGTTTATTTGAGCATCTTGCATTTCCCGCTCTCTGGTATTTTTTTCTCCCCATAGAGTGTGTGCGTCCTCTCTCCGATAGAGTGTCGACTTTAAGCAGAGAGTGTTTATCCTTTCTAATTCCCCATGAAGTTTGATCCTCGTGGAAGGTTTTGTTTTAGTTTTTCTTTCCAATTCATTATCTGGATGAAATTAATCCCTAATTGAGTTTATTTCCTCATTAGATTGAGTCTTCTTTGACCGTCTCTCCAGTTTATCCCTGGGTAGAACTTTGGTCCCTTTGAGCTTATTACCTTTGTTAAGCTATCACTCAACTGATAGTAGGTAATATTCCTCTTTACCTTCGGTTGATTACCTTTGTTAAGCTATCACTTGACTGGTAGTTGGTAATCACTTCCTTTGGCTTATTACCTTTGTTAAGCTATCACTCGGCTGATAGTAAGTAATAGTCATCTTTACCTTCAGTTGGTTACCTTTGTTAAGATATCACTTGACTGGTAGCTGATAATCATTCCTCTTGGCTTATTACCTTTGTTAAGCTATAACTCGGTTGATAGTAAGTAATATTCCTCTTTACATTCGGTTGGTTACCTTTGTTAAGCTATCACTTGATTGGTAGTTGGTAATCATTCCTTTGGTCTTATTACCTTTGTTAAGATATCACTTGGCTGGTAGTTGGTAATCTGTACCTTGAGCTTATTACCTTTGTTAAGCTATCACTTGGCTGATAGTTAGGTAATTTTTCCCTTTAGTGGAGTTGAGCATCCCTCTTGATTGATCTTTTCCCCGGAGGAGTCTTGTCTTGATAAATCTTCCCCATTGAGCCTTTGGTTCGTTTATTTTCTAATTATGCATTGGTTTTTTTCCAATACAATAGTTATTTTTGAGCTGAGTGGTTCCCCTATGGAACTTTACTTGTCCCCAGCTGGGTCCTGTTTTCTCCAGCAATTCTTTGTCTCTAGTGGCTCTATGTTCCCCATAGAGATCCTCGTCTCCATTCATATCATTCATAAGCATTTTTTTACAATATCTTAGGGCCAAAAATTGGGTTTTCTGTATTTAAGTATCATCAATCTCGTCGAGATGAAGATCTCACCCATCATATCTCTGAATTGAAGAAACTTAAATAGGGGCATTTTTCATACCCTAATTTTTAATCCTAAGATCCCACATATCATTTGCATCCTTGCATAGGTCACATCTTGGTCCTCTCCCTCTTATCTTTGGGTTTGTCCCTTGCAGGGATCATCAAGCACTTGTTTATCGGTGTTTTACTTTTGTGTTTATATCTTCATTGCTCATATAACCACTAATCAAAATAGCAAATATATGTCTTCTTTTCTTTAAGTTTATTGTGCAAGGTAGAGTTTCCTATCAAGAACATCAAGCATATTTCCTAAGTTAGGGTTTGTGTTGATTCCTCAAATCAAAGTATGGTCAACCATTCATTCTCAAGGACTATCTCTCCAGGCATGATCTCAAAGGTCCTCAAGCATATTGCAATCTCATTTTGATCAAGAATAGTTTTTTTTGTTTATTCCTCAAGAAAGATCAAAGGTTCATGTGTTTATTTCCATGCCTTCTTCAACAAGTTACCTCAAACTTTGAGTAATTCAATCAATATACATTCAAGGACACATTATTTTGAGATCATATGACCATCCATGTACTTTTAAATGCAAGGAAAATCCAAGTGCACAAGTTTACTCCAAGAGGTTTAACCAAAAAGTCAACATTTGAAGTCAAAGTTCCAAGGATCACAACTTCTTCAATTCTCAACATTTTTGAATGCTTCATTTTTTTCATAAGACTCTTCTCATTATCCACTACAACTTCTCTTTACATGACAAGAGCCAATTATACTTGTAGGATCACCAAACATTTGAAGATATTATAGGTCATTTTGGACTTAGTGAAATTTGACCTATTTTCAAGTGACTTTTTATCAAATTTCAAGGATTACAACTTCTTAAATTTTCAACATTTGAGGCTGATTCGTTTTGCACAATATCATTTGTGATGCCTTCTACAAGTTTTCTTCAAGGATCAAATTCAAATTATGCTTGGAAGACCATGGATTTCTTGGAGACATTACATGTCATTTTCAGCCATTTGGGACTTAGATTTATTCTAAGCTACATTACCAGATTTTTGTGCGAATTTCAACATGATATAACTTTGTGCTCAAGAATCCAAATGCAACCTTTCTTTGCATATTGTAATCTTTGTTATGATGTCAACACATATAAAAAATAATGGGATAAAAAAACCTCCCGAGCAAGATGCCCCATTGAGCTGAACATGGTGACTTGGAACTGAAGAAATCACCATGGTCCGAATTTGAACTTCACTAATTCTCAATTACAAGCTTAATTATGACGCGTTTTGAACCTAAACATGTTTAACCAAGTCTCTAGAAGTTAATTGACCTTTGAAACACATTATTTGACCGAGTTTTGATGGATTGGAAGTCACACTTTACTCACTTCATGATCAAATTCGTTTTGCACAAATTAAGTTTGATTCCACACGTATTTGGATCAAAACACATTCTCTACTTTATGCTTTATTTTTAGCATCTCATATCATATTATTTATGCTTATGTTATTTGTTCTTTGTCCATTTTGACTTTTATTATTTTTATACTAATAACGATAATGAAGTAACATTATTGTAATATTAATAAAATAAAATGTTAATATTTTATAAATTGAATTTGAAAAATAATACTTCTATTTCAATGTAAAAGAAAATAATAGTCGAGTAATTAATGAGAAGAGTAAACATAATATAAAGTTTATTTATTATTTTTAACAAATTTATTAAATAATATTTAATTCGATTTTCAATAATGACACAATTTCTTCACTATTATTACTCCATTACTTGTAATAGTAATAAGTATAGTCACATAATATACATTTTTACACTAATGAATAGTAATTTCTATCCTATGAAACCGTTTATTAATACAACTTTTTTTTTTCATGCACAACTAAGGATAATCTTCGGATTCTACAAAGTATATTATTCATTTTGTTACTTTTCAAACATAATTATAAAACAAAACATGAACATGTCTCTTAATTTTCTTTAGTTCAATTTACTAATATCATTTTTTATCTATAGACATCAATCATATTCTAAAAGTTTATTTCTTCAGGAATTCAATTAAAAATCTCTATAAAAAATTAATGAAAATTGCATTTTTTTATAATCCTAAAAAGAATTATTGATATTAAATTATTAGTTCTTCAACAACTATATGATCTAAACAATTATTATTTGAGAAATTCAATAAAGATGATTTAATATTCAGTATTACGAAAAATGCCCTTTCGTTACAGATAAAAAAAAAAGATATCTATACTATTGATCAACTATGTGATTTTTTTTTTTAAATATTCAATTTTTTAAAAAAAATTCCAAAAATACCATATTTTTCAAAAAAATTATAAAAATGACCAATTTTTGTCCTAAATTGGCCTTAGGCGCCACCCTAGTTGGCGCCTACCCTTAAGGGTAGGGCAAGTCGCCACTAGGAGTGGCGCCTACCTTGTTTTTTTTTTGTTTTTTTATTTTTATTTATTTTATTTTTAATAATTTTTTTTAATTTTTTTTTAAATCTTTTTTTAGTTATTTTAAATTTATTAATTTATATTTATTATAAATTATATTAATTTATATTAATACATATATATAAATAATATTATTTACAAGATATATATATATATATATATATATATATATATATATATATTTATATATATATATATATATATATATATATATATTAATTTAATTTATAAATAATTAATATTATTTATAAATTTTTGGAAGAATTAAGGTTAATCATATTAAGGTTAATTAATCAATTATAATTAGGGTTTATTGATCGGTTATAATTAGAGTTTGGTAGTTATGACCTAATTCAAACCCTAATTCCCCATATGACTAATTAATCAAGTGCGACACTAATTAGGGTTAAGTAGATTGGTGTACAACCTAGATCTTTTCCTATAAATAAAGTGTTATTTCATTGCATTTTCTTCACCACTATTTCCTATCACTTTCTCTATCAAGTTGAGTTCATGGCATCCCCAAGACCGTCGTCATGGCAGCGAACATCATCAAGGCGGCCGGATCCTGAACTAGTAATCTTAAAAAGGGATGGGCATGTTATTTTCTCGCCTGTGAAACCCCCAATGGAGATGAAATTTTGGAACATCCGTTCGTTGGACCAACTAAAAAGGTCCTTGATGTCTTGGTTAGAGGGAGATTACGAACCTGGTGAAGTCATCAGAAGGATTCAGAGGCTTAGAAGAAGTATCTCATTTGAAACTGGAGAAAAGGTATGTTCGTGGGTTGAAGTTGAAAGCGACATTGATTGCATCCAAATGATGCATAGATCAGACGACATAGTGTTAACTGTTGTAATTTCTTAGATTTTAATGGTTGTTTGTCATGTTGTTGTTGTATTTGTTATAAAACCTGACTGAGTTATTTTCAGAAAAAAAAGGTTGTTGATAAAATTTTTGGGACACGGGTTGTCTTAGTTTGGACTCAATCTTTTTTTTCAGATAAGAGAAGTCAGCTCCTCTATTTAGACAAAAACGAGTGCATTCGGTGTTTCTAAATAGGAAGTCAGACATATCACATTCATAAGTCTCACCATTGACGTGAGCTTTGATTTTGTATTGTGATGAAGATGCCATGTTATGTGAAGGTTTTGTGAAGATATTGTGAAGATATATGTGAAGATATTGTGAAGATATATGTGAAGATATTTTGAAGATTGCTGTGAAGATATTGTGAATACCTTTGTGAAAATGTGTGTGAATATTTATACTACCACCAAGTCTGCAAGGTTCCCACACATCTTTGCATGCATGTCTTCAACCAAGCTTTCCCCAAGAGTAACGCATGCAAAACTTGGACACGTGTAAAGCATGCAATAATTTGGGTTGGAGCAACGCATGCAAAGTTTGTTGAGAATCTTGCAGGCTAGGTGGAGCTGCATGCATGTAATAATTTTGACACGTCTACTGCATGCATCAGTAGGTCAGGATAAGACATGAACTCGCCACTCTAGGTGGCGAATACATTAAGGTCTTGTCTTGTCTGAGAATCTTGCAGGCTAGGTGGAGCTGCATGCATGTAATCCATCAAATATATTCACCACCAAGTCTGCAAGATTTTCACGCATGCCTTACACGTGTCACACCTTTGCATGCAACACTACCACCAAGTCTGCACCTAGCCTGCAAGATTCTCACGCATGCCTTTTCAAATATGTTGTCTCGGCTTTAGCTTTGCTTGCACCAACATTAGCTTCGTCTACATGTGCAAATTGAAAGTGAATAACTCCATAGCGAAAAGTTAAACTTCTTGAACTTCCAATACTGAAATAAAATTGGAAGCCATAACAAGTGAATAAAATAAAACATCTACTTAACAACTTGTGACCCAGAGGAGCAGGATACAATGTTATTCAAAAGCTAAACTATCTCTTTTTTCCATTATGTGTTTAAAATAATACTCTATCTTATTTAAGCTTATTTATTTATTTTAAACAACCTGATTAACTAAATTGAATTAAAAACCAATTTAAACTTTCTAAAACTGTTGTACTAAAATAATATTCAAAGCAAGATTCTCACGCATGCCTATCCATCAAGTGCCTTCACCACCTAGTCTGCAAGATTCCCGCGCATGCCTTACACGTGTCGCATCTTTGCATGAAACACTAACACCAAGCCTTCCCCTAGACAAGACAAGTGTTACCTACTCTGTACCAATGCATGCCAACCTATCCACCTAGCCTGCACCTAGTCTGCAAGATTCTCACGCATGCCTATCCATCAAGTGCCTTCACCACCTAGTCTGCAAGATTCCCGCGCATGCCTTACACGTCTCGCAGCTTTGCATGCAACACTAACACCAAGCCTTCCTCTAGACAAGACAAGTGTTACCTACTCTGTACCAATGCATGCCAACCTATCCACCTAGCCTGCACCTAGTCTGCAAGATTCTCACGCATGCCTATCCATCAAGTGCCTTCACCACCTAGTCTGCAAGATTCCCGCGCATGCCTTACACGTGTCGCAACTTTGCATGCAACACTACCACCAAGCCTGCACCAAGACAAGACAAGTGCAACCTAATCTGTACCAATGCATGTCAACCTGTCCACCTAGCCTGCACCTAGCCTGAACCTAGTCTGCAAGATTCCCACGCATGCCTATCCATCAAGTGCCTTCACCACCTAGTCTGCAAGATTCCCGCGCATGCCTTACACGTGTCGCATCTTTGCATGCAACACTAACACCAAGCCTTCCCCTAGACAAGACAAGTGCTACCTACTCTGTACCAATGCATGCCAACCTATCCACCTAGCCTGCACCTAGTCTGCAAGATTCCCACGCATGCCTTACACGTGTCACATCTTTGCATCATCAGGTTCCACCAAGCCTTCCCCTAATGTGTACCAATGCATGTCAAGCTATCCACCTAGCCTGCAAGATTGTCGTATAAATAGAAGGTCATTCTTGTAAGTTTTCATCAACCACTAACACTTTTATTCAGAGAACTCCGGCGAAACTTCTCATCCATCAAGCTTCGTTCTACATTGCAATCATGTCTCTTCTTACCATGGGCCAAGAACACAGAGGGACTAGGGCAAACATTGCCTCATTCGTAAGTTTTTCTTGAACATTGCCTCTTTCTTATGTTTGCAATTTATTTTTTAAAAGTCCAATCTAATGTTTGTTTATATTGTTTGTTTTTAAAGGATCCCGAGAAATTTCGTCAACGTTCACACCCTATGCCTTATCCAGACCCATGGTGCGTACCTTATATAGAGCGGCGGGGTTCGGTCATGTTATGCATGTCGTAAATGCCACAATTGATGTCAAATTTATTCTTGCTTTGTGTGAACGTTGGAGACCAGAGACACACACTTTTCACCTACCAATCAGTGAATGTACCGTCACACTAGAGGACGTGTACATGCTTTTGGGTCTTCGAATAGATGGTAAGCCTGTGACTGGAAATGTTCAATAGCCCAACGAAATATGTGTTCAAATGTTGGGCGTAGATCTGGTCGAGGGTGAGGGATCTGCAAAAGCAAGGGGCCAGGGTATTAAACTTCCGAGCCTCCAATTCTACCACGACTCCATAACTTTGACTGAGGATTCGTCCGAAGAAGAAAAAATCATAAAAACCAGGGTTTACATTATGTTATTGTTTGGGAACTTGCTATTTCCCGAAGGCATGGGAAATAGCATAAAGTTTATGTACTTGAGTTTGCTCGAGGACATTGATAGAATAAGCACGTATAGTTGGGGTTCTGCTGTATTGGCTTTCCTATATAGCTCTTTGTGTAAAAATGCACAAAATGACCACTGTACATTTTCCGGATGTGCTTTTTTGCTCCAAACATGGGGGTGGTGGAGATTGCCGAGGCTAGCCCCAGAAAATCCTAACGTCTACTCCTTCCCATACGCAACTAGGTAAATTTATGATGTTATTTCATTTTGTATATTTATTCTATAAATATTTGTAAATAATATTATTTATCTTTTTTTGTTTAGGTTCATTACAACCGGACTAGATTACAGTCTTACCCCAAAAAATAAAATAATATTTTATCGTCAACTCTTGGATCGCCTTCGAGCACAAGATGTATTACCACTAAATCGCTCATCTTCTAACTGATTTATTAATATCAAGCATTCTCAATAAATAACATATTTACTTTTTTCTTTGCAGTTTATTTGGAGGCCATATTTGGGATTGGAACATCAACCCAACCCCGAAGATGCAGCTGTTTGGACAGCAAAAACGGCTATAATGCGGTTCACCACTGTGGAGATGCACCAAAGTGACCGTGTCAAACTGCAATTCGGAATGCATCAAGAAATCCCAGGCCCCCCAATGTCTTTGGAACCTTGGCATCTTAAAAAAGTCAGCCACCAGTGGTATGCCCAAAATTGGAAGGAATTTGCAAAGGAGTTCCGTAAAATGTGGAAAGACCGTGCCTATTATGTTCTACAATTTCCGGTGGTGCCCAACGAAATGAAGTCGACAAGGGAATATGTGGATTGGTATAGAGCAAATACAAATCCAGAAATGATTGTGTCTGACCCGTTCTATTTGGACGATCCCCGGATGCAACAACCATATTTCCAACAACAACAACCACCACAATATTCCCAACAACAACAACCACCACAGTATTACCAACAATAACAACCACCACCATATTACCAACAACAACCACCACCACCTTATTACCAACAACAACCACCACCATTGTATTATCAACAACAACCACCACAACACATGTCCACCCCCCAACCAAATCAACACTACATACCACAAACTCAACCCCAATACCATGAAGATTACCAACACCAACCTCAATATTCCCACCACCATCAACAGTCCCAACACCTACCACAATATCAATCCCCCCACATCCACCAATCCCAACACTTCCATCACGACGATGTCCCGAGCTCTTCCAGTCCTCCACTTAGCCCCGACACGGGTATACAAGAGGATTACCAACAAGACTACTACACACCACAACAAACATTGTTCTTTAGTCAATCCGATTCAACCCTCAACTACCAAAGGCCACATTTCGAGGGCGCACCCAATAGGAGTCAGTTTGTCCCACCAAGACAAAGCTTTGAGGGCGCAAAGGGCACCCGTCTTTCCTACAGCATTGAAGGGACTTCGACCCAACCACAACGACAAACGGCAAGGGGACGTGTTAGGACTAGGGGTGGTAATAGGGAAGCACCACCACCACGTGAACCGTCTAGGCGAGTAGTTAGACCTCCCCCGTGCGGATTGTACCAGAGACCGCATCATATGTGATAAATCCCAAATTAATAATGCATTTTAATCATATCTTTATAATATTTGTCTTCTGTATTATTTTAATAAAAATATTTTGTGTTTATTATCTTTATATCTTTATCTTTAAAGATATTGTGTATCATATCTTTATATATATATATATATATATATATATATATATATATATATATATATATATATATATATATATATATTAATTTACCTGTATATAAATATTTATTTACATGTATATAAATTATATTTTTTCCCAAAAATTTATAAATAATATTAATTATTTATAAATTAAATTAATATATATATATAAATTAATATATATATATATATATATATATATATATATATCTTGTAAATAATATTATTTATATATATGTATTAATATAAATTAATATAATTTATAATAAATATAAATTAATAAATTAAAAATAACTAAAAAAAGATTTAAAAAAAAATTAAAAAAAATTATTAAAAAAAAAAAAAAAAAAAAAACAAGGTAGGCGCCACTCCTAGTGGCGACTTGCCCTACCCTTAAGGGTAGGCGCCTAAGACCAATTTAGGGCAAAAATTGACCATTTTTGTAATTTTTTTGAAAAATAGGGTACTTTTGAATTTTTTTTAAAAAAATTGGATATTTAAAAAAAATGTGGTAGTATGTGTCAACTTTATTCCACGGGTTGATAATTATAGTAAAAACTAAGTAGCTTATTACATATCACTACGATTGTAAAAAACGACAGTAGTAAAAGGTAGAGAGGTTCTGAGTTCGATATACAGTGCCTACATAGTTACACTAATAAGTGTTTCACATGCTTTTTTCAACCCATTATCGACATCTCACTCTTTGACGGTTACAATTTTATTTAATGCTTGTAGTTTTCAATCAATACATTCTTTTTACTTAATTTTACATACTATTAATTTTTAATTCAATTCGAAAGGGTATATATTAAATGAGGGGATGACAAAGAATATGGTCATCTTCCGGGAGAAAACTGAAGTGTACAAGGTATATAATTAAAATTAACAAAAACATCAAAATTAACACAACTTTTATCCATAAAACCAAAATTATCAACAATGTAAATTTTTTATCAACAACATACAATTTTTATCAATAACAACATACCTTAATAACAACATACAACTTTTATCAACGATATATAAATTTTATCAATTACAAGATACCTTAAAATTAACATACAACTTTTATCAACAAAACTATATCTTAACAATGGTTGAAAATGTATCAAGTGTGAGTAGTGTGGATAATAATCTCACATTGATTAGAAATATGGAGACTTGAGCATTTATAAGTGAGAGAATCCATCCACCTATCACGTTAAGGTTTTGAGTGAATATGTGGTGTGTCTCTCACAAAGGTGTTGCTCCAAAAGTAAGAAGTCCCACAATGTTCAATGCCCCCTAGTGAAAAACTCTCCCAACAAATGGTATCATGAGCCTTTGGTTCGAGAAGGGACCGTCTTACTTGTATCATAAGTCAACGACGTCAGTGTGGTGAATAAGAAACGTTCCGTTGAAGAGTATCAATGACACCAGTGTGATGAATAAGAAATGTTCCGTGCGGTACAAGAATTTGTGGAAGTAAGAAGAACTTTCACTTGAGGGGAAGCATTATGGACTCACACTTGAGGTAGAGTGTTGAGAATGTATCAAGTGTGAGTAGTGTGGATAATAGTCTCATATTGATTGGAAATATGAAGACTTGGGCATTTATAAGTGAGAGAATCCATTCACCTATTACCTTAAGATTTTGGGTGAATATGTGGTGTGTCTCTCACAAAGGTGTTGCTCAAAAAGAAAGAAGTCCCACAATATTCAATGTTACATAGTGAAAAACTCCCCCAACAACAACATAGAATTTTTATCAACAACAACATACCTTAACAACAATATATAACTTTTATAAAAAAAACATACATCTTTTATCAACAAAATCAAATTCATCAATAATATACAACTTTTATCAACATCAACATATCTTAAACAACAACATATAACTTTTAACAACAACATACAACTTTTATCAACAAAAACAAAATCATCAAAAATTATAACTTTTATCAACAACAACATATACTAAACAACATACAACATAGCTCGAAAAAAACATTAACGTATTTCAACAAAAACATCAAATGTGGAAACGTCTCATAACATAAAAGGTGGAAACGTCTCACATGCTGAAAATTGAAGAGAATGTGAAAGAAATGAGTTTCGTGTAACACCTTTTTCTTGATCCATAAGAGTTGAAGAAGATATGTTGAAGTTTTGTGAAGAAATAATATGCATCCATTCAGGGAGATTAGGATAAGGCGTGAGAGAGATGTTATAGTTTTGTTTTATGAGAGAGACAATTGTTTTGTCCTGAACAAGAGAACTTTTGTTTAAATATAGGTTATACTTTTCACCACGGTTGTTAAAAACAATTATGATGAAATGTAGGTACATTTCACAATGATTTCTGTTTTAAATTGTGGTGAAAAATATTTTAATTTTAACATAAATATAAGATTATAAGTGACACCCATTTTGTAACAAAAAAAAAATATTGGTGTTGGGATTCGAAGTCCATAACCCTTAACATATCACCACGATTATTAGTATGGACCATAATGAAAAGGTTTTTAATAAAATAAAATAAAAATGCAGGCCAATAAATTAGAACTATTACATCTGATGGCGGAGAGTCGAGGTAATAGCATGCTAATAGATATATTTTGTAATAGTGATATAATTTTAAGATCAATAAGAACTATACAAATGATATTAGTGAAAATTCATAATTTTTGTGTAATTATTTCTCTAAACTCTTATCAATTAATAACAATTAATAACATATCACTAAATACAAATAATAACAATTTACTCATAGAAATTAAGAAATAAAGACTAAGCAAAAGAAAATCCACATTTATATTAAATATTATTCTTAATGGTAATAGTGTAATTTGTTTTCTCCTAAAAGCATCTCTATCCATTACACCCATTTAAATTTTTTAAATGGATTCCCTTTTTTATATTATTATATTCTTCTCATTTATTTAAACAACTCAACTAAATTTTATAAACATTTTACTACATAATTAATTATTTATATTTTTTAATTTATTTAATTTGAAAAGAACATTGTTTAGTATGACATCGATCTTGAATTAAAGAACTCTATTATCAAACCAAATATCAAAAAGTTTCTTACAAAATAATTTTGGGTACTGTGGAGACCTGCTGAAAAACCACCTATATTGGTGCTCTAAGAGCATTATCATCAGAAACATTTCAAACTTTCTACACAATTTTTCTAAAAAAATGTGTCAGACTCCAATTGACAATTGAATGGAAAAAGAGTTCCTTAGTTTATGATCGTTATCACAGTAAAACACTTCTTATTCTTTTGGAATGAATAACATAAAATTGAATAGAAAGGAGAGGTGAGCGATAAAGCTCCAAGAAAGATAAAAAATAGTGTTGATCTAAATCTTATTCCTCATTTTCTCCCGCAATACATAGATTCCACATCAAGTAAGCCTACATTTGATCATGCTTTTAGTCATTTTGTTAGGGTCTTGGTGGAAATAGACTTGATCAAAGAGTTGAGTTATAAATCCTAGTGTAAAGAGTGGGATTTTCTTTCTTTGTAGAAATAGGATATAAGAAACTTTCAGAGTTTTATAATCATTACAATGCAATAGGTCACTCTTTTGGAGCTTGCAGAAAAAAGGAATGCCCAAGACTAAAGAAAAAGGTGAAGCTCAGAAAACATAGGTTCCTGGAACAAACAAATTCAAGGAGCATGTTGTAGAGGTGGTTGACTTCAAAATGAAAATAAACTACTTAAATGTTGAGGAAACTAGTGGAGTTATTAAAGATGTGGTTGCTGATCTAGAACAGGAGCAAGGCTAACGTGAAAACCTGCATGTGGCTTAGGTTGATGTTGATTCTTAAACTCATAAGCAAGGATCAAGTTAAAACCGCCATGTTTCTTATGACACTTAGGATGAAGATAGGAATTTAGTTGACAAAGGAGGAAGTATTAGTGCTTCATTGTAGAAAAACACATAATTGACCAACAGGTCTCCTTCACAATCATGTGAGACTCCATTCAAGTAGGCATCACAATTGTTTATGCACCAACTTCTCACACAGATAGAAGAAGACTTCAGATTGAATTCTCTTCATCCTTGATAAACAACATAATGTCATGATATACTATTGGATATTTTAATGTTAGCATTGGATCTAATGAACACATCGGTAACCACGCTCCAAACAAAACTCACATGGAGGATTTCAAAAACCGGTAAAATCACAACAACCTCATTGACATTCCAACATGGGCTTTGTGTTGAGAAAAAAAAATCATTTTTAATGTTTTGAAGATAACAAAATCTTGCATAAATATAATTAAAATTATGATCTTATTTGTTATTTCAAGAGTACAAACATGGGATGTCAGCATTACATCACTAACATGACATAAAGAGGATCCCATTTAGGACCTTTTCTTGGAGGTCTTTCTTATTCTCTTTTGTGATACTTTGTAAACACTTGGGTTTCATCTGTAACTGACATTCTGGTTGTAAGAATGACATCATGGCACCCCCTTAGGGGAACATGTTTATAAGACCATTATCCTTTATTTAGCATAGGTCACTTTGCACAGACAAAGTTTTCTCTTGGGCTACCTTACAATGAGACCCTTTTATTTCCTTGTCGGTTACTTTGAATTCATATTGCATAAGCCAAATCTCATAATCAAATAAACAAACCCTTGATTCAACGTCAAGTGGATTTTTCATAATCAAACTCAACATACTTAATAACTACGACTAGTATTGTGTGCCACGAGGCTTAAGTGATGGAGATTGAGTGAGAATGGAGCATTCCTACCCTCACTCTGATTATTTTGGATGCGAGGCACTTGACTTGTTATTTAGAATGATCACCTCCGTTCATAGACTTTAGTGCAATCAAATCACAAACTTTTTTTATAAACCATTGTTTAAGGTAAAATCAACACAACTCATCAAACTTAATCTTTTGTGTCTTAGGGCACCATCCCGAAAACCCTTTTCTCAAAGGTAAAATCAACCAACACACAAACATTTTCTACTCCGAACTACGGAGTTCTGATTCCTCATCCCCGAATGAGTGATATGTAGGCACAAGGGCCTCAATCCTTGGCGAACACTATAGTAATAGAAACCCACTCTTTCACACATATTCTTTTTTTTTAAATAAAGAAATGACAGATAAATTCCCATGTACGTAAAACAACCCAAATGGTTCCCATGGAATACCATGAACGTGAGAGGTGCTAACAACTTCCCCTTGCGTACCGGCTCCCGAACCCTAATCTCGATTACGAGACCGATTTCTTATGCTTTCATAGCGCTTCTCGTGTGCTTATCTTTTTGAGGGTTTCATCGACTATTTCCCTTCGCCTTCTTCGATGGAGGAATATAAAATAAAATTCGGTGATGACTCTTTTGACCTTCTTGTTCAGTCAGTCTGATTCTCGTTATCCGAAACCCCGGTGGCGACAGGATGCTGAAATTTAGTCCAACGAAAAGAATAGAACCTGGACTCTAGTTGAATTACCAAAGGGAGATGCAAGTATAGGGGTCAAATGGGTATATAAAACAAAATTGAATCAACATGGTGAGATTGACAAGTAGTATACGGCTTGCTTAGTAGCAAAAGGATATTTGCAACAACATGGAATTGATTATGTAGAAGTATATGCGCTAGTGGCAAGGCTGGACACTATCCATATGATCTCGGCTCTAATTGCGCAACGAGGTTGGGTTGTGTATTAGCTGGACATGAAGTCCACATTCTTACAAGGTGAACTTATAGAGGAAGTGTATGTTGATCATCTAAAAGGCTACAAAGTTCAGCTTGAGACGACTAAGGTATACAAGCTCCAGAAAGCTTTGTACGACCTTAAAGAAGCACCGAGGGCTTGGTTTAGTAGGATCGAAGCATACTTCAGAAACATGGTCATTGATAAAGAAACAACGAACAAAACTTATTCACCAAGGTCAATCAACAAGGGAAGCATCTGATCGTTAGCATATATGTTGATGATTTGATTTATATTGAAAATGATGATGCTATGTTGAAAAAATTCAAACAATTAATGATGGACAAATTTGAAATGTATGACCTTGAAATCATGCACTAGTTCCTTGGCTTAAAGTTTATGCAGCTCGATAGTGGAATCTTCATCTCTCAAAAGAGATATGCCACTGAGGTTTTGAAGAAGTTTGGGATGGAGAAAAGCAACTTGGTCCTAAATCCTACTGTTCCTGGGGTTAAAATTGATAAAGATGATACAAGTATGATAGTAAATAGCTCCATGTTCAAGCAATTTATTAGTAGCTTGATATATTTAACCACTACCAGGACAAATCTGATGTATGCAGTTAGTGTAGTCAGTAGATATATGGCCAAGCCATCTGAAACGCACCTTATGAAAGCAAAGAGAATACTGAGGTATGTGCAAGGAACTGTATGTTTTGGGATTTTCTATCAAAGATCAGACAATCATGAGCTTGTGGGATACACAGACAATGACTATGTCAGATGTATCGATGACAGGAAAAGTACCTCGGGCTATGACTTCATACTTAGAAATGAAGAAATGGCATGGTCATCAAGGAAGCAACCTATAGTCACACTCAACACCACAAAAGCAGAATTTATAGATGCGTTAACATGTGTCTGCCAATTGATTTGGATGAAGATGGTGCTGTCGAAGTTGGACTACAATGGAAGCAAAAGTTCAGTGATATTTTGTGATAACAGTTCTACCATCAAGCTCTCAAAGAATCTGCTTATGCATGGCAAGAGCAAACATATTGATGCGCGTTTTCACTTCCCTCGTGATTTAGTAAATGAAAGACAAGTTCAATTGAACTATTGCGGCACCTGATAGTAAATGGTTGATACCTTTACTAAATCGTTCAAGCTTTAAGTCTTTTAAAATTTTAGGAAGAAGCTTGTCGTATGTGATATCTTAGAGATAAACTAGACGGTCTAATTTAAGGGGAAAATTGTTGTTTTTATTAATATTATTATTAATTGTTATTTTTTATATGTTATTTGACTTAGTCTATATTGATCGTGAGAGGATCATGCCGTTTGTTACCTTTGATTACACCTAGATCGTAGGGAGTCTAGTATTGTTTAATGGCCCTACTTCTCAGCTTCTATTTAGGAAATATTCAATTTTAATTTTCTTTTATAAGCTATTTATATAGCATTCTTATATTTTAATAAATGAAGTTGGATACCAGATTTGCTCACATATATTAATTTATATGAGCATCAAGATCATAATTTATTTTAGAGATAAGAAAGTTAAATAATAAATTTTTTATTTTGTATTCTATATGCATTACTTTAATTTACAGCATACAAGTCAAAAAAAAATTAATTGCATTTAGTTCAAATTTAGTTATATAAATATGAAATAGATGAGTAATAGTGATAATCCAATTCAACCAAATAACGACGAGGATTTATATTCAAATGCAACAATCTTTCAAATGAATAATTAAAACAAAAACAACCATAATTATTTTTATATTAATAACGATAATGAAGTAACATTATTGTAAAATTAATAAAATAAAATGTTAATATTTTATAAAATAAATTTGATAAAAATAATATTTTTATATCAATGTAAAAGAAAATAATAGTCGAGAATTAATGAGAAGAGTAAACATAATATAATGTTTATTTATTATTTTTAAGAAATTTATTAAATCATATCTCATTTGATTTTCAATAATAAGGACACAATTTCTTCACTATTATTAGTCATTACTACACCATTATTCGTAATAGTAAAAATTATATTACATAATATAAATTTTTACACTAACGAATAGTAACTTCTATCCTATGAAACCGTTTTTTAATACAAAAATTTTCAGTTTTTATTCAAGCACAACTATGGATAATCATCTGATTCTACAAAGTATATTATTTATTTGTTACTTTTGGAACATAATTATAAAACAAAACATGAGCATATCTCTTAATTTTCTTTAGTTCAATTTACTAATATCAATTTTTATCTATAGACATTAATCATATTCTAAAAGTTTACTTCTTCAAGAATTCAATTAAAAATCTCTATCCTAAAAAAAAGAAAATATTTATATTAAATTATTAATTCTTCAACAACTATATGATCTAAACAATTATTATTTGAGAAATCCTATAAAGATGCTTTAATATTTACTATTACGAAAAATGTTCTTTTACTATTGACCAATTATGATAACATATGGTATAGTAGTATGTGTCAATTTTATCCCATGGATTGATAACTATAGTAAAAATTCAGTAATATTTTACCTCAATACAATTGTAAAAAAACGACAATAATAAAAGGTAAAGATGATAAGTTCGATATCCAAGCTCCCGTGAGTTTATTATAACTTATTTAGAATATTTATTTCACCATCTTGTCAATAAATATATTATCTTTCAATTTGATTTAGAAATTAATAATATGATAAATTAAATTATATTAGAAAAACAAATTGCACTAATCAATATTTTTTGAATTTTCTACTATCCATTATCCGTATCTCGCTCTCTGACTATTAAAATTTGGTTTAATATTTCTGATTCTTCAATCAACAATTTCTTTTTACCTGTTCATTAGGCAAAATATAAAAGAAAGTATTGATTGAAGAACTACAAGGATTAAATAAAATTCTAACAGTCAAAGAGTGAGATGTCGATAATAGGCTGAAGAAAACATATAAAACATTGATTAATTTAAATTCTTTTCTAACATAACTTAATTTTACATACTATTAATTTCTAATTCAATTCGAAAAATTATATATTAAATGAGGGGATGACAAAACACTCGAGCCAGGTAAAATATAATAAACTCATATTCTAGAAACGTGTTGATTGAACATAATGAAAGTTGAAGTGTACAAGGTATATCACTATAATAACAAAAATATAACATTAACACAACTTTTATCAATAAAACCAAAATAATCAACAAAATATATTTTTTATCAACAACATTATATCTTAACAACAAGATGCAAATTTTATCAACAACAACGTACCTTAACAACAACATACAACTTTTATCAACAACAATATATCTTACCAAAACATACAAATTTTATCAATTACAACATACCTTAAAATATCAACGTAGAACTTTTATCAACAAAAACATACCTTAACAACAACATACAACTTTTATCAACTACAACAGACTTTAACAACAACATATAACTTTTATTAACAACAACATACCTTAACAACAACATAAACTTTTATCAACAACAACATAACTTAACAACGCCCATATTGTATGAAATGTAGACTGTGGTGAAAAATATTTTAATTTTAATATAAATATAAATTTAAAGTCACACGCCCATTTATAACCCAAAAAAAGAAAATTACTATTGTTGGGATTCGAAATCTATAAACCTTGACATATCACCACAGTTATTAATATGGATCGTAGTGAAAAGATTTTTAATAAAATAAAATAAAAATACAGGCCAATAAATTAGAGTTATTATTTCTGTTGGTCGAAGAGTCGAGGTAATACCTATATTTTATAATAATAATTTAATTTTTAGATAAGTAAGAACTATACAATGATATTCATGAAAATTCATAATTTTTGTATAATTATTTCTCTAAAACTCTTATCAAATAATAACAATTAATAACATACCACTAAATACAAATAATAACAATTAACTGATAGAAATTAAGAAATAAAGAAAAGACTAAGCAAAACAACATCCACATTTATATTAAATATTATTCTTAACGGTAACAGTGTAATTTGTTTTCTCCTAAAAGCATCTCTATCCATTACACCCATTAAATTTTTTTAAATGGATTCTATTTTTTATATTATTATATTCTTCACAATTATTTAAACAACTCAACTAAATTTTTTAAATATCCATAACACTCATCAAAAATTAAAATAGGTCCCACGTAACATCCCATTTTACTACATAATTAATTATTTATATTTTTAAATTTATTTCATTTGAAAAGAACATTGTTTAGTATGACATCAATCTTGAATTAAAGAACTCTATTATAAAACCAAATATCAAAAAGTTTCTTACAAAATAATCGCTAAAAAACCACCTATATTGGTGCTCTAAAAAAATGTGTCGGACTCCAATCGACAATTGAATGGAAAAAGAGTTCATTAGTTTATGATCATTATCATAGTAAAGTATATATCGGTTGAAAATCTCTCAAAATCTATGGAGAATTTCAATCAATCTTGATGAACAAGATTGTTATTACCCACACAATAGCAATGAAAAGAAAGAACAATGGAGAAAGAGTGTAAAGAATGATGAAGAAAAAGAGTAATAAAATTCTGCAGAATTTCTCTCTGCCCACAAACTGTGGAAAAATTTATTCACTTTACAACTGTAAAATATTGTGAATACAATGTTATGAATACTCTATCCACCTCTGTTACAAAAATAAGGGTTACTCCCTCTATTTATAAATTTAGGTTAACTTGGACCTCAAGCCAAAACCCAAAACTATAAAAGCCCAAAATAGCTAACACTACTAAAATAGGCGTAAGTCAAAATCCTATGTGAAGCAACATGTTTCGACACTTCGACACTAACACAACTCAACACACTAGGTGGTTCGGCACTTCCTTGTTCCTGTCGAGCAACATGCTTCGACACAAGGAATTACAATTCAACACACCACCTAATTCATTGTGTCTAAGCTATCTACATTCATCATAGCTCTTAGTCTTCTGAACACTTTGACCTGCACTCCCTTTATCATGATTTTTGTAATCTGATTCTCAGTTCTGCAGTGTTCCACATTCATCTTCCCATCTGCTACCTGCTCTCGAAGATAATGGAACCTCATCTCGATGTGCTTGCTTCGACCATGTGCTATTGAATTCTTTGCCAGATTGATAGCTGACATGCTGTCGATTTTCATGATAATTGCTCCATGACTCTTCGCTGTTATCTCTTCGACTAGATTCACCATCCACGTTGCTTGACATACAAAGAGAAGCAACTATGTATTCTGCTTCCCACGATGATAATACCACTACTGGTTCCTTTCTCGAACTTCAAGCAACTAGTGCACCACCTAGCATAAACACATAGCCAACTGTGGATTTTCGATCCTCTACATCAGTACACCAACTTCAGTCGGTGTATCCCACTAATTTTCATTCTTTTCCTTCATCAACTGCAGGAAACAAAATGCCATAGTCGAAAGTTCCTTTCAGATACCGTAGTATCCTCTTCATCGCTGCTAGATGTGATACCTTTGGCTTCTGCATGAACCTGCTCACCATACTTACACTGTATGCTAAGTCAGGCCTTGTGTGACAAAGGTATCGAAGTGACCCAATAAGTCTTCTATATTGGATTGGGTCGACATCATCTTCATCTGAATCTTTCGACAGTTGTAATCTGGGCTCAGCTGGAGTCGAAGTTGGGTTGCAATCTTGCATCTCAAATCTCTTGAGTATTTCACCTGCATACTTCTTTGATGCATCATCAAACCTCTACCACTCTTGTATAATTAGATGCCAAGGAAATATGAAATGTCACCCAGATCTAACATTTCGAATTCCTTATTGAGATCACCTTTGAAGTCTTCGATCTCCTTCTTGCAACTACCTGTTATCAACAAGTCATCGACATAGAGACATAGTATAAGAAATTCATTCTTGTTTCTTCTTACATATACTCCATGTTCACTTGTGCACTTCACAAATTCCTTCTCCCTTAGAAAGTCATCTATCTCCTTGTTCCAAGCTCTTGGAGCTTGTTTAAGTCCGTACAGGACTTTATGCAGCATGTACACATTTCTTTCTTCACCTTGTTTCACAAACCCAACTGGTTGTACAACATAAACATCTTCTTCTAAGGGGCCATTAAGGAATCACATTTCACACCCATCTGACACATCTTCCAGTTGTTCATGTTTGCTAGACCAACAACCAACCTGATTGTTTCGATCCTAGCAACAGGAGCAAAAACTTCATCGAAGTTGATTCCTTCTTTCTGAAGAAATCCTTTCGCCACAAGTCTCGCCTTGTGTCGAGTCGCTCCTCCTCTGGGATTCAACTTCACTTTGTATACCCACTTCACATCGATTGCCTTCTTAACTTGGGGAAATTCGACAAGTGACCAAGTGTTGTTGACTTCAATTTACTTTAGCTCTTCGTCCATTGCTTTCATCCATTTTGAATCTTTCAATGCCTCAATTGCATTGATAGGTTCAACATCTGCGTAGAAATCATAATGTACCAGCTCACCTTCTTCATTGACCACATCATCTGATGTAATCACACATTCTTGCAACCTTGCAGACATGTGTCTTGTTCTTTGAGGTCTACTTGGGCTTGCTTCACCTCTAACTTCTTCCTATCGAACTTCTCTTTCGACTTCGCTAGTTGGTTCATCACAAAAGATTCTCACTGAATCTTTCTTGACATTATCAGTCCAATCCCACTCCTTAAGCTCATCTATGATCACGTCCCTGCTGATCACCACTTGCTTATTCACTGGGTCGAACAACTTGTATCCTCCAGTCGAATGATATCCTATCAGGATCATCTGTCTCGACTTTTCATCAAGTTTTCTTCTCAACTGATCTGGCACATGTCTATGTGCTATAGATCCAATCACCCTCAGATGACTCAAGCTAGGTTTGACACCAGACCAACATTCTTCTGGCGTGATTCCTTCTAGCTTCTTCGTTGGACATCTGTTCAGGATATATGTCGTAGTCGACACAGCTTCTCCCCATAATTCTTTGGGTAGATGCTTGCCTTTCAACATACTTCTAACCATATTTATAATGGTTCTATTCTTCCTTTCTGTGACTCCATTTTGATGTGAAGTGTAGAGTGGCACCACCTCATGCATAATCCCTTCTTTCACACGTAATGCATCGAAGTCTTTCGACACATATTCTCCACCACTATCAGTTCTCAAAATCTTGATATTTCGACCGCTCTATCTTTCAAACATATATTTAAACTAGGAAAATACCTCGATCAATTCACTTTTCTTTTGGATCAGGTAAGACCACAGTTTTCGACTGAAATCATCTATGAATGTAACAAAGTATTTGTTACCTCCAATCGAATCCACCCGGAGAGGACCACATACATCAGAGTATATGACTTCAAGAATTGCCTTCGACCTGCTTCCTGCATCCTTACTGAAGTTGTTCTTATGCTACTTTTCCTGCACACATTCTTCACACACTTCGTTTGGAATGTCGATTTCTGGTAATCTTGAAACCATATTTCTTCTCTTCAAATCTCTGATGTCTTTGAAATTGAGATGACCAAGTCTGTAATGCCATATCCATTCATCTCTGCTGGCTGCTGTTGCAAGGCACTTATGCTCCATCACATTTAGTTCAATCTTGAAGGTTCTATTTTGAGACATTGGAGCCTTCAAGATCAACCTTCCATTTGAGTCAAGAACTCTCATCATCTTGTCTTTGATCGACACCTTTTAGTTCTTTTCGACTAACTGCCATATGCTGAGCAAATTACTCTTCATGCTTGGTATGTACAACAAATCTGAAATTACTAACCTCTTACCATCTTTCCTCATAATCAGAACATGACCAACACCTTCAGCTTCTAGAGTGTTGTCATTTGCAAATTTCACCATGTTCTTTATAACGGTAAATTGATGATCATCAAGTTATGGATAAACTAGACGTCAATAAAACCAGAGTCGCCATCGTGCTTTTATTGTTTCCAAGGGAAAAGGGAAAAGTACGAACAAAACCCCAAAATAAGAAGTTTTTAAATCAAAACTAATAAAATGCCAGAGATTACAGGTAAGGGGGTTGGTTACACAAAGGGAAGGTGTTAGAACCCAAAGTGTCCTAGGTACTCCTAGGGAGCCCTTTCTTGTGTGCATATGTGTTTTTGTACAAATGATGTTTGCAAACAAATAGAATGGGGGAATGAGAAAAGAATTCATTATTTATATTTTTTTTTGTGTTTAACAAAACCTTCGGACTTGTTCCTACGTACCAACATAAAAATGAGGGATCAAAACCTCGTAGTTCGTGGTATCAATTTCAAAGTGGATGCATTGCTTTTAACAAAATTTAAGTTTAACAAAGGCACAAAGACCTAAAATGGTTTGAATGAGCATTAGTTCTTTTTGGCTTTTTGAAAATTTTAAGTCAAGTATAGTTAATTCATTTACAAGTTTGATTAGGAAAAGAGTTTGAAAAAAATGCAATGTCATAAGGCCAAAGTTTCTAGTTTGCAATAAGGTCAAAGTTTAGAAAACAGACACAAGCAAAGAAGATTTTAAAAGGAGAGAGAGAGATTTTGAAATTAAAGAAATGGGGAGGAGATGAAGAGACTAATCCTAAGCATACATTTAAAAGTTGAGAGTTGAAAAGATCTGACCAATAGGCTGCAATCCAATAGACAAGAATGTCATATAGAAACCCAAATTTCCCTTGGACTTTAGAATCAAGCAATATCAATACACAAGTAGAAAATTGGAGAGCAAGGCATCAAATAAAGATAGCCACATCCAAGCTTAGAAACTCCATGATCTTCTTTAAGTTTTGCCCATGTAGCAGATGACTTCAAAGATGGCATAAGTCACAGGTTCAAAATAACAGCTTCACAATGATCATGTTGCAGATGAACTCAAATGGATCTTCAATGGCGTATCATATGAAGTTTCGATTCACAAGCATTTGGTCTTATGAAAGTTGGCATTGGCTAAGGCCTTTGCATAAGGAATTTTGCCTAATTCTAAGTCCAATAGTCTCAAATCAAACTAACATTCCACACAACATATTTTTAGGGTTTTTGTTCTTATTATATACATTGAGGTCAAAAGACCACACAAACAATCACAATATACACAATCACAATATCACAAAATATGATCCAAGTGGATAAAGTGAAAATGACATTAACATAAACAACTTGAATGGTATGAATAATGACAAATGAATAAAGCTTAAAAATTAAAGTGCATTAAAAGTAAACGACTTGAAATTAAATGTTAGTTGTTAATGAGTTAGAAGTTAGTATTGCTTTTGCTTTAGTTTTGTTTAAGTCATTATTTGGAGAACACTCAACCCACTTATCACAAACATGGATCCTTGAACCAAGACATCTTTCAAAGGAAGGAAAAAAGGCCAAGTTTCCACACAATGCCATGAAAGAGGGGAGACTTACAATCTCACTAACTAGAATGTGATCAGTCACCATTTATGCTAGGTATTTCACTATTTAACCGTAAATAAGTCAGGTAAACTGAGTAAACTTAAGCATTTTTAGTTAGATATAAGCTCAATTCTATAATATGGAGTGTGTTGTTACTTATGAGTTTCTTGAGGATATTTTACACTTTTGGGTATGTTAGCAGGTCAAAAACTAGTTTGGAAGCTCAGGGAATCAAACGTCAGATGCGAAATTGAGCCAGAGCAAGAAAACGGATGAAAAAATCAATTCTTGGAGAACCTGCTGTCCATACGCGTATTGCCTTACATGATACGCATATGGGAGTTAGCAATACGCGTAGTATATGCAAAGGACCAGAGGGGTGGAAAATCAAGCAAAAAGACAAGCTTCTGGTGATACGCGTATGGGAGTTAGCAATACGCATATCAGATGCTGTCTTACGTGCAATACGCGTATGAAACAGAGCAATACGCGTAACGGATGCTGTCTTACGTGCAATACGCGTATGGAACAGAGCAATACGCGTATGAAGCCCAGAATCAGGAAAAGCCCAGCTGCGTAGCTATTTACAGGGGAGAACGCGATTTTGCGGGGGTTGGACAATTTTGGAGAAAAGAAAGAAGCGTTTTGAGAGCTGGAGACTCAAGGATTATCAGAGGATTCATATGTTCAAGAGTTTTTCGACAATTGAAGATTGATTTCTCAAGAAATTCTGTAATGACAACAATTTTTATCTTTGTTTTTATTTCTATTATGAGTAGCTAAACCCCCCATTGCTAGGGGGTGACCCTGATTCTGAATGTGACAGATTTTATGTTTATGAATGCATTGACTATTTCTTCATCTCAATTGATTTGTTCATATTACCGTTCTTTATGCCTTATTCGTCGGACCAACGAATGATGATTAATATGAATAGTTTAAGCTGGACAATAATTATTCATTGATCTGTATAAGAACTTTGGATAGTAAAAATCACCTAGGACTAGGGATATTCTATCTGACCGGTAATTCTTGATATTCGAATGCTTGAGTATGAACTTAATTATTTATGGACATAGTAATTAGGTTACATAATCAAATGTCTTTTCACTAAGGAATTAGGAATAGATACCCTTGAGGACCGAAATCAATTGGAAAAGATTATTGTCCAAGCCTTCATAAATTATATCTGTTACAGGAAGTTTCATTCACCGAACCCTAGCAATCTACTCTAATTTGTCTCTCGTTCAACCATTTTATTTGTTTTATTTATTTGCAATTGATAGTATAATTACTCGCAACACAAAAAACCAAAGACTTTTTGTCTAATTGAAGCAATCTATAAACTCTGTATCGTCAAGCAGTCCTTGAGATCGACAAACGGGGAATTTCCCTTTTATTACTACAGTGAGAAAAATAGTACACTTGGTATTTTCCCATCAAGTTTTTGGCGCCGTTGCCGGGGACTGCCAAAGATAATAGAGTTTATTAATTTATTTTCAATTAGAATTTTGTTGCTCTGCATCCAAAATTTTATTTACTGTTTAATTTTATTTTTATTGTTATTGTAACTAATTTCTGTCTAATCTATGTATGCGAGGTAAGGCCTCAACTGATTTTCATTTTGACGCAGAACCAGAGAGAACATTGCACACAAAGCACAGAGAAGCTAGAAGAAAAAAACTGGCAAACTCTGACACCGAAGAACCTGACACACTTGGCACACCTGGCACACTAGTCTCTATTCACTCCAAAAAATCTGAGTCAGACACAGATTCACATCCAGACACTGTTGACATGGCTGCAGACCCGCCTCCAGCG
The DNA here is from genome assembly GCF_024323335.1 of Lathyrus oleraceus. Classification (NCBI taxonomy): domain Eukaryota; kingdom Viridiplantae; phylum Streptophyta; class Magnoliopsida; order Fabales; family Fabaceae; genus Lathyrus; species Lathyrus oleraceus. The sequence continues at coordinate 149,512,198 of NC_066582.1, read as the reverse complement.
GAAAGACTTTTAGGTGACTATGGCAGACAGAATAACCCAGCAGTGCGGTTGACCATTGTTAACCAACCTGTTAATGTTGCTCACTTCCAGTTACATCCCTCAACTATCCGTCAGTTAGAAAGCAAACCTTTTTCAGGAAAGATCAATGAGGATGCAAACAAGCATTTGCAGAGGTTTCTGACTATGACTACATCATTAAAAATTGATGGGCATTCTGAAGAGGCAAAGAGATTGGTCATGTTCCCATTCACGTTATCTGAGGATGCTGAGGAATGGTTCTATTCCCTACCCGCAGGAAGCATTACTACTTGGCAACAAATGGAAACAGCATTCTTGAACGAGTATTTTCCTGCTTCTGTGAATATCCGTAAGAGGTATGACATTGTGAATTTTAAACAGAAAGACGGAGAGACACTTGGAGATGCATACAAAAGATTCAAGAGATGTTTAGTTGCGTGTCCTACACATAATCTGGATGCAACTGAACAAATGCATAATTTTGTAAACGGGCTGAAGATGAGAACGAAGCAACTCATTGATACAGCTGCTGGTGGCTCGTCTAATTTTTCAACAGCAACCGGTATCAAAAAGATCATCGAAGCTATTGCAGCGAATGAGCATTTGGAATTATATGACCGTACTGTGAGTCAGCCGGAGGGAAAAATTGACTTGAAATTAGCAAATCAGGTAGTGAAAATGGAAGACCAGATTGCAGCTGAGGTTGAAAGAAGACTGAAAGCGATGAATTTAGGTACCCAGACTATTGCTCAAGTTCAACCGGTTCAGACTATGATTTGTGAGATTTGTAGTGGACCACACTTTGCCATGCATTGTGTTGCAACCGCAGAACAAGTGCAAGCTATAAATTACCTGAGGCAGAATAATCCTTACTCAAATACGTATAACCCGGGGTGGAAAAATCATCCTAATTTCTCTTGGAAAGATCAGCAAGGTAATATTCAGAAGCAAGGACCTCCACAACAACAACCACCTTACCAACCACAATATCAGTCGCAACAGCAGCCTTATCAGCAACAAGTACCAAAGAAAGCGGATTGGGAGATTGCTATAGAGAAGATGGCGACTCAGAGTATGCAATTTCAGGAAGAAACCAGGAATAATCAGAAGAGCACCAATGCATCCATTAAAAATCTGGAGATTCAACTGGGTCAGAGAGCACAACAGATAACAAATTTTCAAACACCGGGCGCATTACCTAGTGCAACAGTGACAAATCCGAGGGAGCACAATAATGTGAGTGCGGTAACAACAAGAAGCGGAAGATCTGTTGAAGATCTTAAGAAGAAGGATGAAGAAGAAGATCAATTGCTAGAAGTGGACCTGGAAATCTTAGAAAACAAGACACCACCTGAGGAAGAAATTATAATACCGCCGGTGGTACAAGAAAAGCTCACTGAACCAAAACCCATCATTAAGCTTCCATTCCCACAAAGAAACAAAAAGAAGAAGCAAGATGAGAAAAATTTTCAGAAATTCATGGAGTTGTTCAAGAAATTAGAAATCAATATTCCATTCTCTGAGGCACTCGAGCAGATGCCTATCTATGCGAAATTCATGAAAGACATCATCTCCAAGAAGCGCACCACTGACACTGACCCAGTTATACTAACTGAAACTTGTAGTGCTATTTTGCAGGGTATGAAGATTCCAGTGAAGAAGCCAGATAGAGGTTCTGTGACCATCCCGTGTACCATTGGAGATAGGTCCTTTAAAAGGGCGATGATTGATTTGGGGGCTAGTGTTAGCCTTATGCCTTTGTCTATTTACAGGAAGCTTAGAATTGGAAATGTTCAAGATACCAGAATGCAACTTCAATTTGCTGACCACTCAGTGAAGAGACCCTTTGGGATAGTTGAGGATGTTCTGGTCAAAGTTGATAAATTTGTTTTTTCTGTTGATTTTGTAATTTTGGAAATGCCAGAAGATGAAGAGATACCTCTGATTCTGGGCAGACCTTTCTTAGAAATAGGTAGATGTATGATAGACATGGAGGGAGGTACCATGACCCTAAAGGTATATCACGAAGAGCTCAGAATTGATGTCCGAGATACTATGAAACATAAAGAGGATATGTGTACAAACCACTCCGTGGAAGTAATTGATCAAATTGTAACTAGCACAATTCAAAGAAAGTTTCCTGAATTACCGTTGGAAAGAGTTCTTAGTCTTTCGGTCAGAGAAATTGAGGAGAATGATGATGAGAAAGAAAAAGAAGTGCTTGCTATGCTGGATACACAACCCCTTTGGATGAAATCCAAACCACGCAGGTGGGAGGATCTGAGAGCTTCACCAGAATTAGAAGATGAAAAGGTAAGTAAACCAGGTATAAATTTTGAATTAAAACAATTACCTGTAAACCTTAAATATGTCTTTCTAGAATCTGGAACAAATTGTCCTGCTATTATCAGTTCTGAGCTAAATGTCATAGATGAAGAAAAGTTGATACAGGTACTGAAGAAACATAAAAGTGCTATTGGTTGGACTATTGAGGATTTAAAAGGGATTAGCCCCACAGTATGCATGCATAAGATACTGATGGAGGATAATCAGAAACCAGTAGTACAACCACAAAGGAGGTTAAACCCAGCGATGAAAGAAGTGGTAAGGAAAGAGGTTGTAAAGTTGTTAGATTCGGGAATGATTTACCCCATTTCTGACAGCTCGTGGGTAAGTCCTGTGCATGTGGTACCAAAGAAAGGAGGAACCACAGTAGTTTTAAATGAAAAGAATGAACTGATCCCAACTTGCACAGTGACATGGTGGCGAGTATGCATCGATTACAGAAGACTAAACACTGCAACAAGAAAGGATCATTTCCCTCTCCCTTTTATTGATCAAATGTTAGAAAGACTTGCAGGTCATGAGTATTATTGCTTTCTGGATGGATATTCGGGATACAATCAAATTGCTGTAGCCCTGGAAGATCAGGAGAAAACCGCATTTACATGTCCTTATGGTATTTTCGCTTACAGACGGATGCCATTTGGGTTATGCAATACCCCAGCTACTTTTCAGAGGTGTATGACGTCTATATTCTCCGACATGCTTGAAAAGTATATGGAGGTGTTTATGGATGATTTCTCTGTGTTTGGTTCTTCTTTTGATAATTGTTTAGCTAACTTGTCTCTTGTTTTGCAAAGATGTCAGGAAACTAACCTTATTCTCAATTGGGAGAAATGTCATTTCATGGTGTAGGAAGGAATTGTGCTAGGACACAAAATTTCCCACAAAGGAATTGAAGTGGACAAAGCCAAAGTGGAGGTGATAGCTAACCTCCCACCTCCGGTGAATGAAAAAGGGATAAGGAGTTTTTTGGGTCATGCAGGTTTTTATCGCAGGTTTATCAGAGACTTCTCAAAAGTTGCCAAACCATTGACTGATTTGCTAGTCAAGGACAAGCAATTTAATTTTGATAAAAACTGCATGGTAGCTTTCGAGACTTTAAAGAGTAAGTTGATCAGTGCACCTGTTGTAATTGCCCCCGATTGGTCCTTGCCTTTCGAAATAATGTGTGATGCAAGTGACCTTGCTGTGGGGGTTGTCCTAGGACAGAGAAAGGACAAATTATTGCATGTGATTTATTATGCTAGTCATATCCTTAACCCGACCCAAATGAATTATGCAACTACCGAAAAGGAGTTGTTGGCCGTGGTTTATGCTTTTGACAAATTTAGATCATATTTGCTTGGCTCAAAAGTTATTGTGTATAATGATCATGCTGCTTTAAAGTATTTGTTTGCTAAGCAGGAATCAAAGCCAAGACTTTTGAGATGGATCCTCCTCCTTCAGGAGTTTGATTTGGAAATCAGAGATAAAAAGGGGTGCGAGAACACAGTCGCGGACCACTTATCTCGCATGTCCCCAATCAAAGAAACTGAGGAGGAACACCCTATTCAGGACACATTCGCTGATGAGAAAATACTTGTTGTTCAGGATATACCATGGTTTGCTGACTATGCTAACTATGTGGTAGGTGGGGCTATACCTGATGACTTTAATTCTCACCAAAAGAAAAAGTTTCTTTATGATTGCAGGTTATACCTATGGGATGATCCATTCCTCTATAAAAAGGGAGTGGATGGTTTGATCAGAAGATGTGTTCCAGAAAGAGAGCAAGCCGATATTCTGAAAGCTTGTCATAATTCGGAGTATGGTGGACACTTCAGTGGAGATAGAACTGCAGCAAAAGTCCTCCAATCGGGTTTGTATTGGCCGACGCTATTCAAGGATGCAAATTCTATAGTCCGAGAATGTGATAGGGGCCAACGAATAGGTAACATTACAAAGCGGAATCAGATGCCGCAAAACTCCATGCTAGAAGTGGAGTTGTTTGATGTTTGGGGTATTGATTTTATGGGACCGTTTCCACCATCATTTGGTAAGAATTACATATTGGTTGCGGTCGATTATGTGTCAAAGTGGGTAGAGGCGGTGGCATTACCAACAAATGATGCTAAAGTGGTGGTGAATTTCTTGAGGCATAACATTTTCTCCAGGTTTGGGGTACCACGGGCTTTAATTAGTGACCAAGGTACGCATTTTATAAATAAACTCATGGAGAATTTGTTGAAAAAGTATAATGTCAAACATAAGATAGCCACACCGTATCACCCCCAGACGAGTGGGCAAGTGGAAGTGTCTAACCGCCAAATAAAGCAGATCTTAGAAAAGACGGTAAGTGCTTCTCGGAAAGATTGGTCAGTAAAGCTGGATGATGCATTGTGGGCATACAGGACTGCATTTAAAACACCTATAGGTATGTCCCCCTATCAACTAGTTTACGGTAAGGCTTGTCATTTACCACTCGAACTCGAGCACAGAGCCTTTTGGGCCTCCAAATTCCTTAACTGTGATCTTTTCAAAGCTGGTGAGTCCCGAATTCTTCAACTTCATGAGTTGGAAGAGTTCAGGAATCAAGCTTATGAAAATGCCAAAATTTACAAGGAACAAACAAAAAAATGGCATGATCAAAAGATCCAGAAGAGGGAATTTCGGGAAGGACAGCTCGTACTGTTGTTTAATTCCAGGTTGAAGCTGTTCCAAGGTAAATTGAGGTCAAGATGGTCCGGACCGTTCGTCATTAACAAAGTACTACCTCATGGAGCAATAGAGCTTAAAAATGAGAAGAATGGCGACACCTTCAAGGTTAATGGTCAGAGGTTGAAACCATATAATCCCGGTGAAAGGGGACCAATTGAAACTGTTAAACTCATCTGAGTATGAGGTGTCCCGTCGAGCCATGCGACGTTAAACGAAGCGCTGCTTGGGAGGCAACCCAAGGAAGGTTTGAAATTTTTTTGTTATTTTAATTTTGTCGAGTCAGTGAAATTTGAAAAAAAATAAAAATAAAAAATAAAATATTAAAATAAAAAAATGCCAATACGCGTATGGACTTCATGATACGCGTATTGGATTGCAAAATAGCGCTCCTCTGGTGAAATGCGTATGATACGCGTAAGGCTCCATGTAATACGCGTATCAGGCTCCGATACGTGATCTGTTACGCGAATCACACTTTTCACTGGTTTAAGCAGCGTATGATACGCGTATGAGAGCTAAATACGCGTATGATACGCGTAAGGGAGCAAGATACGCGTATTGGCTGCGTAACGTACGCGTATCAGTTTGTGGGTCTGTTTATATTTTTTTTTCCGTACGGACTTCATTCTATCATTGTTTTCGTTACGTGTTTTTGCGTATTGCTGTGATTTCTCTCTGTTTCTTCTCTTTCACTCAGTTTACAGGTCCGTACAATGTCTCAATCTCCAGAAGAGGTCAGAATATTCCGCACCACACACCATGAAGCCAAATATGACCAAATCAAAACTCGAAATATGGTCGAAGAGAAACACTGGGTGTATCAGAATGAAACATTTCCAGAGGTTACTAATCTTCTTAAAAATCAGAAGTTAATCCATTTCAATGACAAAATCTAAACTGTTTCGCTGGATCTGATATGGGAATTCTATGCTAATGCACAACGGGTTACCTCTGATGAAGAAGACCCAACACAGAATGAAGCATTCGTTTCATGGGTAAGAGGCAAGGTTATAAAATATGTTTGGAAAACTATTAACAGTGTGTTGAAGTGTAAATTCTATGATTCTGTTTGTCCTTTTGCCGAAGCAAAACGTTCTGACAAAAGCACCTGGCCATACAATGAAATAAAAGATTCACTGGTTAGGCCGGGTCGTGATTGGGCACCTACTTCGAAAATCTCTCCGACAAAGTTTATGGTTGTTGATTTAGCTCCGATCCCTAAGGCCATGGCATACTTTATTCATCATAATTTAAGCACTAATCGGAGCGGTTCTGAATTGATATCGGAGCGTGCCCTACTTCTTTATCAGATCCTGCAGAAGAAACAGGTGAATATTGGACGGATAATTGCTGCTGATATGGATGAGATTGCCCAGTCGCCAAAAAAATCATTAGGCCATGCGACTGTGATTTATTTGCTGTGCAAAAAAGCTGGTGTTCCAGATTTTCAAGATTCAGATATGTTGCGACCTGCTGCACCGCTGAACGCCCATTGGATGAAGGAGAGGACGACCTCAGATGATCCGCCCCGACCTCTGTGGCGACCTCATGACAGGGAGACCAGCACCAATGCTCCACGCCAGGATGCTCAGCCGGCTGCTACGGAGACACAACCCCCTCAGCCTCCTCCGATTGATGAGAACTCTAGGGAGTACCGGATGCAGATGTCACAATTTTGTGTTATGCAGGAGTTCTGTTTTCAGTATGGACTGTCAGGGAGAGTTCTTACCCATCAGACAGATCTTTGAGAGGAGGCACATCGCTTTAGAGAGAGATTCTCTGGACCTCCTCCAGCACCTCACTTTGGACAGTTCACCTTTCCTTGGTGGAACCAGCCAGTTCAGATATGGGGAGAGATTCTGCAGCAGCCGCAGCAGCCACCACACCAGACACCACCTCAGCAGCAGCAGACTCCTTCAGGCCACACGGAGATATTGACGCCTATCTCTGCCTTCGCACGGGGGCACACTCAGTTGGATCCTACAGAGGAGATTGACTTTGATACTCATATGCAGGACGGTGGACTGGGTGATTGACTTTGATTATGTTATGCTTTTGTACTTTTGGTTTTTCTTTGTGTATTTTTCTTTTTTTTTGTCTATTCAGTTTTTTTTATTTTCTTTTGCCTTGATGTAATCACCTATTATGGGTTGTCTTAATCTAATGAATTTGATTTTGTTTACATACATTTTCCTGTTTATTTCGTTAGAGATGTGACTGCGTCTGGCTAGTGGTTGTCCTGATCACTTACACCAAATACTTGGTTGTCCTCTCATTCAGTCCCCTTGACTGTAGATGCTGTTGTTTATGATTGGACACACTGGTTAAGATTAACATCAGAACCAAGAGCACATGAGCTTTGAACTCAGAGGTATGATAGAACAAGTCAGCTTAACCCGTCATGGTGAGATCAGAAAAAGCCAAACACTTATCATCATATGAGAGATATTAGGTATGTCTTTATCAATCATGGTTTGCGTATGTTCTTTTTATTATTAGCTGTATGAATACACACACTGAGGCATGTTTTTGTTTATCACCTAGAGCCTTTCTAGCCATCCCATCTATGATTATTATTATCCATCGTTTAACCCTGTTGAGCCTGTTATTCAGTTGTTTCTGATATACCCGTTCTTCTCAATCCATGACCTTGTAACTATCCTACCCTGTTCAGAGTATGTGAGGACTAATTTTAGCTCTACGTTTCTATCTAAGTTTGGGGTTGCTGTTGGAATAGCAACCTTTAAGTTTGGGGTAGCTTTGCAGTAAGTGAATGTAGTAAAAAAAAAAAAAAGCAAAAGCTTGTGATCCGAAAAAAAAAAAAAGAAAAAGAAAAGCGAAAAACAATAAAAGAACAGCTTTTGAAAAATGCTACATTCACTATAGATAAAAGGAAAAGAGGAATACAAAACCCAACAGGAAGAATAGGAAAGAAACGTAGTGAGAGAATGATTTCATGTACTCTGAACCAAAAACCTTTGTTCCAATTTCATACCCCACCTAAACCAAAGCCCCGTTACAACCCAAGACCTCAAAAAGTGTGTGTGATTGTACATGTTGATAGGATGAGAGAATTTATTCAAACTTCTGATTTGATATTGCATACTGTGATTTGAGCATGATAACACTTTAACCCAGAGAGACATGGTGAGAGTGTGATATGAGCTGACAGGTAAAGTGATATCTCTGAGGGAAAGAGTTTCTGGCTCGTTGGTTATGTGGAAAAATCAGAAAACCTGAGAAAACATCAAGAGGTCCAATGCGAAAGATTGCAGCAGTACTGTGGCAAGAACTGTTTTACAGTAAGTTTGGGGTGACATGATCTTTGATGGTGATAGAATGTTACTTGAGGACAAGCAACAAGCTAAGTTTGGGGTTGTGATCAGTCACCATTTATGCTAGGTATTTCACTATTTAACCGTAAATAAGTCAGGTAAACTGAGTAAACTTAAGCATTTTTAGTTAGATATAAGCTCAATTCTATAATATGGAGTGTGTTGTTACTTATGAGTTTCTTGAGGATATTTTACACTTTTGGGTATATTAGCAGGTCAAAAACTAGTTTGGAAGCTCAGGGAATCAAACGTCAGATGCGAAATTGAGCCAGAGCAAGAAAACGAAAGAAAAAATCAATTCTTGGAGAACCTGCTGTCCATACGCGTATTGCCTTACATGATACGCGTATGGGAGTTAGCAATACGCGTAGTATACACAAAGGACCAGAGGGGTGGAAAATCAAGCAAAAAGACAAGCTTCTGGTGATACGCGTATGGGAGTTAGCAATACGCGTATCAGATGCTGTCTTACGTGCAATACACGTATGAAACAGAGCAATACGCGTAACAGATGCTGTCTTACGTGCAATACGTGTATGGAACAGAGCAATACGCGTATGAAGCCCAGAATCAGGAAAAGCCCAGCTGCGTAGCTATTTACAGGAGAGAACGCGATTTTGCGGGGGTTGGACAATTTTGGAGAAAAGAAAGAAGCATTTTGAGAGCTGGAGACTCAAGGATTATCAGAGGATTCATATGTTCAAGAGTTTTTCGACGATTGAAGATTGATTTCTCAAGAAATTCTGTAATGACAATAATTTTTATCTTTGTTTTTATTTCTATTATGAGTAGCTAAACCCCCCATTGCTAGGGGGTGACCCTGATTCTGAATGTGACAGATTTTATGTTTATGAATGCATTGACTATTTCTTCATCTCAATTGATTTGTTCGTATTACCATTCTTTATGCCTTATTCGTCGGACGAACGAATGATGATTAATATGAATAGTTTAAGCTGGACAACAATTATTCATTGATCTGTATAAGAACTTTGGATAGTAAAAATCACCTAGGACTAGGGATATTCTATCTGACCGGTAAATCTTGATATTCGAATGCTTGAGTATGAACTTAATTATTTATGGACATAGTAATTAGGTTACATAATCAAATGTCTTTTCACTAAGGAATTAGGAATAGATACCCTTGAGGACCGGAATCAATTGGAAAAGATTATTGTCCAAGCCTTCATAAATTATATCTGTTACAGGAAGTTTCATTCACCGAACCCTAGCAATCTACTCTAATTTGTCTCTCGTTCAACCATTTTATTTGTTTTATTTATTTGCAATTGATAGTATAATTACTCGCAACACAAAAAACCAAAGGCTTTTTGTCTAATTGAAGCAATCTATAAACTCTGTATCATCAAGCAGTCCTTGAGATCGACAAACGGGGAATTTCCCTTTTATTACTACAGTGAGAAAAATAGTACACTTGCTATTTTCCCATCAGAATGCTATGCCTTTTTGTGTCACAAATTTAGCGTTATGTTAAGCAATCGTAATTGGACTTATGTAGAAGTCACAACTATTTGAGATCGGACAATAGAATTTTGGTGTTAATGCATGTTAGAGACATAGTATGATGAACTATGCTCATGAAACATACCACACACAAAAAGAATATGCAAAGTGGGGGACCTAATCTCATCCATACTTATGTTGATTTTGCAATCAACTAGCCTTAGGATATAGAGACATTATAGGTCCATGACATGAATGCATAAAGAATGGGAATGAGATAAAGAGGGAGGGGGAATGGATCAAACACAAATTGGACAAAGGAGGACTTTTACCAAGTTAAGATCATTCATTCATTTTGGGAGATGAAATATACATTCCATCAATCCCCTAAATTCAATTATCTTAATCTAACAAAGTCAAATCAACCTTGACTAAGGCCCAACTACACAAGTCAAACTCACAAAGTCAACTAAAATGACTCTACACAATTTATTTGGAATTTAATCAATTAAAAATAATAAAAATAATGCATTAAATTAAATATGGTTGGTCAATTTCCTAAAACCTCATCAAAATACCAAAGAGATGGCCATGAGATTTATCATAGGTCAAACAAGGTCAAAGGACCTTGGAGAAAAAATTTCAGAATTTTGGGAAACTTAAAAGTATTTTTAAACAATTGAAAATATTCACAAAATCAATTAAATCATGAAAAATATTAATAATGATTCAAAAAATAATTTTAATTCAGAAAATGAAAGAGGATTTTATTTAAACTTTTTTTGGTGAAACTCTCATATTTTTTGGATTAATATTAAATTTAATATGAATTAATGAAAATAAAAGGAATAAAATAAAAATTAATTAAATCAGAAAAACGTGGACCACTTGATCTCCCTCATTAATTGAGGTGGCAGATCAAGTGGTGGAAAACGCGCGTTCCATGATACGCTTGAGTCAGCGCGCCACACGTCTGGTATTCAAAAGTAACGTTCAAGATTAAAACGATTTGAATTAATCTAATGGCTCAGAACACATCCAACGCATCGCCGGAGCAAAGTGTCGGTCATCTTCTCCGATGACCCTGGCCGGATTGGTTCCCTCATCACCATCACATAAATGAAAAAGGAGGACATGATCTTAAAATAAATAGCATAGATCACAAATATCACCTCAACTTAACCTAACTCCAAGTATATTGAGAGATACGTGGAGTTGAATTTTGAGGTGTATGAACTGAGTTGCCTCGATTTGACCTCAAAGAAACTCAATCTTCTTGCCTACATTGGTAGGACTTAAGACAACCAAGGATCCAAGAGAATTCATGAGAATTGAGGGAGAATCGAACAAAAGAAAAATCTAGAAAAATACCTTCAATGTTGTGCAGAATTGGATCTCTTTTGCTTCAATTCGTGCTTAATCTTGCTTATGGAGCTTGCAGAAGTAGATTAGGAATGGTACAAGGCTTTGGATCCTACAGTTCTTGAATCTACAAATAGTGAGATTCAAACTCAATTTTCAAGTGAAATTTATCAGGTTTGCCTTTGAATTGTAAGGGTTTCAATGGTTAAAGGCAAAGCTGGTGCGTAAGCTCCTCCAAATCCGATGCAATGGACCTCTATTTATAGCAAATATAAGTGATATTTGCACACTTGAAAATGCTTCCAAAATTGGCAATGTGAAGTGCACGTTTGCATGGGCATAAACAGGCCCATGAAGCAACTTAATTAGGTCCAAATGCAAGTGAAATGAAGTCTGAATGAGAATTGTGATGCAAGGCAAATATGCTTTGATGTTTGAAGAATGATTCTTGCCAACTAATACAACCTTATTCAAGCCATGTGCAGACCCCTCAAACCTTGTCCAAAATGAATGAATTTGGACTTTTTGGAAAGGTTAAATCAAGAGGAACAACTCTTATGTTGAACACTTTTCCATTTGGAACTTGTATCATGGTGAATTTTGAGGTGGAAGCTTGGAAATTTCAACATGTCAAAATATTTTCTAAGTGTTAAGCCATATGTTCAATTATTCCACCTTGGCTAACTTTTTATGTGATCTCCAAATGAGAAAAGTGACTTCATCAAAGTTGTAGCCCTTTCAAAAACCTTAAAAATGGTCAAAACTTTGACATCATTTGGATTTGGGATGAATGAGTTATGCATTTTTGAAGTCGAGGAAAATCACTTGTTCAATGGTATTGGTCCAAAATTACCTATAATGTATCCTCATATCACATGCTCATAAACATTGAATTAGCTCTTCCTCCAAACATAAAATTGGAAGTAGACACCTTGAATTTGATTATGAAACTTGGAAATCTTTCATCTCATAAAAAATGAGCAAGTTATGGCTTTGGGAAGTTGACTTTCAAATTAGGGTTTAGACAAAATGACCTATAATGTTTCAACATAAAAAATGACTTTCCAAGAAATATTAGCTCTAGACCTAAACATTAAAGTTGTTTGTAATGTCATTTAGAGTAACTTTTCTCTTGGAATATTTTTCATATGATGAAAATTGTAGGAGATAGGGTCTAGGGAGACCCAGTTTTGAACAGATTAATTCATCTGGCCAACCACCATCAACCATCTTACTAACTTGCATTTCTCTTGACTTTTTGGACTCATGGGAGATCATATATGAAAAATATGATGTAATTTGAAGTTTCCCTTGATATATTTGATCAATTGGTGAAGAAGCTTGTTGAAGAAGTTACTTAAGAAACCCAGATGAACTAGGGTTTCCAAGGCAAACCAACTCCAAATTATTGAAGAATTCTTGATCAAAATAACATGTAAAGATCATAGGGACTCATATATAATGCTTAGAGCCAATTTAGATTATTCCTTGTTTGAGATTTTAGCAATGAGGGTCTTAAACCCTAGATGTGAACTTGATATATCAATGTTGATCATGCCCTACCTACAAAAGAGTTAGACAAATACAAAGACATATTTTTGGTATTTTAGTTAGTAAAGGACAAAATAAAAAGTATGATACAATCACACGGTGCTTGGTGATCTCTCCCAAAATGAACCTAATGAAAGAGGGGTAAGGAGGATGCCAAGGTATGATCCCAATGCTAATGCATATGATGAGGTAACATGAGGGATCTTAGGGTCAAAATTGGGGTCTTACAACTGCCCCTATTTAAGGACATTCTAACCGAGGAGGTGAAGGTTAAAATCTTCGTATCGACTCAATAGAATGGGATTAAATAACAACATATAGAAATAAATTTTGGTCCCTAAGAGACCTCATGGTGCATATGATATGAATGTTAAAATAAATCTTTTGTGGGGAAATATTGCCACAAAGGAAAAGAAATCAGAGAGACTGAAAGTCCGCAGGAGCGTATTGCATTTCCCTAAGGAAAACTCCCTAGGGAGACAAAGACTCTAGGGGAAAAGGGTTGTGCGTAGGCCAGGTGTTAGATACCCAAAAATGCTTATTTGAGCTATCAAATATGGGTATCTTTCACTCCGTTTCCTTGCTAAAGTGTTCGAAACAACCTTTGTTTTTGATGAATTGCAATACAATGATAAACGATCTTGGTACCTTTGATTTGTGTGTTATTGTGCAGGAATTAGGCATGAAATAATAGAAAATGAAGCCACAAGAAAGTTGGCAAAGGGACCAAAGAAATGATGCATTCATCAGCTTGCTCGCTAGGCGAGGGCTGTGGCGAAGGACTCGCTAGGCGAGCGCCCAGCGAGAACCCAGCGAAAAGCTCAAGTATTTTACAGTGGCAAACATCAACAAATTCGCTAGGCGAGCTGCCAGCGAAGTGTGTAGCGAACACGTCCAGACTTGGTGAAAAGCGCAGCCAGCACTCACTCGCTAGGCGAGCCATTAGCGAGCTCCCAGCGAGCATTCCAGTAGCAAAACCTCGCAAGCTCGCTGGAGCGAAGGTTGAAGCGTGGGCTTCGCCTAGCGAAGGTTTTGTTCGCCCAGCGAACATGACAGTCTAACAAAGGTTATTTCTCTGGGCGCAAGTGCCTCAGGTGCCTCATTTAGGGGCTCGCTAGGCGAGCCATTCTGCTCGCCTAGCGAGCATGACAACTCAGTAGCAGCTCTATAAGTAGCAAAGGCTACTTTTTGAAGCAAAAAACTTTACACCTCCATACTTTTGTACTTTTTAGATATTTTTCCAGCATTGCTCTAGAGATCTTTTGTGACCTAGAAATCATTTCTCTTCGTCTCTTAACAATCTTTCACAAAAAGAAGGTGGATTCCCATCCAATCTCGATTATTCGACTCGGATGTTGATCAACCTTCTTCCGAAACTTGTTGACCAAGCTACCATGAATATGAGTAGCTAAGTCCTTCATTTTGTCAAGGTTAGATGTAGATGATCATTAGCTTTGTGTGTAAATGGGATGATCTTCATTTGTAAACTCTTTAATGATGAATATATGGTGAAAACTTTGTTCTTATTCAAAACTCTTTGTGTTGGTTTATGATCGAGAGATGTTTACCAACTCTTAACCTAGGTTTTCATCCAATCTTGTTTGTTAGCTAGAGATAGTAATGAATGATTTTGTTCACCATAAAGTTGAACCAAAAAGTTGTCATTTTGATAGATTGTGTTAGAGATAAACAATGGATCAAAATGGGAAAACTCACAATGTGTGTTAGAGATAAACACATTGGGAGGACTTTGTGAAATAGTTTATCATCTAAAGGAGTTTATAAGTTTTGTTGATCGAACATATACATGCAAAGTGATCGTCGAACCCTAACTTTGGCAATATTTCTCAAATATTAAAACCAAAACTTTTACCGCATTTTATTACACTTTTATGCAAGATACCGTGATAAATACCAAAACCCCATTGTACCTTAAGCTAAGAATTAAAACAACTGTCGAAAGGCGGTGATATCTCACAATCCCTGTGGAGACGATAACAAAAACCCGACACTTAAAATTACAATCAACAAAATGGCGTCGTTGCCGGGGATTGTGAATTGATATTGCGAGCATCGCAATGGTTGCTTAATTTTTAGCTTTCGAATTTTTGACTTGTGCTTGTAATTTGTTTGATTTAGTGTGCAGCTTACGTTTTATGCGAGGGCAGATCCCTGTGGACGAACTTCTTTTTGATCCCGAGATCGAGAGAACCACAAGGAGGCTTAATAGCAAAACGAGACGAAGGAGGCAACAGGCTAGACAACGACAAGAACAAGGAGAAAGTTCTTCTACCACACATCCACCACCGTTCATACCAATCATAGAACCACCACCACCGCCCATTTCCACTCCATGTGTAAACAGTCCAAGGAACACTGCTCAGTTTGCCAACCACACAGGAAGGCAAGCCGAGATGAAAACGGGAACTCTCAATTTATTATATGGAAGTCCATTCACCGGAATGGACCATGAAGATCCCTTTGCTTTTCTCACAAAATTTTATGAGATAGCATTGGCGGCCGGAGTGGATCAGGCTCAAGAGCTACCGTTGTTCAGAAGATTATTTCCCCACGCTTTGCTCGGCAAAGCAAAAGATTGGTACTTAGATCAAACACCAGCCGTCATGACAGACTGGAACGTGTTGGAAGAGAAGTTCATCGAAAGATTCTTCTCCCATAACCGGTTCATGGAATCCAAGACGGCCATCTCAATGTTTTCACAAGGAATCAATGAATCATTAAATGAAGCGTGGGAAAGATTCAAATCCATGCTTCGGAAGTGTAAAGGGCATGGATTTGATGAATTGACTCAAATCCATATTTTCAAAAATGGACTTCAACCAAATTGCAAGACGTTGTTGGATGCTACCTCGGGTGGCTCTTTATTGTCTAAAAGCGCCGAAGAAGCTACAAATATCATAAATCGAATGGCTCTAAATGATCTTCAGAGTCAAAGTAGAGGCAACTCTTTGAAGAAGCCGGGAGTGCTTGAACTTGGGACGAACGATGCCATCCTTGCCCAAAACAAACTCATCTCACAACAAGTGGAACTCTTAACGCAGCAAATAAAAGAGTTGAAAGAACCTTCTAAAGCTAAATAAATAGCTTGTTGTGAGCTTTGCAAAGGTGAGCATGACACCGGATTCTGTCCACCTCCCGGGTTCGAAGAAGTAAACTACATGGCAAACCAACGGGACTACCAACCGAGACAACAACAACAACAACCTTATCAACCACACCCTCAAAATCAACAATAACATTTCCAAGGGAATCAAGGGTTCCAACCTAGGAGTAACTATTACCATAACCAAGGTTATGGAGGTGGTTCTTCTAGCCGTCAAAACCCTCCCCAAAATCCTTATCAACCTCAACAACCGCCGGTCGTAACTTCTAAGTTGGAAGAGACATTGACACAATTCATGCAAATGTCAATGGCTAATCAAAAGAGCAACGACGCGGCTATAAAAAATATCGAGACTCAAGTTGGGCAACTTGCTAAGCAACTCGCGGAACAACAAACCGGTCCTTCCTTTTCGGCAAACACGCAAACAAATCCTAAGGAACATTGTAAAGCGATCATGACGAGAAGTGGGAGGGAGTTGATTAGTGAGAATAAAAAAAGAGATGAGAGAGAACAAAGAGAGGAAGATAAAGAAAATGAGGAGGAAATATTGGAGGAAAATATTGATGGTGAAGTGGGGGAGTGGAGTGAGGAGGAAAAAGTTGAAAAGAACGAAAAGAATGGTGAAGTTGAAAAGAAAGAAAGTGTGGAAATTGAGAAAAATACGAGTGGTGAAGTAATGGGGGAGGAAGTGAAAAAGAAAAGAGCGAGAAGTTCTCGAGTTGCTAAGGGAAAGGAGGTAGTGAGCGCTACTCCAATCCAAAACCTTCCTTATCCTCATGCTCCGTCCAAAAGGGAGAATGAACGGCATTACGCCCGGTTCATGGATATTTTTAAACAACTGCAAATCAACATTTCGTTTGCCGAAGCCTTGGAGCAAATGCCCAAGTATGCCAAATTCATGAAGGAGATACTTACAAAAAAGCGGAGGTATACGGAACCGGAGACCATTGTCCTAGATGCGAGCTGTAGTGCTATTATTCAAAGAACGCTTCCGAAAAAAGAGGTTGATCCGGGAAGAGTTACTTTGCCGGTTAAAATTGGTGATATCTATGTCGGGAAAGGACTAATTGACTTGGGGTCAAGCATTAATCTTATACCTTTGTCTATTATAAAGAGGCTTGGCAACATTGAAATTAAGTCCATCCGAATGACGTTGCAATTGGCAGATAAGTCGACTACCCATCCTCATGGCGTAGCCCAAGATGTTTTGGTTAAAGTCGACAAATTCTTTTTCCCGGTCGATTTTATTGTTATTGATATGGAAGAAGATGATGATGCTCCGCTCATCCTGGGCCGACCGTTCATGAAAACCGCGCGCATGATGATAGACGTTGATGACAGTTTGATGAAGGTGAGAGTCCAAAATGAGTAAGTTACATTCGATCTATTTGAAGCAATGAAGCATTCAAAAGATAGAAATGATAGCTTTCGCATCGATGTGATCGAAGAGGCAATTTTGGAGGTTTCTAAGCATATTCATGAGATATCTCCTATGGAGTTAGCTCTTGACGACTCATTGGAAGTTTTCACAGTTGAAGAAGAGCAAGCTCTGGAGGAATGCTTAAGGGAACTTGATGGTTTAGACGAACTACAACCGTGGGAAGTTGAGGAGGAAGACTTGAAGAAGGAGGTTAATGACGAAAAAGCGCCTATTGAATTGAAAATATTACCTTCTACTTTGAAGTATGTATTCCTAGATGAGACCGAAGCAAAGCCGGTCATCATAAGCAACCTTTTGTCAAATGATGAAGAAGCCCGCTTGATCAATGTGCTAAAAAAAATCAAGAAGCCATGGGTTGGACTCTTTCCGATCTAAAAGGAATTAGCCCTTCCTATTGCATGCACAAGATCTTGATGGAAGAGGATTTTAAGCCGGTAGCTCAACCACAACGCCGCTTAAATCCTACCATGAAGGAGGTTGTAAGAAAAGAAGTTGTAAAGTTGTTGGATGCGGGAATGATTTACCCGATTTCGGATAGTCCATGGGTTAGTCCCGTGCATGTTGTTCCGAAGAAAGGTGGAATTACCGTGATCCGCAATGACAAGGATGAGTTGATCCCTACTAAAGTTACAACGGGGTGGCGAATGTGTATTGATTATAGGCGGTTGAATACCGCAACTCGAAAAGATCATTTTCCACTCCCGTTCATGGATCAAATGCTCGAAAGACTCTCGGGGCAACAATACTATTGTTTCTTGGATGGCTATTCCGGGTATAACCAAATTGCGGTTGACCCGGCCGATCATGAAAAGACGGCTTTCACATGTCCGTTTGGAGTTTTCGCGTACCGAAAAATGCCCTTTGGGTTGTGCAATGCACCGACGACTTTCCAACGATGTGTGCAAGCCATTTTTGCCGACCTTATTGAGAAAACAATGGAAGTCTTCATGGATGACTTCTCGGTATTTGGTGGCTCCTTTAGTCTATGCTTGGCAAACTTGAAAACGGTGCTTGAAAGATGTGTGAAGACCAATCTTGGGCTTAATTGGGAGAAGTGTCACTTCATGGTGACCGAGGGGATAGTGCTTGGCCATAAAGTCTCTTCAAGAGGGCTTGAAGTTGATCGTGCTAAGGTTGAAGTGATTGAAAAGTTACCTCCTTCGGTGAATGTGAAGGGAATCCGAAGCTTTTTGGGGCACGCCGGGTTCTATCGGCGCTTTATCAAAGACTTCTCAAAGGTGGCTAGGCCTTTGAGTAATTTTCTAGCTAAGGACCAGGTATTTCTCTTAACCGATGAATGTTTGCAAGCTTTTGAAACTTTGAAAGAAAAATTGGTTACCGCTCCAATTATAGTCGCTCCAAATTGGAATTTAAATTTTGAGTTAATGTGTGATGCGAGCGACTATGCAATCGGAGCGGTATTAGGCCAAAGAAAAGAGAAAATTTTTCATGCGATACATTACGCAAGTAAAGTTCTTAATGAAGCTCAAATTAACTATGCCACCACTGAAAAAGAATTACTTGCGATAGTGTATGCGCTTGAAAAGTTTAGGTCTTATCTTATAGGGTCTAAAGTCGTAGTGTATACCGACCACTCGGCGATTAAATATTTGCTCACCAAACTGGATTCGAAGCAAAGGCTCATCCGTTGGATCCTCTTGTTGCAAGAATTTGATGTTGAAATCAAAGACAAGAAAGGATCGGAAAATTTGGTGGCGGATCATTTATCCCGCTTAGTTAATGTGGAGGTTACCGCGTCAGAGAAGGAAATCCGGGAAGAATTTCCTGATGAAAAACTGTTCAAAGTTCAAGTTAGGCCGTGGTTTGCAGACTTTGCGAACCACAAGGCTAGTGGTTTTGTGCCTCCCGACCTAACTTCGAACCAAAAAAGGAAGTTTCTTTCGGATGCCAAGTATTACGTATGGGATGACCCATACTTGTTTAAGTTGGGTAGTGATAACCTTTTAAGGAGATGCGTTACTGGCGATGAAGCGCAGAGCATCCTTTGGCATTGTCACAACTCGCCTTACGGCGGACACTATAATGGGGTGAGAACGGCCACTAAAATCCTTCAGTCAGGATTTTATTGGCCCACTATTTTCAAAGACGCGCATACCCATGCGCAAAGTTGTGATAGTTGCCAGAGAAGCGGTGGGATTGGTAAGAGAGACGAGATGCCTCTCCAAAACATCCAAGAGGTCGAAGTATTTGACTGTTGGGGCATCAATTTTGTAGGACCATTCCCACCCTCTTATGGTAACGAGTATATGCTTGTCGCAGTTAATTACGTTTCTAAGTGGGTTGAGGCGATTGCCTCACCTCGGGCGGATGCGAAAATGGTAATAAATATTTTGAAGAAAAACATATTTTCCCGTTTCGGAACCCCCCGAGTGTTGATAAGTGACGGAGGGTCACACTTTTGTAATGCACCGTTGGAAAGCATTTTAAAACATTACGGTGTATCACACAGAGTGGCAACTCCGTATCACCCGCAGGCTAATGGGCAAGCCGAGGTCTCTAATCGTGAGATTAAGAGAATCCTCGAAAAAACTGTGTCAAATTCGAAAAAAGAGTGGTCACAAAAATTGGATGAAGCGTTATGGGCATACCGTACCGCCTTTAAAGCTCCAATTGGCCTAACTCCTTTTCAATTGGTGTTTGGTAAAACTTGCCATTTGCCGGTCGAATTGGAGCACAAAGCCTTGTGGGCTCTGAAATTTTTAAATTTTGAAAATGATTTGGCCGGTGAGAAAAGGAAGGTGCAACTGCTTGAGTTGGAAGAGATGCGCAATGCCGCATATCACTCAAGTTGGTTGTACAAAGAAAAGGTAAAAAAATATCATGACAAAAAGCTTCGAAAAAAAGAATTTGTGCCCGGACAGTTGGTCATCTTGTTCAATTCCAGGTTGAAGTTATTCCCCGGAAAGTTGAAATCAAAATGGTCCGGGCCATTTCGGGTCAAAGAAGTTAAGGAGTACGGAGCTATTGTCATTGAGGACATGGAAAAGAAGGACAGTTGGACCGTTAATGGCCAACGTTTGAAGGTTTATCTTGGCGGTCATGTGGATCGCGAGAGCTGTGCTATTACTTTGGATGCTCCTCTGTGAGCATCGCACCATCGAGCTTATCTGACGTTAAACAAGTGCTTGTTGGGAGGCACCCCAACATTGTAAGTATTTACAATTTTTCTGTTGTGTTGTAGTGGGATTCCAATTGTTAAAACCTTGCTGAATGAACCAGGAATGCTATTTTTGAAAAAGCAAATGCTGTCATGCTCGCTAGATCCTCGCTAGGCGAGGCAGTAGCGAGCAGATTCGCTAGCTGCTCGCTAGGCGAGGCATCAGCGAGCGCTGCGTGGCAGCACTAATTTAATTCTCAGCAGGCCACTCATTTTGGGCCCAAACATAATTTCCCTTTTACAACTCTGCTGAAGCACTCTCACGAACACTCACAAGCACTCTCACTTTTCATCTCTCTCACAAACACTCTAAACCCTAACATTGCATACCAACCTCCACTGCACGATTCTATGCAGCTGTTACAGCTGCAGGCACGTGACCCCTCCGGTGATCACTCATTGATGACGCGTGAGCAGTTTCTGCAAAACGCTAGCTGGCCTATGGACAGGCCTGTGTTTGGAGAGGGGGCGGGTGCTGGTGCTTCTTCTGGTGCTGCTGATGGAGATGATGATGATGATGAGGCTACCGGTTCTGAAGCCGGTAGTGATGAGGGTTCTGAGTCCTTGGAGGGCTAAGTTATTTTATTTTTCATATTATGTTTTATTTCTATTGTATTTTCAGAATTGTGTATTTTAATTTTGGCTATGTACTTTTGGGGTGTTTTGTCCCCCATAAACAAATTTAAATTTTGAAGTAATGTTATTATTTATGTTTTAAATTTCTTCTGTTTTAATAAATTTTTGGTTGGTTGAGTGTCAAACCTTCTAGATTGGTTGCTCCTCAAAGAAGTATCCAATGAAGGTATATCCGAGCTTGGATGGCAATGATAAGAATAAACAAGTGAATAATGCTAAGGTACATGGTTACCTCCGGCTAGAATTTTAGAATGCATTAAGAACTTTACTCTTTTTGGTAATTGAATATTGTCTTTTTGCAACATAATTGAATGAATGTTTCATCTAGGACTTAAAACCACAAATTGTGAGGAAACCTCCATTTTACACTTAAATGCTGTCTTTTATTATTGTGAATATGTGGAAGCAATTAGAAATGATCAAGGCACTTGTTTTCTATCGAGCACAACCAGTTCCAAATACAACTTACCTGTGAGCAGAGAGAGTATTCGTTAACCCCTTTGAGCTTAAACAGTTGAATCTCAGCTTGAAATAAAGCGAGATTTCAAAAATCTTTTTCTTGAAACCCGGAAAATTTTGATAATTGTTCTTTTGCCGTAAAAAGTCAAGAGCATTCACTTAGGGTGAGTAAGAAATAAGTTGGGGAGAACGAAAATGAGAATCGGTAAGTGCCACAACTCTTGAAAAACCGAGCAAGCATAAAAAACAAAAATATATATATATATATATATATATATATATATATATATATATATATATATATATATATATATAAAACATAGAAAAGAGAAACATCTGTTTTGTAAATATGATGTGAAAGAAAAGAAAAAAAAATAGAGAAAATAAAAATGAATGTTTGCTTGGAAGAAAAATAGTGAAAAACAAAAAAAATTGAGTTGTGAAATAAGAGTTGTGAAGGTTTCAAATGAGAAATAAATGGAACGAAGTTGAGATGTGTGAATAATGTACAGTGAATGTCTCTTTTGCATCGGCAATTTCGTTTTCAATGGCCTTAGAAATGACCCTTGTTTGTTAACCTAACCAAGCTTCAACCGAAAAGCCCTTAGTGATCTTCGTGCTTCCACATTACCATTTATAATTGTTAGACATTGTATGAATTGAATTGATTTCTTCATTGTTTGTTAGAGAGTGAGATTATTCCCGCGGTTGCAAACGCGTAATTTCTTCAATCCTTATTCGAAGAGGAGAGATAGGGTGATTCATTCAAGATAATATTGTTGTAGATAGATACATATTTCGCATTGCTACTAAGTCTTAGTTCTTGTGTATTATTTTATTCTAACCGTTGGAAATTTGTATCTGCTGATTCACTTGTGTTTGAGCCGTTTTATCCGATTTCGGAGAAACCTTTTTCTTAATGCAAATCCTCTTGTCCTTCAAGAGGCATACTTTGCTTGAGGACAAGCAAGAATCTAGTTGGGGAGAGTTGTTAGATACCCAAAAGTGCTTATTTGAGCTATCAAATATGGGTATCTTTCACTCCGTTTCCTTGCTAAAGTGTTCGAAACAACCTTTGTTTTTGATGAATTGCAATACAATGATAAACGATCTTGGTACCTTTGATTTGTGTGTTATTGTGCAGGAATTAGGCATGAAATAATAGAAAATGAAGCCACAAGAAAGTTGGCAAAGGGACCAAAGAAATGATGCATTCATCAGCTTGCTCGCTAGGCGAGGGCTGTGGCGAAGGACTCGCTAGGCGAGCGCCCAGCGAGAACCCAGCGAAAAGCTCAAGTATTTTACAGTGGCAAACATCAACAAATTCGCTAGGCGAGCTGCCAGCGAAGTGTGTAGCGAACACGTCCAGACTTGGTGAAAAGCGCAGCCAGCACTCACTCGCTAGGCGAGCCATTAGCGAGCTCCCAGCGAGCATTCCAGTAGCAAAACCTCGCAAGCTCGCTGGAGCGAAGGTTGAAGCGTGGGCTTCGCCTAGCGAAGGTTTTGTTCGCCCAGCGAACATGACAGTCTAGCAAAGGTTATTTCTCTAGGCGCAAGTGCCTCAGGTGCCTCATTTAGGGGCTCGCTAGGCGAGCCATTCTGCTCGCCTAGCGAGCATGACAGCTCAGTAGCAGCTCTATAAGTAGCAAGGGCTACTTTTTGAAGCAAAAAACTTTACACCTCCATACTTTTGTACTTTTTAGATATTTTTCCAGCATTGCTCTAGAGATCTTTTGTGACCTAGAAATCATTTCTCTTCATCTCTTAACAATCTTTCACAAAAAGAAGGTGGATTCCCATCCAATCTCGATTATTCGACTCGGATGTTGATCAACCTTCTTCCGAAACTTGTTGACCAAGCTACCATGAATATGAGTAGCTAAGTCCTTCATTTTGTCAAGGTTAGATGTAGATGATCATTAGCTTTGTGTGTAAATGGGATGATCTTCATTTGTAAACTCTTTAATGATGAATATATGGTGAAAACTTTGTTCTTATTCAAAACTCTTTGTGTTGGTTTATGATCGAGAGATGTTTACCAACTCTTAACCTAGGTTTTCATCCAATCTTGTTTGTTAGCTAGAGATAGTAATGAATGATTTTGTTCACCATAAGGTTGAACCAAAAAGTTGTCATTTTGATAGATTGTGTTAGAGATAAACAATGGATCAAAATGGGAAAACTCACAATGTGTGTTAGAGATAAACACATTTGGAGGACTTTGTGAAATAGTTTATCATCTAAAGGAGTTTATAAGTTTTGTTGATCGAACATATACATGCAAAGTGATCGTTGAACCCTAAATTTGGCAATATTTCTCAAATATTAAAACCAAAACTTTTACCGCATTTTATTACACTTTTATGCAAGATACCGTGACAAATACCAAAACCCCATTGTACCTTAAGCTAAGAATTAAAACAACTGTCGAAAGGCGGTGATATCTCACAATCCCTGTGGAGACGATAACAAAAACCCGACACTTAAAATTACAATCAACACCAGGCTACGACTTAAAACAACTGAGGGACTAGAGGAATTCCATGAAAATGGAAAGACTCAGCTGGGGAAACAAAGGACGCCTGTAGGGGAAACAGGTAGATCAACATAAAACTGAAATACTCGACTCATGCAAGAAAAGCGATTTCACTAAGGAAATACGCACTCAACTCAACTGAGGAAGAAATAAACTTCAACATAGGAGGAGAAGAAATATATTATCCATTACAAATTACTGGGTAAAGAGATAATAAAAATCTGACAGAGAGGACATTCGTTACCGGTTAGGGTAAACATATCAAGGATGACTCAATACGGGCCACCAATAGGTGTATTCATTACCGGTTACTGAGTAAGAATAGACTTGCTGGGAAAAGCTGAAAATAGGATTTACAACTATAAGTTACTAGCAGAAGACTAGAAAGGAGAGAATATCCGTCACTGGTTAAAGTGAAAATATCAAGGATAGACTCAGAGGAAAGAAAATCCGTCACCGGTTAAGATGAGTATATCAAGGATAGACTTGCCTGAGAATGTTAAGGAGGATACCCGTCATCAGTTAGGATGAACATATCAAGGATAAACCACCTGAATAAAAGGTAGGAATTATATCTATCAAATGCTGGATAGAATACCATCAAAGAGAAATATCCGTCACCGGTTAAGATGAACATATCAAGGATAGACTCCGAGTGGAAGAACTAGGGATTACATCTATCAGTTACTGGATAGAAGACCAAAAGGATAGGATATCTGTCACCAATTAAAGTGAACATATCAAGGATAAACTCTGTAAAGGGAGAAAAGCAGGATTTACAACTAACGGTTACTGGGCAGAAGACCATAAAGAGAAGGAAACCCGTCATCGGTTAAGATGAACATATCTAGGATTAACCCTCTGGGGAACAAAATAGGGATTACAACTACCTTTTTACTGGGTAGAATACCAAAGATGAGAATATCCCTCACCGGTTAGGATGAACACATCAAGGATAAACTCAAGGCAGGGGAAGAACATATCTGTCACCGGTTAAGATGAACATATCAAGGATAGACTTCCTGAGGAAACGTGAAAACGAATCCGTCGGGGAGAAAAAGGTTACTTTTGTCGGGTATTGGACAAGAAGTAACAAACTGATAACTAAGAAGAATATTTCCGGTTACTAGGTAATAGACTCTTAGGGGACCAAAACATCTATCTAGGTAAGATCTAGAAAGAAACAGTCAATCAAGACTCAACCCAGTGAGGATATAACTCAAGGGGAGTGGTTCCATCCAGATAACCAACTGGGGAGGAAATTGAAACAATCATCATCCACGAGGTAATAACTCAGTGGGGGAAGGAGAAAGGTTAAAGTCTTTCTGCTTAAGGGGCTGTCACTCTACAATTGAAGGAGGACAGACACCAAACTTGTATGGGGATAAAGTACCACCATAATAGAGAATAAGAATTACAGGAATGAGTCAACAGATGCAATGATGCAATAATGAAATTATAAATGTATATGTATATGTATATGTGTATATGATGATTATGCTAACAAAATAGTCACGAAGGATACAAAATGTCGCGATTTGAACCATCGATACAATTCTCGGCCAATCCACAAAAGAGGGAAACAACTGCTGGAGAAAAGAGAGATCAACATCCCAAAAGCTCAAACTTAGCTGGGGAAGGAGAAGATATACCGAGGAAAACCGTTATCAACTCTGTAGGGAATTTTAGGTCAACACCATATCAAATAGGAGACAACCGTGCAGGGGATAACCACAAATAACTGCTCAGAAACCAGGAGGAAACTCTGACTGGGAGAGGATCTGATGGCGACTGGTGAGGAAACCAAAGTCCTACCAGAACCATGCAAACTGCTGCAATGAAATGTTCTCACTCTGCTTGAGACCAAATCTAAATTTGGCTGGGAAATAATCAACCGGTTCAGCTGAGGACGATGGAGAAATATAACCATCTGGAGAAATCCACAAACACCAAGTGCTAAAAAATGCTGTCGGGGATGAAAAAGAAATCGCGCCTACTGCTTGGGGAGAACCAATAATGCTCCACATTTAGGGCTTACCATTTTTGAACCACTTTTGATACTCCTTTTAAATGAAATCGATTGCTTAAAATTAATGCTTTTATATGTTTAAGAAAACATGATTTTGATTAAAAAAATTAATTTTCAAAAATGATCACAATAAAATTTAAAACTATTTGGCTGAAAATAAATAAGAGTGGAAACAATTTGGATAAAAGCTCGACTTTATTTAATGGAATGGTAGTCTGTAAATGACAAGACTCCATATATCTTTACAAAGTTGAAAATGGTAATTTACATGGAAAAGGGTTACATTGAATACAATAATCTCTAATCCTTCTACCAACTCTTGATATCCACAAAGTTGTAAGGATCAAAGCACCGCCTGAAAAGGCTCTCTTAACAACATATGGGCCTTCATAATTAGGAGTCCATTTACCCCTAGAATCTGGCTTGAAAGATAAAATATTCTTGAGCACAAGGTCACATTCTCTGAAAACACGAGGTCAGAACTTCTTATCAAATGCTTTCTTCATTCTTTGTTGATACAACTGACCATGACACATGGCAATTAACCTCTTCTCTTCAATCAAATTCAGCTGATCCTACCTGGTCTAACACCATCCAACCTCCGTTAGCTTGGCTTCTATGAGCACACGCAATGAAGGGATCTCAACCTCTACTAGGAGCACAACTTCCATACCATATACAAGAGAGAAAGGGGTTGCCCCTGTTGAAGTATGGATGGATGTACGATAGCCGTGCAAAGCAAATGGGAGAATCTCATGACAATCCTTATATGTTACAACCATCTTCTGAATAACTTTCTTGATGTTCTTGTTTGCAACTTCAACAACCCCATTCATCTTAGGTATGTAGGGAGAAGAATTATGATGTATTATCTTAAAGTCTTTGTAAAGAGCTTCCACCATATTATTATTCAAGTTCGATCCATTATCAGTAATGATCTTACTTGGCACACCATAACAACATATAATATGATTCTTGATAAACCTTACAACAACTTGCTTGGTTACATTTGCATACGACGCCACTTCGACCCATTTTGTGAAGTAGTCAATTGCCACCAAAATGTAATGATATCCATTCGAGGCTTTGGGCTCAATCATGCCAATCATATCAATTCCCCATATGGAGAAGGGCCATGGAGAGGAAATGACGTTCAACAGTGTCGGAGGAACATGAATCTTATCTGCATAGATTTGACACTTATGGCATTTCTTCACAAACTTGCAACAGTTAGATTCCATTGTCAGCCAATAGTAACCTGCTCGCAACATCTTCTTTGCCATTGCATGTCCATTGGAATGAGTATCAAAGGAACCTTCATGGACTTCAGTCATCAATAGGTCTGCTTTGTGTCTATCCACGCATCTGAGCAAAACCATATTGAAGTTTCTCTTATATAACATATCACCATTCAGGTAGAAATTGCCGACTAATCTTCTCAAAGTCTTCTTATCTTTCAAAGATGCCCCAGACGGGTAAATCTGACTTTGGAGGAAACACTTGATGTCTTAATACCATGGCTTCTCATCCTTGACTCCTTCAACAACAAACACATGAGTTGGCCTATCAAGATGCATCACAGTTAAATTGGGAACTTCATTCCAATACTCCACTGCAATCATTGACGCCAATTTTGCAAGAGCATCTGCCATCCGGTTTTCATCTCGAGGGATATGATGAAATTCAATCTTTGTAAAGAAAGTTGAAATCCTCCTCGCACAGTCTCTATATGGTATCAAACCGGGTTGATTCGTCTCACATTCACCTTTGATCTGATTCACGACCAAAGCTGAATCTCCATAGACGTCCAAATACTTGATTCTAAGATCAATGGCCTCTTCAAGCCCCATAATGCAAGCTTCATACTCTGCCATATTGTTTGTACACTTGAAAGTCAATCTAGCTGTAAATGGAAAATGCGTGCCTTGAGGAGTAATAATCACTGCCCCAATGCCATTACCGTACTGATTAACAACTCCATCAAATACCATGCCCCAACGGGAACCAGATTCTGGCCCTTCTTCAAGCAATGGTTCATCACAATCTTTCATTTTCAAGTACAAGATCTCTCCATTAGGAAAGTCATACTGCACTGACTGGTAATCTTCAATCTGTTGGTGAGCCAAATGGTTAGCCAAGATACTACCTTTAATTGCTTTCTGAGATCGGTATTCAATATCATACTCTGATAACAACATCTGCCAATAGGCAATCCTCCCAGTTAAAGCAGGTTTCTCAAATATATACTTGATTGGATCCATTTTGGATATCAACCAAGTGGTATGATTCAACATGTATTGACACAGACGCTTAGCAGCCCAAGCCAATGCACAACAAGTCTTCTCTAGCATAGAATACCGAGTCTCACAATCGGTGAATTTCTTACTGAGGTAGTAAATAGCAAATTCTTTCTTTCCAGTCTCATCTTACTGACCAAGAACACAACCCATACTCTCTTTAAGCACAGTCATATACATGATCAATGGTCTTCCTTCAACAGGTGGAGACAAAATCGGAGTCTCAAGTAGATATTCTTTGATATTATCAAAAGCTTTATGGAAATCCTCAGTCCAATCACAAGACTGATCTTTCCGAAGAAGCTTTAATATAGGTGCACATGTGGCAGTCATGTCTGAAATGAATCTTGAGATATAATTCAAGCGGCCGAGAAAACCTCTAACTTGCTTCTCAGTTTTGGGCGCAGGCATCTCTTGTATCGCTTTGACCTTGGCGGGATTAACTTCAATACCCTTCTCGCTGACAATAAAACTCAACAACTTACCAGAATGAACACTAAAAATACACTTATTAGGATTCAAGCGGAGTTTATACTTCCTCAAACGCTGGAATAGCTTCAACAAATGCTCAACATGTTCCTCTTTATCAATGGATTTAGCAATCATATCATCAACATAGACTTCAATCTCTTTATGCATCATATCATGAAAAAAAGTAGTCATTGCTCTCTGGTAAGTTGCACCACATTCTTTAAACCGAAAGGCATAACTCTATAGCAGAATATTCCCCAGGGCGTAATGAATGTGGTCTTTTCCATATCTTCGGGTTCCATCTTGATTTGATTATATCCGGAAAATCCGTCCATAAACGAAAAGACTTTGAATTTAGCTGTATTGTCTATCAACATATCAATGTGTGGCAGAGGGAAATCATCTTTCGGACTAGCTTTATTCAAATCTCTGTAATCAACACACATAAGAACTTTTCCATCCTTCTTTGGAACAAGTACAATATTGGCCACCCATTGCGGATACTCAGCAATCACAAGGAAACTAGCATCAATCTGCTTTTGCACTTCTTCTTGATCTTCACTGCCATATCAGGATGAATTCTCCTCAACTTTTGCTTGACTGGCGGGCATTCTGACTTCAACGGCAATTTATGCTCCAGAATCTCAGAATCCAACCCAGGCATGTCTTGATAGGACCAAGCAAACACATCTGAATACTCTTGGAGAAGATCAACCAACCCCTTCTTAACATCAGGACATAGTCGAGATCCAATCTTGACCTCCTTTACATCATCCTCGGAACCCAAGTTGACAAACTCAATCTGCTCTTCGAACGGCTGAATGGCTCTTCCTTCATGCTCAAGAAGATGAGACAATTCATCACTCACTTCTTCATCACTTTCCTCCTCAGCCTCAAACACAGGGAATTCAAAATTTGGAGAAGAAGAAGGATCATTGTATTCAATGGGGTTAGAAACCAACCTGCATAATGATTTGATATTTTGATTTTAGAGAATTGAATTTGTGATCAAATATTATGCAGATGGACAATTATTATTATTTATTTATGTTTTTTATGATTACCATTTTCAGAATAAAGCAAAAAGTAAAAATAAAACATCATAGATGTGGATGAATAGAATTATATTTTATTGATGATCAAATTGAAATGCCCAAACAATGTTTACTTCTCCCTTAGGCATAGGAGAAGGATTTTCGAAAACATATAAAAGCAATTACTTAGATTGATGCATAATGATAGGAATATCAACAGCGGTCCAATTGTTGCAAGGTTTTCCATGCGTCACAAAATTGGTGTAGTCTTCCTCTTCATCATCCTCTAGCACAGCAGCCAAGTGTTGTTCATTACCATGAATGAACCCTCCACTACGGAAACTGAGTTGTACATCTTCAGATTTGACTGCTGAAGAACCCTGTTATAACCCCAAACCGGCTCTGCTCTTGTTGTCAGAGATCTCTACCATCTGTCCCCCCTGATCAGACTGACCATCTTCAACAATCTTCCTTGCATCTTTAAATGAGGACATAGGTGCCCCAACTTTCTTTTCAACAATAATAGATAAGGCTTAGAATGGAATTCCAACCTCATCCTCAGCTTCAACATAAGATAAAGATGACAGGTGGCTGACCAACAACGCCTTTTCCCCGCCAACAATAACTAGCTTCCCATTCTTGATAAACTTGAGCTTCTGATGCAACATGGATGTAGCAGCTCCCGCTTCGTGAATCCATGGCCTTCCCAATAGATAACTGTAGGCCGGGTGGATATCCATTACTTGAAAAGTAATTTGGAAGTCACTCGGACCTATCTCCACTGGAAGGTCCACTTCTCCAATCACAGTCTTGCGCGAACCGTCAAAAGCCTTGACGATCACGCCACTATATCTCATAGGCGCTCCTTGGTACGACAACCTTGACAATGTTGACTTTGGAAGTACATTCAATGAAGATCTTGTGTCGACCAACACATTCGATAAAACATCCTCCTTACAGTTCATTGAAATGTGTAGAGCCAAATTGTGATTTCTACCCTCCTCGGGGAGTTCTTCATCACAAAAACTGAGATTATTGCAGGACGTGATGTTAGCTACGATATGATCAAATTGATCCACCATAACATCATGTTCCACATACGCTTGCTCTAGAACTTTCTGCAGTGCTTCTCTATGCGCTTCTGAATTCATTAACAGAGACAGTACTGAAATCTTCGAGGGGGTTTGGAGCAACCGCTCCACCATGTTGAAATCACTTTTCTTAATTAGCATGAGTACTTCATCATCGTCATTATGCTTCAAGCCGCTGGATTCACCAGACTGACACCTTGGAGCACCAATAGATTCTACTACAGGCACATCCACCTTCTTACTGACAGACAAATCTTCCATATTCTTTGGGAACACCGGCCCAAACACACGACCACTACGGGTCACCATAGTAACATCAACAATGCTTACAATAGAACTGGTAGTAGGTAACTGGACCTTTTGACCATCTTTCATCATAGTATCATTATACTGATATGTGACAACTTTATCGAATGCATACGGGACTGAACCCGCCAATCGGATTACTGACGGCGATACCGATCGATTGCTGACGTTGTTACTGTTGCTGTTGTTATACTGAAAAACCACTCTCTCAGGAGTTTTGAAAACTGGTACTATTACATTGACATCGTCATCTATATGACGGGATTGAACAATCTGAATCAAGCCTTCATCCATCAATCTCTGGATGTCTCTCTTCACAACCACACAACCTTTGGGATTGACACTGCAAATAGCACAACCATCATGGTCATGCTCACAATCGCTCACCAAGCAAATATCCTTGTGCGTCCTCACCAAGGACCTTCTAATGAAGCGTACGTCTAATACATTGAACTCTCCTGGACAACCATCCACCATATTAACAAATGAATTCCCATGGACAGGTAGTGGGTTGGCTTTAACATTCGGCGCACGGTCCTCAAAGGACACCATTCCACTCTTTACCAGCTTCTGAACTTCATACTTGAGGGGATAACAATTCTCTAAATCGTGTCCGGGAGCTCCTTGATGAAAAGCACAGTGGAGTTCTGGTTTGTACCACCAAGGAAGTGGTTCGGGAATTTGCGGAGGATTTCTTGGTTGTAACAAGTTCTTGAGAACCAAAGACGGATATAACTCTGCATAGATCATCGGAATTGGGTCTAAAGAGACCTTCTTCCTCTCAAAATTTTGTTGTTGATGATTGTTGGTATTATTGTTGTAGGTGTTTGTTCGTTGTTGTGGTTGCTTTTGTTGACGTTGTTGTTGTTGAATTGGTACTGACTGATTTGCTGAAAATACCGAAATGACTGATGATACTTGATGATGATGTTGATAGGGTGTTTGATTTCTTCTTACCTGAGACCTCCTTTGCCTCCCAACTGAAACTGCATTAGCTTCACTCTTCTTCTTCTTACTAAAACTATTGCCATACATCTTGGTGGACGACACCTCCTCTCTAGATAACCTTCCCTCTCGGATACCTTCTTCAAAGCCGCATCCCCATGTTTACCATTTCGATAAAATCACTAGGGGCACTAGCAATCATCCGCTCATAGTAAAATGAGCTCAGGGTCTTAAGAAAAATCTTAGTCATCTCCTTTTCCTCTAAAGGATGGGTAATCTGAGAAGCAAGCTCTCTCTATCTTTGAGCATACTCCTTGAATGTATCCTTATCTTTCTATGACAATGACCTCAATTGGTCTCTATCTGGAGCCATATCAACATTATACTTGTACTGCTTCACAAATGCTTCGCTCAAATCATTGAACATACGGATGCTCGCATTATCCAATCCCGTGTACCACCTCAGAGCGGAACCGGTCAATCTGTCTTGAAAATAATGGATCAACAACTGATCATTATCTGTTTGAGTAGACATCTTTCTGGTCTACATCACCAAATGACTGAGTGGACAGGTATTCCCTTTGTAGTTTTCAAAGTCAGGCACTTTGAATTTCATCGGAATCTTGACATTTGGAACCAAACAAAGTTCCGCAACACTCTTCCTAAACAAGTCCTTACCCCTCAAAGTTTTCAACTCCTTATGCAGCTCAAGGAATTGGTCCTTCATCTTATCCATCTTCTCATACACATTAGGGCCCTCAGACGGCTCAGAATGATAGATGGTGTATCCTACACGGGGTTGAGTATGCACAACATGTGGTGGCACAGACATGACCGGGCTAGATGCCAACATGGAAGCAAAGGTAGGCGCAAAGCCTTCAGGCACAAAGTTTGGAGGCATTCCCCACGGGAATTCGGTAGGCATGTTGGGTGCAAAATGAGCAGCAGTTGCCGGAATGGTAGAGGTAGCAACCTATGAAATGACAGTCCTCTGAGGAGGAGGAGTTGCAGGCGTTGGAGAAGATTGGCTCTGAGCAGCTAGGTCTGACTCCATCATGGCAGTCAGACGGGCAATCTCATCCTTCAGGTCTCTGTTCTCTTGTTCAAGATGCTCCATAATCTTCAGATGATTGGCACGGGTATTGTATCGATGAGTCAGCTTGGCTGAAGCACAGAAGAAACACCCATGAGACATCTGGCGAAAGAGAAACCTGCTTATGCGAATGATGCATGAAATGTAATGCTTGTTTATTTTTATTTTCAAGGAACTTACTATTTTATTTTCAAATATATATATATATATATATATATATATATATATATATATATATATATATATATATATATATATATATATATATATATATATATATATATATATATATATATATATATATATATAACAATAATTGCAACAATTTGATATGACCATAAAAAATCTCTTTTATTTATATAATTGGAAGGATTACACTGAGTACAATTTCAGAAACCAAATGAAAAATACAAGAGAAAAGGAGACGAGTCATCCTAAGGATCCCTAACAACAATGTCAGAAGATCTGGCTGTAGGCACGTACTTCCTTCGAATGCGTCGGATCTCGGTCTCAAAAGAAGCCTTCATCTGAGTCTTCTTGAGGACAAGCTGATCAACAATCTTCTTTCAAGCAACAGAAGGCTCAGTTATACTAGAGGAAGATGAAACCTCCGACTATCTTTGTCTCTTTGTCACTTGGTCTTCAAGTAGCTCAATAAGTGCATCTTTGTCCTTAGACTCAAGTTGCAACTCCTCATGCTTTCTACTCAAAGCATGGAAACTCTTTTCCCACATATCCTTCTCTTGTTTCATCTCAGAGAGCGTGTCTTCCAAATCCTCTACATCTTGGTTAGGGAGAGTTAATGGCTCAACCACAACCATAGACGTAGGTCTCTCACAAGCATAAGGCATATTCAACTCCAAAGCTCTCTTCTTCACCCAAAGAGTGTAAGCTTCCAAAGCTACACAATTGCACGGACCAAGCTCGGATCTTCCTTTCCTATGCACATTATGCCAAGCATGCATAATCTTCTGCTTCAAATATTGGGGATCTTTACCCTCTTCATAGAAAAGACTTTCTAACAAAGTATTATTAGGTTTGTCTCTCAAGGGGAACCCAAGTTAACGACGAGCAAAAGCAGGGTTGTAGTTAATTCCTCCTTGTGTACCAATGATAGGCACATTAGAGAATTCACCACAACAATCAATAATATCCACACTTCTCAAAGAAGGATCATACCAAACTATATCATCATTAGTGAGAGACATAAGTCTCTAAGACCACCGTAGATTTTGTTTGTTCTCCACAAAAGCAGGCGTCTGAGGCAAGTGCGAAATAAACCACTTGTACAAAAGAGGAATGCAACATAGAATAGTTCCACCACCTTTAGAATTCCTTAGATGCAGAGAGAAGTACATATCTCCTAGCAAGGTAGGCACAGGATTCCCAATTAAGAAAATTCTAATGGCATTAACATCAACAAAACTATCAATGTTAGGGAACAAAGCCAACCCATAGATGAGCAACACAAAGATGGCTTCAAAAGCATCCATACTACCGGCTTGACCAAAGGCAGTAGCTTCCTTGATGAGGAATTCAGAAGTCAACCCAAACAATCCTCATTTCTTCACCCAATGAGCCACTATCTCAGACTTCTTTAAGTGAAGAGCTTCAGCAATAAGATGAGATCTGGGAATCTCTTCCAGTCCATTAAAAGGCACTTTTCTAGAAATAGGTATTCCCAAGAGATGGGCATACTCCTCCAACGTAGGCACAAGCTGATAATCGGGAAAAGTGAAGCAACGGTAGAGAGGGTCATAAAACTGAATCAGCACACTCAGGAGTCCTTTGACCACATCAACAAACAAGATAAATAGAAGTTTCCCATGGCGTTGTTTGAAGTCCAAGGGATCTAATACAAAGGATTCTAGCTTCCTTAACTCTTTCAAGTCGGGACATCTGAAACTGTACTTCTTAGTGTTACTTCTTCCACAATCCATGGTCTGAAAATATTTGCAAATAACACTTTAGTTCCTTGAAATTTTTGTGTGATGAATGTTATGATGCACATGAATGCATGAATGCAACAATCACAAATAAGGGATCACACACAAGGAAAACAAAGAAAGGTCAAGGGATGAATCAAGTCATTGTCAAGATCAATCATCCATTTTGGTGGATTATGGTTTACACCTTATCAACACCCAAGTTCCATTGATATTGACAAGACTTGATTGGATCAACCAAGAATCAAGGGTTTGTTATGAGTCACGAGCATGGAGTCTGGGTGAGAACCATCCCAAAGGAGTGAGCTAAGGATAAAACTTGTAGATCATGTTCTAAAAAGTTCCAGAGTCTAAATTCCATCTATCGGATATTATAGGTTAGGATGACTGACTCATCAACCCATAATATTTTCAAGAGAAACTCGTCTGAGTGTAGTATCGCGTAACAACTGTTATCAAGTCTACACTTGAATAGTCTCCGCACTACATGCTAAATAGGCCAAGAGGGGTTAAATGTTCTACGGTCCTTAGCTTCTCGGACCCCAAATCAGAGATAGTAATGCCTAACCACAAATACGTTGTGTGACATTTCTAACTCCAAAAGGGTCTATACCGAGTAGATGAGTCTCAAGCCAACTTGTTAAGGACTACTCCACACAATTCAAACATGACTATACCATCCTCCTATCTTAATTGCACTCAAGTTCGGGTTAGAACTTATCTTACCACTTAGAGATCACCAAGCACAACAAGCAGATTATATCATACAAACAAATATACATACATCAAATATACAATTATATACACACAAAAAAGTAGGCTAAACCCATTGGAGACTACTCCCCAGCAGAGTCGCCACTTAATTTCTGTAGTGGTAAATTCATGATCATCAAGCTATGGATAAACTAGACGTCAATAAAACTAGAGTCGCCACCGCACTTTTATTGTTTCCAAGGGAAAAGGGAAAAGTACGAACAAAACCTAAAAATAAGAAGTTTTCAAATCAAAACTAATAAAATGCCAGAGATTACAGGTAAGGGGGTTAGTTACACAGAGGGAAGGTGTTAACACACAAAGTGTCCTAGGTACTCCTAAGGAGCCCTTTCTTGTGTGCATATGTGTTTTTGTACAAATGATGTTTGCAAACAAATAGAATGGGAGGATGAGAAAAGAATTCATTAATTATATTTTTTTTGTGTTCGACAAGACCTTCGGACTTGTGCCTACGTACCAATATAAAAATGAGGGATCAAAACCTCGTAGTTCGTGGTATCAATTTCAAAGTGGATGCATTGCTTTTAACAAAATTTTAAGTTTAACAAAGGCACAAAGACCAAAGTTTCTAGTTTGCAATAAGGTCAAAGTTTAGAAAAGAGACACAAGCAGAGAAGATTTTAAAAGGAGAGAGAGATTTTGAAATTAAAGAAATGGGGAGGAGATGAAGAGACTAATTGTCACACCCCAATTTTGACCCTGAATCGCTGACTCAATACATTCATCATAGCTATTGCATCTCTACATAGCATACCATGCATTCCATACCGTATAGTACCTAGAATATCAGTCGAAATAATTTTTTCGGATCTATAGGCAAACCGGTTGAATTAATCGACGGATGTGTGTCATATCAATGGACAAAATTTTTTAAAATCAAGCTTCCAGACATTAGCTTTATTAATCTATGTTTCGCGTAGTTTAATCTGGTATGTTCGATTTATTTTTCAGCTAATTTTTCAGCCACTTTTTGATCAGCTCGAACCTGTTTAACCGGTCAAAATTTCTTTCAAAATTAAAAGGAACGCTGTATTTTTCCAATAAGTTTATTTTGCGCTGATCATTTTGATGCAGTCAGTTTAATTTTTCGAGCATTTTCGTACCCGGATTTTATTCATCTTAAGTGATTTTATTTTTATTTATTTGTCAAAAGTTCATAATAATTAATTAGTACTTTTTATGTTTTGGTTCCATATATATGTTAAGTGCTGATGAAGAGAAGAAGGAATCTAAAAACTCCATGTGGCGCACATCTAAGCTTACCTGTATCTTTATCTCATATCCACAATTTCACCATCATAAAAACCTCTTCATAAATACATACTTCATCCAACCAAACACAATAAAACCACAGTATCATGATGACTACTTGCAAAAGGAGGTGAGGATTTTGATTTAGATCTTGGTGAGGAATTTGATAAGGAAGTGAACTTTGTTTCTTTGGTTTTGACTTTCATATATGTGTATTATTATTTTCTGTTTTGATTTTATTATATATATCTTGCCGTTTCTGTTTTCAATATATATGTATATATAGTTACTATTTGATTGTAAACTTTATATCTGTATGCACTTATTTTACTGGTGCTTTGCTTTAGCATATGTCTACTTCCAGTACCGAGTTATATATATATATATATATATATATATATATATATATATATATATATATATATATATATATATATATATATATATATATATATATATATATATATATATATATATATATATATATATATATATATATATATATATATATATATATATATATATATATATATATATATATATATATATATATATTTGTAGTTTATTAATTTTGTTTTTATTTTATTTTAACTCTATTTCGATTCCGTAGCAATGCGGGTTCATTGTAGATATCGCGTGCGTGTTGTGTTTAGCTTTTTTATTTTTCAATTATTTTGAATTTGATGTAAATAATTGTGACACTATTGTAATAATAATAATGTGCTTGATTGTTGCTCGATTCATTATTGCGTTGCGATTTCGGAGTTAAAATCTAATTTAACTTTTGAAAATCATTAATACGCATAAATTTTGTTGCTCGACTTCTTGAAGAGTGATTCTTACATGAATCCTCTCTAAGTTAGTCTGGAGCTAAATTCAGTGGCTCTCGATTTCGGTTGACATTCAGTCCCGTGGCTTACTCTTGGGCCTTCTTACAATGAGCTCTTTTCTTTTTGCGTGCTCACATTTACTTGTCTGCATTTCAATTACCCTTAAATCACTTCAAACCATTCTCAATTCAAATCATTCCAAAATATTTTCATAAGTAAATTTGAAGAAAAAGATTACCCTGGATGAAATATCCAGTTGTAATCCCGAATACTAGGCCCAAGTTGTAAGAGCTTGTAAGCCCTATGTATTCGTCTTCTCTTCAAAACGCTCCCATATTCAAATCTTTTTCATAAGTAATTTGGAAGAAAAAGATTACCTGGATGAAAATATCCAGTCGTAATCCTGAACATTAGTCCCAAGTTGTTAGAGCTTGTAAGCCCTATGTATTCGTCTTCTCTTCAAAATATTTGTAAATATTCGAACGTCTTTTCTCAATAAAATTGAAAGAAAAAGATTACCTGGGTGAAAGGTTCAAACGTAGTCCCGAGTATTAGACCCAAGTTGTAAGAGCATGCAAGTCATAAATACTCGTCTTTCAAGCCAAAAAAATACATCCAACCAATCAAACTTTTTTTCGCCGCCGTGCGATTCATTAGAAAAACCTTTTAATAAACGAAAGACACCTTGTCTTAGGATGATGTAAAACAATGATTCATCCATGATTGTTGAGTTGAGATAAGTGACATTTTTTAGAATGTTGATTTGTAAATCCATTCGATGTGTGGTATACGTCCGCTCCTCATCTGTTTTGGGCAAAACAATGTTTTCATCGATTAATACAATATAGCTTTCGCTAAAATCGACCAACAAACAAACATTTTCTATCCAGAACTGCGTAAGCCTTGAGTTCTCTATTGCACCCGGAGATACGTAGGAGCAGGATTTGTAAATCTTGTCAGGCTCATTAATAAAAAACTTAGGTTTAGTCCCCTTCGTTGCAAAATCCAGAAACATCTTCTCTTTTATTTTGATCCTATTATTCTTTCCCTCATAATAACTTGAGAGGCCTAACATTTCAAACTAACACTAACGCGTACAACTAACTTAACGGTTCCCGTTGAGTACAACAGACGTGAGGGGTGTTAATACCTTCCCCTTGCGTAATCGACTCCCGAACCCTGATTTGGTTACGACGACCATAATCATTGTCGTTCTTTCTTGGGTTTTATCTATATTTCCCCATTCCTTTTTAGGAATAAATAAATTTCGGTGGCGACTTTGTTCAGTCCATCATGCGAGCATGCGATTGTGCTTCGCTAAGTCGTGTTCTCATTTTTTGAGGTGCGACAAATGGCAACTCTTCTGGGGAATGATGTTTCCCTAAGTGAGTCAAGCCTAGTTAGGTCATTTGTGTGCCTTTGTTTGTTTACTTATGTGGATTTTCTTTATTGCTTTTTCTATCTTTATTGTCATATTGATATAATCTGTTGTATTAGTTCCATTATGCTTTGGGACTTGGATACTCTGATTGCAAACCTTATGGGAAAGACTTTTTACCCGAGTCTCGAGTAAAAACATAAGATAGGACGAGGTTGAGTAGTGCGGGTCCACGAGATGAATTTCTTGTTGGGTCAGTATGAGAACCTTACATAGAGTAGATCCTTGGGAGGATGTTGTTGCCCGACAAGTAAGTTGTCGTAAGCTTCGATATTTTCATTAGGATCCATGACTCTGAGGACCATTTGTAGAACCTTAATACTTTGGCCAATTAAGAAATATGGTTACGTAGTGTGGGTCCGCGAGATGAATTTCTCGTTGGGTCGATGCGAGAACCTCACTTAGAGTAGATTCTTTAGATGGAGTTGATGCCCGACAAGTAAGTTGCCACAAGAAGCAGACAGTCTAATGGATCCATGACTCTAGAAACTTTTTTTGAAACCCTAGATCATACCCGATGAGAACCTATTCTTGGAAAGCAATCAGATTCATCAGTACCTCAGACTTTTGAACCCGTGTATTGAAAAAAAACAAATATACATGTCTTCCATTGCATTCATTCACATTCCATTGCATCTGCATCTCATCAGAATGCATGTCATTTTCCAGACAAAATACAAAAAAAAACTCATATATCCTTTGTCCATGATCAGCAAAGTGATTCTCGAAACGCGTTTAGAACAAGGAACCATGTCTCAAGAGATGATGGTCGAGCTAAGGAAAAGTCAAGAAGAATTGAAGGATGAACTCAATCTTTTGAAGAGCCAAATGGGATGGGTCGTGGAAACCCTGTAAGCCTTATTGAGAAAAGAGGGTTATCCCATACCCATTACTACAATGGAGGGAGCTACTGCTCCACATCCATCCGGTGTTACCCCGAGTCAAAGGCAAATCTATATGGAAGCTCCTCATCTATCGACATATGGACCTCACTCATGATGTCATCATCAACATCCTCTGACTATTCCTCCTCAAAATCACCGAAGTCAGGTTCGAAACAAAAATCAGAATCAGAACAAGGGGAACAAATATCATAATAACCCGATTTCGGTGCCATATAGCAAGCTCTACCCGCAGCTAATCCAGAATGCTTTGGTGAACCCTCGAGCTCTCACACCTACATCACCATACCTGCCATGGTACAATTCAAATGCAACATGTGAATTCCATAAAGGGGCAGTGGGACATGACCTGGATTCTTGCTTAGCGCTAAAAGCCTTGGTACGAGAACTGATTAACAAAAAGAGCTTAGTCTTTGAAGAAGATCACCCGAAGGTCAAGTGCGGATACCATACTAGAACAATGGGACACTCCATCGAGGAATGCAAGAGTTTTAAGTTAAATCTGCAAAGATTGATTGACATAAGGTCACCAACACTCAAGGAGGAAAGCTCAAGTACATACATCTTGATTTCTAGGCCAAGTAGTGAGAAAGGAAAAGGATCCCAGAAACCCCTCAAGGTTTTGTACCACAAGGAAGAGGTCAGGGATGTGGCTAACGAGATATCATCTTATCCCAGTAAGAGCATTGAGATATCACCTTGGATTTCCAATGTCACGACCCATGCCAACAGAAGCAAATAGGATGTGAGTAGTGAATCCAAGAGGGTTGTGTTCAACGATGAGATTGAAGGAAAAGAATTTGAAGATCATCGTGTTAATGTCAAAAAGCTTGTTGATCCCAACCTTCAAGTGGCTGAAAACGAGCAGTTAGCAATGCCCAAAGTTCAATACTAGTAACCACCACCTTTTGGTCTTCATTACCAACAATCTTGATTTGCTCCTCATCCAAATCAACGAGCCCAATGCCCGAGATATCGAAATCAGCATCAAAATCATCCCAGGCCTCGAAATAACTTGGAAAGAAGAAATGCTCCTCGTCATCCAATCCTCATGACATATACCCAACTTCTACAGCCTCTGATTCAAAACTCGTTGGTGGTTCCTAAGTCTCTTAAGCCGGTTCCAGAACCCTACCCACCCGGGTATGACCCAAGTGTGAAATATGGATATCATGTTAGATCAAAAGAGCATTCAACTGAAAACTGAAACACTTTCAGAGCCAAAGTACAACAGTTGATTGACAATAAGTGCATAGCTTTTCAAGAAGGAAGCTTGGTGGTGAACGTTAACCCATTGCCCAGATAAGTGGGAAGACCTCAAAGGGTGTCCCCTGAAGTTAATGGATCAAGTTTGAAGAAGTCATTTCCCTAAAGCTGGCAATCATTTGGTTGTTTCAGTATTTCTTTTGTAATTTCCTTGCATGTTGATTGCTAGTTGCTTTTAAGCATTGTTGTTTTCTTTGAATTGGTAAGATTAATAAAATGTTTAGGCATCTTTTGAATTAATCCATTCGTATTCAATCATTTTTCATTTATGTTAAAAGCAAAAAAATATTTCTCTCATTCACTTATGTTTATCAAACCATCGTGTTAACAAAGATTGGAAGGAGGATGATGAAAACGAAACACCTGAAATTGTTGTGGTATGCTTTTGAAGAAAACTTTGTCGATGATATAAGGCATTGTTTCAAATCCTCAAACACCGGAGAGATAAGGAGTTAGTCCCCAGTCAATTACCTTGAGCCTAGAAGTTGGTGTTTCTTTCAGATTTAAAAACCCTTAATCATAACCAGGGGCAGGGTAGTTATTTTCATATAGTTTGAATGTGCATTCAATTTTCAAGAGGATTCATCCATCTCTACATATCCTCCAAAGAAGTTCAACCACTTGTTATTCTTCGCACATATCTTGAAGTGT
Organism: Lathyrus oleraceus; assembly: GCF_024323335.1. Taxonomy (NCBI): domain Eukaryota; kingdom Viridiplantae; phylum Streptophyta; class Magnoliopsida; order Fabales; family Fabaceae; genus Lathyrus; species Lathyrus oleraceus. The sequence goes on along the minus strand of NC_066582.1, from coordinate 149,469,724 downwards.
CGTAGAAACCGAGAAAATAAAAAATTGTAGTTGTTCTTCCTCATCCACCAATAACATGGCAGTCACAATTTTTCAAAAAAAAAAGAGAAGAAAAAGCCCGCTAAGTCAAACACCCCAAAATGACTTAGGCAAAAACCAGGGCATCCCGATGGACCAAATGCTTCAAAGAAGCGATCAAGGAAAACTTAAGGATAAAATAAATAAATCAAAAGAGGTCACTAAATCCTCAACAAAAACAAAATAAGGTGACTGTCATTTCAAGAAAATCTCATATTGAATCCTCATTTTCACCTTCGCACCTTCGAAGTCGAATGCGTGTATTGAATTAACCAAACGTAGGAATTGGAGATCATCAAGGAGAAGGGGTGGGTTAAAATTAAATTTTAGCCTTATATCCTTTTGTTTAAAAAAACGTGAACCGTGCCAAATTACAACCCTTAAAAGACCTAATTGAGGCATGGTTTATTCTGAAAGCATACTACAACAAGGTTGTGTTAACCTGACTCCAAACAATCTTTGTTAATCATTTGATGGCACCATATTGCACACTGAGTGACTAGATCATCATTGTGTTCTTATTAGTGACTCGGTCACTGTATTTCACACGTTCATATCAATAAATTTTGATTTCAAATTTTTGCATAAGCACTGCATTAAAATTACCATTTTTGAATGAATAATCTTATCTGCGAGTCAACACTTAGCATCAAAGAAATTCCAATAATATACAGTTGAGGAACTTGATAAAGTGAAAGAAGTCCAGTTAGGGGAAAACCACTTTGAGTATCATTCAATCTGAGCCAATCACCCCAAGGTTCAGTTAGCCAAGAGTAATTTTCTTCAAGACTCAGACTGGGGCAAGCCACCTCAGAAGCTCATTGAGTCCAACAAGCCAAGGACAATCAATCAGAAGTCTACCATCCCAAGTTCTGGTTAATCAGGGTCAGATCACTGCGATATTCAAACATTGGGGCAAGCCATCTCGAGATCGTCTCATGTCAAGCTGTTTCAAACTCACTTTCAAGGTGAACATTTTCCAAAGACCCAACTGACTGGGGCAAGATGAGTCACAGAGGGGCAAAACCTCTTTCTTCATGCTTTCGAACTGCTCAAACAAATTTTTCCATACGTCAACAACTATTAAGTTTAAGACGAGTGCCCGAAAATTATGCTAGCACGATTCATTAATCCTAAAAAAGGATCCAATTGGCTAAGTTTGGCTGTCAAGCTTGATAGAATTCTCCTTTGACAACATCTATCACAAAATATTTGGTTGAGTTCTCGGTGTTGAGGAATCATGACCTCTATAAAAATCCTTTACAAACTTCCAGTCCACTCAAGTGTCAGCATTTTCATATCATGATCATTCATATATCATGCATAAAAAAGTTCAAATCATTCATAGCTTAAATGTACTTCATGCTCATTTTGCATTGACCCAGGTCTTGTTGTTGATCCTATATCATTTGACCTCTAATTCCAGTTTTTCTTTGGTGCCCTTAAACCATCATCCAGTTTTCGTAGTCATTTTCAAGTCCAACTCAGTTGGAACCTATCAAAAAAACTTTGTCCATGAGGTTCAATTCCTTTTTGGATCATCCAATGAATTTCCGGATTACTCCTTTGTTTATTGATGTATTTCCATAACTTGTCTGTTGTGTTTCCATATGTTTGCCTACCTATCTGATGTATTCTCAAATATGTTCGTCTTGTATTCTGATGTATTTCCAGATTTTCCTCGATGTATTACCGGATGTGTCTGTATTCTGATGTATTTCCAGAATATCACTTGTAATTCTGATACATTTCCAGAATTCGTTTCTTTTACTCTCCGATGAATTCCCGGACATGTCATTTTTGTTCTGACGCACTTCTAGAATCTCTATGTCATTCCCTAGCATTATTTCAAGCATTATTGGTGTCTCATAAAATTCAGTTGTCACTAGGCCTTATTCCAAGCTCAGTTGTTACTAGAACTCATTTTAAAACCAATTTCCCTTGGCATCATTGTCCCTCTGTTTGTAAATATAATCGTGATTGGTATTTAAAGTTTGGTTGCCGCCAACATCATTTCAAGTCCAGTTGTTGCTGGCAAACTCCATTGTAGCCAGTAATTGTTTTACTAAAGCTTACAATCAAAGTCCAATTGTTGTTGGAAAAATCCGTTAAAAGTTGGTTGTAATCCATTGCTTACAGTCAAAGTCCAATTGTTGTTGGCCCCAATCCGTTAAAAGCTGGTTGTAATCCAATGATTATGGTCAAAGTCCAATTGTTATTGGCACCAATCCGTTAAAAGCTGGTTGTAATCCATTGCTTACGATCAAATTCCAATTGTTATTGGAAAAATCCGTTAAAAGTTGGTTGTAATCCATTGCTTATGGTCAAAGTCCAATTGTTGTTGGCACGTACAAAGAGTTTTATTACCCTGTATTTCCTGATGGTTCCGGGAAAGTCATGTATGACTCATCATGTTGAGAAATTCCCAGAAGCTTGGAGGTTTTTCATGTTAGAAAACTCCAATGATGTTGGTTTTGTTTGATCTCTTTGTAAAGAATCATCGTAGCCTTTTGCATGAATGATCTACTTATAAGAAGACTCCTGCTTATCTTTGTTTTGTATAAATTCCCTGTTAGGTATCTCCAAAATCTTTGATCAGATGAATTTCTTGTGAGAAATCTCCAGAACTGTTAGATGTATTCTAAAGTTTCAGGTCATGTATTAACTTGTCGATGAAACTTGCATTGTATGTTTTCCAATTTTGTCAGGTCATGTGCGAACCTATTGTTGAATCATTCTTTGGGTTTTCTAGTGTTGTCAAGTCATGTATGAACCTATTGTTAGAATCTCTGTGGAGCCTCCAGAATTGTCAGGTCATGCATGAACCTATGGATATACTTTCTTTGAATTTTCTAGTGTCGTCAGGTCATGCATGAAACTGTTGATAAGACTCCCATTGATTTTTTCCAAGTGTTTCCAGGTCATGTATGAACCTATGGGTGAAACCTTCTTTGAATATACCAATGTTGAGGTCATATATGAACCCATTGATTAAGCTTTCCTTGATTTTCTGGCATTATCAGGTCCTGTCTGAACATGTTATTGAAATGATTTAAATTTTCCAATGATGTTAGGTCATGTATGAGTCTGTTGATTAAAATTTATTTGTATATTTTCCAATATTGTCAGGTCATGTTTGAACCTGTTGATGGAACCTTTTGATATCCCCCAGCATTATCAGGTCATGTTCGAATCTGTTATTGAAACTCTTTGAATATTACAATGGTCATGTCATGTATGAACCTATTGATGGGATTCTTTAATTTTTTTCCAGTGTTGTTAGGTCATGTATGAACTTGTTGACTAAACTTTCCTAGATATTCAGGCTGTCATCAGATCAATCTCTGAACCAGTTGTTCAAACATTATTTGTATGTTCCCTAATGATGGCAGGTCATGTATGAACCTGTTAATTAAGCACTTTTTGAATATTTAAGTGTTGTCAAGTGATGTTTGAACCTGTTGTTGAAAAGTTTTTTAATATTCTAGTGTTTTCAGGTCATGTATGAACTCGTTGTTAAAATCTCTTTGCATATCCCTCACTTATTTTACTTGTGCTTTGCTTTAGAATATGTCTACTTCCAGTAATGAGTTATATATATATATATATATATATATATATATATATATATATATATATATATATATATATATATATATATATATATATATATATATATATATATATATATATATATATATATATATATATATATGTAGTTCGTTAATTTTGTTTTTATTTTATTTTAACTCTATTTCGATTCCGTAGCAATGCGGGTTCATTGTAGATATCGCGTGCGTGTTGTGTTTAGTTATTTTATTTTTCAATTATTTTGAATTGATGTAAATAATTGTGACACTATTGTAATAATAATAATATGCTTGATTGTTGCTCGATTCATTATTGCGTTACGATTTCGGAGTTAAAATCTAATTTAACTTTTGAAAATCGTTAATACGCATAAATTTTGTTGCTCGACTTCTTGAAGAGTGATTCTTACATGAATCCACTCTAAGTTAGTCTGGAGCTAAATTCAGTGGCTCTCGATTTCGGTTGGCATTCAGTCCCGTGGCTTACTCTTGGGCCTTCTTACAATGAACTCTTTTCTTTTTACGTGCTCATATTTACTTGTCTGCATTTCAATTACCCTTTAATCACTTCAAACCATTCTAAATTCAAATCACTTCAAATTATTTTTATAAGTAAATCTGAAGAAAAAGATTACCCTGGATGAAATATCCAGTTGTAATCCCGAATACTAGGCCCAAGTTGTAAGAGCTTTTTTGCAAGCCCCATGTATTCGTCTTCTCTTCAAAATGCTCCCATATTCAAATATTTTTCATAAGTAATTTGGAAGAAAAAGATTACCTGGATGAAAATATCCAGTCGTAATCCTGAATATTAGGCTCAAGTTGTAAGAGCTTGTAAGCCCTATGTATTCATCTTCTCTTCAAATTATTTGTAAATATTCAAACATCTTTTCTCAATAAAATTGAAAGAAAAAGATTACCTGGGTGAAAGGTCCAGACGTAGTCCCGAGTATTAAACCCAAGTTGTAAGAGCTTGCAAGTCATAAATACTCGTCTTTCAAGCCAAAAAAATACATCTAACCAATCAAACTTTTTTTAGTCGCCGAGCGGTTGATTAGAAAAACCTTTTCATAACGAAAGACATCTTGTCTTAAGATGATGTAAAGCAATGATTTGTCAATGATTGTTGAGTTGAGATAGGTGACGTTTTCTGAATGTTGATTTGTAAATCCATTCGATGTGTGGTATACGTCAGCTCCTCATCTATTTTGGGTAAAACAATGTTTTCTTCGATTAGTACAATATAGCTTTCGCTAAAATCGACCAACAAACAGACATTTTCTATCCAGAACTGCGTAAGCCTTGAGTTCTCTATTGCACCCGGAGATACGTAGGAGCAGGATTTGTAAATCTTGTCAGGCTCATTAATAAAAAACTTAGGTTTAGTCCCCTTCGTTGCAAAATCCAAAAACATATTCTCTTATATTTTGATCCTATTATTCTTTCTCTCATAATAACTTGAGAAGCCTAACATTTCAAACTAACAGTTACGCGCACAACTAACCTAACGATTCCCGTTGAGTACAACGAACGTGAGGGGTGCTAATACCTTCCCCTTGCGTAATCGACTCCCGAACCCTGATTTGGTTACGACGACCATAATCATTGTCGTTCTTTCTTGGGTTTTTATCGATATTTCCCCTTTTCCTTTTACGAATAAATAAATTTTGGTGGCGACTCTGTTCAGTCCATCATGCGAGCGTGCGATTGCGCTTCGCTAAGTCGTGCTCTCATTTTTTAAGGTGCGACACTAATCCTAAGCATAAATTTAAAAGTTGAGAGTAGAAAAGATCTGACCAATGGGCTGCAATCCAATAGACAAGAATGTCATATAGAAACCCAAATTTCCCTTGGACTTTAGAATCAAGCAATATCAATACACAAGTAGCAAATTGAAGAGCAAGGCATCAAATAAAGATAGCCACATCCAAGCTTAGCAACTCCATGATCTTCTTCCAGTTTTGCCCATGTAGCAGATGACTTCAAAGATGGCATAAGTCACAGGTTCAAAATAACAGCTTCACAATGATCATGTGCAGATGAACTCAAATGGATCCTCAATGATGTATCAGATGAAGTTTCAATTCACAAGCATTTGGTCTCATGAAAACTGTCATTGGCCAAGTCCTTTGCATATGGAATGTTGCCTAATTCTAAGTCCAATAGTCTCAGATCAAACCAACAGTCCACACAACATATTTTTAGGGTTTTTGTTCTTATTATGTACATTAAGGTCAAAAGACCACACAAACAATCACAATATACACAATCACAATATCACAATATCACAAAATATGGTCCAAGTGGACAAAGTGAAAATGGCATTAACATAAACAACTTGAATGGTATGCATAATGGAAAATGAATAAAGCTTAAAAATTAAAGTGCATTAAAAGTAAATGACTTGAAATTAAATGTTAGTTGTTAATGAGTTAGAAGTTAGTATTGCTTTTGCTTTTGCTTTTGTTTAAGTCATTCTTTGGAGAATACTCAACCCACTTATCACAAGCATGGATCCTTGAACTAAGACGTCTTCCAAAGGAAGGATAAAATGCCAAGTTTCCACACAATACCATGAAAGAGGGGAGACTTACAATCTCACTAACTAGAATGTTATGCCTTTTTGTGTCACAAATTTAACACTATGTTAAGCAATCGTAATTGGACTTATATAGAAGTCACAACTATTTGAGGTCGGGCAATAGAATTTTGGTGTTAATGCATGTTAGAGACATAGTATGATGAACTATGCTCATGAAACATACCACATACAAAAAGAATATGTAAAGTGGGGGACCTAATCTCATCCATACTTATGTTGATTTTGCAATCAACTAGCCTTAGGATATAGAGACATTATAGGTTCATAACATGAATGCATAAAGAATGGGAATGAGATGAAGAGGGAGGAGGAATGGATCAAACACAAATTGGACAAAGGAGGACTTTTACCAAGTTAAGATCATTCATTCATTTTGGGAGATGGAATGTACATTCCATCAATCCCCTAAATCCAATGATCTTAACCTAACAAAGTCAAATCAACCTTGACCATAGCCCAACTACACAAGTCAAACTCACAAAGTCAACTAAAATGGCTCTACACAATTTATTTGATATTTAATCAATTAAAAATAATAAAAATAATGCATTAAATTAAATATGGTTGGTCAATTTCCTAAAACCTCATCAAAACACCAAAGAAATGGCCATGAGATTTATCAAGGTCAAACAAGGTCAAAGGACCTTGGAGAAAAAATTTCAGAATTTTTGGAAACTTAAAAGTATTTTTAAACAATTAAAAATATTCACAAAATCAATCAAATCATGAAAAATATTAATAATGATCCAAAAAATAATTTTAATTCAGAAAATGAAAGGATTTTATTTAAATTTTTTTGGTGAAACTCTCATATTTTTTGGATTAATATTAAATTTCATATGAATTAATGAAAATAAAAGGAATAAAATAAAAATCAATTAAATCAGAAAACCGTGGACCACTTGATCTCCCTCATTAATTGAGGTGGCAGATCAAGTGGTAGAAAACATGTGTTCCATGATACGCTTGAGTCAGCGCGCCACACATCTAGTATTCAAAAGCAACGTTCAAAATTAAAACAATTTGAATTGATCCAACGGCTCAGAACACATCCAACGCATCGCCGGAGCAAAGTACTGGTCATCTTCTCCGATGACCCTGGTCGGACTGGTTCCCTTATCACCATCACATAAATAAAAAAGGAGGATATGATCTTAAAAAATGGCGTAGATCACGAATATCACCTCAATTTAACCTAACTCCAAGTATATTAAGAGATACGTGGAGTTGAATTTTGAGGTGTATGAATTGAGTTGCTTCAATTTGACCTCAAAGCAACTCAATCTTCTTGCCTACATTGGTAGGACTTCAGACAACCAAGGATCCAAGAGAGTTGATGAGAATTGAGGGAGAATCGAAGAAAAGAAAAATCTGGAAAAATACCTTCAATAGTGTGCAAAACTGGATCTCTTTTGCTTCAATTCGTGCTTGATCTTTCTTATGGAGCTTGTAGAAGTAGATTAGGAATGGTACAAGGCTTTGGATCCTGGAGTTCTTGAATCTCCAAATAGTGAGATTCAAACTCAAAATTCAAGTGAAATTTATCAGGTTTTCCTTTGAATTGTGAGGGTTTCAATGGTAGGAGGCAAAGCTGACGCGCAAGGTCCTCCAAATCTGATGCAAGGGACCTCTATTTATAGCAAATGTAAGTGATATTTGCACACTTGAAAATGCTTCCAAAATTGGCAATGTGAAGTGCACGCTTGCATGGGCATGTACAAGTCCATGAAGCAACTCAATTAGGTCCAAATGCAAGTGAAATGAAGTCTGAATGAGAATTATGATGCAAGGCAAATATGTTTTGATGTTTGAAGAATGATTCTTGCCAACTGATACATCCATGTTCAAGCCATGTGTAGACCTCTCAAACCTTGTCCAAAATGAATGAATTTAGACTTTTTGGAAAGGTTAGATCAAGAGGAACAACTCTCATGTTGAACACTTTTCCATTTGGAACTTGTATCATGGTGAATTTTGAGGTGGAAGTTTAGAAATTTCAACATGTCAAAATATTTTCTAAGTGTTAAGTCATATGTTCAATTATTCCACCTCGGCTAACGTTTTATGTGAGCTCCAAATGAGAAAAGTGTATTCATAAAAGGTGTAGCCCTTTCAAAGACCTTCAAAATGGTCACCAATTTGACATCATTTGGATTTGGTATGAATGAGTTATGCATTTTTGAAGTTGAGGAAAATCACTTGTTCAATGGTATTGGTCCAAAATGACCTATAATGTATCCTCATATCACATGCTCATAAAAGTTGAATTAACTCTTACTCCAAACATAAACGTTGAGGTATACACCTTGAATTTGATTTTGAAACTGAGAAATCTTTCATCTCATAAAAAATGAGCAAGTTATGGGCTTGGGAAGTTGAGTTTCAAATTAGGGTTTAGACAAAATGACCTATAATGTTTCAACACAAAAAATGACTTTTCAAGCAAAAATTAGCTATAGAACTCAACATTAAAGTTGTTTGTAACGTCATTTATAGTAACTTTTCTATTGGAATCATTTTTATATGATGAAAATTGTAGAAGATAGGATCTAGGGAGACCCAGTTTTGATCAGATGAATTCATCTGGCCAACCACCATCAACCATCTTGCTAACTTGCACTTCTCCTGACTTTTTGGACCCATGGGAGATCATATAAGCATAATATGATGGAATTTGAAGTTTCCCTTGATATATTTGATCAATTGGTGAAGAATCTTGTTGAAGAAGTTACTCAAGATACCCAGATGAACTAGGGTTTCCAAGGCAAACCAATTCCAAATTCTTGAAGAATTCTTGATCAAAATAACATGTAAAGATCATGGGTACTCATGTATTATGATTAGAGCCAATGTGGATCATTCCTTGGTTGAACTTTTAGCAATGAGGGTCTTAAACCCTATATATGAACTTGATAGATCAATGGTGATCATGCCCTACCTACAAAAGAGTTAGACAAATACAAAGACATATTTTTGGTATTTTGGTTAGTAAAAGAAAAAGTAAAAAGTATGATACAATCACATGGTGCTTGGTGATCTCTCCCAAAACAAACCCAATGAAAGAGGGGTAAGGAGGATGCCAAGGTATGATCCCAATGCTAATGCATATGATTAGGTATCATGAGGGATCTTAGGGTCAAAATTGGGGTCTTAAATTCTTCATTGAGGGTTTTATGTTGATAAACCAATCTTTTCTTCCAGACATGTGTGATGAGAATCCTGAGTCCAAGTACCATTGGTCCTTGAATCTCTCTTCTTCTCTTGTTGTAACCATTAGCAATGTCTATTCTTCATCATGTTTTGCCAGATTTGCATAAGTTTCTTGATTCTTCTGTTTTTATGGACAATCACTAGAATAGTGACCATACCTTTGACAATTATAACACTGAATATGACTCTTGTCTAGCTTTTGACCACCACCTCTTCCTCTACCTGCAACATCACCTCTTTGGTTGTCTTGGTTCCAGGGTTTTCTCTGTTTCGACCAGTTTCCTTCTTGCTGATTTTGACCAGTAGAATTGTTGTAACCTCTTCTGCCTTTGTTGCCATTCCAGCTTCCTTTGCCTTTTCTTTCTTTTGTTGATTGAGCCGGCAAAGCTATATCACTCTTCGACTTTCCTGCAGCTCTTTCATCCATTCTTTGTTCACGAGATTCAAGCGTCCCTTGAAGCTCTTCCTTTGTCAATTTTGACAAATCTTTCGACTCTTCTATGACTACTACCACGTGGTCGAACTTTGGAGCCAACGACCTCAAGATCTTTATAACAACAGATCTTGATATCAACACTTCTCCACATACCTTGATTTGATTCACCAGTTTCATAACCTTGGTGAAGAAATCACTTATGCTTTCATTATCTTCCATCTAAAGCAATTCATACGTTCTTTTGTGAGTTTGTAACCTCACCTCTTTCACCTTCTCTGCGCCTCTAAACGATTTCTCCAGAATGGCCCATGCTTCTTTCGTTGACTTTGCATCACTAACATTTTCAAAGTTATCTGCATCAACATATTGATGGATTATAAAGAGAGCTTTATAATCTTTCTTCTTCAATTCTGTATGTGCAACCTTTTCTTGATCTGTCGCGTCTTCTACAAACATTGCGACTCCTTCCTTCACAAGATCCCAAGGATCTTGATAACAGAACACAACCTTTATTTACTTGCACCAATTCTCATAATTGTTGTTCTTGAGAATCGGAAGATTTGCTGGAAAATGCCCGTTTGGATGATTCGTTGCCATGGTGATTTTCTTCCCACGAATCGATTAAACCGGAGTTCTTGATACCAGATGTTGGAAATCCCCCAAAACTTATGGAGAATTTCAGTCAATCTTGATAAACAAGATTGTTATTACCCACACAATAGTAATGAAAAGAAACAACAATTGAGAAAGAAAGAGTGTAAAGAATGATGAAGAAGAAGAGTAATAAAATTCTGCAGAGTTTCTCTCTGCCCACAAACTGTGGAAAAACTTCTTATTCACTTTGCAACTGTAAATTAATGTGAATACAATGTTATGAATGCTCTATTCACCTCTATTACAAAAATAAGAGTTACTCCCTCTATTTATAGATTTAGGTTAACTTGGACCTCAAGCCAAAGCCCAAAACTATAAAAGCCCAAAATATTTAACACTACTAAAATAGGCATAAGTCGAAATCCTATGTGAAGCAACATGCTTCGACACTTCGACACTAACATAACTCAACACACTAGGTGGTTCTACACTTCCTTGTTCCTGCCGAGCAACATGCTTTGACACAAGGAATTACAATTCAACAATTTCTTCAATTATTTGTTTCTATCTTTTTAAATCTTTTTTTAATTAAAAATGGTCAAAATTAATATAAATGTGAGGTACATTGCAGGGTCTAGTGGAATCATTTTAATGTTTATTAAGAATTGTATGAATATTTAAGAAATGTAATTGAGTTGTTTAAATTATTGAAAAATGATGAAATAATATACAAAACCTACATGTTTCTTATGACACTTAGGATGAAGATAGGAATTTAGTTTACAAAGGAGGAAGTATTAATGCTTCATTGTAGAAAAATAAACAATTGACCAACAGGTCTCCTTCACAATCATGTGAGACTCCATTCAAGTAGGCATCACAATTGTTTATGCACCAACTTCTCACATTGATAGAAGAAGACTTCAAATTGAGCTCTCTTCATCATTGATAAACAACATAATGCCATGGTATACTATTGGATATTTTAATGTTAGTGTTGAATCTAATGAACACATAGGTAACCACACTCCAAACAAAACTCACATGGAGGATTTCAAAAACCGGTCAAATCATAACAATCTCATTGACATTCCAACATGGGCTTTGTGATGAGAAAAAAAATCATTTTTAATGTTTTGAAGATAACAAAATCTTGCATAAATATAATTAAAATTATGATCTTATTTGTTATTTCAAGAGTACAAACATGTGATGTCAGCATTACATCACTAACATGACATAAAGATGATGCAAGAAACTTGGAACTACAAAACTAGACCATAAAAAGCAATCTAGAGGACTCGTTTCACCAAATAGGAGAAATTCACTATCTGCAAGTACAGATGACAACATCATTGTACCTTTAATTGGACATAAAGTTTGTTGACACATCAAATCAAGTCTTTATCGTGATGAAAGTAATATGACTCGTTTTCATGAAAGGAAGGATATAATAAAGTGACAAAAATCAAAGGACTCTTCACCATCCCTTTTTGTGTATAAATACAAACCACATCTTCAAGCATAAGTGTGGGAAAACACTTGAGAAAAATCTAACAAGATTCATTATCATTCAAAAGCAAAAAAGCATTACTTCTCTTCAAATACCATAATATCCATACTATCAAATATTCCAACCTCAACCTCTCACCATATGGTGAAGTTGTAAAGAATCTTTGAATGAATTATCTCTACAAATTATATATCTTCAAGTGATATAATAAGGATTGGTAATTTTATGTAAGCTTACTGAAAACTATATCAATTAGTTTTGTAATCCCGGTGAGGCTAAGAAAATACATAGTTGTAAAGGTGCATACAAAAAGAAAAGTTGTGAAGCATCAGTAAATAAATATCACAGTCTTGAATGACTGGACTAAACACATTGGTGAACAAGGATAAATATCTTGCGTGATCTCTCTTAAACTCTACTCTATTTATTTATTATATTATTAATCACATTCTTACACACGCAAAACTAAATATTATATGAGATTTACTCTAACCTTTATTCTCCAAGGATTCCTTGAGAGATTGTGGGTTTTATTAAATTAAAACTAAATTTTAAAAGGGTCACAATTCAACCCACCTTATCGTGACATTTCTAGTTACTTCAATTGACATCAGAATGATGCCTCTAAGTTTAAGCACTTAACATTGTTAGAGGAAAAGATCCAAGAAGAAATTTAAAAACCAATAAAATGTGAACATGTAATCAGATACTCAAGTAGACCATCATATTCAAATGAAATGAGTAAGAATAAAAAATACTTTCAAAGAAATAGAGAGACAGGGCATCAACAATACACTTAACATGTTGAGGATGAAAATGAGTTGGTGAGTGTCAAAAAATTCAACAAATGCATAAAACACCATCCTCAATATTAGAAAAGAAGGAAGACAACATGTGTCTAATGAAAAACTCATATAAAAAAGGTGGATGTTTCTCAATCTTGCTCTTTATGTAAACTTCTTGAAAGAGAGTTGATAATCTTTTAAATGACTCAAACGCTTTATCTAAAAAATGTTTATCTCTAAAAAATAAACTTTATGAGATAAGTAAAGAAAGAGAAAATTTACAAATTAAGAATGATGAGTATCTTAAAATAATTCGAAATACGCAATTGACTCAATGTAAAAACTCTAGGCATCATAAGATCCTCAATTAGAAGAAAATTGAAGTTCATCCTCAAAGTCTTTGTGAAACTAAAAAAGAGAACAATTCTTTAAAAATAAAAGTTGAAGAACTAACAAATGATCTTACTAGCTTTCAAATTCACTAAGACATTTCAAAAAACTATGGGATCTCAAGTTAGAATATTTGACAAAGTTGGGATAGGTTTTAGAACCTCACAAAAGCAAAAGCTCTATGAAAACTTTTTTGTACCCAAAACAGAAAATCTAAAGTTCAAAAAAATATGCTCGTACTACAAAAAATATGGACATGTTGTGTCAGATTTTTAGTATAAGAAAAGTTGAAAAATTCAAATAGGGATTTTCCCAGAGTGGTAAGCCTAACCATCATGAGTCAAAGTGCTATTATAAAAGTTTTAAGAACATTAAAAGAAAATGTTATTTTTATAACAAGTAGGGTCATGATGAATCAAAGTGTTATAATAAGAAAATATTTCATAAAGGCATTAACCATCAAGGACCCAAATCATTCTGGGTACCCAAATCACTACTAACTTGTGATACATGAATATCTTCTGGAAAACAATAAAAAGTTTTGGTACTTGGACAATGGCTCCTCAAGACATATGACTGAAGATAGAAAATGCCTCATATGGTGGATCAGTAACATTTGAAAACAATGTAAAATTAAAAATCAAATGTATTAGTATCATTGGTAAGATTTATTCTGTTAAGACTGAGGATGTCCAATGCATGGGAGGTTTGTAATGTAATTTGTTAAGTATAAGACAACTATGTGATAATCTTTGAAGTTATTTTTAAACCTAACATGTGTGAAGTAAAACCATCATCCTTAGGAAAAACCATTTTCTTTGGATCAAGAAATAAAAAATTGTATATCTTAGACTTAGATGAACTCTCAATTGATTCATGCTTCATATCCATTAAAAAAGAAAGATGGATTTGGCATAAAGGAGTTGGTCATATATGTATAAAGACTATTTTAAAATTATCCAATCTTGATATAGTTAAAGGTCTTCCCAAAATCAGTTTTGATAAAGAAAAAAATATGGAGTTTTCATCAAATAAAAACAAGTCAAAAAGAATTTTCATTCCAAAAATACAACTTTTACAAATAAACCTCTTGAACTTCTTCACATTGATCTTTTTGGTCCTTTCAAAACTGCAAGTCTTAGTGGAAAAAAATATGATCTTTTGATTCTTGAACTTCTTCACATAGATTTTGGTTTGTGTACTTGAGTTGTAATTTAACAATCATCATTATGATTATTGTAGTAAGCAGTTAGGGTTAGTGATTGAGAGAAAGTGGTAAGGGTTCTCTTATTTAGGAGGGGGGGGGGTCATAAATAGAAATTCATTAGGACTAGGAAGATGCATAACATAAGGTTGTTATTCCTATGAGCTAATTATACTAATTCAAAATAGTGAGTTTCCTTTCTTGGGTTGGAACCCCCTCAGACGTAGGTGAGGTTGCACCGAACTGGGTTAACGATTCTTTATGTTCTATTATAGATTTCTATATTTATAATATTATTTATCAATAATTTGTGAATTCTAGTTTAAGATGTAGAACACCTTGGCTTAAGTATCTGGTCCAACATTTGTCCCCTTAAGAACATAATTTCAATTGGCATCCGAGCAAGCACCCTAATCTGTTTCGATGAGCTCCAAGGAAGATATTTTCCATTCAAATGGAAAAACCTAAGGGTGAGGGGTATGTTAATAGACTGCCTATTTTGGATGACACAAACTATGATTATTGGAAAGTCAAGATGGTTGCTTTTCTCAAATTCGTGACCAACAAAATATGTAAAGCTATTATAAAAGGTCGGAAACAGCTTGTGATTATTTTTCAAGATGGAACATCAACCTTAAAGCCAGAAGTTGATTGGACAAATGTTGAAGATGATGAAACTCTTGCAAATTCAAAGGTATTGACTATTATTCCCAATGGTAATGACAAGAACATGTTTAGATTGACCAACACATGTATTGAAGCCAAAGAAGAATGAGAGATTCTCAAAACTACTGATGAAGACACATCCAAGGTTAGAATTCAAGGTTGTAGATCCTCAACACTAAGTTTGAGAATGAATGAAGATAAATCTAATTCTGACTTTAACATCAGACTTCGTGACATGCTAACACTAGCTTTGTAGGAGAGAAGATGTATGAAGAAAAGCTTCCCAGAAAAATCCTCAGATCCCTCCCTAAGAAATTTGATATGAAGGTCACAATTATTGAATAAGCCAAAGACCTTAGTAGCATCAAATTTATTAAACTCATTGGTTCTTTAAAAATCTTTGAGATGGATTTGAATGACAAGCCTAAAAAGAAGAACGAAACTATAACTTTTGTGTCCACCAATGAAGAGGATGAATATCAAGGTGAAGAAAATCTATCATAGGCTATAACCCTTGTTGGGAGAAAGTTTAATAAAGCTTTGATAAGGCTAGAAAAAAGTTGAAGGACAAATGTTCCAGACAAAGTGTCAGACATCAATCCCTTGAACAAGAGCAAAAATGATCATAAACCTAACAGAGGAAAATAATCACAATGTTTTGAAAGTGAATGGTTTGGTTACATAGAATCTGAATGTCCTACTTTTCTAAAGAAACAGAAAAAGGAATTGTCAATCACTTGGTCTAATTCAGATGATGAAAGTGAATGAGAAGTAGAAAATAAGGTGATGGCTTTCACTGGTAAATATGACTCTTGTAATGATTCTAATGATGAAGATATCTCAGAAGAAGAACTAGATGATACTTACAGACTTTTTATTACTAAGTGGAAGGAAGCTTGCTTGAGAGAAGAGAAACAAAAGAAGATCATAAGTGCTCTAATTCTAGAAAAAGAGAATCTTGGCTCAATCATTGCAGCTCTGGAAGAGGAAGTCACATTGTCAAAGTCCAAAACTAACAGTATGACAAAACCTGCATGTTTTTTAACAATTATCCATATATGTTATATGAGATCTTGGAAGTTGGGGAGAATTCTAGGAATATGAAGTCTATAGGGTTTAACTATAGTTTCATGAACAAAAAGGTCAAAATTCCCACTAAGAAGTTTGTTTCACCTGAGAAGAAAACTAAGCTCCTAATGAAGGACCACAGGTCCTAGCGTCCTACTCAACATGTGTACCCTCATAATAGAGGCAACAAGAACTCATATTGGAAGTGTGACCACTGTGGTAGATATGGTCATATAAGACCCTTTTATTATAGATTTGATGGTTATCCTCAATATCATAGTCAGCCAAGGGTCAATAGAAGAAAAGAGAAGAAAACTCAAACTAAAAAGGAGTGGAAACCCAAGAAACAGTCACATGTCACATAGCTCATACATATCTTAGAGTTTTCTCAAAAGAAGATTGGTACTTTGATAGTGGATGTTCAAGGCACATGACTGGTATAAAGAGCTATCTTGAAGATTTAATGCCCTGCTCAAATAATTATGTCACCTTTGGTGATGGAGCTAGAGGAAGAATCAAAAGCATGGGAAAACTGATTTGTCCATGTTTGCCTTGTCTTGATAATATGTTATTGGTAGAAGGATTGACTGAAAACTTGATCAGTATTAGTCAACTATGTGATCAAGGTCTAAATGTGAGCTTCAACAAGCCTGAATGCATTATTTCTAACAAGGATCAAGAGTTGTTAATGAAAGGATTCATATCCAAAGACAATTGTTACTTGTGAATAATCTCAAAACAAAAGTCAGCCCTCTACATGTTTGATACCCAAGGGTTATGAGACTAAGTTATGGCACCAGAAAATTTGTCATCTCAACCTCAATATTATGAGAAAGATCATATTTGAAGATGCTATCGGCGGATTGCCAAAACTCAAGATTGAAAAAGGGAATATTTGTGGTGAATGTCAAATGGTCAAGTAGACCAATATGTCCCACAAGAAGCTCCATCATCTTTCTACCACAAAAGTTTTATAGTTACTTCATATATACCTTGCAGGGCCTATTCAAGTTGAAATCCTCAGTGGGAAAAGATATCTCTTTGTGTGTGTGGATGATTTCTCTAGGTATACGTGGGTCAAGCTTATCAGAGAAAAATCTGACACTTTTGATGTTTTCAAAGAGAAATGTCAACAACTCCAAAGCGAAAAAGGGAGTGGGATAGTCAGGATAAGAAATGACCATGGCAAAGAATTTGAAAACTCAAAATTCTATGAGTTTTGTTCCTCTAAAGGGATTGGTCATGAATTCTCAGTACCTATCACACCTTAGAAGAATGGAGTGGTTCAGAGGAAGAATAGGACATTGCAAGATTTAACTAGAGCTATATTGCATGCCAAAAACTTACTTTACTATTTTTGGGCTGAAGTAATGAACACAACTGGTCACATTCACAATCGTGTGACAATTAGATCTAGAACCAAAGCTACTCAGTATGAACTATGGAAAGGGAGAAAACCAATTGTCAAATACATCTTGTCATATTGTGAGCAAAGAAGGAAATGGATCCAAAGAGTGATGAGGGAATTTTCCTTTGATATTCCAGCAATAACAGAGCGTTCAAGGTATATAAAAAATGTACCAAGACAATGATGGAATCAATAAATATTGTTATTGATTATACGCTTGAAGATAAGCAAGAATATGAATAAGAAGATGATGTATCTACTCAACAAATAAATGTCTCAACAGATGTTCTAGATAATGGGTCTGACATTGAGTATGTAACCATAGATTCTGAAGATACTCCTCTCAACAAGGGACCATCTATAAGAATTCAAAAGGATCATCCCATTGAAAATTTCATAGCAAGTCTAAATGAAAGAGTTATCACAAGGTCAAGAGAGATGATTGCCAACACATGTTTCATTTCCAAGATTGAACCCAAGAACATCAAGGGAGCACTAAATGATGAATTTTTTATAAATGCCATGCAAGAGGAGGTGTGTAAATTCAAAAGAAATAATGTTTGTGAATTAGTTTCAATACCTATATATTTCAATGTCATTGGTACCAAATGGATCTACAAGAACAAATATGATTAACATGGTAATGTTACTAGGAAGAAGCCAAGGTTAGTTTCCTAAGGGTACACTCAAATAGAAGGAGTTGATTTTGATGAAAGCTTTGCTACAAATTTCTAGACTTGAGTCCATTATATTGTTGATTAAAATTTCCTGCATGTTTAAATCAAGGTTATTTCAAGTGGATGTTAAAAGCTCCTTCTTGAATGACTATCTGAATGAGGAAGTTTATAGTGAAGAAGTTTGGGATTGAAAATGAAAGTCACAAGAGAACTCGTATCGTAACACATGTGAAATAACCAAAGATAAAAAAGGTATTGATGTAGATCAAATTTTTTATATAAGCATGATAAGCAGTTTGCTCTACCTCACAGCAAGCAAAACTGACATCACTTTCTATGTAGGTGTTTGTGCAAGATATCAAGATAAACCCAAGGCTATCATCTCACTCATGTGAAGATAATTTTGAAGTATGTAAATGGGACTTGTGAATAAGGTATTCTATATTCATATAGTTCCAATTCAATACTAGTAGGGTATTGTGATGTTGATTAGGCTAGAAGTGCAGATAATAGAAAAGAGCATATATGGTGGATGTTTCTTTCTTGGAAATGATTTAATCTCATGGTTCAATGAGAAGCATAATTATGTCTCATTATCTACTGCTGAAGCTGAGTATATTATTCCAGGGAGCAGTTGCGCTCAATTGCTTAGGATGAAATAAATTTTAAAGGAGTACAATGTCAATCAAGATGTCATGACATTATTATGTGACAACTCGAGTGATAAAACCGAGAAAATTGAAATTAGTTATCATTTCATAAGGGATCTTGTGAAAGAAAAAAGGTGTAAATCTTGAGCATATAGCAACTGAAAGAATAGTTGGCTGATATATTCACTAAGGTTATGGATACAAATCAGTTTGAAAAACTAAGGAGTACCATTGGCATTTTAATTTGTGAGAATTTGTTGTAATCAATACATGGGAGGCATGCAAGAGTTCCTTTTATCTCTCTTGAGACCAATGTTGCACGTGAAATAAGGTTGGTTTCAGAGTTTCTTTATAACTGGCCCATTGTTACAAGCAAGAATACTTTTTTATCAGCATTTATTGTACTCAGAGAAATGCTCTCTCTCCCTTCTATCAAATTTTTCAATTCTATTAAAAAATGAGTTAATCACATGGAAAAGCTAAAGCTAAGAAGATCAATATTCTGGATGACAAGTTTGGGAAGAAGGCTAGGGCTTTAGAGTCAAAGAAAGAGGATCTGGATAAGAATGAATCCAAGGTAGTGATACATGCTAGACCATCTGCTAGAGCATTTGTAACTGGAAAGAAGTATGTAATAAAGATGAGGTCTTTAAAGAATAGACATGTTCAAACACATGATTCTGACTCAGATGTTGATGGAGATTGTGTTACCTTCATTGAACAGGTAGGTTAGTATGAAGGTCAAGTCTGAAGATTGATAATTCCAGGTGTTTCTGCTTTTATTTGACTATATGTCCCTGTTTTTTTGTAGGATCTGTAATAACTCGTAAATAATTCTGGATCTATTATGATACTTTATGGATTTAGTTCTAAATAGTTTGGCTATTTATGTCTGGTTTCACTTCCTTCTTGCCTTTTCCAAATTATGGAAAAAGGGGGAGTAGTGGTAGTAGTAGTATGCTTGATGAGTAACCTAACTACCAATTATGACTAACTGTGCATATGGAACTACTAACATGAATGTGGAACATTACTTAATGTATGTGTTACAAGGTGTGTATGTGTTGTAGTATTGATGTACGCTCACATGCTGGAGCATGTAGCATGACATCTTGCCTTTTAGCATGTTTGAAATAATTTATTGACTATATATGAACTATGATGTTTTGATGTGTAGTGTAATGGTGTGTTCTGACTGTCTTCTAATCTGACCAACTGAGTACTAACTTCTGAATATGCGCATGCATGACTGATTGTGTGTGTGTGTGTGTGCATGGTTGTATGGGAAAATTATTTGATTTATGTAGCAACCACTTTATTTATGTGTTACTTTTGATGTAGTTGTTTGCTCTGTGTGTTTGCTTATGGTGTGCTTTGACGCTCAATGTGCATTTTAAATCTTGCAAGATGTGATAGATTTATTTTGCCAAAAGTTTCCAAAAGGGGAGATTATTGTTCCTTTTAGATTAGATGCATTATGCAAAACAACAAGGATTCTTAAAGATGTCTTGGTAAAGAAAGGACTCGTGTAGAACCTGGTGTTCCAGCATATGTGTAAGATGTTTTGGTGAAGAAAGGACATATATGGAACCAGATGTTCCAGCATGTATTCAGCATCTTGCCATGATGGATGTTGTTTGGTGGATCTCAATCAAATTTGTTTCTATTTGTTTATATCTTTTAGCAATGCATTTATGTATATTTGTTTGATTATATTGGATGTGATCAAATCAATTTAAACGGAGATTTAAGTTTAAATCAAATCAAATCTTTTTGGAGGATATTTGAAAAACAAATCGCAACAGAATATCCTACAATTACGGGCGTGATCTAATACCCATTTGAAAAACCCAAAGTTTGCATTTCTATTTAGGGAGACTCAAAATTAACATTTGAGGTGGGAAAGTATTGAATATTCCTTGTGTTAGGATTTATCTTTTGAGTCTTTGTTTGTGCATCATTCTCATTCATATCTTAAAACATAGATTTTGTTTTCTTTAGTTAAGTTATAATTCAACAATCAACATTATGATTATTGTATTGATCACTTGGGATTAATGATTGATAGAAAGTGAGAGGGGGTTCTCATTTTCGGGGGGGGGGGGGGGGGGGGGGGGGTCCTAAATAGAAAGTCACTAGGATTAGGAAGAAGTATTGGACAACATGGGGTTGTTGTTCCTATAAGACTAATTGTACTAATTCAAAATAGTAGATTTCCTTTCTTGGGATGGAAGCCCCCCAAACATTGGTGAGATTGCACCAGGTTGGGTTAATAATTATTTGTGTTCTTTTGTTGATTTTTGCATTTATAATCTTGTTTATCAATAATTTTTCAATTATGGTTTAAGATGTGGAACACCATGGCTTAAGCATATAGTCCAACATCTGTCCCCTTAAGAACAACATTTGAAATCTAAAGTCGCTATGATTTCTGAATTTAAGGACATGTCTACCATGAATTTGGCATCTTTATTTGGTAAATTGCAGGAATAAGAAATGAAGCTGAAAAGGCTAGCCGATGATGAAGAATGTGACAAGAAGAATATAAGTTTGGCTCTCAATGCCAAGGAAGAAAAATATTCCTAATTTGATGAAGATATAATTTTAGTTGTTATAAACTGTAAAACAGTTATGAAGCATGAAAAACAAAAACATTTTCAACACACTAGTGAATGAAGATCCTTATGTGTTCTACATGCTATTAATGCAGGAAAAATGGCACATAAAACCAAATTGCCCTCAGAATCGTAGAAGGAACCAAAATTACAATCAAAGAAAGCTCAATAAATCCTAACAAGAAGCTAAGAAAATATACATCACTTGGAATGACACTGACATGGAATCCTCAGATGCGGAAGAAGAAAACATTTGTTGAATCAAAAATCAAGAAGAATAGTAGGTAACTTCACATTTTACTTATGATGATTTATTTTGAATTAAAATTTAATTAAATAAAGAATTAAGCAAATTAAAACACCTTATCTCCAAATAAAATTGATGATCTGTGAAGCACACTTGATAAGTTTACTGAAGGAAGAGGCAAGTTGAATCTTCTTCTAGGAAATCAAAGAGACTCGTATAATAAAGTTGACTAAGGTTATGAAACTAAGAATAAAATAAAAATTTCAGTAATATATTATATTATATTCCAGGCTAATCAAATCTTTAAGTTCAAAACTCTCAAATTCGATTATTATAATAAAAATGTTCATGTTGCTCTACTTTGTTTTATTAAGAAAAGTCATGAAAGTAAACATGGTTATTCTCCTTCACATTTTAATAAGAAATACAATGGACGCAAAATGTGAAACATGCTTGCTTCATCATATTTCTGTAATTATGATCCTTATGATAAATCTAGTGAAAAGATTTATCACGCTAACAATGAAGGGCCAAAATGATTTAGGTACCTAAAATTAAGATATACGTTTATGTCGCAAGAATGTTTTATTGTGTGAAATTTAAGTGGTACCTTTATATCAGTTGTTCAAAATCTTATGATTGGAGATAAATCTCTTTTTTCTTCCTTTAATCATAGAAAGGGATGGTATGTCTCTTATGGTGACAACAACAAGGGAGAGATCATTGGTACATGTACCTATGGTAAGTTCCCTAATCCAACAATTTGGAAAATTCTTTTAGTTTATTTTTTAAAGCATAATCATCAAAGTGTTAGTCAATTATGTGACAAAGGCAAGAATGTAACATTTGATTCTTCTAGGTGCAGGATTATAAATTATAAATCAACTCAAACTATTTTTACCATTTCTAGAAGTCGAAATATTTACACTGTAAACCTTAAAAAATTCCATTCAAGTGATATTTTTTTTAGCAATAAGGATGAATCTTGCTAGTGGCATATGAGGGTGGCTCATATCCATATAAATCATTTGAACAAGTTGGTTTGCAATTATTTAGTAATCGGTTTGCGAAACTTGCATTTTTAAAAGTATGTGTTTTGCATTGCATGCAAAAAGGGTAAATAATTAAAGGACTCTTTTAAATATGACATTGTTGTTTCAAGAAAAAAGGCTTTTAGAATTGTTACATATTGATATTTTTGGCCCAACAAAAACCATAATGTTCTGGAGGGAATTACAATTCCCTTATAGTTGTGGATGACAACTCTCTTTATACATGGATGAATTTCTTACCTCATAAAGGAGATGTGTTTGTTGCCTTTTTAAAATTAGTTTCATGTTTCATGTTTCATCGAGCAAAGATTCTTGACACCTTTTCTTGATCCATTATATTTTAAGAAGTTATGGTTGAGTTTTATAAATATATGTTGGAGTTTTTTGACATTGGGAAAGGCGAGAGGAGTTAGGGTTTCACCTTAGAGTGTATTATATTCTGAAGTGAATTGAGTTAGCTTATATAGGTAATTATTTCACCATATTTAATAAAAGGAACCTTGGTTAAATGTCCATAATATTTAACAACAGTTGTTAATTAGGACCGTGGTGAAAAATAGTTTAATTTTTATTTTAAAAAATAGAAATTAAGGGAACACGCCCCTTTTGTAAAGAAAGAACATAAAATTGTTGGTGTTAGGATTCGAAGTGTGTCCCTCCTTCACATATCACCCTGGTTTTTTATTTGGATTGTGGAGAAAATTGATTTTAAAAAAAGGCGCATAATGAATATATATTACTTTGGTTGGATAAATGGTCGTTAAAAATTTGTTACAAAATGTATATTTTGTAGTAGTGTAATAATCCATCTTGTTTTCAACATGTTCGATGTGCTCATTTGGATCCTCAATGTTGTTATAACTTTCTAGCTTTAGGGTTTCTCAAGGGACTGTGGAATCCTGCTGTCGAGAATGGGCGTGCAAATCAGATTCCTCTTCTGCTCAAAGATCGGCTCATCTGTGTCGTACCTTTCCCTTTTCCAAGAGTAACATGCTTATGAACTATGGGGCCAACGAACCTCTAGTGAAATATGGCTCTCACTCCTCCGTTCAAAATATGGAAAGGGAGTACGATGTCTTCTTCTCTGGTTACAACTTGGTGAATTAATAACTTCTTTATATGGTGAGGTTGCATTTATTATAGCTAATTACAATATAGTTTTGTGGTTGTCGGGCGATACCACCTTGCGTATTTTGTTGTCTCTCAAAGGACTGCACTATAAGTTCTCTTTAATTTAGAGTATCCTATTAGTTTGAGCTTAGTATTAACCATGTAGTCATGGGTTTGATCCCTATAACCGATGCGACTATTCTGTACAGGAACCAGAAACAAGTAGTTTAGTGGTGGAAAGAGGTCTTGGAATGGTGTAGAAAGCTTTTGATACAGTGGAGTAGAAATGGACATGCATGGTTAGCACTCTAAAGCCCAAGTCAATCATTGAATGAAAAGTAGTATAAGATTAGGAATAAATCAAATACATGAATGTTAAATCATATATAGTGATAGATGGATGTTAGAACAAGATTTGGTTATGCATCTATACTTTGAGTTTTGATGATAACAATGTTGTATTTGTGTAAGAACAATTTTGGCACCCTAATGGTTTATTATTGTGTACCTTTAACAACCAGTTTCGATTCTGAGTATATGACGTGCAACACCATCAAATTTTGAACGATGAGTTCCAATTCCGCTTCTGCGCCAATCATCAGAAGTTCTGAAAGATGTTCAAAGTTGTTACTGTAATGATCTTTCTACTTTTGTGTTGATTCACTCATGAGAAGCTTATGAGGAGACGTTATGTTGTTGCTGCAATATTCTCTCAGTTCATGCTTTTGGACATTACTCTGATCACTAAGCTTCTGAAGAATAGCAAGCTTCTGAAGTTGTGTTGCTTAGCTGAAGATTCTGAAGATCCCAAGCTAGACATTGAGGTTATCAAGGTTCTGACTATAGATTCTGAAGACTCCGAAGATTTTGATGATCTCAATCCAGACTAATGATGTTGTCAAGGTTCTGACCGAAGATTCTAAAGTTTCTGAATCTAGCATTATGTTTCTTCATTTCATGCTTCATCAACTTTCATCAGAAGCCAATAAACTTGAAGATAAGATCAAATGGGCACGTGATCAAATAGTACATAGTACAAATTAATATCCTTTCGACTACCTGAATTCGTGGGCAAGGACAGTACTATACATCACACATGTTACTGAATTTATGGGTGAAGGACAATACACAGTATCACTTCTTTCACCATCCAACAGTGTACAACCTCTCTATTTGGTTTTCCCATTTTTCCCTCCAACGGTCTTCTTCTTATTCTATATAAGTGGGACTTGGAGCCTTGAATATAAACAATAGAATACACAAGAATGCCGAAGCGCTGCTAAACATGAAAAAGTCTATTTCTTTGTGAAAAGCTATCATTCTTGATACACCATTTTTCTTTGAGTAATTGTTTATCATTTGTGTAAAATATGCTTGTATAGAAGCAACCTGTAACACACAAAATATTATTCAAATTGTTTGTTTGATTCCTTAAGAAGACTAGGGTATAGTCGGATCCTTGAGATGACAAAGAAGGGTATTCTTTGTGAGTCTTTAAGGAGACTAGGGTATAGTCGGATCCTTGAGAAGACAAATAAGGTTATTCTTTGTGATTATTGATATCAGTTGATTATAGTGGATTAAGTAATTGTGTATAAGGCAAAATCATCTTGGCGGGTGGACTGGAGTAGCTTTGAGTTTCAAGAGAACCAGGATAAAAATACTTGTGTTTTCATCTCTTTGATATTAACTTTTTAGTCGTATTCTCGAGTTGGTAAAAAGCATTTGTTTTTGAAAAACCAAATTCAAACCCCCCTTTCTTGTGTTTTTTACACCTTCAATTGGCATCATAGCTTTGGTTCTGATTGTGATAAAAGTTTTATCAACACTTCACCGTGTTCAGTACCGATCCAAGTTTGTGTGAGAAATGATTGCCGCTGCTAATATTCTTAACAATAATGAAAGAGATCACTACAGTGCAAAACCACCAATCTTTATTGGTGAGAAATTTGATTATTGGAAAGATAGAATAGAAATTTTCTTTCTTAGTTACGATGTTGATCTTTGGGATCTTGTAGTCGATGGCTATGTTCACCCTGTTAATGCTGAAGGAAATAATATAGAAAGAAGTGATATGACTGATCAATAGAAGAAAGATTTCAAAAATCATTATAAGGCCATAATTATATTGCTAAATGATATCTCTTATACTGAGTATGAGAAGATAACAAACAAAGATTCTGCCAAATCTATTTTTGACTCTTTCAGGATGACTCATGAGGGGAATGCTCAAGTAAAAGAGACAAAGGCCTTGGCCTTAATCCAAAAGTACGAGGCATTTAGAATGGAGGATGATGAAACAGTTGAGACTATGTTCTCAAGGTTTCAGATGCTGGTTGCAGGCCTGAAAGTTCTGGACAAAGGATACTCCAGAGTTGACCATGTCAAGAAGATTATTAGAAGTCTTCCTAAAAAAGGGAGACCTATGGTAACTGCTTTGAAGATGGCAAAGGATCTAAACATTATTAGTCTTGAAGAACTTGTTAATTCTTTAAGAATCCACAAGATTGAGCTTAAGGAAGATGAACCTCAGAAGCGAGGTAAATCTGTTGCTTTAAAGTCTAATCCTGAGAAGACAAAAGCTTATCAACCTGAGGAAGAATCAGAAGGATCTGATGAAGACTCAGAAGATTATGATGAGTTTTCTATAACTCCAAAGAGAGTCAGCAAACTCTGGAATCACAGACAAAATGGTCAATGAAAGTTCAAAGGAGCCAAAACGACTACTGGTTGTTTTGATTCTTTGTCTGGACAGAAGAAGCAGGGTTCTAGAAAATAAGTTATCTACTTTGAATGCAATGAGCCAGGCCACTACAAAAATAATTTTCCTAAGCTCAAAAAGGACAGAAGGCCTAAGAAGAATTTTTCTAAAGGCAAGAAGGGGCTGATGGCTACATGGGATGACTCAGAATCCGAAGAAAAAGATTCTGATGAAAAAAAAGCCAATGTTACACTGATGGCAACTACAAATGATCCCACAGGTTCTGAAGAACCAGAAGATAAGGTATTATCATAATCACATTCCAACTCCAATTCTGAAAAGGTCTTTTTAAACCTATCTCGTTCTTATATTGAATCATGTCTCTCTGAAATGCTGGAAAAGTATCAGAGTCTTCAGAGTAAATACAAGGACCTTAAACAAGTCCAAGTAATTTCATCTGAAACTCAGAGTGATATTGAGAAAGATATTTCCTCTCTAAATGAAAAAATATTTTCTTTAGAAACTAACAACTCTGCTTCGAGAAGAAAATTTTCAAAACTAGAGGAGGAAATAATCTCAGAAGCTTCTGGAACTGATTGTATCATTATATATGACAAGGCATTCTAGTACTTTCTGGCTAAATGCGTAGATAGAAGCAAAATGGATTCCTTGATCTATGGAGTTAGAAGAAATGGCAAGAAAGGTTTAGGTTGTATAGAAACTATAAAACCTGACGAAAATCAGAAGGTAGAACTAAAACCTCTCTATGAGCATTTTGTGCCTGTTGGCAATGAGCTTGATGTTTCTGCACAGACACAGAAACATACAAAGGGCAAGAACTATGTTCTGTAACCTAAGTATCATGCACAAATTCCCCATGATTATCCTTCTGCACAAAGACTCAAAGTTGTAAGAAACTCTGGGAAAACTAACAAGAGAGGACCCAGAAAGTGGGTACCTAAGGATAAAATAACTTATGTTGTAGACATCCTTAGCATCTTATCTAAAACATAATCATGGTACTTGGACAGTGGATGCTCGCGACATATGATGGGTAGAAGGTCTATGTTCCAAGATTTGGAACTTAAACCTGGAGGCTTTGTTGGTTTCGGAGGAAACCAGAAAGTAAAGATCATTGGCTCCGGAACTATTGGTAACGGTAAACATCCTTCTATTACTAATGTTCTTTTGGTTGATGGTTTGATGCATAACCTTTTCTCTATTAGTCAACTTAGTGACAATGGTTATGATATAATTTTTAATCAAAAGTCCTATAAGGTTATTAGTCAGAAAGATGGTACAATCCTCTTTAATGGGAAGAGAAAGAACAACATTTATAAAATCAGGCTTTCTGATCTTGAGGATCAAAATGTAAAATGTATAATTTTTGTTAATAAGGAGCAATGGGTATGGCATAGACGTTTGGACGATGTTAGCATGAAAAGGATTTCTCCGCTAAATAAGCTTGGATTAGTCATAGGATTACCCAACCTGAAGTTTGCTTCAGAAGCTCTTTGTGAAGCATGTCAGAAAGGTAATTTTTCTAAAACATCTTTCAAAGCAAAAATTGTTGTTTCTATGTTTAGATCGTTAGAACTTTTCTACATTGATTTGTTTGAACTAGTAAAAACTGCCTCTATCAATGGAAAGAAGTATGGATTGGTCATCGTTGATGACTATAGTCGTTGGACATGGGTAAAGTTCTTGAAACACAAGGATGAGTCACATTTTATGTTCTCTACTGTCTGCTTACTAGTGTAAACAGAAATGAACTGCAAAATAGTTAGAGTCAGAAGTGATGATGGTGGCGAATTTGAAAATAAACATTTTGAAAATCTTTTTGATGGAAATGGAATTTCCCATGATTTCTCATGTCCTAAAACTCCGCAGAAAAATGGGGTTGTAGAAAGGAAGAATAGGACTTTGCAAGAAAAGGCTCGCACCATGATCCAAGAAACTAACATGGCTAAGGATTTCTAGGCAGAAGTAGTTAACACAATGTGTTATATTCAGAACAAGATTTCTATTAGACCTATTCTAGGTAAGACTCCTTATGAATTGTGGAAGAAAACAAAGCTCAACATTTCTTGCTTTCACCCTTTTGGCTGTGAGTATTTTATGTTGAACACTAAAGAGAAGCTTGGCAAGTTTGATTCTAAAGCACATAAGTGTTTGTTGTTAGGATATTCTGAACGCTCTAGAGGATATAGAATCTTTAACATTAAAATAAGAATTGTTGAAGAATCAGTTCATGTTATATTCAATGATAAGATTGACCCTGCAAATTCAAAGCAAGTTGAGAAATTTATAGATTTTAAGATCAATCTTTCAGAATCCAAGGATAATGATTTTGGAGAAAAATTCTCAGAAGGAAAATCTAAGGAAACTTAAGTAAATGATTCAGAAGCGACTCAACCAGAAGCTTTCGTTGGTCCAACTCATTCGAAGAAGAGTAGACCAAGAACTTCTCATTCTAAAGAAATGATTCTGGGAGATAAAGACACTCCAGTCAGAACTAGATCTTCCATCAAACCTTCTAAAGAGTCTCTTCTAGGATTGGTATATCTGATAGAACCCACGTCTATTGATGAACCTCTTCAGGATAATGAATGGATTATGATTATGCAAGAGGAATTTAATCAATTAACCAGAAAAAACATTTGGGATCTTGTTCAGAAACCAAAGGGTTTGCATCTCAAAGGAACCAGATGGGTTTGTGGAACAAGCTCAATGAGAAGGGCAAAGTTGTCAAAAACAAGGCTCGATTGGTAGCACAAGGTTATAGTTAGCAAGAAGGTATAGACTATACATAAACCTTTGCTTCAGTTTCTAGGTTAGAGTCTATTCATCTTTTAATTTCCTTTGCAGTCGATCATAACATCATCCTTTATCAGATGGATGTTAAGAGTTCATTCTTAAATGGATACATTTACGAAGAAGTATATGTGCATCAACCTCCTGGATTTGAAAGTTCTCAAGATCTTGACTTTTTTTTAAATTAAAAAAGTTGTTATATGGTCTGAAGCAAGCTCCCAGAGCTTGGTATGATAGACTAAGTAACTTCCTTTTGGAAAATGATTTTGCCATAGGGAAAGTGGACACAATTCTCTTTTGCAAAACCTTTAAGAGTGATATTATGTTTGTGCAAATTTATGTTGATGATATTATTTTTGGTTCTACTAATGCTTCGATGTGTAAGGATTTTGCTAAGTCATTGCAAATAGAGTTTGAAATGAGTATGATGGGAGAACTCAAGTTCTTTCTGGGAATCCAGATTGATCAATGATCAAAAGGAACATATATTCATCAGAACAAATATACAAGGAAACTTCAGAAGAAGTTTAACTTGTCAGAATGCAAGAAAGAAAATATTCAAATACATCCTACATGTATTCTAGAGAAAGAAGAGGTAAGAAATAAGGTAAATCAGAAGCTATTCAGAGGTATGATAAGCTCTCTCCTTTATCTAACCGCTTCTAGACCTGATATTTTATTCAGTGTCTACTTATGTCTTTGCTTCCACTCAAATCCTAAGGAAACTCACTTAACTGTTGTTAAGAAAATATTTAGGTATCTGAAAGGTACTATTAACCTTTGTTTATTTTCTAGAAAATCAAGTGAATATAAATTAGTAGGCTATTGTGATGCTGACTACGATGGGGACATGATAGAAAGGAAGAGTACTTCTGGAAGTTATCAATTTATAGGAGACAACCTGATCTCATGGTCCAGCAAGAGACAGTCAACAATTGCGCTTTCAACAACCAAAGTTGAATATATTGCAGCTTCTGGATGCATCACTCAGATACTTTAGATGAAGAGTCAGCTGGAAGATTAAAAGATATTCGAAGAGTAACATTCTTATGCTTTGTGATAATACTTCTGCTATATGTTTGTCTAAGAAGCCTATATGGCATTCTAGGGCTAGGCATATTGAAATTAAACATTAATTTTTACGTGATTATGTTCAGAAGAGTGTTTTTCACTTAAAATTTATTGATACAGACCATCAATGGGCTAAAATATTTACAAAACCCATTGTTGAAGATAGATTTGTATTCATTCTGAAAAACTTATTTATGGATTTATGTCCAGAATGAAAAGATGCATTTCAGAATGTTTAAGTCTTCAAAACTCTAGATTAGATTTTGAGAGTTTATTTGTTGACTCTAAAACATGAGCTTTCTTAAGTAAGGAAATTTCATGAACCAAAAAGGTTCTGATCAGAAGCAATCTTATCGATTTGTCTTATTGATTCTAAACAGTCTTTGCTTTAAATGTTTGTCATATTTTTTTATATCATGTGGTTCTAAGTGGTGACAATTGTTCAACTTTCCTAGCATGCATGATAATAGCGTGACACATTGGGTTTCGCAATTCTTGGAATTATGTTAAAATCTCTTACGCTTCCCCCCATGGCTGCATAATTTTTACCTTGTCATCATTGCAAATTTTTCTACATAAACCCACTTCACAAACATTTTCACACTACGCGAACAATATCCCCACACTTTCATCTTTCAAACCTAAAACACATTCTATGTAATTTTTCATCCTCTCCTTCAACTTAAACAATGACTGCTACTCAACAACAAATTCAACAACAACAATCTCCCAGTTGCTCCATGGCTGATGAAAATCATCCTATTATGGAAGGGATTCATGAGTTAACTCTAAATACTTCTGTTAATGAGTTAATGGTACTTTGTGAGACTATCGTGGACTTCAAAAATCTGAAGGACAATGGTTTTGATTTCTCTGAAACATTGGAATTCCAAGGATGGAAGGGTTTTTTTGAAAGGTTAATTGGTCCTGTTTATCCAGTGCTTGTAAAGCCGTTTTGGATACATGTGTGGCTTCAAAGGACATATCTTCCTTCGTCATGAACAGGAAGATTGTTGTCATTGAGAAATCTATCGCTGATCTTATTTCTCATAACGGGTGTGGGAAAAGGGTCTATAACATTAAAATGATGCAAGAAGAGATGTTATGGTTCATCTGTCATCTTCAAGGAAGGAACCAAGTTGAAATAAGGAAAAGGTCCCAGTGCTAAAGACCTAACTGATAATTTGAGGATTTGGTTTAAGTTTATTCTGAAGACTCCAAATTTTATGAAGATACTGAAGATCTCAAGCCAGATTACTTTCGCTGTCAAGGTTCTGACCAAAGATTCTGAAGTTTCTGAACCTAGCTTTATGTTTCTTCATTTCATGTTTCATTAACTTTCATCAGAAGCCAATGAACTTGAAGATAAGATCAAATGGGCACGTGATCAAATAGTACATAGTACAAATCAATATCCTTTCGACTACCTGAATTCGTGGGCAAGGACAATACTATACATCACACTTATTACTGAATTTATGGGCGAAGGACAGTACGCAATATCACTTCTTTCACCATCCAACAGTGTATAGTCGCTCTATTTGGTTTTCCCATTTTCCCTCCAACAATCTTCTTCTTATGCTATATAAGTGGGACTTTGACACTTGGAAAAAAAAGAGAATACACAAGAATGTTGAAGCACTTCTAAACTTGAAAAAGTCTATTTCTTTGTGAAAAGTTATCATTCTTGATACACGGTTTTTCTTTGAGTAATTATTTATCATTTGTGTAAAATCAGCTTGTGTAGAAGGAACCTGTAACACACAAAAAACAAGATAAAAATATTTTTATTACCTTTTCCACTCCAAATTAATTGCTATAAATTCTCATGGATACAAATCCCTAATTTCCCTCTTAAACATTCAAATTGATTAGCATCCAAAGCCTTTGTAAATATGTCAGCTAATTGCATTTCAGTAGTAACATGCTCCAGGGCTATGATTTTCTCTTCCACTAGTTCTCTAATAAAGTGATGACGGATATTAATGTGTTTTATCCTACTGTGCTGAATAGGATTCTTAGAAATATTTATAGCACTCAGGTTGTCACAGTACAATGTCATGACATCTTGTGTGACATTGTATTCAGTCAACATTTGTTTCATCCAAACCAGTTGAGAGCAATTACTCCCAGCTGCTATGTATTCAACTTCAGCAGTGGACAGGGACACACAATTTTGTTTCTTACTAAACCATGATATTAAGTTGTTCCTCATGAAGAAACATCCTCCTGATGTGCTTTTCCTATCATCAGCACTTCCAGCCCAGTCAGCATCATAATATCCAGTCAGCATAGATCCAGATCCATGAGTATACCATATCCCATAGTCACTAGTGCCATTGACATATTTCAGTATCCTCTTCACTTGGTTTATGTGACTGACTTTTGCTTCATCTTGATATCTAGCACAAACACCTACAGAAAAATCAATGTCAGGTCTACTTGGTGTGAGATATAGCAGGCTTTCAATCGTGCTTCTGTAGAGACTTTGATCTACACTAACACCATGTTCATCTTTGGAGACTTTCAGATGTGTAGGAGCAGGTGTCCTTATATGACTTGCATTCTCTATGTTGAACTTCTTAACAATGTTTTTGGCATATTTGCTTTGAGATAGAAAGATAGAATCTTCCATCTGCTTGACTTGTAGCCCAAGAAAATAGGTCAGCTCTCCAACAAGGCTCATTTCAAACTCAGACTGCATTTGTTTAACAAAATATTCGACCATCTGATCTGACATCCCATCAAACACAATATCATCCACATATATTTGAGCCACCATGAGTTTTCCTCCTTCATTCTTAACAAATAGGGTCTTGTCAATACCTCTCTTTCTGTATCCATTGTCAGTGAGGAATGTAACACCCTTCTAAATACCCCAAAATATTTAATTAAAATATATATAACATATCAAATCAGAGTAATTATGCCCCGAAGGGTGTCACACAATCATTTCACCACAATTATCAAAATGTCCTGTCATGCTCATTTATTAAATCAAAATAAGGTTCTCTTGCATAATTCGCAGCGGAATAAAAATCTAGCATCAAGGTAAAGCATGTAACACGATACATGTAAATCATTCAACAACCAATATCAATTAATTAAAACATCCCCTCCCGATGTTACATCTATCAGAGCATGACCCACTAAAGACGACATTAGACTCCGAAGAATA
This sequence comes from Lathyrus oleraceus, assembly GCF_024323335.1. Classification (NCBI taxonomy): domain Eukaryota; kingdom Viridiplantae; phylum Streptophyta; class Magnoliopsida; order Fabales; family Fabaceae; genus Lathyrus; species Lathyrus oleraceus. Next base: position 149,436,086 of record NC_066582.1, on the reverse strand, counting down.
GCTTCTACTCAACTCACTGCTTGTTACCTGAAAAATAGCTGTAAGGGTGAGTTCCTCAATCAATGTAATAGGCATTATACAACATTATGTAATGTTAAGTAAATAACGCAACAATTCACCCTAACCAGACTACACCCTCAATAACGGCAGTGTTAACTCCAACATCATACTCAACAATAATATATATCATATGTATAATTTTCAAACCATATTCAACATCACAACACAACACAACGATTTACTCACTAATTCCTCACAATGGGAATTAGCTACAGCCCCACAGGCTATGCCATGCATTCACTATGTAATGAGACTCCATGAAATGCGGTACCGACTCTTCTTGAACATACAGTTCAAGCTCACCGATCCCTCCGGATACGGCTACTAAGCTCACTAGTCCCACTCATTGAGATCTAATGACTCACTCACTAATTCCTCACAATGGAAATTAGCTACAGCCCCGAAGGCTAGACTATGCAAGCTAATCATCTAGCATGCAAACATCAACAACAATTACCACAACAATTCACTCACTAATTCCTCACAATGGGAATTAGCTACAGCCCCGAAGGCTATGCTATACACGCTAATCACCTAGCAATGCAGCATCAACAATAATTCACAACGGACATAAGCTTACACTCTAAGCCATACAACAGTCCGTTCACAACACAGGCAATATATATACATTCACATCATTAGGCATGCCATCATACATCAATCGACACATCATTATCATGTAAGTCAATTAAACACCGTATTAGCACTCTCTACTAATACCTATACGGCTCACAACAGCGGAATACAATCCCTATTACATCACGTGCCGACATAGGCCAGCTCTCAATTATGTACACAACATTAACATATCCATTTTTCCACTTTGCAACATACGATATCAAGTTTCGATGATGACAACACCATTATGCACGTCCATGAACAAAGAATGAAGGCTTTTCGTCGACCATAGGGGTCAGCTCAAAGCTCGCTGGTCGGCGCAAAGGCTCTGCTCAACTGGAGGGAGTCAGCGCAAACACCCTTTGCGTCGACGCATAGGGTCGACGTTTAAGTCACGGGTCGGCGAAAAATGCCTTGCGTCGACGCATACAGTCGGCGTTTGCCCCACGGGTCAGCGCACGCCGACTCTATGGTCGACCGTTCGCGCGCAGACTCAGATTTTTCTGAGTTATTCCAAGTTCCGTCAGCTTAATGCATATCAGGTTTTCCGGCCGCTCCCGCATCTAAAACCCTTTCTACAAAAACCCAATTGGTCTCATAAATTGGTAGTGCCGATTCAAGTTTTTAATTGGGATCCGTGCCATAGTCTAACATTTACGACTCGCACAACTATCGATTCAATTTACAGTTTTTAACACAGTTTATCCGACATCAATTTCAGCATATACAGTCCCAATTAGGGTTAAATCGACGGCTTATCACTACCCATTACATATTATCCCATAATACCCATGAATCGACGATAAACCCCCCTTACCTGAGATAATCCGGCAATTCTTTGAGTTCAAGCTCTTTCTCTTCTCCAACTTTCTTCCTCTTGCTCTGCCTCTTCCCTTTTCCTCTTCTCTGCAGTTTCTCTGTTTTCACGTGAAAACACTCCTTTACCAAATGGGATTCTCTTTCCTCATTTCACACTTATATATTTTCCAATAATAATTATTATTCCAAAATAATTAAAATAATCCAATAATAATAATCTAATTATTTAATTAAATTAATAATATACTATTAATTCAATTTAAATAATTATTTTATTTTATTGGGGTGTTACAACTCTCCCCCACTAAAAGAGTTTTCGTCCTCGAAAACATACCTCAAGCGAACAACTCTGGATAAGACTCCTTTATCTTACTCTCCAGTTCCCAAGTCGCGTTGCCACCTGCTGGTCCTCCCCAAGCTACCTTCACCAAGGCAATCTCTTTACCCCGCAACTGCTTCAACTCTCGATCCTCGATCCTCATAGGTGATGTTTCAACAGTCAGGTTATCTCTCACCTGTACATCATCTACTTGGACTACATGCGACGGATCATGAATGTATCTCCTCAACTGAGACACATGAAAAACCTCATGTAAATTCTCAAGCGACGGCGGTAAAGCGATACGATAGGCTACCTCTCCTATCCTCTCCAAAATCTGATAAGGACCAATAAAACGAGGTGTCAACTTCTTCGACTTCAAAGCTCGACCAACACCAGTTATCGGAGTAACACGAAGAAACACATGATCTCCCTCTTGGAACTCAAGTGACTTCCTCCTCTTGTCATGATAACTCTTCTGACGACTCTGAGCAATTCTCATCTTCTCCTGAATCATCTTAATCTTTTCCGTAGTTTGTTGAACAATCTCTGGTCCAACTACAACACTCTCACCGGACTCATACCAACATAAAGGTGTCCGACATCTCCTACCATACAAAGCTTCAAACGGTGCCATACCAATGCTCGAATGAAAACTATTGTTGTAGGTGAACTCAATCAAAGGTAAATAACTATCCCAAGCACCTCCTTTCTCCAAAACACAAGCTCTCAAAAGATCCTCTAGTGACTGAATCGTCCTCTCAGTCTGACCATCAGTCTGCGGATGATATGCAGAACTCAATCTCAGCTTAGTTCCCAACGCCCTCTGCAAACCTTCCCAGAACTTCGATGTAAATCTAGGATCTCTGTCTGAAACAATACTCGACGGAATACCATGCAAACTTACAATCTTCTCAATATACAACTCAGCTAATCTCTCTAACGGATAATCCATTCTGATCGGAATGAAATGAGCCGACTTCGTCAATCTATCCACAATCACCCAAATAGCTTCAAAATTCTTATTCGTCCTCGGCAACCCAGAAACAAAATCCATACTGATACTATCCCACTTCCACTCTGGAATAGCCAACGGTTGCATTAGCCCAAACGGCTTCTGATGCTCAATCTTTGACTTCTGACAAGTCAAACAGGAATAAACAAAACTCGCAATTTCTCTTTTCATTCCCGGCCACCAAAATAACTTCTTCAAATCATGATACATCTTTGTAGCTCCAGGATGAATACTCAAACCACTACGATGTCCTTCCTCAAGAATGCTCTTCTTAAGCTCAGTAACATCCGGAATACACACCCGATCACCAAATCTCAAAACACCATTCTCATCAACTCTGAATTCACCACCTTGCCCTCGATTCACTAGAGTCAACTTGTCAACCAAAAGCATATCAGATTTCTGACCCTCTCTGATCTCATCCAGAATACCACTCGTTAACTTCAACATCCCCAATTTAACACTATTGTGAGTACTCTCACACACCAAACTCAAGTCTCTAAACTGTTCAATCAAATCCAATTCCTTAACCATTAACATAGACATATGTAATGATTTCCGACTCAACGCATCAGCTACTACATTTGCTTTACCCGGATGGTAATTCAAACCAAAATCATAATCCTTCAGAAACTCTAACCATCTCCTTTGTCTCATATTCAGCTCTTTCTGATCAAACAAATACTTTAAACTTTTATGATCACTGAAAACCTCAAATCTTGACCCGTATAAATAATGTCTCCATAATTTCAGAACAAATACCACAGCTGCCAACTCTAAATCATGCGTCGGATAGTTTCTCTCATGAACCCTTAGCTGTCTCGAAGCATAAGCTATAACTTGCTTATTCTGCATCAACACACCACCCAAACCCAACAATGAAGCATCACAGTAAACTTCAAACGGTTCCGACGAACTCGGTAACGTCAAAATAGGAGCAGTAGTCAACCTTCTCTTTAACTCTTGGAAACCTCCTTCACATTTTGAGTCCCACACAAACGCTTGCCCCTTTCTGGTCAACATCGTCAACGGTAATGCCAACTTAGAAAATCCCTCAATGAACTTCCTATAATAACCAGCCAAACCAAGAAAACTTCGAATCTCAGCAACAGACTTAGGAGCTTCCCACTTAGATACCGCTTCTATCTTAGAAGGATCAACAGCAACACCACCTCTTGAAATCACATGACCAAGAAAACTAACTTCTTCTAACCAAAATTCACACTTAGACAGTTTAGCAAATAACTGCTTTTCTCGTAGAACTCCTAAAACCACTCTCAAATGCTCAGCATGCTCTTCTTCAGATTTCGAATACACCAAAATATCGTCAATAAACACCACAACAAACTGATCCAAGTACGGATGGAAAATCCTATTCATATACTCCATAAATACTCCAGGCGCATTAGTCACGCCAAAAGGCATTACAGAATACTCATAATGTCCATACCTTGATCTGAAAGCAGTCTTCTGAATATCCTCAGTTTTCACACGTATCTGATGATATCCCGATCTCAAATCTATTTTGCTGAACACACTCGCACCAACCAACTGATCCATCAAATCATCAATCCTCGGCAAAGGATACCGATTCTTGATCGTCACTTTATTCAGTTGCCTGTAGTCCACACACAACCTCATAGTACCTTCTTTCTTCTTAACCAACAACACTGGTGCACCCCACGGTGACACACTTGGACGAATAAATTTCTTATCCAACAAATCTTCCAACTGACTTTTCAATTCAGCTAACTCAACAGCAGACATACGGTACGGCGCCATCGATATCGGTCTAGTACCAGGTACCAAATCAATCGAGAACTCAACTTCACGCTCTGGCGGCAATTCATTCACCTCTTCCGGGAACACATCAGGAAAATCACACACCACAGCTAGATCGCCAATCACCAGTTTATCTTTAGCCTCCAAAGTCGCTAACAGCATAAACAACTCTGCCCCATCTGCTACTTCCTCACTCACCTGCCTCGCTGATAGAAACAAACTCTTTCCTTCTTCAATCTCAGGAAATATCACCGTCTTATCAAAACAGTTGATATAAACTCGGTTAAACACCAACCAGTTCATACCCAAGATAACGTCAATCTGCACTAATGGAAGACACACAAGGTCTATCCCAAAATCTCTACCAAAAATATTCAAAGGACAACTCAAACAAACCGAAGTAGTAGTCACTGAACCCTTTGCAGGAGTATCAATCACCATACTTCCACGCATCTCAGATATCTCTAACTTAAGCTTCACAGCACAATCCACAGATATAAAAGAATGAGTAGCACCTGTGTCAATAATAGCTATAAGGGGAAAGCCATTAATATAACACGTACCTCTGATCAAACGATCATCTGCAGAAGTCTCAGAACCTGATAGAGCAAAAACCTTGCCTCCTGACTGATTCTCCTTCTTCGGCTTAGGACACTGGGGACTGATATGACCCAACTCTCCACAGTTGAAACAAGTTACAGTCTTCAATCGGCACTCTGCAGCCAAGTGACCACCTTTCCCACACTTGAAACACTTCATCTCAGCACTGGTACACTCATGAACACGATGTCCAGCCCGACCACATCTATAACACTTAGCAGGAGCACTAGAGTCTCCCCCACTAGGCCTCTTCATCCCACTCTGCTTCTGGAAACCCTTGCCAGCTGCATACGGTTTCCCACGATCAATCTGATTCTTACCCCTCCTATCAACCCTTTGCTGATAGCTCTCTGCTCTAGCCTTGGAATCCTGTTCAAAAATTCTGCAACAGCCAACCAAGTCAGAAAACACCCTGATCCTCTGATATCCAATAGCTTGCTTGATCTCGGGACGCAACCCGTTCTCAAACTTCACACATTTGGAAAATTCTCCAGCAGCCTCATTATAGGGAGTATAGTACTTTGACAGCTCGGTGAACTTCGCAGCATACTCAGTAACAGACCGGTTACCCTGCTTCAATTCCAAGAACTCTATCTCTTTCTTTCCTCTGACATCCTCTGGAAAGTACTTCCTCAGAAATCTCTCTCTGAACACAGCCCAAGTAATCTCAGCATTCCCAGCAGTTTCCAACTCAGTGCGGGTAGCAACCCACCAATCATCAGCTTCTTCTGACAGCATATGCGTACCGAACCTGACCTTCTGGTTCTCGGCACACTCAGTTACTCGGAAGATTCTCTCGATCTCCTTCAACCACTTCTGAGCGCCATCTGGATCGTATGCTCCCTTAAACACTGGAGGATTGTTCTTCTGGAACTCACTCAGTTGACGAGCAGCTCCCATTCCCGCAACATTCGGATTCCCTCCAAGTACTCCAGCTAGCATACCCAGAGCCTCAGCAATTGCAGCATCATCTCTACCTCTTCCAGCCATCTCTATTCTGAAAACCCAACAAGCTAAAACAATAAGTACTGATAGGGTTACACAACACCTATCCCGTACAGGGGAAACAGAATAATTACGACTCGACTCGACCGACTATGCTCTGATACCACTAATGTAACACCCTTCTAAATACCCCAAAATATTTAATTAAAATATATATAACATATCAAATCAGAGTAATTATGCCCCGAAGGGTGTCACACAATCATTTCACCACAATTATCAAAATGTCTTGTCATGCTCATTTATTAAATCAAAATAAGGTTCTTTTGCATAATTCGCAGCGGAATAAAAATCTAGCATCAAGGTAAAGCATGTAACACGATACATGTAAATCATTCAACAACCAATATCAATTAATTAAAACATCCCCTCCCGATGTTACATCTATCAGAGCATGACCCACTAAAGACGACATTAGACTCCGAAGAATAGCTTCTACTCAACTCACTGCTTGTTACCTGAAAAATAGCTGTAAGGGTGAGTTCCTCAATCAATGTAATAGGCATTATACAACATTATGTAATGTTAAGTAAATAACGCAACAATTCACCCTAACCAGACTACACCCTCAATAACGGCAGTGTTAACTCCAACATCATACTCAACAATAATATATATCATATGTATAATTTTCAAACCATATTCAACATCACAACACAACACAACGATTTACTCACTAATTCCTCACAATGGGAATTAGCTACAGCCCCACAGGCTATGCCATGCATTCACTATGTAATGAGACTCCATGAAATGCGGTACCGACTCTTCTTGAACATACAGTTCAAGCTCACCGATCCCTCCGGATACGGCTACTAAGCTCACTAGTCCCACTCATTGAGATCTAATGACTCACTCACTAATTCCTCACAATGGAAATTAGCTACAGCCCCGAAGGCTAGACTATGCAAGCTAATCATCTAGCATGCAAACATCAACAACAATTACCACAACAATTCACTCACTAATTCCTCACAATGGGAATTAGCTACAGCCCCGAAGGCTATGCTATACACGCTAATCACCTAGCAATGCAGCATCAACAATAATTCACAACGGACATAAGCTTACACTCTAAGCCATACAACAGTCCGTTCACAACACAGGCAATATATATACATTCACATCATTAGGCATGCCATCATACATCAATCGACACATCATTATCATGTAAGTCAATTAAACACCGTATTAGCACTCTCTACTAATACCTATACGGCTCACAACAGCGGAATACAATCCCTATTACATCACGTGCCGACATAGGCCAGCTCTCAATTATGTACACAACATTAACATATCCATTTTTCCACTTTGCAACATACGATATCAAGTTTCGATGATGACAACACCATTATGCACGTCCATGAACAAAGAATGAAGGCTTTTCGTCGACCATAGGGGTCAGCTCAAAGCTCGCTGGTCGGCGCAAAGGCTCTGCTCAACTGGAGGGAGTCAGCGCAAACACCCTTTGCGTCGACGCATAGGGTCGACGTTTAAGTCACGGGTCGGCGAAAAATGCCTTGCGTCGACGCATACAGTCGGCGTTTGCCCCACGGGTCAGTGCACGCCGACTCTATGGTCGACCGTTCGCGCGCAGACTCAGATTTTTCTGAGTTATTCCAAGTTCCGTCAGCTTAATGCATATCAGGTTTTCCGGCCGCTCCCGCATCTAAAACCCTTTCTACAAAAACCCAATTGGTCTCATAAATTGGTAGTGCCGATTCAAGTTTTTAATTGGGATCCGTGCCATAGTCTAACATTTACGACTCGCACAACTATCGATTCAATTTACAGTTTTTAACACAGTTTATCCGACATCAATTTCAGCATATACAGTCCCAATTAGGGTTAAATCGACGGCTTATCACTACCCATTACATATTATCCCATAATACCCATGAATCGACGATAAACCCCCCTTACCTGAGATAATCCGGCAATTCTTTGAGTTCAAGCTCTTTCTCTTCTCCAACTTTCTTCCTCTTGCTCTGCCTCTTCCCTTTTCCTCTTCTCTGCAGTTTCTCTGTTTTCACGTGAAAACACTCCTTTACCAAATGGGATTCTCTTTCCTCATTTCACACTTATATATTTTCCAATAATAATTATTATTCCAAAATAATTAAAATAATCCAATAATAATAATCTAATTATTTAATTAAATTAATAATATACTATTAATTCAATTTAAATAATTATTTTTTTTATTGGGGTGTTACAAGGAACACTGTGAGTCTATCATACCAAGCCCTAGGAGCTTGTTTCAAACGATGGAGGACTTTCCTCAACTTGTACACATGCTTTGGAAGACTTGGATCTGTGAATCCTTTGGGTTGTTCAACATATACTTCCTCATTTAAGTATCCATTCAAGAAGTCACTTTTTACATCCATTTGGAACAGTTTGAACTTCAGAATACATGCCACTCCAAGCAATAGTCTAATGGACTCAAGGCGAGCTACAGGGGAAAATGTTTCATCAAAGTTAACTCCTTCAACTTGAGTATATCCCTGTACTACTAATCTTGCTTTATTTTTAGTAACCACCTCTTGTTCATCAGATTTATTCTTATACACCCACTTTGTTCCTATGACATTTATTCCTTCAGATCTTGGAACCAGTTCCCATACTTCATTTCTCTTGAATTGGCCTAACTCTTCCTGCATGGCATTGATCCATAACTCATCAGTCAAGGCTTCCTTGACATTCCTAGGCTCAATCTCGGACACAAAACACCCATGTGAGATCACTTCCCTTGATCTAGTTGTGACCCCTTTATTTGGGCCTCCTATAATGAGATCTTTAGGATCATCCTTCTGAATTCTGATGGAGGGTCCCTTGATGATTTTGTCAGCTTCAGGTTCAGCTTGAGGAGGTTCACTCTCATTATTTTTGTCTGGGAAATCAGTTGGGGGATCATTTAGAGATGTCTCAACATCGTCTGTGACATTGATCTGTTGATCATCAACCACAACATTGATAGATTCCATCATTACTTTTTTTTCTGGAACTAAAGACTTTATATGCTCTGATGTTTGTTGAGTAGCCCATAAATATTCCTTCATCACTTTTGGGATCCATGTTCCTTCTTTGTTCACGATCAGCCAAGATATAACATTTACTACCAAACACATGGAAGTATTTGACTATAGGTTTTCTCCCTTTCTAGACTTCACATAAAGTAGTAGGAGTCCCTTTTTTAAGGTTACTCTATTGTGAACATAGCAGGCAGTGTTCATAGCTTCAGCCCAGAAGTGGTAGGGCAATTTCTTGGCATGAATCATAGCTCTGGCTGATTCTTGGAGAGTTCTATTTTTCCTTTCTACCACACCATTTTGCTGGGGAGTAATAGGAGATGAGAACTCATGACTAATTCCTTCTGATGCACAGAATCCAGCAAATTTGTTGTTCTCAAATTCCTTCCCATGATCACTTCTGATTTTGATAACATGACTTTCTTTTTCTCTTTGGAGTCTTAGACAAAGATCTTTGAAGACTTCAAAGACATCAGATTTTTCTCTTAGAAAATTGACCCAGGTGTATCTGGAGAAGTCATCCACTACTACATAAGCATACTTCTTCCCACCAAGACTTTCCACCTGCATGGGTCCCATCAAATCCATATGGAGAAGTTCCAGCACTTTGGAAGTGGTGTCATGTCTGAGCTTCTAATGTGACATCTTTGTCTGTTTTCCAATCTGACATTCTCCACAAACTCTTCCTTCATCAATCTTCAAGTTGAGAATTCCTCTAATAGCTTCAAGAGATATAATCCTCTTCATACCTTTAAGATGCAGATGGCCCAATCTTTGATGCCATATCTTCACTTCTTCTTCTTTAGCTAGAGTACACATTGAAGAATAACCAGTTTCTTGAGAACTCCACATGTAGCTGTTGTCCTTAGACCTGACTCCTTTCATGATTACTTCATTTTCTTTATTAGTAATCAGACATTCAGTTTTAGTGAAGCTTACAGTTAGACCTTGGTCACACAGTTTACTAATGCTTATTAGATTTGCAGTCAGTCCCTTAACAAGTAGGATATTGTCAAGGTTAGGGACTCCAGGGAAGTTAAGCTTACCAATCCCCTTGATTTCACCCTTTGCTCCATCACCAAAGGTTACATAGCTGGTGGCATGAGGATGAAGGCCAGTTAGCAGGTTTTTGTTTCCAGTCATGTGTTTGGAGCACCCACTGTCAAAATACCAGTCTTCTTTGGCTGAAACTCTGAAGGAAGTGTGAGCTATCAGGTTTGTAACAACAATCCTAGGAACCCATTGTTTTCTGTTGACAGGTATGTGATGTTTGGGTCTAGGTTGATGATGAGAAGGACTAGGATAGCCATATAACTTATAGCAGAATGGTTTTATGTGGCCAAATTTTCCACAGTAATGACATCTCCATCTTTGATGTTTCCCTTTTCGCTGTCTTCCTTTATGATGTTGTGACATATGATGTGACATCTTTGGTTTGCTACCAGTGTGACTGCACTCAGGTTTGGATTTTGGTTTGCTACCAGTATGACTGCACTCAGGTTTGGATTCATTGAACCTAATGCCAGACTTGTCTCCTGTCATTTGTCCAGTCTGGAGAATTTTGTCTAAGGTGTCAGATCCATTTTTTAGCATTCTGACATACTTTGTCATCTCATCGAGTTTGGAATTCAAGAACACTGCTTCAGTCTTTAACTTAGAGATGGTTTCCAAGTGTTCTACCTTCTCATTCTCCAGTTGTGTTATCACTTTCTTCTTAATTTCAACTTGTTGACACACTTCTTCACTTTTGTGACACAACTTTATGTAGGTAGTGGCTAACTCATCAAAGGTTACTTCATCATCACTTGAGTCTTCATCAGAACCCCATATTCCAGTCAATATAGTCACAAGATTTGCAGACTCTTCTGTTTCACTTTCATCAGACCAAGTAGCAGCAAGACTCTTCTTCTGTTTCTCGAGGTAGGTTCCACATTCAGCTCTAATGTGTCCATACCCATCACATTCATGGCACTGAACTCCTTTTCCTTCTTTGGTCTTTTCATCAGATCTTGTTCTTCTTCCAGCATTATTGGACTTACTGATGTCAGATGAGATGTTCTTGACATTAGACTTAGACCTTACATCCATCTTTTTCAGAAGTCTATTGAATTGTCTTCCCAGTAATGCTACATCATTTTCCAGATCATCTTCAGTATCTTCACCACTTTCTTCCTCTTTCTCTTTAGTGTTTGACATGAAGGTTATGCTTTTGACTTTCTTTTCAGATCCATCACACATTCCCATCTCAAATGTTTGGAGGGATCCAATTAGCTCATCAACTCTCATATTGGAAATATCTTGAGACTCTTCTATGACTGTCACTTTCATGGCAAATCTCTTAGGAAGTGACCTGAGTATTTTCCTCACTAGTTTTTCATCTGATATCTTCTCACCCAGGGCTCCTAAGGCATTATAAATTTCAAGGATATTCATATGAAATTCATGAATATTTTCATCTTCTTCCATCCTTAAATTTTCAAACTTGATAGCGAGCAGCTGCAGTCTAGACATCTTTACTCTATAGGTGCCTTCATGAGTGGTTTTGAGAATGTTCCAAGCATCTTTAGCCACCTCACAGTTGTTTACCAATCTGAAGATATTCTTATCTACTCCATTGAATATAGCATTCAATGCTTTAGAGTTCTCAAGGGCTAGATCATCCTCCTCCTTGGTCCATTGTTCCTCAACCTTCTTATCAGTTGTAGCTTCTCCATCCTTAGTAATAACTGGATGTTCCCATCCTGTTAAAACAGCCTTCCAAGCCTTATTATCCAAAGATTTTAGGAAGGCTACCATTCGAGGTTTCTAGTAGTCATAGTTGGATCCATCCAGAATAGGTGGTCTGTGAACAGATCCTCCATCTCTCTCCATAGTACCAGAAAGTAACGTCCCTAGATCTCACCCAGAACCAAAGCAGGATGCCTGCTCTGATACCAATTGAAATTCTGGTATCAGATATGAGATGTCGAAGGTAATGTCACGACACTAATATCTGAACAATACAAACAGAATAAAAGATAAAGAACAGTAATGCAAGAGACACAAGCAATTGTTAACCCAGTTCGGTGCAAACTCACCTACGTCTGGGGGCTACCAAGCCAGGAAGGAAATCCACTAAACAGAATCAGTTCAAAGACTCTCAGTAAACAACTTCAAGTTACAGTCTTTTCACCTAATCTCTACCCGTGTGACTTCTACATAAGAACTCTTAGATATGAGATCCTACTCACTCCCCCTCAATCACAGCAGTGATATAAAACAAGAATTACAATGAAAAGAAGACACTCTTCAAAGACACATACTTGATCTTACTTAAAAGCTTCAATCAAGTAAACACACACTCATGCTTCAAAGCTTAGAGTGGACAAATTACAACTCAAAAATCAGACCAATTCAATCATCTATGGATGAATTGAATGACTTACAAATCACACGACCTCACAAGACTAAAACCCTTATTCTCTCTCAGTATTTCGTTCGTTATTTCTTGTATATAAAACCAGGTTTTCCATGTCCTTTATATAGAAGAAATTGGATGGGCTTGGACATCATAAAACCCTAAAACTATTTTCCATTCATATCTTCTCATGACAGTTGATTATATCTCTTTGGAAAATAAGTCAATCTAGTTGTAATTACAGATTGATAGCGCGTTCAATCATCTCATCAATCATACATAGATTGGCATTAAAAACGCAATCACATAATACATAACATTCAGACTGAATGTTCTGTATACAGATATCATGACACCAGGTCTGACATCTCAGTAAAATCCTGCATAATCACATTTTAAACATCATGCAGGTACATATTATCTTATGTCAAGACAACACTTGTGACATCTTGTGAACATTCTAGGTTTTACCAAAATTGCTGCCAACACCCAGAACCAACAGAGAAGAAACACCTTAGTTCCACTCTATAAGACAAGTGGGATATGCAAAATTGTGAAAATTATAGGGGGATTAAGCTTATAAGTCATACCATGAATTTATTGTAAAGAGTGATGAATAGAGATTAAGAAAAGACACTTAAGTCACCAATAATCAATTTGGTTTTATGCCTAGAACATTGACCATTGAAGCAATTTTTCTATTATGTCGTTTGATGGAGAAATATCGAATGGACCAACAAGACCTACACTTAATTTGTATTGATTTGGAGAAGGCATGTGGTAGAGTGCCTAGAGATATTTTGTGGAAATCCCTAGAGAAGAAAGGGGTTATGATTGCATGTATTCGAGTTATCCAAGATATGTATGATGGGGTATCGACTAGTTTCCGGACACAAAGTGGGGAGGTAGGCAATTTTACCATTATAATTGGGTTGCATCAAGGATCAACCATAAGCCCCTACCTTTTTACCTTAATTTTTGATGTACTTGTGAGAACAAGATTTTATTCTGCATCTGGCCTTTAGTTTTGATGATAACAATTTATTATTTCTTAGAAAACAATTTTGTACAGTAATGGTTTTTATCTAGTGTGTAACTTTTTCTAATAGGTTATGACTCTGAAGCATTGACGTGTGACATCACAAGATTCTAGAATCAACAGACTCTGACTCTGAAGAGATACAAGTGATTTACAAGATGATGTCAAGTTCTAGTAAGCTCTTAGACAATTATTTTGATGAATGTTTGTGCTAAAGCTTCTGACTGTGACTCTGATTGAAGAGCCTTTGAAGGATTGTTATCCTTCAAGATTTTGAGCTCAAGTTCTAAAGATTCTGAAGAACAAGATCTGAAGACTCTGAAGACCAGGCTCTGAGGAACTGTGTCAAGACTTTGAAGACCAAGGTTCTGAAGATTCTGTCAACTTGTCTTTTAATCCTTCTAAGCATGCTTCAACATAATTTCACCAGAAGCCACTGAATATTATAAGATAAGATCAAAATGTTTTGCATCAAAAAAATAGTACAGAGTACAAGATCACCCTTCCATCCACTATGTTGATTTTATGGGCTAAGGGCAGTACTATTGTACCATTTTGTCTCCTATATGCAAACCATTACACAAAGAGACACGTGCAATTTTCTATTCCAATTCTACCTTCCAACTGGTCTTTTAACTGTCTATATAAAGGAGTATTAGAAGAATGGAAGAAGTTGCTAAACGCTTACAATATTGAACATACACAAGCTCTCTGCTATAATAAATATTTTATGTGTATAGTCTTTCCAAACACACAAGAGTTGTTGCTCGTTATCGTGTGAGATATTCATTGTATTTAACTTGTGTTAATTTGCTTTCTTAGAAGTATTCTTTATAAACACACACTTGTAAATCTCAAAGTTGTTTAAATGGGTTTCCTTGGGTGGCTAGTTTTAGTCAGATAGACTCAAGAAGACAAAGACGGGTTGTCTTTGTGGTGTCTGTAATCAGGTTTTGATGATAGTGGATTAAGCCCTTATTGAGAACCAATATATAAATAGCTTTGTTAGCAGCGAACCAATATATAAATAGCTTTGTTATTTTTCTTGTTCATGTTATTTCTTTATTGAGTTGGTTTTGAAAAAGCTTTTGTTTTTAGAAATCCAATTCAAAACCCTTTTTTGTGTTTCTTGCCAACTTCAGTAATCATGGAACACATCCAAGAGGTAGCATCGATATGCATGTTTTTTGTAGATGATATAGTTCTTCTTGGAAAGTCGGAAGAAGATTTAAATGAGAGGTTGAAAACTTAGAGACGAGCTTTAGAAACGCATGGTTTTCGCCTAAGTAGTAATAAAATGGAGTATATGGAATGTAAGTTCAAAAAAAGAAAAAGAGTTTCTAACCTAGAGGTGAAATTTGAAGACCATATTATCCCTCAAGTAACATGATTTAAATATCTTGGATCCGTAATACAAAATGATGGAGAAATAGAAGGAGAAGTAAACCATTAAAATCAAGCTAGGTGGTTGAAATAGAGAAAGAGAATCAGGTTGAAATAGAGAAATGGAGAAAGGGTAAAGGTACCGCTCAAGTTGAAGGGAAAGTTTATTGGGACTGCAGAAAGACCTAGATTTTGTACGGGACAAAATGATAGGCGGTTAAAAATAAATACGAGAATAAAATAAGTATATAATAGATGAGGATGTTGCGGTGGATGTCAGGTAAGACTCGACAGGATATAAATAAAAATAAAAATACTAGAGAGAGTGACGGGGTAGAGCCTGTACTGGAGAAGATGGTGGAAAATAGACTTAGATGGTTTGGACATGTTGAGAGAAGACTGGTAGATTCTGTAGTAAAGAGGGTAATCCAGATGGAGAGAAAGCAAACAATTAAAGGAAGGGATATACCTATAAAGACTATACGAGAAGTTATTAAGAAATATCTCGAGATTAATGATATGGATAAAAACATGATCCTGGATAGAACATAATGGTAAATGTTGATCCATGTAGCTGAATCCACTTAATAGGATAAGACTTAGTTGTTGTTGTTGTAGAATATTATATTTTGGTATTATAGTCTAGTTTTGATGCAAGGACCTTTTGGATTCTTACACTAAAGATTTGAGTGGATTTTGATTGTAATATAAGAGTTGAGAAACACTTCCAAGTATATTGGAATTGAGTGATTCATGTATTGGAAGACTTTAGAGTTTAAGAATCTATTTGTTTCTGCTTTTTTGAAAATAGTTAATATAGTGCTCCATATTTTTGTTAAACAAAATTTACAAAAGAATTTTTAAAAAAGCTTTAACTGAAAATTGACTTAAGTAATTTTTCATAAAATGTTATTTTAACTATTTTATCCTTTTTATTATAATTTTTTCAGATATTTAAATTTTAAAATATCACTTAAATTTAAAACTATTTTAAATAACTTATTATACTATTTATTTTTAAAATACATTATTTTTAAAAATTATGTGATTTTAGCTATGTTTTAAATTTTAACAATTTATATTTATGTTCTTTAATGCCAAACATAATTTCTTAACTCACAAAAAATGAGTTTAAATTTTATTACTATTTCAAAAAAATAAGATGGTTCAAAAAAATGAGTTTAAATTATTAATTTTTTATTTTACTCTACTCTATTTTCTTGTTAACATCCAATCAATACTTTATGTCACTTTCTCCTCTTTCTGCCTTAATTCACTATCTCCTTTTTCTTCCTCTTCACTTTCTTCTCTTTCTTCTCTCCCATTTCTTCTATCTCTTCTCTTTCTCCTCTTTCTGCCTTACTCTTCATTCTCTTTCTATTATCTCTTATGTCTTCTCTCTTCTTTTTTTTATAAAAGAAATCACCTTTCTTCTTTTCTCTATGTAAATCACCAGCAACACGAAAATGGAAAGACAAAGGCGGCTATGGTGTTTATAGAGGTTTTATGGCGGTGTACGGTTTCACGTTGGTAGATTTGTGGTGGCGAAACGTGTGGCGAGTGTGGTGGTGGTCAGATTTGAAATGGTTTATGTGTGACTTTTTTCAGTTTAGCTTTTTTAATTAACTTAGCTTCCCTTAAACCTTAAGTTTAAATTTTTTAATTATTTTTTGCATAAGAAAACAATGTTAATAAACATAGTTATGTTATTTTCATAAATAAAGTTGTATTCTATTTTATTTGATCTGTTTTTGTTCTAGGTTTTGAAGTTTGAGGAACCAACATTTACTTTTAGGCATTTAGGTTAGTGGAATGTTTTTTTTGTATGAGGAATGTTATTGTCAACTATATAGCAAGTTTTTGTCTTTTGATGAATTGATAATTTATAATCTTCTATGGATATCAGATTTTCCTGCAAAAATTGTTCGGCTACAGTTATAATACAGACCATCAATGGGCTGATATCTTTACAAAACCCTTTGCTGAAGATAGATTCGTTTTCATTGTAAAAAACTTATTTATCGACTTTTGTCCTTAATGAAAAGATGAATTTCAGAATGTTAAGCTTCCAGAACGCTTGATTAGGTTCTGAGAATTTATTTGTTGATTCTGAGACATGAGCTTTCTTAAGTCAGAAAGGTTCATGAATCAGAAAGGTTCTGATCATAAGCAATCTTATTGATTTGTCTTCTTGATTTTGAATAGTTGTTGCATTAAATGTTTACCATTTTGTTTGATGTCATGTGGTTCTTAGTGGTGACAGTTGTCCCACTTCATGAGCATGCATGATGTTGGCGTGACACATTGATTTTCACATTTATTGGAATTAGGTTAAAATCTCTTACGTGTCCCCCCTTGTTTGTGTTTTTTTAGCTTTTCATCATTGCATTTTTCTATATAAACTCACTTCACTCACATCTTCACACTACTCTCACATTTACACCCACACTTTCAATCTTTCACACCTTCTAACACCCTCTCTGCAACTGTTCTTCTTCATTTTCAATATTCTTTAATGGCTGGTCAAAAACAATAACAACAAGCTCAACCTCAAGCTTCTCCTTAGTCAGTGGCCGATAAGAACACTCATCCCTCCAAGGAAGAAATCAGCGGTAGTAGTATCCCATCGGAAAAATATCATATCTTCACCAAAATCGACCTTCCAGAAGTTTTGGTTTACTACATGGCAAGCTGCCTCATGGATAATATTGATCCATTGGTGGATCCCTTCAATCTACCTGATGACTACCCAGTTGTTTTGATGTCTCCTCCGCCACAAAACCGTTAGTTTTCAAAATAGTTTTTCATTTTTTGTGTTTTTTTTTGTTTAAGTTGTTTTGTGTTTCTATCTTTATAACTTGATTGTACTCTTTCTGCCTTCTGGCATTTTTCAATGAAAATCATGTTTGTTTGTTTCCATTATTTTTGTCCATGTGTTTTTGATTGTTGACAAAAAGGGAGAAACGTATATAAGGGGAGAATCTTAAATGATTTTGATATACCTATATTCGTGAATCATAACCTAAACATTTTTTAATATTTCTGCTAACAACTACTTCGAAGAATAGTCTGTTAATTATCTTGTAGGGAAAAGTCAAGAACATCAGAAGCTCTTGATGTTTTTCATATCAAAACTTACGTTACCATTTTCTGAAGAAATTGTCTACTCTCTGAGTCTGAAGCTTTAACTCTGCTGTTTGAGAAAGATTTTAACCAGGAATCAGGTTCTAAGGAATTGTAAATTCGGCATCAAGTTCTGAGGAATTGTAAATTCCATGTTAATCAGACTTGATTCAACCAGGTCCTAAGGATTATAACAAGGATCAGAAGCTCTTTAAGAAGAATTCATAACCAGGATCTGAAAGCTTTTTCAAATATTCAAAGAGAATTTCAAAGAGAACTAGCCATTGAAGCTTCTTAAAAAGAGTTCAACCAAACTTCTAAAGTAAAGTTCATTCAAGCAACTTCTAAAGACAAACCAAATTCTAATGGAAGATCATTATGGTACTTCAAAAAGGTTAATCAGGAAAGTGCTATTTCATTCTGATTTTATCTTTTTAGGATTATACATCTCAGGGGGGCTTTATGCTTCTGTAAGATGTATCTTTCTGTGATTACCCTGTACAAAATTGTTCATCAAAATACATATTTTTGTTATCATCAAAAAGGGGGAGATTGTTAGAACAAGATTTGGTTATGCATCTATACATTGAGTTTTGATGATAATAATGTTGTATTTGTGCGAGAATAATTTTGGTACCCTAATGGTTTGTTATTGTGTAGCTTTAACATCTAGTTCTGATTCTGAGTTTATGACGTGCAACGTCATCAGTTTCTGAACATTGTGTTCCAAATTCCACTTCTACACTAATCATGAGAATTTCTGAAAGATGTCAAGTTGCTAATGCAATGTTCTTTCTACCTCTATGTTGATTCACTCCTAAGAAATTTCTGAAGAGACGTTATGTTGTTGCTGCAACTTTCTCTCTGTTTTTGCTTCTGGATGTGACTTTGATCATCTAACTTTTGAAGAATGGCAAGCTTCTAAAGTTTTATTACTTAGCTGAAGATTCTGAAGATCTCAAGCCAGATATTGAGATTATCAAGGTTCTGACTGAAGAGTCTGAATATTCTGAAGATACTAAAGATCTCAAGCCAGATTGTTGGTGATGTCAAGGTTCTGACTGAAGATTTTGAAGTTTCTGAATCCAGCGGTGCGTTTCTTCATTTCATGCTTCATAAAATTTCATCAGAAGGCAATGAATTTGAATATAAGATCAAAATGGATACGTGATCGAATAATACATGGTACAAATCAAATATTCCTTCCACTATCTGATATCGTGGGCAAAGGACAATACTATTCATCACACTTGTCGCTGAAACTGTGGGCGAAGGACTGTACTATGTATCACTCCTTTCACCAATCCAACAGTGGACAGTCGCTCTATTGGTATCCCCATTTTTCCCTCCAACAGTCTCTTTTCTTATTCTATATAAGTGGGACTTGGAGACTTGAAGAAAAGCTGAGATACACTACATTATTTGACAAGTTTGTTTCTACGTGAAAAACTATTAATTTTGTACACAGTTTTCTTTAAGTATTTTGTTTTTCATTTGTGTAAAATTTGTTTGTGTAAAAGTATCTTGTAAACACAAAACCTTTTATTCAAATTTGTTATTTGTGATTCCTTAAGGAGACTAGGGTATAGTTAAATCCTTGAGAAGACAAAGAAGGTTATTCTTTGTGATTATTGTAATCAGTTGATTATAGTGGATTAAATCCTTGTGTATAAGGAAAAATCACATTGGCGGGTGGATTAGAGTAACTTTGATTTTCAAGCGAACCAAGATAAAAACTCTTGTGTTTTTGTCTCTTTGTTCTTAATATTTGTGTGGTGTTCTTGAGTTGGTAAAAAAAAATTGTTTTTAAAATCCAACTCAACACCCCCCTCTTGTATTTTTCACACCTTCAATATAATTTTCAAACAAATTATATACTTAAGCATGTTAAGTATCATGTATGTTTTATTTAAGTACATGTGTAGCTATAGTTTGGTATTTACAGTGTTTCTGTTTACAGAATGGTGTTCAATCTCCAGGGTAACAAGCATTAAGGTTGCGGCGTTACAAGCATTATAGTTACAACATTACAATTGTGATTGCTTATGTTGTGGTTGCGATGTTACAATTATGATTACGACATTACTGTTGTGATTGATGTTTGGCGTTACAAGCATTGTGATTGCAACATTACAAGCATTGTGGTTGCGACATTTAAAAACCTGTCATTAGTTTCTTTACATAGTAATCAAGCTCAAACAATATACTCATAATCAAGAAAAACCTTTAAAAATAATCTTAAACTGATTACATAACTTTGATTTAAGTTGGTTTGTTTATCTTAAACTATCATAAATAAGTTGTCTAAGTAAATAATCTATTATTTTAGTTTCATAAATAATTCTATCTGAATTGGCCAAATGATTTCTCAAACAACTATTTTGCAATTAAATGATAGTGACATTGCTAAATTAACTATTTCTTTTGTCCCAATAAACCACTTCTTTGGAAGCACAACAAGCCAATGCATGTGTATTATGTGTATTAGTTAAACCATGAAACAAAATTAGGCAAAGTGATGAGGATTACTACCCTTTAACTCCTCAGAAGAAATCTCAAATTTGGTTGATGATGGCTTACTGCCATTTAAAGAATCAGTTGGTCATATTGATGTTAAAGCCATAGTAGGTGGCTTACTTGGAATTTTGGTGGGTTTGATTGTTTTTAATCAAAAGAAGAGTCTTCATTTTTTTATGAATTATTGTATACTGGCGCACCTTATATTGAATAGGTTATAGAAATGAAAAGAACAAATAAAGAGCTAAAGTAGTTGGATTTAGGGTTGGATTCTTTGAACAAATATTATGCGTATCATAATTTATTTTTTATCAAATATACATAAAATAATAAAATAGCATATTATGTGTCTCATCATATTTTAGTTAGCCATAGAATTTTGTGCAAAAGAATTGCATATAATTTTTCAATTTCACCATATAAATCACATCTGATATGTATCATATTACTGTGTTGATTTCTTACATTTTTATTTTTATATAGATTCTTTGTATCGTCTCCCAATATTTGTGTTAGAATTCGTGATTCATAGATTTCACTTATTTAATAAATTTTATTTTTTTATATCGTAAATATTATATGAAATAAGAGAAATGAAACAATTTTAATAAATTTTATTTTTTCATATTGTAGAAATTATATACAATGGAAAAAATAAAATAACCAATAAAATATTAATAAATTTTATTTTCTATTATAGTGGAAATTATATAAAATGAGAAAATAAAATTATTGATCAAAATATTGAATAATAAAAATTTATCAACATTTTTTTAAATATGTGAAAAAGATTAAAGGAGCTTATTAGAAAAGATTGAGTAGATATTTTAAATTGTATTCTCTCTTATAAAATAATTGTCTTATTTGTAAAAAAAAATTAAAACGATTGATTTATCTAATACAAGTTTCAATAGTTTTTAGTTTAATCATATTATTCTTATTATTGTTGTTTACATTCCATCTTCTACATATATTACTATTTAAGCATAAATTTATTATTATTCTTAAGTTTTTTTATTTTTTCAACTTCATATTTTTATTATAGTCTGCAAACAAATCCGCATCTAAAATCATTTTTCGTCCAAAAACGTATCTCGTGTGTACGCACGAGTTTATTACTAGTTATGTTATGTTGTTTGAATTTATTGATTTAATTTTTTATAAACTTAATAGTAATACCTTGAATGATACTCCATATGGGTCTTTTTATAAAAGACAATCAATTACTACAGGGTTGTTTTATGTCAGAATTAGACATGATAACATAACATGTACTCGCGGGTATCTACCTGAATCCGTTTTGAAGTTGACAGAGAAAATTCGTTTTGATTGGTCAAGTAATGAGAACACGTGTATCCATCTTGAACTTGTCCCGTTTATTTCATTATGTACATTATTATTTAAGTTTGATAATTTTGAATATTAAATATGTGGTCAATGTTTTGATATTTTGACTTGTATTAATTATTTAAAATATTTGAAATGGACGTATGAAATTGTTTTTAGATTGTTTTGATATTTGTAAATATTTTTTATATATTTTATTTTGATTTGTAATGGTGGCGGGGCGGGGATATCAAAACCTAATCCGAAATTGTTTAGAATGGATTTGGATTTTAATTCTTCATCCTGAGATTTGGGGCGGAGAATGAGGATTGATTATCGATTAAATGCATTGAGGCTAGAATCATGGACGAATCACTTTCCTTAAAGTATTTCAAGAACTCACGAATTGTCTTAGACTTTCTAAGTAGGATTAATCAGGATAATTCAGCCTATACTCGAGTTTGCACAAGACCGATGGAAACTCGAATGTAGGAAAGATGAAATCCGGAATTTTGTATGAAGAAGATAGGTTTTTCTGAATCCGAAATGCTCAATTTATAGGATAAAGTGGTGATGTTTCACAAGGTTGCGACCCTTGATGAAACACATCCTTGCAGCAACACATTTTTGTGGATGTTGTAACTTTTCACCTACGACAACACTTCTAAGCGTTGTCTATTTCTGATTCATAAAACAAACAGTCTACTATAACGGTTCAGACGTTGCTACTTTTGAATTCAAATGAACTGTCTATTGCCACAAATCACCAATCATTACCTATTTTTCGCAAACTCCCTATTGCAACAGTTCACGAACCGTTGCTTGTTTTTGAATTGAAAAGGCAAGTAGCCTACTGCAACAGTGTACCAAACGTTGCATTGTTTCTCCTATAGCAACAGTTTTATCAAATGTTACACTATTTCGTATTCTACAACACTTCACAAAATGTTGCTTATTTTCAAATTCAAAATACTTACTTCACATGCATATTTTCTTGTCATTTTGGAACACACCCATGGTGATTAATTATTATTAGTTATTAATAATTTACAATAATCTTCCACTTGTTCTAATAATGACAAGAACAATTCCATAAAAGGGAAATAAAGAATGTCAATACAGTTAAGTAGCTTTCGATTTGAACATAACCTTAGTAAGGACAACACAAACTCTAATCGGAATGTTAGGTAGCAATGCTTTGAACCGTTACCCCATATGATTAAAACGGCATTGCCTTACACACACTCTTTAATAGTTATTCACCTACATCTCTCGTTTAGCATTATTTATGGTCATGTGCGTTTCCTATTTTCGTGAATTTTTCATGAGAGAAACTCCAACTCTCACTTTGAGATGGAACCATCTCAAAATTCATATAGGTGAAATTCATTTTGCATCTATTTCTTGAGATACATATCCTCGATATAGAACTTCATTAAGAGTTTGAAAAAACTCAACCCTCAATATGTAATAGTCAACATTGTCACATAATATTGCACAAACATCCAAATCAACGACTTGGTGTTTCCCATTAAATCTTAGGTTAAGGTTTGTTAACTTCATATTGGGTTGCTACCATTTTTCGGAACCCTTATTCAAGGAGTTTCAATCCCATACCTCTCGAGGTAGTCTTTACTAAGTCTCTGGCCAATGGTTTAGTAAATGGATCAAGCAAATTATAGCTCGATCGTATATGAATGAAATGATTACATCTTTAATCAATTTTCTCACAAAAGAATGTATAAGTCCTATTTGCCTAGACTTTTTGTTATACACTTTTTGTATGCTCTAAGTAAAGTGGCTTGAATAACGCTATGTACCAACACCTTTGAAACATTTTCTTTAGTCAATGGAACTTCCAACAGAAGGTCCATCAACCATTCATCTTCTTCACCAGCAGAAGCAAGAGCCTTAAACTATGATTCTATGGTTGAGAGAGTGATCCACATATTTTTTTGCTCTTCCAATAAATAGTACCCCGACTAGTGTAAATATCCACATAAATGCAGATTTATGATATTCAACACTTGATATCAAACTCGAATTGGTATATCCTTCTAATATGGCGAGAGATCTACCATAATGGAGGCCAAGATTTTTGGTTTTCATAAGATAGCCTAAAATTCTAATAATAGCCTTCTAGTGCTCACCATTTATATTTCTAGTAAAATCTACTCATTTTACTAATTGCAAATGATAAGTGTTAGTACCTTAGGATTGGCATTAATTTTGTAAAACAAATAATGTAATCACCTCTGTTGTTTTAATATGTTGGGTTGAAGAAGTTCAACATCTGGACCAACATGTCATGTAAGATGTCACGACATCATGACTGTGACATCGCGCATGTGTATAAAACTGAGTTAGTTAATTCTGGTATGTGTTAACTGATTTAATATTCTGGGATTAGTCAGAATCCTATGTGGCGTTATTTGTGGAGGTCTTGAAGACTCAATCAGAATATTTGGTGAATATACATTTTCTAAATATGGAGATATTTTAGGAACTAAAAGATTGAAGACCTTGATTGTAGCAGAAGTTTTCTGCTGGCTTTGTAACAGCAAAGGAGAAGTTTGCTGCGATTTCTGAAGACCCAAATCCAGTTGGGTGTTTAGGTTATAAATAGCATATTGTAACCTAGGTTTTGTGTGCCTCAAACAATGTAAAATTAGGGGTGTGTGTGCGGTAAACCTCCCAACCTGTGGGAAGGTTACCATGTGTTTCTCAGTGCTCGAAAGCATGAGATTATTTGTAACTCAAAGCCTGTAGGTAAGAGTTGTTATGGTCTTGAACAAAGTTGTGAAGCAAGTTCAAGTTGTTTAGCATTACATTGTAATTGTAGTGATAGGAATGGAAACTGGAGGTTCTATCTAGGAGTTCCTAGGTATAGATTGCATTGGGTAGGGATTAAGTGAAGAGTTGTAAACGGGGGAGTTTAACTCTGAATTAATACTGCTGATAGTGGATCTTCTTCCTGGCTTGGTATGCCCCCAGAGTAGGTGATGTTGTACCGAACTGGGTTAACAATTACTTATGTTTTTACCTTCTGCACGTTATAATCCTGTCTGTTATAACTCAGTATGTATTTCAGTCTGTTTATCAAGGGAATAACAGACCTGGCACATAGCCTACTGTCTGAATGCCAAACAGAATATTATGACATTCATTATTGACAGCATATACTGAATAATAGGCAGGTTGGCTTTTTTGCTACAGTACAACATTTAGTACAGTCTGTTTTCAGGAGAATAACAGACCTAGCATATGGTCTATGATCTGGACATCAAACTGAATGTTGTGACATTCATTCCTGACAGCATATGCTAAATTGTAGGATGGTCAGTTTTTCTGTTTTAGTATTTTTCTCAGGCTATTCTTCAGGAATCCAACAGCTGAGCTAAAATCCAGGAAACTAACAACTGAGCTACAATCAATGAACCTAACAAATAGCCTATTTGTTAGCTCCCTAATATGTGGAAATTAGGTTAACTTGCTTAACCTTAATTTTAGGAAATACAAGTACAAGGCCCAAGTGCTGCAATATAAAAGTTCAGTATGTATTTCAGTCTGTTTATCAAGGGATTAACAGACCTGGCATAAGGCCCATTGTCTAAATGTAAAACTGGATGTTATGACATTTATCTCTATCAGCTGATACTGAAGTATAGACTGGTTGGTCTTTTACAGTACAGCAAACTGTAATGCTGGAACAGGTGATGTTCAAATCAATATTGAGTCATCATGCTGATAACTGTGCAGGCTCAATAGAAGTAAGTGCTATGTTTGATCTCTGCTGTGTCTTTGTACCAGATGGATAGAACTGGGTGTTCTTCCATTCTATGGTGATACAGTAGCAGATGTCGTGACATCTGTGAATGTGTGCATATTAGTACTGGGTTTTAATTTGTATAACTGTCTTGCTGTATTAGTAACTATGTTGGATCAGATGTCATGACTTGGAGTAGAACATCTGAACTCTGACTACACCAGAATTTCAATAAGTCAGGTCTAGAACATTCCATGCACTTGCATATTCCAACAGAGTCTCAACTATTCCATCATTCTTTTGAAGTTTGACACTAGGATCAAATGGAGTACTAACTTTCTTGAAATGTAAGTGTTTGAACTTGTCAAGTACTTTCTCAACATATTGTGTTTGACTAAGTTCATAACCCCCACTATTTTTCTTTACTTTGATGCTCAAAAGTGTGTCAACTAGTCCAAGATCATTCATCTTGAATGTGGAAGTTAGAAACCTCTTTGTTTCTAAAATTCAATTCATCTCATTGCTAATGATCAATATGTAATCAACATAGAGACAAAAGAATATCACAATATTCTCACACAACTTTGTGTACAAATAATTATCACATGAATTAGATGAAGAAGGTTTTTAGGTAATCATGTATGATTATGCAAGAAGGTTTTTAGATGAAGTGAGAGAAGAAATTCTGAACAATTTAAAGTAATATAATATGAATTGCAATGAGTGCCTTAGTTATGTTCATTTGTCTCAAATCTTCACTTGAATTTCTATATTCAACCTTATTGATTAACTATATCATTGATGTGCATGACACTTTTGAACCTTTTCTTTTTAGATAATCTTTTTCTTCATCAAAATTGAAGTAGATATAAGATGTATTCCTCATAATCTCCCCCTTTTAATGATGACAAAATATTTGAATTTATGCTGTGATAATGATTGAAAAATATCCCCTTAAGTTGTGTGTCTCCCCATTAATTGGTGAATCTTGCAATGACAAAGTCAAGCTTTTAATATCATTGTGTCGGTGTTTGTTTTAATCCATAAAAAGCTTTAACAAGCTTGTACGCCTTTTGTTCATTACTAGGAAGTACATAACCTTCCAATTTCTCCATATAAATCTCCTCATTGAGATCTCCATTTAGGAATATTATTTTTGACATCTATTTGATGAACTATAAGGTCATCCTAAAAAGCTAATGCAAATGATACTCTAATTTTCGTTGTACTTGCTACTAACACATATGTGTCGAAATAATGAGCACCTTCATTTTGTCTAAAACCTTTGGTCATTAATCTAGACGTGTAGGTGTTTGGTGTACCATCGCTATAATACGAAAAATCCACTTGCATCCAATAGGTCTTGGTCCTTTAGGTAGATCGACAAGTTCATAAGTATGGTTTGACATTGTTAAATTCATTTCGTCTTGGATATCATCCTTCCAAAAAACTGAGTCTTTTGAAGCTACTACTTCCTTAATTTCACAAATACACCAATAACTATGGTGAACTTTGAATCAAATCAATTCAAAGGATCTTTCTCCAATAATCACCAAGACGACGATGATTATCACATACACTTAAAAAGCGTGCCACTTTCTATTTATAAATAATTGTCACCACACACTTGGTGATCAAGTTACAACAAAATGATACTTTTGAATAAAAGATAATTTTGAACGATTTCCATGAATAAATAAATCTTCTTCCCCTTCAATATACAATTCAACAAACTATATATATATATATATATATATATATATATATATATATATATATATATATATATATATATATATATATATATATATATATATACATATATATATATATATATACATATATATATATATATATATATATATATATATATATATATATGAACCTTAAGTGCTAATAATATATTATGGAAATTTTTTAATGATTTTAAAGTTATGCACAAAGTTTCAACATTTTTTGAAAATGAATGAACACTTAGAAAATTATTTGAATTGATATAAAAAAACTATTAATGAAAGAGATAATTTAAAAACTAATGTATTTTACCTTAAATACATTCTAAGAAACCTCAATGAATTGATGCAAAAGATTGATACATTTTCACGAAGGTTTGCAAAAGTTTAGAATGACAACGATTCATAAAAAGACATGATTATGAATTTTGTTCAGGACTTGTTAAGTCATTTAAGCAGACAACATCTGACTTAACAAGTGCATGACGAATTTTGACTTTCAAATGATTTTTTAAATTGTAAAACAGCAATAGATTTGTTAAGTCGACTAATCATTCCTTAATTAAAAAGTACAGTAGACTTGATTTAAAACGAGCAGACAACTTTTTTAAAAATAAACTTCTTATATCTTTGCGTCAAAGATTTTTAAAATGTTAAATTATATTAAAAAAACCAAAACTAATAAATTAATTCAAATAGTACTCACTCATATCAATTTAAATGTTAGCATCATGGGTACAGAAAAGAAGGTATAAGTGCCTTCTGTATGTTTTTGTTTTTGTTTTTTTTTATAACAAGCAACAAAAACTTGTAAATGAAAATTGAAATTGGCACTATTTTATCATATAGTATGATACATGATTTAATGATACTTTGATACTGTTTCGTTAGTCCACTTAGACACATAAGCCAGGAAATATATACATATTAATATAATCACATCAAAATTCAATGCAAACAAAAGGCCATGCATTTGGAAATTGCTGTACTGTGTGGTATATCACAATAACGATATATAACAACCATATATATAACAATTCAGAGCATATATATTTTCGTAAACAATACGAAACAATTCTACATATATATTAATGATCGTCATTAATTTATATTACAATCCATATCAATTAATCTAAAATATTTTTATATATCCGTTAATGATGATGGAAAATTCATAACTCTAATACCAGCTATTAAAAAAATATCAGTTTGAATCTTTATATTATAACTTTTTTACAATATCTAATTTTTTTAATGAAAGAAAATAAATCGTATCTGAATAGATAATATTGATTTCTTCTTTGGGTTCTTTCAACTAGTATTCTTGACCTGTCACTTTAATATTTCAAACGAAAGTCTTGGTTATAATTACTTGCACTATTGTAAGATTGTTAAAAAAAATTGATTATCGATTAAATGCATTAAGGTTAGAATCATGAACGAAACACTTTTTTTTATAATACTTCAAGCACTCTCAAATTGTCTTATAATTTTTACGCATAAATACTCAGGATAATTCAGTCTATGCTCGAGTTTGCATAAGATCAATGAAAACTCGAATATAGTGAAGACGAAATTCTGAATTTTGTGTGAAAAAAATAAGTTTTTCTGATGTATTTTTCTGAATCCAAAATGTTCAATTTATAGGATAAAGTGGTGATGTTTCACAAGGTTGTGACCCTTGATGAAACGCATCCTTTCAACAACATATTTTGTTGGAAGTTGTAACTTTTCGCCTATGGAAACATTTAAAAGTGTTGCTTGTTTCAGATTCATAAAATAAACAGTCTACTGCAATGGTTTAGAAAGCGTTAGCTTCTTTTGAATTCAAACAAATTGTCTATTGCTACCGTTCACCAACCGTTGTCTATTTTCGTAAACACCATATTGCAACAGTTTACCAACCGTTGCTTGTTTTCAAATTGAAAAGGCAAGTAGCCAGTAGCCTACTACAACAACAATTTATCAAACATTGCATTGTTTTGCCTACAACAACAATTTTATCAAATGTTACTAATAATTTGAGTTTGGAGAAAATAAAAACCGTCTTCAACCCGCATCATTGTCATATCTATTCAAAATCAATTAATTTAGATCGTTATGTAAGAACCGTTTTTTTAATGTTATTCTTATTATTGTTAATTGATATTATTGTTAGTTGATACTTGATTTTTTTTTTGAGATTGTTTAGAGTGATTGTCTTTCTTCTTTACCCCATATATATAAAATTATTCTTGATGTATTTGAATCATTCATTCTACCACCATTTATCAACTAATGAGTAATCGACTAAACACTCAAATTCGCAATATGATATAGCAATAATTAGATTATCATACAAATAACCCTAAGTTTAAATCAAGTAATAAATTCAATATCCAACTGTTTTGAAAGTGTCAACTAAAATTCTACTGTAATACCAAAGGCCGTTTCCAAAAGTTCTACAAGACAAGTTAGGTCAACTATATAAAGACGATCGAGAATCATTTATGATCATGAAGACATAGTCTTGATTAATTATTACTTATGAAGCCAATTATAGGATTACATATAACTGTTCTTTTTATCTTGTTCAAGACTTGGCAAGAACTTGTATATACAAAGTTTATTTAGTCTTTATTATCTTTCTTCTAGGAATAGAATTTCAAAAACGAATAAGCCAGATCGGAATGTCTTCATCTAGTGGTTGTTCTTAACCGTTAATTAATTAATATATAGATAAAGAATATTAATTAATATATTAGAGTGGTTGAGTTTGAGACAGGCTTGAAGAAGCAAACAAATGGGTGAGTTATGAATCTATCCGCATTGACTCCTTCATCACCTTTCATTTATTTTAAAATTGAAATAGTCCAAAACTCAATTAAGTTTGAACAATATTTAGTATAAAAATGTATATAAAAAAATTAGTAAAAAAATGTTACAATTAAAATTTAGTGGAAAATGTTTAGGAGGAAAACTATTAATTTGTATTGAAAAAAAGATTGTTATATCTGTATTATTAACTTTTATTTATGATATTTTAAAGATTGAAATGATAATGTAGCCGGCTGACAGAAGAGCAGATAATATTGAATGCAAAATGGAAGAAGAAGTCAATTTACAACACAAAAATGGAATCAACAGTAGTGGAGCCAGTTCAGTTCTTCTGTTTGATGGACCTTAAGTGATTTTGTCAATAATCAGTTATCTATCATTGTAAAGCATTTAATGCCTGTTGAATTTCCAGAATACTTTTTCCTAAAATCGCATTATATGATCGTCATATTTACTCTGGCTTAGTTAGGTTTTATTGCGGTCAAAATCAAAGGTTCTTTAGCTTTGCCAAGCAACAAATCCTCATACCATGTTTAAAATGATTCATCTAATACCAGAATGAATTGTGAAGAGTCCATTGGCTCAAAACTGATCTCATTATTGTGAAGAGTCCATTGGCTCAAAACTGATCTCATTATCTTAAAGTGGGCTTGTTTTAAGGTTTTAAAAAATATTTTTGAAAAAATTGTTATGGGAATGTAACATTCTCATATTTGATTCAATTTTTAAAAAATTATTCCAAGGCTTATTTTATTTCCAAGAATTTTATTTATACATGATTCTTTTATTTTTATTCCAAGGATTAAAGGGTGGAAATTCAACATTCGCATGGGAATAAAGTTCAACTACATGCAACTCTCACCTACTATTCACATTTATTTATTTACTTTATTTTTTATAATCTTTAAATTAAATAAATATTATAAACATTCCTAAAAATTTTAGTTTTTAATTTTAGTTTTTGGATTTTGAAGATGCATCTCCAGACGCATTATTAGTGTTATGTACCATCTTATGTGACGAGATTTAAATCATACAATCGATATACAAACAATCACGTACATAAATTCAGATGATCCAAAAATGTCATATAAAGAAAAGATCAATAAATGTCAAAAAAAACCGAGAACAACGATAAAATAGCATGATGTCAAAATAAAATACAATTCATAGTACTACTACTATGTACTAATGCACTACTGTGCATGTCGGACTACATCTCCTATGCCTCCTCAACCATAAATTCTCCCGTCCTCTGATGTTGTCTCCGATACATCAATGTCTCTCGTACCTCCGTAATGATGGCATCTGAGACCTAGCTACATCAGACCCATCAGGGAAGATACCTCTGTCAATGTCTGTCTGCGCAATCTCCACAATGCAACGACATTTAGGCAAGACATCATCAGCATGATATAATTGTGTTTGCTCCTCCTTTAATATCTCCTGATGAGTTGGCCTCGATGGGTCTCCTGGAGCAGCATGCACCAATACGGATGTGATGTAACACCCCGATAATAATATGTATTTATTTGAATTAAATTAATAATATGTTTATTAATTTAATTAGAATATTTGAATTATTATTATTATTTTGGAATAATAATTATGGGAATAATTATTTATTGGAATATATAAGTTGGAATAATAAAAAGTCCCAATTTTTGGAAAAAGGGTTTTCACGTGAAAAGGAAAAGAGAAGCGGCTGAAAGAGAGAAAGGGCAAAAGGCAGAGCAAGAGAAGAGGAAGAGCTTGAAGCTGCAGAATTTGCCGGATTAACTCAGGTAAGGGGGGTTTATCGTTGATTAACGGGTATTATATGATAATATGTCATGGGTAGTGATAGACCTCTAATTTACCTTTGAATTGGATGAGTATGGTGAATTTGTGAAAATGATTGATGAATGGAATTGGATGATAAATCGAAGCAAATCCGTAGAAATTAGATGGAATAGTGTTAGGATTTTGTGAGATTGAACAGGATATGAAGTGTATAAGACGATAGGAGTGATTTTGGTGTAAGAATTGAACCGTGGAAGGTTAGATCGAATAGAACTCGTAGCAGAAAAGCCATTGCAGATCTGAGAATGCTGGTTTCTGGTCATACGCGTATGGCACTAGGCAATACGCGTATGAGATGGCTGGTACGCGTATGGCGCTAGGCAATACGCGTATGGATGAGGAAGATGATGTTTTTAACGTAAAATTGTCTCTGTTGGTACGCGTATGAGAAGTTGGTACGCGTAGCATACGCGTATGAAAGTGGGCAATACGCGTATGGCTTGGTCAGGATTTGGGCAATACGCGTATGGGCATAGGCAATACGCGTATGGGCAGGATTGTGATTTCCTGTGCTGCTGTCGTGCAGTTTTTGACTGTTTAGGCTGAGTAGTGAGACTTAGCTGAGGTATGATGTTGTAGGGATCATTTCCCGTTGTTTTGGGTGGTATAGGTATTATTAGAACGGGCTAATACTGTGGTTGATTTTGTGGCATGATATGATATGCTTTTGTGATTAATTATGTTGATAATGTGTGATGGTATACATGATGATGTGAATGTATACATGTGTGAATAGACTGTATTATGGCTTAGAGTGTGAGCATGTGTCTATTCTTGATTGTTGTTGATGTTGCATTGCTAGATGATTAGCATGCATATTATGGCCTTCGGGTGGTAGCTAATTCCCATGGTGAGGAATTAGTGAGTAGATCATTTTGATTATCGTTGTTGATGTTTGCATGCTAGGTGATTAGCGTGCATTTCATGGCCCATTTGGGGTGGTAGCTAATTCCCATGGTGAGGAATTAGTGAGTGAGTCACTATGTCTCAAATGAGTGGGACTAGTGAGCTTGGTAGCCGTGCCTGGATTTGGACGGTGAGGTTGAACTATATGTTCACAAATAGTCGGTACCGCATGCATAGAGTCTCATTGCATAATAAATGTATGGCATATAATATGAATGGATGTATTCCAGTATTATATGTGTGTTGTGTGTTGTGTTGTTGATGTTGAGTATGGTTGAGATTATATATATGCTATATGTTATTGTTGAATATGATGTTTGAACGGATACTGCCGTTGCTGAGTGTGTAGTCTGGTTAGGGTGAATTAATGTGTTAATTACTTAGCATTACATGTTGTTCTATAATGCTTGTTATATTGATTGAGGAACTCACCCTTACACCTATTTTTCAGGTAACGAGAAATGAGTTGAGTAGAAGCTAATGCTTGGAGTCTAGAGTAGTTCTTATGGGTCATGCTCTGATAGATGTAACATCGGGAGGGGGTGTCTTAATTGACTTGATATTGGTTGTTGATGATTTACATGTATTGTGTTACATGTTTTACATTGAGTTGAATTTTATTCCGCTGCGAATTATGCAAAGAACCTTATTTTGATTAAATAAATGAGCATGACAGGATATTTTAATGATTTTTGTGAAATGATTGTGTGACACCCTTCGGGGCATAATTACTCTGATGAATATATTGTTATTTTAATTATAATAATTTGGGGTATTTAGAAGGGTGTTACATTAGTGGTATCAGAGCATAGTCGGTCGTGTCGAGTCGTAGTTATTCTGTTTCCCTGTACGGGATAGGTGTTGTGTAACCCTATCAGTACTTATTTGTTTAGCTTGTTTGGGTTTTCAGAACAGAGATGGCTGGAAGAGGTAGAGATGATGCTGCGATTGCTGAGGCTCTGGGCATGCTAGCTGGAGTACTTGGAGGGAATCCGAATGTTGTGGGAATGGGAGCTGCTCGTCAACTGAGTGAGTTCCAGAAGAACAATCCTCCAATGTTCAAAGGAGCATACGATCCAGATGGTGCTCAGAAGTGGTTGAAGGAGATCGAGAGAATCTTCAGAGTAACTGAGTGTGCTGATAACCAGAAGGTCAGGTTCGGTACTCATATGCTATCAGAAGAAGCTGATGATTGGTGGGTTGCTACCCGCACTGAGTTGGAAGCTGCTGGAGATGCTGAGATCACTTGGGCTGTGTTCAGAGAGAGATTTCTGAGGAAGTACTTTCCAGAGGATGTCAGAGGAAAGAAAGAAATAGAATTCCTGGAATTGAAGCAGGGTAACCGGTCTGTTACTGAGTATGCTGCTAAGTTCACAGAGCTGTCGAAGTATTATACTCCCTATGCTGAGGCTGCTGGGGAATTTTCAAAGTGTGTGAAGTTTGAGAACGGGTTGCGTCCCGAGATCAAGCAGGCTATTGGGTATCAAAGGATTAGAGTGTTTTCTGATTTGGTTGACTGTTGCAGGATCTTTGAACAGGATTCCAAGGCTAGAGCTGAGAGCTATCAGCAGAGAGTTGATAGGAAAGGCAAGAATCAGATTGATCGTGGAAAATCGTATGCAGCTGGCAAAGGTTTCCAGAGGCAGAGTGGGATGAAGAGGCCTAGTGGGGGAGACTCTAGTGCTCCTGCTAAGTGTTACAGATGTGGTCAGGCTGGACATCGTATCCATGAGTGTACCAGTAACGAGAAGAAGTGTTTCAAATGTGGAAAAGGTGGTCATTTGGCTGCAGATTGCCGGTTGAAGACTGTGACTTGCTTCAACTGTGGAGGGGTGGGTCATATCAGCCCACAGTGTCCTAAGCCGAAGAAAGAGAATCAGTCGGGAGGCAAGGTTTTTGCTTTATCGGGTTCTGAGACTTCTGCAGATGATCGTTTGATCCGAGGTACGTGTTATATTAATGGCTTTCCTCTTGTAGCTATTATTGACACAGGTGCGACTCATTCTTTTATATCTTTGGATTGTGCTGTGAAACTTGAGTTAGAAATATCTGAGATGTTCGGTAGTATGGTGATTTATACTCCTGCGAAGGGTTCAGTGACTACTACTTCGGTTTGTTTAAATTGTCCTTTGAGTATTTTTGGTAGAGACTTTGGGATAGACCTCGTGTGTCTTCCACTAGTGCAGATTGATGTTATCTTGCGTATGAACTGGTTGGTGTTTAACCGGGTTTCCATCAATTGTTTTGATAAGACTGTGATATTTCCTGAGATTGAGGAAGGAAAGAGTTTGTTTCTATCAGCAAGGCAAGTGAATGAGGAAGTAGCTGATGGGGCAGAGTTGTTTATGCTGTTAGCGACTTTGGAGGCTAAAGATAAACTGGTGATTGGCGATCTCGCTGTGGTGTGTGATTTTCCTGATGTGTTTCCGGAAGAAGTGAATGAATTGCCACCAGAACGTGAAGTTGAGTTCTCGATTGATTTGGTACCTGGTACTAGACCGATATCGATGGCTCCGTATCGTATGTCTGCTGTTGAGCTAGCTGAATTGAAGAGTCAGTTGGAAGATTTGTTGGATAAGAAATTTATTCGTCCGAGTGTGTCACCGTGGGGTGCACCAGTGTTGTTGGTTAAGAAGAAAGAAGGTACTATGAGGTTGTGTGTGGACTACAGGCAACTGAATAAAGTGACGATCAAGAATCGGTATCCTTTGCCGAGGATCGATGATTTGATGGATCAATTGGTTGGTGCTAGTGTGTTCAGCAAAATAGATTTGAGATCTGGGTATCATCAGATACGTGTGAAAACTGAAGATATTCAGAAGACTGCCTTCAGAACAAGGTATGGACATTATGAGTATTCTGTAATGCCTTTTGGTGTGACTAATGCGCCTGGAGTATTCATGGAGTATATGAATAGGATTTTCCATCCGTACCTAGACCAGTTTGTTGTGGTGTTTATCGATGACATTTTGGTGTATTCGAAATCTGAAGAAGAGCATGCTGAGCATTTGAGAGTAGTTTTAGGAGTGCTGCGAGAAAAGAAGTTATTTGCTAAACTCTCTAAATGTGAATTTTGGTTAGAAGAAGTTAGTTTTCTTGGTCATGTGATTTCAAAAGGTGGTGTTGCTGTTGATCCTTCTAAGATAGAAGCGGTATCTAAGTGGGAAGCTCCGAAGTCTGTTGCTGAGATTCGAAGTTTCCTTGGTTTGGCTGGTTATTATAGGAAGTTCATTGAGGGATTTTCTAAGTTGGCGTTACCGTTGACGATGTTGACTAGAAAGGGGCAAGCGTTTGTTTGGGACTCAAAATGTGAGGAAGGTTTCCAAGAGTTAAAGAGAAGGTTGACTACTGCTCCTATTTTGACGTTACCGAGTTCGTCGGAACCATTTGAAGTTTACTGTGATGCTTCATTGTTGGGTTTGGGTGGTGTGTTGATGCAGAATAAGCAGGTTATAGCTTATGCTTCGAGACAGCTGAGGGTTCATGAAAGGAACTATCCGACGCACGATTTAGAGTTGGCAGCTGTAGTGTTTGTTTTGAAGTTGTGGAGGCATTACTTGTATGGATCAAGATTTGAGGTTTTCAGTGACCATAAGAGTTTAAAGTATTTGTTTGATCAGAAAGAGCTGAATATGAGACAGAGGAGATGGTTAGAGTTTCTGAAGGATTATGATTTTGGGTTGAATTACCATCCGGGTAAAGCAAATGTAGTGGCTGATGCATTGAGTCGGAAATCATTACATATGTCTATGTTAATGGTTAAGGAATTGGATTTAATTGAGCAGTTTAGAGACTTGAGTTTGGTGTGTGAGAGTACTCACAACAGTGTTAAATTGGGAATGTTGAAGTTAACAAGTGGTATTCTGGATGAGATCAGAGAGGGTCAGAAATCCGATGCGTTTTTGGTTGATAAGTTGACTTTAGTGAATCAAGGCCAAGGTGGTGAATTCAGAGTTGATGAGAATGGTGTTTTGAAATTTGGTAATCGGGTGTGTATTCCGGATGTGATCGAACTTAAGAAGAGTATCCTTGAGGAAGGACATCGTAGTGGCTTGAGTATTCATCCTGGAGCTACGAAGATGTATCATGATTTGAAGAAGTTATTTTGGTGGCCGGGAATGAAAAGAGAAATTGCGAGTTTTGTTTATTCCTGTTTGACTTGTCAGAAGTCAAAGATTGAACATCAGAAGCCGTCTGGGCTAATGCAACCGTTGGCTATTCCAGAGTGGAAGTGGGATAGTATCAGTATGGATTTTGTTTCTGGTTTGCCGAGGACAAATAAGAATTTTGAAGCCATTTGGGTGATTGTTGACAGATTGACAAAGTCGGCTCATTTCATTCCGATCAGAATGGATTATCCGTTAGAGAGATTAGCCGAGTTGTATATTGAGAAGATTGTAAGTTTGCATGGTATTCCGTCGAGTATTGTTTCGGACAGGGATCCTAGATTTACATCGAAATTCTGGGAAGGTTTGCAGAAGGCTTTGGGAACTAAGCTGAGATTGAGTTCTGCATATCATCCGCAGACTGATGGTCAGACTGAGAGGACGATTCAGTCATTAGAGGATCTTTTGAGAGCTTGTGTTTTGGAAAAAGGAGGTGCTTGGGATTGTTATTTACCTTTGATTGAGTTTACCTACAACAATAGTTTTCATTCGAGCATTGGTATGGCACCGTTTGAAGCTTTGTATGGTAGGAGATGTCGGACACCTTTATGTTGGTATGAGTCCGGTGAGAGTGCTGTGGTTGGACCGGAGATTGTTCAACAAACTACAGAAAAGATTAGAATGATTCAGGAGAAGATGAGAATTGCTCAGAGTCGTCAGAAGAGTTATCATGATAAGAGAAGGAAGTCACTTGAGTTCCAAGAGGGAGATCATGTGTTTCTTCGTGTTACTCCGATAACTGGTGTTGGTCGAGCTTTGAAGTCAAAGAAGTTGACTCCTCGATTTATTGGTCCTTATCAGATTTTGGAGAGGATAGGAGAGGTAGCCTATCGTATCGCTTTGCCGCCGTCGCTTGCGAATTTGCATGATGTTTTTCATGTGTCTCAGTTGAGGAGGTACATTCATGATCCGTCGCATGTAGTCCAAGTAGATGATGTACAGGTGAGAGATAACCTGACTGTTGAAACATCACCTATGAGGATCGAGGATCGAGAGTTGAAGCAGTTGCGGGGTAAAGAGATTGCCTTGGTGAAGGTAGCTTGGGGAGGACCAGCAGGTGGCAATGTGACTTGGGAACTGGAGAGCCAGATGAAGGAGTCTTATCCGGAGTTGTTCGATTGAGGTATGTTTTCGAGGACGAAAACTCTTTTAGTGGGGGAGAGTTGTAACACCCCGATAATAATATGTATTTATTTGAATTAAATTAATAATATGTTTATTAATTTAATTAGAATATTTGAATTATTATTATTATTTTGGAATAATAATTATGGGAATAATTATTTATTGGAATATATAAGTTGGAATAATAAAAAGTCCCAATTTTTGGAAAAAGGGTTTTCACGTGAAAAGGAAAAGAGAAGCGGCTGAAAGAGAGAAAGGGCAAAAGGCAGAGCAAGAGAAGAGGAAGAGCTTGAAGCTGCAGAATTTGCCGGATTAACTCAGGTAAGGGGGGTTTATCGTTGATTAACGGGTATTATATGATAATATGTCATGGGTAGTGATAGACCTCTAATTTACCTTTGAATTGGATGAGTATGGTGAATTTGTGAAAATGATTGATGAATGGAATTGGATGATAAATCGAAGCAAATCCGTAGAAATTAGATGGAATAGTGTTAGGATTTTGTGAGATTGAACAGGATATGAAGTGTATAAGACGATAGGAGTGATTTTGGTGTAAGAATTGAACCGTGGAAGGTTAGATCGAATAGAACTCGTAGCAGAAAAGTCATTGCAGATCTGAGAATGCTGGTTTCTGGTCATACGCGTATGGCACTAGGCAATACGCGTATGAGATGGCTGGTACGCGTATGGCGCTAGGCAATACGCGTATGGATGAGGAAGATGATGTTTTTAACGTAAAATTGTCTCTGTTGGTACGCGTATGAGAAGTTGGTACGCGTAGCATACGCGTATGAAAGTGGGCAATACGCGTATGGCTTGGTCAGGATTTGGGCAATACGCGTATGGGCATAGGCAATACGCGTATGGGCAGGATTGTGATTTCCTGTGCTGCTGTCGTGCAGTTTTTGACTGTTTAGGCTGAGTAGTGAGACTTAGCTGAGGTATGATGTTGTAGGGATCATTTCCCGTTGTTTTGGGTGGTATAGGTATTATTAGAACGGGCTAATACTGTGGTTGATTTTGTGGCATGATATGATATGCTTTTGTGATTAATTATGTTGATAATGTGTGATGGTATACATGATGATGTGAATGTATACATGTGTGAATAGACTGTATTATGGCTTAGAGTGTGAGCATGTGTCTATTCTTGATTGTTGTTGATGTTGCATTACTAGATGATTAGCATGCATATTATGGCCTTCGGGTGGTAGCTAATTCCCATGGTGAGGAATTAGTGAGTAGATCATTTTGATTATCGTTGTTGATGTTTGCATGCTAGGTGATTAGCGTGCATTTCATGGCCCATTTGGGGTGGTAGCTAATTCCCATGGTGAGGAATTAGTGAGTGAGTCACTATGTCTCAAATGAGTGGGACTAGTGAGCTTGGTAGCCGTGCCTGGATTTGGACGGTGAGGTTGAACTATATGTTCACAAATAGTCGGTACCGCATGCATAGAGTCTCATTGCATAATAAATGTATGGCATATAATATGAATGGATGTATTCCAGTATTATATGTGTGTTGTGTGTTGTGTTGTTGATGTTGAGTATGGTTGAGATTATATATATGCTATATGTTATTGTTGAATATGATGTTTGAACGGATACTGCCGTTGCTGAGTGTGTAGTCTGGTTAGGGTGAATTAATGTGTTAATTACTTAGCATTACATGTTGTTCTATAATGCTTGTTATATTGATTGAGGAACTCACCCTTACACCTATTTTTCAGGTAACGAGAAATGAGTTGAGTAGAAGCTAATGCTTGGAGTCTAGAGTAGTTCTTATGGGTCATGCTCTGATAGATGTAACATCGGGAGGGGGTGTCTTAATTGACTTGATATTGGTTGTTGATGATTTACATGTATTGTGTTACATGTTTTACATTGAGTTGAATTTTATTCCGCTGCGAATTATGCAAAGAACCTTATTTTGATTAAATAAATGAGCATGACAGGATATTTTAATGATTTTTGTGAAATGATTGTGTGACACCCTTCGGGGCATAATTACTCTGATGAATATATTGTTATTTTAATTATAATAATTTGGGGTATTTAGAAGGGTGTTACATGTGACACCCTAAAGAACCACTTAAGGTACCCGTCCACGTAGCTCCAATCGCTTAGGGTTATGGTAATTCGTGCCTCCTCTGATACCAAGGGACTCTCATAATCATCAAACATGTCATCCATTTGTCTACGTGTCAAAGCAGGAGGAGAAGATACAACATGGTGTCTGGGAATGGTCTGAGTGTAGCAGAATTGCCACATGACACACTCTAAGAGATGAGGAGCAGTGAGACGTGACCCGCAGGCCAACCATCTAGAGTATAGCACTATCTCGTCAAATAGTCGCATTTCACGGTGATCGACATAGTTGTTGAAGTGCATGTCTTCAGCAACCAAGCAGTCAAGATACACTCTGAATGGCTCGGTCACTTAGTTCTCTATGAGTTGGGCAAATGCAGTAGCACGTGACATATCCTCATAGTAAGTTGGTACATTCGCCCAACCAGAGATGCGCGGGAAGTGTTGGAGGATCTAAACCTGAAAAGTTTGGAACCCGCGAATCATAAGTAATGATGTTGTAATTATGAAATGAAAATGACACAGAAAGATTAAAAGACCAATAAATATTAATGTCAGTAGTGCGATGATTCATGTGACTCGCTTCGTCTTCCACCTACAGTCCTCTAATAACTTTGAGTACAAGTAGACTGAACAAGCGGCCCCCAGTTGTACTCATGGATCGGCTTAAAATCATGGAAGTATCATAGGTAGACGACATATGTATAATTGGCGTTCTTGTCCACAAAAATCGCAATGCCAACCAAATAAATCAAATATGCTCTCATAGCATGCACTCTATGGAGCTCCACCTGCTCGTCATCATGTGTAGTCTGATGTGCTCTCTAGAGCTCCTGTGTATATACCTTTTCAGGTATTCAAATCTAGCATAAGCCCCCCTGGTCCTATCAAACTCATCTTTCGCCTCCCTTGGGCCATCCCCCATATACTCTACCATCATCTCGAGTGCCTCATATTTGATAATCCTCCCATGATCTAGAAGTCTCCCCTTAATCGAAATATGTAACAAACACGACACATCGTTGAGTGTGATAGACATCTCACCAGGCGGGAGATAAAATGACGAGGTCTCCGAGTGCCATCTCTCCATGAATGCATTAAGCATCTCGTGGTTAATCGTAATATAATCGGACATACACAAGTCCTTCAGGCTAGATAAGGACAAAGCAGCCTGAAACCAATCCTTATTCTACTGAGGCAGGCTACTAATCTGCAGCCTGTGGTTAATAAACTTCAGCAGATCACGGTCCTAAAAAAATAAAAATCAATGTCACAAACTTGTAAATCAAAATAAATGTAAATTAAAAAGTATGAATCTAACTAATGTTACCTCTCCATCCCATATATGTCTGGAAGTATGGTCTGGGTATAGAGACAGTAGTGACAAATCTAAAGAGCCTCCTCCAAATGCATCTGGCTCAGCATCCGCAATAGCATCATCCTTAGGAGGTGACACTTGCTCAACAACATTTGTAGTAGGAGGAGGCAGTGGTGCCTCTAGTACCACTGGTGACTCAGGTGCCTCAGGCGTCTAAATAGGTGAAACCTGGCGCATGCGAGAGGATTAAGGGAGTGATGTGTTAGTAGGTGAAACCCGTCTCCTACAGAAAGAAGAAGATGGAGAA
Organism: Lathyrus oleraceus; assembly: GCF_024323335.1. Lineage (NCBI taxonomy): Eukaryota > Viridiplantae > Streptophyta > Magnoliopsida > Fabales > Fabaceae > Lathyrus > Lathyrus oleraceus. Next base: position 149,393,974 of record NC_066582.1, on the reverse strand, counting down.
GCATGAGGAGAAGCACGAGCCCTAGAAGTAGATGAATCTGCATGGTCAGAGGGACCAGGGGCATATGAAACTTGCTGACTCTTCTCCCGCCCAATTGATACATGTTGTGTAGCCCTCTCGTGCCTCAGTCTATCGTGTTTATCATCCATTATGCCTATAAGTTAAAGTAAAGTAGACAATTAATTCAAGTATACAACACCACAAGAAAGAAAAAATAAAAATAAATAAAGTTCCGGAGATGCATCTCTGGTTGTTGGGAAACTAAAACGTTGAAAGTTTTCGGATATGCATCTCCGAAATTTTCTATGACTCAGCAGTTGCGTCAATGGCGACAATGCAAATATGAAAACCAAAAAAATGCATTGATCATCATTTTTAGCCAACTATCGTGCTTTATACTCTGTTTAAACTATCAATCATCCAATTTCTACTCATTTCCTAACTTATACATCAATTTCTACTCATTTACACAAAAACTCAAACTATTCAAAACTTCAAAAAACTTACAATTTTTCACTTTTCTTTAGTGTTGGATGATGTTTCTGATATTTATTGAAGTTTCTTTGACCTTGGTTGCTTTATTTTGGACTTGGTGATGAAAAACATATTTGAGAGAGTTTGAATAGGTTTTGAGAAATATGAGAAATGAGGAAGGAGAAGGGTTCTTGCGTGATTTAAGCCCCAAATCATTCCGGAGATGCATCTTAGATATTATTCTGTAAATGCATCTTAGGAATATTTTAATGTTAACTTAGGCTTGGGTGCGTCCGGAGATGCATCTCTAAAATATGGGGGCAATTAAGTATTTTCATGTGGTGGCTAAGAAACATATAGGGTGCATTAAGAAATCCCTAATTATCTTACTTGTCTATACAAAGATAACCATGGGCCTTATATAAACACTTAGGCCAATAAAAATATAATTGTTAACTAGCTAACCCAAGCCCAATAAAGAAATAACCATATGTATCTAATAACCCTCCATAAGCTTGGGGGTAAACAAAGTGAACATCAAGCTTATACAAGTTGGCAGTGAAAGGTTGAAGGTCTAAGGTCTTGGTAAAAATATATGCAGCCTGTTGAGATGAAGAAATGGGCAAACGATGAAATAACCCAAGCTGAAGTTTCTCACGAACAAGATGAAAGTCCAATTCAATGTGTTTAGTATGCTCATGGAACAAAGAATTGTTGGCGATGTCGCGGGCGGAAGCATTGTTGCAATATAAAAGAGAGGGATCAATGAAGGGAACCTGCAAGTCCTTTAAGATGGTGGTAAGCCATTGAAGCTCATAGATAGTTGACACCATGGCACGATATTCTACTTCGGTGGAGCTACAAGAAATAATCAGCTGCTTCTTTTATTTCCACGAGATCAAGGAGTCGCCCAAGTAGATACAATACCCTGTGATGGACATGCGAGTATCAGAACATGTGGCCTAGTCGGTGTCGGAAAAAGTTTTGAGCTATAATGGTGAAGTCAAAGGGGAAAAAATCCTTGAGCTGGAGAATTTTTGAGATAATGGAGAACATGAATGGCTTCTTGATGATGTAAGTTGGTTGGATAACTCATGTCTTGACTGAGTTGATGAACAGAATATGGCAGGTCTAGACGAGTGATGAGTAAGTAGATTAATTAGCCAATAAGTTGGCGGTAAGGCGTAGGATCCTCCAAGGATGTTCCTGCATTGGTGGTGAGCCTTGTGTCTCAAGTCATTGGAGTTGCAGCAGGTTTACAGCCCAAGAAACTAGTATTGAAGAGGATGTCGAGGGCATATTCCCGCTGGAAAAGATTTATGCCTGAGCTAGTTCTTGCCACTTCCAGGTTAAGGAAGTATTTTAAAGGTCCAAGATCTTTGATATGAAAGTGTTGTTGTAGAGTGGCCTTGACATGATTGATGATGGTCAAGTTGTTACCTGCAAGAACAATATCATTGATATAAATGAGGATAATAGTGAAACTACCATGCATTTGATGAATGAACAATGAGTGATCAATAGTACATTGTTTAAAACCATTAGAAAGTATAATAGTGGAAAGTTTGTCAAACCATTGTTGACTCAATTGTTTTAAACCATAAATGGATTTTAAAAGCTTACACACTTGATTGGGATAAGAAGGTGTAATGCCTTTAGGTAAAGACATGTACATTTCCTCATCAAAATCTCCATCGAGAAAGACATTGTGAACATCTAGTTGAAATATACGTAAATTCAATGAAGAAGCTAAGGCTAGAAGAAGTCTTATAGTGGTCAGTTTTGCAGCAGGAGAAAAGGTGTGAAAACATCGATACATGTAACTTCTGTGAATCCTTGGGCAATTAACCTATATTTATGTCGTTCAACGGATCCATCAACATGGAACTTAGTCTTATAAATCCATTTGCAACGTATATCCTTTTTACCTAAAGGTAGAGATGTGTAAATCCATGTTTAATTGGATATGAGAGCTTGGATTTCAGTGTCCATTGCTTTGACCCAATGAGCATGTGTGTTGACTTGCTTGAATGAAACAGGATAACAAGCAGTAGTAATAGCATATATGAAGGCATAATGCGTAGGAGAAATATTATGATAAGAAACATACAGTGAAATATGATGAGGAATATGAGAATGGAAAGAATTACAAACAAAATCTTTTAAATATGCAGGTGTAATATTTTTTCTAGTGGATTGTCTAATGATGGGATGGTTGTTGGTGTATGTGTCATGAGGAAGAGATAGGTTAAGGGAAAGGTCAGAGGATGTAGCAGAGGAGTCAGTGGAGGGTGTGCCTGTAGGGCCAGATGTTGGAGGGGAAGGTGGGGTGTGATAAGATTGAAATCTAATTGTTCAGAGTTGTGATGAACAATGTTAGATAGGGGTGAAGGATGAGTGGAAGTGGGGATGTCAAAGATGAAAGATATAGTGGTCTGATTATTTTCATTGATTTTTTCATGTGTGGGTATGAGATTGGTGTAGGGAAAGGTGTTTTCATATAAAGCACAACCCCTGGAAATAATAGTAGCTCATGTGTGAAGGTCAAAGAGTAAGTAACCTATAATTCCATTAGGGTAACCTAGGAAAACATATTTAATGACCCTATGGTCAAGTTTATCTCCATGTCTAGTAATAGTGTTAGCATAGGTTAAACACCCAAAAAAATTGAGATGTGTTAAGATTGGAGGTTCGTTAAATAGGAGCAAATAGGGTGTACTGTTATGGATGGTGGGATTGCATAATCTAGTAATGAGGTATGTCGCATGGCATAAAGAAAAAGACCAAAAACATTTAGGTAAGTTGGCATGGAATAAAAGGGATCTAGTGACATTCCTACCATTATCATTCCTAATAGTTTTAATTTTGTCCGAAAATTGAGTTTGACAATAAGCAACAAAATTATAAATATTAGTCTTAGCTTCAAATTTGTTGTGCATTAAAAAATTCAAAGTATATCTTGTAAAGTCATCCATAATAGTGAGAAAGTATTGGAAACTATCTAATGAATGCACATCAATAGAACCCCCATATATCCATATGCAATAATTCAAAACAAGCATATGGAATTGAATTACTAGTAGGAAAAGGTTGTCTGCATTGTTTTGCTAAATGGCAAGCATGACATAACATATCTTTATGATACTTGATATCAATAAAAGATTTAGACATGTGTTGTAACACCTCATTAGAAGGGTGACCCAATATGTGGTGCCATATATCAAAATTACTATATGAAGTATCATTATTCAGGCTATCAATATTACAAGCAAAAGTGTGAACAGGGTGTGTGTAAGTGTCTTTGTGCAAAATGTAGAGGTTCCTATGTTGGGCCACTTCACCAATTGTCTTCTTTATAGACAATCATGAGTATGATAGAATTTGTGAGAGAAGGAGATGTGATAGTGATAATGGTGACATAATTTAGAAATAGAGATAAGACTGGATTGAAACTCGAGAATAAAGAAAACATCATGTAATATTAAAGAAGGATCAAGAATAATAGTGCCTGAGAACTTGGCAATGATATTGTTCATATTAGGGAGCTGAATTTGTATGGGGTAAATGATCTTAATCTCAGAAAAGCACTTGATGTAAAGGCATACATGGTCAAATGCCCCTGAATCAAGAATCCATGTAGAAGAGAAGGTTAAATCAGTACCTTTTCTAAAGATTCCTGAGATAGTGTGAGAATTGAGACCCTTGTCATTAGTGGACTTCTGAGCATTCTTATTGGATTGTTGCATAAGAAGAATCAGATATTGATAGTCTTCTTTCAAGATTACACCATCCTTTTCAGCATTGTGGAATGACTTGGAATCTGAGGAAAGTTTGTTGTTCTTGGTATGATATCCAGGGGAAAACCATGTTTAAAGTAGAAGGATTTCACTGTGTGGTTTGTAGCACCCCCCCCCCCAAACTACTACTACTCAAATACTACATACAATTGCATAATCAAAGTAAATTAAAGCATGCATACACGAGGGCATCACATTTACTTCTGCCAGAAACAACACATGCCATGGTCACATACAAGTAACACGGATTATAAATCAAAACCAAATAACCAACAAGCAAAATCACATAGCGGAATAACATCTCTCTTCATAAATGGTAAATAATGATGATTCCCATAAATCATCTACCATAAAATATCGTTTTAGGCTCTAAGGACACTCAACATCAAAACCAACATATCTAAATAACAAGATAAAAGAGAGCACAATAATATCTATCAACATCAAAACAAATACAAATAATTCCATAAACCCAAGTGTTACATGACCAGAGCACTATAGACTACCTAATCAAAACACAACAATAACTAGTCTCTGAATCTAATCCTTGTCTGAAGCACCACTATCTCTGGTACCTGAGCGATGTCGCGATAGAACATCATTCCAACAGAAGGGTGATAATTCAAATCATTATAGAAAAACATAATAATATGAAATGTATAACAAACATACATATATTATTAGAATTCGTCACGCTTCATACAAACATGCATCATATCATCTTATTAAAGAATCACATGTTTACCATCATACGACATGGCTCAACAATCCACAAGTATTCATTTATAAATACTAAACAATGTAAAAAAGTCATATTTCACAATATATCGATTTCATGTACATATTGTCATCCATCATCATTTACAAATCATCATCAAATATGTGTACAACTTTCACATGATTCCATAATGTATACAAGTCACCATTTCATCACATATATCACAAATATGCATACATATCACATCAACAAGACATCAACAATTCATATCAAATGGATCACCTAAAATCCACATATATGTATATCTACCAAAATCATATCCACACAATCATACACATAATCACACAAACAACAATTCACACCGACACATGTGACTCAATGTGATATGCATGTGGATCCCATTCGTTATCATTTCCGACTTGCTGAGCGTCTCTCAAATAGACTAGATAACCACCTCTAAATCTCGATTCAATCTTAAGCTTTCAAACCTCATTCGGCGTTAGGTTTGGGACAAGCAAATAATATACGCGAGATTACCTAACATTGCCTCTTTCATAGACGCGTGCTTATGTAAGTGGGCAACAACAACAAGACTCATGCAACTAAGACGATCGCAACCTCTTAATCATACATAACCATACCACATCCAACATTTGCACAACATACACCTAACATGACTTCAATCCCAAACAATACATCAAATAGCATTCATCATCTCATCACAACACATTAACATAAAACAAATAAGCCAATTCATGTTATTCATCAAATTCATCAATTCACATCATCACATACATAATTTCAAGTATTATGTTTCTGCATAAAATCCATCTAAAAACCATCCAATACATGCCAAACAATAGAAAACATGTCATTCACATTCACCACACATTCAACATACATCCACATAAGGATTATTTTGATAAAATACTAATCTACTGTTATCAAAATGAATATAATGTTATAGATGATATTCTTAGCTTCATAACGGTCCAAACGGCACCTCAAACGGAGTTATGGTTCAAAAGTTATTGAATTTACAAGTTTTTCGAAAATGCTATAAAAAACCATAAAAACTGCTGTTGCAAAAATGCTACTGTCCAGCACGAATTTTCATCATAAAACCATATTAATTCATCATTTTTCATGAAATAAATAGTTATACAACTTATATATATCATATGGAAACTATTAGGATCATAGAAACAAGATTCTAAGCTCCACTAATTTTCACCAAAATCTTAAATCAATCATTTTCAAGTGAAACTCAAACATGCAATTATACACCGAATCATCTTCTATACACATACCCATTCATGTAATTCAATATAGAAACATCATAGCATAACATAAACATCAATTTCATGGATTAAAACATAAACACATGTTAGGGTTTCTCAAAAATCAAACTCCCTAAATCCTAAGTTCATGATATCTAACCCACATACATTACATACATTATGTTTACCCATAACCACTTGAAATCTCACCCTTACCTTAGATGAAATCTCTAGGTCCTTCTTTTTCTAGTTTTCTCTTCTCCTCTTTCTCTTCTCTTCTATTTTATTCTCTCTTCTTCTCTTGTTTTACAAAACTAACTCTAATCTCTAAAATCCTTATTATCTTTTTAACTCATAATGGGCTTAACCCACTTATCCACCCATTCTAATTAATTAGGCCCATTACTAGACAATTGCTATTTCTACTTATAAAATTCAATTATTCGAATAACACATATATTCAAATAATTCAAATAATCACCATAACACATATTTAATTAATTATCACACCAAATAATGATTAATTAAAATAAACACCTAATAAATAAATACGGAAATTAAATCGGGGTGTTACAACTCTCCCCCACTTGAAATATTTTTGTCCTCGAAAATTACCTCAAGCAAACAACTCGGGATATGAATCCCTCATCTGACTCTCAAGCTCCCTCGTCACATTTCAACCAGCTAGTCCTCACCAAACAACTTTCACCAAAGCGATCTCTTTACCACAGAGTTGTTTCACCTCTCTATCTTCTATCCGCATAGGTAATGTCTCCACGGTCAAATTATCTCTAACCTCAACATCATCTAATTGGACAACATGCGAAGGATTCGCAATGTATCTCCTCAATTGAGACACATGAAACACATCATGGAGATTAGTAAGTGACGGCGACAACGTAATCCGATAAGCCACATCACCTCTTTCTCGGAAATCTCAATAAAACACGGTGTTAACTTACGCGACTTTAATGCTCTACCAACACCCGTTACCAGAGTAAATCTTAAAAACACATGACCATCTAATGTCCAACCACAACACTCTGAGAAACCTTCATCTTCTCTCTGATCATTTTAATCTTATCAGTAGTCTGTTGAACTATCTCATGTCCAACCACAACACTCTCTCCAGATTCGTACCAACACAAAGGTGTCTTACACCTTCTACCATACAAAGCTTCAAATGGAGCCATACCAATACTCGAATGAAAACTATTGTTGTAGGTAAACTCAATCAAAGGCAAATAACTATCCCAAGCACCTCCATGTTCCAAAACATAAGCACTCAAAAGATCCTCAAACGACCGAATCGTCCTCTCAGCCTAACCATCTGTCTGCGGATGATAAGCAGAACTCAAACACAACTTTGTACCCAAAGCACGTTACAAACCTTCCCAAAATCTCGAAGTAAACCTCGCATCCCTATCTGACACAATGCTAGACTGAATACCATGCAAACTGACAATTTTCTCAATATACAGCTTTGCAAGCCTCTCCATTGGATAATCCATTCTAATCGGAATAAACTGAGCAGATTTCGCCAACCTTTCCACAATAACCCAAATAGCTTCACAATTACTCAGAGTCCTAGGTAAACCAGAAACAAAATCCATAGAAATACTATCCCATTTCCATTCAGGAATAGATAACTGTTGTAACAAACCAGACGGCTTCTGATGCTCAATCTTCGATTTCTGACAAATCAAACACGAATACACAAATTCCGCAATCTCTTTCTTCATACCAGGCCACCAAAACAATTTCCTCAAATCTTGATACATCTTAGTAGCACCAGGATAAACACTCAAACCACTATGATGTCCTTCACCAAGAACCCTTTTTCTCAAATTCGAAACATCGGAAACACAAACTCTATCATGATACCATTCTCATCAATCCGAAAATCACCATCTTTACCTTGATTGATCAACGTCAATCGATCTACCAAAACCAAATCAGATTTCTGACCTTCTCGAATCTCATCCAAAATTCCACTAGTAAGCTTCAACATACCAAGCTTTACTCCAAAATAAGTCTCTTCACAAACCAAACTCATATCTCGAAATTGTTCAAGCAAATCCAACTCTCACACCATCAATATCGACATATGCAAAGATTTCCTACTCAAAGCGCCGTCTACAACATTCGCTTTGCCAGGATGGTAATTCAAACCAAAATCATAATCCTTCAAGAATTCCAACCATCCCCTTTTCCTCATATTCAACTCTTTCTGATCGAACAAATACTTTAAACTCTTGTGATCACTAAACACATCGAATCTCGACCCAAATAAATAATGTCTCCAAATCTTCAAAACAAACACAACATCGGCTAATTCCAAATCATGAGTCGGATAATTCCTCTCATGCACTTTGAGTTGCCTTGAAGCATAAGCTACAACTTGTTGATTCTGCATTAACACACCTTCTAAACCCATCAAAGAAGCATCACAATACACAAAAAATGGTTCTGATGGATTCGGTAAAATCAAAATAAGAGCAGTAGTCAATCTCCTCTTCAGCTCTTGGAAACTAGCTTCACATTGTGCAGTCCAAATGAAAGCTTGACCTTTCCTAGTTAACTGTGTTAACGATAATGATAACTTAGAAAAACCTTCAATAAACTTTCAATAATAACTTGCCAAACCAAGAAAACTACGAATCTCAGACACAGATTTCAGCGCTTACCATTGAGATATAGCCTCAATCTTAGAAGGATCAACCGAAATACCACCACTAGAGATCACATGGCCAAGGAAACTCACTTCCTTCAACCAAAACTCACACTTCAAAAGTTTAGCAAACAACTGCTTCTTTTTCAATACAGATAAAACAATCCTCAAATGCTCAGCATGATCCCCTTCACTCTTCAAATAGATCAAAATATCATCGATAAACACAACAACAAACTTATCGAGATATTTATGAAAAATCCGATTCATGTACTCCATAAATATACCATGTGCATTCGTCACACCGAAAGGCATCCCCGAATACTCATAGTGTCCATACCTTGTTCTAAAAGCTGTCTTCTGAATATCTTCAACTTTCACACGGATCTGATGATACCCGGACCTCAAATCAATCTTTCTAAAAACACAAGCACCAACCAACTGATCCATCAAATAATTAATCCTCGGAAGCGGATATTTATTCTTGATAGTAACCTTATTCAGTTGTCTGTAATCCATACACAACCTCATAGTACCTTCTTTCTTCTTAACTAACAAGACAGGTGCACCCCCACGGTGACACACTCAGACGAATAAACCTCTTATCAAGCAAATCCTCTAGTTGACTCTTCAACTCTTTCAACTCAGATTGTGACATCCGATAAGGAGCCATCGATACCGAATTAGTACCAGGAATCAAATCAATTGTGAACTCAACTTCGTGTTCAGGCGGAAAATCGCTAACCTCATCAGGAAACACTCCAGGAAAATCACGAACAACTGGAAATTCACCCATTGTTCCATTTTCACTAAGCTTCAAACTTGCCACCAACATAAACACTCCAGTTCCATCTCGCACAGATTCATTCACTTGTTGGGTAGACAAGAATAAATCACCTTCCTTTTCTGGCTCAAGAAAAAGAACAGCTTTCGCAAAACAATTGATATAGACATAGTTGGCCCTCAACCATTCCATTCCCAAAATAACATCAAGTTGACTCAATGGAAGATACACTAAATTGACTTCAAAATCTTTATCACAAATATTCAACGGACATTTCAAACAAACAGATGAAGTAGTCAGTGAACCCATAGCTGGAGTATCAATAACCATGCTTCCACACATAACAGATAATTCAAGATTCAATCTCTTAGCACAATCCAAAGAAATAAAAGAATGCGTCGCACCGGTATCAATAATAGCAATCAAAGGCATATTATTAATAAAGCACGTACCTTGAATCAATCTCTCCTTAACATAAGTATCAGCACCGGACAATGCAAACACTTTCCCTCTGGATTTCTCCTTCTTCGGCTTGTTGCACTTGGTACTAATGTTCCCTTGCTCACCATAATTGTAGCAAGTCACATCCGAACCAACTCTGCAATCAAAAGATTTGTGACCTTGCTTTCCACACTTGAAATAAGTCACATCTCCCTTAGGACACTCGGGAGCACGACGTCCCTCAACATCACATCTAAAGCACTTGACAGGAGTGTGATATCCTCCCCCACTCAGCTTCTTTCCATCACCATCTTTCTTCTTACCATCATACGGCTTCCCTCGGGATTTCCTTTTTCCTTTCTTATCATGCAAGGACTTGTAATGAGCAGCACTCTCACAGTTATCCTCATCATAGATCCTACACTTGTTAACCAACTCAGAAAGTCTCGTAATCTGTTGGCAACCCATTGCCTTCTTGATATCAGGTCTCAAGCCATTCACAAACTTAAGACACTTAGATCTCTCAGCATTAGCAGTATTGTAATGGGGAAAATTTTTGATCAACTCCTCAAACTTTGCAGCATACTCAGCTACGGTACCATTACCTTGCTTCAACTCAAGGAATTCAATTTCTTTCTTTCCACGAACATATTCTAGAAAATACTTCTCCAGAAAAGCATCACGGAAAAGTGCCCAAGTCACTTCAATGCCATCCTCATCAAATATTTGAATAGTGTTGCGCCACCAATCCTTAGCTTCTTTCTCAAGCATATGAGTGTCAAACTGCACCTTCTGCGCATCTGAACACTTCATAACTCGAAAGATTTTCTCAATCTCCTTCAACCACTCTTGAGCTTTACCAGGTTCATGAGCTCCTTCAAAAGTTGGCGGATTGTTCCTCTGGAAATTCCCCAAACAACGGAACTCATCAGCATCACGCTCCCGATCACCAGCATTCATTTGCAGAATGGCACCAGCCAACAGGGTCAATGCTGCCGCAAGCGTATCATCATTCCTTCCAGCAACCATCTTCCTGTTACACCAACCAAACAACCACAATAACAAGGATTGTTAAACAAACTGTATCGATTGTGTCATACACACAAATCAGATACAACATAATCAAACAAATTCATAACCTGGCCGAATGACCGACTGTTCTCTGATACCACTAATGTAACACCCTTCAAACTACTAATACTCAAATACAACATACAATTGCATAATCAAAGTAAATTAAAGCATACATACACGAGGGCATCACATTTACTTATATCAGAAACAACACATGTCATGGTCGCATACAAGTAACACGGATTATAAATCAAAACCAAATAACCAAAATGCAAACTCACACAGCGGAATAACATCTCTCTTCATAAATGTAAGTAGTGATGATTCCCATAAATCATCTACCATAAAATATCGTTTTGAGCTCTAAGGCCACTCAACATCAAAACCAACATATCCAAATAACAAGATAAAAAAGAGAACAACAATATATCTTAACATCAAAACAAATACAAATAATCCCATAAACCCAAGTGTTACATGACCATAGCACTATATACTACCTAGTCAAAACACAACAATAACTAGCCTCCGAATCTAATCCTTGTGTGAATCACCACTATCTCTGGTACCTGAGTGATGTTACGATAGAACATCATTCCAACAGAAGGGTGGGAATACAAATCATTATAGAAAAACATAAAAATGAAATATATAACAAACATACATATATTATTAGAATTCGTCACGCTTCATACAAACATGCATCATATCATCTTATTAAAGAATCACATGTTTACCATCATACGACATGGCTCAACAATCCACAAGTATTCATTTATAAATACTAAACGATGTACAAAAGTCATATTTCACAACATATCGATTTCATATACATATTATCATCCATCATCATTTACAAATCATCATCAAATATGTATACAACTTTCACATGATTCCATAATGTATAGAAGTCACCATTTCATCACATATATCACAAATATGCACACATATTACATCAACAATTCATATCAAATAGATCACTTAAAATCCACGTATATGCATATCTACCAAAATCATATCCACACAATCATATCACATAATCACACAAACAACAATTTGCACCGACATGTGCGACTCAATGTGTGACTCAATGCGATATGCATGTGGATCCCATCCGTTATCATTTCCGACTTGCTGAGTATCTCTCAAATACACTAGATAGCCACCTCTAAATCTCGATTCTACCTTAAGCTTTCAAACCCCATTCGGCGTTAGGTTTGGGACAAGCAAATAATCTACGCGAGATTACCCAACATTGCCTCTTTCATAGACTCATGCTAGTGTAAGTGTGCAACAACAACAAGACTCATGTAATTAAGACGATCGCAACCCCTTAATCATACATAAACATACCACATCCAACATTTACACAACATACACCTAACATGACTTCAATCCCAAACAATACATCAAATAGTATTCATCATCTCATCACAACACATTAATATGGAGCAAACAAGCCAATTCATGTTTTTCATCAAATTCACCAATTCACATCATCACATACATAAGTTCAAGTATTATGTTTCTTCACAAAATCCATCTAAAATCCATCCAATACATGTCAAACAATTGAAAACATGTCATTCACATTCACCACACATACAACATACATCCACATTGGGATTCTTTTGGTAAAATTAATCTACTATTATCAAAATCAATATCACATGATAGATAATATTCTTAGCTTCGTAGCGGTCCAAATGGAACCTCAAACGGAGTTACGATTCAAAAGCTATTGAATTTACAAGTTTTTCGAAAATGCTGTCAAAAACCAGAAAAACTGTTGTTGCGAAAATGCTACTGTCCAACACGAATTTTCATCATAAAACCACATTAATCCATCATTTTTCATGAAATAAATAGTTATACACCCCATATATATCATATAGCAACTATTAGGATCATAGAAACAAGATTCTAAGCTCCACTAATTTTCACCAAAATCCCAAATTAACCATTTTCAAGTGAAACTCAAACATGCAATTATACACCAAATCATGTTCTATACACATAATCATTCATGAAATTCAATATAGAAATATCATAGCATAACATAAACATCAATTTCATGGATTAAAACATAAACGCATGTTAGGGTTTCTCAAAAATCAAAATCCCCAAATCATAAGTTCATGATATCTAACCCACATACATTACATACATTATGTTTACCCATAACCACTTGAAATCCCATCCTACCTTAGTATAGATGAAATCTCTAGGTCCTTCTTCTTCTAGTTTCCTCTTCTCCTTTTTCTCTTCTCTTCTCTTCTATTCTCTCTTCTTCTCTTGTTTTACAAAACTAACTCTAATCTCTAAAACCCTTACTACCTTTTTAACTCATAATGGGCTTAACCCACTTATCCATCCATTCTAATTAATTAGACCCGTTACTAGACAATTTTTATTTCTACTCATAAAATTCAATTATTCGAATAATACATATATTCAAATAATTCAAATAATCACCAGAACACATATTTAATTAATTATCACACCACATAATGATTAATTAAAATAAACACCTAATAAATAAATACGGAAATTAAATCGGGGTGTTACATGGTTGGTTTTTTTACAATGGGTGCACAACATCAAACCTTTATTGGGAGTCATCGCTCTTCCACGACCAGTGTTGGTGGAATTATTGTCGTAAAGGACGGTGGGAGTGGCGTTGAAGGGAGAAGGTGAGGCAACTTCTTATTGCCTAATCAAGGAATTGATACGACTAATGTTTGGAAGAGGATCAAGAAGGAGAATTTGGGTGCGAATGTTGTGGTAGGAATAGTTCAAACCTTTGAGAAAACATGAAACATACTCCATGTGCTTGTAATTGCGAACAAAATTTTCCAAATCACATGTGAAGGGGACAATGCAAGAATAAGAAGGTTTTGGGCGAAGGTCCTTAAGTTCATCCCAAAGAATCTTTAGATCCTTGAAATACTATGAAAGAGAATTGTCACATTGTTTGGTGGAGTGAAGGTCTCACAGAAGGTCAGAGAAGCGAAAGTGGCTGCCTTTGGTGAATCTTTCGTAAAGATCGTCCCATAGATCGAATGTTGAATCGGAGCAGATAGTACTTTGAGCGATGTGTGGTGAAAGAGAACGGTTCATCCACGAGAGTACCATTCCCATAACTCGAAATCTTGGCGAGACGAAAGCGGCTTCAAGAGCGTTACATTGATGAAACCAAGTTTGTTCTTGGATGTTAGAGCATGGGGCATGAATTTGCTCCAATTATGATAATTGTTATCATCCAACGGTGGCGCAACAAAAACCAAGGGTTTTTGAAATTCAAGATGGGATCTTGAGAATTGTTTTTATTGGTGGAGATTGTGGTGGAATATTTGTTAATGGGATCCTCATTGTTGGAGTCGCCATTGAAAACCATGGTGGTTGAGAAGAAAAATGGGAATGATGATGAATGAAGGAAACCCTAGATGTGAATGTGTAAGAGAAAAGGAAATGAAAGGCTAAAGTGTTTTACACCTGATACCATAATACCATAATGAATTTTGAAGAGCCTATTTGGCCAAAACTGATCTAATTATCTTACTTGTCCATACAAAGATAACCAAAAACCTTATATAGACACTTCGGCACAGGAAAATATAACGGTTAACTACCTAACCCAAATCCAATAAAGAAATAATCATATATATCTAATATTATCTATTTAAAAAAAACATAAGGTTTGCTCTACTATCAACTAGAACATCATCTTCATTGGTGAGTCCAATTTTTTTTATTGTGGGGGCTAAAAATAATTTATATTTTTTGAATAAAAGAAAAAAATATTATATACGTTTACAAAATACATAATTTTTTTTATAAATTGTTGTTGTCTTTTTCATATTTTCATTTTTCAAAAAAAATTAAATGATGTTTTTATTGTTAACACTATCAAATATATCATTATATATTTAATAAATCATCAAGGAACCACTAATCTCTCATACAATTGCACATTTTATCCTTTCTGACAAATGAATTTCTATCAATGATTGTAGTTGCTAAAGCAATCATAAATTTTTTTAAATAAAACATCAAACAAAAATTCATTTTTACAAATTTGCAATTGGTTGTGAGTGAATGCATTAGAGGAAGAAAATTAATTGATGTTGAAGTAAATAATTTAAATTTTAAAGGGAAAACAACAGTAAAAGAAAGTGATAAAATAAATAAATAAAATTGTTGAAATATGAGAAGATATGCAAAAATAAAAGGAAAAAGAAGTAAAGTTAAGAGAGAGTGTTTGTGGAAATTTTAATTGAAAAATAGAAACTTTTATTAACGTGGGTCGAAAAATTAAAAATTAAAAGGTAAACTGTAATTTATTGATCTTATCAAAGTGACTCAAAATAAAATAAAATAAAATAAAAAAGAGAAATTAAAATAGAAAAAATGTTTGGATAATAAAAATATAAAATTGGTGTGGGTGAATAATGTAAGTTAATGAGTCTAGTTATTCTAATGAAGACTAAAAAAATATATGATAATATTATTAAAAGACTATCTAATTTCTTGTAATTTCTTGTGGGGGCTTGAGCCTGTAATGTAATGAGTGTAAATTTGTCACTGATCATCTTCTCATCTTAGTTAATTTTAAACAAAATTACATTAGAGAGGAGGCAGTTAAAGTTATTTTTTTAACAGAGATTAAGTTATTATTTTTGTAAGAACTTAGATAATATTAATAGAGATAAAGAAATTATTAATTAAAAACATTCAATAATATTAATAGAGATAAAGAAATTAATGAAGATATAAATATTCATAAAATTAGAGAAATTCTTTATCAATTAAGAATCCTTTTAAATCAGGAAAGAAAATAATAGAAGCATAACAATAAAATATTTAAAAGAAATATTAGTTCGGCCAAAAGAATTAAACCAATTAGATTAAATAGTTAAATAATAATTTATAATGATATTAGGACTGAAAAAATGAGTCGAGTCGAGTCGAACCCGTCGTCAGCTCGACTCGACTCGATAAGAATTGGTTTAGCTCGAAACTCGACTCGAGTTCGACACGAACTTTTTTTTAAGCTCGAACTCGACTCGTTTTAAGTTCTTGAACAACTCGGTTCAACTCGTTAGGTTCAGTTCGTTAGGTTCAGTTTGTTTACTTCATAGACTAAAAAGTCATTTTTTAAAGTTTAAATTTTTTTATTATATTTGACATTTTAAATTATTCTTTTTAAAGGGAAAATATTAAAACAAAATAAAGCTTTCAAGAGATAAATTTAAAAGTCTAATTCAAAAACTATTCTTTTTGAGTTTAAGTTTGTCTCAAAAACTATTACAAATATAATAAAATAGTACAACAAAAACTATTAGAAATTGATACATTCCCATCACAAAATGATTATTCAACTTCAATCTTCATTACACCAACTATCAACTGATTTACTGTCATAGCTAGTAAGGAAAGGATAACCTGCAAGATGGAAGAGGATAATTTTTAAGCCAATTAAATTCATATATCAGAATACCAACACAACATGATGATGGTATGCTATGCTAAATCAATTACTTCTATAAATAAATTCATTTTAAATATATCACAAATAGCAGTACCTTTAAAATATATCACAAATATCAGTACTTCATATATCACAAATAGCAGTACCTTAAATCAATTCTTTTTAAATTCATGAAATTTCTAGATTTATGTTACAACATTGGTATGGTTTGAACATCATATTAAAGCTCACAAATTAATATACATTGCAGCTAACTTTTAAATATATCACAATTAACACAATACTAGTTCCTCATATATAACAAATAGCAGTACTTTAAATGATTAATTCTTTTTAAATTCATGAAATTTCTAGATTTATGTTACAACACTGGTATGGTTTAAACACCCTATTAATTGTATGAGATGCTAACAACTAACAAGTAATAAAGATTAAATACACAGTTAATTATACAACAATCTCACTCACCTGCATTGATAGCTCTCTATTTATCATCAAGGGAGTAATGTAATTTCTGTTTGCACTTGCTCCACCTATTAATAAAAAGAAGAATTTAGTTTTAAAAATTATCAATGCTATTTTTAAAAGTTTATATTATACTTAATAATCAAAAGAGAGCATATTACCTTAGGTTTGTTCCTAATTCCATGCAATATTCGAAGCCAATCACCACCACAAATTAAAGCTTCGACAGTAGATGAACTTAAAGAAACTCGAAATGAATCGATAACTCTCCCTCCGGCGCTAAAGGTTGACTCCGAAGCCACAGTAGATATTGGAATGGCAAGAACATCTGCTACCATATGGGACAACACTCTATATTTTCCACAATTCAATTTCCACCATTCCAAGGCACAAAATGACATATGGCCGTTATCTTTAGGTTTGTAAGTTGGCTCATTCAAATACTCTTCAATTTTAGATTTTACAGCAGGAATTGCTTGTTGTTCTTCGACATAATTCATTAACAATGACCACCCTGAGGATTTTTGTGACTCCAAAATAAGCCCATTTTGATCAACACCACTTCTACTAGATCCTTCTTCACTATGCTCACTATGCTTACTAAGTATATCAGCATACTCTTTGTACCCATCATTTTGATCTAAAACTAGTTTGATTCGAAATACCTCAGCAAGATATAAGTTAGCAGTTGGATATTCACTACCTGAAATAATATTTGTAACAACATTAAATACCTCTAGCAACTTGGAAACTTTTTCAACCTTTTCCCAATCATCATCATCTGGAAGAGTTGTATAGCTTGGTTCTCAATCTTGAAATCGAGGGAAGACTTCTTTGAACTGCATTGCAACTGACAACATTTGATAGGTGGAGTTCCAACGAGTAGGGTAATCAAGAATTAATTTTTTACCACCAAGCTTTAGTTGTTGAACTATTTGTGAGAATGTTTGCAACCTTGCTTCAGACTGATTGATGAACTTCACACTTTCACGCACGTCTTCAACTATTTTTGCTATTTTCCCAATACCATCTTGAACAAGCAAATTTAGTATATGCGCACAACAACGCACATGAAATAACTTTCCATCTAACACTAATTTTCGGTGCCTTAAAATCAGAACTGTTAACTCTTTTAAACATCTATCGTTATAATGTGCATTATCCACTGACACACTAAATATTTTATTTTCAATACCTCAATCTTTAAGACATTTGAAGATAGCATCAGCAATATCAACACCACGCCGAGGAGGAGGAACATGAACAAAACTAAGAATGCATTTCTGCAAAACCCAGTCAGCATCAATGAAATGGCCAGTTAACACCATGTATTCTATCTTCTGATTTTGTGACTTCCATAAATCAGTGGTCAAACAAATCTTATTTACTGTCCTTAAAGTAGACTTCAACTTTTTTCTTTCAGCTTCATAAACAGCAATACAATCATTCTTCAATGTCTTCCGACTAATTTTCTCATATGAAATATTAGAACACTTCATCATAAAATGAAAATCTTCTTCCTCAACAATACTAAATGCATGTTCATGCATCACAATCCAATGTACGGTGGCTTCTCGTTGTCTTTCATGGTCATATTTACCTCCTGAATTCATTAGTAGTGGTCCAGAAAGCTTCTCATCAATCTTGCTTTTTGCTGGCTGAAAGTTTAATTTTTGTTGTTGTGCTACTAGCTTCTTGTAAACATGACATATTTGTTTTAAATGCCTCATCAAATGACTGGTTGATCCACTAGCAACAACAGAATAATTGTTTTTACAGTGTATACATTGCCATTTTTTTCCATTCTTTAATTCCACTTTTTTGAAGTGATCCCAAACCAGAGAAGTTTTCTTCCTCTTGGACTTTTGAATAACAATGTCACTGCTCTCAACATTTTCTTCATTCACAACTTCATTTGCCAGTGTTGATTCATTTGTTAGTGGTTCTTCATTAGTATTTGCATTTAAATCAATGATAGGATTCAATACATTTAAACACTCTTCTCCATCTTTTGGTGGTGATTGTGAATCTCCCAATGATTCAAGTGAGGTACTGTATGACATATTTACAATAGAAAAATAAATAAAACCACAAATTCTATTAAAAAAATCATTAAAATTTTTAAATAGAACATAATAAAAAAATTCTCATAACAGAGTTATATATTTAGTTCAAACCAAGAAAAATAGATTCAGAAAGAACATATACAAAACAAAGAAAATAAATAAAATCCTCATAATAGAGTTATAGTTCATTATATACAGGAAGAACATATTCAACATATTCAGAACCCAGTAAAAAATGATAAAGCTACTAAAATAATCAGATGATGAGAATAATAATATTTACCTCTATTGAAAAAAATTGTTGAATCTGGAAGAAAGAGTTAAAGTTTTTTTTCCTTCAGAATAGAGAACAAAGACTGAAAATACGTAATAGGAAGGATGAAGGAAGTTCTCTAAAACCTAAAATCTAAAAAGGAATACTAAAGGTTTTACTTTTGGAAAATACAATACTAATAAATGGGCATATTTAAAATCTTAAAAATAGTTAATAATAATAATAAAGTCAAAAATAATATAAAAGGATACAAATTAAATCATATAAATGGTACAATATTTAAAAAACGTTATTTTTAAAGTGGTAGTTTAAAAAACAAATTTAGAAATAGTTTAAAATGGCACTTTAAAGTCACGGTGCATTATATTTTTTTTTTGAGTTAGAAGTATTTTACTTTGTATAAAAAAATGTCACAAGTATTTTTTAAAATATTTAATTTGATAAGTTAAAAGGTTAAAATCTATACATTATTTTTTTAAATGATACTATTGAGATATATGATTTAAAAATATTTTTTTTATATATATATATATATATATATATATATATATATATATATATATATATATATATATATATATATATATATATATATATATATATATATATATATATATATATATATATATATATATATATATATATATATATATAACCGAGTCGACTCATGAACCTAACGAGTCGAACTATACATAACTCAAGTTCAGCTCATTTATTTTACGAACTTAGTTTTGAGCTCAAGTTCGACTCATTTGGTTCATGAACCAAGTCCAACGAATTAATTATCAAATCGAGTCTCGAACTATTTTCGAGTTGGTTTGGTTCATTTTCAGCCCTAAATGATATCAATATTAATAAACATATTATCTCCATGGAGGAGATAAAAACCGAATACATGAAAGCATTAAATACTCTAATGATATTGAAGAAATTAGACAATTAATTGAATAACTACAAATAAAAGAAGAAGAAAACAAATGAGTATAAAAGATAGAAAAAATAAAAACTAAGGGAGAAAATAAAGAAGTAATATTAAATTGCATTTTTTAAGAAATAAGATCGAAATTAGATATAGATAAAATATTCATGGAAAAATGAGAAATAAGTAATTTCAAAACAAAACAAAAAACAAGAAGAGTATTGAAATCCTCATAGATATTGGAAAAACTATAAAAATGAAACTATGAATATAGATGTTATTCAAAGGCCAGTGAAAAATGGACAAAAGTTTCATAAGGACTTTAACTCCACTATGAAGAAATTAAATCCAAAAAACTTTAAACTTAAATTTGTCAAAATTTCAGAAGACATGCTACAAAAATGGTTCAATATATGATTATGCTTATAGCCATTGATGATAAAAATTTTAATATAAATCTAATGGATGTCAAGAATTTAATAGTTTATAGAACAATGGAAAATATGCTGAAATTTTTAATAAGTATTGATGATGAAACCTGACATCAATATGTTGGAATGGCAGAAAATAATCAATAATTTTTTAAATTAATAATGGAATTGATATATAAAGAATTTATAGTTTATAATACTCTTGAATAGAAAAAGGATTGATAAACCCATCAAAAGGTAAACATTTGACATTTTCTTTTTATATTGAAAATCATAATCAAATTAAAAGAGGGAAGAAATGATGGTAATTAATTAATGATGCCATGGAAGGTGATGCGTATTTTCTTCCAAAAAAAAGATCTAATTCTTGAAAGAGTTAGAAATATGAATTGGTTTGATAGTTTTGATTTAAAACTCTGGATTTTAACAAATAAGATTAATAGAAGAATTTAAAATCCTAACAATATTTAGTTACCCTCTATCAATTTGAATGAAATGTTCTTCCAATAAGAATGAAACAATTTCCAGATATTTTCCAACTAATGATGGACTCTATCATTAAAGAATTCAAGGATTCTTATCTTATTTATATTGATGATATATTAGTTTTTTTAAATAAAGATCTACATGATCACTTTAAAACGATACAATTAGTGCTTAATAGGTGTTTATAACATGGAGTAGTATTAAGTAAGAAAAAATTTAGTAACTCAAAATAAAATCAATTATTTAAGATTAGAAATTGAAAAGGAAAAAATAATAATGCAAAAACATGTATTAGAAAAACTTCAAAACTTTTCGACTAAATTAAAAGACAAAAAGGAATTGCAAAGATTTTTTGGATTACTAACCTATACTTCAAATGAATGTTTTATAAAAAATCTTCCATCTCAAAGAAAGTTATTTCAACCAAAACTTTAGAAAGATGTCATTTGGTTATGGACCGTAGAAGATGAAATACTTATTACTAATTTAAATATTTATGTTAAAATATTCCAAAATTATATCATTCATGGGATGATGATTTAATTATTATTGAAACGGATGCTTCAAACGGATGTTGGGGAAGTCTTATAAATCAAAACCCCTTGGCCAAAAGAAGGAATTAATATATAGATTTATGTTTAGAACATTTTCAAATAGAGAAACTAATTATCCTATTCATGAAAAAGAAACATTATCATTAATCTAGATGTTAGAAAAACATCGAATATATCTTCTTGATAAATAATTTATTGTTAGAACGGATTCTACTTATGTTGAAGGATTCAAAAATATTAATCACAAATGAATATACAAGCAAGGGAGACTTATAATATGGCAAATGAAATCAGTTGAATATAATTACTCAATTTCTCACATTAAATATGAAAAGAACGTGCTTGCAAATATCACATTAGGATCTACTATCATTGTAGATGTTATATTATGCAATTTGAAGGATCAATTAGATTAATGTTGATAATAATTGTCTATCAATCAATAGATGATTATTAATGCATTTGTTTCACCATCATACAAATCCAAAACGGCGATGATATGAGAATTATATTCTCAATATTCGATCAATATCGTTCTAAGACATCCATGGACTCTAGTTAGATATGTTGAAGTTATTGGTTCAAGTTTGATTCTACCCGAAATGTCATCAATGTATTGTTGAATTGTAATTTCTTGTATTGAAGCAGGTTGTTCGACAGAGCAAGAAAGTGTCCAACCACCTAGTGTGTTAAGTAGTGTTATGTATTTTGGACTTTTATAACTTTGGGCTTTTATAGTTTTGGGCTTTGGCTTGAGGTCCAAGTTAATCTAAATCTATAAATAGAGGGAGTAACCCTTATTTTTGTAATGAAGTGAATAGAGTATTCATAACATTGTATACACAGTATTTTGCAGTTGCAAAGTGAATAAGAAGTTTTCCACAGTTTCTGGGCAGAGAGAAACTCTGCAGAATTATATTACTCTTCTCCTTCATCGTTCTTTACACTATTTCTTTCTTCATTGTTCTTCTCTTTTCATTGCTATTGTGTGGGTGATAACAATCTTGTTCGTCAAGATTGATTGAAATCCATAGGTTTTTGGGGATTTCCAACATCTGATATCAAGAGCTCCGGTTTAATCGATTCGTGGGAAGAAAAACACCATGGCAACGAATCATCCAAACAGGCATTTTCCAGCAAATCTTTCGATTCTCAAGAACAACAATTATGAGAATTGGTGCAAGCAGATAAATGTTGTGTTCTATTATCAATATCTTTGGGATCTTGTGAAGGAAGGAGTAGTAACGCTTGCAGAAGCCAGGACGGATCAAGAAAAGACGGCACATAAGGAATTGAAGAAGAAAGATTATAAAGCTCTCTTTATAATCCATCAATGTGTTGATGCAGATAACTTTGAAAATGGGCGAAAGAAGCATGGGAAATTCTGGAGAAATTGTTTGGAAACGTGGAGAAGGTGAAAGAGGTGAGGTTACAAACTCACAAAAGAACATATGAATTGCTTCAGATGGAAGACAATGAAAGCATAATTGATTTTTTTTACCAAGGTTACGAAACTGGTGAATCAAATCAAGGTATGTGGAGAAGTGTTGACATCAAGATCTGTTGTTAGAAAGATCTTAAGGTCGTTGGCTCCAAAGTTTGACCATGTGGTAGTATCCATAGAAGACTCGAAAGATTTGTCAAAATTGACAAAGGAAGAGCTTCAAGGGACGTTTGAATCTCATGAACAAAGAATGGATGAAAGAGATGCAGGAAAGTCGAAGAGTGATATGGCTTTGCAGGCTCAATCATTGAAAGAAAGAAAAGGCAGAGGAAGCTGGAATGGAAACAAAGGCAGATGAGGCTTCAACAATTCGACTGGTCGAAATCAGCAAGAAGGAAACTGGTCGAATCATAGAAAACCCTGGAACCAAGGCAACCAAAGAGGTGGTGTTGCAGGTAGAGGAAGAGGTGGTGGTCAAAAGCCAGACAAGAGTCACATTCAGTGTTACAATTGTCAGAAGTATGGTCACTATTCTAGTGATTGTCTAGAAAATCATAAGAATCAAGAAACTTATGCAAAGCTGGCGAAACACGAAGAAGAAGAGACGTTGTTGATGGTTACAACAAGAGAAGAAGAGAGATTCAAGGACCAGTGGTACTTGGACTCAGGATGCTCATCACACATGTCTGGAAGAAAAGATTGGTTTGCCAATACAAAGCCCTCAATGAAGAATATGGTGAAATTTGCAAATGACAACACTCTAGCAATTGAAGGTGTTGGTGATGTTCTGATTATGAGGAAAGATGACAAGAGGTCAGTAACTTCAAATGTGTTGTACATACCAGGCATGAAGAGTAATTTGGTCATCATAGGGCAGTTAGTCGAAAAGAACTACAAGGTGTCGATCGAAGACAAGACAATGAGAGTTCTCGACTCAAATGGAAGGTTGATCTTGAAGGCTCCAATGTCTTAGAATAGAACCTTCAAGATTGAACTAAATGTGATGGAGCATAAGTGCCTTGCAACAATGACCAGCAGAGATGAATGGATAAGGAATTATAGACTTGGCCATCTCAATTTTAAAGACATCATAGATTTGAAGAGAAGAAATATGGTTTTAGGATTACCAGAAATCGACATTCCAAACGAAGTGTGTGAAGAATGTGTGCAGGGAAAGCAACATAAGAACAACTTTAGTAAGGATGCAAAAAAGCAGGTTGAAGGCAATTCTTGAAGTCATATACTCTGATGTATGTGGTCCTCTCCAAGTGGATTCGATTGGAGGTAACAAATACTTTGTTACATTCATAGATGATTTCAGTTGAAAATTGTGGTCTTACCTGATCAAGAAAAAGTGAAGTGATCGAGGTATTTGCCAAGTTTAAATTTATGGTCGAAAGATAGAGCGGTCAAAAGATCAAGATTTTGAGGACTGATGGTGGTGGAGAATATGTGTCGAAAGATTTCGATGCATTATGTGTGAAAGAAGGGATTGCGCATGAGATGGTGTCACCCTACACTCCGCAGCAGAATGGAGTCGCAGAAAGGAGGAATAAAACCATTATGAATATGGTTAGAAGTATGTTGAAAGGCAAGCATCTATCCAAAGAATTATGGGGAGAAGCTGTGTCAACTGTGACATATATCCTGAACAGATGTCCGACGAAGAAGCTATAAGGAATCAGGCCAGAAGAATGTTGGTTTGGTGTCAAGCCTAGCTTAAGTCATCTGAGGGTGTTTGGATCTATAGCACATATACATGTGCCAGATCAGTTGAGAAGAAAACTTGATGACAAGTCCAGTCAGATGATCCTGATAGGATATCATTCGACTGGAGGATACAAGTTGTTCGACCCATTGAATAAGCAAGTAGTGATCAGTAGGGACGTGATCATATATGAGCTTAAGGAGTGGGATTAGACTGAGAATTTCAAGAAAGATTCAGTGAGAATCTTTTGTGATGAACCAACTAGTGAAGTCAAAAGAAAAGTTCGACAAGAAGAAGTCAGAGGTGAAGCAAGTACAAGCAGACCTTAAAGAACAAGACACATTGTAGCGGGGTATTCGTTACCATTAGAGATATTGACTAAATCCAAGGTAAATCATACAAGTCGAGTCTCCACCGCACTTCTATTTATCCAAAGGAATGGTTAGAAAGCGAACAAAAACCTAATAGTTTTAACAAAAACTAGTAAAAGAGAACAGAGATCTGGGTAAGGGGGTTGGTTATGTAATGGGAAGGTGTTAGGCATCCAAAATATCCTAGGTACTCCTAGGGAGCCCTTTTCACACTTGTTGCAAGGTTGTTGTTTTGTGAAAATTTTGTTTGTGCAAACATGATTGAAGAGATGAGAAGAGAATGTACAAGTTATTTACATTTTGTGTTTGGATGGATAAACCCATTGCCTACGTACCATCTTATAAAAGATTAGGATCAAAACCTCGTAGTTCGGGGTAAAAATCTCAAAATGAGTTGGTGAATTGATTGGTCCAAAAGCCTTAAGGTCTTTTGTTATCAAAGGGAGAAAACTCAACCAAACCACAAATCCACCATGTGAGGATAGCTTCAACATGCTAGTGAGGGGTGAACCCTATAATAAGCATGGAAGACTCATTGTCTATCACTAAGGATATAGGTGAGCATTACATCTACCACAAGGATAACTCAAACCGAATAGCTAAAAGTTATGAAAGATTTGATTAAGGAGGTGGCCATTGGAACCACAAAAGAAATTTGAATGGGTTATATTTACCAATTAGAAGTACATACAAAAATGGTCAAAGTTGTCTTAAGATTCAATTCAAAATAAGTGTTATGAAAAGAAAGCTTGAAAATCAAAAGCATAAGGCTTAGGTTTCTAATGTTTGAAAACAAAAGTGAATGTTTGCACAAAAAGTTTTGGCTTGGGTTAGAGTGGAGAGAAGAAGAAGAAGGGCTAAAGTCCTAAGTAAAGCAAAAGGTGAGGGATAAAGAAACAAAACCACAATGGAGTTCCTCTCTTGAGATCATATTGATGATCCAAGTAGCTCCTATCCTTTGGAATAGGCAATCACAAAAAGCATAAGCAATCAAACAAGTCTCCTAAGAGATCCTCAATGTGTCTTGTATCTTTCACTTTGGATGAACATGGTAATGGTTTCTCCAATTAAGCTCAAATAGAATTCCCTAGCACAAAAGCAAACACATCAAAAGTTCCATGAAGTAAAACAAGAATGGACAAGAGTGAGTTTAGAGATTTGGTCCCTCTTCCATCTTCATCATTAAGGTCCATTTACTCCAATTTTGCACAAGGAAAGTCCTAGAATCTAAGTCCATTTCTCCATTCTTTGCATAGGGAAGGTCCTAGAGACTAAGTCCATTTATTTACATTTTGGTTCACAACAAACAAAACAAAAACACAAGCACAATAGTATATACACAATTATGTGCTCAAGTGAGCAAAAGGCAAATGACATTAACATAAACATGTGCTCAAGTGAGCAAAGAGAAAAGCAAATGGATAATATGTGCAATAATAGTAAATTGCATAAAAGTAAAGAGCAAAAAGTAAATGTTAATTGTCAATAGTTAGTGTTAGTAGTTAGTGTGCCATAAGGCAAATTTAGCGCTATGTTAAGCAATCATAATTGGACTTTTGTAGAAGTCACAACTATCTGAGGCCGGTCAATAATAATGTAGTCAACAACACAAGTTAGAAGTCTTGATTAGTGAACCAAGTTCCAACAACTTGCCATGCCAAAAAGAGAAAAGAGAAATGATCTTGTATTGGTTTAAGTCTTTGGCATGATTTAGGAAACAACCTATCCTTAATGCAAAGCCATTCACTTGATCAATTGATCAAGATGAATTAGATTTGAATCAAGGAAGATTAAGTCTCCCTAATCAATGCTAACTTATCAACCTTCAACTCATTGATCAAAAAGAAAATAAGAAGAAGAAGAAGGAGATGGAGAATGGATAATGAGAAATGGAAAGATCAAAATGCATAAAGTGAAATAAGATGTACCAATCCATATGTATTGACCAAATGACATTGAAAGTCAAAGTCAAACAATGATAAATCAGAAATGAGATGAAGATTGGAGATCAAACAATAAGCAAAATACTTTTTGGCATTTTTAATATTAAAATAAACTTGAATTAAAAATAATGGAAAGGTCAAACTTCAAAATCACTTCAAATCAACCATGAAAGGTCCAAGTAATTTATCCTAAGTTCAACAAGGTCAAACCAAGTTTGACAAAAAGTTTCAGCATTTTTAAAAGTCAGAAACTATTTTTTATCAATTAAAAATGAATAAAAATAACCTAATTGAACTAAAATCTCAAATAAATCTCAAATCAATTTAAAAATTGATGAGAATATTTTTCATAGATCCGTCATCATTCAAATAGGTTAGGAAAATATTTTTGTATTTTTTGAATATCAAAAACTATTTAAAATGAATTAAAAACCACCAGAAAAGAGAAAATTCACAAAAAATATCAAATGACAAAATAAAAATTATTAAAAATCAGAAATGGAAACTAGAATTTATTTAGAGACTAATGCAATTGGTCCCATAATTTTTGGATTAAAAATGAGAGAGATATTGATTTTTGAAAATAATTGGAATTAAAAGAAATAAAGAAAATAGAAATCAGAAATTAGAAATGGCAAAAAACGAGAGCCCTTGGATCTGAGCTCATTAATTGAGCTGGCAGATCCAAGCATCCAGAGGCGCGCGTCCAACGTGTTCCACAGTCAATGCATCCACACGTGGTATTTAAATAAGTCATAAGTTTGGACAGCCAGAATTAGATCTGGAAATAGAAACGGACGACCACGATTGGATCTGGAGTTGGGACGGTGGCCAGCGCCACCGTCTTCTCCGGCTAGCTCCGGTGAGAGCTCAAATTTGCAGAAGAGCAAATGTGCGCCAAAACACGCGATCCAGGCATCAATCGAAAGAGGAAGTGATGTACATCACTCCTATACCATTCACTTACACTCTAGATTTCTATAAATGGAGAAATCAGAGATGGAAGTATGATGGTGTTCATCATGAACTTCATGTTTTTACAAAATTGAAAGCACAAATCAAATGCCTCTATTGAGAGGACTTCAGCCAGACCAAGGAACTCAAGAAATAAGAAAGGATCAAAGAGTTTCGAAGAGAAAAAGTTCTGATATCCACCTTTGAAATGCAGGTATGGAGAGCACGATCTTTCACAACCAAAGCTTGCAATGAGATCTAGTGATGAAGAGGAAGCAAGGCTGAGGAATTATAGGTCTGAAAATCAACCAAGGAAGTTGAAATTCAGATCTGAATTTTTTAGAAGAAAATTGAAATTCCTTTAGTAATGGCTACAGAGAGATTTTTGCAGCATAATGTCGCGATAGGATGCGGAAAAAATGTTGTTCGAAACAGAGTCGCCACCGAACTTTATTTATTCCAATGAAGGAATAGGAAAATATCGAGAAAACCTTTAGAAAATAGAATAATGGTCGTCGCAACCATATTCGGGTTCGGGAGTCAATTACGCAAGGGGAAGGTATTAGCACCCCTCACGTCCGTTGTACTCAACGGGAACCTTTTAGTCTGATTTTGCTATTTTGACTGTTAACTGAATGTTATCGCTTGCTTCGAGTGATTAGAATTGATGATAGATATGGATGAAGACCTCAGGAGGGGGAAATGGGAGGTTTTTTATTAGTGTGCTCGCGAAGATACAGCAATCTCCTGCCTACGTATCCTTATAGTGCAATAAGGAAATCAGAGCATTCGTAGTTCGGGCTACTACGAATATTTGGTGTGTTTTGTTTTGATGAACGACTGTGTAGGTCGGCGTTCTAATGGCTAAACGCTGGCTTGTCTACTCTCGGTGGAGGCTCTAGCACTGGTTTGTTGTGCGCATTAGAAAGGATTGACAGTGTTCTTTTGAAAGAGTTTTGGTCACGCGGGGGTGACAAGTTGATTTGATGTGTTTGGGTGTTTGGTTTCGATCGCTCGGGGGCGAGAAGTTAGTTTGATTTGTTTGAGATGTTTTTGAAGAACGACGAAAGGTTGAGCAATGTGGTGTTCACCAATCGTCCAATTCTTTCGAGGAGTAATAAGGCGTTCGCCTTTTAGTCCCTTTTCGTTCGAATTATTTTGAAAGTTTGTTTGTGGATGTTGAATACGCACGGTAGTGAGGCGTACGCCCCCTACTTGCTTATTCAAAGAATAATGAGGCGTACGCCCCTTATTCCTTTATCCAAGTTTATTTAACGTGTTTTAGTCGGAAGTCGATAATTTGTGCAATATGGCGTACGCCAATTATTCAAATAATCGAGAGATGGCGAGGCCTACGCCTCTCATCTTTTATCATCCGAAGTTTAAATTGTAAAAGATATGTTTGTATGTTGGATTGGTAGGTTTTGATTTAATCGATTGTGGTTTTGATTTGATGACGAAGATTCGAGCAATGTGGCGTACGCCAATTATTCGAATAATCGAAAGATAGTGAGGCGTACGCCTCCTATCCTCTTTTCATCTGAAATATGGAATGAAAAGGATGTTTTAGGAATTATATTAATTTGGAAGAGTGATTTGAATTTGTATGATTATTAGGGTTTTATTTGAATGACGAAAATCCGAGCAATATGGCGTACGCCAATTATTCGAATAGTCGAGAGATAGTGAAGCGGAAGCTTACTATTCCCCTTTTCATCCAAAATATGGAATTTAGAAGGATTTGGAATTTGTAGAAATGATTTGAAATATTATGACTTGAAATGTTATGGTTTGAATGATTTGAATTTGGAAATTATATTTGATTTTGAAAAGTAATTTGAAATTGTGTGATTTAAGGTTTAATCGGGTGACAAGAACTCGCGCAATATGGCGTACGCCAATTATTCAAGTGCTTGAGAAATAGTGAAGCGTACGCTTACTATCTCCTTTTCATCCCAAGTTTATGTTTGAAATTGAATGGTTTGAAAAAATGATTTGAATTTGTGTTGATTGAATAAATGATTTTTATTTAGTGTATTATTTCATCTACTCGGTTAATCAATAACCAAGTAGGTTTCATTGTAAGGAAGCCCAAGAGTAAGCTATGTGAGGTTGATGGCGATGCGAAGAGCAATCGACTTACAAGGGTGTTTTTTAAAAATGGGCTCGATATTTAAATCGAGAATTGTTTTTTGTGCTTTTCTTGAAATTGGTTTGTGTTGATGAATTGAAATTGAAATCAAATTGGAAATGGTTTATTAAAAGATGGTTTGGAACTGGATCAAACTAATTAAGTTAATTAATTTTAATCAATCGGATTTAACTAATTAATCAAAATTCAACTTAATTTAATTAAAAGTGATAGAAAATATTTTAGCAATGTTAGTTTAATGGATTGAATGAAATTGGTCACAATGTGCTCCCAAAACCGGTTTAGACGAAATGACAATAAAATTGATGTCATTCGTAAATTCATAACGCGGTGAAGTCATACAATTAGTGTATTGAAGTTTGGCGGTAAACCAACATGAAATTGTCGAACCCACCGTTTTTAATTCAATTTGGCGTGATAAGGTAGAATAATAATAACTCAAAACTATATTCTACATATTACTAATTTCCAGAAGTGTAATGGACATACCACTTTTTAGCAAAAACGACCCGAATATGAAAACTCAAACAAGAAACTACACCAAATAGATTTATCATATACTAGGCCCATTGTTTAGACTTTTCAACATTTCTCTTGGAGAACGGAAATTGGAAATGAGACATGAACAGCATCCAACATTTACACTGTAAAATAAGAGAGGTTGAATTCCATCCCTAAAAATGAATTGCCTAACATTCCGGTACCCCATTCTATACACATACACAAAATAACGAGGAACACCATGAACGTCACTTAAGTATGAACAATTTTTCCAGAAATTTGTCAAAACTATAATGATGAATTTGGAATCCGTAACGTACACCAAACTGGTAGATGTCGAATTCGGATCCGCTTTATTCAAATCAATGCCACTAAACAGAAATGGAAGGAATGCTCATTTATTATATTTGCTTTACAATGATCGAAAGAACTTATAGGTCCCAAAAATAGAACTCATCAAAGAGAATCAACAAAGGTATAATAAAACCAACTCAAACTAGAGGGAAACAAGGTGCAATACAGCAAGCTCATGAGAATGATATTGAAATGCAGAAACAAAAATATTAACAAACAGGTCAAGACATAATCGATTAGAAAAACCAACCCAACCGATAAATGAGATCTCTTCGAGCTATCTTATGTTGTTGACGTTGCTCTTAACGGAAAGGTCGAACTTGGTTTGGATCAAACAAACGAACAGCCTTGCAATGACATTGCACAATCCTGAAGCCACCTTGTCTAAATCGACGGTCCAACGTTTGAATCTTGGCACTCAACCATGCGACCTTAAAACAGGATCTGTAGCAGAAATCGCTGCCCGACCGATAGTGAAGTTACGGTGGTGATGAGGTCGCGACTGGGGTTTCGGTAATGAGCGGATGTGAGAGAAAAATGGAGATTTGGTCGCTGAAGGGTAACGGCAACGACGAGGGTTCTTTTTGAGTGAGTGAGGTTTTGAGTGTGTTGGTGGGGTTTCGTTTTGGAGTGATGGCAGAGATTTGACGGCGAAGTGAGATTTTGGGTCGGTCGAATGAGGGGTTTGACGGCGGTTGGGGTTTAAAGGTGTTGGATGTTGCGATTTGGGGTGAAATGGAAGCGCCGTGTAATGTTTGAGCGGTGATGGCCCGTGGTTTTGGAAGGTTGCTCGCCGGATTGTTGGTGTCGTTGGGTGGAGGTATTGGCTCACGGTGGTTCTTTTGACGGAAACGGCGATGTATGTATGGGTTTTACAGTAGTGGGTTGCGATTTGGAGGGTGGTTGAGACAGTGGATGGTGGTGGGAAACGGAAGTGAAGGGTTTGGTCGGCGGAGAAGAAAATGAAGGTGACGGTGAGGTGATTTAGGGTTGAGAGGGAGATGTTGAGAGAGGCGATTTCTGTGAGTGAAAGGGGTCAGTGAGAAGGCGGAGGGTTTGAAGAGAGATTTGGGGTCTTGGCGGATTTGAAGGGTTGATGGAGAAAAATGGGTTTTGATGGTGAGTTGAAGGCGGTGGATTAGCGATGGTAGAGAGGCGATTTGGGGATGACGAAGGGTTTTTGTGGGAGATTGAAGGTGTTGAAGAGAGAATCCAGGTGAGTGAAAGAGTGAAGTGGGTTTGTCTGTGAGCTGAGGGTGAATAGTGAGGACGAGGTGTGCGATTTTTGTGGATTTTCTCAGGGAGTGAGTCACGCGTGTTGTGTGGCTTTTATTATTTTTCTTGTATCCTCTCATAACCGTTAGAGGAAAGAGATCTTTGGAAGGGGTATGCTGGCTGATATTTTCAAAAGAATCCAATGCCTAATTTTATTTTTTCCATAATTATTAAATAACAAATTATAAAAACCAAGCTAACTAATATTTAAATTAAACACATCCTATTACTTTGATTAAATACCTAACCAACAATATTGACCCATTAAAAATAAAAATGGAGTACAAATTTGTTCGGAAAATTAAATCCATCACACCAAAAATTATCAGCACAAAACACATTATTTTAAAAAAAATACATTGTTTCCTCAAATTTTAACAATTCAACCGATTTGTCTGTATTCTCAAATAAATTCATTCCGACTGACATTTTAGGCATTTATTCATGATGTAAATGTATGTAATGGTATGTATGTGATGAAAAAAATAAAATGAGATCGATTGTATGAAAAAATTTAAATATGCCCGGACAAAATTGGGGTATGACAGCTGCCCCTATTTAATTATCTTGAACTAGAAGGTAGGAATGACAACGGTCATCATACATTCGTGGTGGAAGGTAATTAAATACGAAAGGATCCGAATTTTGTCCTTTGAAATGCAATGGAATGGATGCAGAAAGAAAATGCAATGGATTCTAACAGCACCAAGGTAGTAGGGGGTAGAATGTCAGATCAGTGCCAACCCTCGAGTCAACATTCAAATCTTGCACAGGTTATTATTGTTGTAAAGACAAATGTGGGACTGGTTTTCTGATACCGAAAGGATGACAGTCCAAATTAGTGGTCATCACCAAAAGGATGATGGGAATTCAACATGATTTTCAGGATTTTCATCACCAAAAGGATGATGGATAAATCGAGCTTTCAAAAGTAGTCATCACCAAAAGGATAATGGTTTACTGTGTTACAACAAAGATCGTCATCACCAAAAGGATGATGGTAAGATCAACAACAAATCTCGCTATCACCTAAAGGATGAAAGTTAGACACAATTCAAAGATTTTCATCACTAAAAGGATGATGTCCGTCATCAAAAGGATGATGGTTATTCTGAAAATTTTTCCCATTACAGAGAGTATAATATCAAGGCTATCACCAAAAGGATGACAGTTAACTCATCAAATTCAAAGATCAACGTCACCAAAAGGATGAAGGTCCAACAACAAAACTTGTTATCACCAAAAGGATGATAATAAGTCAAATAACTTCAATGATCACCATCACCAAAAGGATGAAGGTATAGTCACACAACAAACTTGTTATCACCAAAAGGATGATAATAAGTCGAAACTCCATGATCACCATCACCAAAAGGATGAAGGTATAATTAAAACAAAACTTGTTACCACCAAAAGGATGATAATAAGTCACATACTCAAAGGATCCCCATCACCAAAAGGATGATAGTAAGATCAAAACAAAACTTTGTTATCACCAAAAGGATGATAATAAGTCAACAATCACCATCACCAAAAGGATGAAGGTATAATTAAAAGACACAACTTGTTATCGCCAAAAGGACGATAATAAGTCACACAACACAATTGATCACCATCACCAAAAGGATGAAGGTAAAATCAAGACAAACTTGTTATCACCAAAAGGATGATAATAAGTCAACAATCACCATCACCAAAAGGATGAAGGTATTGTCAAACGATAAAACTTGTTACCACCAAAAGGATGATAATAAGCACACACGCAATTGATCACCATCACCAAAAGGATGAAGGTAGGATCAAGACACAAACTTGTTATCACCAAAAGGATGATAATAAGTCAACAATCACCATCACCAAAAGGATCAAGGTAAAGTCAAACGAAAAAACTTGTTACCACCAAAAGGATGATAATAAGCACACAACACAATTGATCACCATCACCAAAAGGATGAAGGTAAGATCAAGACAAAAACTTGTTATCACCAAAAGGATGATAATAAGCCGACAATCACCATCACCAAAAGGATGAAGGGTATTGTCAAACGACAAAACTTGTTACCACCAAAAGGATGATAA
Organism: Lathyrus oleraceus; assembly: GCF_024323335.1. Lineage (NCBI taxonomy): Eukaryota > Viridiplantae > Streptophyta > Magnoliopsida > Fabales > Fabaceae > Lathyrus > Lathyrus oleraceus. The sequence continues at coordinate 149,359,268 of NC_066582.1, read as the reverse complement.
TAAGTCAATAACCTTAAATATCACTGACACCAAAAGGATGACAGTAAGATCAAACAAACCGAACTTGTTATCACCAAAAGGATGATAATAAGGACAGACTTCAAAACTTGTTATCACCAAAAGGATGATAATAAGCTGAAACAGACTCAATGATCACCATCACCAAAAGGATGAGGGTAAGATCAAAACAAAACTCGTTATCACCAAAAGGATGATAATGAGCCCATAACTCAAATGGTCACCGTCACCAAAAGGATGAAGGTAAGACCAACCAACAAAACTTGTTATCACCAAAAGGATGATAATAAGTCAATAGTCACCATCACCAAAAGGATGAAGGTACTACAAACAACAGAACTCGTTATCACCAAAAGGATGATAATGAATCAACAATCACCATCACCAAAAGGATGAAGGTGGAATCATAACTTCGAAACTTGTTACCACCAAAAGGATGATAATAATTTATAATGACTTCAAATATTACTGACACCAAAAGGATGACAGTGGGGTTGGACTTTCCAAATGTCACCATCACCAAAAGGATGATAGCTTAAACTGAACTCCATAGTCTCTATCACCAAAAGGATGATGATTGAACCAAAATGACAAGGGTCCTTATCACCATAAGGATCGCCGACACCAAAAGGATGACGGTAAGATAACAAATGTCAAGGATTTACCATTACCAAAAGGATAACGGTTATCGTAATCAGGGTGATGATTAATATTATTCCTCAATGGACTTTCACCAAAAGGATGATAGTGAGAATTTTTTGGAAAAATAAAGTTAGTGTCAAAGTTCAATACAATTGATTGGTAGCATTGGAACATTGCTGGGTAAGACTTGCTTGGGGTGTTGACAACAAAAGGTTGCAAAACCAATATTCTCTGGGGAGATGTAGTTTCTGCCAACAAAAGGTTACAGGAAACGACTTGTTGAGGGACGCTCAACGCGAAACAAGGTAAGTGTTTGGAGAAACAGTGTTTTGATTTAGCTGAGGATAACATCTTATCAACAAAAGGTTGAAGGATGTAACTCAATGGGGAACGCCCGATAGTAGGGTAGGAACTCACTCAGAGAAAAACAATGACTCAACTGAGGGTTGGCCTGGATGCCTATAACTAAACCTTGGATTTTGATTTGTGCTATATGCGTAAATGATATGTATGCATTATGTAATGAGGTGATGTATGTGATGCATGTGATGCATGTTTGAATGCAAAGACTGATTGACTTGTTTGGGATTGGCCCCCCTTTTCAAAGGCAATGTGTTTTCTGGAAACTAGTGACGGTTGTATTTGTTTTTGTGTGGGTGCCAGCAAGGTGGGCTTTAGGTTTTTTTTTTTGGTAATTATCGTTGTGGGTTGATTGTTGGTTGGTGAAAGGATCTGACTTCCCGACACTCGGTAGTTGATGATGTGATGAACACGCAATAGATGCAGATACTCTTGGTGCCCCGAGTTTGACTCTTGCTGATATATTGTGTACTTGGCTTCGAGAAGATCTCAGTTCTTTTTCTGAAGTGTTTGGCCAGCCTGTAACTGAGCATAGTGACGTGATCAACGCATGTTGATTGTGCTTTTGACGTGCTTCAAGGTTTCTTGTCAAGATGTTATATTGTATTGGTATGAACTTTCGACATCTTGGTTGTGAATTCAAGCAGTCACTACTGTCTGAGGCAATCTGCTTGACTGGCTTGAAGATATGGAGGGAATTTTGCCCCTTGCAACTTGTCTTGCCCCAGACTGTAAGGTGTTCAACGGAATTTTCCTTGAAAGGAAACCTTGGGAGTGGTTATCTGATGACGTGGTCTGAGTCTGTTTTTCTCCAAGGTCTGACTCTTGCAATTGTCTGCCCCTGATTAGCCTTTGGGGGACTTACCCTAGACGGACTGAGTATTGAAGTGTTTTTCCTCCCTGATCAACCGATGCTTGGAGATTTGTCTTATACTGACTGCTTCTTATGTCAACATGATCAAAAGATGCCATGCCCCTAATTCATAGGATGGTCTTGATTTATGTCAACACCAACGATCCAGTGCCTCTTGAATTGCCCCTTGTTGGAATTTTCTTGATGTCAAGTACTGACTGACAGTTAAGAACTGTTATCCAAGAAATGGTGATGTTAATGCAACAGTTATGCAAGTTTTGAAAAACAATCATTCATTTGGAGTGTCGTGATAGTGTGTGGCGAGTGGATCATGAGTCCAAACGCGGTGCTGATTTAGCTAGCGTGTGAGTGATATAGTGAGAATGAAAATTAGCAAATCTTTGGGAGTCAGTTTACTCAACCTTGCTGTAGTATGCTTTCAGAATAAACCTTACTTCAATTAGGTCTTTTGAAGGTTGTAACGTGGCTTGGTTCATGGTTATTGAAACAAAAGGATATAAGGCTCAAAGTTTATCTTAACCCACCCCTTCTTCATGATGATCTCCAATCCTACGTTCAGTTAATTCACACACATTCGTCTTTTGCAGGTGTAAGGATAAAGATGGTGATTCAAGGTCTCTTGGAATGGCAGCCACTTTGTTTCGGTTTTTTTTTGGATGTCGGTGACCCTTTGATTTTGGTATGGTGGTCACTGAATCTTGTTTTGTTTTGTTGGAGACTTTCATTGTCTCTTTCGATTTTTGTTTTGATCCCTAATTTTTGCATGGACTGCTTTGTTTGAAGCTTTAATCCATCGGGATTGCCCCGGTTCTTTTGCCTAAGTCCTTTCAGGGTGTTGGACTTAGCGGGCTCTTTCTTTGATTTTTTTTTTTTTGAATTTGTGACTGCCAAGTCATTGGTCATTGAAGAACAACCGACATAGATTTTGGATTTGTATGGTTCCTTCGATACTTCAGGATATGTGTGAAGAACATCATGTGGTTGATCCTTGTATGGGATATTTCATCTTGTAATTTGAATGTGTCGTCAAATCAACTGAACACTACCCTGCCCCAGGTTAAGCGTAAGGGTTTTTTAGATCTGAACGAAACTCCTACTTCTAGGCTCGAAGTGGTTGACTAGGGATTAACTCCTTATCTCTCCAGTGTTTGGGGATTTGAAACAATGCTTGTACATCATTAGCAAGGTTTTATCCGAAAGCATACGATCAACAATTATGAGTATTCTGTTTTCGTCATCCTCCTTCCAACATTTACTAACAATAGTGTGATAAAAGGAGGTGAAGTGGAAAAGTATGTGTTTGTGATTTGCAAATGTGATAGATGATTGAATATGAAAGATTGATTCAAAGCATGCATAATCATCCCATTAATAAGACCAAATACAAATAACAATGGTTAAAGCATACAATACTTAGACAACAAGATCAAATTACAAGAATGCAAAATGGTTAAAATGGCATAATGATCGCCTTCATTCAAATGAATAGGCCTTCATCTCTTGATTCACTGGCGGAATTGCTCTGCTTGTTCAGGTTGGTGAGAAGCTTTACCTTCGAGCTTCACTCGACTCTGCATGCGCTGGCATGGGGTTCGTTGCAACGTTTGGCCTCACTGGCGTGAATGTAAATGCTTTACTATCAACCAAATCTTGAACCTTGTGCTTGAAAGCCTTACAGTTCTCTATTGTGTGCCCTGGAGCACCCATGTGATACTCGCAGTGAGCATTGGCGTCGTAGCCTGGAGGATATGGTGGAGTTGCAGGTGTTATCTCCTTCAGAACAACTGATCCATCCTTTAGTAGGTAGGGGAGGATCTTGCTATATGATACTGGCAAAGGATCTAAATGTCTTTCTGGCCTCATTGCCCTCTGCTGGTTAGGTGGACGTGGTTGAGCACGTTGTTGTTGGTTCTGATGTTGTTGTTAGTGAGCCGGTTGTTGATAAGGCTGTTGATACCGTTGTTGATATGGTTGCTGATATGGAGGCTGATATGGCGTTGGGACGACAGCGGCAACCTGATTGTAAGGCATAGGAACATGCGAAGGTGCCCTATATCCTCTTCCTCCCATTATGGCATTGGTCTGACCTTCTGGCTTCTTTGGGAGATTAGGGTAAGGTTTCTTCACCCCACTTGAAGCATTGGCAGTGCAAGGTAGCTTTCCTTTCTTAATTTGACTTTCAATCCGTTCTCCCACAGAGACAACCTCAGCAAATGCTGGGAAGCTGGACCCTACCATTTTCTCCATGTACTGGGTGTGCAGGGTTCCCATAAACATGTCAATTAGCTCTTTGTCGAGTAGAGGAGGTTGGACACGAGCTGCAAGCTCTCTCCAACGCTGGGCGTATTCCTTGAATGACTCATTGTTGCGTTGAGTCATGTCTTGCAGCTGGGTGCGGTTGGGTGCTAGATCAGTGTTATACTGATAATGCCTTAGGAAGGCTTCAGCAAGGTCCCTCCATGATTGGACCTGACCTCTCTCTAGTTGCATGTACCACTCCAAGGATGCTCCACTGAGACTATCTTGGAAGTAATGAATCAGGAGTTGATCATTCCTGATGTGGGCAGCCATCTTGCGACAGTAGGCTCTGAGGTGTGTTCTTGGGCAGCTGATCCCTTTGTACTTGTCAAAGTCTGGGACTTTGAATTTCTGCGGAATCACGAGGCCTGGCACTAGGCACATGTCAACAGCGTCCAAACCGGGAGTAGTGTGAACCTCCAAGGACTTAAATTTTTCCTCCAAAGCATGGAGTCTATCAACAGCTGGGCCTGGGAGACCTCCAACAGCAGGTTTGGCAGGTTGTGGCATGAAGAAGGTGTCATATGGATCTTCATCACCCATCACGGATCCATGTCGAGCAGATGTAACAGAATGCTCATGAGGGTTTGCATTGACCATTGGGATCAGAATAGGGATTGGTCCTCCTCCAGGTTGGGCAGGGTTACCATCGAGATCAGTTACTCCTGGGATGCTAAGTGATGGTGATCCAAACTGGGCAGCAACTTTCCTGGCTTCGGCGTTAGTCTCGGCATCCTTCTCTTTCTGGGCCAGGAGTAACATGGTCTCAAGCAAGCGATCCATCTTTGCTTGCATGGAGTCAATGTCGGTCCTCATGGAAACCTGGTTTGCTTCCAACTGTTCAAGTGTCATCTTGTAATTGCGGCGTGTCTCGTACCGGTGTCGAGTAGTCAGGGTTACTGGACAAAGGGTAGAACATGGTGTGAGATTTTGTTCTGGACAATGATATGCAATGCATGTTGATGATGTGCAAATGCATGAAATTTTGCCATGTTTTTCACAAAGGAATACAAATACCGAAGATTAATCACGCGTCGTGTATGTCAGGATAAAAGGAAGAAACATAGGTTTCTCTGATTACAAGAAATTCCCCAAAGGTAGGTTCTAAAGTTATGTTTTCAAGGAAGGAACTTAGACTCACGGATCATGTTCAAAACTTCCTCGCAATGGTGGGCTAGCCACATCGTGATGGGAGTTCTGAAATGATCTAATCTAAGTGGGATTCTCGTATTGTACGAACAGGGTGTAGACCCTTCGGTTCAATACTACATAATCACCAATCATGAAAACAAAACTTGGGTTTAAGGTGAGGTCCCTAGAGTCACTGATCGTGTTTAGAACCTCCCCCACAATGATGGGCTAGCCATATTATGATGGAAACTCCAAACAGATCTACTCTAGGTGGAGTCTTCATATTGTCCCAATGAGGTGTACACCCCTTGGTTCAATACTACACAACTCCGGGTTCTAGGTTTTTCTCGAAGCTCGGGTATGAAGCTTATCTCACAACAAACATCAAGCCCTATATCAAAGTATTAACACATTACATACAAGTAACATAAAAATACAGAGAAACAAGCACGGAAGATAAGAACATCTTCTAACAGTCACAGCAAAATTAAACTAAGTTAGGCTAGACTCTCTCTTGCTTGGAGCAGATTCCCCGACAGAGTCGCCAGTCTGTCGCACCTCAAAAATGCGATCCCTCGCGATAGGATGCGGAAAAAATGTTGTTCGAAACAGAGTCTCCACCGAACTTTATTTATTCCAATGAAGGAATAGGAAAATATCGAGAAAACCTTTAGAAAATAGAATAATGGTCGTCGCAACCATATTCGGGTTCGGGAGTCAATTACGCAAGGGGAAGGTATTAGCACCCCTCACGTCCGTTGTACTCAACGGGAACCTTTTAGTCTGATTTTGCTATTTTGACTGTTAACTGAATGTTATCGCTTGCTTCGAGTGATTAGAATTGATGATAGATATGGATGAAGACCTCAGGAGGGGGAAATGGGAGGTTTTTTATTAGTGTGCTCGCGAAGATACAGCAATCTCCTGCCTACGTATCCTTATAGTGCAATAAGGAAATCAGAGCATTCGTAGTTCGGGCTACTACGAATATTTGGTGTGTTTTGTTTTGATGAACGACTGTGTAGGTCGGCGTTCTAACGGCTAAACGCTGGCTTGTCTACTCTCGGTGGAGGCTCTAGCACTGGTTTGTTGTGCGCATTAGAAAGGATTGACAGTGTTCTTTTGAAAGAGTTTTGGTCACGCGGGGGTGACAAGTTGATTTGATGTGTTTGGGTGTTTGGTTTCGATCGCTCGGGGGCGAGAAGTTAGTTTGATTTGTTTGAGATGTTTTTGAAGAACGACGAAAGGTTGAGCAATGTGGTGTTCACCAATCGTCCAATTCTTTTGAGGAGTAATAAGGCGTTCGCCTTTTAGTCCCCTTTTCATTCAAATTATTTTGAAAGTTTGTTTGTGGATGTTGAATACGCACGGTAGTGAGGCGTACGCCCCCTACTTGCTTATTCAAAGAATAATGAGGCGTGCGCCTACTATTCCTTTATCCAAGTTTATTTAGCGTGTTTTAATCGAAAGTCGATAATTTGTGCAATATGGCGTTCGCCAATTATTCAAATAATCGAGAGATGCTGAGGCGTACGCCTCCTATCTCTTTTATCATCCGAGGTTTAAATTATAAAAGAAATTCCCTTAGATGTCGTATTTGATTTGCGAAAATAATTTGAATTTTGGTAGGCTTGGATTTGGTATGATTTGAGTTTACTCGTTTGTGTTTTAAGTTTGATGACGAAGATTCGAGCAATGTGGCGTACGCCAATTATTCGAATAATCGAAAGATAGTGAGGCGTACGCCTCCTATCCTCTTTTCATCTGTAATATGGAATGAAAAGGATGTTTTAGGAATTATATTAATTTGGAAGAGTGATTTGAATTTGTATGATTATTAGGGTTTTATTTGAATGACGAAAATCCGAGCAATATGGCGTACGCCAATTATTCGAATAGTCGAGAGATAGTGAAGCGGAAGCTTACTATTCCCCTTTTCATCCAAAATATGGAATTTAGAAGGATTTGGAATTTGTAGAAATGATTTGAAATATTATGACTTGAAATGTTATGGTTTGAATGATTTGAATTTGGAAATTATATTTGATTTTGAAAAGTAATTTGAAATTGTGTGATTTAAGGTTTAATCGGGTGACAAGAACTCGCGCAATATGGCGTACGCCAATTATTCAAGTGCTTGAGAAATAGTGAAGCGTACGCTTACTATCTCCTTTTCATCCCAAGTTTATGTTTGAAATTGAATGGTTTGAAAAAATGATTTGAATTTGTGTTGATTGAATAAATGATTTTTATTTAGTGTATTATTTCATCTACTCGGTTAATCAATAACCAAGTAGGTTTCATTGTAAGGAAGCCCAAGAGTAAGCTATGTGAGGTTGATGGCGATGCGAAGAGCAATCGACTTACAAGGGTGTTTTTTAAAAATGGGCTCGATATTTAAATCGAGAATTGTTGTTTGTGCTTTTCTTGAAATTGGTTTGTGTTGATGAATTGAAATTGAAATCAAATTGGAAATGGTTTATTAAAAGATGGTTTGGAACTGGATCAAACTAATTAAGTTAATTAATTTTAATCAATCGGATTTAACTAATTAATCAAAATTCAACTTAATTTAATTAAAAGTGATAGAAAATATTTTAGCAATGTTAGTTTAATGGATTGAATGAAATTGGTCACAATGTGCTCCCAAACCGGTTTAGACGAAATGACAATAAAATTGATGTCATTCGTAAATTCATAACGCGGTGAAGTCATACAATTAGTGTATTGAAGTTTGGCGGTAAACCAACATGAAATTGTCGAACCCACCGTTTTTAATTCAATTTGGCGTGATAAGGTAGAATAATAATAACTCAAAACTATATTCTACATATTACTAATTTCCAGAAGTGTAATGGACATACCACTTTTTAGCAAAAACGACCCGAATATGAAAACTCAAACAAGAAACTACACCAAATAGATTTATCATATACTAGGCCCATTGTTTAGACTTTTCAACATTTCTCTTGGAGAACGGAAATTGGAAATGAGACATGAACAGCATCCAACATTTACACTGTAAAATAAGAGAGGTTGAATTCCATCCCTAAAAATGAATTGCCTAACATTCCGGTACCCCATTCTATACACATACACAAAATAACGAGGAACACCATGAACGTCACTTAAGTATGAACAATTTTTCCAGAAATTTGTCAAAACTATAATGATGAATTTGGAATCCGTAACGTACACCAAACTGGTAGATGTCGAATTCGGATCCGCTTTATTCAAATCAATGCCACTAAACAGAAATGGAAGGAATGCTCATTTATTATATTTGCTTTACAATGATCGAAAGAACTTATAGGTCCCAAAAATAGAACTCATCAAAGAGAATCAACAAAGGTATAATAAAACCAACTCAAACTAGAGGGAAACAAGGTGCAATACAGCAAGCTCATGAGAATGATATTGAAATGCAGAAACAAAAATATTAACAAACAGGTCAAGACATAATCGATTAGAAAAACCAACCCAACCGATAAATGAGATCTCTTCGAGCTATCTTATGTTGTTGACGTTGCTCTTAACGGAAAGGTCGAACTTGGTTTGGATCAAACAAACGAACAGCCTTGCAATGACATTGCACAATCCTGAAGCCACCTTGTCTAAATCGACGGTCCAACGTTTGAATCTTGGCACTCAACCATGCGACCTTAAAACAGGATCTGTAGCAGAAATCGCTGCCCGACCGATAGTGAAGTCACGGTGGTGATGAGGTCGCGACTGGGGTTTCGGTAATGAGCGGATGTGAGCGAAAAATGGAGATTTGGTCGCTGAAGGGTAACGGCAACGACGAAGGTTCTGTTTGAGTGAGTGAGGTTTTGAGTGTGTTGGTGGGGTTTCGTTTTGGAGTGATGGCGGAGATTTGACGGCGAAGTGAGATTTTGGGTCGGTCGAATGAGGGGTTTGACGGCGGTTGGGGTTTAAAGGTGTTGGATGTTGCGATTTGGGGTGAAATGGAAGCGCCGTGTAATGTTTGAGCGGTGATGGCCCGTGGTTTTGGAAGGTTGCTCGCCGGATTGTTGGTGTCGTTAGGTGGAGGTATTGGCTCACGGTGGTTCTTTTGACGGCAACGGCGATGTATGTGTGGGTTTTACAGTAGTGGGTTGCGACTTGGAGGGTGGTTGAGACAGTGGATGGTGGTGGGAAACGGAAGTGAAGGGTTTGGTCGGCGGAGAAGAAAATGAAGGTGACGGTGAGGTGATTTAGGGTTGAGAGGGAGATGTTGAGAGAGGCGATTTCTGTGAGTGAAAGGGGTCAGTGAGAAGGCGGAGGGTTTGAAGAGAGATTTGGGGTCTTGGCGGATTTGAAGGGTTGATGGAGAAAAATGGGTTTTGATGGTGAGTTGAAGGCGGTGGATTAGCGATGGTAGAGAGGCGATTTGGGGATGACGAAGGGTTTTTATGGAAGATTGAAGGTGTTGAAGAGAGAATCCAGGTGAGTGAAAGAGTGGAGTGGGTTTGTCTGTGAGCTGAGGGTGAATAGTGAGGACGAGGTGTGCGATTTTTGTGGATTTTCTCAGGGAGTGAGTCACGCGTGTTGTGTGGCTTTTATTATTTTTCTTGTATCCTCTCATAACCGTTAGAGGAAAGAGATCTTTGGAAGGGGTATGCTGGCTGATATTTTCAAAAGAATCCAATGCCTAATTTTATTTTTTCCATAATTATTAAATAACAAATTATAAAAACCAAGCTAACTTATATTTAAATTAAACACATCCTATTACTTTGATTAAATACCTAACCAACAATATTGTCCCATTAAAAATAAAAATCGAGTACAAATTTGTTCGGAAAATTAAATCCATCACACCAAAAATTATCAGCACAAAACACATTATTTTAAAAAAAAATACATTGTTTCCTCAAATTTTAACAATTCAACCGATTTGTCTGTATTCTCAAATAAATTCATTCCGACTGACATTTTAGGCATTTATTCATGATGTAAATGTATGTAATGGTATGTATGTGATGAAAAAAATAAAATGAGATCGATTGTATGAAAAAATTTAAATATGCCCGGACAAAATTGGGGTACGACACATAACAGGTTGAATCAGGGATGCATTTTGAATGGAATAGGGTCTCTATTTATAGAGGGAGTGGCAAGGAAATGATGAATTGATCCGTGTGCATGAACATGGACAATCCTTGCATGGGCTTGCATGATCATGCACAAGGCCCAAAAACAATGCCAAATGCAAGTTGAACTCAAATACCAAAGGTTTGGACGTGTAATTAGAGCTGTATTGGTTTGTGCATCAAGATTTCAACATGAATTCCACAATTGAACCTAAACATTCACCTCTTCGAAAATGCCAATTAGAAAATCCAAACATAAGCATGTGGGTAATGGTTGGAAAGGTCTTTGTATAAGGAACAAATGTTATGTTGGACAAAAACTCATTTGAAGTGTGGAAATTAGTGAATTTTGAGTTTAAAGTGTGGTGTGCAAAAAATGTCAATGCAAGGTTTCCAAATTTGGCCCATGTTCAAGCCCTTCTGTTTTGATGATGCAAGCCTCGAATGAAAATATCTCCAACATAAAAGTTGTATATCTTTTCAAGACAATCAAAATGTACTTAAATTTTGCATCATTTGGATTTTTTATGGAAGAGTTATGGGCACTTGAAGTTGGACTTTTTTGCCTTTTAATGCATTTGGCCCAAAAGGACCTATAATGTCTTGCATTATCACATGTATTTCCTTTGAGATTTTGAAATTTTGTTCAACATAACATTTGAATTAGACATCTTAAGATTTCCAATGCATTTGATCCCACCTCAAAATCATAAAAAATGAATGCGTTATGTCCTTGGGAAGTTGACCTAAAATTAGGGTTTCAGTCAAAATGACCTATAATGTATTGGAATGGGAGATGGCCTTCCAAGCTTCAAATCAATTTTTGATGAACATTAAATTTGTTCACATTGTCCTTAAGAACATTTTTTCTTTTGGAACCATCTCCATTTGACCAACACATAAAAAGTTAGGTCTCAGTGCATTTCAAAATAGTCAGATGAATTGACTGATCAATTTCTCAAGTCCATGCCTCATATCTTGATGAATTGATGATTGAGGACACTCAAATGAAATGATGAATTAAATAACTTCCCTTGATTGTATTTGATCATGGGCTGAGGTTGCTTCAAGAGCAAGGCATTGTGGTGCACAGATGAATTAGGGTTTCTTTGGGGAACCAACCTCAAACCCTTTGACTTGCTTTGATCAAAATGATGAATTGAGATGATAGGGAGGCATATTTGATGGATGAGAGATTTGGGAACCATTACCATGCTTGCTATCATCTCCTCTTGACCTTACCATTGCACAGATGATCTCCTAGAAGCTCTTGACCTTGTGATTGCTCAAGCTACAAACAAAAGATGTTAGTGACATATTTTTGTGCTTTTGGTTAGTGAACAAAATAAGAAAAGCAATGATATACAATTCAAGCATGCTTGTTGATCTCAAAAAACTCTCAAGAAGTCCCATCCCCAAGGGTAAAGGGAACCAAGATGCTAGTGATCCTTGAGGCAATGCAAATGCAATGTTATGATGCCATGAGGGATCTTAAGGACAAAATTAGGGTCTTACAGATGCCCCTATTTAAGGTCATTCTAGCTGGAGAAGTGAAGGTTAAATTCTTCGTCTCGACGGGGTAGAATGGGCTTAAATAATATCAAAGAGACGAATTTTGGTCCCTAAGAGACCTCATTATGCAGATGTATGCAAATGGTAATAACTCTGTGGGGATAGGCGTCCACAAAAGAAAAAGAAATCCGGAGAAACTAGAAATCCGAAGGAGTAATACACTCACTAGGGAGACAGAGACTCTGGGGGAGTAAAGGGGTAAAAATGCGTGAGCAGGTCACGATTTGAGACTTGCCGAGAGACACGGAGAGGATCCATGAAATAAATCAATGGAAGAACTCGAGCTGACTCGAAGATCCATGTATTGGGGAATATGCCAATACATCCAAAAATCATCCGTAATGGATACTTCGGATGAAAATCCGAACTCAAGTGGGGATGCTCACTAAGGACTCAACTGAGGAAGATCCCAACAGAAACTCCTGGGGAAGCAACGAGATGAGGTATTACCGGTTACTGGGTAATAAGCTCAAAGAGACGTGTGATCTGAACACCGGTATAAGGGTGAGAAAACAACATGCTCGGGAAGAATGAGTATCTAAGACCGGTATAAGGGTGAGAGATATCAATCAACCAAATCATCTGAGGAAGACCTAAAAGGTATATTTCAACTCAGGAAAGTCTGACTCCACAGGGGACAAAAGGTCATAATAGGGAGCAGAAGGAAGGAAACCAGGGATGCCGGTTACTGGGCATATAATAGGTGACCAACCAAATCTTGAATTGGGGAATGTTCCCAAAACACTCATCATCCGAAAAGAGGGCAAAAAGCAAACTCGATTATGGGATGGACATTCGATTCAAAAACAGGGATGCGAATCTTACTCAACTGGGGAAGAACAAAAAGCTTCAACCAAAGAGTGCATGAGATATATTATCTATTACCGTCAGAACGTAGATAATATACTCGCATGGAAGATTATCCACAATCGGTTACTGGGTTAATAAAGGATAAATCGACCGACAAAGAGAAAGGCATCGGGATACCGAAACTAGGTATATAATGATGACCATTCAAGGGGAGCAACCAACATTACCGACAACCGGTAAATGAAAGAGGACTCGCTGGGGATAAACTGCCTAACCAGAGCAATTATCCAAGAGAAGGGAATATCACCACCGAATATTGGATAATTATAACCATCAAGGAGGGGATTACATCTACCGGATACTGGGTAGAAAACCACGGAAGAGTAACCGTCATCAACTAGGATGAACAAAAAGGTTAACTCTGCAAAGGGGAGAAAAATAGGGTTTACAACTACCGGTATAAGGGTAGAAAACCACAGACTCCGTCGGGGATAAGATGAATGATTATTGATTATTGGACAATTATTCATTTATACCACGGGGAAACACAGGAAACAGTCACAAGAAGCCAATTTAGGATCAAACCAAAGAGGCAAACTGAATCAAGACTTGCCCTAATGAGGATATAACTCAATAGGGGAACCCATCCCAATATATGTGTTGGGAGGAAGCGAAAACAACCGTCGTCCACGAGGATATAACTCAGTGGGGAATGCAGAAGGAAAGATAAACACTTTCTGCTTAAGGGGCTGACTCTACATTGAGGGATTAGACGCCGACATCTGCTTGGGAAATGCATTACCAACTAGCAGAGGATAACAAACATAGATATATGGAAAAGAATTCAATCATGAATATCTGCATGTTTGAAAATTATATGCACACATGCGTGGTTTATGTATAATGAATGCTGACAGACAGACATTCCTAACACAAACAGGCTTCACAGGAATAAGCACACAAACATCCGGTACTACATCTCAAGAGAGAAAGCCAGGTTCACCGGAGAGTATCCAATCTTTCGATGATCAGAGATACCAGGAAGCAAAGAACTCTGCAGAGGATGAATCATCAGTCAATCCAGCTGGGGACAGGAGTTTGTTGCACAAATAAAAATCTGTCGCATAAGCAACTCTACTGGGGAATCTATCCAAGGGATAAAGGGATTCTGGGGATCAACCACCAATTATCGTACCCACCAAGGAGATCACATATGTTGAGGAGAAAAGATTGCTACTCCGCTAAAGGGGAGAGTGGTGAATATCTCATCAAGCATTCCACTTAGGGCTCTGGAGGAAGAAGATACAGTCATGCCAGGAATATGAACAAATGTCTTACCCTGTTGGAGATCATACCATCCTTGGGAGAGCACTGAGGATCTCCTAAGTATCCTTTTGTCATTGTGAATGTTCACTTTGTTTAAAAAAAGTTATGAAAAATTCGATTATTCAAAACAATGATATTTTCTCAATTAAAAGCATGCAAAACATTTGTCGAATAGAAACAAATAAGAGTACAAATTTATTTGAAATTGGTGATATATATTGGAAAAGGGCTACATTAAACATAATGACCATTTCTCCACCAATTCTGAATCCGATGTATTTGAAGCTTCGGTTGATGACGAATAAGTAAGAATCTCTGACGGATGACAGTTGTAGAACAAAGTCTTGTCAGGATGCAGTTACTTACCAGATCCCTAATTTTTGCCTAGATTGCCCTAGGATGAGGTACTCAATCTAGCGGGATACCTATATTCATCATTTTTTTTGTGTCTCTAACTTTTGCCTGGACCGCCCTTTCGGGTTTTCAATCCACCGAGACGCTCATTTTTACCTAAGCTGCCCTTTCGGGTTTTCAACTTAGCGAGCTATTCTGTTTTTATTTCTAGGAGAATTATTTCTTGACTGCATTTGAATTCACAGGACGAGTGAAATCCTCCCCATCCATAGTTGTAAGTATCAAAGCACCGCCTGAAAAGGCTCTCTTAACAACATATGGACCTTCATAGTTTGGAGTCCACTTGCCCCTGGAATCCGGCGTGAAAGACAAGACTTTCTTGAGCACAAGGTCACCTTCTCGGAACACACGAGGCTTGACCTTCTTATCAAAAGCTTTCTTCATTCTCTGCTGATATAACTGACCATGGCACATGGCAGTCAATCTTTTCTCTTCAATCAAATTCAGTTGGTCATAACGACTCTGAACCCATTCAGCGTCAGTCAACTTGGCCTCCATCAAGACTCTCATTGATGGGATCTCCACCTCTACTGGGAGTATAGCCTCCATGCCATAAACAAGAGAGAAAGGGGTTGCCCCTGTTGAAGTGCGGACAGACGTACGATATCCATGTAAAGCAAATGGCAACATCTCATGCCAATCTTTGTACGTGACAACCATCTTTTGGATAATATTCTTGATATTCTTATTAGCAGCTTCAACAGCCCCATTCATCTTGGGTCTATAGGGAGAAGAGTTATGATGGGCGATCTTGAACTCACTACACAGCTCTTTCATCATTTTGTTGTTCAAGTTAGATCCATTATCAGTAATGATCTTATCGGGCACACCATAACGGCATATGAGTTGATTCTTGATAAACTTCACAACCACCTGCCTGGTCACATTTGCATATGACGCCGCTTTAACCCACTTGGTGAAGTAATCAATTGCTACGAGAATAAATATGTGTCTATTAGACGCTTTTGGCTCTATCATGCCAATCATGTCGATTCCCCACATGAAGAAGGGCCATGGTGATGAAATCACATTCAGAAGTGTTGGGGGAATATGAATCTTATCCGCATAAATCTGACACTTATGGCATTTCTTCACATATTTGCAGCAGTCAGACTCCATTGTCAGCCACTAGTAGCCTGCTCTCAACATATTTCTAGCCATGGCATGTCCGTTGGAATGAGTACCAAATGAACCCTCATGAACCTCAGTCATCAACAGGTCTACTTCGTGTCTATCCATGCATCTGAGCAGAACCATGTCAAAATTTCTCTTATAAAGCACATTGCCATTGAGGTAGAAACTGCCTGACAATCTCCTCAAAGTCTTTCTATCTTTCACAGATGCCCTAGGCGGATAAACCTGGTTCTGAAGGAAGCACTTGATATCATGATACCATGGCTTATCATCTTTCACTTCTTCAACCGCAAATACATGAGCTAGTCTGTCCAAGCGCATCACATTGATATTGGGAACTTCATTCCAAAGTCTTACCACCATCATCGAAGCAAGTGTATCAAGAGCGTCTGCTATCCGATTCTCATCTCGCGGAATACGATGGAAGTCAACCTCAGTAAAGAACGTTGAAATCCTCCTCGCATAATCCATATATGGAATGAGACCAAGCTGATTCATTTTCCATTCACCCTTAATCTGATTGACAACGAGGTCCGAATCACCATAAACATCAAGATGCTTGATCCTTAGATCAATACATTCCTCCAATCCCATAATACAGGCCTCATACTCAGCCATATTATTCGTGCATTTGAAAGTTAGCCTTGCTGTAAAAGGAATATGTGTGCCCTGAGGAGTAATAATCACTTCCCCAATACCATTTCCATACTGATTTACAGCGCCATCAAACACCATACTCCATCTGGAACCAGGCTCTGGCCCTTCATCGAGTGTAGGCTCATCACAATCTTTCATTTTCAAATACAGAATCTCCTCATCTGGGAAGTCATATTGAACTGACTGATAATCTTCGATTGGCTGATGTGCCAAGTGGTCAGCCAAGATACTACCTTTAATAGCCTTCTGAGCTCGATACTCAATATCATACTCAGATAACAACATTTGGCAACGGGCAATTCTCCCTGTTAAAGCAAGCTTCTCAAAGATATACTTGATTGGATCCATTCTGGATATCAACCAGGTCGTATGATTTATCATATACTGGCGTAAGCGCTTAGCAGCCCAAGCCAAAGCACAACATGTCTTCTCAAGCATCGAGTATCGAGACTCACAATCAGTGAACTTCTTGCTCAGGTAGTAAATAACATATTCTTTCTTCCCTGATTCGTCTTGCTGACCAAGGACACAACCCATAGAGTCTTCAAGAACAGTTAGGTACATAATCAAAGGTCTCCCTTCCACAGGCGGAGACAGAATCAGAGGTTCGGACAGATACTCTTTAATACTGTCGAAGGCTTTCTGGCAATCCTCGGTCCCATCATGGGACTGATCTTTCCGGAGGAGCTTGAATATCGGCGCACATGTGGCAATCATGTGGGATATGAATCTGGAAATATAATTCAAGCGGCCAAGAAAACCTCGGACTTGCTTCTCAGTTTTGGGCGCAGGCATCTCTTGTATTGCTTTGACCTTTGCAGGATCAACCTCAATACCTCTTTCACTGACAATAAAACCCAATAACTTGCCGGAACGAACTCCAAATGTACACTTGTTGGGATTCAGACGAAGTTTGTACTTCCTCAAATGCTGAAAAAGCTTCAACAAGTGCTCTACATGTTCAACTTCCGTTCTTGACTTGGCAATCATATCATCAACATATACCTCGATCTCCTTGTGAATCATATCATGAAACAAGATGGTCATAGCTCTTTGATACGTGGCTCCGGCGTTCTTCAAACCGAAGGGCATCACTCGATAACAGAATGTTCCCCAAGGTGTGATGAATGTTGTCTTCTCCATATCCTCGGGTGCCATTTTGATCTGATTATATCCGGAAAATCCGTCCATAAATGAGAAGACATTGAATCTAGTTGTATTGTCTACCAACATATCAATATGTGGTAGAGGGAAATCATCTTTCGGACTAGCTTAATTCAAGTCTCTATAGTCCACACACATTCGGACTTTTCCATCTTTCTTAGGCACGGGCACAATATTGGCCACCCATTGAGGATATGTAGAAGTCACCATAAATCTTGCATCAATTTGCTTCTGAACCTCCTCTTTGATCTTTACTGCCATATCAGGATGAGTTCTTCTGAGCTTCTGCTTCACAGGCACACACTCAGGTTTCAAAGGTAAGAAATGTTGCACGATATCAGTATCTAGACCTGGCATGTCTTCATACGACCAAGCAAAGACGTCGACATATTCTCGTAGCAATTCAATCAACCCCTTCTTAACAGATTCTTCCAGGAGTGCCCCAATCTTTACTTCTTGCACACAATCTTCAGATCCCAAGTTGACTATTTCCAGATTCTCAAGATGCGGCTGAATGATCTTCTCTTCATGCTCAAGTAGACGGGTAATCTCGTCAGGAATCTCTTCAACGTCATCTTCTTCTGCCTCAAATACAGGGAAGTCAAGATTGGGAGATGGTGTTGGATCATTATGTTCAATGGGTTTGATCAACCTGCATAATGATTTTGGATATGAAAAGCTTTAGAATTCAAACAAGGCAATCATTATGCAGATGAAAAGATTGATTTTATTTTATTATTTTTTTAGGTTTTATGTGATCACCAATTTCATGCAAAAAAGCGAAAAGGGAAAATAATTGGAAAAACAAACATTTAACATGAATTTATTGAATGAAAATATCATTGTATTAATGCGCCAACAATGTCATCACTCCTCCTTTTTGGCATGGGAGGAGTGTTTTCTAAACACAATGAATATTACTTTGACTTATGGATTACTGTTGGAATATCCACAGCGACCCAATTATTGCAGATTCCCCCAGGGATGACGAAGTTGCCAGAATCCTCTTCGTCCTCTTCCAGAATGGCAGCAACTTCCTCGCCTTGACTGGTGTGGATGAATCCTCCACTCTTGAACAGCCCTTGCATGTTGAACACCCCAGAAGAATAACCTATGCCATCCCGAGACTTGTTGTCTTCTAGCTCAATCATTTTTCCTAAACCAGCAATTGCACCACACTCAATGGCCAACTTTGCATCTTTGTAGGAAGCAAATGAAGGAGTTCTCTTCTCAATAGGTTCAGCAATAGATAAAGCTTGGAAAGGAGTTCCAACTTCATCCTCAGTATCTATATATGAGAAGGAAGACAAATGGCTAACCAGGAGAGCCTTTTCTCCCCCTACCACCACCAGTTTCTTATTCTTCACAAATTTCAGTTTCTGGTGTAGGATGGATGTCACGGCGCCTGCCTCGTGAATCCATGGTCTGCCTAAGAGACAGCTATACGATGGGTGAATATCCATAACCTGGAAGGTAATCTGGAAATCACTTGGTCCGATCTTGATTGGGAGATCAACTTCCCCAATCACCGTTTTGCGAGACCCATCGAAAGCCTTCACAACTACTCCACTCTGCCTCATGGGAGGCCCTTGATATGACAGTTTCGAGAGAGTGGATTTTGGCAATACGTTCAGTGATGACCCAGTGTCCACCAGCACATTGGACATGGCGTCGTCTTTGCAGTTCATAGATATATGTAATGCCAAGTTGTGGTCTCTTCCCTCCTCGGGGAGATCAGAGTCACAGAAACTAAAGTTGTTACAAGCAGTAATGTTTGCAACAATGCTATCGAACTGTTCTATTGTGACATCATGATCTACATATGCCACATCGAAAATCTTCTACAGAGCCTCTCGGTGTGGTTCTGAATTCAAAAGCAAGGATAACACCGATATTTTGGATGGCGTTTGTAGAAGCTGGTCTACAACATTGTACTCGCTTCTCTTGATGAGTTTCAGCATCTCATCACAGTCTTCTTTCACATTGCCGCTTGGGCCAACAGAAGCAGGAGTTATCAATGTAGAGGAGGGTTTAACAACAGGTGTCAGATTCTGAGTGCTTACTGCATTCCTCATCGAGCGTTCAACAGAATCAGCAGTAGCTTAGGGCTTTGGAGGTGCCGAAAACACACGACTGCTGCGGGTCAAACCACTAACATCTGCAATGTTAACAAAAGAGGAAGATGATAAGGACACTTCTTTCCCATTTTCTACCGCGACAGCATTGTAGCGATAGGGAATCGCCTTTTCGGAAGAGTATGGTACTGGTCCGGCCGGCTTGATGGTCAATGCAGGAGAAACCTTCTGCTTGCTACCATCATATTTGATGATAACAGGCTCGGGGATCCGAAACACTGGAGAAATCACATTGACTTTGGGCTCATCCTCGTCAACATTTCTGTTTTGAAGGATCTCAATAACTCCTTCATCCAGCATTTCTTGAACATCTTTGCGCACTTGGCGACAACCTCTCTGGTTGACAGAACAGACCCAACATTTGTCGTGGTCATGCTCATAATGACTATACTCACATAGCAAATGATGCATCTCGACTAGAGATTGTCGAATATGACTGACATATTTGACTTTGTATTTGCCAGGGCAACCCTGGACCATGTTAACAGATTTCCCATGCTCGGGCAATGGGTTCTTTTTCACGTTAGGACCTACGTCCTCGAAACACAAAAGGCCACACCTCACAAGGTCTTGAACCTTGGTCTTCAAAGGGTAACAATTCTCCACGTCGTGGCCGGGAGCACCGGAGTGATAAACACAGTGTAATTCGGGCTTATACCACCACTGGGGGTTAGCAGGTATAGCCGGTGGGTCTCTCGGAGTAATCAACTTCCTTTCTATCAAAGAGGGGTATAATTCTGCATATGTCATCAGAATAGGATCGAAGGTGACCCTTTTCCTCTCGTAACTCGTGCTGGTTTGACTACTGTTTCGAGGTTGGTAGGTCTGCTGTTGCGGACGGTGCTGCTGATGTTGATATTGTGGATGTGCTTGCTGATTGGTGTTATGTTGCTGGTACTGCTGATTGTCTCTGAAAACAGGTGCTATATGAGCCACCTGATGCTGGTTACCGGCGAGACGCACGGTCTTCCTCCTCACAGAGGGTCTTCTTTGTTTTTAATTGGGAAGTCACGGCATGTGCCTCTCCATCTTTCTTCTTCGCAAACGCCCCATATCGTTTGGTAGAATAGCCTTCTTCTCTGGTCAGACGTCCTTCTCTAACCCCTTCTTCTAGACGCATCCCCATGTTCACCATCTCGGTGAAGTCAGAAGGAGCGCTAGCAATCATCCGCTCATAATAAAAAGAACTTAAGGTCTTCAAAAAGATCTTAGTCATCTCTTTCTCTTCTAGCGGAGGCACGATCTGTGCTGCCAACTCTCGCCACCTCTGGGCGTACTCTTTGAACGTTTCCTTGTCCTTCTGGGACATGACCCTCAATTGATCCCTATCGGGAGCCATATCCACATTGTACTTGTACTGCTTGACGAAGGCTTCGCCAAGATCGTTGAAGGATCGGATGTTCGCACTGTCTAAACCCATGTACCAACGCAGAGCGGTACCGGACAGACTGTCCTGAAAGTAGTGGATGAGCAATTGGTCATTGTCGGTCTGAGTCGACATTTTCCTGACATACATGACCAGGTGGCTGAGAGGGCAGGTATTTCCCTTGTATTTTTCAAAGTCAGGGACCTTGAATTTCACAGGGATCTTCACATTGGGAACCAGGCAGAGTTCGGCAGCAGACTTGCCCAAAAGATCCTTTCCTCTGAGAGTTTTCAATTCCTTGCGAAGCTCAAGAAATTGATCGTTCATAGCGTCCATCTTCTCATAGACATCTGGGCCTTCAGATGGCTCAGAATGATAAATGGTGTCGTCTACCCTGGGCAAAGTATGCACGACAGGAGGAGGAACAACAAGGACCGGGCTAGATGCCTGCATAGAAGCAAAGGTAGGAGCAGGACCCTCGGGCATGAAATTGGGAGGCATCCCCCACGGGAATCCGGCTGGCATGGCCGTTGGAGCAAAGTGTGCACTGGCTGCAGGCACAATTGAGGAGACAATCTCAGAGATGATTGTCCTCTAGGGAGGAGTTGAAGGTGTCGGAGAAGACTGGCTCTGGGCAGCCAAGAATGATTCCATCAAGGCACTCAATCTGGCCACTTCCTCTTTCAGCTCGCGGTTCTCTTGTTCTAGATGATCCATCAGTCTTGAAATGTTGGCTCTTGTGTAGTACCGGTGAGTCAGCTTGTCTTTAAAATAAATGAAGAACGCAGAGTTAGACCACAGGACAAGAAGTCGAGAACAAAACCTGCTTATGCACATGATGCATGCAATGCTCGTGCATATGATTTGTTTTTTTTTATTTTCAAAGGAACTTTTAGGGTTTTATTTGCAAACTTTGGAAATATTAAACATTTATCACATGTGGAAATATTTCATCAAATAATATCGGGGAAAAGAAGTACATCATTGTCAATCATATACAAGAGAAAAGGAAAATAAACATCCTATGGATCCCTAGAAACAATCATCTAAAGCTCGGGACACAGGAAGATAGGATGCACGAAGCCTCTTCACCTCCCTCTCGTAGGCTGCCTCCATATCTGCCTTCTCTTTGGCGAGTCGGTCGTACTTCCTTTTCCAAAACATGGAAGACTGAGGAAGTAGAGAAGTCCATGCATCATCAGGATCATCAATAACCTGGTTTTCGAGGAACTCTATCAAAGCATCCTTCTCCTTGATCTGCTGAAGCAACTCTTCCCTTTCACGGATCCAAGCACGTGATCGGTCTTCGTCTCTCAACTCCTCTACTCCTTGATCAGGGAGGGTTGAAGGCCCAGCCATAACCAAAGGTGTAGGTCTCTGATACTCGTAAGGCATGAGATACTCAGACGCTCTCTTCCTAACCCAAGCGGTGTAAGGCTCCATAGCAACATAATTCTTAGGACCCAACTCTTTCCTTCCTTTCCTATGAATCTTGCGCCAAGCGCGGACCATTCTTCCCTTCAAGCCTTGGGGATCTTTACCCTCCTGAAAGAACACACCCTCTAATAGAATGTTATTGGGTTTATCCTTTAGGGGGAACCCAAGCTGACGACGTGCCAAAACAGGGTTGTAGTTAATCCCACCACATGTACCAAGAAGAGGTACATTGGAGAATTCACCACAAGAGTCAATAATCTGCACACCATCATACACACGGTTATACCAAGAGATATCATCATTAGTGAGAGACATAAGTCTCGTGGACCACCGTAGACATCCCTTGTTCTCCTTGAAGGCGACCGTCTGCGGTAAGTGAGAAATAAACCACTTATACAACAGAGGCAAACAACACACAATGGCACCACCACCCTTTGCATTCCTCATATGCAAAGAAAAATAGGTATCACCCAACAGAGTCGGAACGGGATTAAGAGTAGAGAAAATCCTAATAGCATTCACATCCACAAACTTGTCGATGTTGGGGAACAATACCAACCCATAGATGAGAAGTACAAATATGGCTTCAAAGGAATCCTCATTCATGGCCTTCCCATATACAGTAGCTTGAGTAATGAGGAACTCAGAAGGGAGACCTTGAATTCCACCTTTGGTAGTCATATGAGCACCAACCAGATATTCATCTATGTGCAACATGTATGCTATCTCTTGAGGAGTAGGAATACTCTCCAAGCCACTGAACGGCAACTGGTCTAGGATAGGTATACCCACAAGGTAGGCATACTCCTCAAGTGTAGGCAAAAGCTGAAAATCCGGAAACGTGAAGCAACGATACAAGGGATCATAAAACTGCACCAATACACTCATCAACCCTTCATCCACCTGAGTAGTCAGAAGAGGAAGAAGCTTCCCAAAATGAGCCTTGAAACCCAAAGGATCTAATACATAGGATGTCAGATTCCTTAACTCTTTCAAATCTGGTTGTCTGAAACTATACTTCTTTGTATTCCTTCTTTGTCTTTCCATTTCTGAAATTTTTTCAAATAAACCCCTTAAGTTCCTTGAAAAATTCCTTTATTATTGATGATATGGATGCAAATGGGTGCATGGATGCATAAATGCAACAATCACACTCAAGGATCAAGCAAAGCACACCAAACAAAGGTCATGGGATGGATCATATCATCCTTAATATCAATCATCCATTTTGGTGGATTATGGTTTACACCTTATCAACACCCAAGTTCCATTGATATTAAGGATACATGAATGGATCAACCATGAATCAAGGGTTTGTTGCGAGTCACGAGCATGGAGTTTCGGTTAAGAACCACCCAAAGGGAGTGTACTAGGATTTAAACCTGCCAAACATGTTCTACAAGAGGTTCCCATTGTTAGACTATGGCACGAATCTAGAAGGGGGGGGGGGGGTTGAATAGATCCCAATTAAAATTTGAGTCGGCGCTACCAATTAAAAATTGGTTTAGAAAATTTGTTATAAGTGCGGAAGCGGCCGAGGAAAATATAGTCTAAAACGAACTGTTATTGGAAAACCGGATATGCGTCAAGCCTATGGATTAGAGATAATGTAGAATACAAATCACTACACTCGTCACACTATCAATGATTTGTTTCACTTGCTAGGATTCCTAGTTCCAATGATTCAAAGAGCAAACCAAACTAGATACACAACTAAGATAATTTTGGTTTAGGCAAATTATCAAACACTTGGTGTGCGAAAACACTCCAAGTGATATTTATGTTGAGTAAGTGATTCCAATTAGTCTAGTACAATTTCTTATTGTACTTTGGATTCAAAAACAGATTTTTAACTTCTTACTCAATTAATATCAAGGTTTGATAAAGTGCTTATACAAAAATCACTTATTTTTAAGCCAAAACAAATATGCTGAAAAATAGAGAAGACAAAGATTTGATGACGCAGTTCCCCCGTCGTCCTCGCTTCGGGGTACGTCTGCCCTCAATTCTAAAACTAGAATTGAGATTGCTTTAATAGATATAACTTGTTGAGTTTAACCGTTTATACAAGGATTGCAAAGCAAATATACAACAGAACTCTCAAGACGTTGAATGTTGCTTCCACTCCTTGTTCCTTGATTCAAGGTGAATCAAGTCCTTCGATTGTTGTTGATAGACCTCTGATTCCAGCCCCTTTGTTGAATAACCCTCAGTTCTTCAAACCCTCGGCCCGACTGATCTCAACTACAACAAATCGAACCCGAAATCTTCCCTTCAATATCACTAAATCCGCTACTAGATTGATGAAGACTTCCTCTTCTCAATCACCTTCGCTCAGCTGAAAATTGATGAAGAATTCGTCCAAAAACCCCCAAAATCAAACCAGTCTTGGAGGACAAAACCCTAAAGGTTTTATTCAAGAAAAAACTTGTCGCAAGCTTCAACCCGAACCGGATTCCCCAATCTTGGCTTCTAACGTTATCACCTTTAACCAATCACAAAGCACTTCAAAAATGGTTGTGTGTAGTTGATGTGTTGTGAGATGTTGAAGATGAAGATGAAGAATCTTGGACACCTATTTCACTTTTTCTTGTTCTTTGAACACTTGAATCAAATTGTCAAAATGTTAGTTGATACAAGTAACTAAACTTCTATTTATAGTAACAAACCAACCAACCCATTTAACAGCTTTTCAAACAGAGTGGGAAATACTTAAAAACTGAATTTGCGCACGAACGGTCGACCATAAAAGGTCTATGCGTCGACGCATAGCCTGCAGTTTTGGACAGACAGAAAAACACAACAGTATGCGTCGACCATAGGTCGGCGTGCGCTGACCCGTGGTTCATGCGCTGACCCCTGCGGTTGACTTAAGCCTTTTGTGCGCTGACCCGTGGGAAATGCACTAAGTTATGCGCCGACCCGTGGTTCATGCGCTAACCCCTGCGGTCGACTGAAACCTTATAAATCTGCAAAAATTCATATTTTTGTGGTTTTCATGCATTTTGTCATGACCACATTTTATCCACATATGTTGTATGAAATATAACAGTTTAGATGAGCATATAAAAGGATATGATAGGTGATATGTTGCATTTGTTTTGTAGAGGTGGAATCAACAATGCCGATTCATCCATGGTGGTAATTTGTCATCATCGAAACCTATGACCGTATGTTGTATGACAGTTTGCCCTTACATACTCCCCCTTTTTGATGATGACAACCTGTGTGAAACCAAAGAAAAACAACATGCAATATTTACACACATTATACACACTCCCCCTTTGTTTTGTAATCTAAGGTTGGCTGCAAAACAAACTGTTAATTGTTGTGAATATCTTGGCTTGGCTTTGGTACATGCTCTTCTCCCCCTTTGACAACATCAAAAAGAGAAAGAGATCTATTATTCAACATAACATGATATTCAACAGGAGATAACGAATCATATAACAATACCACACCAAATATTATTACTGAACAAATTGAAAAGGAGATAACATTAAACTAGATTAACAAACAAGCATAACAGGTAATAGGTTCAGTCAAACAATAAATGTACAGATGCATATGCAGTTTTATGCCCTAATAGCCTCGTCCTCGACCGAAACAACCATCCGTTATTTGGTCAGCAACACTAGTTAGATACTTGAGGCCCACATCGACGGACCGCTCCTGTCGTTCAAATGTTTCGGTGAATGCTGCATACCGTTCATTCGTGCTGGTAGAGAGGTTATCGAGCCTCTCATTTTGTGCTTGAAGCTGGCTACTTATATGAGCATAGCGCTCATCCTGAGTTTGTATGAATGATTGTTGAGCCAGCTGCATATCTCGCATCATAGCTAAAAGTTCAGAAGAATTGTCTTGCTGTGGAGGAGACGGTGGAGATTCTTCAGCACCATATTGATACGGCTGATAGAATTGGTGTTGTGTTGACCAGCCCATATGTTGCCATTCACCCCAGCCACCACGGTTGGGGGCATCTTCTTCAGTCGAATGGGTATTTTGAACCCAAGCGGTGTTTGTGTAGTCGTGTGTGTTTGCTTGTGGAGGACTATCATGCTGCTCAAATGCTTGTCCCGCTCCTTCTTCTTCGTTTTCCTCTTGGTCTTCTTCTTCACTTTCATCACTTTCATCACTTTCTTCAACAGTCGTAGGAACATACCCCCTGCGAACAAATTTGTATGTTCTCCGCTCATCAAACCAAAAGTATCCCATCATAGACAAAGTTTTTGGGCTGAATTCTTTATCTGAGGAAATGGAGGTATACGGAAAGGACGGATAATCAACGTCGGCTGCAGTAAGAACCTCTTGAATAAAAGATCCATAAGCAAGAGTCGTTCCTCATCCAGAGTCTCGTAAACTGAACATCCTACTAGCAATGTAGTAGGGCCAGTTTATTTTGCGCTGATTTTTCAGGATATATATGAGATGAACCCCAGCCTGTTCAACTCGGGAAAGGCCACCCTTCTTAGGTCGCAGGATGCGTGACACAATCCACTGGAGAATGCGCTCACCTGTTTTCAGCTTACCGGCAGTGATAGTTCATGGGAACACATCATTGTTCACAATGTGGTCTGGGTAGGGTCGTTTCAGCATAGCGTTCAAAGCGCTCTTAAACTCATATCCTTCTATTGTGTGAGAATCAGTTACCTCAGCAAGAGGATTTTCATCAGCAGCCAATGACAGATCAAAATATTTATTCCAAACAACAGACTTAAGAGATACCTTTCTTGTGCCGATCCTGGAGTGAAACTTTTGACCACGAAATTTGTCATGAAGGCAAGTGTAGAACACACGGACCAGGTCTTCGCTATATTTGGCATTGCATTCCAGGAATTTGACAATACCGTGATACTGAAGCAGATTCAGGATTTCTACGAGATGCATGCGTTCTGCTGTGAGTTTGTAGAATGCATGTTGCCTCACAACTCCTCTTTTACCAATGTCTTTGTTGAAGGAGTCGACAAGAGCCGATGGAACTAATGATACAGCGGTGATGGGTAAGGAGGCAGAGGATGATTCCCTTGATCTCTTACCGGTAGGTCTGCGGGATGAGGAAGCCATGGGTAATGATTTTGAAGCTTTTTGTGAAAGTAGAGATTTAAGGTTGGTGTAAGATTTTGAGAGTGATTTGCAAGAAGGAGGTTTGCCCTTTTTATGGATGAGGATTTAGGGTTTTTGGGAAGAGGAGAGGCCAAGAGACAATAGGCACTAGGTAGATGCAACTCACAATGTAGTGGGTTGAATGCACACTTAATGAGAATTTGAAATGTAAATGCATGGGAAGTTTGAACGTTTTCTGCAGAGAAAAACTGAGTTTTCGTGCGATGCGTCGACCATACCCTCTGCATGCATCGACGCATACTGTTTGAATTTTGAAAAAGAGAAAATTTTTGAGGTGTGCGTCGACCATTGCCCTGTTATGGTCGACTTATACAGGCAAATTTTGCAGTTTTTCACTGTTATGCACATATGCTCACATGTTTGATGCATAAATAGAATGCCACACAACATTAAACATCCAAACATATATGGTATAAGAGACAAGTCATATATATATATATACAATATTATCATGTAAGACACCTATTTAGCCATGAAGTTTGGGAGAGAGAGAAGGGTAAAGGAACAATATCACCTCGATGCTGGAATAACTTGATGAACAATATAATTGTGCTTGTAACAATATTAACTTGTTAGAAGTACAAGATTATAGTGTTAAATGAAATAAGATAAAGTAAGCAATTTATAACGCCCGTTCAGAAATGTCGAGAATACCAAGTTCTCGGCGAATATGAAAGAAAGGCTCAGTAGCTAGCAGCTTTGTGAAAATGTCCGCTAGTTGATTTTTAGTATTAACATGTTCAAATACAACATCACCTTTCTCTACATGATCCCGAAGAAAGTGGTGTCGAATTTCGATATGTTTGGTGCGAGAATGCAACACAGGATTTTTGGTAAGATTAATGGCACTTGTATTGTCACAGAAAATGGGAATACTTTCGAGTTTGAGATTAAAATCCAATAATTGTTGCTTAACCCATAGGATTTGAGCACAACAACTACCGGCGGCAACGTATTCTGCTTCGGCGGTTGACAAAGCAACTGAAACTTGTTTCTTGCTATGCCAACTGACCAAGGAATTTGAAAATAAGTGACAAGTGCCACTAGTGCTTTTCCTATCCGATTTGCAACCGGCAAAATCGGAATCGGAGAAACCTACCAATGAGCAATCATTACCTTTGGAATACCATAGTCCATACTTCGGAGTACCGGATAGGTATCGAAGTATTCGTTTGACAGCTTTTAGATGGGATTCCTTGGGACATGATTGATATCTTGCGCACATACACACGCTAAACATAATGTCGGGACGAGAAGCAGTAAGATAGAGAAGTGATCCAATCATACCTCTATACCTTTTTACCTCTACGTCCTTACCGTTTTCATCTTTATTCAAGTTTGTACATGTTGGCATGGGGGTGTCAATGGCCTTGGCTTTTGCCATGTCAAATCTCTTGATAAGGTACAAACAGTACTTTGTTTGACTCACGAATGTTCCTTCTTTGAGTTGTTTAATTTGCAAACCGAGAAAGTACATGAGCTCCCCCATCATACTCATCTCGAATTCACCCTGCATAAGATCCGAAAACTCTCTCACGAGATTCATGTTAGTAGACCCAAATATAATATCGTCAACATAAATTTGTACTAATATCAAGTGCTTTCCTTGATGTTTAATGAAGAGAGTTGCGTCAACCTTTCCTCTTGAGTAACCTTGATCAAGTAAAAATTTACTTAGTCGCTCATACCAAGCTCTAGGAGCTTGTTTGAGACCATATAAAGCCCTTTTTAGTTTGTAAACATGATCGGGATACTCATGAGATTCAAAACCCAGAGGTTGTGCGACATAGACCTCTTCATTTATGTAACTGTTAAGGAACGCACTCTTAACATCCATTTGGAATAGTTTAAAGTCTTTTGCACAAGCGAAGGCAAGGAGAAGGCGTATAGCCTCGAGTCGGGCAACCGGCGCATAAGTTTCCTCATAGTCGATGCCTTCCTCTTGGTTATACCCTTGCGCGACTAAACGCGCCTTGTTACGGGTTATTACCCCGTTTTCGTCCAACTTGTTCCTAAACACCCATCGGGTGCCGATTACTCGATGATCTCGCGGAGGAGGGACAAGGTCCCAAACCTCATTTCTAGTGAACTGATTTAGTTCCTCCTGCATTGACAAAAACTAGTGTTCATCGAGTAGGGCTTCTTTAGGGTTTTTAGGTTCCATTTGTGAAACGAAAGCGAAGTGATAACAGAAATTACTTAGCTTCGATCGAGTTGTAACACCCTTTGAGATATCTCTGAGAATGTTGTCAATTGGATGGTCTTTGGGAGACTTCCAAGCTTGAGGGAGATCATCGTTTGAAGGCGGATGAGCTACCTCGGTTTCCTCATCATGTACATCTTTATCCTCCTCAATTTTGACTTTGTCGGGTTGATCAATCCCCGGCTCGCCACCCTTGAGTATGTCTTCAGTAGATGTACCTGCACCATGAACAACACTACCCTTTCCGACGTTTCTCGGATAGGATTCGTCAAAAGTGACATGTACAGACTCTTCCACAACAAGTAATCGTTTATTATATATTCTATATGCTTTACTCGATTGAGAGTATCCGAGGAAGATACCTTCGTCGGCCTTGGAATCGAATTTTCCCAAGTTTTCTTTTCCATTATTTAATACAAAACATTTGCAACCGAAAACATGTAAGTGAGAAACATTTGGCTTTCGCCCTTTTAAAAGCTCATACGGTGTTTTATTTAGAATGGGGCGAATGAGCACCCTATTCAAAACATAACACGCCGTACTAATGGCGTCAGCCCAAAAATATTTCGGTAAACCACTTTCGTTAATCATTGTTCTTCCCAATTCTTCCAAAATTCAATTTTTACGCTCCACAACCCCATTTTGTTGAGGAGTACGTGGAGCGGAGAAGTTATGATTGATACCATGGTTACCGCAATATTCTTCAAATGAGTGGTTTTCGAACTCACCCCCATGGTCGCTTCTAATTGAAACAATGTTTGTATTTAATTTATTTTGGGAAAGCTTAGCAAATCTTTCAAAGGCGGCGAACGTATCGCTCTTGCTTACTAAAAAGATAGTCCAACAAAATCTAGAAAAATCGTCCACTATTACGAAACCGTAATAATTTCCTCCTAGACTTTTAATCCTAGACGGCCCAAATAAGTCCATATGAAGAAGTTTGAGAGGTCTCGTTGTTGAAACGATATTTTTGGATTTAAATGAGATCCTCGTTTGCTTCCCTTTTTGACAAGCATCACAAAGGTGATCCTTGGTGAACTTTATTTTAGGGAGACCTAGGACTAGATCTTTTGAGACTACTTTGTTTAGTAAGTCAAAGTTAACATGTGCTAAACGCCTATGCCATAACCATGAATCTTCACTCATTGTTACAAGGCATTTGTCACTTGTTAACGATACTTCGTTCAAGTCTAACATATAGACATTATTCACTCGCAGACCATTAAACATACTCTTCTTATCATCATTATGTACAATTTTGCAACAATCTTTTGAAAACGATACATTGTATCCTTTGTCACATAATTGACTGATGCTAAGTAGATTGTGTTTAAGACCTTCGACAAGCAATACATCAGAAATAGTAGTGGAAGAAGGGTTACCTACACTACCTTTACCTAGTATTGCTCCACGGTTGTTGTCACCATAGGTTACATATCCTTTCTTCTTAGCCACGAAGTCAATGAAGAGTGATATGTCTCCTGACATGTGCCTTGAGCATCCACTGTCGAGAACCCATCTTCTCTCGGTGGTCTCGAGGCATTGTACCTATGGAAATGCAATTAACACGAGAAGGTACCCAATGGCTTATTGGGTCCTGAATGGTGAGTAACGAAATGGTTGCATTTGGGCAGCCATTGATAAATGCCTTTAGGAACTAAGAATCTCCTAAACCTGCATTTAGCAATGGAGTGGCCTTTCTTGCAACAATACAAACAAGAGAAATTTACATTTTGATTTCCTTTGCTATCTTCATCTTTTATAACATATTTATATTTTTGATATGGATTAACCATACTTTTTCGAAAGTTTGATTTATCGATCGCAAAGGTAATCTTGGGCTTAAGAGCCTTGTCAAGTTTGGCCTTTAGGTTTCTTACTTCACCTTGCCAAATATAACAAGTATCACACCCAAAGTTGATTATTCTATTTCTAAGGTCCTCACAACCTACTTTTGTGCTTTCTACCATAGAAGCTTTGAGTGCCTCAAGTTTCCTTTCGGATTCTCGAATTTTTTGTTCCAAATGGATAAAAATTTGGTTATTTGAGGCAAGCCTTTTAAAGGCCTCTTTAGCTTCACGGTGTAAAGTATCAAATGCAGCTTGTAATTCATGATGAGACATACTAGAGGATTTTTCATATTTAGCATGTCGTACCTGTTTCTTTTTGTTCTTTTGATGAGCAGAGAGGCATAGGTTTGCAGCTTCATCTTCATCACTAGAACTTTCATCATCGGAGGAGTCGCTATCGCTTTCCCAAGCTATGTATGCTCTCCTTGGCTTTGATGATTTCTTGTGTGATTTTTATGATTCCTTTTCCTTTGTCTTCTTGTTCATCGGACAGTCCGGTTTATAATGACCGGGCTTCCCACAAATGTAGCACGACCCTCTAGTCTTTTACCTTTTGAGTCATCATCTTTAGAGTACCTCGATTGTTTCCGGAAGTTTACCAAGTTCTTCTCGGAATGTTGGATGTCGTTCTTTCTCACGTAACGATTGTAACGTTTAACGAACAACCCCATATCTTCGCTCTTGTCCTTTTCTTCTTCGTCGCTCGAGGAATAATCACTTTGCTCTTTTGCTTGAGACTTCGAGGAGGAAGTCTTAAGAGCTATTGATTTCTTTTCACTCACCTTTGTTTTGTTCTTATTTTCTTTCTTTTCGTGTTGTTCTAGGCTCAAGAGTACTTGTTCGTGCTCTTGTAGTTTGCCAAATAATGTTGTCAAGTCTAATACGGTGAGATCATTTGCTTCTTTGATGGCGGTCACTTTCGGATGCCATTCCCTGTCAAGACATCTCAAGATCTTATTAGTAGCAACATCATTGGAAACTGGCCTACCTAATGAATGTAATCGATTGATGAGATGAGTAAATCTCTTTTGCATGTCAGCAATGGTTTCCCCTTGCTCCATGAAAAAGAGATCAAACTCTTGTGTTAGTGTGTTGATTCTTGCCAACTTAACATCATTCGTCCCCTCATGGGCAATTTGTAGTGAATCCCACATGGCCTTAGCAGTAGGACAATGGGATACACGATAGTATTCATCTACACCTAATGAGGAGATTAGGATATTTTTGGCTTTCCAATCATAATTGTATTTATTTTCATCATCATCGGTCCATTGTGCTTCGGGCTTTGGCACTAATTCATCATTCTCATTGGTCATGGTTATTTCAATTGGACCATTGAGAATAACGTTCCATATTTTTCTATCTATGGAATTTATGTGCACCCGTATACAGTCTTTCCAATAACTATAATTTTCACCATTGGAAACGGGAGCTCTATTATAAGCCCCTTTAGGTTCGTTAGCCATTTTCTATCAAAGTTATATTTTGAAGCACAGAGTGAACCGGAGCTCCTAATATCACTTGTTAGACTATGGCACGGATCTAGAAGGGGGGGGGGGGGGGTTGAATAGAACCCAATTAAAATTTGAGTCGGCGCTACCAATTAAAAATTGGTTTAGAAAATTTGTTTTAAGTGCGGAAGCGGCCAAGGAAAATATAGTCTAAAACGAACTGTTATTGGAAAACCGGATATGCGTCAAGCCTATGGATTAGAGATAATGTAGAATACGAATCACTACACTCGTCACACTATCAATGATTTGTTTCACTTGCTAGGATTCCTAGTTCCAATGATTCAAAGAGTAAACCAAACTAGATACACAACTAAGATAATTTTGGTTTAGGCAAATTATCAAACACTTGGTGTGCGAAAACACTCCAAGTGATATTTATGTTGAGTAAGTGATTCGAATTAGTCTTGTACAATTTCTTATTGTACTTTGGATTCAAAAACAGAGTTTTAACTTCTTACTCAATTAATATCAAGGTTTGATAAAGTGCTTATACAAAAATCACTTATTTTTAAGCCAAAACAAATATGCTGAAAAATAGAGAAGACAAAGATTTGATGAGGCAGTTCCCCTGTCGTCCTCGCTTCGGGGTACGTCTGCCCTCAATTCTAAAACTAGAATTGAGATTTCTTTAATAGATATCACCTGTTGAGTTTAACCGTTTATACAAGGATTGCAAAGCAAATATACAACAGAACTCTCAAGACGTTGAATGTTGCTTCCACTCCTTGTTCCTTGATTCAAGGTGAATCAAGTCCTTCGATTGTTGTTGATAGACCTCCGATTCCAGCCCCTTTGTTGAATAACCCTCAGTTCTTCAAACCCTCGGCCCGGCTGATCTCAACTACAACAAATCGAACCCGAAATCTTCCCTTCAATATCACTGAATCCGCTACTAGATTGATGAAGACTTCCTCTTCTCAATCACCTTCGCTCAGCTGAAAATTGATGAAGAATTCGTCCAAAAACCCCCCAAAATCAAACCAGTCTTGGAGGACAAAACCCTAAAGGTTTTATTCAAGAAAAAACCTGTCGCAAGCTTCAACCCGAACCGGATTCCCCAATCTCGGCTTCGAACGTTATCACCTTTAACCAATCACAAAGCACTTCAAAAATGGTTGTGTGTAGTTGATGTGTTGTGAGATGTTGAAGATGAAGATGAAGAATCTTGGACACCTATTTCACTTTTTCTTGTTCTTTGAACACTTGAATCAAATTGTCAAAATGTTAGTTGATACAAGTAACTAAACTTCTATTTATAGTAACAAACCAACCAACCCATTTAACAGCTTTTCAAACAGAGTGGGAAATACTTAAAAACTGAATTTGCGCACGAACGGTCGACCATAGCAGGTCTATGCGTCGATGCATAGCCTGCAGTTTTGGACAGATAGAAAAACACAACAGTATGCGTCGACCATAGGTCGGCGTGCGCTGACCCGTGGTTCATGCGCTGACCCCTGCGGTCGACTCAAGCCTTTTTTACGTTGACCCGTGGGAAATGCACTAAGTTATGCGCCGACCCGTGGTTCATGCGCTGACTCCTGCGGTCGACTCAAACCCTGCAAATCTGCAAAAATTCATATTTTTGTGGTTTTCATGCATTTTGTCATGACCACATTTTATCCACATATGTTGTATGAAATATAACAGTTTAGATGAGCATAGAAAAGGATATGATAGGTGATATGTTGTATTTGTTTTGTAGAGGTGGAATCGACAATGCCGATTCATCCATGGTGGTAATTTGTCATCATCGAAACCTATGATCGTATGTTGTATGACAGTTTGTCCTTACACCCATAGTCATCATCCCATCTTTCGGATATTATCGGAGAAACGACTACTCGTGTTCCAAAAAATATTCTCAAGAGAGACTCTTATGAGTGTAGTATCGCATAACAATCGTATCAAATCTTACACTTGGACGACTTTCGCACTACATCCTAAGAATAGGCCAAGATGGGCTTGGTAAACTAAGGTCCTTGGCTTCTAAGGTCTATATTGG
The DNA here is from genome assembly GCF_024323335.1 of Lathyrus oleraceus. NCBI lineage: Eukaryota > Viridiplantae > Streptophyta > Magnoliopsida > Fabales > Fabaceae > Lathyrus > Lathyrus oleraceus. The sequence goes on along the minus strand of NC_066582.1, from coordinate 149,324,141 downwards.
AAAGAGTAATGTCTAACCACAACTTACTTGTGTGACATTATTGATCCCAACATGACCTCCACCAAGTGAATGGACTTGCAAGTTAACTTGTTAAGGAATAACTCCACACAAGTCAACAAGACTACGCCATTCTCCTATCCTAGGTGCACTCAAGTCCGGGTATAAAACTCATCTCACAAAGATCACCAAGCATACAAGGAATTAATATCAAGCAAATCAATCATTACATACAATACAGTAATCCCAAATTGCACAAAAATATGTCACAAAACAATACAATACAACAAGCATGAAAAGTTGGCAAAACCCACTAGGCAAATAGATTCCCCAGCAGAGTCGCAACTTTTCTGTAGCGGGGTATTCGTTACCATTAGAGATATTGACAAAATCCAAGGTAAATCGTACAAGTCGAGTCGCCACCGCACTTCTATTTATCCAAAGGAATGGTTAGAAAGCGAACAAAAACCTAATAGTTTTAACAAAAACTAGTAAAAGAGAACATAGATCTGGGTAAGGGGTTGGTTATGTAATGGGAAGGTGTTAGGCACCCAAAACATCCTAGGTACTCCTAGGGAGCCCTTTTCACACTTGTTGCAAGGTTGTTGTTTTGTGAAAATTTTGTTTGTGCAAACATGATTGAAGAGATGAGAAGAGAATGTACAAGTTATTTACATTTTGTGTTTGGATGGATAAACCCATTGCCTACGTACCATCTTATAAAAGATTAGGATCAAAACCTCGTAGTTCGGGGTAAAAATCTCAAAATGAGTTGGTGAATTGATTGGTCCAAAAGCCTTAAGGTCTTTTGTTATCAAAGGGAGAAAACTCAACCAAACCACAAATCCACCATGTGAGGATAGCTGCAACATGCTAGTGAGGGGTAAACCCTATAATAAGCATGGAAGACTCATTGTCCATCACTAAGGATATAGGTGAGCATTACATCTACCACAAGGATAACTCAAACCTAATATCTAAATGTTATGAAAGATTTGATTAAGAAGGTGGCCATTGGAACCACAAAAGAGATTTGAATGGGTTATATTTACCAATTAGAAGTACATACAAAAATGGTCAAAGTTGTCTTAAGATTCAATTCAAAATAAGTTTTATGAAAAGAAAGCTTGAAAATCAAAAGCATAAGGCTTAGGTTTCTAATGTTTGAAAACAAAAGTGAATGTTTGCACAAAAAGTTTTGGCTTGGGTTAGAGTGGAGAGAAGAAGAAGAAGGGCTAAAGTCCTAAGTAAAGCAAAAGGTGAGGGATAAAGAAACAAAACCACAATGGAGTTCCTCTCTTGAGATCATATTGATGATCCAAGTAGCTCCCATCCTTTGGAATAGGCAATCACAAAAAGCATAAGCAATCAAACAAGTCTCCTAAGAGATCCTCAATGTGTCTTGTATCTTTCACTTTGGATGAACATGGCAATGGTTTCTCCAATTAAGCTCAAATAGAATTCCCTAGCACAAAAGCAAACACATCAAAAGTTCCATGAAGTAAAACAAGAATGGACAAGAGTGAGTTTAGAGATTTGGTCCCTCTTCCATCTTCATCATTAAGGTCCATTTACTCCAATTTTGCACAAGGAAAGTCCTAGAATCTAAGTCCATTTCTCCATTCTTTGCATAGGGAAGGTCCTAGAGACTAAGTCCATTTATTTACATTTTGGTTCACAACAAACAAAACAAAAACACAAGCACAATAGTATATACACAATTATGTGCTCAAGTGAGCAAAAGGCAAATGGCATTAACATAAACATGTGCTCAAGTGAGCAAAGAGAAAAGCAAATGGATAATATGTGCAAGAATAGTAAATTGCATAAAAGTAAAGAGCAAATAGTAAATGTTAATTGTCAATAGTTAGTGTTAGTAGTTAGTGTGCCATAAGGCAAATTTAGTGCTATGTTAAGCAATCGTAATTGGACTTATGTAGAAGTCACAACTATCTGAGGTCGGTCAATAATAATGTAGGCAACAACACAAGTTAGAAGTCTTGATTAGTGAACCAAGTTCCAACAACTTGCCATGCCAAAAAGAGAAAAGAGAAATGATCTTGTATTGTTTAAGCCTTTTGCATGATTTAGGAAACAACCTATCCTTAATGCAAAGCCATTCACTTGATCAATTGATCAAGATGAATTAGATTTGAATCAAGGAAGATTAAGTCTCCCTAATCAATGCTAACTTATCAACCTTCAACTCATTGATCAAAAAGAAAATAAGAAGAAGAAGAAGGAGATGGAGAATGGATAATGAGAAATGGAAAGATCAAAATGCATAAAGTGAAATAAGATGTACTAATCCATATGTATTGACCAAATGACATTGAAAGTCAAAGTTAAACAATGATAAATCAGAAATGAGATGAAGATTGGAGATCAAACAATAAGCAAAATATTTTTTTGGCATTTTTAATATTAAAATAAACTTGAATTAAAAATAATGGAAATGTCAAACTTCAAAATCACTTCAAATCAACCTTGAAAGGTCCAAGTAATTTATCCTAAGTTCAACAAGGTCAAACCAAGTTTGACAAAAAATTTCAGCATTTTTAAAAGTCAGAAACTATTTTTTATCAATTAAAAATGAATAAAAATAACCTAATTGAACTAAAATCTCAAATAAATCTCAAATCAATTTAAAAATTGATGAGAATATTTTTCATAGATTCGTCATCATTCAAATAGGTTAGGAAAATATTTTTGTATTTTTTGAATATCAAAAACTATTTAAAATGAATTAAAAACCACCAGAAAAGAGAAAATTCACAAAAAATATCAAATGACAAAATAAAAATTATTAAAAATCAGAAATGGAAACTAGAATTTATTTGGAGACTAATGCAATTGGTCCCATAATTTTTGGATTAAAAATGAGAGAGATATTGATTTTTGTAAATAATTGGAATTAAAAGAAATAAAGAAAATAGAAATCAGAAATTTGAAATGGCAAAAAACGAGAGCCCTTGGATCTGAGCTCATTAATTGAGCTGGCAGATCCAAGCATCCAGAGGCGCGCGTCCAACGTGTTCCACAGTCAATGCATCCACACGTGGTATTTAAATAAGTCATAAGTTTGGACAGCCAGGATTAGATCTGGAAATAGAAACGGACGGCCATGATTGGATCTGGAGTTGGGACGGTGGCCAGCGCCACCGTCTTCTCCGGCTAGCTCCGGTGAGAGCTCAAATTTTCAGAAGAGCAAATGTGTGCCAAAACACGCGATCCAGGCATCAATCGAAAGAGGAAGTGATGTACATCACTCCTATACCATTCACTTACACTCTAGATTTCTATAAATGGAGAAATCTGAGATGGAAGTATGATGGTGTTCATCATGAACTTCATGTTTTTACAAAATTGAAAGCACAAATCAAATGCCTCTATTGAGAGGACTTCAGCCAGACCAAGGAACTCAAGAAATAAGCAAGGATCAAAGAGTTTTGAAGAGAAAAAGTTCTGATATCCACCTTTGAAATGCAGGTATGGAGAGCACGATCTTTCACAACCAAAGCTTGCAATGAGATCTAGTGATGAAGAGGAAGCAAGGCTGAGGAATTATAGGTCTGAAAATCAACCAAGGAAGTTGAAATTCAGATCTGAATTTTTTAGAAGAAAATTGAAATTCCTTTAGTAATGGCTATGGAGAGATTTTTGCAGCATAACAGGTTGAATCAAGGATGCATTTTGAATGGAATAGGGTCTCTATTTATAGAGGGAGTGGCAAGGAAATGATGAATTGATCCGTGTGCATGAACATGGACAATCCTTGCATGGGCTTGCATGATCATGCACAAGGCCCAAAAACAATGCCAAATGCAAGCTGAACTCAAATTCCAAAGGTTTGGACGTGTAATTAGAGCTGTATTGGTTTGTGCATCAAGATTTCAACATGAATTCCACAATTGAACCTAAACATTCACCTTTTCGAAAATGCCAATTAGAAAATCCAAACATAAGCATGTGGGTAATGGTTGGAAAGGTCTTTGTATAAGGAACAAATGTTATGTTGGACAAAAACTCATTTGAAGTGTGGAAATTAGTGAATTTTGAGTTTAAAGTGTGGTGTGCAAAAAATGTCAATGCAAGGTTTCCAAATTTGGCCCATGTTCAAGCCCTTCTGTTTTGATGATTCAAGCCTCAAATGAAAATATCTCCAACATCAAAGTTGTAGATTGTGTCAAGACAATCAAAATGGACTTAAATTTTGCATCATTTGGATTTTTGATGAAAGAGTTATGGGCACTTGAAGTTGGACTTTTTTGCCTTTTAATGCATTTGGCCCAAAAGGACCTATAATGTCTTGCATTATCACATGTATTTCCTTTGAGATTTTGAAATTTTGTTCAACATAACATTTGAATTAGACATCTTAAGCTTTCCAATTCATTTGATCCCACCTCAAAATCATAAAAAATGAATGCGTTATGTCCTTGGGAAGTTGACCTAAAATTAGGGTTTCAGTCAAAATGACCTATAATGTATTGGAATGGGAGATGGCCTTCCAAGCTTCAAATAAATTTTTGATGAACATGAAATTTGTTCATATTGTCCTTAAGAACATTTTTTCTTTTGGAACCATCTTCATTTGACCAACACATAAAAAGTTAGGTCTCAGTGCATTTCAAAATAGTCAGATGAGTTGACTGATCAATTTCTCAAGTCCATGCCTCATATCTTGATGAATTGATGATTGAGGACACTCAAATGAAATGATGAATTAAAGAACTTCCCTTGATTGTATTTGATCATGGGCTGAGGTTGCTTCAAGAGCAATGCATTGTGGTGCGCAGATGAATTAGGGTTTCTTTGGGGAACCAACCTCAAACCCTTTGACTTGCTTTGATCAAAATGATGAATTGAGATGCTAGGGAGGCATATTTAATGGATGAGAGCTTTGGGAACCATTACCATGCTTGATATCATCTCCTTTTGACCTTACCATTGCACAGATGATCTCCTAGAAGCTCTTGACCTTGTGATTGCTCAAGCTACAAACAAAAGATGTTAGTGACATATTTTTGTGCTTTTGGTTAGTGAACAAAATAAGAAAAGCAATGATATACAATTTAAGCATGCTTGGTGATCTCAAACCACTCTCAAGAAGTCCCACCCCAAGGGTAAAGGGAATCAAGATGCTAGTGATCCTTGAGGCAATGCAAATGCAATGTTATGATGCCATGAGGGATCTTAGGGACAAAATTAGGGTCTTACACACATGCCTGTAAAATTGCAAGAATGTGTGGTTACATCAGATGATATGGTCAATGAAGAATGTGAGCTGGTACATTATGCTTTCTACGGAGATGTCGAACCTGTCAATGCAGCTGAGGCATTGAAAGATTCGAAGTGGATGAAAGCAATGAACGAAGAACTAAAGTCAATTGAAGTTAACAACACTTAGTCACTTGTCGAATTGCCCCAAGACAAGAAGGCAATCAATGTGAAGTGGGTATACAAGGTGAAGTTGAATCCCAGAGGAGAAGTGACTCGACACAAGGCGAGACTTGTGGAAAAAGGATTTCTTCAAAAAGAAGGAATCAACTTCGATAAAGTTTTTGCACCTGTTGCTAGGATCGAAACAATCAGGTTGGTTGTTGGTCTAGCAAACATGAACAACTGGCAAATGTGTCAGATGGATGTTAAATGTGCATTCCTTAATATCCCCTTAGAAGAAGAAGTTTATGTTGCACAACCAGTTGGGTTTGTGAAACATGGCGAAGAGAGAAAAGTGTATAGGCTGCATAAAGCCATGTACAGACTTAAACAAGCTCCAAGAGCTTGGAACAAGAAGATAGATGGTTTTCTAAGGGAGAAGGAATTTATGAAGTTCAAATTTGAACATGGAGCATATGTAAGAAGAAGCAAGAGTGAATTGCTTATATTATGCCTCTATGTCGATGACCTGTTGATAATAGGTAGTTGCAAGAAGGAGATCGAAGACTTCAAAGGTGTTCTCAACAAGGAACTTGAAATGTCAGATCTAGGTGACATTTCATATTTTCTTGGCATCGAATTCTACAAAAGTGGTAGAGGTTTGATGATGCATCAAAGAAGGTATGCAGGCGATATTCTCAAAAGATTTGAGATGCAAGATTATAACCCAACTTCGACTCCAACCGAGCCCAGATTACAACTGTCGAAAGATTCAGATGAAGATGATGTCAACCCAACCCAATATAGAAGACTTATTGGGTCACTTCAATACATTTGTCATACAAGGCCTGACTTAGCATACATTGTAGGTATGATGGGTAGGTTCATGCAGAAGCCAAAGGTATCACATCTAACAGCGGCGAAGAGGATACTAAGGTATCTAAAAGGAACTCTCGACTATGGCATTTTGTTCCCTGCAGCTGATGAAGGAAAAGAATGCAAATTAATGGGATACACTGACTCAAGTTGGTGTAGTGATGCTGAAGATCGAAAATTCACAGCGGGCTATGTGTTTATGCTAGGTGGTACACCAGTTGCTTGGAGTTCGAGAAAGGAGCCAGTAGTGGCATTATCATTGTGCGAAGCAGAATACATAGATACTTCTCTTTGTGCATGTCAAGCAACGTGGATGGTGAATCTGGTCAAAGAAATAACAGCAAAGAGACATGAAGCAATTGCCATGAAGATCGACAGCATGTCAGCTATCAATCTGGCGAAGAATCCGATAGCACATGGTCGAATTAAGCACATCGAAATAAGGTTCCATTATTTTCGAGAGCAGGTAGCAGATGGGAAGATGAATGTGGAACACTGCAGGATTGAGAATCAGATTGCAGACATTATGACGAAGGGAGTGCAGGTCGAAATGTTCAGAAGACTAAGAGCTATGACGAAGGTAGATAGCTTAGACACAATGAATTAGGTGGTGTGTTGAATTGTAATTTCTTGTGTCAAAGCAGGTTGCTCGACAGAGCAAGGAAGTGTCAAACCACCTAGTGTATTAAGTAGTGTTAGCTATTTTAGACTTTTATAATTTTGGGCTTTTATAGTTTTGGGCTTTGGCTTGAGATCCAAGTTAATCTAAATCTATAAATAGATGGAGTAACCCTTATTTTTGTAATGAAGTGAATAGATTATTCATAACATTGTATTCACAGTATTTTGCAGTTGCAAAGTGAATAAGACGTTTCCCACAGTTTCTGGGCAGAGAGAAACTCTGTAGAATTATATTACTCTTCTCCTTCATCGTTCTTTACACTCTTTCTTTCTCCATTGTTCTTCTCTTTTCATTACTATTGCATGAGTGATAACAATCTTGTTCATCAAGATTGATTGAAATTCTCTATAGGTTTTTGGGGATTTCCAACATGCATAATTGAGATAATATAAAAATAATAATTTATTTTATTTTTATTTTTAATTAATATTTTTAATTCATGTTGGTATGTTATTGTTGTTGATGTATTAGGTTCTTAAATTTAAATTGATTTATTGAAGTGTCCATGGTCAATATTTATTTATTTGATTTACCACATTTTCAAATTCTAAATCTCAAATATTTTAAAAAACAATTATGTATCTTTCAAAAATAATATTTTAAAATTTTGAAAAACTTGATGAAAAGAGAATTTGGAGAAAAAGAATTTCAATAACACTTGCTCCAATCGTAAAACATATTTGGTGTTTTTATAAGTATTTAATTGGATGGGATAAGTTTTTTCAATAAAATAATGAACAATATAATCATACAATAAGAGTAAGGACAAAGAGACATAATTAAGAATGGGTAAGCATCAACAAGATGCAGTTGATATAGACAAGATACCGAGCAAATTTATAAGGGTGTCCCCTATCCTATAATATTCAAACCGCAAAGAAAGAAAAATGATAGAATGATTGAGAAAGAGAAATACGATGCTTCCTCCTACCATCCCTTTATACAAAGTCGCACACACACACTCATTATTTTTCACCTTTCTCCTTTCTATATATAACCCTTTTCCACTCAACTTAGACAAACACGATCCTATCCTCTCTTATCTTTCTTCTCATAATTCTTCTAATAAAAACAACTTCAATTCAATTAATACACATATATACTAATGGCTAACGCTGAAGAAGTTTCAGCTCTTAAAAGCATCAAACTGCATCTTCTTGGTGAATTTTCACCACTTCCATCTCCAATTTCACAACCTTGGAGTTTTGATTTTGATTTTGATTTTCAATTTCAAACCAATTCTCAACCCCAAACAAACTCTTCCACTTTTGATTCTTCAATCTCTTATTTCACAAATCTTATTGAATCAGAGACACGTATTCCGGTCTTTGAAAATGACTCCAAGACTCAACCAATTGAACCGGCTAGTCCTGAAACCCTAATTTCTCATACTCAGAAAATCGTAGAGAAGAAGCCTCAACTGAATCGTAAACCATCGCTGAAAATCGCTCTACCGAATAAAACCGAATGGATCCAATTCGGAAACCCGGATCCGAACCCGGAGGTGGTTGTTCAGAAACCGGAAGTTGTTGAGAAACAGCACTACAGAGGAGTTAGACAAAGACCGTGGGGAAAGTTCGCCGCCGAGATCCGCGATCCGAACAAACGCGGCTCAAGAGTTTGGCTTGGAACTTTCGAAACGGCTATCGAAGCCGCCAAAGCCTACGATCGTGCCGCTTTTAGGCTTCGTGGATCTAAAGCGATTCTCAACTTTCCATTAGAAGTCAACGCCATGGCGGCAGCGGCGGCGGTGGAGAACTCCGGCGAGAACAAAAAACGTTGCCGTGAAGAGGAAGAGGATGATGTAGTGGAAGTGAAACCGGTGGTGAAAAAGGAGAAAACGGAGGAATTTGATGTAAACTGTATTAAAGAGATGCCGTTAACGCCGTCAATTTGGACTGGGTTTTGGGATGTTGATGTAAAGGGAACGTTCAGCGTTCCACCGTTATCGCCGTTATCTTCCTTTTGTTTTTCACCTCTAGTGGCTGTGTGAATTTTCTATTTTGGGTTTAGTTTATGTATTTCACCTCTAGAGATGACAAATGCACATTTTATGGAATTATTATTTAATTTATTCACTTAATTTTCTTTTTGGATATATTTCGAGAGCCTACTTAATCATTTTTATTATCCAAACTTAAATTTTATCATTAACTAAATGATTGTTCAATTGATTAATGTTTTGTAGGAAACACAAGTTTGAATAGTAAATAAAATATTCTTTAAAAGATTTAAAACTTAGTCAAACCGTTTAATGAACCGTTAACATGTGGCAAACAAGGCATATTCCTTGTAGTTAAGATTGTCTTGGAAAATCCTGCGGAAAAATATTGATTTGTTCCCAAAAAAAATGAGAGCGATGATTTTTTTTTATTCGACTTATACAACATGACAGTGTTAATATAGTAAAGATACTGACATGGGTGATTAAAATTAATATTATATTTGAATCTATGAAAACCCTAACAAATTTCTAACTAAAGTAATAGATAATTTGTAACAAATTCAAGGACTAAAAAATTTATCAGGGAAGAACTATAACAATTTCTGCAAAAACATATATCACTGACACATGGTAACAATGTAATGCTTATATGTTTGTCATAGCTGATGAAGGAATAAAAGATTGCATGACTAAGTGAAACAAAAGAGAATAACGCCATTTTCTATCCTCTTGTCATGTATTTTCATGAATGCATAAAATCTCGTTATAGCTATTTTTGAATCGTAACATGCAGATAACGGTTTCGCCGGTGGAGTCCTCGATCTCGGTGGTCTACAAGTGTCTCTGGAATCAACATTCAGTAAAGTTTGGGGTGCTTACGATGGTGGCCAAGATGATCACAGAGCTTCAGTGTACGAACCGAACGGAACCGAACGGAATACCCGAAGGTTCTCTATGTTAGGTAGTTAGACCTCACAGAACAATGCGATTTTTCTGCATGGATAATGATTATAATATTTTCGATGTTACACCAAGCATTAGACTAACTCAAGGTTACGGCATTCGTGTCGGATCCTTCGTTGGCCATTATGGACTAGGTAATAATTACACTCCATCTGAATTCCATTTCAAAAATCACGCCTAATGAGAAATAAATCGAGGCAATACTTCAAGTTTACTCTCCATTTCTATACCTACATACCGATGAAGAATACTTACATTCTTCTGTCAATTGGTTTTTCTCCAATGGAGCATTACTATACAAGAAAGGCGATGAATCAAATCCAATTCCAATGCAAACCTTCCTCAAGATCCTAACATTGATGATGCTTATTGGAGAGACTTATCCGTTGATGACGAAAACAAAGATAGGATCAAACAAGGTAATCTTGAGAGTGCAGAATCTTCTGTACATGTGAATTCAATGTTTGGAAGAACATTCACTGATATTGCAATGTGGATTTTTTACCCTTTCAATGGACCTGGAAGAGCAAAAGTAGAGTTTATAACTAATAAACTAAGGAAAATAGGTGAACATGTTGGTGACAGGTCAAGGAAAAATTAATAGAGTATTATGATTAGTAAAATACATATACAATGCAGTAGATGAACAATCCAAAGTTTCAGAAACATTGGCAGTGCCTGTTGTTACTCTGTTAACTTTATATTTAGTTTTAGGGAACTGCCATGATCTCAGGCAAGTGTATATGGCCAAGGTGGGTAATCAGTACAGATATAAATTGTTTTGGTTCCTGCATGATAAATTTTTTAGTGTTCGTATTTGTTATGATTTTAACTATTGATTAGTTACGATTTTTTTTGACTTCACAAACAATATTGATTTTAGTCATGTGATATCATAGGTCAGCATGCTACGTTGATACTTTCATGTGTATGTTAGTCATTAAAAATTTTCACATGGCATGTCACGTCAGCTCCTACTAACTGCTGTTAGCGGAGGGACCAATAATATGGTTGAAAAATATTATGAGGATCATTTTTTTAAAGAAAATTTTAAAAAAATTAAAAGTGAAATTGATCATATTTAGAAGGATTAAAACTTATTTAACTGTTAATAATTAATTTCTATGTTAATACCTTTTATTGAACTAGATTTTTGTAAGAGTATTATATCTGTAATTTTAATCGGAGTGGATAAACAAAGCTTTAATAAGACTTTAATATTCTGGATATGTGAATAAGGGATGATATTATATATATATATATATATATATATATATATATATATATATATATATATATATATATATATATATTCTTCTACCTCTCAACCTTTATATTTTATTGATCGTTATGTATGTTATCTTTTGTCATTTACATGCATAAATTCATTAGTGTTATTCATTGTCTTGTTCTTTTATGGTTGTGACTTGTGATTCTTATTTGAGTTAGTTACATGGCTCGAAGCTAAGGCAACTTCCTTATTCTAAGCAGAGTTGATTATGGAATCTTGTTTTGTTGGTCATAGAAAGTGTTTTTGATGATGACGATTATTAAAGATGAACATGCATTTGATAATGACAGCAATTAAAGTCAAATAAAAAGCAGTTAAGCAGTTAAAGATGCAAACCAAAATATTAGGATTTGTTGAACTTGACTCTTTGATAATGGAAAGCAAATAGAATATAACTCAAGCTTCATCTCAAAGTAAACTCAAGCATCTGTCTATAAGGATGAAGCATCTGAAAAGACTGGAAGTATAACCTTGTATCGACACATCTGAGTGAATACATTGTAAAAGCATAAGGACTTTCTCGTACAAGTGCATGGCTAAATCACACAAACATAAAACAAGTTTTCAAACTTATTTTCTCAAGAAAATATTTCTAAAAATACCTTGAAGTCATGCCAGACAAGCTAGGAATTGTCATAAAAGATATGTGTAATAGTCAAAGAGTGCAAGTGTGTGTGTTTCTCCTGCAAGCACATGGGAACTCAGAGGTTTTACTAGGTATATTACACTGTATGGTGATTAGAGTTTTCCCGCGACGGTGAGAAGCTTTTACGGTGGTGGTTTTTGATTGTTTTAGAATACCTGCTCACGTGAGGTGAGAGACTATGTAGATGGATGATGTGCTTGTTGTAAGTGTATGAGGGGTGTTATTGGTATGAGTTAGATTTGTCGTCCTCTTCTCCACTTGAGGAGAGATATTTATAGAGACCTTTTAGGCCTAGGGTTCGGATAACCCTGACTGGTGACAACTGCTCCCTCATAATCAAGGAAAATTATTGATTACCTATCCTTTCGGGAGTAATGTAGACTACCTCTCCTTTTGCTAACAACTTTACACATGTCATAGTGCCCAGGGCAAGTCATTCAGTCATAGCCTAGGAGGTACCGCTCTTGGGCTGGGGAATCCTTGTATAGGATGCTCACAAATATAACACTAGATAGTCCCTCAAGCACAAGGGCTTTACTAAGGGCGAAGCGTTGTTAACACCCTTTTTTGTTCAAGACGTGCCTCTCACCTTACATGGGTGGATGGCGTCCATTTACTGAAAGGGGTGATTCCTTCTATTTGAGGCGAGTCCTTCAGCCGAATGTGATTATTAATAAGGGTGAGTTCCTTGGCTTGGGGCGAGTCCCTCAGCTGAAGGCGATTATTATTAGAGGGTGGGTCTCTCACCTTGATGTGAGTCTCTCAACTGAAGGACCCTCTTATTAGAGGGTGAATCCCTCAGTTGAAGGTGACTATTATTAAAGGGCGAGTCCTTCAGCTGAAGGCGACTATTATTAATGAAAATATTTTCCTCAGGGGATGTATGTCGAACACGATGTCCTAGACAAATGGTTCGACAAGTTAAACCAGAAACACCACAATAGTAAATACTAGATGATGGAGTAGAAAAACAGTCAATAAAATGATATTTATTTACCCAGTTCGATGAAACCACACCTACGTCTGGGGGGTTGAGTCTACAACCTAAGAAAGGAAATTCATTATTAGTAGTTTAGTACAATTAGTCTTACAAGCAACAACGAATCATATGTTGTTCAATGCCTCTTCCTAACACTACCCGATGACTTTCTCTTTAGGGTTCTCCATAAACATAAGAACCTACTCACTTTCTTCTCAATCCCACAACCCTTGATTGAAGATTATAAATCAATAATCAATGTTGAATACTACAACTCAATTGGACAAACTATTTATGCCAAGTTAGTGAGATATAAAGGTGTACATAACAATTTTAGATTACAACTCAATTAGGCAAACTTACAACTATGTTAAGTTACTGAAATATAGTGTGATGTACATAAAACAACTAGGACTTTTGTAAACCCTAACACTCTAAAATCTTCAATGTGAATGTTTGCTTTCCAATGTGAGTTTGAGATCCTTATATAGCATAATAACTCCACGCTTTTCTCCTTCGATAATAGCTTTAATTTCGTCCAGAATTAATGCAGAATCTATTGGATATAATTTGTTCCATAAATTTCTCCAACAAAATATGATTTGTTTCAATTTAAATTCAAATTTAATTCTTTATTTAAATCTGAATTAATTTTCGTCCAACTATTAAATAAATCACTTAATCTTATTGTTAAACCAATGGTAATAAAATTTGATTCAATCTTTCAAGGAAACGAGAAACACAAGAAAAAGGAGGGGTGAGTTGGGTTTCTAAAAACAATTTTTTTTATACCCAACCCAACAAACAGAAAACAAATAACAAAAATAATGAAACAACTATTTTTATCCTGATTCGCTGTTAACTAAGTTATCTTCAGTCCACCCGCCAAGGTGATTTCGTCTTATCAACAAGGATTTAATCCACTATAATCAAACTTGGTTATAACACAAGGACCAATTGACAATTACTTCTTGAGTATGAACAAAGTATATCACATAAAAGATATTCAATGAAAAGTATGAACAAAAGTTAATTCATTACTACAAATAACATTTTTTATGACGAAGCATTCACCTCGATCATGCCAAAAACTGAGCGTATAGGTCCTGGGGGCGACATGTTTGATTATTTTTATATAAAAATTAACATTTTTCCTCGATTTTATAAAACCGAGGTAATATATCTATAAGTGAGCGCCATATTTTTCCAAAAAAATAACAAACCTATTACCTCGGTGTTTTAGAAAACCGAGGGAACATAACTATTAGAGAACACACTTTGAATCCCTGTAACTGCATTTAAGGTTTTTTTCAATGATTTCTCACTTAGCGTCTTTCAATCTTCCCTTTTTTTCTTTGTTAATTTTTTTTCTTTTTTTTCTTATTAATTAGTAATTCTCAATTTTTTTTGTTATCAGTAAAAACGAATAGGCAGTAATATGAAAGGAAATATATCATTAATTAAAAATAGGAAAATAAATAATTATTTCACATATTCAAATTTCTGACTCCACTCAATTTTAATAGTATTACTATTAACTATCGCTAACTGAGAGAAAGTCATTTTCTCCCTGGAGATGATTAAGGGTGTGCAAAATAACTAATAACCATGAATCAACTTCCTATCCAAATTAATCTAAACTTTAAAACCCAATCCAAAATTATATTTTGAAATTGGTGGCCCATTTATCAAATTAAAAAAAATGGTAACCATTGTTACAAACCGGATCAAGTATTCGGTTATCATTTTTCAGTAATCATTTCAAATCAACCCAAAACACATATTTCAGAATCCCTAATTCTCAAAAATCCAAACTTTTTTCATCTTTTTTTCTCTTCATCGTTCTTCAAATTTCAAACTCTAATCCTCTTTTGTATCGTAATTCTCCAAATCACAATCATGGGGTTATGGAAATAGTTGTAAAACCGACAAAATTGTTCTTCAAATCCGACGAGCTCGTCCTTCAACAACGCCTCTAAGATCTCTCTTCTCACACTAACAACTGTTTCAGGTTCAAGTGAAATTCTACTTTGAAGCTTTAATTTCACTTTCATCTTTGACTAAATAGAAACAAATTAACTGTAAAATTGATGAAATATGTGTTTCAGGTTCAAGAGAAAACTCTGCTAACATTTTTACTCTACATCTTCCATTGATATTCAGGTAAACATATTATAAACTTCAAATTTTCCGTTTCTTGCGCTCCAATTTCCAGAGCCTCAATTTCTAGCTACATCGAATTTGCCGTTGTGATGTTTGGATGTTTTTGTCATCATGTTTTTGTTTTTTGAGAATATCTTATTTAAGCATATTGCTCTTATGTGCTTTATGCTTCTTGTTAATTAGTTTTCACTCTAATTGCCTCTTTTTTATGTGCTTTGTGCCTAGTGTTTAATATGAAGAAAATGTTAATGTTTGGATTATTCCGCAGTTGAATTGCATGTGTTCAATACTAACAATTGCATCCTTGCTTGGAAGTGTAGTAGTAATATTTGTCATGTTGAAAAATTGGAATAAGAATTCAACTTTTTTTCTTCTGTTTTGAAGATTCTGCATAATTCAGCACAACTAAATTTTGCTGACTTATTTTTTCGGATTCAAAATTGTGCTTAAAAGTTAAGTTGAGGACATTTAGCCAAGGATTTCTATTATGCTAACTTTTCACCACGACACATGCTTTCACGCTTGATCAACCATTCCGAGAAAATCTTTGACTATGACAAATAAATAAAGAGTCTGTTCTCCTGCACTGCCTTTTGAACCTCCTCTTTGATAATAATATGTTGTTCTCTTAACAAGCTGCATTATCCTTGTTTCTTCTTCCCTCACCAATTGCAAATCCTTCTCATAATTTTCAAGAAAATGGTTCATCTCTCTCACAAACTTCCCTCCTTTATCATTTCCGCACTGCGAAACAAGTCATCGAATTTCAACTATCTTTGCAAGAAGTGTCGAGATAGAACCGACAAAACTATTGTAATTCGTTGAAGCAATTTTCTTTGCATTGGAAAACTCGGCACTGACCCCTCCTACAATTGGTAATCCTAGTTTTATATATCCTATTAGTTTTTGTTCATTTGAGGTAACAAAATTCTTAGAGTCTCCAATGTTGCTACTGCTACTGCTCCTACTGAAACTACAAATCAAACTATGATTCGGTTAAGAACCGCATGTTTCCCTTTGGAACGAACTACTTCTTCGACCACAAAGTGTGGCAACGTAGTTTTTCCATCAACGCTCTTCACATCAGAGAGTTTCCTTAAAGAAACCAAGTTGAAAGCTTGAGCATTACCTCTATTAGTACCTGCATTCATGCGGTTTCCGGCCTTAAGAACTGCTTTAAGAAGTTTCACAAAAACTCCCTAGTTTCGAAGCTCCTTACACGCCATCTCAAGTGTCTGTAGAATCTCCCCGATTTCTTTGATCTCGGAGTCATAATTCAACCTGAATAAAATCGCATTCAAGCGCTTAAATGCCGAAGGAACAACTTTGAGATGTGGTACAAGAAAGATTCAGCTGCTGCAAGTTTTGTTGTGTCTCCTTCATATTCGAGTATGTGAGATTGTTCTTCTTCTGTTGGAGCGATTCTTGAAAGCTTTTCAATTGTATCTGCATTAAGGCCTTGGCCATCGATGAGTGCATCGACGATTTCTTTTCGCGAGACTGCAAGAGATTTCAAAACTATAGCAGTGTTTTGTGATTTTCTAGGGTCAAGAATGAAAGCATTTGTTGATGCCTCCTTGCTTGGACTTATTGATTCATTTAGCCAAGTATATGGTAGCATTGGAAGAACACATTTAGCCAAGTATTTCA
Source organism: Lathyrus oleraceus (assembly GCF_024323335.1). NCBI lineage: Eukaryota > Viridiplantae > Streptophyta > Magnoliopsida > Fabales > Fabaceae > Lathyrus > Lathyrus oleraceus. The sequence goes on along the minus strand of NC_066582.1, from coordinate 149,307,567 downwards.
ATTATGCTAACTTTTCACCACGACACATGAATTTTTTAGCCGTTGTTTTTGCAGCTACAAAACCTTAAACATTTGCTGAAGTTGTAAAAAATATTTAATGGCTTTAGCCTATGCATGCATTGTTTGGTTTGCTTTAGAACTTAGAGGCCCTTTTATATACTTCTTCCTTGTTCTCTTCTTTCCACAAATTCGTTCGTCATGTTTGTGAGCTCAGTTGTTCCAAACTATATCTTGGGCTATGCTCCAGTCATTGCCTTTATTGCATTATTCTTCTTGTTCTGTGGATAGTTCTTGAGCAACAAGGATATTCCGCTTTATTGGCGTTGGATAAACAAGATTTCGACTATGACGTATCCTTACGAAGGACTCTTGATGAATCAATATCAGACTAATGATACTTTTGGGACAAATGATGGTGTACCTATTACTGGTTTTGATATATTAAATAGTCGTCATATTGGTACTGAAGAGTTCAAGAAGAGGAATAATGTGCTTATAATGTTAGGTTGGGTTGTGTTATATAGGATTTTATTTTACATTATTCATTATGGATTCAATTATGGATTCAATTTATGGAACACTTACAAAGTAGGCTAGCATGCTTGAATCATAATTATTCATTTTTTATTTATTTCCATTGTGTGCTTTTTTGATTGTGTGTTTTTTTATTATAATTTGTTTTCCTATTTTTAACAGAATCAAGATGACTAATGTTGGTACAACTTATGCAACATCCGAGAATACAGTTTCAACCCCTCCACCTACAATCTCTAATGAAATGCCACTTGCTCATACTAAGAAGCGAAGGAATCGTTCAGAGGCTTGGAAGCATTTCATTGTATCGTCGGAAGAAGAACAAAAAGCTTCGTGCAAATACTATGACACGAAAATTAAGTATAATAATGGAACTAGTTCCGTGCATGCTCATTTATCGAGATGCCTTATTTACAAGAGGCAAAGGACATCATCTTCTACGACAAGTGTTGAAGAACATGTTGACTCTCCTTTAATTGTCAAGTTTGACCAAGAAGCCATTAGAAGAGCAATGATTAAGACGTTCATAAACATGGAGATTCCTTTTCGGAAGGTTGAACATGAGTCTTTTCATGAATTTATGAGTCTCGCATCACCAAGATTTCAGATTTATTCACGCACAACACTAGCGTGTGATGTCTTGAAACTATGAGATAGTGAAAGAATGATTTTGAAAATTTTTCTCTCTCTGAATTGTCGAAGAGTTTGTCTCACTACTGATATGTGGACTTCTTCTTGTCAAAAGTTGAGTTATATGTGTGTGACAACCCATTTCATTAACAATAATTGGCACTTACAGAAGAAGATTTTAACTTTTTCTCAAGTCACAAGTCATACAGGGGATGTTATTTGTGTAACAATGGAGATGTGCTTGAATAGTTGGGGGTTAAACCGTGTGCTTAGTTTTACAGTTGATAATGCTTCATCTAATGATGTTGGGGTTGAGCGTCTCAAGAGAAGGCTTTTGTCTAGGAATAGTTTAGTTATGAGTGGAAACCATTTTTATATGCGGTGTTGTGCGCATATATTGAATTTAGTTATGAAAGAAGGTTTGAAAGACATTGATGGCTCTATTGGTAGAATTCGTCATGTTGTGTGGTATGCTAGATCTTCTCCTGCGAGGCTTGCTAAATTCAAGGCATGTATTGATGAGGAAAGCATGGATTATAAAGGTTTAGTTTGGCTAGATGTTGAGACTCGTTGGAACTCAACATACTTGATGTTAGTATCCGCATCAAAACATGAGAGGACCTTTGAAAATCAAGTTTTCAAGATGAAAAGTATGTGAATGAGTTGAAAAAGAAGGGGAAATGTGTCCCAACAGAAGAAGATTGGAATCATATTAACTTAATCATCCCATTCTTGAAGTTATTTTATGATGCTACCTTACACATATCGGGGTCATCTTATTTGACAAGCAATATTTATATGTTTGAGATCCTGGGTATTTGAAAGTGTTGGTGTAAGCCCTAGAGGCTAATACTTTTGGTACTTGTATCGAATTATTTATTAATAATAAAAGGCTTTTTCTTTATTATGTTTGTCTAATAAAGTCCCTAGAATAGATAGTCCGTTTAATGTATCAAGTGTGACTTAATCATGAGATCACATTAAACATAAGGACACTATTCTTAATGTATCCATAGTCGAGCTTTATTGTGAAGTGGGATAATATTAAAGCATTAAGACTATTATGTATATAGACTGATGATCACATCTCATGGATCATGGATAAGGAGTTATCAAGTCTTAAACATAGGTATGAATATTAAGAGTAATATTTATACTGGATTGACCCGCTATGAGAATACTATATAGAATGTTATGCAAAGTGTCATAAGTTATTCCCATGGTGATAATGGTGTATACCACCCTTCGACCTGAAACCACTATGGACCCTAGATGTAGAGTCGAGTGCCTTATTGCTGATCAAACATTGTCCATAACTGGATGACCATAAAGACAATTGATGGGTACTCCACGAAGCATGCTAAGGGACATGAGTTACCTAGATGAAATTTTCCCATCCTGCATAACAGGATAAATGTCTATGGGCCCAATATTGAACTGGACAAGGATGACACGGTCTATGCCTTGTGTTCAATATAGACATAAGGGCAAAAGGGTAATTGTACATATAAGTATTATCATAAAAGGATTTGTCAGATCACATGACATTTTCGTGTCTTGGGTAGCAGTGATGTGTTTCTAGATACCGCTCACTGTTTATTATGTTAAATACGTGATTTAATATAATTGCCAATGCCGTGAAAACCTACAGGGTCACACACAAAAGGACGGATTGATGAGAGATAGAGTAAGTAAGGAATACTTTAATGTACGGTGCACTTAAGTGAATTGTAGAACATCGTAAGGTACGGTGTACTTAAGTAGAATACGAAATATGGTAAGGTACCACGCGCTTAAGTGATTTTGGCATATTATAAGATATGGGCCACATACACTTGAGTGGGATTTTTTAGCTTGCAGCCCACACAAGTGGTTCTATAAATAGAACCCTTGTGTAGAAGCATTGGTGTAGTTGTAATTTTGTTTCTCTCTCTCTCTCTCTCTCTCTCTCTCTCACTCACTCACTCACTCATTCAAAGCCTTCATTCGTAGCAGCTAGCACTGAGATTGAAGGAATCTGTTCGTGTGGACTGAGTAGAGGCGTTGTCATCGTTCAACGTTCATGATCGCTCCATAAATCTGCATCAAAGGTTACAATCGCCACAAGAGGTAACGATTTTATCACTGATCATGTCCATTCGTAAGGATCACTAAAGGAGAAATTTTAAATTTTGCTGCGTTTTGGATCGCTCTTCTCCTTCAGTGGTATTAGAGCCTGGTTACGAAACCATGCATCTGATAGTTGTTTATTTTCTGTATTAATACAATTAAAAGATAGAATGAATCAAATAATAAACGAGTAATTAAATTTGGCATCATGTGTGTACGATTTGGATGATTGATGTTAACTATGCTTCGGAATCCGACATTAGTATGGTGAAGCAGCGATACATCGGTCGTCCATAGGGTGTGCAATTGAGATCGATCAAGTTATATATATGATATAAGTAATCCTGGTGCAAAATACGGTATATATAATATACTGTTTCTGTTTCGTTCATTCAAACACTTAATGGTTGTTTTCCTTTGAGCGATCAATGGTCGTTTACTTCTTGATCCGACATTAATATGGTGAAGCAATGACGTGTTGATCAATCATACTGAATCAACAATCGAGGTGTGTTTGACAGTCTGAAATTGGTGCATTAGAGTTAATGACGACACAAGGGTTGTGTTGTCAAAGAGTTATGTGATTAGGGTTGTGATTGCGCAAGAGTTGTGCTTTAAAGTATCAAGTGTTGATGTGAAAAACGACGTCGATTTCAAATGAATTGTTCATTAAAAATTTCGGTCAGGGGCGTTGCCCCTACAAGCCCGCAAGGGGGCACCGCCCCCTTGACCCCCGTTCGCTGACCGGGCAGCGGACCCCCGACTAACTTTGCGTAGTGTGATCGGTCGCCGAAATTTAATTTGGTTTTAATTAATTAAAAGAATTAAAATTAACAATAGTAATAATGTGTGTATTATTATTGTCTTGTGTTGATCGTTTATGACCTTAGTTTTCCTTTATTTTGTTTTGGGTTTTTAAAATACGACCTGCGTGTCGTGCCTCTCTTTTAATATCTTAATGTAACTTCTTTTCTCATCTCACTCCCTCGTATGTAAAACGAGTTTCTTTTATGGAATGTAATGTTATGAAGAAAGAGAAGAATTCAATATCAAAGGAGGACAACCTTGAAGATCTTGCTTAGAGAAGCTTAGATCGTTATTAGGTTAGCTTAGGTTCTCTCATTGGCTTGGGAGAACAATTGCCCTAGGGGCCATAACTGTTTGATTATGTATGTTGATGCATGTGAATGTATTTTGATGCATGTGAGAGACGATTTATATGATAAATAAGCCGGTGAGATCAGAATAATTGCAAATTCCCTTAAATTAAATATTAAGTTTATGCTTTCCAAGTTTTAGCACTCATCAAGACTAGTATCGGATAATGTAGGTTTCGCCTACGCGGGGTGCATGTTCTATATTAGTAAGGTGCGATGGGATAATTGTAATATCCAATTGCTAAAACAATGGGTCAAACTTAACTAAACAAATTATAATAAGATTGTATATGTTTAGAAGCAAGAGTTGGAAATGATCCATGTGATGGATTGGAGTAAGGAGTTATTCACCCAACTAAAATATTCGAGAGTTGTATTAGATACAATTGGAAGGAGTTCCTACCTAAATAACCTAGTTTTATGTAATCCGCCTACGCGGACTTAAAATAAAGTGAAATGTGGATCTCGACCCACTAGAAAATCTTCCAACGGGATTTTCCGAATCAAATGGTGAGGGTCATTTGTTTTGAGTAAAATAGTGGGATCATATTTAATTAAAGGCCTAATTAAATATGTTATTGATACTTATATTTTCATTATTTTTATGTAGATTACCATGACAACAAACACCTCTAACAATATTTTGCGATCAATCCTTGACAAGGAAAAATTGTCTGGGACAAATTTTTTAGATTGGCACCGAAATCTGAGGATTATCCTCAACCATGATAGAAAGTTGTATGTCTTGGAGAAACCTGTTCCTGAAGAGGAACCTCCTAGTTCTGCACCTAAGGCAGAAAGAGATGCTTATAAGAAGCATGCCGATGATGCCAATGAAACTGCTTGTCTCATGCTAGCTACCATGAACTCAGAGTTGCAAAAGCAACATGAGAACATGGCAGCGTTCGATATGATCGAACACATGAAGATGCTCTATCAAGAGAAAATAAGGCATGAAAGGTTTGAAGCTTCAAAAGCCCTTTTTCAAGGCAAGTTAGCTGAGGGAGCCCCTGTAGGTCCCCATGTACTCAAGATGATTGGGTATGTGGAAAACCTTGAGAGGTTGGGTTTTCCCCTAGGAAAGGAACTTGCGATTGATTTGATCTTGCAATTGTTGCCAGATAGCTTCAGTCAATTTGTCATAAATTTCAATATGAATGATATGGACAAATCTCTTCCTGAACTGCTAGCCATGTTAAGAACTACTGTGCATAATCTGAAGTCAAAAGGGAAGTCCATTCTGATGATCGGAAATGGAAAGAGATAGAACAAAAGACCCGCCAAGCAGGGTGATAAAGGGAAAGGCAAGGAAGTTGCCAAACGCAAACCCATTGTTGCTGCTTTGAAGACTAGTGGAGGTATAGCAAAGGAAGGCACCCGCTTCCATTCCGGTAAGACCGAACACTGGAAGAGAAACTGCCCAAAGTACCTGGAAGATAAGAAGAATCAAGTAGAGACTTCAACTTCAGGTATTTTTGTTATTTAAATTAATTTATCTACTTCTGCATCATGGGTATTAGATACTGGATGCGGTTCTCACATTTGTACCAATGTGAAAGGGCTAAAAAGGAGTAGAGATTTGGAAAAAGGTGAAGTTGACCTATGAGTTGGCAATGGAGCAAAGGTTGTTGCTTTAACCGTAGGAACTTATGTATTGACTTTACCTAGTGGTTTAATAATTCAGTTAGAGAACGGTTATCATGTACCTGCAATTAGCAGGAATATTATTTCTGTTTCTTGAAAGAACAATTGTTGCTCAATTTATTTGAGTGATATATCCTATGCTACTGCACAAATGAACAATGGATTATATGTCCTTGATCTTGAAATGCCTATTTATAACATTAATACTAAAAGGATGAAACTTAATGAGTTAAATCCAACTTACCTTTGGCATTGTCGATTAGGCCACATAAATGAGAAACGCATTTCCAAACTCCATAAAGATGGACTCTTGGACTCTTTTGATTATGAATCATATGAGACATGCAGATCTTGTTTAATTGGAAAGATGACAATGTCTCCATTCATAGGAAAAGGTGAAAGAGCTAATGATCTTTTGGCCCTCATACATACTGATGTATGTGGACAACTGAACATACCAGCCAGAGGAGGTTTTCAGTACTTCATCACATTTACTGATGATTTCAGTAGATGTGGTTATGTGTATTTAATGAAACACAAATCAAAGTCCTTTGAAAAGTTCAAGGAATTCAAGAATGAAGTACAAAACCAACTAGGTAAGAATATTAAAACTCTTCAATCAGATCGAGGTGGTGAGTATTTAAGCCTAGAGTTTGATCACCATCTGAAAGAGTGTGGGATCCTATCCCAACTTACTCCTCCTGGAACACCCCAATGGAATGGTGTATCTGAGAGAAGAAATCGAACCCTGTTAGACATGGTCCGATCCATGATGAGTCACGCCGATCTTCTAAACTCCTTTTGGGGACATGCACTATTGACAGCAACTTACACACTTAACCGCGTTCCATCCAAAAAGGTTGAGAAGACACCATATGAGATATGGAGTGGTAAGAAACCACATATGTCTTACATGAAGATTTGGGGTTGCGAAGTTTATGTGAAAAAATAAATTTCAACTAAGTGTAGCGGGGTATTCGTTACCATTAGAGATATTGACTAAATCTAAGGTAAACCATACAAGTCGAGTCGCCACCGCACTTCTATTTATCCAAAGGAATGGTTAAAAAGCGAACAAAAACCTAAAAGTTTTATCGAATCAAAAACTAGTAAAAATGTCAGAGATCTGGGTAAGGGGGTTGGTTATGCAATGGGAAGGTTTTAAGCACCCAAAACATCCTAGGTACTCCTAGGGAGCCCTTTTCATAAGTGTTGTTCTAGTCTAAAGGGTGTAGGTATATCTAAAGTACTATTTACTAAAAGGAAGGTTAAAAGAAAATGAGTCGCAATGATGTCGCATCCACTGCCTACGTATCTCATCTGAGTATGAGAATCAGAGTCTTCGTAGCTCGGCTACCTATGGGTTAAAGAGAAGTGTGCTCCGTAAGACGTCGCGTCTTATGCCTACGTATCTCATCTGGAATGAGAATCAGAGCAAAACGTAGTTCGGCTAACTAGGGGTTAAGGATTGCCATCTGAACATGGACTTACAAAAGAGGACACCAGCTGTGTCAAATGAGGGTGGGCAGTGTGTTCAACATCCTAGCAGTAGGTGTCGCAGCTTGCTGAATCGAGTCTTAGGCAGTTACCTCTTTGCAATAGAACGGACTGACATGCCACAAGATCGGAGACGCACGAAAGGTCTAAAAGTGGGGAAGCTCTGCTCTAGAGTTGTCATGCAATATGGGCCTATGTGTTAGGATTTACAAAGGGGAACATTTACCTAATGTTAGCATGCAAAGAATAAGAGAATTCTACCTATGTTATCATACAAAGGGTTCTACCTAATGGGTGCTACCTAAACGGAACAAGAGTCGACTGATGGAGCGCAGAGAGGAGTTACGGATAAGGATAGATGGCGATGCCAAAGGCAATCGACTTACAAGAGGATGGATGAATGTGTGCTGGTTCTATTAAGTTTTGAAAATGATTACTCGACGTTGGATCGAGCTTTTGATCTTATTTTGAAATGGTTATCAGATGTTCGTTTTAATTCTTGTATTAACAGGTGACTAAAGAAATAAAGAAATAAATATTATACACTTTATGGGAGAGGGGTACATTTGTTATGAATGGGGATTGTTCATGGCAAATAAATAATAAGAATATGTGCCTCATACATCATACAAATAAGCAACAGTTATCAATCAGATCGGATAAATAAACAATATATAATCAAACCAAAGAATCAAATAATGGAGCATTTAAACAATGCATGAGAGTAAGAACATGTTAAATAATCAAGCAATAGAAATCATGAATGAGAGAAACAAGTATAAAAGATAACAGATGAATCAAACAGATGAAAATATGCACACGAAGGGTCCACTGAATAATTTAATCAGGACATGAGGTAAGGACCAAATAAAATCAAGTTAAAAGGCCTCTAATGCATGGCATATGAGATGAACAAGGGAGGATCAAAAGATCTCTTCAATTGCCATAAGCAATCCCTAAGTCAAACATCGATCATAAAGAAGTCAACTGAAAATTCAAGTCAACTTAAAAAATAACAAATAAATAGTAAATTAACCAAGAAAATTATGAAAAATTAAACTAAATAAGGTGGGTTCAGGATATCATCATCCCCCCAAAAAGATTTTAAAAATAATGAAAATTGGCACGTGAATTAATTAAAACAAAACATAGGTCAAACCAAAAGTCAATTAATAAGACTAGGTTAGAAATAAATCAAGAATAAATAGTAAATTAATCAAGAAAATTATAAAAAATTAAACTAAATAAGGTGGGGTCAGGACATCATCATCCCCCAAAAATATTTTAAAAATAATGAAAATTGGCACGTGAATTAATTAAAACAAAACATAGGTCAAACCAAAAGTCAATTAATAAGACTAGGTTAGAAATAAATCAAGAATAAATAGTAAATTAATCAAGAAAATTATGAAAAATTAAACTAAATAAGGTGGGTTCAGGATATCATCATCCCCACAAAAGATTTTAAAAATAATGAAAATTGGTATGCGAATTAATTAAAATAAAATAGAAGTCAAATTAAAAGTCAACCAACCAAAGTAGGTCAAAAATAAATCCAAAATAAATTGAAAATGTGAAATAAAATTCCAAGAAAAGGTCAAGTCAACAATGAGACAGTGGTAAACCTTCATCTCAAAAATCAAATGCTAAAAATAATATTAAGTTATAAAAATAAAATCAATAAAAAAAGTGTGTTAAAATGGACCATTTAGAATAAATAGTTAAAATAAAATATTAATATTAAAAAAATACGAAAATAAAAATTATATAAAATTAAATAAAACGCTAAAAAAAGTGAAAAATATTTTTGGGTAATTTTATGGACGAAGAAAATATTTTAAATAAGAAAAAGAAATATGAAAATGGAAGGATTAATGGTGATGAACATGGTAAGCAAGCGTAGATATATCAAAACATGGTCATGGAAGAGATGATTACCTAATGGAAAATATAAGTGGAATGGAATATGATATGTGATGAAGCTTTTCCTCATTGCCACGAAATTCCAATGCTCCTTTAGGGTTAGGGTTTCAGCTTCTTAAATAGGGTGGATTAGGTGTTCTCATGGGCTTTTTAATAAGTGATTTATCCATAAGAATAAAAGTGTGAAGTGAGGTGTAAAATGTTGTTATTTTGGGCCAAACTTAAGTGAATAGATGTCAAATGCATGGCCAAAAGAGGTAAAAAACTTGATTGGTTTGTGTAGCATGCTTAGAAAATCTGAGTGGGCCAGCCAAACCCAAAATCTGCCTAGAAAATCAAGTCATGATGCCCACTTTAAATGAATGTATCTCTCAAACCATGGATCCAAATGAGATGATTCCAAAAGGATGTGAAAGAGGACATGGCAAGGTACAATTGTTGTGAATAAAGTATTTTCAAATAATTCCTTGAAGTGCAAGAAAACTGGCCACGAAGTCTTGACAAATTTTGAAGATTTTGGACTTAGAAATTTTTCTAAGTGTCCTAAAAAAATGTCTCACTTTGACTAAGTATAACTTTCTCAATTATAATCCAAATGGAGAAAACTTTATATCTCTAGAAATCTTGGAACAAGAGGAACAACTTTCATGTTGGAGAAATTTTCAAATGGAGCTTTTATCTTGATGCAAAATGGGCTTAAATTGAATGCAACGATCATGAAAACTTGCCCTAAATGGAAAGTCAACCATTTCCAAATTAAGTAACTTTTCAAATTCCTGATTAAATGATGAATCCATGATCCAACCTTGATCAAATTTCACATGTAGGATCCCCTAGGCATGGATTTTTAGATTCCACTCTCAAAATATCAGGAGTTGACTTTTCTGGCCCCACAGTTGACTTTTCCCAAACTGTTTGATTCCCGATTCCATTGATCAATTGAAGCACTTCTAGCTCAAATAAAGAGCTGATTTTTTGTATGTAGACCCTTGTGGACATATGGAGGGCCATGGAAAAGGGTTTCACCTAAAGAATCAGAAATAAACTGATTTTATACCAAACCCTAGTTTTAGGGCAAAATGATCAAGAACTGATTGCACTGATTGCCAATGGATCTTTTCAAGATAATTGTGAATCTTCCTAGGCTAAGATGCCTCTCTAATCATGACATGGATGAGCTCCTATACTTCCAACCAAACATTGCCTGTTGCAGGTAGCCATGAAACCCTAATTTCTGATTAAATCCAGATGAACACTCTGATAGCTTTGAATCCTTCACTGATGAACTGAGGACCATAATAAGATACTTGGACCCCCCTGAGACCCTTGAGACTTGTATAATTAGAAAATGAAGTCCAATTCTCAATCTTGCTTTGTGTGGGCTCCTTCTGTTAAGGAGTGATCGATCCAAACCTGATCTCCATGTCACTAATGCAGTATGCAATGAGTATGACCTAATATAATGCTAATGAAGTGTAAAACATAATCACATGCTTCCAGGAAAAATGAAGGGTAAATTTTGGGGTATTACAGCTGCCCTATTCAATCAACTGGAAATCCGAAAGGAAGATAACAACGACTTTAGCACTTTCGAGGTATCAAGTGATTGAATACGATAAAAGCCCGAAAATTTACACTGAAGTGAAAATGAAGTAACAATGCCTGTCAGAATCGGCCAAGAGATGGTCTTGAAAAAGAACCCCTCTGGTACGGTGAGAGTCGGTCTGAACACCGAAACAAGGAACGTTTGCCTGAATACCAAAATAAATGGTAACACATAAATAACCATGGCCTGAATGCCGCTCATCAATCTGAATACTGGAAATGACTTCGATCTGAGCATCGGACGATACTTGATTATCAAACATTTGTTTGAACACCGGGAAGTTGGCCTGAGTGTCACTTCGGTCTGAATACCGGAAAACTGGCCTGAATGCCACAAGTTGCATCGACCTGAATGTCGGAAACTTCTTTGATCTAAACATCGGAAAACTGGCCTGAATGCCACTTCGGTATGAATACCGGAAAACTGGCCTGAATGCCACAAGTTGCATCGACCTGAATGTCGGAAACTTCTTCGATCTGAACATCGGAAAACTGGCCTGAATGCCACTTCGGTCTGAATATCGGAAAACTAGCCTGAATGCCACAAGTTGCATCGACCTGAATGTCGGAAACTTCTTCGATCTGAACATCGGAAAACTGGCCTGAATGCCACTTCGGTCTGAATACCGGAAAACTAGCCTGAATGCCACAAGTTGCATCAACCTGAATGTCGGAAACTTCTTCGATCTGAACATCGGAAAACTGGTCTGAATGCCACTTTGGTCTGAATATCGGAAACTTTCATGCCTGTCAGCATCTGGAGAAATAGGGAAAATGATCATTGAGGTGGCGCGTGGGCCAACGACCCCTGCTGGGAATAATAAAGATAAGTCATGAATAATCTTCAGTCTGAGTACTGGAAACAACCTCTGGCTTATCACTTGGGATACCGAGAATGCCTTATGCTTTACATGCATATGTTTGAATTTTTCAATGGCGTAATGCTCCATGAAAATGGAAATACTACGCAATTTGGGAGGATGCAATGCAATATGATTCTACATGCTGGGATGCGAAATGCTTGATTAGAGAGAACGCCAAACTGAGGCAAGGAATTCTGCTGGGGAAATGATCACCATCTTCTGGACCCTGGCAAGGTTGTTGGAGATGCACAACACAAAGAACTCTGTGGGGAAATGACCCGCCACACGGTGTTCTGGAAAATAACAAAATACCAATGGTCTGACTAGGGAGAGAATGGCACTGAAAACTTGTTGTTGAGGAAAGCGACAGTGGTTCTGGCAACCATAATCTGCGAGAGAGACGACTCAGCATGGGAAGCAAACACCGATACGGTACCGAGATTCTGCTTCAAGGAAATAGACCATGGGTCTAGCGTCGAGATCATCGATCTGGCATCAAACTCTGAGGAGCAGCTGCTTCTGCAGGGAAGATACAGTCTGGCACTGTCAACTCCGCTATGGATATACAGTCTGACACTATCAAATCCGTTGGGGATATACAATCTGACACTGTCGACTCTACTGGTGAATGTATAATCTGAAACAAATGCTTGGGGAAGTACAGCAGTGAGAGCCTACTGGGGATTGAAGAATCCAACGCACGGACCAGCTCTGCAGGGATAAGATACCAAATTCCAACTGTTAAGGAAAAACATCTGCGATCATTTGATGGGGACCTTAAGGAAATGCCCCGAGTGTACCTGTTCTGAATAGACGGTCCAAAGCACTTAAAATTTACAGCAATTTTCAATGTTTATTAAGCACGTACCTGTAAAGCTCTTATGTTTCATGATGCAATGTTTATCAAAAATTCGGACGTCATTTTTGCAAACAAAACAGTAAAATTAAAATGAACACAGAGATGTACTGAATAACATGATTTTATTGATTGAGTGGCCTCTGAATAGGTATTTACATCAGGAAGCAATCCCTGGAAAGAGGTAATTGCACAACAGATAAAAACAGAAATTAATCTAATGGCAATGTGAAATAGATTTCTATCGGGTTCCAATTCTGCTATGATTCGCTCGTCTTCAAGATCCTCCAGATGATCAGCTTTCCAAAAAAGGTGATTGGACTGTTTCCTATCCTTCGGAAGTTTTCGGTTATCGACACGAGATGATATTCAGAACTACTCAGAACGCAGCCATTCGCTTAATCCATAACTTTTGCCTGGATCGCCCTTTCGAGTTTTCAATCCACCGGGATACCCATTTTTGCCTAAGTTGCCCTTTCCGGTTTTCAACTTACCGGGTGTACAATCTTTTCATTTTTTAATCCCTAACTTTTGCCCAAACCTTTTTCATTTTCTTGGTTCGCCGGGATGCCCATTTTTTTGCCTGGATTATTCTTTTTATCGTCCAACGGGTCTATTTTATGCGAAGTATTTTTTAACTGCGTCTGAGTTCACAGGGGAAGTGAAGTTTTCACCATCCATAGTTGCAAGCATTAAGGCTCCACCATCAAAAACCTTGGTGACAATATACGGTCCATCATAGTTAGGAGTCCACTTGCCTCTGTGATCTGTCTGAGGAGAAAGGATCCTTTTCAAAACCAAATCTCCGACTTGGAAGCATCGAGGACGCACTTTCTGATCAAAGGCTCTCTTCATCCGACTCTGATACAACTGCCCATGACAAATGGCTGCCATTCACTTCTCTTCGATAAGACTTAACTCATTGAACCTTGTCTGAATCCATTCAGCTTCGTCTAACTTGACATCCAACATGACTCTTAGAGAAGGAATCTCCACTTCAACAGGTAGGACTGCTTCCATACCATACACAAGGGAATAATGGGTTGCCCCGGTCGATGTACGTATTGAAGTACGGTACCCATGCAAGGCGAAGGGTAGCATCTCATGCCAGTCTCTGTATGTAACGACCATCTTCTGCACAATCTTCTTTATGTTCTTATTTGCTGCCTCAACAGCACCGTTCATCTTAGGACGATAAGGGAAAGAGTTGTGATGTTGAATGTTGAAGTTCTTGCACAACTCTTTCATCATTTTGTTATTGAGATTAGAACCATTATCAGTAATGATTCTTTCGGGAATCCCATAACGACAAATGATTTCTTTCTTGATGAATCAGGCAACCACATGTCTGGTGACCTTCGCAAATGACGTTGCTTCGACCCACTTGGTGAAATAGTCGATGGCAACAAGGATGAAGCGATGCCCATTAGAAGCAGTCGGCTCAATCTTTCCAATCATATCAATGCCCCTCATAGCAAACGGCCATGGCGAAGACATCACATTCAGAGGATTTGGCGGCACATGCACCTTATCAGCATAAATCTGGCATTTATGACACTTCCGAGCATATTTGAAACAATCAAATTCCATGGTCATCCAGTAATAACCCGCTCTCAACAATTTCTTAGCCATTGCATGTCCACCGGCATGAGTACCGAAGGAGCCTTCATGAACTTCCTGCATTAACATGTCTGCTTCGTGTCTATCCACGCATCTGAGCAAAACCATATCGAAGTTCCTCTTATACAGCACATCGTCTTTGTTCAAGAAGAAACTGCCTGCCAATCTTCTCAAAATCTTTCTATCATTGTTGGATGCCCCTGCAGAGTACTCTTGATTCTTCAGAAAGCACTTGATGTCGTGATACCAGGGCTTGTCATCAACTACCACTTCAACAACAAACACATACGCGGCCCTATCAAGGCGCATAACATCAATCCTGAGAACATGGTTCCACCGAATCACCTTGATCATGGAGGATAGAGTAGCAAGAGCATCTGCCATCTGGTTCTCGTCACGAGGTATATGATATAGCTTTACTGTTGTGAATAAAGTCAACAGTCTTCTTGTGTAATCTCTGTAGGGGACCAGATTAGGCTGGAGAGTTTTCCAATCACCATTCACTTGATTGATCACTAGAGCTGAATCTCCGACGATGTCCAGAGTCTTGATTCTCAAATCAATGGCTTGCTCAATACCCAAGATACAAGCTTCATACTCAGCTTCATTATTGGTGCACTTAAAGGTCAGACGAGCGGTGAAAGGCATGTGGGCACCTTTCGGAGTGGTAATGACAGCACCAATTCCACTTCCTTTGGCATTGAAGGCCCCATCAAACATTAAAGTCCACTTTTCATCTGGATCAGGTCCCTCCTCAATAACTGGCTCTTCACAGTCTTTCATCTTGAGGAACATGATGTCTTTATCCGGAAAATCAAACTTCATCGGCTCATAATCATCAATCGGCTGCTGAGCAAGATAGTCTGACAGAATACTCCCTTTAATGGCTTTCTGGGATGTATACTGGATGTCATACTCTGTCAGTACCATTTGCCAACGAGCAACCCTTCCGGTGAGAGCTGGCTTCTCAAATATATACTTGACTGGATCCATTTTGGAGATCAGTAAGGTCGTGTGAGTCAGTATGTATTGTCTCAATCGCTTAGCAGCCCATGCAAGTGCACAACATGTCTTTTCAAGCATCGAGTATCTCGACTCGGAATCTGTGAATTTTTTACTCATGTATTAGATGGCATGCTCTTTCCTACCTGTCTCGTCGTGTTGACCGAGAACACAACCCATGGAATTATCAAGTACTGTCAAATACATAATCAGCGGTCTCCCTGGGACTGGAGGCATAAGGTTTGGAGGATTCTGCAAATACTCTTTTATCTTCTCGAAAGCCCTTTGGCAATCATCATTCCACCTGATGGCCTGATCTTTTCTCAACAATTTGAATATTGGCTCACACGTGGCTCTTAGGTGAGAGATGAACCTTGCAATGTAGTTCAACCTTCCTAAGAAACCACAAACTTGTTTTTCTGTTCTTGGCTCAGGGATTTCTTGCATCGCTTTTACTTTGGCCGGATCCAGCGGTCTCCCTATCTTGATTTCTCTCTTTGCGTACTCGGTTCCGAGATTAATCACTTCAACGGACTCTTGATGCAGTTGAATGACCCTTTCCCCTGTTTTTAATAACCTGGCAAGTTCTTCAGGGAGTTCACAGTCTTCATCACCCTCTTCTTCAGCTTGAAAGATTGGATTTTCAAAGTCGAAGCGAGCCATAGCAGAAATGTTATCAACAGGATCCGGTGACGTGCATCTGCATGAGTGATGGTATGTGCTTATGAGTGTGAACAAAGAGCGAAAACTAAACAAAACATTGCCAAAATATATTTTTTTGTTTTTTGAAAACTGCAAAAATAGAAAGACAGTGAACAAAATATTTGAATGCAAAAAGACGTCCTTTATTTATGATAAAAAATGCAGGTATCCACATAGATGAGCCCTACAATGAGTCATTACGCCCTGGGCGGAACGTAAGACTTGGATATGCATGAATAAACAAAGAAAATTACTCTTTAAGAAGAGTGACTTGGATAATCTCTTCAGAAGACCAGTTGCGGAGAACTTCACCCGGGACCCTTGGACGCACCCAGTTGTCAATGTCGCAGTCACTATCCTCATCTTCTTTGTTGATTGCAGAGATCTTTGTAAATTCTTCAGCATCTTCAGGAAAGAGAGGATCAACATCTGCATTCTCAACAACCCCTTCAACAACCCCTTCAACAGACCTTTGGGTAGATAGGTCTTTAGATTGAAGGATACCATCGTCAAGCAAGGCCTGGATACCCTGCTGCAGCTTCAAACAACCTCCATTTTGTGCAACACAACCCAAACAACCGCTCCCACAACCGGGAAAAACATCTTCCTTTAGCAAGTATTCTTTGATCTCTAACAGCTGAGTCTTCAGCTTCAACACCTCCTTGACTAGTTTGACTTCTCCTTCAACCATGTTAACATTTGCTCTACCATGTTGCGGTATAGGACTATTGACAACATTAGGAGCCGGTGCAAAGTTAATGGCCTTTGAATCAATAAGGTCCTGAACTACGTGCTTAAAAGCTTTGCAGTTCTCAATAGTGTGGCCAGGTGCCCTGGAGTGGAAATTACACCTAGCATTGGCGTCATAACCCACTGGAAGTCTGCCAATAGGAAGAGCCAAAGTGCGTAACTGCACAAGTTGCAACTGCTGAAGGTTGGGAAGCAATTGGGCGTACGACATCGGAAGAGTGTCGAAACGCCTATCCATCATCCTCTGTCTCTGTTGATAAGCAGATCTCTTACCCTGTTGTTGTTGGTATTGATTTTGTTGACGTTGAGGTTGTTGTTGTTGCACTGGTGCTGCACCTGGAATGGTCACAGCTGCAACATAAGGTTGTTGATGGTAATTCTGAAAGTTATTCCTGCGGTTACCCCTGTTCTGATAAGAAGATATGGCATTTGCATCCCCTTCTCTCCTCTTCTGCCCTCCTATGAACGGCTTCTTGGACCCCGAAGATGATCCAACCCCATTTTGGATCTTACATGTCTTCAAGTAGTTCTCCACCCTCTCACCGGTAGAGACCACATCAGCAAAATTCGAGGCGTTGCAACCCACCAGACGCTCCAAATAAGATTCAGGCAGTGTGTTCATAAACATGTTAGCCATCTCTTTTTCCAACATCGGAGGCTGAACACGGGAAGCCAACTCTCTCCAGCGTTGAGCATACTCTTTGAAGCACTCGTTGCTCTTGAGAGACAGATTCTGGAGCTAAGTCTTGTCAGGTCTCATATCCGTATTGTACTGATATTGCTTCACAAAGGCCTCAGCCAAGTCTCTCCAGCAGCGAATATAGGCTTTGTCCAGCCTCATATACCACTCCAAGGATGCCCCAGCTAGGCTGTTCTGGAAGAAGTACATGAGCAGCTTCTCATCATCAGAATACGTGATCATCTTGCGGAAGTAAGCTTGTACATTCGGGCAAGAGTTGCCATTGTACTTATCAAACACGGGGACTTTGAATTTTGGCGGAACTCTCACGCCTGGGACTAGCCCCAAGTCAGCAACATCCACACCAAGAGCATTCTGCCCTTCCACAACTTTCAACCTCTCTTCCAGTCTCCGAAACATAGGGTCCATACCATGGCCCATGCCAAAGTCCTCCTGAAGCAGGAGGAATTGATCCTCCTGATCATCATGGATGGGTTGTTGACCAAGGTTGCCATGTGGGATTGCGATAGGCCCTGGTCCATTGGGTCCATTAGCCTCTCCAGCGGGAGGATCAGCCACAACCTCCGGTTGAGTAGTAGGGGGATTCCCCTGTACCAACAATCTAATCTCCTGCTGTCCCTGAGCCACTCCTTGGACCACTTCCATGAACTGATTCATGTGAATCCTCATCTCAGCGAGCTCTGCTTGTAAACCTTCCATTACTCTCTGTTGATTCCTTTGGGTACCGTATCGGTGAATTCCTGAGTCAGCTATCCTAATAATGGAATACCAAACAAGATGAGAACACTGCGGCGGTACCTGTTATGCAAGACATGCTAATGAATATGCAAATGCAATGACATGTTTATCAATTTCAAAGGGTATTCTACCCCTTGATTCCAATCTCACATTAGATAAACAGTGTAAGAAAACCCCGACTAGAATCAAGAAGAAGATATAAACCCCTAGGAATAGATAAACATGATGCATGCAATGCTTATGATTTAATTTTTATATCAGAGGAACTTTAGAGTCTTATTTGCAAACTTTGGAAATATTAAACGTTTATCACATACGGAAATATCACGTCAATTAATATTTGGAAATGTTTTTACGCCAAAGAAGTACAATCTTGGTAACCAAATACAATACAAGAGAGAAGGAAAATGAACATCCTATGGATCCCTAGAAGCAATCGTCCAAAGCCCTCGAGACCGGAAGATAAGCTGCACGAAGCCTCTTCACCTCCCTCTCATAGGCTGCCTCCATATTTGCCTTCTCTTTGGCGAGTCGATCATACTTCCTCTTCCAAAACTTGGAAGACTAAGGAAGTAGAGAAGTCAATACGTCATCAGGATCATCAATAACCTGGTGCTCAAGGAACTCTATCAAAGCATCCTTCTCTTTGATCTGCTGAAGCAACTCCTCTCGTTCACGGATCCAAGCACGCGAACGGTCTTCGTCTCTCAACTCCTCTACTCCTTGGCTAGGGAGGGTTGAAGGCCCAGCCACAACCAAAGGTGTGGGTCTTGGATACTCATAAGGCATGAGGTACTCGGAAGCTCTCCTCCTAACCCAAGAGGTATAGGGTTCCAAAGCGATACAGTTCTTCAGACCTAGTTCCTTCCTTCCTTTCTTATGGCTCTTGCGCCAAGCGCGGACCATCCTGCCCTTCAAGCCTTGGAGATCTTTACCCTCCTGAAAGAACACACCCTCTAACAGAATGTTATTGGGTTTATCCTTTAGGGGGAACCCAAGCTGACGACGTGCCAAAATAGGGTTGTAGTTAATCCCACCACGTGTACCAAGAAGAGGCACATTGGAGAATTCACCACAAGAATCAATAATCTGCACACCATCATATACACGGTTGTACCAAAAGATATCATCATTAGTGAGAGACATAAGCCTCGTGGACCACCGTAGACACCCTTTGTTCTCCTTGAAGGCGAGCGTCTGAGGTAAGTGCGAAATAAACCACTTGTACAACAGAGGCAAATAACACACAATGGTACCACCGCCCTTTGCATTCCTCATATGCAAAGAGAAATAAGTGTCACCCAACAGAGTAGGAACGGGATTAAGATAGAGAAAATCCTAATGGCGTTCACATCCACAAACTTGTCGATGTTGGGGAATAACACTAGCCATAGATGAGAAGTACAAATATGGCCTCAAAGGCGTCCTCACTTATAGCCTTCCCAAACATAGCAGCTTGATCAATGAGGAAATCAGACGGGAGACCTTGAATTCCACCTTTGGTAGTCATATGAGCACCAATAATAGATTCATCTATACGCAATAGATCATCAATCTCTTGAGAAGAAGGAACTCTCTCCAAGCCACTGAACGGCAACTGGTCTAGGATAGGTATGCCCACAAGATAAGCATACTCCTCAAGCGTAGGCAAAAGCTGAAAATCTGGAAAAGTGAAGCAACGGTACAAGGGATCATAGAACTGCACCAACACACTCATTAGACCTTCATCCACTTGAGTAGCCAGAATAGACAGAAGCTTCCCATGACGAGCCTTGAATTCCAAGGGATCTAATACATAGGATGTCAAACTCCTTAACTCTTTCAAGTCGGGTTGTCTGAAATTGTACTTCTTTGTATTCCTTCTTTGCTTATCCATGTCTGAAAATTTGCAAATAGACCTCTTAAGTTCCTTGAAAGTTTTCTCATTGTTGATGATATGGATGTGTATGAATGCATGAATGCATGGATGCAACAATCACACTCAAGGATCAAGCAAATCACACCACACAAAGGTCATGGGATGGAACAAGTCATCCTTAATATCAATCATCCATTATGGTGGATTATGGTTTACACCTTACCAACACCCAAGTTCCATTGATATTAAGGATACACAAGAACGGATCAACCACGAATCAAGGGTTTGTTGCGAGTCGCGAGCATGGAGTCTTGGTTAAGAACCACCCAAAGGGAGTGTACTATGGTTAAACCTGACAATCATGTTCTACAAGAGGTTCCCATAGTCATCATCCCATCTTTCAGATATTATCGAATAAACGACTACTCGTATTCCAAAAGTATTCTCAAGAGAGACTCTTATGAGTGTAGTATCGCGTAACAATCGTATCAAATCTTACACTTGAACGATCTTCGCACTACGTCCTAAAAATAGGCCAAGATGGGGGTGGTAAACTAAGGTCCTTGGCTTCTAAGGCATATATTGGAAAGAGTAATGCCTAACCACGACTACTCGTGTGACATTATTGATCCCAACATAACCTCCACCAAGTGAATGGGCTTGCAAGTCAACTTGCTAAGGAATAACTTCACACAAGTCAACAAGACTATGTCATTCTCCTATCCTAAGTGCACTCGAGTTCGGGTATATAACTCATCTCACGAAGATCACCAAGCATACAAGGAATTAATATTCAAACAATTCAATCTTACATACAATACAGTAATCCCAAATTGCACAAAAATATGTCACAAAGCAATATACCATACAATACAACAAATATGAAAAGTAGGCAAAACCCACTAGGCAAATGATAGTCCCCAGCAGAGTCGCCATTTTTCTGTAGCGGGGTATTCGTTACCATTAGAGATATTGACTAAATCTAAGGTAAACCATACAAGTCGAGTCGCCACCGCACTTCTATTTATCCAAAGGAATGGTTAGAAAGCGAACAAAAAACTAAAAGTTTTATCGAATAAAAAACTAGTAAAAATGTCAGAGATCTGGGTAAGGGGGTTGGTTATGCAATGGGAAGGTTTTAAGCACCCAAAACATCCTAGGGAGCCCTTTTCATAAGTGTTGTTCTAGTCTAAAGGGTGTGGGTATATCTAAAGTACTATTTACTAAAAGGAAGGTTAAAAGAAAATGACTCGCAAGGATGTCGCATCCACTGCCTACGTATCTCATATGAGTATGAGAATCAGAGTCTTCGTAGCTCGACTACCTATGGGTTAAAGAGAAGTGTGCTCGGTAAGACATCGCGTCTTATGCCTACGTATCTCATATGGAATGAGAATCAGAGAAAAACGTAGTTCGGATAACTAGGGGTTAAGGATTGCCATCTGAACATGGACTTACAAAAGAGGAGACCAACTGTGTCAAAGGAGGGTGGGCAGTGTGTTCAACGTCCTAGCAGTAGGTGTCGTAGCTCGCTGAATCGAGTTTTAGGCAGTTACCTCTTTGCAATAGAACGGACTGACATGCCACAAGATCGGAGACGCACGAAAGGTCTAAAAGTGGGGAAGCTCTGCTCTAGAGTTGTCATGCAATATGGGCCTATGTGTTAGGATTTACAAAGGGGAACATTTACCTAATGTTAGCATGCAAAGAATAAGGGAATTCTACCTATGTTATCATACAAAGGATTCTACCTAATGGGTGCTACCTAAACGGAACAAGAGTCGACGGATGGAGCGCGGAGAGGAGTTACGGATAAGGGTAGATGGCGATGCCGGAGGCAATCGACTTACAGGTAGATGGCGATGCCTGAGGCAATCGACTTACAAGAGGATGGATGAATGTGTGCTGGTTCTGTTAAGTTTTGAAAATGATTACTCGACGTTGGATCGAGCTTTTGATCTTATTTTGAAATGGTTATCGAATGTTTGTTTTAATTCTTGTATTAATAGGTGACTACAGAAATAAAGAAATAAATATTATACACTTTATGGGAGAGGGGTACATTTGTTATGAATGGGAATTGTTCATGGCAAACAAATAGTACGAATATATGCCTCATACATCATACAAGTAGGCAACAATTATCAATCAGATCGAATAAATAAATAATATATAATCAAACCAAAGAATCAAATAATGGAGCATTTAAACAATGCATGGGAGTATGAACATGTTAAATAATCAAGCAATAGAAAGCATGAATGAGAGAAACAAGTATAAAAGATAATAGATGAATCAAACAGATGAAAATATGCACACGAAGGATCCACTGAATAATTTAATCAAGACATGAGGTAAGGACCAAATAAAATCAAGGTAAAAGGCCTCTAATACATGGCATATGAGATGAACAAGGGAGGATCAAAAGATCTCTTCAATTGCCATAAGCAATCCCTAAGTCAAACATCGATCATAAAGAAGTCAACTGAAAATTCAAGTCAACTTAAAAAATAACAAATAAATAGCAAATTAATCAAGAAAATTATGAAAAGTTAAACTAAATAAGGTGGGGTCAGGACATCATCATCCCCCAAAAATATTTTAAAAATAATGAAAATTGCCACGTGAATTAATTAAAACAAAACATAGGTCAAACCAAAAGTCAATTAATAAGACTAGGTTAGAAATAAATCAAGAATAAATAGTAAATTAATCAAGAAAATTATGAAAAATTAAACTAAATAAGATGGGGTCAGGACATCATTATCCCCCAAAACGATTTTAAAAATAATGAAAATTGGCACGTGAATTAATTAAAACAAAACATAGGTCAAACCAAAAGTCAATTAATAAGACTAGGCTAGAAATAAATCAAGAATAAATAGTAAATTAATCAAGAAAAATATCAAAAATTAAACCAAATAAGGTGGGGTCAGGATATCATCATCCCCCAAATAGATTTTAAAAATAATGAAAATTGGTACGTGAATTAATTAAAATAAAACAGAAGTCAAATTAAAAGTCAACCAACCAAATTAGGTCAAAAATAAATCCAAAATAAACTGAATATGTGAAATAAAATTCCAACAAAATGTGAGGTTGACCATGAGACAGTGGTCAACCTTCATCCCAAAAATCAAATGCTAACAATAATTTTAAGTCATAAAAATAAAATCAATAAAAAAAAGTGTGTTAAAATGGACCATTTAGAATAAATAATTAAAATAAAATATTAATATTAAAAAAAATACGAAAATAAAAGTTATATAAAATTAAATAAAATGTTAAGAAAATTGAAAAATATTTTTGGGTAATTTTATGGACGAAGAAAATATTTTAAATAAGAAAAAGAAATATGAAAATGGAAGGATTAATGGTGATGAACATGGTAAGCAAGCGTAGATATATCAAAACATGGCCATGGAAGAGATGATTACCTAATGGAAAATAGAAGTGGAATGGAATCTGATATGTGATGAAGCTTTTCCTCCTTACCACGAAATTTCAATGCTCCTTTAGGGTTAGGGTTTCAGCTTCTTAAATAGGGTGGATTAGGTGTTCTCATGAGCTTTTTAATAAGTGATTTATCCATAAGAATAAAAGTGTGAAGTGATGTGTAAAATGTTGTTATTTTGGGCCAAACTTAAGTGAATAGATGTCAAATGCATGGCCAAAAGAGGTAAAAAAAACGTGACTGGTTTGTGTAGCATGGTTAGAAAATCTGATTGGGCCAGCCAGGCCCAAAATCTGCCTAGAAAATCAAGTCATGGTGCCCACTTTAAATGAATGTATCTCTCAAACCATGGATCCAAATGAGATGATTCCAAAAGGATGTGAAAGAGGACATGGAAAGGTACAATTGTTGTGAATAAAGTATTTTCAAATAATTCCTTGAAGTACAAGAAAAATGGCCACGAAGTCTTGACAAATTTTGAAGATTTTGGACTTAGAAACTTTTCTAAGTGCCCTAAAAAAATGTCTCACTTTGACTAAGCATAACTTTCTCAATTCTAATCCAAATGGAGCAAACTTTATATATCTAGAAAGCTTGGAACAAGAGGAACAACTTTCATGTTGGAGAAATGTTTAAATGGAGCTTTTATCTTGATTCAAAATGGGCTTAAAGTGAGTGCAACGATCATGAAAACTTGCCCTAAATGGAAAGTCAACCATTTCCAAATTAAGTAACTTTTCCAATTCCTGATTAAATTATGAATCCATGATCCAACCTTGATCAAATTTCACATGTAGGATCCCCTAGGCATGGATTTTGAGATTCCACTCTCAAAATGTCAGGAGTTGACTTTTCTGGCCCCATAGTTGACTTTTCCCAAACTGTCTGATTCCCGATTCCATTGATCAATTGAAGCACTTCTAGATCAAATAAAGAGATGATTTTTTGTATGTAGACCCTTGTGGACATATGGAGGGCCATGGAAAAGGGTTTCACCCAAAGAATTAGAAATAAACTGATTTTATACCAAACCCTAGTTTTAGGGCAAAATGATTAGGAACTGATTGCACTGATTGCCAATGGATCTTTCTGAGATAATTGTGAATCTTCCTAGGCCAAGATGCCTCTATAATCATGACATGGATGAGCTCCTCTACTTCCAACCATACATTTCCTGTTGCAGGTAGCTATGAAACCCTAATTTTTGATTAAATTCAGATGAACACTTTGATAGCTTTGAATCCTTCACTGATGAACTGAGGACCATAATAAGATACTTGGACCCCCCCTGAGACCCTTGAGACTTGTATAATTAGAAAATGAAGTCCAATTCTCAATCTTTCTTTGTGTGGGCTCCTTCTGTTAAGGAGTGATCGATCAAAACCTGATCTCCATGTCACTAATGCAGTATGCAATGAGTATGACCTAATATGATGCTAATGAAGTGTAAAACATAATCCCATGCTTCCAGGAAAAATGAAGGGTAAATTTTAGGGTATTACACTAAGCTTGAGCCCAAATATGACAAATGCTTATTTGTGGGGTATCCTAAAGAAACAAGAGGGTATTACTTCTACAATCCTTCTGAGGGCAAAGTGTTTGTCGCTCGAATTGGAGTTTTCCTAGAAAAGGATTTTATTTCCAAAGGAATCAGTGGGAGGAAAGTAGAGCTTGAAGAAATTCAAGAATCACAAAGCATTGATACACCTATGGAGGAATTAGAGCAGGAAACACAAGTAGTTATGGAAGAGCAACCTGCTCAAGTAGAACAAGACCAGCGTAGGTCAAGCAGGATACGTCACCTACCTGAGAGATATGGATATCTCATAACTGATCAAGGTGATGTATTACTCATGGATCAAGATGAGCCTGTGACCTACCAAGAGGCCATAACTGGTCCCGAGTCTGAGAAGTGGCTAGAAGCCCTGAAATCTGAAATGGATTCCATGTACACAAACCAAGTTTGGACCTTGGTAGAGCCTCCTGTAGGAGTTAACCCTATAGGATGTAAGTGGGTCTTCAAAAAGAAGACTGACATGGATGGTAAGGTACATACCTATAAGGCAAGACTGGTTGCAAAAGGATATAAACAAATCAATGGGGTTGACTATGATGAAACCTTTTCACCGGTTGCAATGCTTAAATCTGTTCGGATTTTACTTGCTATCGCTGCATATCATGATTATGAAATATGGCAGATGGATGTCAAAACTGCTTTCCTTAATGGGAATCTTCTTGAGGATGTGTACATGACACAACCTGGAGGATTTAACATAGCAGAAGAAGCCCAAAAGATATGTAAGTTACAAAGATCAATCTATAGATTGAAGCAAGCTTCCAGAAGCTGGAATCTTCGTTTTGATGAAACAGTAAAACAATATGGATTCATTAAGAACGAAGATGAGCCTTGTGTCTACAAGAAGGTTAGTGGGAGCGTGGTCGTTTTCCTGGTATGATATATAGATGACATATTACTCATTGGAAACGATGTCCCTACCCTGCAACAAGTAAAGTCTTGGTTAGGGAAATGCTTTTCTGTGAAGGACCTAGGTGAAGCAGCCTATATATTAGGAATCAGAATCTATAGAGATAAATCACAAAAACTGCTTGGCCTAAGTCAGAGTACGTACATTGACAAAGTGTTGAGACATTTTAATATGCATGATTCCAAGAAAGGATTCATACCTATGCAACATGGCTTGTGTCTATCAAAAACACGGTCCCCTTCAACTAAGGAAGAAAGGGATCGCATGAATAAGATTCCATATGCATCTGCAATATGATCTATCATGTATGCCATGTTATGTACTCAACCAGATGTCTCGTATGCTTTAAGTGCAACGAGTATGTACCAATCTGATCCTGGTGATGCTCATTGGGTAGCTGTCAAGAATATCCTTAAGTATTTGAGAAGGACTAAGGACTCATTCTTGATATATGGAGGTCGGGAAGAGCTAGCTGTAATTGGATACACCGATGCTAGCTTCCAGACAGACAAGGATAACTTTAGATCACAATCTGGTTATGTGTTTTGCTTAAACGGTGGCGTTGTGAGTTGGAAAAGTTCAAAGCAAGATACAGTTGCTGATTCTATAACTGAGGCCGAGTATATTGCTGCCTCAAGTGCAACAAAGGAAGCAGTTTGGATCAAAAAGTTCATTAGTGAAATTGGCATAGTTCCTAGCATTGTGGATCCCATTGGTCTCTATTGTGATAACAATGGTGCTATTGCACAAGCTAAGGAACCTAGATCTCACCAACGATCCAAACACATACATAGGCGTTATCACCTCATTCAAGAGATAATAGATAGAGGAGATGTGAAAATATGCAGAGTACCTACACTTGACAATATTGTTGACCCACTGACAAAGCTTCTTGCACAGTAGAAGCATGATGGTCATACTAGATCTATGGACATTAGGGGTATGCTTGATTGGCTCTTGTGCTAGTGGAAGATTGTTGGTGTAAGCCCTAGAGGCCAATACTTTTGATACTTGTATCGAATTATTTATTAATAATAAAAGGCTTTTTCTTTATTATGTTTGTCTAATAAAGTCCCTAGAATAGATAGTCCGTTTAATGTATCAAGTGTGACTTAATCATGAGATCACATTAAACATAACGACACTATTATTAAAGTATCCATTGTCAAGCTTTATTGTGAAGTGGGATAACATTAAAGCATTAAGACTATTATGTATATAGACTGATGATCACATCTCATGGATCATGGATAAGGAGTTATCAAGTCTTAAACATATGTATGAATATTAAGAGTAATATTTATACTGGATTGACCCGCTATGAGAATACTATATAGAATGTTACGCAAAGTGTCATAAGTTATTCTCATGGTGATGATGGTGTATACCACCCTTCGACCTGAAACCACTATGGACCTTAGATGTAGAGTCAAGTGCCTTATTACTGATCAAACATTGAACGTAACTGGATGACCATAAAGACAGTTGATGGGTACTCCACGAAGCATGCTAAGGGACATGAGTGACCTATATGGAATTTGCCCATCCTGCGTAACAGGATAAATGTCTATGGGCCCAATATTGAACTGGACAAGGATGACACGGTCTATGCCTTGTGTTCAATATAGACATAAGGGAAAAAGGGTAATTGTACACATAAGTATTATCACAAAAGGATTTGCCAGATCACATGACATTTTCATGTCTTGGATAGCAGTGATGTGTTGCTAGATACCGCTCACTGTTTATTATGTTAAATACGCGATTTAATATAATTGCCAATGTCGCGAAAACCTACAGGGCCACACACAAAAGGGCGGATTGATGAGAGATAGAGTAACTAAGGAATAGCGTAATGTACGGTGCACTTAAGTGAATTGTAGAATATCGCAAGGTACGGTATACTTAAGTAGAATACGAAATATGGTAAGGTACCACGCGCTTAAGTGATTTTGGCATATTATAAGATATGGGTCATATACACTTGAGTGGGCTTTTTTAGCTTGCAGTCCATACAAGTGGTTCTATAAATAGAACCCTTGTGTAGAAGGATTGGTGTAGTTGCAATTTCCTTTCTCTCTCTCTCTCTCTCTCTCACTCAAAGCCTTTATTCGTAGCAGCTAGCACTGAGATTGAAGGAATCCGTTCGTGTGGACTGAGTAGAGGCGTTGTCATCGTTCAACGTTCATGATCGCTCCGTAGATATGCATCAAAGGTTACAATCGCCACAAGAGGTAATGATTTTATCACTGATCATGCCCATTCATAAGGATCACTAAAGGAGAAATTTTAAATTCCGTTGCGTTTTGGATTGCTCTTCTCCTTCAGAAAGAGCATTGTGCATATGTGTGCGTCTGAAGATGAGCATATATATTCAGTAGCTCAAAAAATGAAGAAGAAATATGATAAATATTAGGGAAATCATGAGAAGCTTAACATGTTGTTGTCGATTGCTCTAGTATTCGACCCTAGGTGCAAGATTAGATTGGTCGATTGGATGGTAAGGCGATATTATAATAAGGATGATGTTGACGCCTTGAAAGCAAATTTAGAGTCTAGCTTGAAATCTATTTATGAGGAATATTGTGTTGGATTTATGCCTCCTCAAGGTAATTCAGATGAGTTGCAAGTTTTTGGTGGTGTTAGTGATCCTTATGGAACTGTTGAGTTCTATCTTTCAGAAGGGTGTGACGATGCAGATAATGAGTTAACTACTTATCTTTGAGAGAAGTTAAAGTATAACATGGAGATACATGTTCTAGAGTGGTGGAAAGTGAACTCTGGTTGATATCCCATCCTTTCAAACATTGCAAGAGACGTGATGGTTATACCTATAAGCACAGTGGCTTCTGAATCTGCATTCAGTACAGGAGAAAGGGTGCTTGATCCATATTGTAACAACCTAATTTTAGTATTTATTTATTATACTATTATTATTATATTTTATTTTATTTATTTGGAGTGTTAATTAATTAATTGGTTGTTAAGTAGTATAATAATTGATTATATTAATTAATTTGGTGTGTTAATTAATTATTTGGTTGATATGAGATATAATTGAATAATTGATTATATTAATTAGCTTGGTGGGTTTATTGTGTTAGTTTAATTTAATTGAACTAATTAGAGATATTTAAATATTAGGTCTTATTGGGCCTATTAATTAAATTAGAAGTATCATGTTTTAAGCCCAAATAGAATACTAGTATATAAGAGGGGAAGGGAGTGAGAATTAGGATTCATTTGATCATTTGAGGCAATAGAGAAAGAGAAGAGGAAAAGTAAGGAGAAGAGGGGAAGAACAAAAGAGGAGCTAGGGTTTCCAGAAAATTGAAGAGGTAAGGGGGGAATCCTTGTTATTATGGGTTAGTATGATCGGGTCAATGGGTAGAAGCATGTTTAGGTTAAAATCCTTAATTTGCATGGTTTTGGAATTGTTAGGTCTTGATGAACATTCTCGATTTATGGTGATTTGATTGTGTTAAAACTGTAAATTAATGCTATGTACTTATAGTATTGTATGGGTCATAATTTTCTGAACGTGTAGCTTTTTACGGAATCGAAATCGGAGGTCCGAAAGTCCTCAAACGATGAAAAATGCAGAAAATTCTGCATTCTGTTTTACAGTAACCGGTTACTCACCGAGCGTTAACCGGTTACTTGCTTAACAATCTGGTAATTCTGTTTTACAGTAACCGGTTACTCACCGAGAGTTAACCGGTTACCACTGTTTGAAAAGTGGAAAATTGAGATTTAAGTGTTGTATTCGTTTTGGGATGAAATCTATGTGTACATATTTGATAATTAGCCTATATTTGTGAATGATATATTGTTATGAATGTGTATGTGTATCATTGGTGGATAATCCATAGAGTTGGATTATGGTGATATGTGGAATGATTAAGATGGTAGAGATGATCTTAATTGCACATTATGTGAATGATGTATTTGTTATTTAATTGCATGTTATGTGAATGGTGTATTTGTTATGAATGTGTATGTGTACCATTGGTGGATAATTCATAGAGTTGAATTATGGTGATATGTGGAATGTTAAGATGGTAGAGATGGTCTTAATTGCATATGTATTGGTATTTGTACATTCATTCATGGCATGGTCGACTTCATGGTGGAAGCGGTGAAACTGTGGGTTCACATGGTAGCACACGTTGATCCTTAATTGGAAATTGGCGTGGTAGATGTAGCACACGTTGATCCTTAATTGGAAATAGGCGTGGTAGATGTAGCACATGTTGATCCTTAATTAGAAATAGGCGTGGTAGATGTAGCACATGTTGATCCTTAATTGGAAATAGGCGTGGTAGATGTAGCATACGTTGATCCTTAATTGGAAATAGGCGTAGTAGTGGCTTGGATCTTGTCCGGATCGAAAGTGTGGCTTGGATTCTAGATATTGAATCGGAAAGCGGTGAAACATTGGGTTCACATTGCGGTACCACATGCATAGAGTCACATGTCTTGCATTGATTCACATTAGAGTCATGTGATAATTGAGTGTATGCATTGGTGTGATTGTGATGTGTGTATGAGATATGGTAATTGAATTTGGTGATGTTTGAGTACATAACTGTAAGAACAAAAATAGTTCTACAATAGATTCCATGATTTTGATGATAACAAAGGATGAAACCAAAAGTGGTACCCTAACGAAAAGTTTCTAAGTGTGCAGGGTTCTAAAGAAAGAAGAAATAAATCTGATGATGTCATCAGATGCAAAACAAGATCAGATGTAAAATCTCAAGTATCAGAAGTATCTAAAAGAGGAATCTCATTCAAGAAGCTCTGACTCTGAACAAAACTACAAAGTATCAGAAGCATCTGAACATGAAGTAAAGTCTAGAAGCTCTGACTCTGAACAAATGTCTTCTGCAAACTCTGAAGTTATCAGCGCCGTCTGAACATTCAAGAAATAACATCAGAAGCCAATTTCTCCAGATACACAAAGACTCTAATCAGAATTGTTAATCATGATGAAGTAACGTTTAAGCCAAGTTAAAGTTCTGCAAATGGATTTCCTCAATTAGAAAGAGACGTTAATCTCCACTTCCAAGAGAAAAGATACTAATTGTGGTAAGTAGTCACTTCCAAGTGAAAAAGTCCACTGCAGAAGCTATTAATGGAATGGCGTAATTACATCTCAATATCCAACAGATTCAACGCTACTTCAACTCTACTTCAACTCCTATAAATAGAGAAGAAATCTCATTCAGTACACATGAAGAAATCACTAGCCAAAACTATACTGAAATTATATCACGCTCAAGAAAAACATCTTTGTTCTTCAAAGATTTTCACTAAGCTTTTGCTTATCAAGTGAAAATTTGTTCTTAAGTTTGTAATATTTGCTTTCTTAGAAGCACTCTAGATTACACATCTTGTATCTATTTTTATTTGATTTCCTCAAGTGACTTGTTGTAGTCTGTAGACTTGAGAGGACTAAGAGATTTTCTTTTCTCTTAGGGGTTGTTTGTAATCTTTCAAGATTAGTGGATTAAGTCCTTGTTGAAGGCGAAATCACCTTGGCCGGGTGGACTGGAGTAGCTTTGTGTTATAAGCGAACCAGTATAAAATCATTGTGTGATTTCATTTTGCAAAAGCGCTTATTTTTCAAACAATTCAAACCCCCCCTTTCTTGTTTTTCTCACCTTCAATTGGTATCAGAGCTCCGGCTCTGTTATTGATTTTCAAATCAAACACTTAACCGTGTAGAGAGATCCAGTGCGAGAAAAACAAATGGCCCACTCAAATGAGAAAGATTCTTACAATGCCAAGCCTCCTGTTTTTGATGGAGAAAAGTTTGATTACTGGAAAGATAGAATCGAAAGTTTCTTTCTTGGTTATGATGCTGACCTCTGGGACATTGTCACAGATGGATACAAACCTCCAACCTTAAATGGAGCTGAAGTTCCCAGAAGCAAAATGTCAGAAGATCAAAAACGTGAGTTCAAAAATCATCACAAGGCCAGAACAATACTTCTAAATGCTATATCATACAACGAATACGAAAAGATCACCAACAGAGAGACGGCTAAAGATATACTTGACTCTCTGAAGATGACCCATGAAGGAAACTCCCAAGTCAAGGAGACGAAGGCTCTGGCGTTGATCCAGAAATATGAAGCCTTCAAGATGGAAGATGACGAAGCTATAGAAGCTATGTTTTCCAGATTCCAAACTCTTATTGCAGGTCTTAAAGTGCTAGACAAAGGATATACTACTGCAGATCATGTTAAGAAGATTGTCAGAAGTCTGCCAAAGAAATGGAGACCAATGGTTACTGCTCTGAAGTTATCAAAGGATCTGAACAACATCAGCCTTGAAGAACTTGTTAGCTCTCTCAGAAGTCATGAGATAGAACTAGAGGAGGATGAGCCTCAGAAAAGAAACAAGTCAGTGGCGCTGAAGTCCAGATCTGAAAGACGGAAGTCAGACAGAATCAAAGCTCTCCAGGCCGAAACTGCAGATACTGACGACTCTGAACCTGAAGACTCTGATGATGAAGAAGAACTGTCCTTACTAACCAGAAGAGTTAAGCAACTCTGGAAAAGAAGGAACAACAACAACTTCAGAAGATCAAGACCCAGAAGGGATAGATCAGAGTCAACTTCAAAAGGTAAACCTAATAAAGATATTACCTGTTTTGAATGTAAAGAAACAGGTCATTACAGAAATGAATGCCCCAAGCTGAAGAAAGATGACTCTAAGAAAGAAAGCTTCAAGAAAAATGCCTTCAGAACAAAGAAGGGATTAATGGCCACCTGGGACGATAGTGAATCAGGATCATCAGAATCTGACTCTGATGAACAAGCCAACGTAGCATTTATGGTTACCACATCCAGCAGCTCAGATGAAGAATCTGAAGAGGTATTTTCTGAACTTTCTAGATCTGACTTAGAATCATGTTTATCAGAAACTCTTACCTCTCTTCAGAAATTAAAACAAAAAGTTAAAAGTATTAAAGGCCTTCTTAAAGCAAAATCTGAAGAATGTAGTGAACTTGAGACAACAATTCTAGCACATGAAGATACAATCAAATCTTTAACGTTAGAAAGAGATGGAGCTAAAACAAAAAGCTTAAAATTAGAAGAAGTGTTGTCTCAAGCACCACAAACTTCAAATGAAATTATTTATAAATATGAAGAAGCCTTTCAACAATTTCTGAAGAATGGGATAAATAGGAGTATTATGGCATCCATGATTTATGGAGTAGGTCAGAATAATAAAAGGGGAATTGGGTATGATTCTGATTCTGATAAAACTTCTACCAGTAACCAAATTAAATCACCTTTTTCATACCACTATACACACACACAAGAACACAAATTTAAAAATGCTAGAAGACCCAAAGTTGTAAGAAACTCTGGGAAAACTAATCTGAAAGGACCCAAGAGATTCTGGGTACCGAAAGATAAGATTATCTATGTTGCAGATATCCTATGCAGCAAAGTTCAGACACCAGTCATGGTACCTGGACTCTGGATGCTCGCGACATATGACGGGAAGAAAGTCTATGTTCCAAAGCCTGGAACTTAAAGACGCTGGCTTTGTAGGCTTCGGAGGAGATCAGAAAGGAAGGATCAGAGGCTCCGGAACTATTGGTAATGGTACTCTTCCCTCTATATCTGATGTTCTTTATGTAGAAGGATTAATGCATAACTTGTTATCCATAAGTCAATTAAGTGATAACGGTTATGATGTAATCTTTAATCAAAAAACGTGTAAAGCCATTAATCAGAACGATGGCTCTGTCCTTTTCACAGGCAAGAGGAAAAACAACATTTATAAAATAAATCTTTCTGATTTAAAAGATCAAAATGTTAAATGTTTAATGTCAGTTCACGAAGAGCAATGGGTATGGCATAGACGCTTAGGCCACATTAGCATGAGAAAACTTTCTCAGCTAACTAAACTTGAGTTAGTCAGAGGTTTACCTAAACTGAAGTTTTCTTCAGATGCTCTGTGTGAAGCTTGTCAGAAAGGAAAGTTTTCAAAAACATCTTTTAAAAGGAAAAATGTTGTTTCTACCTCCAAGCCTCTGGAGCTTCTTCACATTGACTTATTTGGTCCTGTGAAAACAGCATCAGTTAATGGAAAGAAGTATGGACTTGTAATCGTTGATGATTACAGCCGCTGGACATGGGTAAAATTCCTAAGGCACAAGAGTGAGTCTCACTCTGTATTCACCAGTTTCTGTTCTAAAGTGCAAAAAGAATTTGACTCTAAAATTGTTAGAGTCAGAAGTGATCATGGTGGAGAATTTGAAAATAAAGATTTTGAAGAACTATTTGATTCTAATGGAATATCCCATGATTTCTCCTGCCCTAGAACTCCACAACAAAATGGAGTTGTAGAGAGGAAGAATAGGACACTCCAAGAAATGGCCAGAACCATGATCAATGAAACAAATGTAGCAAAGCACTTTTGGGCAGAAGCTGTAAATACAGCGTGTTACATTCAGAATAGAATCTCTATTAGACCTATTCTGGATAAGACTCCCTATGAACTGTGTAAGGGAAGAAAACCCAACATTTCATATTTTCATCCTTTTGGATGCATTTGCTTTATATTAAATACTAAAGAACATCTGAACAAGTTTGATTCCAAAGCACAGAAAGGTATTATGTTAGGATACTCAGAACGCTCTAAAGGCTATAGAGTATACAACACAGAAACCAAAATTGTGGAGGAATCAATCCATGTTAGATTTGATGATAAGCTTGACCCTGAAAAGTCAAAGCTAGTTGAAAAGTTTACAGATTTAGAGATCACTCTGGTAGAATCTGAGAAAACTCCAGAAGCAACTGTCACTCCAGACTCTGAAGAAATTAAATCTCCAGAAATTCCAAGAAAAGTCAAGAGTCGTAGCAACGTATCTGAAGATTTGATTCTGGGAAACAAAGATGAACCTGTTAGAACCAGATCTACCTTCAGAACTTCTGAAGATATTCCTCTGGGACTAGTGTCTCTGATTGAGCCTACGTCCTGTGATGAAGCTCTTCAAGATAACGATTGGGTGGCAGCTATGCAAGAAGAGTTAGATCAATTCTCCAAGAATGATGTCTGGGATCTTGTTCCTAAACCCAGAGGCACTCATGTCATTGGAACCAGATGGGTTTTCAGAAACAAACTGAACGAGAAAGGAGAAGTTGTCAGAAACAAAGCACGACTGGTAGCTCAAGGTTATAGTCAACAAGAAGGTATTGATTATAATGAAACTTTTGCTCCAGTCGCAAGGTTAGAGTCTATTCGTCTTCTTGTATCATTTGCTATTAATCACTCTATAAAATTATACCAAATGGATGTCAAGAGTGCATTTCTAAATGGTTATATTTCAGAAGAAGTGTATGTAAATCAACCTCCTGGTTTTGAAAACTCAAATTTTCCAGAACATGTTTTCAAACTTAAGAAATCCTTATATGGACTTAAACAAGCTCCCAGAGCTTGGTATGAACGCTTAAGTAATTTTCTTCTGGAACAAAATTTTATCAGAGGGAAAGTTGATTCTACACTCTTCTGTAAAAATCATAAAAATGATCTCATGATATGCCAAATTTATGTTGATGACATTATTTTTGGTTCTGCTAATATTTCTGTTTGCCAAGAATTTTCTAAGTTAATGCAGGCAGAATTTGAAATGAGTCTAATGCAAGAACTAAAGTTCTTTCTGGGAATTCAAATCAATCAAACTCCAGAAGTCACGTACATTCATCAAAGCAAGTACATTAAAGACGTTCTAAAGAAGTTTGATATGTCTGAATGCAATTCTGCAAAGACTCCCATGCATCCAACTTGCATTCTGGAGAAGGAAGAGGTAAGCAACAAGGTTTGTCAGAAGCTCTATCGAGGTATGATAGGCTCTCTTCTCTATCTGACTGCTACTCGTCCTGATATTCTCTTTAGCGTCTGTCTTTGTGCCAGATTCCAATCAGATCCTAGAGAATCTCATTTAACAGCTGTTAAGAGAATTCTTAAGTATCTGAAAGGAACCCCTAACCTGGGCCTGATGTATGAGAAAACATCAGAGTATAGGCTTTCTGGTTATTGTGATGCAGATTATGCAGGAGATAGAATAGAACGAAAAAGTACATCTGGAAATTGCCAGCTTCTGGGAAACAACTTAATCTCCTGGGCTAGCAAAAGACAGTCAACAATTGCTCTATCAACTGCAGAAGCAGAATACATCTCAGCATCACTGTGCACAACTCAGATGCTCTGGATGAAACATCAGCTAGAAGATCTACAAATCTTTGAGAGTAACATTCCTATCCTTTGTGATAATACTGCTGCTATTTGTTTGAGTAAGAATCCCATTTTGCATTCCAGAGCCAAACACATAGAAATTAAACATCATTTTATTAGAGACTATGTTCAGAAAGGAATAGTAACGCTGAAGTTCATTGATACAGAACATCAATGGGCAGATATCTTTACTAAGCCTCTGGCTGAAGATAGATTTCGCTTTATATTAGAAAATCTGAACATTAAAAATTGCCCTGAGTAAAATTTGGCTCTGAACATGTAAAATGAGAATCTGATAAAAACAAATACACTTCTGCCTCTGACTCTGATACTTCTACCAAGTTAAGAAGATATCTGAGTTAGAAATCTTCAGAACCAATCTCTTGGTATTCCTGAAGATCAGAAACATCAACACGTGGGGAACATGCGTCTAACCTTAGAACTTCTAGACAGCTGTCAAAAGAAATCAAAGGTCAGAACGCTTGAAATCTCCTTGAGCAGTGTGCTTACTGTTGGGATTAGACATTCATTAATGAGCTGTAATCATTTTTTCCCCCAAACGTGCTATTTTGGTTTTTGTGCTAACGCTGGTATGTGTGTCGTTTTGCATGTGTTTTTACCCTTAGTATATAAACACTTTTCTCACATTTCACACACTTATCACTCTCACTCACTCTTAAACCCTAAACCCTCTCTCGAAGTTTTCTCTGCAACCTTCTCAGTTCTTCATCTTCTTCATCAATCTTCATCATGAATCCTCAAGAACAAGCTGTTTTTAACTTCTCCCAACAAATGGAAGCTGCTTCTAACCCCCAAACCTCAAACACTCAAACACCCATGGTTGTAGATGTTACCACAACCCCAGTTTACAAAGAACCTCACATTTTGGAACGTGAACAACACATTCATCTTTCTACTCCCTTTGAAGGTTTGGATGTACTATGTGAATCGCTGGTGGATTTTGAAAATTTGAAAAGAAATGGCGTTGATTTAACTGAAGATCTTCGCAAGCAAGGTTGGGAAACCTACTTCAACAGATTGTATGGTCCAATCTATCCTCTTCTGGTGAAAGAATTCTGGAGATGTGCAGATGCTGATGATGAGTTCATCGTTTCTTTTGTTCTGGGTGTGAAGATCATTATCACAGAAGCGTCTATTGCTTCTTTGCTGAATATGGAGAAAGCTGGAGGTAAAAGGATTTACAACATTCCTCCAAGGTCCAAGCGCATTACAGAAGTCATTAACCCTACTATCTTCAAAGCAAACGTTGAAGGAAACCCATCTAAGAACAAGGAGCTTCATCAGAACCTCCGAGTTTGGCTGAAGATTATTCTGGGAACAATCCATCATCGTCCAGCCTCCAACTCTTCAGATTATATAAATGCTGATCAGAAGTGCATCCTCTACTGTATTCAGAAGGGCATTCCAATCAACCTCCCTGTTCTTCTCTTCAGATATCTGAGGGATTCAGTCAGAGAAACAAGGAATAATATGAAGCCCAGATCCTACATTCCTCTGGGAAGATTGCTCTCTGACATCTTCATTGAGCATGGGCTGGTAGATGCTCTGGAGAAGACCAGATGTATGGATGATCTGGCAATTGACGTTGGAAAGCCTCTGAATGCCAGAAATCTGAGGAGTATGGGAATCATCAAGGACATCAGAGTCAAGCCCACTATGAATGTGACCTGGGAAGCTCTGAAGGATCAGAGGAAGATGCCTCATGGCCTTGAAAGGTTCTTCAAGAACGAACCCAGAGATGCCATTGCTATCTACCTTCAGGATCGTCTGGATGAAGGCATTGATATCTCTGATTTTCGCCTAGAAGACTGTCTGGATTCTGTAGAAGATCTGGTCAGATACAAAAGAGGCCTTTCTGAGAAGAAGATAGCTGAGGAAGCAAGGAAGGCAAAGAAAGCCAGAATTGGAGAAACCTCTGGCACCAAAGCTTCAGCACCTCTGAATGTCTCCTCTGGTAAGTCCATTCCTCCTGTCTCTTCTGAATCTGTAATGGCTTCCTCTAACCCTCTCTCCTCTCAACCAATATATACCACCGCTGAAATACCACCATCTACCATCAGAACCTCTCAACCTCCACCTGTTCTAAAAATTGCCCGTACTTTTACAACAACCTCTGACCCTAATCAACTATATCACCACAGTTCTTCATCATCCTCTGATTATGAATCACCCCCTTACCTCTCACCTTCTTCTGACCAAGAGTTCTCTGATCATGAGTCCTCTGATCAAGAACACTCTGACCCAAACTCCCCAACAATAGCTGAAATTTATGCTAAAAATTTCGCCCCACAAACTCAAACACAAACTGAAGTAACCTCTCCCCTCCGAACTTCTATTCCACCACAAACAACCACCACACCCTCTGAAACTCAACCATCTGTAATTCGCCCATCTGAACCTTATATCACTCCACCATTAATTCCCGCTGTACCTAGCCCAGACTCTGACCCATTAGATGTAAACCCACTCTATGCTTCATCCCCCAGTCTTCAACCAGACCAAGATTCTGAACTTCAACCAGAAGCAGAATCTGAACCCCAGCCAGAACCAGAAACTGAACCTCAACCTCTAAATCTCAGCCCTCAAAACTCTCCACCTCTTTCACCTGAACCTGAACCTAAAATTATCACACCTACCCTTGAGGAGGCCATTATTCAGGTTGCAGAATCCTCAGTCCAGAAGATCAAGTCTCTGGCTAAAAATTCTGAAGTCAGTGATGATCCTAAATCTGTTAGGACACACTGGAACAGAGTTATTAGTTGGATGACCTCTGAGTCTTATAGGCTGAAGAGTATCTCTGAACAAGTCAGAAATGGCTACATCAGAGACTCTGAGGAAAGACTTCAAGAGAGACTGGCTAGAGAAGCTGAGGCCAGAAGGTTAGAGGAAGAGAGACTGGCTAGAGAAGCTGAGGCTAAGAGATTGGAAGAAGAAAGGTTGGCTAAGGAAGCAGAAGAAGAAGCTAAGAGATTGGAAGAAGAACGCCTGGCAAAGGAAGCAGAACTTCTGAGAATTCAGGAAGCTGAAGCCAAGGCTAAGGCAGATGCAGAAGCCCAAGCTGCTGCTGAAGCTGAAACTCAGCAGGCTCTGATTCAGGGGGAGTCTTCCTCTGCGATCCCTCTGATTCTTAACACTCTGAAGGAGATCAAGCAAGATCAGAAAGAGATCAAGCAAGATCAGAGTGAGCTCCGGGCAAGGATGGACAAGCAAGACGCTCTGAATGAAAATCTCCAGAATATGTTTGCCATGCTACTACAGAGACTTCCTCCTCCTCCAAACCCTTAGGCACTTAGGATTTCTTTTGTTTGCCTAGTGTTTTTTTTTTTTTTGCTTCTGTCTTTTCTTTTTTAGCTCTGATATTTCTTTGAATCTGTTGTTTTTGACTGCTGTTTGCCTTTGTGCTTTTTAATGAAGTGTTTTTCTCTCTATTATTCTTTTTATTTTTATGCCTTTTTGATTATGCCAAAAAGGGGGAGAAATTATTAAATAGCTCTGATGAAAATTATGTCTAAAACCTTAAGCATTCTGCAACAATTATAGAAATAGTTCTGATATAAATAGCTCTGATTAAATAATAGCTCTGATTAAATAACTCTAACTTTAAAGTTAAGCATTTGCAGAAAGTTTTCAGAAACCTAATTACTTGGAAAGCTCTGGTAAGAACTTCTGAACTCCCTAGTACTGTTTATTATGTTAAATACGCGATTTAATATAATTGCCAATGTCGCGAAAACCTACAGGGCCACACACAAAAGGGCGGATTGATGAGAGATAGAGTAACTAAGGAATAGCGTAATGTACGGTGCACTTAAGTGAATTGTAGAATATCGCAAGGTACGGTATACTTAAGTAGAATACGAAATATGGTAAGGTACCACGCGCTTAAGTGATTTTGGCATATTATAAGATATGGGTCATATACACTTGAGTGGGCTTTTTTAGCTTGCAGTCCATACAAGTGGTTCTATAAATAGAACCCTTGTGTAGAAGGATTGGTGTAGTTGCAATTTCCTTTCTCTCTCTCTCTCTCTCTCTCACTCAAAGCCTTTATTCGTAGCAGCTAGCACTGAGATTGAAGGAATCCGTTCGTGTGGACTGAGTAGAGGCGTTGTCATCGTTCAACGTTCATGATCGCTCCGTAGATATGCATCAAAGGTTACAATCGCCACAAGAGGTAATGATTTTATCACTGATCATGCCCATTCATAAGGATCACTAAAGGAGAAATTTTAAATTCCGTTGCGTTTTGGATTGCTCTTCTCCTTCAGAAAGAGCATTGTGCATATGTGTGCGTCTGAAGATGAGCATATATATTCAGTAGCTCAAAAAATGAAGAAGAAATATGATAAATATTAGGGAAATCATGAGAAGCTTAACATGTTGTTGTCGATTGCTCTAGTATTCGACCCTAGGTGCAAGATTAGATTGGTCGATTGGATGGTAAGGCGATATTATAATAAGGATGATGTTGACGCCTTGAAAGCAAATTTAGAGTCTAGCTTGAAATCTATTTATGAGGAATATTGTGTTGGATTTATGCCTCCTCAAGGTAATTCAGATGAGTTGCAAGTTTTTGGTGGTGTTAGTGATCCTTATGGAACTGTTGAGTTCTATCTTTCAGAAGGGTGTGACGATGCAGATAATGAGTTAACTACTTATCTTTGAGAGAAGTTAAAGTATAACATGGAGATACATGTTCTAGAGTGGTGGAAAGTGAACTCTGGTTGATATCCCATCCTTTCAAACATTGCAAGAGACGTGATGGTTATACCTATAAGCACAGTGGCTTCTGAATCTGCATTCAGTACAGGAGAAAGGGTGCTTGATCCATATTGTAACAACCTAATTTTAGTATTTATTTATTATACTATTATTATTATATTTTATTTTATTTATTTGGAGTGTTAATTAATTAATTGGTTGTTAAGTAGTATAATAATTGATTATATTAATTAATTTGGTGTGTTAATTAATTATTTGGTTGATATGAGATATAATTGAATAATTGATTATATTAATTAGCTTGGTGGGTTTATTGTGTTAGTTTAATTTAATTGAACTAATTAGAGATATTTAAATATTAGGTCTTATTGGGCCTATTAATTAAATTAGAAGTATCATGTTTTAAGCCCAAATAGAATACTAGTATATAAGAGGGGAAGGGAGTGAGAATTAGGATTCATTTGATCATTTGAGGCAATAGAGAAAGAGAAGAGGAAAAGTAAGGAGAAGAGGGGAAGAACAAAAGAGGAGCTAGGGTTTCCAGAAAATTGAAGAGGTAAGGGGGGAATCCTTGTTATTATGGGTTAGTATGATCGGGTCAATGGGTAGAAGCATGTTTAGGTTAAAATCCTTAATTTGCATGGTTTTGGAATTGTTAGGTCTTGATGAACATTCTCGATTTATGGTGATTTGATTGTGTTAAAACTGTAAATTAATGCTATGTACTTATAGTATTGTATGGGTCATAATTTTCTGAACGTGTAGCTTTTTACGGAATCGAAATCGGAGGTCCGAAAGTCCTCAAACGATGAAAAATGCAGAAAATTCTGCATTCTGTTTTACAGTAACCGGTTACTCACCGAGCGTTAACCGGTTACTTGCTTAACAATCTGGTAATTCTGTTTTACAGTAACCGGTTACTCACCGAGAGTTAACCGGTTACCACTGTTTGAAAAGTGGAAAATTGAGATTTAAGTGTTGTATTCGTTTTGGGATGAAATCTATGTGTACATATTTGATAATTAGCCTATATTTGTGAATGATATATTGTTATGAATGTGTATGTGTATCATTGGTGGATAATCCATAGAGTTGGATTATGGTGATATGTGGAATGATTAAGATGGTAGAGATGATCTTAATTGCACATTATGTGAATGATGTATTTGTTATTTAATTGCATGTTATGTGAATGGTGTATTTGTTATGAATGTGTATGTGTACCATTGGTGGATAATTCATAGAGTTGAATTATGGTGATATGTGGAATGTTAAGATGGTAGAGATGGTCTTAATTGCATATGTATTGGTATTTGTACATTCATTCATGGCATGGTCGACTTCATGGTGGAAGCGGTGAAACTGTGGGTTCACATGGTAGCACACGTTGATCCTTAATTGGAAATTGGCGTGGTAGATGTAGCACACGTTGATCCTTAATTGGAAATAGGCGTGGTAGATGTAGCACATGTTGATCCTTAATTAGAAATAGGCGTGGTAGATGTAGCACATGTTGATCCTTAATTGGAAATAGGCGTGGTAGATGTAGCATACGTTGATCCTTAATTGGAAATAGGCGTAGTAGTGGCTTGGATCTTGTCCGGATCGAAAGTGTGGCTTGGATTCTAGATATTGAATCGGAAAGCGGTGAAACATTGGGTTCACATTGCGGTACCACATGCATAGAGTCACATGTCTTGCATTGATTCACATTAGAGTCATGTGATAATTGAGTGTATGCATTGGTGTGATTGTGATGTGTGTATGAGATATGGTAATTGAATTTGGTGATGTTTGAGTACATAACTGTAAGAACAAAAATAGTTCTACAATAGATTCCATGATTTTGATGATAACAAAGGATGAAACCAAAAGTGGTACCCTAACGAAAAGTTTCTAAGTGTGCAGGGTTCTAAAGAAAGAAGAAATAAATCTGATGATGTCATCAGATGCAAAACAAGATCAGATGTAAAATCTCAAGTATCAGAAGTATCTAAAAGAGGAATCTCATTCAAGAAGCTCTGACTCTGAACAAAACTACAAAGTATCAGAAGCATCTGAACATGAAGTAAAGTCTAGAAGCTCTGACTCTGAACAAATGTCTTCTGCAAACTCTGAAGTTATCAGCGCCGTCTGAACATTCAAGAAATAACATCAGAAGCCAATTTCTCCAGATACACAAAGACTCTAATCAGAATTGTTAATCATGATGAAGTAACGTTTAAGCCAAGTTAAAGTTCTGCAAATGGATTTCCTCAATTAGAAAGAGACGTTAATCTCCACTTCCAAGAGAAAAGATACTAATTGTGGTAAGTAGTCACTTCCAAGTGAAAAAGTCCACTGCAGAAGCTATTAATGGAATGGCGTAATTACATCTCAATATCCAACAGATTCAACGCTACTTCAACTCTACTTCAACTCCTATAAATAGAGAAGAAATCTCATTCAGTACACATGAAGAAATCACTAGCCAAAACTATACTGAAATTATATCACGCTCAAGAAAAACATCTTTGTTCTTCAAAGATTTTCACTAAGCTTTTGCTTATCAAGTGAAAATTTGTTCTTAAGTTTGTAATATTTGCTTTCTTAGAAGCACTCTAGATTACACATCTTGTATCTATTTTTATTTGATTTCCTCAAGTGACTTGTTGTAGTCTGTAGACTTGAGAGGACTAAGAGATTTTCTTTTCTCTTAGGGGTTGTTTGTAATCTTTCAAGATTAGTGGATTAAGTCCTTGTTGAAGGCGAAATCACCTTGGCCGGGTGGACTGGAGTAGCTTTGTGTTATAAGCGAACCAGTATAAAATCATTGTGTGATTTCATTTTGCAAAAGCGCTTATTTTTCAAACAATTCAAACCCCCCCTTTCTTGTTTTTCTCACCTTCAATAACTTGGCAAAATATGTGATTTTGTGTTAATTGTAGTTATGTGTATTTTTGGGAAGATAGTATTGGATTTTAATATTATCCTCCTTACGTTTTGATGGATGTGTGAAACATGTGAAATAAATATTGGTTATTATTATTTACATGGTTATACGAAGTGTGATGAATTCCTTTAATTGTTGATTTAATCATTGTGCCTTATTATACTTCTTCATAATGATTTGAATTCTCACCCTTTCTGTTTGAATGTTACCTTTACATGGGTATCGCGCAGATACTCAGGAGTAGTATCGCTGAAGTAAGTGGACGGTAGCTCACTCGAGATTAGTCGGAGAGTTTCCGTATTTTAGTTTGAAGACTAGGTAATGAGTCAATGCTCTGGTCATGTAACACTGGGTAGATTAGTAGTATTGAACTCGTATCCTATTTGGATAAGTATTATGTTATTACTTGTGAACATGCTTATTTGCAATTGCTGTTGAGAGGCCATAGTGCCAAATATTCTGATTATGGTTTTAGTCTATTTTGAAGAGGTTATTGAGAGATGATCATGGTATGGGA
Source organism: Lathyrus oleraceus (assembly GCF_024323335.1). NCBI lineage: Eukaryota > Viridiplantae > Streptophyta > Magnoliopsida > Fabales > Fabaceae > Lathyrus > Lathyrus oleraceus. The sequence continues at coordinate 149,262,987 of NC_066582.1, read as the reverse complement.
CATGGATCATTTGATGAAATGCATGAGTATTCATTATTTTCCGCTGCGAACGCATATTATTGAATATTCATGATAATTGAAATGTGTTATTTTGAATGACCAGGTGTATTGTATATTGATGATGAATGATGTTGGTTTTTGAAAGCTTTTAGTTTTTGAAAACGTCGATGTGACGCCCTTTTGTTTATATGCGTGCTTATTTACTCTGATTGTATGTTAAGTAATTTGGGGTAGAAAAAGGGGTGTTACATTAGTGGTATCAGAGCATGGTCGACCAGTTGGTCAATAGTCGTTAGGATTTTCAATTCCGTTGTATTTGATTTGTGTATCTGACACGATCGATACTGTTTGTCTGGTTTATCTAATACCATTAGTGGTATCAGAGCAGGTCGGTCCGTCCGGCCAGGTTGTTTAGTTATGTTTGTTCCCTAGTATGCGACATGTGTGTGAGAACACTGTCGATGCTTGTTTTATTTCCATTGCAGGTTGGGAATGAAATAAGTGGGGGAGAAGCGTCTGCTTATCTTGGATGTTCCAATTGTATCGAGCTGTTTATGTTGTTGGCAACTTTGGATATTCGTGAGAAGAGGAAGATTGAAGAATTGCCAATAGTTTGTGAGTTTGCGGAGGTATTTCCGGAAGATATAACTGATTTACCGCCGGAATGTGAGGTTGAGTTTTCGATTAATTTAGTTCCTGGAACTAGTCCTGTATCGATGGCTCCCAATAGAATGTCTTCTTCTGAGTTGAAAGAGTTGAAGAGTCAACTTGAAGAGTTGTTTGAGAAGAAGTTTGTTCGTCATAGTGTGTCGCCGTGGGGTGCACCTGTCCTATTGGTCAAGAAGAAAGAAGGTTCTATGAGATTATGTGTTGATTATAGACAACTGAATAAAGTGACGATTAAGAACAAGTATCCACTTCCGAGGATTGACAATTTGATGGATCAACTGGTTGGAGCTTGTGTGTTTAGCAAAATTGATTTGAGGTCTGGGTATCATCAGATTCGTATAAAGGCTGAGGATATTCAAAAGACTGCTTTTCGGATGAGGTATGGTCACTACGAGTACTCTGTGATGCCTTTTGGTGTGACTAATGCACCTGGTGTATTTATGGATTATATGAATAGAATTTTTCATAATTATCTGGATAAGTTTGTTGTTGTGTTCATCGACGATATATTGATTTATTCTAAGAGCGAAGAAGATCATGCCGAGCATTTGAAGGTTGTGTTATCGGTGTTGAAAGAGAGGAAGTTGTTTGCTAAACTCTCTAAATGTGAGTTTTGGTTGAGTGAAGTAAGTTTTCTTAGACATGTGATTTCGAGTGGTGGTATTTCTATGGATCCTACGAAGATTGAAGTTGTATCTCAATGGGAAGCTCCTAAGTCTGTTGCTGAGATTAGAAGTTTCCTTGGTTTGGCTGGTTATTATAGGAAGTTCATTGAAGGATTTTCTAAGTTGTGGTTACCATTGACGCAGTTGACTAGGAAAGGTCAAGCTTTCATTTGGACTTCGCAGTGTGAAGCGAATTTTCAAGAGCTTAAGAGAAGATTGACTACGGCTCCTATTTTGATTTTACCGGATCCGTTAGAAACTTTCGTTGTGTATTGTGATGCTTCTTGGTTAGGTTTGGGAGGTGTTTTGATGCAAAAAGGGCAAGTGGTAGCTTATGCTTTAAGGCAACTTAAAGTTCATGAGAGGAATTATCCGACGCATGATTTAGAGTTGGTCGTCGTTGTGTTCGTGTTGAAGCTTTGGAGACATTATTTGTTTGGATCGCGATTTAATGTGTTTAGTGATCACAAGAGTTTGAAGTACTTGTTCGATCAGAAAGAATTGAATATGAGGCAAAGGAGATGGTTGGAATTCTTGAAAGATTATGATTTTGTTTTGAATTATCATCCTGGAAAGGCGAATATTGTAGCCGATGCATTGAGTAGGAAGTCATTGCACATGTCTATGTTGATGATTCGAGAGTTTGAATTGTTGGAGCAATTTAGAGATTTGAGCTTGGTCTGGGAAGCGACGCCTTCGTGTGTTAAGCTTGGTATGTTGAAGCTTACGTGTGGCATTCTTGACGAGATTAGAGAAGGTCAGAAGTCAGATTTGAAATTAGTCGATGTTATCACATTGATTAATCAAGGCAAAGGTGGTGACTTTCGGATTGATGAGAATGGTATCATGAGGTGTCGTGATCGAGTTTGTGTTCCGGATGTTGCGGATTTGAGAAAGAGAATTCCCGAGGAAGGGCATAGAAGTGGTTTGAGTATTCATCCTGGTGCTACTAAAATGTATCAAGACTTGAGAAAGATGTTTTGGTGGCAAGGCATGAAGAAGGATGTAGCGGAATTTGTGTATTCATGTTTGACTTGTCAAAAGTCAAAGATTGAACATCAAAAGCTGTCTGGTTTGATGTAACCGTTATCTACTCCCGAGTGGAAGTGGGATAGTATCTCTCTGGATTTTGTTTCGGGTTTGCCGAGAACATCGAGTAATTGTGAGGCAATTTGGGTCGTTGTGGACAGGTTGACGAAATGTGCTCATTTTATTCCGATAAGGATGGATTATTCGATGGAGAGACTTGCTAAGTTGTACATCGAAAGGATTGTGTATTTGCATGGTATTCTTTCGAGCATTGTTTCGGATAGAGATCTGAGATTCACTTCGAGATTTTGGGAAGGTTTGCAAAGTGCTTTGGGTACGGAGTTGCGGTTGAGTTCGGCATATCATCCGCAAACTGATGGTCAAACGGAGAGGACTATTGTGTCACTTGAAGATCTTTTGAGATCTTGTGTTTTGGAACAAGGAGGAAATTGGGATAGTTTCTTGTCTTTTATCGAGTTTACGTATAACAACAGTTTCCATTCGAGTATTGGAATGGCACCTTTTGAAGCTCTTTATGGTAGAAGGTGTAGAACTCCTTTATGTTGGTACGAATCGGGGGAGAGTGTTGTGGTTGGACCCGAGTTGATTCAAGAGACTACAGATAAGATTAAGATGATTCAAGAGAAGATGAAGGCTTCTTAGATTCGTCAAAAGAGTTATCACGATAAGAGGAGGAAAGCTCTTGAGTTTGAGAAAGATGAGCATGTGTTCCTTCGAGTTATGCCAATAACGGGTGTTGGTAGAGCTTTGAAGTCGCGTAAGTTGACGCCGCGTTTCATTGGTCCTTATCAGATTTCCGAGAGAGTAGGTGAAGTGGCATATCGGATTGCATTACCACCGTCACTTTCTAATCTTCATGATGTGTTCCATATATCTCAATTGAGGAAGTACATTACGGATCCATCGCATGTTGTTCCATTAGATGATGTTCAAGTGCGGGATAATTTGACGGTCGATACATTACCTATGCGAATTGAAGATCGAGAAGTGAAGAAGCTTCGAGGTAAGGAGATTGCTTTGGTGAAATTAATATGGGGCGGAGTCGCCAATGGCAATATTACTTGGGAACTCGGGGATAAGATGAAGGAATCGTATCTGGAGTTGTTCGTTTGAGGTATTTTCGAGGACGCAAATCTTTTAAGTGGGGGAGAGTTGTAACAACCCAATTTTAGTATTTGGTTATTATACTATTATTATTATATTTTATTTTATTTATTTGGAGTGTTAATTAATTAATTGGTTGTTAAGTAGTATAATAATTGATTATATTAATTAATTTGGTGTGTTAATTAATTATTTGGTTGATATGAGATATAATTGAATAATTGATTATATTAATTAGCTTGGTGGATTTATTGTGTTAGTTTAATTTAATTGAACTAATTAGAGATATTTAAATATTAGGTCTTATTGGGCCTATTAATTAAATTAGAAGTATCATGTTTTAAGCCCAAATAGAATACTAGTATATAAGAGGTGAAGGGAGTGAGAATTAGGATTCATTTGATCATTTGAGGCAATAGAGAAAGAGAAGAGGAAAAGTAAGGATAAGAGGGGAAGAACAAGAGAGGAGCTAGGGTTTCCAGAAAATTGAAGAGGTAATGGGGGAATCCTTGTTATTATGGGTTAGTATGATCGGGTCAATGGGTAGAAGCATGTTTAGGTTAAAATCCTTAATTTGCATGGTTTTGGAATTGTTAGGTCTTGATGAATATTCTCGATTTGTGGTGATTTGATTGTGTTAAAACTGTAAATTAATGCTATGTACTTATAGTATTGTATGGGTCATAATTTTCTGAACGTGTAGCTTTTTACGGAATCGTAATCGGAGGTCCGAAAGTCCTCCAACGATGAAAAATGCAGAAAATTCTGCATTCTGTTTTACAGTAACCAGTTACTCACCGAGCGTTAACCGGTTACTTGCTTAACAATCTGCTAATTCTGTTTTACAGTAACCGGTTACTCACCGAGAGTTAACCGGTTACCACTGTTTAAAAAGTGGAAAATTGAGATTTAAGTGCTGTATTCGTTTTGGGATGAAATCTATGTGTACATATTTGATAATTAGCCTATATTTGTGAATGATATATTGTTATGAATGTGCATGTGTACCATTGGTGGATAATTCATAGAGTTGGATTATGGTGATATGTGGAATGATTAAGATGGTAGAGATGATCTTAATTGCATATATTGTGAATGGTGTATTTGTTATTTAATTGCATGTTATGTGAATGGTGTATTTGTTATGAATGTGTATGTGTACCATTGGTGGATAATTCATAGAGTTGAATTATGGTGATATGTGGAATGTTAAGATGGTAGAGATGATCTTAATTGCATATGTATTGGTATTTGTACATTCATTCATGGCATGGTCGGCTTCATGGTGGAAGCGGTGAAACTGTGGGTTCACATGGTAGCACACGTTGATCCTTAATTGGAAATTGGCGTGGTAGATGTAGCACACGTTGATCCTTAATTGAAAATAGGCGTGGTAGATGTAGCACATGTTGATCCTTAATTGGAAATAGGCGTGGTAGATGTAGCACATGTTGATCCTTAATTGGAAATAGGCGTGGTAGATGTAGCATACGTTGATCCTTAATTGGAAATAGGCGTAGTAGTGGCTTGGATCTTGTCCGGATTGAAAGTGTGGCTTGGATTCTAGATATTGAATCGGAAAGCGGTGAAACGTTGGGTTTACATTGCGGTACCACATGCATAGAGTCACATGTCTTGCATTGAGTCACATTAGAGTCATGTGATAATTGAGTGTATGCATTGGTGTGATTGTGATGTGTGTATGAGATATGGTAATTGAATTTGGTGATGTTTGAGTACATAACTTGGCAAAATATGTGATTTTGTGTTAGTTGTAGTTATGTGTATTTTTGGGAAGATAGTATTGGATTTTAATATTATACTCCTTACGTTTTGATGGATGTGTGGAACATGTGAAATAAATATTGGTTAGTATTATTGACATGGTTATACGAAGTGTGATGAATTCCTTTAATTGTTGATTTAATCATTGTGTCTTATTATACTTCTTCATAATGATTTGAATTCTCACCCTTTCTGTTTGAATGTTACCTTTACATGGGTATCGCGCAGATACTCAGGAGTAGTATCGCTGAAGTAAGTGGACGGTAGCTCACTCGAGATTAGTCGGAGAGTTTCCGTATTTTAGTTTGAAGACTAGGTAATGAGTCAGTGCTCTGGTCATGTAACACTGGGTAGATTAGTAGTATTGAACTCATATCCTATTTGGATAAGTATTATGTTATTACTTGTGAACATGCTTATTTGCAATTGCTGTTGAGAGGCCATAGTGCCAAATATTCTGATTATGGTTTTAGTCTATTTTGAAGAGGTTATTGAGAGATGATCATGGTATGGGACATGGATCATTTGATGAAATGCATGAGTATTCATTATTTTCCGCTGCGAACGCATATTATTGAATATTCATGATAATTGAAATGTGTTATTTTGAATGACCAGGTGTATTGTATATTGATGATGAATGATGTTGGTTTTTGAAAGCTTTTAGTTTTTGAAAACGTCGATGTGACGCCCTTTTGTTTATATGCGTGCTTATATACTCTGATTGTATGTTAAGTAATTTGGGGTAGAAAAAGGGGTGTTACATTAGTGGTATCAGAGCATGGTCGACCAGTTGGTCAATAGTCGTTAGGATTTTCAATTCCGTTGTATTTGATTTGTGTATCTGACACGATCGATACTGTTTGTCTGGTTTATCTGATACCATTAGTGGTATCAGAGCAGGCCGGTCCGTCCGGCCAGGTTGTTTAGTTATGTTTGTTCCCTAGTATGCGACATGTGTGTGAGAACACTGTCGATGCTTGTTTTATTTCCATTGCAGGTTGGGAATGAAATAAGTGGGGGAGAAGCGTCTGCTTATCTTGGATGTTCCAATTGTATCGAGCTGTTTATGTTGTTGGCAACTTTGGATATTCGTGAGAAGAGGAAGATTGAAGAATTGCCAATAGTTTGTGAGTTTGCGGAGGTATTTCCGGAAGATATAAGTGATTTACCGCCGGAATGTGAGGTTGAGTTTTCGATTAATTTAGTTCCTGGAACTAGTCCTGTATCGATGGCTCCCAATAGAATATCTTCTTCTGAGTTGAAAGAGTTGAAGAGTCAACTTGAAGAGTTGTTTGAGAAGAAGTTTGTTCGTCATAGTGTGTCGTCGTGGGGTGCACCTGTCCTGTTGGTCAAGAAGAAAGAAGGTTCTATGAGATTATGTGTTGATTATAGACAACTGAATAAAGTGACGATTAAGAACAAGTATCCACTTCCGAGGATTGACAATCTGATGGATCAACTGGTTGGAGCTTGTGTGTTTAGCAAAATTGATTTGAGGTCTGGGTATCATCAGATTCGTATAAAGGCTGAGGATATTCAAAAGACTGCTTTTCAGACGAGGTATGGTCACTACGAGTACTCCGTGATGCCTTTTGGTGTGACTAATGCACCTGGTGTATTTATGGATTATATGAATAGAATTTTTCATAATTATCTGGATAAGTTTGTTGTTGTGTTCATCGACGATATATTGATTTATTCTAAGAGCGAACAAGATCATGCCGAGCATTTGAAGGTTGTGTTATCGGTGTTGAAAGAGAGGAAGTTGTTTGCTAAACTCTCTAAATGTGAGTTTTGGTTGAGTGAAGTAAGTTTTCTTGGACATGTGATTTCGAGTGGTGGTATTTCTGTGGATCCTACGAAGATTGAAGTTGTATCTCAATGGGAAGCTCCTAAGTCTGTTGCTGAGATTAGAAGTTTCCTTGGTTTGGCTGGTTATTATAGGAAGTTCATTGAAGGATTTTCTAAGTTGTGGTTACCATTGACGCAGTTGACTAGGAAAGGTCAAGCTTTCATTTGGACTTCGCAGTGTGAAGCGAATTTTCAAGAGCTTAAGAGAAGATTGACTACGGCTCCTATTTTGATTTTACCGGATCCGTTAGAAACTTTCGTTGTGTATTGTGATGCTTCTTGGTTAGGTTTGGGAGGTGTTTTGATGCAAAAAGGGCAAGTGGTAGCTTATGCTTCAAGGCAACTTAAAGTTCATGAGAGGAATTATCCGACGCATGATTTAGAGTTGGCCGCCGTTGTGTTCGTGTTGAAGCTTTGGAGACATTATTTCTTTGGATCGCGATTTAATGTGTTTAGTGATCACAAGAGTTTGAAGTACTTGTTCGATCAGAAAGAATTGAATATGAGGCAAAGGAGATGGTTGGAATTCTTGAAAGACTATGATTTTGGTTTGAATTATCATCCTGGAAAGGCGAATGTTGTAGCCGATGCATTGAGTAGGAAGTTATTGCACATGTCTATGTTGATGATTCGAGAGTTTGAATTGTTGGAGCAATTTAGAGATTTGAGCTTGGTCTGGGAAGCGACGCCTTCGTGTGTTAAGCTTGGTATGTTGAAGCTTACGTGTGGCATTCTTGACGAGATTAGAGAAGGTCAGAAGTCAGATTTGAAATTAGTCGATGTTATCACATTGATTAATCAAGGCAAAGGTGGTGACTTTCGGATTGATGAGAATGGTATCATGAGGTGTCGTGATCGAGTTTTTGTTCCGGATGTTGCGGATTTGAGAAAGAGAATTCTCGAGGAAGGGCATAGAAGTGGTTTGAGTATTCATCCTGGTACTACTAAAATGTATCAAGACTTGAGAAAGATGTTTTGGTGGCAAGGCATGAAGAAGGATGTAGCGGAATTTGTGTATTCATGTTTGACTTGTCAAAAGTCAAAGATTGAACATCAAAAGCCGTCTGGTTTGATGTAACCGTTATCTATTCCCGAGTGGAAGTGGGATAGTATCTCTATGGATTTTGTTTCGGGTTTGCCGAGAACATCGAGTAATTGTGAGGCAATTTGGGTCGTTGTGGATAGGTTGATGAAATGTGCTCATTTTATTCCGATAAGGATGGATTATTCGACGGAGAGACTTGCTAAGTTGTACATCGAAAGGATTGTGTGTTTGCATGGTATTCCTTCGAGCATTGTTTCGGATAGAGATTTGAGGTTCACTTCGAGATTTTGGGAAGGTTTGCAAAGTGCTTTGGGTACGGAGTTGCGGTTGAGTTCGGCATATCATCCGCAAACCGATGGTCAAACGGAGAGGACTATTCAGTCACTTGAAGATCTTTTGAGATCTTGTGTTTTGGAACAAGGAGGAAATTGGGGTAGTTTCTTGCCTTTTATCGAGTTTACGTATAACAACAGTTTTCATTCGAGTATTGGAATGGCACCTTTTGAAGCTCTTTATGGTAGAAGGTGTAGAACTCCTTTATTATGGTACGAATCGGGGGAGAGTGTTGTGGTTGGACCCGAGTTGATTCAAGAGACTACGGATAAGATTAAGATGATTCAAGAGAAGATGAAGGCTTCTTAGAGTCGTCAAAAGAGTTATCACGATAAGAGGAGGAAAGCTCTTGAGTTTGAGAAAGATGAGCATATGTTCCTTCGAGTTATGCCAATAACGGGTGTTGGTAGAGCTTTGAAGTCGCGTAAGTTGACGCCGCGTTTCATTGGTCCTTATCAGATTTCCGAGAGAGTAGGTGAAGTGGCATATCGGATTGCATTACCACCGTCACTTTCTAATCTTCATGATGTGTTCCATATATCTCAATTGAGGAAGTACATTACGGATCCATTGCATGTTGTTCCATTAGATGATGTTCAAGTGCGGGATAATTTGACGGTCGATACATTACCTATGCGAATTGAAGATCGAGAAGTGAAGAAGCTTCGAGGTAAGGAGATTGCTTTGGTGAAAGTAATATGGGGCGGAGTCGCCAATGGCAATATTACTTGGGAACTCGGGGATAAGATGAAGGAATCGTATCCGGAGTTGTTCGTTTGAGGTATTTTCGAGGACGAAAATCTTTTAAGTGGGGGAGAGTTGTAACAACCCAATTTTAGTATTTATTTATTATACTATTATTATTATATTTTATTTTATTTATTTGGAGTATTAATTAATTAATTGGTTGTTAAGTAGTATAATAATTGATTATATTAATTAATTTGGTGTGTTAATTAATTATTTGGTTGATATGAGATATACTTGAATAATTGATTATATTAATTAGCTTGGTGGGTTTATTGTGTTAGTTTAATTTAATTGAACTAATTAGAGATATTTAAATATTAGGTCTTATTGGGCCTATTAATTAAATTAGAAGTATCATGTTTTAAGCCCAAATAGAATACTAGTATATAAGAGGTGAAGGGAGTGAGAATTATGATTCATTTGATCATTTGAGGCAATAGAGAAAGAGAAGAGGAAAAGTAAGGAGAAGAGGGGAAGAACAAGAGAGGAGCTAGGGTTTCCAGAAAATTGAAGAGGTAAGGGGGGAATCCTTGTTATTATGGGTTAGTATGATCGGGTCAATGGGTAGAAGCATGTTTAGGTTAAAATCCTTAATTTGCATGGTTTTGGAATTGTTAGGTCTTGATGAATATTCTCGATTTGTGGTGATTTGATTGTGTTAAAACTGTAAATTAATGCTATGTACTTATAGTATTGTATGGGTCATAATTTTCTGAACGTGTAGCTTTTTACGGAATCGTAATCGGAGGTCCGAAAGTCCTCCAACGATGAAAAATGCAGAAAATTCTGCATTCTGTTTTACAGTAACCGGTTACTCACCGATCGTTAATCGGTTACTTGCTTAACAATCTGTTAATTCTGTTTTACAGTAACCGGTTACTCACCGAGAGTTAACCGGTTACCACTGTTTGAAAAGTGGAAAATTGAGATTTAAGTGCTATATTCGTTTTGGGATGAAATCTATGTGTACATATTTGATAATTAGCCTATATTTGTGAATGATATATTGTTATGAATGTGTATGTGTACCATTGGTGGATAATTCATAGAGTTGGATTATGGTGATATGTGGAATGATTAAGATGGTAGAGATGATCTTAATTGCATATTATGTGAATGGTGTATTTGTTATTTAATTGCATGTTATGTGAATGGTGTATTTGTTATGAATGTGTATGTGTACCATTGGTGGATAATTCATAGAGTTGAATTATGGTGATATGTGGAATGTTAAGATGGTAGAGATGATCTTAATTGCATATGTATTGGTATTTGTACATTCATTCAAGGCATGGTCGGCTTCATGGTGGAAGCGGTGAAACTGTGGGTTCACATGGTAGCACATGTTGATCCTTAATTGGAAATAGGCGTGGTAGATGTAGCACACGTTGATCCTTAATTGGAAATAGGCATGGTAGATGTAGCACATGTTGATCCTTAATTGGAAATAGGCGTGGTAGATGTAGCACACGTTGATCCTTAATTGGAAATAGGTGTGGTAGATGTAGCATATGTTGATCCTTAATTGGAAATTGGCGTAGTAGTGGCTTGGATCTTGTCCGGATCGGAAGCGTGGCTTGGATTCTAGATATTGAATCGGAAAGCGGTGAAACGTTGGGTTTACATTGCGGTACCACATGCATAGAGTCACATGTCTTGCATTGAGTCACATTAGAGTCATGTGATAATTGAGTGTATGCATTGGTGTGATTGTGATGTGTGTATGAGATATGGTAATTGAATTTGGTGATGTTTGAGTACATAACTTGGCAAAATATGTGATTTTGTGTTAGTTGTAGTTATGTGTATTTTTGGGAAGATAGTATTGGATTTTAATATTATACTCCTTACGTTTTGATGGATGTGTGGAACATGTGAAATAAATATTGGTTAGTATTATTGACATGGTTATACGAAGTGTGATGAATTCCTTTAATTGTTGATTTAATCATTGTGTCTTATTATACTTCTTCATAATGATTTGAATTCTCACCCTTTCTGTTTGAATGTTACCTTTACATGGGTATCGCGCAGATACTCAGGAGTAGTATCGCTGAAGTAAGTGGACGGTAGCTCACTCGAGATTAGTCGGAGAGTTTCCGTATTTTAGTTTGAAGACTAGGTAATGAGTCAGTGCTCTGGTCATGTAACACTGGGTAGATTAGTAGTATTGAACTCATATCCTATTTGGATAAGTATTATGTTATTACTTGTGAACATGCTTATTTGCAATTGCTGTTGAGAGGCCATAGTGCCAAATATTCTGATTATGGTTTTAGTCTATTTTGAAGAGGTTATTGAGAGATGATCATGGTATGGGACATGGATCATTTGATGAAATGCATGAGTATTCATTATTTTCCGCTGCGAACGCATATTATTGAATATTCATGATAATTGAAATGTGTTATTTTGAATGACCAGGTGTATTGTATATTGATGATGAATGATGTTGGTTTTTGAAAGCTTTTAGTTTTTGAAAACGTCGATGTGACGCCCTTTTGTTTATATGCGTGCTTATATACTCTGATTGTATGTTAAGTAATTTGGGGTAGAAAAAGGGGTGTTACATTAGTGGTATCAGAGCATGGTCGACCAGTTGGTCAATAGTCGTTAGGATTTTCAATTCCGTTGTATTTGATTTGTGTATCTGACACGATCGATACTGTTTGTCTGGTTTATCTGATACCATTAGTGGTATCAGAGCAGGCCGGTCCGTCCGGCCAGGTTGTTTAGTTATGTTTGTTCCCTAGTATGCGACATGTGTGTGAGAACACTGTCGATGCTTGTTTTATTTCCATTGCAGGTTGGGAATGAAATAAGTGGGGGAGAAGCGTCTGCTTATCTTGGATGTTCCAATTGTATCGAGCTGTTTATGTTGTTGGCAACTTTGGATATTCGTGAGAAGAGGAAGATTGAAGAATTGCCAATAGTTTGTGAGTTTGCGGAGGTATTTCCGGAAGATATAAGTGATTTACCGCCGGAATGTGAGGTTGAGTTTTCGATTAATTTAGTTCCTGGAACTAGTCCTGTATCGATGGCTCCCAATAGAATATCTTCTTCTGAGTTGAAAGAGTTGAAGAGTCAACTTGAAGAGTTGTTTGAGAAGAAGTTTGTTCGTCATAGTGTGTCGTCGTGGGGTGCACCTGTCCTGTTGGTCAAGAAGAAAGAAGGTTCTATGAGATTATGTGTTGATTATAGACAACTGAATAAAGTGACGATTAAGAACAAGTATCCACTTCCGAGGATTGACAATCTGATGGATCAACTGGTTGGAGCTTGTGTGTTTAGCAAAATTGATTTGAGGTCTGGGTATCATCAGATTCGTATAAAGGCTGAGGATATTCAAAAGACTGCTTTTCAGACGAGGTATGGTCACTACGAGTACTCCGTGATGCCTTTTGGTGTGACTAATGCACCTGGTGTATTTATGGATTATATGAATAGAATTTTTCATAATTATCTGGATAAGTTTGTTGTTGTGTTCATCGACGATATATTGATTTATTCTAAGAGCGAACAAGATCATGCCGAGCATTTGAAGGTTGTGTTATCGGTGTTGAAAGAGAGGAAGTTGTTTGCTAAACTCTCTAAATGTGAGTTTTGGTTGAGTGAAGTAAGTTTTCTTGGACATGTGATTTCGAGTGGTGGTATTTCTGTGGATCCTACGAAGATTGAAGTTGTATCTCAATGGGAAGCTCCTAAGTCTGTTGCTGAGATTAGAAGTTTCCTTGGTTTGGCTGGTTATTATAGGAAGTTCATTGAAGGATTTTCTAAGTTGTGGTTACCATTGACGCAGTTGACTAGGAAAGGTCAAGCTTTCATTTGGACTTCGCAGTGTGAAGCGAATTTTCAAGAGCTTAAGAGAAGATTGACTACGGCTCCTATTTTGATTTTACCGGATCCGTTAGAAACTTTCGTTGTGTATTGTGATGCTTCTTGGTTAGGTTTGGGAGGTGTTTTGATGCAAAAAGGGCAAGTGGTAGCTTATGCTTCAAGGCAACTTAAAGTTCATGAGAGGAATTATCCGACGCATGATTTAGAGTTGGCCGCCGTTGTGTTCGTGTTGAAGCTTTGGAGACATTATTTCTTTGGATCGCGATTTAATGTGTTTAGTGATCACAAGAGTTTGAAGTACTTGTTCGATCAGAAAGAATTGAATATGAGGCAAAGGAGATGGTTGGAATTCTTGAAAGACTATGATTTTGGTTTGAATTATCATCCTGGAAAGGCGAATGTTGTAGCCGATGCATTGAGTAGGAAGTTATTGCACATGTCTATGTTGATGATTCGAGAGTTTGAATTGTTGGAGCAATTTAGAGATTTGAGCTTGGTCTGGGAAGCGACGCCTTCGTGTGTTAAGCTTGGTATGTTGAAGCTTACGTGTGGCATTCTTGACGAGATTAGAGAAGGTCAGAAGTCAGATTTGAAATTAGTCGATGTTATCACATTGATTAATCAAGGCAAAGGTGGTGACTTTCGGATTGATGAGAATGGTATCATGAGGTGTCGTGATCGAGTTTTTGTTCCGGATGTTGCGGATTTGAGAAAGAGAATTCTCGAGGAAGGGCATAGAAGTGGTTTGAGTATTCATCCTGGTACTACTAAAATGTATCAAGACTTGAGAAAGATGTTTTGGTGGCAAGGCATGAAGAAGGATGTAGCGGAATTTGTGTATTCATGTTTGACTTGTCAAAAGTCAAAGATTGAACATCAAAAGCCGTCTGGTTTGATGTAACCGTTATCTATTCCCGAGTGGAAGTGGGATAGTATCTCTATGGATTTTGTTTCGGGTTTGCCGAGAACATCGAGTAATTGTGAGGCAATTTGGGTCGTTGTGGATAGGTTGATGAAATGTGCTCATTTTATTCCGATAAGGATGGATTATTCGACGGAGAGACTTGCTAAGTTGTACATCGAAAGGATTGTGTGTTTGCATGGTATTCCTTCGAGCATTGTTTCGGATAGAGATTTGAGGTTCACTTCGAGATTTTGGGAAGGTTTGCAAAGTGCTTTGGGTACGGAGTTGCGGTTGAGTTCGGCATATCATCCGCAAACCGATGGTCAAACGGAGAGGACTATTCAGTCACTTGAAGATCTTTTGAGATCTTGTGTTTTGGAACAAGGAGGAAATTGGGGTAGTTTCTTGCCTTTTATCGAGTTTACGTATAACAACAGTTTTCATTCGAGTATTGGAATGGCACCTTTTGAAGCTCTTTATGGTAGAAGGTGTAGAACTCCTTTATTATGGTACGAATCGGGGGAGAGTGTTGTGGTTGGACCCGAGTTGATTCAAGAGACTACGGATAAGATTAAGATGATTCAAGAGAAGATGAAGGCTTCTTAGAGTCGTCAAAAGAGTTATCACGATAAGAGGAGGAAAGCTCTTGAGTTTGAGAAAGATGAGCATATGTTCCTTCGAGTTATGCCAATAACGGGTGTTGGTAGAGCTTTGAAGTCGCGTAAGTTGACGCCGCGTTTCATTGGTCCTTATCAGATTTCCGAGAGAGTAGGTGAAGTGGCATATCGGATTGCATTACCACCGTCACTTTCTAATCTTCATGATGTGTTCCATATATCTCAATTGAGGAAGTACATTACGGATCCATTGCATGTTGTTCCATTAGATGATGTTCAAGTGCGGGATAATTTGACGGTCGATACATTACCTATGCGAATTGAAGATCGAGAAGTGAAGAAGCTTCGAGGTAAGGAGATTGCTTTGGTGAAAGTAATATGGGGCGGAGTCGCCAATGGCAATATTACTTGGGAACTCGGGGATAAGATGAAGGAATCGTATCCGGAGTTGTTCGTTTGAGGTATTTTCGAGGACGAAAATCTTTTAAGTGGGGGAGAGTTGTAACAACCCAATTTTAGTATTTATTTATTATACTATTATTATTATATTTTATTTTATTTATTTGGAGTATTAATTAATTAATTGGTTGTTAAGTAGTATAATAATTGATTATATTAATTAATTTGGTGTGTTAATTAATTATTTGGTTGATATGAGATATACTTGAATAATTGATTATATTAATTAGCTTGGTGGGTTTATTGTGTTAGTTTAATTTAATTGAACTAATTAGAGATATTTAAATATTAGGTCTTATTGGGCCTATTAATTAAATTAGAAGTATCATGTTTTAAGCCCAAATAGAATACTAGTATATAAGAGGTGAAGGGAGTGAGAATTATGATTCATTTGATCATTTGAGGCAATAGAGAAAGAGAAGAGGAAAAGTAAGGAGAAGAGGGGAAGAACAAGAGAGGAGCTAGGGTTTCCAGAAAATTGAAGAGGTAAGGGGGGAATCCTTGTTATTATGGGTTAGTATGATCGGGTCAATGGGTAGAAGCATGTTTAGGTTAAAATCCTTAATTTGCATGGTTTTGGAATTGTTAGGTCTTGATGAATATTCTCGATTTGTGGTGATTTGATTGTGTTAAAACTGTAAATTAATGCTATGTACTTATAGTATTGTATGGGTCATAATTTTCTGAACGTGTAGCTTTTTACGGAATCGTAATCGGAGGTCCGAAAGTCCTCCAACGATGAAAAATGCAGAAAATTCTGCATTCTGTTTTACAGTAACCGGTTACTCACCGATCGTTAATCGGTTACTTGCTTAACAATCTGTTAATTCTGTTTTACAGTAACCGGTTACTCACCGAGAGTTAACCGGTTACCACTGTTTGAAAAGTGGAAAATTGAGATTTAAGTGCTATATTCGTTTTGGGATGAAATCTATGTGTACATATTTGATAATTAGCCTATATTTGTGAATGATATATTGTTATGAATGTGTATGTGTACCATTGGTGGATAATTCATAGAGTTGGATTATGGTGATATGTGGAATGATTAAGATGGTAGAGATGATCTTAATTGCATATTATGTGAATGGTGTATTTGTTATTTAATTGCATGTTATGTGAATGGTGTATTTGTTATGAATGTGTATGTGTACCATTGGTGGATAATTCATAGAGTTGAATTATGGTGATATGTGGAATGTTAAGATGGTAGAGATGATCTTAATTGCATATGTATTGGTATTTGTACATTCATTCAAGGCATGGTCGGCTTCATGGTGGAAGCGGTGAAACTGTGGGTTCACATGGTAGCACATGTTGATCCTTAATTGGAAATAGGCGTGGTAGATGTAGCACAC
This sequence comes from Lathyrus oleraceus, assembly GCF_024323335.1. Classification (NCBI taxonomy): domain Eukaryota; kingdom Viridiplantae; phylum Streptophyta; class Magnoliopsida; order Fabales; family Fabaceae; genus Lathyrus; species Lathyrus oleraceus. Next base: position 149,246,557 of record NC_066582.1, on the reverse strand, counting down.
GTTGATCCTTAATTGGAAATAGGCATGGTAGATGTAGCACATGTTGATCCTTAATTGGAAATAGGCGTGGTAGATGTAGCACACGTTGATCCTTAATTGGAAATAGGTGTGGTAGATGTAGCATATGTTGATCCTTAATTGGAAATTGGCGTAGTAGTGGCTTGGATCTTGTCCGGATCGGAAGCGTGGCTTGGATTCTAGATATTGAATCGGAAAGCGGTGAAACGTTGGGTTTACATTGCGGTACCACATGCATAGAGTCACATGTCTTGCATTGAGTCACATTAGAGTCATGTGATAATTGAGTGTATGCATTGGTGTGATTGTGATGTGTGTATGAGATATGGTAATTGAATTTGGTGATGTTTGAGTACATAACTTGGCAAAATATGTGATTTTGTGTTAGTTGTAGTTATGTGTATTTTTGGGAAGATAGTATTGGATTTTAATATTATACTCCTTACGTTTTGATGGATGTGTGGAACATGTGAAATAAATATTGGTTAGTATTATTGACATGGTTATACGAAGTGTGATGAATTCCTTTAATTGTTGATTTAATCATTGTGTCTTATTATACTTCTTCATAATGATTTGAATTCTCACCCTTTCTGTTTGAATGTTACCTTTACATGGGTATCGCGCAGATACTCAGGAGTAGTATCGCTGAAGTAAGTGGACGGTAGCTCACTCGAGATTAGTCGGAGAGTTTCCGTATTTTAGTTTGAAGACTAGGTAATGAGTCAGTGCTCTGGTCATGTAACACTGGGTAGATTAGTAGTATTGAACTCATATCCTATTTGGATAAGTATTATGTTATTACTTGTGAACATGCTTATTTGCAATTGCTGTTGAGAGGCCATAGTGCCAAATATTCTGATTATGGTTTTAGTCTATTTTGAAGAGGTTATTGAGAGATGATCATGGTATGGGACATGGATCATTTGATGAAATGCATGAGTATTCATTATTTTCCGCTGCGAACGCATATTATTGAATATTCATGATAATTGAAATGTGTTATTTTGAATGACCAGGTGTATTGTATATTGATGATGAATGATGTTGGTTTTTGAAAGCTTTTAGTTTTTGAAAACGTCGATGTGACGCCCTTTTGTTTATATGCGTGCTTATATACTCTGATTGTATGTTAAGTAATTTGGGGTAGAAAAAGGGGTGTTACATTAGTGGTATCAGAGCATGGTCGACCAGTTGGTCAATAGTCGTTAGGATTTTCAATTCCGTTGTATTTGATTTGTGTATCTGACACGATCGATACTGTTTGTCTGGTTTATCTGATACCATTAGTGGTATCAGAGCAGGCCGGTCCGTCCGGCCAGGTTGTTTAGTTATGTTTGTTCCCTAGTATGCGACATGTGTGTGAGAACACTGTCGATGCTTGTTTTATTTCCATTGCAGGTTGGGAATGAAATAAGTGGGGGAGAAGCGTCTGCTTATCTTGGATGTTCCAATTGTATCGAGCTGTTTATGTTGTTGGCAACTTTGGATATTCGTGAGAAGAGGAAGATTGAAGAATTGCCAATAGTTTGTGAGTTTGCGGAGGTATTTCCGGAAGATATAAGTGATTTACCGCCGGAATGTGAGGTTGAGTTTTCGATTAATTTAGTTCCTGGAACTAGTCCTGTATCGATGGCTCCCAATAGAATATCTTCTTCTGAGTTGAAAGAGTTGAAGAGTCAACTTGAAGAGTTGTTTGAGAAGAAGTTTGTTCGTCATAGTGTGTCGTCGTGGGGTGCACCTGTCCTGTTGGTCAAGAAGAAAGAAGGTTCTATGAGATTATGTGTTGATTATAGACAACTGAATAAAGTGACGATTAAGAACAAGTATCCACTTCCGAGGATTGACAATCTGATGGATCAACTGGTTGGAGCTTGTGTGTTTAGCAAAATTGATTTGAGGTCTGGGTATCATCAGATTCGTATAAAGGCTGAGGATATTCAAAAGACTGCTTTTCAGACGAGGTATGGTCACTACGAGTACTCCGTGATGCCTTTTGGTGTGACTAATGCACCTGGTGTATTTATGGATTATATGAATAGAATTTTTCATAATTATCTGGATAAGTTTGTTGTTGTGTTCATCGACGATATATTGATTTATTCTAAGAGCGAACAAGATCATGCCGAGCATTTGAAGGTTGTGTTATCGGTGTTGAAAGAGAGGAAGTTGTTTGCTAAACTCTCTAAATGTGAGTTTTGGTTGAGTGAAGTAAGTTTTCTTGGACATGTGATTTCGAGTGGTGGTATTTCTGTGGATCCTACGAAGATTGAAGTTGTATCTCAATGGGAAGCTCCTAAGTCTGTTGCTGAGATTAGAAGTTTCCTTGGTTTGGCTGGTTATTATAGGAAGTTCATTGAAGGATTTTCTAAGTTGTGGTTACCATTGACGCAGTTGACTAGGAAAGGTCAAGCTTTCATTTGGACTTCGCAGTGTGAAGCGAATTTTCAAGAGCTTAAGAGAAGATTGACTACGGCTCCTATTTTGATTTTACCGGATCCGTTAGAAACTTTCGTTGTGTATTGTGATGCTTCTTGGTTAGGTTTGGGAGGTGTTTTGATGCAAAAAGGGCAAGTGGTAGCTTATGCTTCAAGGCAACTTAAAGTTCATGAGAGGAATTATCCGACGCATGATTTAGAGTTGGCCGCCGTTGTGTTCGTGTTGAAGCTTTGGAGACATTATTTCTTTGGATCGCGATTTAATGTGTTTAGTGATCACAAGAGTTTGAAGTACTTGTTCGATCAGAAAGAATTGAATATGAGGCAAAGGAGATGGTTGGAATTCTTGAAAGACTATGATTTTGGTTTGAATTATCATCCTGGAAAGGCGAATGTTGTAGCCGATGCATTGAGTAGGAAGTTATTGCACATGTCTATGTTGATGATTCGAGAGTTTGAATTGTTGGAGCAATTTAGAGATTTGAGCTTGGTCTGGGAAGCGACGCCTTCGTGTGTTAAGCTTGGTATGTTGAAGCTTACGTGTGGCATTCTTGACGAGATTAGAGAAGGTCAGAAGTCAGATTTGAAATTAGTCGATGTTATCACATTGATTAATCAAGGCAAAGGTGGTGACTTTCGGATTGATGAGAATGGTATCATGAGGTGTCGTGATCGAGTTTTTGTTCCGGATGTTGCGGATTTGAGAAAGAGAATTCTCGAGGAAGGGCATAGAAGTGGTTTGAGTATTCATCCTGGTACTACTAAAATGTATCAAGACTTGAGAAAGATGTTTTGGTGGCAAGGCATGAAGAAGGATGTAGCGGAATTTGTGTATTCATGTTTGACTTGTCAAAAGTCAAAGATTGAACATCAAAAGCCGTCTGGTTTGATGTAACCGTTATCTATTCCCGAGTGGAAGTGGGATAGTATCTCTATGGATTTTGTTTCGGGTTTGCCGAGAACATCGAGTAATTGTGAGGCAATTTGGGTCGTTGTGGATAGGTTGATGAAATGTGCTCATTTTATTCCGATAAGGATGGATTATTCGACGGAGAGACTTGCTAAGTTGTACATCGAAAGGATTGTGTGTTTGCATGGTATTCCTTCGAGCATTGTTTCGGATAGAGATTTGAGGTTCACTTCGAGATTTTGGGAAGGTTTGCAAAGTGCTTTGGGTACGGAGTTGCGGTTGAGTTCGGCATATCATCCGCAAACCGATGGTCAAACGGAGAGGACTATTCAGTCACTTGAAGATCTTTTGAGATCTTGTGTTTTGGAACAAGGAGGAAATTGGGGTAGTTTCTTGCCTTTTATCGAGTTTACGTATAACAACAGTTTTCATTCGAGTATTGGAATGGCACCTTTTGAAGCTCTTTATGGTAGAAGGTGTAGAACTCCTTTATTATGGTACGAATCGGGGGAGAGTGTTGTGGTTGGACCCGAGTTGATTCAAGAGACTACGGATAAGATTAAGATGATTCAAGAGAAGATGAAGGCTTCTTAGAGTCGTCAAAAGAGTTATCACGATAAGAGGAGGAAAGCTCTTGAGTTTGAGAAAGATGAGCATATGTTCCTTCGAGTTATGCCAATAACGGGTGTTGGTAGAGCTTTGAAGTCGCGTAAGTTGACGCCGCGTTTCATTGGTCCTTATCAGATTTCCGAGAGAGTAGGTGAAGTGGCATATCGGATTGCATTACCACCGTCACTTTCTAATCTTCATGATGTGTTCCATATATCTCAATTGAGGAAGTACATTACGGATCCATTGCATGTTGTTCCATTAGATGATGTTCAAGTGCGGGATAATTTGACGGTCGATACATTACCTATGCGAATTGAAGATCGAGAAGTGAAGAAGCTTCGAGGTAAGGAGATTGCTTTGGTGAAAGTAATATGGGGCGGAGTCGCCAATGGCAATATTACTTGGGAACTCGGGGATAAGATGAAGGAATCGTATCCGGAGTTGTTCGTTTGAGGTATTTTCGAGGACGAAAATCTTTTAAGTGGGGGAGAGTTGTAACAACCCAATTTTAGTATTTATTTATTATACTATTATTATTATATTTTATTTTATTTATTTGGAGTATTAATTAATTAATTGGTTGTTAAGTAGTATAATAATTGATTATATTAATTAATTTGGTGTGTTAATTAATTATTTGGTTGATATGAGATATACTTGAATAATTGATTATATTAATTAGCTTGGTGGGTTTATTGTGTTAGTTTAATTTAATTGAACTAATTAGAGATATTTAAATATTAGGTCTTATTGGGCCTATTAATTAAATTAGAAGTATCATGTTTTAAGCCCAAATAGAATACTAGTATATAAGAGGTGAAGGGAGTGAGAATTATGATTCATTTGATCATTTGAGGCAATAGAGAAAGAGAAGAGGAAAAGTAAGGAGAAGAGGGGAAGAACAAGAGAGGAGCTAGGGTTTCCAGAAAATTGAAGAGGTAAGGGGGGAATCCTTGTTATTATGGGTTAGTATGATCGGGTCAATGGGTAGAAGCATGTTTAGGTTAAAATCCTTAATTTGCATGGTTTTGGAATTGTTAGGTCTTGATGAATATTCTCGATTTGTGGTGATTTGATTGTGTTAAAACTGTAAATTAATGCTATGTACTTATAGTATTGTATGGGTCATAATTTTCTGAACGTGTAGCTTTTTACGGAATCGTAATCGGAGGTCCGAAAGTCCTCCAACGATGAAAAATGCAGAAAATTCTGCATTCTGTTTTACAGTAACCGGTTACTCACCGATCGTTAATCGGTTACTTGCTTAACAATCTGTTAATTCTGTTTTACAGTAACCGGTTACTCACCGAGAGTTAACCGGTTACCACTGTTTGAAAAGTGGAAAATTGAGATTTAAGTGCTATATTCGTTTTGGGATGAAATCTATGTGTACATATTTGATAATTAGCCTATATTTGTGAATGATATATTGTTATGAATGTGTATGTGTACCATTGGTGGATAATTCATAGAGTTGGATTATGGTGATATGTGGAATGATTAAGATGGTAGAGATGATCTTAATTGCATATTATGTGAATGGTGTATTTGTTATTTAATTGCATGTTATGTGAATGGTGTATTTGTTATGAATGTGTATGTGTACCATTGGTGGATAATTCATAGAGTTGAATTATGGTGATATGTGGAATGTTAAGATGGTAGAGATGATCTTAATTGCATATGTATTGGTATTTGTACATTCATTCAAGGCATGGTCGGCTTCATGGTGGAAGCGGTGAAACTGTGGGTTCACATGGTAGCACATGTTGATCCTTAATTGGAAATAGGCGTGGTAGATGTAGCACACGTTGATCCTTAATTGGAAATAGGCATGGTAGATGTAGCACATGTTGATCCTTAATTGGAAATAGGCGTGGTAGATGTAGCACACGTTGATCCTTAATTGGAAATAGGTGTGGTAGATGTAGCATATGTTGATCCTTAATTGGAAATTGGCGTAGTAGTGGCTTGGATCTTGTCCGGATCGGAAGCGTGGCTTGGATTCTAGATATTGAATCGGAAAGCGGTGAAACGTTGGGTTTACATTGCGGTACCACATGCATAGAGTCGCATGTCTTGCATTGAGTCACATTAGAGTCATGTGATAATTGAGTGTATGCATTGGTGTGATTGTGATGTGTGTATGAGATATGGTAATTGAATTTGGTGATGTTTGAGTACATAACTTGGCAAAATATGTGATTTTGTGTTAGTTGTAGTTATGTGTATTTTTGGGAAGATAGTATTGGATTTTAATATTATACTCCTTGCGTTTTGATGGATGTGTGGAACATGTGAAATAAATATTGGTTAGTATTTTTTACATGGTTATACGAAGTGTGATGAATTCCTTTAATTGTTGATTTAATCATTGTGCCTTATTATACTTCTTCATAATGATTTGAATTCTCACCCTTTCTATTTGAATGTTACCTTTACATGGGTATCGTGCAGATACTCAGGAGTAGTATCGCTGAAGTAAGTGGACGGTAGCTCACTCGAGATTAGTCGGAGAGTTTCCGTATTTTAGTTTGAAGACTAGGTAATGAGTCAATGCTCTGGTCATGTAACACTGGGTAGATTAGTAGTATTGAACTCGTATCCTATTTGGATAAGTATTATGTTATTACTTGTGAACATACTTATTTGCAATTGCTGTTGAGAGGCCATAGTGTCAAATATTCTGATTATGGTTTTAGTCTATTTTGAAGAGATTATTGAGAGATGATCATGGTATGGGACATGGATCATTTGATGAAATGCATGAGTATTCATTATTTTCCGCTGCGAACGCATATTCTTGAATATTCATGATAATTGAAATGTGTTATTTTGAATGACCAGGTGTATTGTATATTGATGATGAATGATGTTGGTTTTTGAAAGCTTTTAGTTTTTGAAAACGTCGATGTGACGCCCTTTTGTTTATATGCGTGCTTATTTACTCTGATTATATGTTAAGTAATTTGGGGTAGAAAAGGGGTGTTACACATATCACAACTCATTAACACCTACAACAGTTGAAGCGTTGATATGCACCCAAGATTGGCTCAAAGGAACATCTTCCTCCTTGATTACAAATGAAGATTTTGATATTCTTGAGAGATTTGAGCAAGGTATGATAACTAAGTATATTCGCTAATGTATTATTATTTATTATACTTGAGGCATAATGAAATCTCTTTATATGTTTTGTAGAATTACTTTATACGGAAGATGGTGCTAGTTGTTCAACCTCTTCAACTTCGGTTACACTCGAAGATGACTTAACGGTAAAGAATTCTAAAGTTTATTTTTGCATATTCTACTCAATTTATTATATGTGCATTTTCTGCACTTGTGGGTTTATGTTGTTGCGTGATTTTTCTAGCTTATGCGATTATATGCGTTATGCGATTAAATGCTTATAGATTACCACATAACTCGTAGTATTGACTTAATGTGTTACTGAACCTTCCCTTACACAGATCTCATATTTTTGTACTTTAAACTAGGCTCCTTTATGGTCAGATTTGTTTTGCAGTAGCGGGATTTTTTTACTTCCGAATTGCATTGAAACATAACTAGGTTCGGGAATCACTCTAGATTTAGTGAATCTGGTCATACTTAGTATTCCATATTTCTCTAAATTTATCTTGAAATAACATTTTCTTACTTCCGAATTGTATTTTAGACTTAAAATAACACTTAACTTGAATATATTCTTTTTTGAGATAATGAGTTTGGGTTGGATTTTGTTCGAGACATGGTCTTAGAAATCGGGTCGTCCATGTCTTAAAATGTAAAAAAGACTTGTAATTTCACTGTTTTCACTTTTGTATATGCTAACATTCTTGTAATTTCATTTTATTTTATGCAGCATTAAGCTTATTGTAGAAGAAACTAATTAATTGCTTATGGAACTAGAAGTGAAAAAACATAAAGATTCTTCATGTTTTATATTTTGTTATATTCATAGTGTAGGTTGAAGAATTTTATTGTTATTAATTAGTCTAGTAACAAATTCAATGAGATCATTCCTGTTTTTAATCAAGATATTATTTGTGGAGATTATGATATTGTTTGTGGAGATTATAAGAGTTAAATTTAAAACAGTTTTTCTAAATAACTATTTTTAACATAAACTAAGTTTAAAACTAGTTGAAATAAAAAGGCAGGTTAAAGAAAATAAAATTATTTTTGCAATAAAATTATTTTTTTAAAACCTGATTTATTTTTATAATTTTTTTAAATTGGTTTTTTTATAAAATTGTTTTTTTATAAAACTGTTTTTTAAAGAAAATAAAAAACTGGTTTGGAAAATACCGGTTTAAAACTTTTTTTTTAAAACTGATTTTTTTCTATCTTATAGGTAATTACTCAATTTTGATTTTTCAGATTGAAATTTAAAAGTATTTTTTTACAGTTTCTTAGCATTTCTTCTTCGCCAACGAATAGTGATTGATTTCAAGAGCGATTGGATAGAGTTAAGAAGTTGTTGGAATGAAAATTTAATTTGATGGAAATTTGGTTTTAAAATTGATCCAAACAAAAACTAATTATTTTAGTACAAACCAGTTATTAACCAAACCGATCCAAACATAAACCGATTTTAAAAATATAAACCGGTTTTATCAAAGTGGTTTTAAAAACAAAATTGATCCATATATTTGGTTCAATTTGGTTTGGGTTTTGAACCATGCACACCTCTAGAGATGATTATCATTTTCTTTAAGAAGTTAAAATGGTAAGAGGAAGATTAACTATAATGTTCTTGGTAAGGAATAATAAGAGATGCTTGTCTTTCCAAGTAAGAGTTTTCAGTTCTTTCTCTCTTAGAGGGAGATTTGACACTAGAAGTTGATACAAAACTTTTCCAATTGGTCGTAGAGTAGCAGAACTGCTGAGATTATGGTAGTTGGCATAAATTAGGCAAAGGTAATATTTATAGGCATTGTTGAATCTATAATGTTTAACACAACAACCTTCCTCTTCATATTTTATTGTCTAAGGAATAAGTGACTGAGTAATTGTGATAGGAAAGTCATTGACATATGACTGGATTGACTCAGCATCATGACCAGATGATCCAACATAGGTATTTAACCAGAACTCTTTAACCAGATTAATGTATATGGATCCATGAATAATGTCAAAGTAACCATTCAACTTTTGTTTGCGAATAGTTTTCCTTAGATCAAAATCTTTATCTTTTAAATCATCAAAATCAATAAACTTTTCATTGATAACGAACAAAAGATTTTCATCTAAGGTTGTTGAAGACATTTTTGAAGAAAAGAAAAGACTTTGAAACTAGGTTTGAAGACACAAAGAGTTGGAAATGAGACGTTTAAACTAGGAATAATGTTTAAATAAAGTGGAGAATAGGAAGTGAAACAAACAGAGAAGCTCAAACGCCTCCTTCAAAATCCAAAAGATATGTTACATTTTAGAATATGGATGATCATTGCTATTCTAGTGGATATGATTCCAATGTGAGATATGGTTTATTTTTTAGATATAGAAATCACATATTACCTCGACTTTAACAAAACCGATGGGACAATCAACTTATTATCTCAGTTTTTCAAAAAAATTGAGGAAAAACAAATTCAGGAAACTTTTTTTAATTATTATAATTTTTTTTGTAAACTAAATGATATATCCCGTCAATTTCCTTAATAACCGAGGGATAAGATAAGTATCATTTTACTATAAAAGACTCTTTAAACACATTTTACCTTAATCATAACTTATATGTGACCTTTCCAAACTCGAATGCATTATTCTTTTGGGATCCATCTCACAAAATGGTATTGATGTTGTTGTTGTTGTTGAATTTAGAAGCTTATAAAAGTTCTCTATGATGGATTGCAAGTGCAGAAACAAAAAATTCAACAGTTGGAACAAATAATTCCTTTAGAAGTTGGATGCATTCAATGGTTGGACCAGATAACTCCTAGAAATTGGATGCGCGCAATATTTGGACCAAATAACTTCTTACACCAAAATTCTAGTTTTGTTGTATTATTGTTTTTCAATATTACGTGTAAACAATGTAATTAAAAAAAAATCATGTTCACCTCATTTTTTAACAAAACTGAGGGGATAACTTAGCCTGAAACCTAAATAAATCTTTGTCATTCATTTCATAATCATCAACGCTCAAGACACTACCATTAGTGATCCACGTGAAATCTAAAAAAATTTCATTGTAAAGGCATTTTGATATCTATAATTGATAAAGAAACGTCATGAAGCACTTGAAACTATATACATCATCCACTTTAACTTTTTCCATTATGAGTTCTCTATGATGGATTGCAAGTATAGAAAATTATGTGGATTTAAGGTTTTTGTTTTTAAATATTCATTTGAGCAGAAAATCATTTATTTTTATATTCTTTTTTTCTCAAACCTTTTTTTTGTTTTATATCAGAAATAAATACTTGCAAGGTGAAGCATTTGACCTTGCAAAATATCAAGGAGCCGAAGATCCAACATATGATCTTCAGGGATAAATTAATTTTTATTTTATTATTTTGTAAACAATGTAATATTTTGGGTAAATATTGTAGTTTGTAAACAAATTAATTTTATTTAATTTCTATGTAAACAATTTAACAAATTTCAATTAAAAAACAATTTATCTTACCCCTTGATTTTATTGTAAAATGAGATGTATGAGACGTTACTTTTGTAAATAATAAAAATGCAGATGTTGGGATTCGAACTCATGTGCAAATTAATTTACCCCTCGATATTTAAATGACTGAGGTGATAAGACGTTACTTTTTATGACGCTCTTCATTACCCCGCTACTGCAGCTGAGGTAAAATGCATTTCATTAAAAGCACCTTTTATAGTAATGGTTGTGTATGTTTCTTTTCTCTCAAAGTATTTCACAAAGTGCATTGTTCACATATATGATAATATCTTAGAATGTGTATCACTTTTTAAATTCTTCGAAGTCTTCTTTATATATGCAATGAAGAGATCCATTGGAGGGTAGAATTGGAATACTAAAATGCAGTTATATCCTTGTATAATGACTTGTGAAAATGGGAGACAAAATGGTACAATAGTACAGTCTTTAGCCCACAAAATCAGTGTAGTGGAAGAAATATTTGATCTTTTACTGTGTACTATTTTTCTTACTTAAAACCTTTTGATCTTATCTTCAATACTCAGAGGCTTCTGATAGGTGGGTGATGCAACATGCATAAGAGAAGAGTAAGAATCTGCTTGAGAGAATATTTAGAAATTAGGTCTTTAGACTCTTGATCCAGTTCCTCATAACATGGTCTTCAGAGTCTGGTGAGACATATCTCAGAGTTGTTTTAAGCATAGGGCTTTAGAGTGAATCATCTTCAAAAGCTTCAAAGTAATAAAGTCTTGGATAAGTAGATGTCAGAAGTGTTGAGTACAGAATCCATGGCTTGATCAACTTGTAAACACATATCTCAGAGTCATAGTGCATTAGATTGAGAATCTGATGATGTCACACATCGTTTAATTAGAGTCAAAACTTGTATAAGAAATATGCATACTAAACAAAATGGTTACGGTACAAATTTTTTCTCTAAGAGTCTATGTATTGTTATCATCAAAATATAAGGGCTAGATTCAGAACCAAATCTTGTTCTTACAATCTTCGGTTAGAAACTCTTCCAAAATGCAACAGTATTGACTTGTTGCACAAGGCCCAGATGTGATACCCATATGTTCTGACATCGCGTCAAACATGTATCCCTTTTGGAGCTCCATACAGCTTAAGCAAGCTAGATAAATCTTGAACACATTGAGCACGTATCCATTATTGTTGTTTTACAAAAATGCAGTCAATCCAAAAGGAACAAGAATCCCCCCTTTTGCAAATTATGGCAAAACAAATTTTCAAGATATAACACTTATTCACACCAGAACAAGTATTCAGCAGCGGAAAATCAATCAACATTCTTTCAAATATCATAGATAAGCTCAGCAGCGGAAAATCAATAGTATTCAGCACAAGTTCCACGCAAAACATTGCTCTAGAATCCACCAGACAGATATGACACTCAGTTGGCTCATAGTTAGTAGCATATAATCCTACTAACTCACAATTATTATCATGTAATCATTCACATACTTAGTCATGCATAACACAAACAGTTAGTAGTTAAGAACAAAATATGGAAAAATCTACTAACACAAAAGCTCACATCATAAGGGTCAGATGTCTTGTCTGATGCTCCAGCATGTGAGCACAACATTAGCACTTACCACAAAGGGTTAGTACTAAACAAATACTTGTGTTACCTCAGCAGCACCAATACCACATACATAGCCAAAACATGAGTAGAACAACCAGAACAACATCCAAAGATGCACAAGCATTAGATTTTTTTATTGAACAAAAGTTTAAAGAGGTTATATAGCCTTTACAAATCCCAAAAAAAACACTTAGACACAAGGGTCATAACAACAATGAAAACTACCAGGAAATCTTTAAGAAGATATCTCAAAAATTCAGCTCCTAAGATCAAAAGCCCATTTAAGTTATCCTCACCCGACTTAGAATCACTTGAGCCATTTGATTCCATTAATTTTGCAATAGCATACTATATCCTTCTTATCTTCTCAGGATGCAAATTTGAGATCAGTGTCTTCTTAGGTCCGGATGCTCCACCAGAAGGTTCAACAATGGTGATGTTGTTCATAACATCTCCAGCTTCCTTTGCCTTATTTAACCAACACTACGCCAAATAAGGGAAAAGAGGGCGCTTTTTTTGGCCTATAACAGCGCTTTAAAGCGTCCTCTAATCTGGCGCTGGCATAGGTAAAGACAGCGCTTTTTTTCCTGGTGAAAGCGCTCTCTAAAGTGGCTCTTTAAGCCCTTTAAGGGCCACTTTAGAGGGCGCTTTTTAAAGAAAGCGCCCTCTAAAGTGGAAACTTTTAAGGGTTTAGAGGACGCTTTTACTGGAAAGCGCCCTCTAAAGTGGAAACTTTTAAGGGTTTAGAGGACGCTTTTACTAGAAAGCGCCCTCTAAAGTGGAAATTTAAAGGGTTTAGAGGGCGCTTATTTTGGAAAGCGCCCTCTAAAGTGGGTGGTTATTTAAATTTTTTTTTTAAAAAGCGCTATATTTTTTTATTTATTTTAGACAACCTGTATATTGAAGCAGTACACCCAAAACTGTATAATTTGAAGCCCTTTTTCACACATTGCATTCAACAAGCCTTATATACAACAATCCATACATATACAACAATCCACTGATATATAATCGTTTAACTTCTAAAGATTCTAAATATACAACCAATTCATAACTTAAAAAGAAATAAAACTAAGTAGCAAAAGCATCTCTGAGATGTATGTTTTTTTTGCTAGCCGCAATCTTCTTAGCAACAACCTCTTTTTGTTCAATATCAATAGCATGAACCTAAAATATCATAAAATTAGTTAGGTGAAGTATAAGATCAAGAATTAACATTTTCTATGCATAAATATTATATAATTGTGTTTATACCTTTTTTTTTTTATGCAACTGACTCGATTTGCTGCGTAATCCCCTTATATTTTTGGTCCCTTATCTTTTGAAGATAGAATTGATATTTGTTTAGATGGACATGTTCCATTGTCGTAGAGGGATACTTTCAAATATCCAGCATCATCATCTACGCGAATGAGGCTTGACGACAATGGAACATCTCCATCTAAACAAATATCAATTGATACTTTCAAGTATCCCTTGCCCCTTGCACGAATGATTGACTTCATAATAGCCATTTTACCTGTAATAAAGAAAACAATTAAAATCAGATGACAAATATAAAAACAATTAAAATCATAAAAGCCATTTTACCTGTAATAAAGAAAACAATTAAAATCATTTGACCTGTACCTTTTTCACTAAGTTCTCTTTCTTTTCTTGGTTGGAATATGTTCTACATGTCTCTTAACAACATTGACGGTTGGATTGATCCAAATACCCTCATTATGATCATTTCTAATATATGAATCATTTGATATAATATTCTCATCTTGATCATTTCTGGTAAATGATTCAATCTCAACATCAATATCACCTTGATCTCCAGTGTTTTCATCAATTACTTTGTTGGAAAAAAGAACTATAGACCATTTCGTACTTTTCGGATCATTGACATAGAACACTTGTCTAGCTTGAGAGGCTAGAATAAAAGACTCATCTTTGTATCCCACCCTATTAAGATCCACTTGCAAAAATCCTGACTTATCCATTCGAATTCCGTTATTATTTTCAACCCACTTGCAACCAAATATAGGAATCTGAAACTTCTCATAATCAAACACCCAAATGCGCTCGATAACACCAAAATACGACAGATTTGCAAATTTGGGGTTTAAGTCCTTCACACTTGATATGTGCATTGCTTCAGCTACCACGGTGACACCACTATTCTGCATAGTACTTTTATCATCTTGTTCTTTGGTATAAAATGTGTATCCATTAGTCGCGTATGCGCTATAAGAAAAAACATGGAAACTTGGACCATATGCTAAGCATCTCAACCTTTCTGTTATTGAAGCGGGATCTGAATAATACTTTGAATAAATATGATCCTTAAACCAAGGTATAAAACATCGATTGTGCTCTCGTACTATCCAATTTTCATTTCTATTGGGATTTAAACCTCGGAGAACATCCTTGTGAATTTCAACATACGGCTCAACCTCATTCTCATTGTGCAGAACATACAAATGCACTTGATCCCGTTCGACCCTTGATACTGCCACGATTTTATTTCCAATTAGATTTTTTCCTTCTTTCTTTTCGACAAGCTGAGACTTGGGGAGTCCGATTGACTGAACATTAGACAAATATTCAGTACAAAACTCAATCGCTTCTTCAACAATGTATCTTTCAACCATACAACCTTCTGGTCGACTTCGGTTCTTCACGTACCCTTTTAATATTTTCATATAACGTTCAACAGGGTACATCCATCTCATATAAGCTGGTCCACACAATTGTGTCTCTTTCATAAGATGAACAACTAGATGTACCATTATGTCAAAAAATGATGGAGGAAAAAACATTTCAAGCTCACACAAAGTAATAACGATTTCTTTTTGCAACATTGGTAAGATCGCAGGATCGATCACCTTACTGCAAATTGACTTGAAGAAAGAACACAACTTAGTTATAGAGCTTCTTACTTTTTCTGGAAGAATAGAACGTATACCTATTGGGAGAAAATGTTCCATTATAACATGGCAATCATGGGTTTTTAAACTCTTTAACTTGAGGTCTTTCATAGACACAAGTCTTCTAATATCTGAAGAGTACCCTTCTGGAACTTTAACTTCACTTAGAAACTTACACAATGTTTTTTTCTCCTTTCTAGATAGAGTATAAGCAGCAGGCGGTAGATATGTTCGTTTTCCTTTCTTCAAGGGTCCTAATTCAGTTCTTATTCCCATCGCTATCAAGTCCTTTCTTGCCTTAAGGCCATCCTTAGACTTTCCTTGTATATTGAGTAACGTGCCAATAACACTTTCAAATACATTTTTTTCAATATGCATAACATCAAGAAAATGTCTCACATACAAGGACTTCCAATACGGCAATTCAAAAAAAACTGACCTCTTCTTCCACCCACTTTTGACAAGTGTGTGGGCAAAAGGCTTGCCAAACTGAGTATCCAAATCTTTCACCTTTTCAAAAATTTGATCACCCGTCAATATAGGTGGAGCTCTGCCTTATTCTGTCTCTCCATTGAACGCCTTTCTCCATCCACGGTAGTGATGATTTGAATTTAAGAATCTCCGATGACCGAGAAATACATTCTTCTGACCAAACTCCAAGCGCTTCCAATCTATTTTATCTTCACAAATAGGACACGCACATTGACCTTTTATGCTATACCCTGATAGATTTTCGTATGCTGGAAAATCATTAATTGTGCCAAACAACATCGCCCTCAAGTTGAAACTTTCTTTCCTATATCCATCATAAACCTCCACACCGGTCTCCCACAAAATCTTTAAATCTTCGATTAAGGGCTTCAAGTACACGTCTATGTCATTCCCTGGTTGTTTAGGTCCAGAAATCAACATAGACAACATCATGTACTCACGCTTCATACATAGCCATGGAGGTAGGTTATAAATCATAATAATCACAGGCTATGTACTGTGTGAGATACTCTGGATACCGTGTGGGTTCATTCCATCAGTAGATAATGCCAAGCAAAGGTTTCTTAATTCTTCTCCAAATTCAGGATAATCATTATCAATTTTCAACCACTGTGGTGAATCTGTCGGATGTCGATACTTTCCATCTATAATTCTTTCATCTGCATGCCAGGTCAAGTGTCTTGAATCGGTTTCACTACGAAACATGCGTCTAAATCTCGGAATAACAGGAAAATACCACAAGACTTTTGCTGGAGACAACTTGTTCTTATATCGCGAGACACCGCATTTAGGACACTCATTTAACGATGCATACTCATTTCGAAACAAAGCGCAATCGTTTGGACATGCATGTATCTTATCATAGCTCATGCCAATAGAGCACAACATCTTTTTGGTCTCATATGTTCGATTGGGAAGAACATTATCCTCAGGAAGCATATCTTTCAAAAGGGCTAATAACTCTGTGAAACTTTTATCCGACCATCCATTGCCCGCCTTTAAGTTGTACAACTTTAATACCGCAGACAATCTTGTGAATTTAGTGCAACCATCATACAAAGGTTTCTCTGCATCACTTACCAACCTCTCAAACATTTCGGGACAATCCTTAAGATCTCCTTCAAGTGCTTCTGCAATCTCTTCAACTCGATCACAATCGTATGTATCTGCGCCACTATAGTTTGAGGCATAGGTCGTACTATCCCCCGGTTCAACATTCTCGTTACTTTTCTCACCATGCAAATTCCAACATGTATAACTTCGATCAATTCCATGCCTCATTAGATACGATGTCAACTGAACTGCGTCAACCCGTTTCCCATAACAACAACCCAAGCAAGGACATATCATTCTACTGGGGTCTTCGGCGTGCGCAACGGCAAACTTAACGAATTCTGATACCCCATTCTCGTACTCTCTCGACAATCGATTGGAAGACATCCATGTATTATCCATTACTAATTAGAATAAACAAAAAACAATTTCAGAAGAGAAACCAAAAATGGGATGAGACAAAACAATTTCGCTTTATTGAGTTAGTCTCTGTGCAGGGCATTCATGTCTCCATTTACTCTATCAAATAGCATCCATACCTAAACTTCTTAAGTTACTAGCTACGCTATCTATGCTAGAATAAATACACTCATAAGCTGCATAGTGTACCTAATGCAACCATAACCGAACCCTAACAACAGTCTTTGAATGTGATTCATAGCGATATCAAATTCAGCAATTTAAAAACCAACTGTCAATTGCCTAATAAACCCAAACTATTTAAATGACTATGAATATTGAAACTTTACAGGGTTAACCAACAAATGTGATTCATAGCGATATCAAATTCCACAATTTAAAAACCAACCGTCACTTGCCTAATAAACCCAAACTATTTAAATGACTATGAATATTGAAACTTCACAGGGTTAACCAACAAATGAGTCAATAATAAATCATAAAATTTCATTTTTTTTCTTCATCATTAATTTTGATGGTCGAAACAAACGTAGCATAGACAACAATAACATAAAACTAAAATGGGGCAAAGCTAAAACAAAGCAATAGTGCAAGTAATAATGTATGCTAGAATAAATACACTCATAAGCTGCATAGTGTACCTTTGATTGGTAGAAGGAGGAAACGTCGTAGATCTAACAGAGGTGGAAGGAGAACGCCTTAGAAGTAGCGAAAATCGTAGCAGTGAGAACCCTAACGTGAAAAAGAACGAAAATAACAGAGAGTGAAATAACAAAACGCGCAGTATGTTATAATTTTAATGTTTACTAAAGGCGACCTTAAAGGGCGCTTGTGGAAAAAAAGCGCCCTCTAAAGGGGGCCTAAGAGGGCGCTTATGAAAGCGCTCTCTAAGGCTTTCCAAAAGTGCTTTATAAACTGGAAATGCACATGGACTTATAGAGCGCTTCTTTAAAAGCGCCCTCTAAGGGTAACCTTAGAGGGCGCTTTCTAAAAAGCGCCATGTATTGTTGTCCCTCTATCTCCTCCTTATTTTTTCGCTTCACCTTAGAAAGCGCCCTCTAAGGGTAACCTTAGAGGGCGTTTTCTAAAAAGCGCCATGTATTGTTGTCCCTCTATCTCCTCCTTATTTTTTCGCTTCACCTTAGAGGGCGCTTTATTACAAAAGCGCCCTCTAAAGTGCGCTGTCTATTGCTCCTTATTTTTTCGCTTCACTTTAGAGAGCACTTTTGTAATAAAGCGCCCTCTAAGGTGCGTTGTCTATTCCAGTTTTTGGCGTAGTGCAAGATTCCAACATATCTGAAACATCCTTGGGAACTTGAATTTCTTTGACATGTGCGCTTCCACTTGATTGATTATACAAATCATCAAAACTTTGATTCATGTTGAGATGAAGATCTTGAATGATCAGAGAGAGATCAGTAATTTAAGAGTAGAAAGAAGCAAGACGTTTGTTTTTCTTTCTTGTAACGACATCCCCGTTATACCACACTTGAGATAACAAAATAACCTGCCTTAAAAATTTTGTTCCAAAGTGGTCTTAGGGAAGAGAAATTTCTTTATCTTTTCACATAACTCTATAACATTAATTTCTATAGACCCATACATATGTAGTTACCAAGGCCACTTCTCAGTTCCTCAAATTGATTTTCATCCACTACTTTAGAGAAAGTGTTCCAGACAAATGTCAAGACATCTTGTCCCACATTATACTTCATCAACATCCGCTTCATCTAGAGAAATTACTTACCATTGCTCATTGCAGTAGTAAATTTAGCTTCATCCAAAGATAAGGTTATATTGATTGGCTCCTTGTTCATCCAAGATAATATGTTGTTGGCAAGAGGGAAGCATTCATCACTATCATCATGATCAGTGTAACTTATTATGAGGTTCTCTTGTCTGTCACACAGACTTCCTTCAATAACTGAACCACATCTTCAAATAAGAGTATCAAATAAGATGCCTCTAACTCAATGGTGTTTTCTATAAATCTTTTTCTTCTCAGGTGTGAGAGATATTATGTCAGACACCACCCCAACACTATTGACTTGGAAATTAATTCCATCTTCCAAAATATCCCACAACTCATCATTAAGACGTATGATGTGAGTATACATTTTACTTTTCCTCCATTCAAACTCAGTGGAATTCCACTAAAAGTAGGAGGTCTAGTTGTATAATTATTTTTCTCAGAGGTACTTTAATCATAATTAATCCTACCAAAAGGATTAGTGGGACCTCCTTCAGCCATAATAAAGAATGTGTTTTTCTCAGGGTCTTTTTTGCATCACTGTTAAATGTTTAAGACAGACCTTTCTCTAAGTCCAATTAAAGGTGAGAAAAACACAAGAAGGGGGTTGAATCATGTTTTCTTTTTCTTTTTAAGCCTTTTTCTTCTTCTGTTTCCGATGTTTCTTTATTAGAGTCTGAACACAAGGTTCAGAGTTTGACTCAGAAAACTTAGTTAGACTTCTAAAAGACCTTATTAGATTCTGAACCATAATCTAATTTGGATTTTCAGAGTTGACAGTAGCGGAATATTTAAGACAGAAACAAGTAAAGTAAAGGCAAGAACACAAGCAGTTTATCTCGGTTCCTCTCACAACTTGAGAGTAGTCAAATATCCTTGTACTTTCAAAGGATTTCCACTATAACCAAATCTGATTACAAATACTCAAGAAGACAAGCAAGAGACTTATTTTCTTACACACACAAATATAAGACTTCCTTGCTCAAACACACAAGTCTGAGACTTCTTTGTTCAAGCCCACAAGCTCAAGACTTCCTTATTCAAACACATAGGTCTGAGACTTCCTTACTTTAGCACACAAGCTAAAGACATCAAATGCTCAAGCACTAACGCAAGACACTTTTGATTCTATAATAAACTGTTAATACATTTAGATAACAACTACATTTGATATACAATTATAGGTATACATATAATACAACTTAGAAATACTCCGAGACTTAAGAACTTATAAAAAAAATACAATTGTTAAGATGTTCTAAGTCTATCAATATTGATAGAGTAACTTCTCTTTTATTTCCAAACTTCAGAGTCTTGTGGTATGGTGTATTAAAGTGCAGTGGTCTTCTTCTCCATGTCTACATCTCCTTATATAGAGAAGAAAGAAGAGAGATATTTAAGACTTTCACCAAAAGGTTTGTTAACCTTTGTACTTGATTAGACACATTAAGCAAGCACCTTTCTTCAAGAGGAATGATCTGTTGAAGCTTAGACAACCAGGAGAAATATATCCTTAAGTCTTCACGTGATCAAAAAGGTTCTAAGTCTGTTAGAGTTGCCTCGGTAGAAGAGCTTTTGCTTTAGAGGCTCACTTTCCTTCAGATTTCACTCTTCAAATGCTGATCACATCATCGTCCTCTTCTTGGCTTCTGAAGCTCCAGAGTTTGTGTCACCAGAGGATGACTTTCTTCATAGTTGACTTCTTCAGAGTCTGGATCTTCATCAGAGGTAGAGTCTTCAGAAGTAATTGATGACTTCTTGACAAGTGTACCAATAGTGTCGCAGTAATAAAATATCAAATCCACGTGGACTGCTTTTTAACAAGACAAAAAGTGTGTAATGCGTAGAAAATAGTAAATGGGGGGGGGGGGGGGTCAGGTTTGAAAGTGAAAATAAGATAAAGTATTCATACAGAATTATGAAAGCGGTCAGATTGTGTATAGAATCCCTTATTTCTCTATTATTGATGTTTGATGCCTTACATGAATAATCTTATCATTATAATCCAACGATGAATTAACAAAAACGCTATAACAAATCCCTTGCGATATAGATCACTAATCACTACTCGGAGTTTCTTATCCCTAGTCCACTAGCTTAAGAAGAATTAGGCGATGCAACATAGCGTTAATTCACTTGCAACTACTCTGAGTTTTCTATCCCTAGTCAACCAGCGTAAACATGACAATTCCCTAGGTCTCACACATAGGCTAATGGTCAATATTCCCTATGTTCACAAAATCATATTAAAAGAGTATTTGACATAAAAATTATTACAAACAAGAAGCAATTGAATAGAATTATAGATCAAAGTATTCATACAAAGTCAAATTAACATGTGTACCAACAATATTGAAACAGTTCCATCAAACAAAACCTAACCTAGAGAGATTTAGCTACTCATAGTTCAAAATACAATACCGAAAACAATTAAGAAGAATTGCATATGAGATTCCTTGAAGGATTTTCCTCCAATGGCTTTAAATGCTCTCAAAATCACCCATGACTCTGTAAAACTCGTACATGTTATACCCCATTTTATAACCCCTGAAAAAGGGACAAAACCCCCCTTTAAAAAGCCTTCAGAATGAACCAGAACGCATCAGAAAAGCCCAGAAAAAAAGGGTCATCATGCGCATGAAGAGCTAAATCGTGTGCACGATGTTACTGATACGTCCATATCACGTGTTCGATGCTGCACATGATTATTCCAGTAGATGCACGCTTTTGCTTCCTTTTTCACCTGATTTTTCACTAAGTCCTATTTCTTCACACTTAGCTATTTTCCTCATTCTTTGGCATTTCTTCATTTTTTCTCCTCTTTAACTTGTTTTGCTCCGTTTCTTCGGCCGAAATCATGCAATGACGGGATGTCATCACAACCCCAAACTTGAATTGTTGTTTGTTCTCAAGTAACTCGCCTGCAATTGCATATTTCAACATAAAACAAGTTGCACAATAACAATTAAACATCATCATATAATTTTTTTTCTTAACCTGACCATCATTCTAGCTTCCAACTTCTATCCAGCAAATTCAAAAAACGTCTTCAAACTTTGACAAGTACTCAACCTGTCAATCATCTCACCTTGACTCTCTCAATGGATAAGGTAATCTCTCAATCAACATTCAAAATCATTATTCTTAGCTTGATCATGTTCTAATGTAATTCATCAAAGAAATCAAAACACACACATTTGAGGACTTTTTAAGTTTTATTTTGGCTTATGTTCGAGTAGGATATTTTTGGGAAAGTAGGTTTAAACCTTTGGAGGTAGGTGCCTAGTTCTCCTTCTATTATCATAACCCTTTGTTCCTTCTTGATGGTACTAGACTTTTTTTCTATTGTGGTCCTTATTATGTTTGACATTCTTTTACTTTTTTTTTGAAGAAATATCTTTTTCCACTTCTTATTCTCTCACAATTTTTTGAATTTTATACCAATTTTCTCAAGTACCCCAAACTCAAACTTAAAACTTTGCTCACTTCCAAGAGCAACCCCAAACTTAAACTTTTTCATACAACTTAAGAACTACAATTCTACCTAACTCCAAAGAGAGGGTGAAAAGATAAGATCTTTTAAGTCATACGGCTAAAAATTAAGGTTAAGTTACCAAACGAAAGACTAAGCTCAAAGTGGTTAGCAACAGATATACCTATTACTACAGGATGGCTAAAAAGGCTCGAAGTTATAAACAAACAACTTCCTCAGTGAGTGTTAATCAATCAAGACAAATTTACTCGGAAATAGGTCAAACTAGAGAAAACAAATGCATATACACTCAATAAGAAAGAATAGTGAATAATGGGGAATTCATTTGGCTCAAATCATACTAATTGAGGTATCTGAAGGTTGAGTACATGTCCTTTGATTCTTTTCTCATCCTTTGCCTTCAAGTTGTAATTTTATTTCCTGATGATCAAGTTTCTCTTGGTTCATTTGTTGAATGCTAAAGGTGCAAATTTGTAAATCCGAGAGAAACAACAACTAAAACTCATTCATTATGGGCAACATAGATAGTAATTGAATGGCATGCTCGAGTGGTTATATCTTCTTATGGACGGTCTCAAACAACATAATGTAAGTTCTTAAAAACAAAAAATTTGGTTATAACCAATGGCTTGCCTCCCATCCAACGCTTCTTTTCTGTCATTAGCTTGATGGTCCATGCCTAAGGCATATCAAGCGCAAGGGATACCCTCACACCGGTCAATTCACTTGTTTTCATTCCCTTTTCAACCTTACTACCTTTTTCTTCCAGTTGGTAGCATGTATCTAGATCATTCATATATGGTGTCCATTCATACACATTAAACACCACATTTTCCTCGTTGAACTTCAAAATAAGTTCACTTGTCTCCACATCTATTAACGCTTTCCCTATTGCCAAGAATGGGCGTCCGAGAATAACTAACCCTCTTGAATCTCCTTTCATGTCAATTACCAAAAAATATGTAGGGAAGGCTAAACCATCGACATGCACTAGCACGTCTTGTACAATACCAAGCGGATAAGTAACAGATGAATCGGCTAAAGTGAGAGTCATATTACTTGGTATGATCTCTCCTATTTTCAATTCTTTAAAGTTATTCAGTGTCATGACATTGATACTAGACCCTAAATCACATAAAGCATGTGGGATCATCACTCCACCAATGGCACAAGTGATGGTGAACTTTCATGGATCCTTGATCTTTGGTGGCAATGCTTGAGGCGCCGCCATCTTATCTTTCTCTATCATGTTCACCTGTTTTTTACCAACTTCTACTTTGTACCCTTTAGCAATGCCTACATAAATTTCTCAAACTTGGGAATTAGTTCTAAAACCTCATGAAATGAAATACTTACCTGAAGTCTAGTCAGCATCTCTTTAAACTTTGCAAACAATCATGCCTCATCTTTCTTTAAGGTTTTCTTCTTAATTATAGGATAAGGAAGTTTGATGTAATCAGGTAGTTATCGATTGGGATCATTTAGGATATGCTTCTTGGTTCTTCTCCAATGGGAGTTTTTATATATTAATTGTTCAATGGTAACTCCTCTCTCCTCTTGGTCACCCTGATTGTTACTCTTCTCTTTTTCAATTCTCACTTCTTCCTTTTCAATCAAAACCTCTTCAACTATTTCATCTTCCCCCTTGTTTGGCCACCTCAAAACTTGTTTCTACATCCTTACATGATTCATTCTTAAGATTATCTAAAATATTACCTATAAATCCTTCACTCGAGCTAGTTAAAAATGCTACTTATCTAGATAACTGATCAATCTGCATCTCCAAATTTGTTATAGACACATCATGGTTCCTACTCGTTACCTCATGGTTCTTATTCACTTGATTGAAACTACTCTTAGTGGCCTTAATGAAATTTTGTAAGGTACCTTCCAGTTGTGAATACTTCCTTTGGATTGGAGCTTGTTGGCCTTGTTGCATACCTTGACTTTCACTTGAATTTTGGCTATTGCTCCATTGGCAATTTGGATGATCCTTCCATCTCGAACTGTAGGTGTTGGAATAAGGGTTATTCTTGTTGAAGTTAGAAGATTTAGCCTCTTTAGTGGATCCTTCCAAAGAGCATCTCCTATTTTCATGTCCTTCCCCATAGAAATCACACCTAAGTGCTTGTACCTGACTCACGTTAGCCTTACCAAAGCTGCATTCGGCTAGCTTTCTATTTAATAATTCAATTTGAGCTAAAAATGCAGTATGAGTATCAACGACTAACATACCTTTGGGTGTGCCAAAAGTTTCAAGTTTTACTGACCTTTTGCTCTTTGAACTATATTCATTCAAGCACATCTTTTTAATCAGGTATTTCACTTGTGGTTCGGTTATTGATTTGATCACACCTCCCGCAGAGGCACCTAACAACATGTGTGTCTGACTCTTGAGGCCTTTGATGAAATTTTGCATTTGCTCCATATTATTCATATTTTGATTTGGGCACCTGCGTATTAAAAGTTTGAACATTTCCCATTATTCATACAACGATTCAGTTTCCCACAGTTCGAAATTGGTTATTTATGCTTTTCGCTCAGAAAACACAGTGGTGGTGAAAAACCTCTCTAAGAATTTATCCTCCAGCTCTTTCCATGTCTAAATAGTTCCATTTGGAAGGAGAAGTAACCAATTTTTAGCCCTTCCAATTAGTGATAACCTAAATAACCTTAGCTTGACTTGGTCTTCTGTGACGTCAACTGGTCTGCACATCGAAGTTGTTTTGTTGAAGCGAGCAAGATACTCCCACATATCTCTAATTGCGTTCTCGTCGAACGGATTATCTCTTAGACTTGAAAGTACAAAATTCTTAATATCAAAGTGTCATACCTCAAATTTTGACCACCCTATTGGTCCTTACTACTAACTTAGGATGTAAGTCACTAACGTATTCAGATTCCCTTACAGGGCATTTGGTCAACTCCAATGACCGAAAAGTCAAAGGAGGACCATTTTGACTTTTCTAAATCAATGATCCCATTTTCAGATAACTAGTAAATTAATATTTCCATAAGTGTTATTTGATTTCTTAATTTTTTGTTTAGGGTGCATTAGGTTTTTAAAATTTCTTTTAGAGATCGTATTAGGGTTAATTGGGCTTTGATTAACAGTAGTCGAATTATTCTATTAGTTGAAGTTTCTATTTGCTTAGTTTAATTTGGTATTATCAGGGTTAAATCAAATTTCATTAATTTATGAGTAGATTAATAAAATGATCCAAATTTTATTGGGTTTTTAGAATATTAAATTAGTTTGTTAGATTAAAATGGTGTTATTAAAATTAAATTAGATTAATTAAGCATGGGTTAATATTAGTAATTTAAATTAATTGGGATAATGAATTAAATATTGATTAATTAAGTTTGGATTAAACTAATTCATGGTATTAATTAAATTAATTGGGTTTTTAAACATATATTTGAATGATTGGTATAGTTAGTTTAATTAGATTTATCAGTTTTTTAATATATAATTATTTTATCAAATTAATTCAGTTACTCAGATTTTTAGATCAAATAAAATATTGATGTTAATAATTAAATTATTTAGATTAATAATTAGGTTAATTAAATATTAGGGATAAAATTAATTGTTTTTATGTAATTAAATCAATAAAAGATTGATTAATTTGGGTTATTAAATTAATTAGATTTTAATTGAATTATAATTAATTTATTTAAATTAGATTAATACGACTATTTTAGTTTATATTACTTAAGCTGATTGGATGTTAATTAGATTAATTAAGTGATTAATTAATTAAGTTAATATTAGAAATGGGGTTGATTTATGTCCACTTATTTGAAATCGGTCCAGGCCCATTTCAAGTGGGTCAAGTGGGCAACCCATGGCCCTAATCAATTGGGTCAAGTGAATGACCCAAAATCTGACTGGTCAAGAAGGACCCATGGGCATCCATACCCGAGTCCATTACCCGGGTCCCTGTTCATCTTCTTCCCCAATCAAACCCTAATTTTGCGCAGAGTAAACTTCAATCAATTCAATCAAAAACTTCCATTTTCATTCAAAAACATTCAGAATTACAAAAAGCGGACCAAGTACATCACAAATTTTAGTTACAATTCAAACCTAATTTCTATTTCTAACACAAAAATCAATCGAAATCATATTACAATCAGAATCAAATTCTAATTTTCCTAAATGAATCAATCGAATTAAAATCCTAACCTAAAAATTAATCTATATAAATCTAAATATTAAACAGAATTAGGGGGGAAATAAAACCCTAAAACAGGAATCCCCAAAATTCTTGCTCCGACGATCCACCAAACCCTCACCAGAGCTCCCATTAAACAGAGGTTAAGGTTTATCATATAAACCCTAACCCTCTTGAGATAAGCCATGATCCAGTGACACGTCGCATCAAAAGAAGAAAATAGGAAATTAAAAGGGGAAGAAGAAGCAATCAGACCGAGCAAAGACAAGAACACAGAACTTACCTCGTCGTTGAAATAAGCCTAAATTCCGAAGGTTGTCCTTCATAATCTCCCACTTTTACTTTGAATTGATGTTTGCGTTGATATGTTATGGATTTAAATTGTGTTTAATTTGGGGATTCTTGGTTGATTTTGGATAATTTAGAGTTGGATTAGGGTTTGAAGAAGGCCGATTTACGAATCGGCCCAAGGTCTAGGGTTTGAATTGGGGAAATTTGGGGTTTTCTGAAAAATTAGGGTTAGGGTTCATCACATGAACCATATGGTTCTTTAGGGTTACAGTTTATCACGAACCCATGTTAGGGTTCCAAAGATCTAAGGGTTTCTGGGTTGATGTTTATCACCCAAATGAACATCGATTGAAGATCTCGGTTGAGCTTCAACCATAGATCTAGGGCTCACGGCGGTTTCAGGGAGGGGGACGGCGGGGAATCGACTTTTGGGTTGGGTGTTCATGATTAACATGAAGATCCCGGTTGAAGGTGGTGGTCCGGTTGGTGGACCACGGTGGGAGAATGGGGCTCAGGGGAGGATTCTAGAGAGAAGGTAGCGAGAGTTCAGAGTGAAGAGAGAGGACGAAGAAGAGAGAATGAGAGTTTACGAAGGGAGTTCGTTCTTATACCTCCAAGTGGCACTCCAAGGGGAGCTAGATTGGTTGGCCATCTTGGTCAACCAAGGATCTAGTATAGACGCGTGCACCGTGCTCCCCTGTTGACCTTAAATCTGGACCTCTCAATCTCCATACTTTGATCAGTAAACCTGATCAAAGGCAGGGGATGCGTATCACCATCCCCCTCAAATCACGATCGAACGACACATAGAGAGTCAATGGTTGACTCTCCCTCATCGTGGACTCTGTTTCGTAAGTGGGCCTCATAGTTTTTGTGGACTCTTCCTTTTGTTATTTACAACCCCCTCCTAAGGGCCCATTACTAACCCATTGCAAAATACCCCCATCCCATGTTTATTTTTTATTTTTAATTAATTAATTACTTAATTAGTTATTAACTATAATTTATCCATTTAATATTAATTCAAATAAAATAAAAATTATTTTTTTGTTATTTTAATTTTTTATTGATGACATGTTTATCTAATTAATTGATTATGATAATAATATTTTAATTGATTAGAGATTTTTATTATTTATATTAAGGTTAATTAAATCATGAATTAGGGAATAGGATCAGGGATAATTATTACGGTTTAAGAGATATAAAATGGGAAGAAATCGGGAAAAGGGATATATCTTAGGACATCCTAGTTAAATTATTTGCTATTATATTATATTTATTATATTATTATTAAATTAAATGACATGTTCAAATTAAAACGGGATAAAGACATATGGTATAATTTGGGATAAAGGGATTGTCAAAGGTTAAATCGGGATTAAAATCGGGATAAGGGTTATCACATAAACTATGACTCCTAATTTATTTTCTTAAATAAATTAAAATAAGATTTTTTGTAAGGGATAAAGGGATAAAAATCAATTCAAATTCACTTCAAATCATAAGACCTCTACCCTAGTGTATTGAGGCATTTTCTAAAATCATTTCTCCGCCTCCGATGCGTGAGAATTTTTAAGGGATAAAAACAATCAACCAATCAACATTTTCAAGACGAATTACGAAACTCTGATCCCTCGCCTAAGGCGGAGGTACGTAGGCATATAGTTGTAAACTCTAGCGAGTACAATCATAAAAAACTTTTTTGGGTCTCTCTTTCATTTAAATATAATACCTTCAATAAATAAATAAATAATCAGTAGTTAATTAGAAATCAAGCAAACACCTTACAAAAATACACGAGCCCTAGAATTGTAGGAGGATCCCACTGAATACAATGGAAGAAAGGGGTGTCTGGTACCTTCCCCTTACTTAATTGACTCCCGAACTTAGAATCTCACTCTTAGTTATTAGGTTTTCTCATTATTTTTCTGTTCCTTAGGAACGAATAAAGGATGGTGGCGACTCTGCCATTTTTCCAGCCGTAACACAAAGTTAACGGGGTTTGTCGATAAAACTCTCTCGAAAATCGTCCTTCGTCAGTCCTTTAGCAATAGTCCCCCATAGTTTGAGATGGTACAAATGCCATGGTGATATCATGTTCAGTGTCCGAAGAAATCAGTAGTTGATCTTCTACTAAGGTCCTTTGAGCTAGAGTTACCTCTCTAATTGCTTTCCTGATAGCACATGCAATTCTTTTAATTTCTACATCAAACGGTGTCAACGTCGATCCTGAGCTGCACATACACAAATAGGAAATACCTTAGTGGCACTATGATTAAAAAGAAAATAAAACAAAAATCAGAAACTAAAAAAAATGTTGGACAAGCGTTACCTTGTTGAAATATCAACAGTCCCCAACAATGGTGCCAAAAACTTGATAACTTATTGACAAGTGTATCAATAGTGTCGTAGTAATACAATATCGAATCCACAGGGATTACTTTTTAACAAGACAAAAAATGTGCAATGCATAGAAAATTTTGTATGAACATTTTATCTTACATGAATAGTCTTATCACTATAACCTCACTATGAATTAACAAAACTGTTATAACTAATCCCTTGCGATAGAGCTCACTAACCACTACTCGGAGTTTCTTATCCATAGTCCACTAGCGTAAGAAGGATTAGATGATGCAATAGAGCGTTAATTCACTAGCCACTACTCGGGATTTTCTATCACTAGTCAACCAGCGTAAGCATGACAATTGCTCTAGGTTTAACTCATAGGTTAATGGTCAGTATTTCCTATGTGTCCAAAATCATATTAAAAGAGTATCTCACATAAAAAATATTATGAACAATAAGCAATTAAATAGAATTATAAATCAAAGTATTCATGCAAAGTCAAATCAACATGTGTACCAACAATATTGAAACATGTTCATCAAACACAACCTAACCTAGAGAGATTTAGCTACTCATAATTCAAAATACAATACCAAAAGCAAATAAGAAGAATTGCACATGAGATTCCTTGAAGGATTGGCCCGCAATTGCTTCAAATGCTCTAAAAATCACATCTGATGCTATAAAACTCAAACTTGTAATGCCCAATTTCGTAACCGTTGAAAAGTGACAAAATCCCCTTTAAAAAGCATTTAGAATGGACCATAACGCGTCAGAAAAGCCCATAAAAAAGGTCATTGTGCGCGTAATGACCTACATCGCGCACAGTGCAGCTGATACATCTCTATCGCGTGCGCGATGCTGCACGCGATTATTCTAGTAGCTGCACGCTTTTGCTCCCCTTTTCACTAAGTCCTATTTCTTCATACTTAGCTATTTTTTCCTCATTCTTTGGTATTTCTTCTTTATTTTCACTCTTTTTTAACTTGTTTTGATTTGTTTCTTTGGCCGAAATCATGCAATGACGGGATGTCATCAGTGATGTTCAGAGGCAGAGTCTGATCTTCAGATTCCTCAAGCATTTCTTCATATGTTCTTAATGATATAATCCTAAATACTTGAACAAATGTTAGAATACCAAATTATTCTTTAAATACTTTGTTATCATCAAAGCCCATGAGATATGGTATTAACTAATTTTGTTCCAACACAAGAAACTCGACCTTACTCACCTTTATGTTCTCGATGTCGAAAAATATATTATTTAATTTATAACTTAGAAGAGCGAGCCATATTATTGCCCTGTTGAAGCATACTTCTACCGTAAATGAAACAATGTAAGATGATTTTCTTAACAACAAATTATTCTTATTTATACAAATTTAAATTTATTCTGAACCGCACAAAATGGTTTGTGCAATCATTTATATAATAAAATCTCAACCTATAAAATTACCCTACCAGATTTTTTTTCACATCCTTTAAAAATCTGGTATGTGCAAGAGAATTTTAAAAGAATTGATACTTTTAAATGATTCTTTTAAAAACCTAGTATTGTTTTGCAAATAATTCAGTGCAATAATGTGGTTTTTAAACAAATTAAAAGATAAACCGGTATAATTACTTATCGAATTGCTTAAGTGAACTACCCTATTTTTTGATTTTGTACCAAACATTTCAATTGTTCTATGGAATATTTTGTCTGAACTTTTTGACAAAATTTTAACAAAAATGATAGAGATCTTATGGTTGTTAGGTAAAATTTTGGAGTAGTATGATTAAATATTTATTTCTTTTTAATTTGGAAGATGTGGTCCATCATTGATGTTGTTTGTACGATAATAAAATTAAAGAAATAGCTAAAGGACAAACCTAATCCACCAAATCAACTCTATCGAGGTGGGCAATAATAATACTATTAAAACCTTAACATAATTGTAGTGGTTTTGGCTTTTATCGCATCCTGCTATTACGGTGGCCTTGCAAGTTGTAACTTTTGGATTAGTTACTAAATTACATCTCGTGATCAGATTAGCATTATTTTAAAATATTTTTTCTTATTTAAAAAGTAATATATATATATATATATATATATATATATATATATATATTATTTTATAATATGATTAATTGTAATTTGTATAATTATTTTTAAATTTATAATCTATCATAACTAAATTCTTTATCTTTATGCATAATACATTTTGAGTTCAGTGAACTTGTCCTCACACGAAATCTTGATCCATTGTTGAGGGATTTAATTGACCCCTTATATCTTAATGCAATAATATCTTAATGAATGATTTCAGGCGGCTTTTTAGGCTCACATGCATAAAGCAAGATCCTCCCTCGCCCTTTACGGATAGAGGCGTTAGCTGCAACATAGAGTAGTAACTTAAATCATATGGCATCACAAACCATTTTAATTAGAGATTAAAGGCACTGTATTTTCTATTATGTAAATTTTTTTTATACCATCATCCAATAAAATTATAAAATTCTGTCATGTCATATCAATATTTTAAAATTAAATATGTGATTTGGTTGGATACACGTTTCTAATTGATTGACAGTATAAAAATATTTTACATTACCGGTACATAGTTTTTTTTCTTTTTTAATTATTCAAATTAGCTTTCATTTTCATTTTAGTTTCACTCATCTTAAACTCATCAAAAAGAGACACTAGCATAGCGGCACACTGTACGTTCTCAACTCCTCTCGCTTGGTATTTCAAATGAAAAAAAGAAAAAGAAAAATGTTTATCTCAACTTCATAAAACCACCACAATTTCCCTATGAAACACAGTATCACACTTTTCCACTCATTTTTTCTCTACGCCAACAACATATCTTAGGCTACTAATATCTTGCCAAAATAATATATATGAAGATAATGTCATAACAACACATTATGACATTAGCTAGCTTTAAATATCTTCATTTTATTATTCATAACATCAGTTTATATGGAAATGATTTAATATTAGGCAATTATATTTAGAATGATTAGATATTGTATTCAATCTTGTACTTGTATATATATCAGATCAAGAATCAATGAAAATTATGACATTTCATAACAAACTAATATTTGTTATGGTATCAGAGCTACGATACATAATAGAAACAAAGCCAACGTTTGAATCATGTCAGATAATGAAGACTCTGCACCTTCAACCATCTCCCCTTATGATATCACTTCCAACGACAATCCTGGAAGTTTGATAACTCATGTGCAATTAAAGGGAGAAAACTATGATGAATGGGCTCGTTCACTTAGAACAGCTCTTCGAGCACGAAAGAAATTCGGTTTTGTCGATGGAATAATTAGCAAACCCGACGACGGATCTTCAGATCTTGAAGATTGATGGACAAACAACTCATTATTGGTGTCTTGGATCATGAATACCATTGAACCTTCGCTGCGATCGACTATGTCGCACATGGAGGTAGCTATGGGTCTTTGGAACGACATCCAAAAGCAGTTTTCCATTGTGAATGGACCACGTATTTTACAGCTCAAAGCCGAACTAGTTGAGTGCAAGCAGAAAGGTTTGACCATTATGACATACTATGAAAAACTGAAAAAATTGTGGGAAGAATTGGTGAACTATGATCAGATTCTGACATGCAGGTGCGGACCGTGTACGTGCAATATCAGCAACAAAATTACAAAGAAACGTGAGGAGGAGAAAGTTCACCAGTTTCTCATGGGATTGGATAATACTCTCTACGGGACAGTCAGGTCTAATCTTCTTGCCCAGGATCCTCTACCTACACTAAACAAAGTGTACGCAACACTGGTGCAAGAGGAACGACTACGCGAAATAACTTGTGTGACAGAAGAACGTGGTGAAGCAATGACATTTGCAATACACTCAAACTTCAAACACAAAGAGAAAGGAAGATTATGCAGTCACTGCAATCAAACTGGGCATGATTCAAAAGGTTATTTTCAACTCATAGGATATCCTGAATGGTGAGGAGATCGACCACGTGGACCAATGAAGGGGCCTGGACGCGGGAAACCAGAACGATCCAATAACAGAAGTCGAGGTGGTACTGCTAAGGCTTACATAGCACAAGCAAAGGGGGCAACAAAAAAGATCACTACTGAAGTTCCAGAGGCTGATTTCGGTCTTACTAGTGATCAATTGCAAACACTAGCTAGCCTTTTAAACAATGTCAAACTAGGTTCAATCGAGAAGCTCAATGGTAAGTGTTCCTTTTTGCCATGGATTATTGATACAGGTGCTTCACACCATATGACTGGTCAATTGGACTGCCTAACCAATATACACAACATTTTTTAGTGCTCTATTGGACTCCCAAATGGTGAAGATACAGTGGCCACCAAAGAAGGAAATGTGGTGCTCAATGAAAGGCTGCAACTAAAAAATGTCCTATATGTGCCTAGTTTGCAATGCAAACTTATTTCAGTGTCACAACTACTGAAAAATTCTAATTACACTGTCCAATTTACTAACAAGTTATGTCTTGTACAGGACCTCACTTTGAGGACGCCGATTGGAGCGGGTGAACAAAGATAGGGGCTATACTATCTTAGAGGGTTTGTCAAGGCGGCTGCAATGAAGACTAATAAAGAGGTTTCTTTGGATTTGTTGCATCAAAGACTAGGACATGCATCTTTGAAAGTTCTGCAAACACTTCCAAATGTTAGCCCCGGTAGCAAAAGTAATTTATATACTCAGACTTGTGAGATATGCCTTAGAGCAAAACAGTCACGAGCCAATTTTCCCATTAGTGAAAATAAAGCAGCCACTCGTTTTTATTTAATTCATTGTGATTTATGGGGGCCTTATCGAAATGATACTTTTTGCGGTGCTAGATATTTTTTTAACTATTGTTG
The DNA here is from genome assembly GCF_024323335.1 of Lathyrus oleraceus. Classification (NCBI taxonomy): domain Eukaryota; kingdom Viridiplantae; phylum Streptophyta; class Magnoliopsida; order Fabales; family Fabaceae; genus Lathyrus; species Lathyrus oleraceus. Next base: position 149,212,523 of record NC_066582.1, on the reverse strand, counting down.
ACGATTTCTCGGGAGCAATGTGGATTTATCTTCTCGTTGATAAAACTGAAGTCTCTAGATATCTTTATCAATTTTTAGCAATGGTTGAACGATAATTTAGTACACATGTAAAGATAATTTGAAGCAATAATGGAACTGAATTCACTTGTATGAAACCAACTTTTCGTGATCGTGGTATTATTCATGAAACATGATGCGTTGGAACACCACAACAAAATGGAAGAGTAGAGCGGAAGCATAGACACATTCTTAATGTTGCTCGTGCTTTGCGCTTTCAAGCCCAATTTCCAATTGAATTTTGGGGGGAATGTACTCTTGCTGCATGTTACTTGATTAATCGAACTCCTACACGAAATTTAGATGGTAAAACTCCATTTGAACTCTTGTATGGTAAGCCTCCTTCTCTTGAGCACCTTCGTGTCATTGGTTGCCTAGCTTATGCACATAATCAACATCATAAGGGTGACAAATTCGCTAGTCGAAGTCACAAGTGTGCATTTGTTGGATATCCTTATGGCACCAAGAGGTGGCGTATGTATGGCTTGGAGCTCAGTGTTTTCTTTAACTCGAGAGATGTTGTTTTCTATGAAGATAAGTTTCCGTTTGCTACAGAAATTATACCGCAACAGCTTGCATGTAAAGATGACCACACCTTTCCCAATGTCTCTTTCAATAACAATATTGTTGAAGATGATCCCTTTCAGCATGTTGTTACTATACCCGCTGTCCCTTCAGCTCCAGTAGTTGAAAACACAAGGTTACATGATCATGATAGATTAAATGGCATGCTACCAGCTGTTCCAACTGTATCTCATATTAAATCCTCTTCACCTGAGTCTCATGACACGTCACCAGCTGTTGAAATCAATGAAGAACCACCTACTACTGATACCGTAAAAAATTTGGGACGTGGCCATCGTGTCAAGATTCCTTCTACCAAGCTGCAAGACTTTGTGACCAATACCATCTCTAAGATGTGCCCCTTAAACTGTTCCATCGCTCCGTCACGTCCTTCAGGGACACCCTATCCCTTATCCGAATATGTGAATTATGCTAACTTTTCACCACAACATAGGCATTTTTTAGTCGTTGTTTCTGTAGCCATAGAACCGCAAAGCTTTGCTGAAGCTGTCAAAGATATCTGATGGCGAAATGCCATGCAACTGGAACTTGAGGCTCTTGAAAATAATAGGACTTGGACAATAGAAACACTTCCTCCAAACAAAAAGGCTATAGACAGCAAATGGGTGTATCGAATTAAATATCACTCAGATGGAACTATTGAACGCTATAAGTCAAGGCTCATTATTATGGGGAACAACCAAGTTGAGGGGTTGGATTATCATGAAACCTTTGCTCCAGTTGTGAAAATGGTAACGGTAAGAACGTTTCTTGCTGTTGCTGCTGCAAAACATTGGGAGCTTCATCAAATGGGCGTTCATAAATCCTTTTTACATGGTGAGCTTGATGAAGAAGTGTATATGAAATTACCTCCTGGTTTCAAGACATCTATTCCAAATCAGGTGTGTCGCTTGCGGAAATCTCTATACGACTTAAAACAGGCACCTCGGTGTTGGTTTGCCAAACTAAAAAGCGCTCTTCAACGGTATGGTTTCACACAGTCCTACTCTGATTACTCTCTTTTTACTCTACATCGCGACTGCGTAGAGTTGTATGTGTTAGTTTACGTGGATGACTTTATCATTTTGGGAAACAACAACAAAGCAATTGAGTCATTCAAATCCTACTTTAGCACATGCTTTCATATGAAAGATGTTGGCCCTTTAAAATATTTTCTTGGCATTGAGGTGGCTCGCAATTCCAAAGGATTTTTCTTGTGCTAACGAAAATACACACTTGACATCATCACTGAAGCTGGATTGTTAGGTGCTAAGCCTGTTGGTTTTCCCTTAGATCAGAATCACCATCTTCCCTTGGCCATTGGAACTCCACTTTCCAATCCGGATCGTTATCGAAGACTAGTAAGCCGTTTGGTCTACTTAACTGTCAGTAGACCTGAACTTTCTTACTCAATTCATATGTTGGCTCAATTCATGCAAAAACCTTTAGAAGAACACTAGAATGCGGTCCTTCGTGTTGTTCGATATCTCAAGGGAAATCCTGACCAAGGTATTCTTCTCCAAGCTGATTGTGATCTTCAAATTAACGCCTGGTGTGACTCGGATTGGGCAGGCTACCCTTTGACAAGGCGCTCTCTTACTGGATGAATTGTTTTTCTTGGGAACTCGCCCATCTCTTGGAAAACCAAAAAGCAACAGGCTGTCTCACGTTCGTCTGTTGAGGCAGAATATCGTTCCATGGCTACTACGACATGTGAGTTCAAATGGTTGAAAGAACTTTTACTCTCCCTTGGCGTCTCCCAATCTCGCCCCATGAAGATATATTGTGATAGTCAGTCGGCATTGCATATAACTGCCAATCCAGTTTTCCATGAGCGCATAAAACACATCGAAATTGACTGTCATTTTTTACGCGATGAACTCCTCAAAGGCAACATTTCAACTCACCATGTGTCCACAAATATTCAACTCGCTGATATATTTACTAAAACATTGAGAAGACAACAATTTGATTACTTTCTAAACAAGTTGGGCATCCACAATTTGCATGCTCCAACTTGAGGGGGATCTTAGGCTACTAATATCTTGCCAAAATAATATCACGAAGATGTTGTCATAACAACACATTATGGGAAGATAATTTCATAACAGCACATTATGATATTAGTGGTACATATCTTCATTTTACTATTCATAGCATCAGTTTATATGGAAATGATTTAATATTAGGCAACTATATTTAGAATGATTAGATATTGTATTCAATCTTGTACTTTTATATATATATATATATATATATATATATATATATATATATATATATATATATATATATATATATATATATATATATATATATATATAAAAGATCAAGAATCAATGAAAACTATAACATTTCATAACAAACTAATATTTGTTAACATATTATTTCCTCTCACACAACCAACATAAGTCACCACTGTTAAACCTCTACCTCCATCCCAAACTCTTCTCGCCACCTTTTTCACCTTCAACCGCCTCTCCACCTACTTTCGGCGACAAATTCACCTTAAATGCAACAACATATGAACAAACCATCATCGGACCCTTGACATAACCTCCACAAAACCACCAAACTCCATAAAACCCATCATCACCTTCAGTTCAAAATTTAACACAAACAACAACAAAACTTTCAACAGCAAAACCAAACGACGACCAACCAAACCGTGCTCCACGACCATATGTTGGATTAATTTATTAACCTATTTAATATTGACTCATCTGATTTAAAGATTGACTTAAATAAAAGATATCTTAATATAATAATTCTTTAGATCAATAATGGATAATTAAGTCAATAGAATTTTTATTTTAAAATTTAAAATAAAATTTAAATTCCTCTTCTATTTCTTCATGGAGTTTGGGATTTGATTGTTAGTATGAAATGTGACTGTTGGAATAAAATACTAATAAAAAGATATATTTAGAAAAACAAGAAAAAGCTCAATTCCTTTTAATTTTTTTATAAATATACAAAAGTATTTCCATTATCAAAGATAGGAAAAAGGAAGAGAGGACCGGACAATTAAAAACAAAATCGAGAATTAGAAAAGAATTGATATCATGAATCCGAATATATTTTATTATTTTTCATAAAAATTAGAATATTTTAAAAAATCTTAAATATGAAATTATTAAAGGGTTGGGATCAAAGCGAGATTTATCAAACATTATGATTTTTTTGGTAATAGTTAACTTCTGTAAAAGTACTTTATATTAATTGAAATGTGTATAAAAATTAAATCAATATGAACATGTGACTGTTAATGATATGATACATATTGTGTGTAATGGTACGTACTGATACTGTGTAAAAGTCGAAATTTAATTAGAAATAATTTGATCACATATGTTAGTGCGTGACAATATGGTATATAATATACAGTAAAGCCATTAGTCATATATCATATTTTATAATGATAAATATATCCTATATATGATAGAAATATAATTTATTGATATTTTTATCTTTACATATGTTCCAACAGTCTCTAGTACTTGTTCATACAGGACTGGTTCCTATAATTTGATAACCAACGCCAATATTATAATGCTATTTTTTTAAGAAACCATGCGATCGAGCAGTAGATGTCACTTTGATATGTTATCGATATAATTCTATATCTGAAATTGAAATTATTTTCAGGATGCATGAATTTTGTTTTGGTTTGTTAAAAGATAAGGCTGCAATAATATATATTTCTATGGGATGTGTGTTTAATTTGAAAATATATTAATTGTGAATGTACATTTCTTTTGAAAACTTACATATTTTGAATTGCATTGTTATGATAAACCATAAAAATGTCAAAACAGTGTTAAAGAATTTATTCTATTTTGTATATTATTTTATTGAGAAAAAGCATGGTACACTAATGGTCTAAATTATTTTTATACTGTCAACCATGTATCACGTCAAGTCAGCATTTAAATTTTAAATTATTTATATAATTTAACACTTTAAAATATTTTAATTGGATGTATGTGTAATATTTTTTACACTGACAGTAGATTATCATTAAATTCTATTTTATTATGATGTGTAAACTGGTTCCAATAATTGTTATGTTGGTATGGTATAATATATAGGGCTTCGAATCTTCATAAATCTTTTTGGCCAATATAATAGTTGAAGAGTAAAATTGAAACGTTATGTATAATTTGTGTATACAACAAAAAAAAATTGCTGATCATTTTTTATTCGTTCTAGTGTTTAAATGAATGGTATAAACTTTAGTAAGTTTATGCCTCGTAGTCAAATCTATTAAAGTTTGTAATTTCAAATTATACCAATTCAATTGTGTAATTTATTATCATAATTATAATATTTAATGGATATGAAATTTATTAATCACTAAGGTGGTCAAATTCATAAAAAAAAATTATAGTTGAATTTTAATTATGGAATTCAATCTATTATTTAATTTTGAAGTGAAAAATATACTTTAATTTGGAATTATTTGAGTTATAAATTTATTAATCACCAAAATGGTCAAATAAATTTTATTCCAAATTATGCGAATAAATTTTGATTTGGATTCTATGTTAATAATATATTTGTGTTCAATAAATTTATTATTATAAGATATGTATAGATCATTCATTATAATTAATAAAATTAAAATATTCGTTGACATACTTGTTGCTTGTATATTCAAAGATACATATGTATATTTTAAGTGATTTTATTGTTTATTAAAGTATGTTTATTTAGTATCATTAAAATTTATTGAAATGTATTTAAGTTTTTACCCAAAGGTAAACTTTGATACATGTTTAAAGATAATTAGTTTGAATCCATGAAGGTTATTCAAAACATTAACGTATGAGCATGTTTTAAATAATTGCGGTTACTAGTATGGTGTTATGAAAAACTTTGTTCTTTCTTTTCTGGTTAGGTTAAGCAATGAATGGTAAAGTGTGGAAAGGTAAAGAACACGAAGAGATATCTTGGTTCCCCTCATAGATCGAGAGTACTCCAGTCCCCTTTCAACATGAAAGAGATTTTACTATTGTTAGGACTTTTACAAGACTCTTCCTAGTCTTTCTATGAAGACACTAACAATCGCACCAAGAACAATCCTCTTGGATTTTTCACTAAGTTCAAAAAGAGTATAATCCTCCCTTTTAATGAACCTCATGTTTCCAACAATCCTGGACAACAAGGACAAAGCAACAGTATGAGTTTTTTTTCCAAGTTTTTGACAAGTGGAAATAATCTATCAATCTATTGATTAATCTTCTTTTTTAAAAGTAATCAAACTTTTTTATGACAAGCAAGTGCTCTAATGATGATATGGATGAAACTATATGAATGTGTATGAAAATTCTGTAAATAGTTTCACCAGAAAATTTGATCAAGAACACTTGAAATAAATTTAAAAAGATGAATGAAGAAGATTGTTTGAAAATATTTTGTGAGAAAGGAGGTGTGTTCAAATCCTACATAAATGTGTTATATATAATCCTTAGACACCTCTCTAAATGGTTATGATACATGGTTCAAGAACACACTTCATAAAAAAAATTCATGAAAAAATGCAATGTTTTCTGCCACTGGTTCAGTTGTAATCGATTATCCAATATGGTGTAATCGGTTACACCTGAGCCAATGTTACAATATTTGAAAAATGCATTGTGTAATCGATTACCAAAAGGGTTTAATTGATTACTTGTTGTAAAAATTATCTTGTGCAGCAGCACGCATAGTTTGTAATTGATTACCTTAATGCTGATAACTGATTATCACACAGCAAAATGACAGAATGCATTTTGAAATAAAGGTGACTTCCAAATGAGAAAGGTTTAAGAGACCTAAGAATCCAACACAAGAATGGATGATAAAAACTAGAGCATTTGACTTATCATAGAGAGAATGAGATCTTAATACCTTAACACTTTGATCGAATCAATATCAATCTTCAAGACTTTGAAATGCTTTGAAAAGAAACGCTTGAGCTTGAGTCTTGAGTCATTCTTTTTGCAATGCATATATGTTGAGCATGTATTCATCAAAACACTTTGAGAAACTTGTCTTCACATTCTCCCCCTTTTTGATACTCTATATTTGACAATTTGATCCAATTTTGATTTCTCTAACAAATGAAAACTCCCCCTTGATCGAAGCTCCTCCTTGATCCAAGATTGAGATTTTTAAAGTGATTTGCTAGCTGCATTGTTAGAGACAAAATATACAACAACCAAAAATATATCTTCTCCCTCTTTGTCATTAGCAAAAGGGATGGGAAATACGAAAACAATAAAAACACACATATATGTTGTAGGATGATAAGGTAAATAACATGAACGCATACATAGATAACAAAATAACCATAACACACATAATTCAATACAACACCAAATTGTTCATAAAGACATAATTTTAAAGAAAGAAAACCCAGCATAACAACGGAAAACATGAAACAAAACATGATTTTTTTTAACAAACGCTTTAGTCACTTTCCGACATTCCCATATCATCATCGTCTTCTTCTTGATCTTCATCACTTTCTTCTTCACCACTTATCTCTGGGTTTTTGGATTTGGTAAGATTCTCCAAAAGTCTTTTGATATAAGCCATCTCAAATTTTTGCTCACAATAATTTTTCATCATAGTAGTCTCAACTGGGCAGATTTTGTTGTAGAGGGATTCATTTTAATATCCGCCTTCTGGAGCTAGTGGGGGATTTGGAGGATCATTTGAATAGGTTGAGGATTCATCCTTGTATTTATACATACCATCCATGTCTAAAAAGATACCAGTATTCTGAACCGATGTTGAAGCGTTGATTTCACATTCTCTTGCAGTCATCTTCTTCTTTGGTTCCCTTTTTAGATCAATACCACATCCTTCCAAGATTTTGGAGATTAGCCTAGCATAAGGTAATCCTCCAGTTAGGGATTGTTGATGCTTCATGTGGTACATTATGGTATATGCCCAATTAACCTGAATCTTGTTTTTGATGGCATACATAAGTTGCAATTCCAGATCACCAATTTGAGAGTGATTTGAGTGTTTAGGCATCAAAACATAGGAAATCAGATAATGAAGCATCTTATCACTTAGTTCTTTGAAAACAAACGTACCCGGGAAGAGGCAGGATTCTTCTTACCAAGGATAGCTTGTTGTGAGACACGACAGATGTGAAAAAAATAGTCAATTTTACTATAACCTTCCCATTCCGGGACTAACCCATGATGAAAAGCTTGACCCTTATACGGTATTTCCAAACAATTCCCAAAAGCTTCTAAATCCAAAATAATATCAGTATTTTTAACCTAAGAAGTTAGGACATCCTTAACACCGGGAATAATAACCAAATTTGCATAAAAATCTTTAACCAAATCCTGGTAAAAAATTCCACAATCGGAGACTATAGAGTACACTCCTTGACGTCTCAAAAGTTCCGGAAAATCAAAACTATGAGAAGGAAAAGAGGAGAGGTTACCATATTTCACCGGCATAAGGGACCGATTCCAAAAGTCAAACGTAAGTCTCCTGGTTTTAAGGGATGGAGCATGTTGAGCAAATTCTTGATGTTCTGAGCTACCTTCGTCAGATTTGGGTTTTCCTTTATCTTTCCTTGATGGAGCCATGGGAGTTGAAAAGTTAGGGTTTTTGGGGTTTGGAAGGAGTTTGGAAGGGAGTTTGGGGAAGAGAGAGTGGAAAAATAGAGAGTTTTGTAAGTGGGGTTTTAATGGAGTTTAGGTTATGGAGATATATGGGAGAGAAGAACTTTGAAGGTTTATGTTAGAAGAAGAGTGATATAGGAAAGTGATAAAGGAAAGTTATAGATAAAGAGTATACAAAATTTGAGTATAAAAATTTAAAAGTAAACACTTATCCAAAAGTCACCCATTTAATTAAAATAAAAATTCTGGAACGCTTAGGTGTAATCGATTATCCAGGGAGGTGTAATCAGTTACACCATAAAACAGAGGCAAAAAGAAGTCATGAAACAGGGGTGTAATCGGTTACACCCAAAGTGGTAATTAATTACCTCACAAACAGAAGTAGAAATAAGTCACACAACAAGGATGTAACCGATTACACCGACGGTGGTAATCGATTACCTCCAGAAGAAAAAAAACAGTAGCTTTACCAAGATCACCATGCAATGAAATTTAACAAATCAATAATTATACATGTTCTAACATATCCTTTGGCAACTTTATGTGAGGCAAACACGTAATACAAAATATTGTAAAGACACACAGAATTGAATTTTTCTTCAAACTCATGTAAGAGAACACATATATATTTCAAAATAAAAGATATTGGGTAAAAAGAGTGTACCTTTGTATTTGAACTGATGGGTTTTTGAAGAATCAAATGTCACAATCATCTAGAATTCCATGTTCCCTTCGAATTTTGTAAAACGGTTCTCGTGCCAATGGTTTTGTGAAGATGTCGGCGAGTTGATTGTGAGTATCCACAAATGTGACTTTGACATCTCCTTGAAGCATGTTATCACAAAGAAAGTGATGTCGAATGTCAATATGTTTGGTTCTTGAGTGCATGACCGGATTCTTTGTAATGTTTATCGCACTTGTGTTGTCATAACAAAGAGGAATGCATCCAAGATCGAGTCCGTAGTCATGAAGTTGTTTCTTAAGCCAAAGTATTTGAGCACAACAGCTACCTGCTGTTATGTATTCCGCTTTGGCAGTGCTAAGAGAAACACATGCTTGTTTCTTGCAAGCTCATGATACTAATGCATTTCCAAGAAATTGACATATATCACTAGTGCTTTTTCGATCAATTTTACTTCCTGCATAATCAGCGTCAGGATAACCAACTAAATTGCAAATACTACCTTTAGGATACCATAAGCCGACATTTTTTGTTCCTTTGAGATACTTCATGATCCTTTTAATAGTTGCGAGATGCGATTCCTTTGGATTGGCTTGAAAACACGCACAAAGACACACATTGAACATTATATCAGGACGACTTGTCGTCAAATAGAGTAAGGAACCAATCATACCTCGATACTTTGTGATTTCAATCGAAACACCTGATTCATCTTGATCAACATAAGATCCGGATCCCATTGGAGTAGACATTGCCGTGCAACTATCCATGTCGAATCTTTTCAGCAACTCTTTGCAATATTTTGATTGGTTGATGAAGATTCCATCCTTTAGTTTCTTAATTTGGAGTCCAAGAAAATAGTTCATCTTACCCATCATGGACATCTTGAATTCTCCTTGCATCGTTAATGAAAATTCTTCACACATTTCTTTATTTGTTAAGCCAAATATGATGTCGTCAACGTAGACTTGAACCAATAAAGTGTTATCTTTTATTTTCTTAATAAACAAGGTCTTGTCAATTTTACCTTATTAAAATCCCTTTTCACAAAGAAAGTTGTTGAGACGATCATACCATGCTCTAGGTGCTTTCTTTAGCCATAAAGAGCTTTCCTCAACTTGAAAACATGTGAAGTATTCTTGAAATCTTCAAAGCCCGGGGCTTGTTTGACATAGACTTCTTCATTGATGTAGCCATTCAAGAATGCGCTCTTGACATCCATTTGGAATAACTGAAAATTTAATGAACATGCATAAACAAGTAATAAACGGATAGCTTCTAACCTTACATAGATTCCCAAACTTTATTCCTTTCGAATTGGTTTAACTCTTCTTGCATAGCAATTATCCATTGGTCGTCACCTAAAGCTTCATCAACTTTGGAAGGTTCAATTTGTGAAACAAAATCCATATTCAAGCATGCATCTTTAAGATTTAATCTTGTTGCAACACCTTGATTAATATCACCAATGACTTTATCAATTGGATGATCCCGATGAGTTCTCCATTCCTTAGGTAGATCATTGTCATTTGTCTTTTGTTGATCTTGCTCATCTTGATGTTTTGGTTTATTATCATTGTTTCCACTTGAAGTATCTTTTTGAAGAACTTCTACAATATCATCATCATCATCACACAAAAAATATATTCCTTGGAGGGGTTAGTTTCATCAAATGTAACATGCATAGATTCTTCAATTGTTAAAGTTATTTTATTATATATTCTATAAGCTTTACTAGTAAGAGAATATCCAAGAAATATACCTTCGTCGGACTTCTCGTCGAACTTACCTAGATTGTCTTTGTCATTGTTAAGGACAAAGCATTTGCATCCAAAAATGTGAAAGTAAGAGATGTTTGGTTTCCTTACTTTGAAGAGTTCATAAGGGGTCTTTTTCAACATAGGTCTAATAATAATTCTATTACTTACATATCATGTCGTGCTTACCGCATCCGCCCAAAAATACTTTGGAAGATTTGAGTCGTTAAGCATTGTTCTAGCAAGTTCCACAAGTGACCTATTCTTTATCTCTACCACTCCATTTTGTTGAGGAGTCCTTGGTGTCGAGAAATTATGAAATATTCCATGTTCTTCGCAAAACTCTTCGAAGGAGGCATTTTGGAATTCTCCACCATGGTCGCTTCTTATGGAGGCAATAGATAGAGATTTCTCGTTTTGAATTTGCTTTGCATATTTCTTGAACGCCTTGAATGCATCACTTTTCTGCACTAAGAAGAAAGTCCAAGTGTATCTAGAGAAATCATCAACAATAACTAAATCATATACATTACCTCTGAAGCTTCTTGTTCTTGATGGACCAAATAAGTCCATATGCAACAATTGTAGTGGCCTTGTAGTGGACACCATATTCTTTGATGTGAAAGTTGATTTTGTTTGTTTTCTCTTTTGACAAGCATCACATAATCTATCTTTGACGAATTTTATCTTAGGCAATCCAATAACAAGATCATGCTTTATAAGCTTATTCAAATGTTCCATATGAATATGTGTGAATCTTTTATGCCAAATCCATGACTCATTATTGTTCACCATAATACATTTTACCTTTAAAGACAAATCATCAAGGGAAATCATAAAAATATTATTAATTCTCGTACCTTTAAGTTTTACCTCATGAGAGACTTCATCCTCAATCAAGCATTCATCCTTGGTGAATTTGATTTTGAAACCTTTGTCACAAAGTTGGCTAATACTTAGAAGATTGTGCTTTAGTCCTTCGACATAAAGGACGTCTTCAATGGATGTGAAAGGTGGTGCTCCAACTTTGCTTATATCAAGAATTCTCCCTTTGTTGTTATCACCATATATGACATAACCCTTGGCCTTTAATGCTAGACTTGAAAATTTGTTAATGTCTTCCGTCATATGCTTGGAACACCCACTATCAAGATACCAAAGTTTTGATGTGGTTTTCAAGCATACCTACTAAAGAAAAATTACATTTTGTTAGGTACCCAAATTGCTTTGGGTTCTTCATAATTAGTGCCTTTCTTTACCCATACGTAATGCCCACTTGCTATGCTAAAATTTCTAACATAGCATGCATTAGGGGTATGATAAATTATTCCACAATAAAAACAAGTAGGTTCAATGTTGCTTCTATATCTAAGAACATAAGTTTTGTTTTTAGAAAATATTTTTATTTTAGGATAGTGATGAACATATTTTGGCTTGTTCACTTTCTCTTTGATTGGTTGGTCATTAGCTTCAACAAAGATAGTTTTACTAGAACTTGGTTTAGAAAACTTTGAATAACCAAGTCCACTTTTGTCATTGGAATATCTTTGTTGGCTAAGGACACCTTTCAACCCAATTTTTCCTTTCTCATATCTTTCAAGAACCCTTTTTAATTGGACAATTTGAAAAGAAAGTGATTCACAATTTTTACATACAAAATTCTGTTTTTCACTAATCATCTTTTGTTTTTCATCATTGACATCTTTTTCAATTGTCACGACTTTTTCTTCTAGTGATGAAATTATTTTCTTTTAAGATGATATTGTTTTATACAGAATTTCGCATTCCTTAAGAAGTTCATTTATAGCCCCTTGTGCATCACTATCAAAAAGAGAAAAATTGCTACTAACCTCATTTTCTTCATCGTCGGAATGGTGTGAAGCGATTAATGCTAAATTTGCATATTCGTCACTTTCTAATCCAGATGAAGAACTTATCTCATTATCTTCCCATGCAACATACGCCTTTTTATTCTTGAATTCCTTTTTGTCTTTAAAGCCACCTTTCTTTGAGAGTTTTGGACAACCCGGCTTTATATGACCTTGCTTTCCACATTCATAGCATGTGACATCTTGCGTAGATGTGGAATCCTCCCTTTCCTAAAATGTTTATTTCTTTTTGCATTAAAGGGTTTGTCATTTTCACCAAAAAAACTTACCAAGCCTTTTAACAAGGAGCATAAAATTTTCATCTTCCTCCGGTGCGCCATCATTTTTATCTTCCTTTGAATCTACCTTTAAAGCAATTACTTTGGATTTCTTCTCTTGAATTTCATGCTTTTCAAGTCTTCCAAGTTCAAGTTCATGTTCTTGGAGTTTTCCGAATAATGATGCGAACGTCATAGTGGAAAGACTTTTCTTCTCCGATATGGCCGTTACTTTTGGTTGCCATTCTCTAGTCAAGGATCTTAGCACTTTAAGGTTGAGATAATCATTTGTAAATGTTTTTCCAAGAGAAATTAAATGATTTGTCAAGTGGACAAATCTTTATGTAATGCAATAATAGATTCTCCGGGCTGCATTCTGAACATTTCATATTCTTGACTCAATGTGTTTAATATGGATCTTTTATCTTCAGCGGTTCCTTCGTGAGTCTCCACCAAAGTGTCCCATATTTCTTTTTCCGATTTACATTGAGATATGCGGAAGAAATCATCCATACTTAATGCACTTTGAAGAATATTGATAGCTTTCTTTTCATTAAGTATTATTTTCTTATCGTCTTCATCATATGAACTTTTAACCTTCGGAGTGCCAACACCATTGACCACACTCATAGGATTATGCGGATCATTTTCAACGGTTTCCCATATACCATCTCCTTGTGCTTCTAAATGTGCTTTCATGCGGATTTTCCAGAAATCAAAATATTCTCTAGAAAATAGAGGTGGTTTTTTGCTACTACCGCCATCTTTGAAAACTGGGTTTACACTTGCGGAAGCCATCTTCTGCGGAGTGAATTAGGTTCTTTGAAACTTTTTCCAGTTTTATGAAACACTTTGTTGTTTCTTTACTGGTTAGGTTAAGCAATGAACGGTAAAGTGCGGAAAGGTAAAGAACACGAAGAGATATCCTGGTTCCCCTCACAGATCGAGAGTACTCTAGTCCCCTTTCAACATGAAAGAGATTTTACTATTGTTAGGACTTTTACAAGACTCTTACTAGTATTTCTATGAAGACAATAACAATCACACAAAGAAAAATCCTCTTGGATTTTTCACTAAGTCCAGAAAGAGAAAAATCCTCCCTTTTAATGAACCTCTTGTTTCCAACAATCTCGGACAACAAGGACAAAGCAACAGTATGAGTTTTTTTTCCAAGTTTTTGACAAGTGGAAATAATCTATCAATCTATTGATTGATCTTCTCCTTTAAAGTAATCAAACTTCTTTATGACAAACAACTGCTCTAATGATGATATGGATGAAACTATATGAATGTGTATGAAAATTCTGTAAATAGTTTCACTAGAAAATTTGATCAAGAACACTTGAAATAAATTTGAAAAGATAAATAAAGAAGATTGTTTGAAAATATTTTGTGAGAAAGGAGGTGTGTTCAAATTCTGAAAAAATGTGTTATATATAACCCTTAGACACCTCTCTAAATGGTTATGATACATTAAAGGATGCCATGGTTCAAGAACACACTCCATAGAAAATTTTCATGAAAAAGTGAAATGTTTTCTGCCACTGGTTCAGTGGTAATCGATTACCTAATATGGTGTAATCGGTTACACCTGAGCCAACGTTACAATATTGGAAAAAATGCATTGTGTAATCGATTACCAAAAGGGTGTAATCGATTACTTGCTGTAAAAATTGCCTTGCGCAGCAGCACACATAGCTGGTAATCGATTACCTTAATGCTGGTAACCGATTACCACAGAGCAAAATGGCATAATGCATTTTGAAATAAAGGTGACTGACAAATGAGAAATGTTTAAGAGACTTAAGCAGCCAACATAAGAATGGATGATAAAAACTAGAGCACTTGACTTATCATAGAGAGAATGAGATCTTAATACCTTAACACTTTGATCGAATCAATAGGAATCTTCAATAATTTGAAATGCTTTGAAAAGAAACGCTTGAGCTTGAGTCTCGAGTCATTCTTTTTGCAATGCATATATGCTGAGTATGTCTTCATCAAAATACTCTGAGAAGCCTGTCTTCACAATGGACATGAAGGAAACCTAGTTTAAGGAATCTTTATATTTGGGGATGTCAAGCTGAAGTAAGGGCGTATAATCCATATGAAAAAGAAGCTTGATGCAAGAACCATTAGTGGTTTTTTCGTTGGGTATCCTTAAAATCAAAATGGTATAAATTTTATTGTCCTGGTCATAATACGAGAATAATTGAGTCTGTTGATACTTGATTTATTGAAAATGGCTAGTTCAGTGGGAGTGAGAAATCACATAAACTGGATATTATGGAGACTCGTGGAGAATCTTCTTCACCTAAAGAGTCTTCTCAGGTTGTTGTCCCTCTGGTTGTGGTACTGTCATACAACAAACATGGACAACAAATTAATATTCAAAATCCACAAAATGAACATATAGTTAATGAACCGGTTGAAAATATACAAGTCACAAATGAGCAAGAACAAGTGAATGAAGAAACATAAGAAATAACCATAAGAAGGTATGAAAGGAAAAGAGGACCGACTATTTCGAAAGATTATGTTGGTTATTCACTTGAACATGAATGTGACTTGAGCATTGACGAGGATCCAGTCTCATTCACACAATCCATGGAAAGTGACAATTCTGAAAATTGGATCAATTCTATGAAAGAAGAGTTAAAATCAATGGATGACAATAATTTATAGGATCTAGTAGAGTTTCCTAAAGGTTCAAAGCGGGTTGGTTGGTAATGAGTCTTTAAGACCAAACGAGACTAGAAAGGCAATGTTGAAAGATATAAATCTAGACTTGTCGTCGAATGTTTCACTCAAATGGATGGTGTTCACTAAAAAGAAACCTTTTATCATGTTTAAAATAAAGACTCTTTGAGAATTGTTTTGGTTTCCAACTGCTTGCTTCCAACTTCTTGAATTTTGCAAGAAGTTCTTGTTCATCCTACTCTTCTCTCATATACTAACATGTCGTAGATCATGTAATTATATACATGTTTGTATTATCTATTATATTCCGCACTAAAGTATATGATATGATATGTAGAACATGTATATGTGATTAATTATTATTGATTTAATTCCAACACGCGTGACTTCTTTCACTTTTTTTATTTTACTTTTAAAGTTGTGACGTGATTACCACGTCACATCATTTTGTTTAAATTTTTTTGTCTTTCTCATGTGTTAATATGTACACGTCTGACTTTTTTTTTTTTTTTTAAAGTTGCGATGTGATTAACATGTCACAACATTTTATTTAAAACTTTTTTTATGTCTTTCCCATATGCATGCAACAGTGTCAATTTTTTAATAATAAAAACATGTAGCCACATGATATTCACGTCGCAATTCCTTTTTTTTTGCCACATGATTTTTACTTCATTATATCACGTGGCTGAAGATAATTTTTCTTGTAGTGGTTAGTCTTGAGGTGCTATCTTTTTCCTTTTAGTGAACATTGTTCCTATGGTTGTCTAGTATGGTGGCCTATAGTTTTTATCATATACATCATTGCATTTTACAAATGGCGTTACAGCAAGGAGCTTCTGTTGGAGTAATTCGTTAGATGCGTTGGCTTATTTTTGTAATTGTTTCTTTTGTTGGGGGAGTCTTTCACTAGAGAGCATTGAACATTGTGGGACTTCTTCTTTAGAGCAACCTCTTTGTGAGAGACATGCCACATATTCACCAAAAACTTTAAGGTTGCATGTGGATGAGTTCTCTCACTTATAAATGCTCAAGTCTCCATATTTCCAATCAACGTGGGAGTATTACTCATACTACTCACACTTGATACATTCTCAACACTCCCCCTCAAGTGTGAGTCCACAATGTTCCCCCTCAAGTGAAAGCTCTTCTTACTTTCCACAAACTCTTGTACCGCACAGAACGTTTCTTATTCACCATAATGGCGTCGTTGACACTCTTCAATGGAACGTTTCTTATTCACCACACTAGTTTCGTTGACTTTCGATACAAGTAAGTTGGTCCCTTTCTCGAACCAAAGGCTCGGATACCATTTGTTGAGGGAGTTTTCACTATGGAGCATTAAACATTGTGGGGCTTCTTCTTTAACAATCTCTTTGTGAGAGACACACGACATATTCACCAAAAATCTCAAGGTTATAGATGAATGAGTTCTCTCACTTATAAATGCTCAAGTCTCCATATTTTTAATCAATGTGGGACTATTACTCATATTACTTACACTTGATACATTCTTAACATCTTTAAGTTTATCCTGGAGCTTTAGCACTAAGTTGGGATAGCGGTGGCCACTCCAAGATATTATTGTTTCTAAAAAAAAATAATAGGTTTTATATGTAAGTTTTAAGTACTATGTTTTGTTGATAGGAAGTTATTGTGAATACTCGACAAATAAAGAAAGTTGGTCCACTCGTAAGAAATTTTTGTTTTCCGCGTGTGTCAAAGGTTCAATTCCTTGGTATAATTTTTATTAGTTTTTTTTCTCCAAAAATGTGTTAATTTTCAAACTACACAAAGATACAATTATAAAAAAAAATATATATTATTTATCGCCCCCTCATTTATTTAGGAGAATTGCTATCATGACACCATTTTCTATACTATACTGCATGTATTATTCATAAGAGAAATGATAGTTTTACACTGAGTTTGACATTTACACCGTATATTCATACGGTAATATATACTTTTTTTAATTTTATATATTATTTTTGTAGGAATTGAAAATTGTGCCAATGGAAAGTAAAGGATAAAAACTATGATGTATGGTTAAGATGTCATAATTACAATGTCAATATAATATTTCTCTATTCATAAATACGATGATGAATGTTATCTTGATACCATTTTCTATACTCTACAACATGTAATATTCATAAATACGATAAACGTCAATAGAACATGAATATTATCAAGTATATAAACACATGCATGAATATTTTAATGTCACTAATGTAAAAAAAATTGTCAAGTAAAAATAATGATAATAATAATAATTTATTATTATTATATTTCAATATCACCATGTATGTGTAATTTTTGGTGTCTAAATAATATTTTTTGTATAATTTTATTAAATACTACATTCATCGTATAACGAATAATTCAGTTGATAATTTAGAAATTGAAATAAATCATCTATTTTATTTAATGAGTAAGTGGCATGGAAAAAGTATGTGTCACATCCTTTCAATACTGTCAAATCAGATGTTACTATCACTTTCTTAGTTATACCTTTGTTCAAAATTCAAATGAGGAATTTATCAAAGAAAGAAGAAAAATAAAATCAAACTACAGAAACGTAAACGCCTTGTTTTTCTTTACGTATTTGATTTTGTAGCACGTGCTTTGAAGTTGACTATTCTATGTTTGACCATTCATCTCATGCCATGCACCCCTTGTACGTAATTAAGATCAGTACTTCTCATTTCAAAGCGATCAACTCATCATTATCTTACTATGCTTCCAGCTCTCAGAACCAACATGGTCAATAGGGCAGACTGAATTCACGTGCATATCTTAAACATATGCTGCCTTCTAATAAACTCACAGCATCACACTCTTAAATTATTATATTATATTTGTTTTTTAATCTCTATAAACGGGTATTCATCGTGGACTCTAGTGATTAATCTCAACAATTATGCGCAATATTTTTGTTGATATTATTATAATATCTCATTTAAGATAATTTATACTTTCAATTAATTGCCACCTTAAAATTAATATTAATTATTTTTAAAGATACTAAAGAAAAAACACATATATAATATTCTATACCTAGCTCTAGTCAAGTGTTGAAAACATATGATATACTCAGCACATGATTTTGTCAAGTTTCACTTTCTCCACGTACACAAGGTGAATTATTGATTTCAAGCGTGGTTGGTCAAAGTCATGGTTCCATTTTTCTTTGAATAAATAGTGTGTTTAGAAACACTAATTCCTTTGGAATGATTTCGATTCTAAAATCATTTTTCTTTAGTTTAAAAAAAAGTTATTTAGGGAAGATTATAAAACAGTTTAAAAAAAAGTTATTTAGGGAAGATTATAAAACATTAGTAAAGTTCCACAAATTCCTCCAATGTTCAAATTAGATTTTGATCGTTTAAGCAATTTGATCATATTTGATTATGAAATATGGGTAGTTCAAATCAAACTGCATTCATTTAGCTATTAGTTAAGGTTTCTGATTCAGTACTACATGTCGTTCTTGCATGTAAACATGCTTGTGAAATTTGAGATCGAATTTACAAGTATTTCAACATGATGATGAAAGCCCTTGTTAGTAAACTTTGATTTGAACTCTAATCCATGAAGAAAACAAATCATATCATTCACTATGCCAAATAAGGGAAAAGAGGGCGCTTTTTTTGGCCTATAACAGTGCTTTAAAGCGCCCTCTAATCTGGCGCTGGCATAGGTAAAGACAGCGCTTTTTTTTTCTGGTGAAAGCGCTCTCTAAAGTGACTCTTTAAGCCCTTTAAGGGCCACTTTAGAGGGCGCTTTTTAAAGAAAGCGCCCTCTAAAGTGGAAACTTTTAAGGGTTTAGAGGGCGCTTTTAGTGGAAAGCGCCCTCTAAAGTGGAAACCTTTAAGGGTTTAGAGGGCGCTTTTACTGGAAAGCGCCCTTTAAAGTGGAAATTTAAAGGGTTTAGAGGGCGCTTATTTTGGAAAGCGCCCTCTAAAGTGGGTGGTTATTTAACATTTACATGCATCACATGTCTCTGTGACCATATTCTCATTTCAGGTTATGTTGCAGCCACAAGAGGTAACCAGAAGAAAATGACATACAGCTGCTTGTTATAATTCACAAGAGCAACTAAAGGTTCTTTTTATGCTTTTATAATATTAAAATACAAATACTGATATATGCTTATTGTTTATATGATCCTCTTGCTATTTGAAATGTCATGAACCGAAACCACTGCTATTCTAATTGAAATGTATAATAACCACTCTCTTTCATTTATTTGTTTATAATCAATCAATTACAACAAAAATGCAAGTATGCTGCTAGATTAGAAAATCACACTGTTTTGGTATTTTTCATATTTAACAAGACCAAAGAGCACAAAAATGAATTGAGTTGATTCAGAAAAAAAAATATGAATGTGAATACATGAGTGAACACTAGCTGAAGTGCTACTCGAAAGGAAACTTCATCTGAAAAACTGTTGTATTTCTTCAAGAGTTTTTCCCTTTGTCTCGGGGACCCAAATGGCAACAAATCCTGCTGTGAAAACACACACTGCAGTATATATTGTGAAGGTTCCTGATAAAAACATAGGAAACTTCTGGTTAGAAACAATAGATATTTATAGAAAATTAACATAGGTAATGCACACAAACCTCCCGAACTCCAATCCAAGAGCAAATTTGCTGTTAATGTAACCAACCAGGAAAAGAACCAATTGACAAGTGTTGCAAAACTTCCAGCTAGGCCTTTGATGTTAATCGGAAGAATCTATTATGTAAAATATATTCAACACATCAACTATAACATTATATTACAACAAAGGTTTGTTCATATAGGGTTGTCATGCATATTATTATTGAAGAAAATTGTACCTCAGACATTATAATCCATGGCATTGCTCCTAATCCCAGAGAGAATGCAATAACCATGACCTGAAAGAAATTGAAAGTTTATAATAATGAAGTTAGGGAAACAAACAATAGAAACCATCATTTGTGTAATAAAGTTGTATTTACACACCACAACTCCAACCACCGATACGAGACTCAATGTCGCATATAAATCAGAATCTGGTGATATATATTCTTGAGAGCAAATTCAACATAAAATATATTATCCATATAAAAAACCAAAAATATAAAGAAGAATTTACTGATATATAATCCTGTGAATCTGTGTTACAAATTTCTGAACATTTATGCATGAATGCATGTGTAATATCTAATTAATGTATTATGTATATATAAAAATAAACAAAAAAAATGTTCAAAAAATATAACAAACAAAAAAATTATTATTACCTTCAAGTAGAATGATATTGAAACAACCAAAAGACTCAAAGCCATTGCAGATGAAGAAACCTGCAATAGGAGATTTTGATTAATCTCTTATTACCCTCCAAACAAATAGTAATGTGAATGCAAAAATTATCGAAAAAGCTCAGACTCACAATAAGTAAAAGTCGGCGACCAAATTTGTCTGCTAACCACAAAGTTAAAATCGTAGCAAGAACCTAAATGACATGTAAATATTGTTCAGATTATGGTCTGATAAATTTGGAACGTTACAAATTTAGTTTCCTTTCGGTCGAACCTGAACAGCACCAAAAATGAACAATAGCGAACGTCAGAAGAGAAACCAAGTAATATGAAGATTAAAAAAATACCTATGGTGTCAAAATCGAACAGCTAACAACGAATTAATAGAAGGAGGAAACGTCGTAGATCTAACAGAGGTGGAAGGAGAACGCCTTAGAAGTAGCGAAAATCGTAGTAGTGAGAACCCTAACGTGAAAAAGAACGAAAATAACAGAGAGTGAAATAACAAAATGCGCAGTATGTTATAATTTTAATGTTTACTAAAGGGGACCTTAGAGGGCGCTTGTGGAAAAAAAGCGCCCTCTAAAGGGGGCCTAAGAGGGCGCTTATGAAAGCGCTCTCTAAGGCTTTCCAAAAGCGCTTTATAAACTGGAAATGCACATGGACTTATAGAGCGCTTTTTTAAAAGCGCCCTCTAAGGGTAACCTTAGAGGGCGCTTTCTAAAAAGCGCCCTGTATTGTTGTCCCTCTATCTCCTCCTTATTTTTTCGCTTCACCTTAGAGGGCGCTTTATTACAAAAGTGCCCTCTAAAGTGCGTTGTCTATTCCAGTTGTTCGCTCCTTATTTTTTCGCTTCACTTTAGAGTGCGCTTTTGTAATAAAGCGCCCTCTAAGATGCGCTGTCTATTCCAGTTTTTGGCGTAGTGATTATTGAATATGCGTTTAGTGTCAAGACTCTTATTGATTTGTTGCTTTCTCTTAAAGACACAAAAATTGAACAAGATCAAATCAATGTAATTTTTGAACGCATACCAGAGGACTATAATCCTTTTTGTGATGCATCTCTTTATCTCCTTCTCTTTATGATCTCTTTATGATGTCGAAGCATTGTTATTTGTGCAAGAAGCACATCTACATAAATTTTGTGAAAAAGATAAGCATTTATAATATTTATATAAATCTTGCGCGGAAAAGTTAAGATTTAAAGAATTCTCTGAACAGAAATTGCGATATAAATAGTAGAAAATAAATATTTTTTCTTAAGTTGATCCTTACGAATTGACATTACTAGTGATAGAATGTTTATCTCTTGTGACGATTAACCGTTCGTACATAATCCAAGGAAGGAGCACGGGCATTGAACAAGGAACATCGCCTCTAATCAGTTCATATGAATAGAGTGCCTTCAATTTTAGCACTAGTTGCTATAAATGAAGAGAGAGAGAGAGAGAGAGAGAGAGAGAGAGAGAGGCTAGGGTTTCAAAAACCAAATTTGATCAAGAAAGTAAAACTTTAACATGATGGTTCTATTTATAGATCTATTTTGTGGATTGCAAGCAAAATAAACCCACTAAACACATTGTACCTTACGATATATTGTATTTTACTTAAGTGCATCATATTCTACTGTGTCTCATATTTTACTTAAGTATATTGTAACTTACAGTGTTCCTTATTTCATTTAAGTAAATGATCTTACGATGTTCCAGATTTCACTTAAGTATATTGTATCTTAAAATGTACCACATTTATTTAATCAACGCTAGAGCATTGAAAGACAACATAATTTAATAAATTTAAATTATATATTTTATCCCATCAATCTGTTCTTATGTGTGTGACCCTGTAGATTATCGTGATGTTGGAAATTATATCAAATAACACATTTAATATAATAAAGTGTGAGTAGTATCTAACAACATATCACTTTTACCCAAGTCACAAAAATGTCATATGATTTGACAAAACTTTTCTATGATAATGTTAATGTGTATAGTTACCCTTTTGACCTCATGTTTATATTATGCACAAGGCATAAACTATGTCACCCTTGTCCAGTTCAATTTTGGCCCCTAAGACACTCATGTCCCTCAACATGATTTATGGAGTACTGATCAACCATTTTTATGGTAATCCTGTTACATACAATGTTTGATCAGAAATAAAGTAGTATACTCCACATATAAGGTCCATAATGGTTTCAAGTCGAAGGGTAATATACACCATTATGACCAAGATAATAAAATATAACACTTTCACAACATTCTATGTAGTATTCTCATAGAGGGACAATCAAATATAAATATTACTCCTAATATACATGCCTAGGTGAAGACTTGATAACTCTTTATCCATGATCTATGAGATGTGATTATCAATATATCCACATAATAGTCTAAATACTTTAACGTTATCCAATTTCATAATAAATATTGACTATGGGTACTTTAATAATAGTGTCCTTATGTTTAATGAAATCTCATGATTAATTCAAACTTAATGTTTCATTAAATGGACTAAATATTCTATAGACTTTATTATTTTGGAAAAATAAACATAATAAAGAAATGCCTTATCATTATTATTGTTATTATTATATAATTTGATACAAGTACCAAATTCTAATAAAACTATTGGCCTCTAGGGCTAAAATAAACAATCTCCCACTATCACTCAAGAAGATCATGTATACAACTAATACTCATAGATCTAGTATGACTATCATGCTTCAGCGGTGTAAGAGGAAATATTTGTGCAGATCATTTGGCTCACCAGCCAATCGATGATTATCAATCCATCAGGTTTGACTTCCCTGATGAGGATGTCATGTACTTAAAAGCTAAAGATTATGATGAACTGTTGCCTGAAGAAGGACCAGATCCTGCATCCCGGTGGGGTTTAGTGTTTAATGGAGTTGTTAATGCTTATGGTAACAAAATTAGGGCAATCACTATTACTCATAAGGGTTTTCATATCCCTTTCACTGCAAGATTAGTGTCTGATTGTACGAATAATATGGCAGAATATGAACCTTGTATGATGGGTCTTGAAGATGCCATTGATTTGAGAATTAAAATCCTTGATGTATATGGAGATTCGACCTTGGTGGTTAATCACATTAAAGGAGAATGGGAGACTTATCATCCTGGATTAATTCCTTATAAATATTATGCAAAGAGGTTATTGACTTTCTTCAATAAAATAGAGTTTCGTCATATACCTTGTGAAGAGAATCAAATGGAGGACGCTCTGGCTACTTTGTCTTCTATGTACCAAGTAAATTGTTGGAATGACACGCCTAGTATCACGATTATACACCTTGATAGACCTGCTCATATGTTTGCAATAGAAGAAGTCACAGATGATAAGCCTTGGTATTATGACATTAAATGTTTCCACTATAGTCAGGAGTACCCACTTGGGGCATCCAACAAAGATACGAAGACTTTGAGAAGACTGGTTGGAATTTTTTTTCTGAATGAAGATGTGTTATACAAGAGAAACTTTGACATGGTCTTGCTCAGATGCATGGATAGACACGAAGCAAACATGTTAATGCAAAAAGTTCATGAAAGATCCTTTGGTACTCATGCCAATGGACATGCAATGGCTAAAAAGATGTTAATGGAAGGTTACTATTGGCTGACGATGGAATCTAATTGCTGTAAATATGTGAAGAAATGTCATAAATTTCAAATTTATGTTGATAAGATCCATGTGCCTTCGAAACTTCTCAATGTTATTTCATCTCCATAGCCTTTCTCTATGTAGGGAATCGATATGATTGGTATGATTGAACCCAAAGCTTCGAATGGACATCGTTTCATCCTAGTAGCTATTGATTACTTCACCAAGTGGGTTGAAGCAATATCTTATGCTAATATGACAAAGCAGGTTGTGGTCCGATTTATCAAAAATCAGATTATTTACTGATATGGTGTTCCTAGTAAGATCATTACTGATATTTGGTCGAACTTGAATAATAAGATGATGAAAGAGCTTTGTGACGACTTCAAGATTGAACATCATAAATCTTCTCCTTTCAGATCTAAGATGAATGGGGTTGTTGAAGCTGCAAATAAAAACATTAAGAAGGTCATCCAGAAAATGGTTGTGACGTATAAGGATTGGCATGTGATGCTCCTGTTTGCTTTGCATGGATATTGTGCATTTGTCTGCACTTCAACAGGGGTAACCCCTTTGTCTCTTGTGTATGGCATGGAAGCAATGCTCCCTGTAGAGTTTGAGAACCCATAAATGTGAGTCTTGATGGAAGCAAATTTGTCTGAGGATGAATGGTGTCAGAGAAAGTATGATCAGTTGAATTTGATTGAAGAGAAAAGGAAGACAACTTTGTTTCATGGAAAATTATATCAAAAGAGAATGAAGAAAGTGTTTGACAAGAAGGTTCGAACTCGTGTATTCAGAGAAGTTGACCTTGTGCTCAAGAAGATCTTGTCTTTCAACACTGATTATAGGGGCAAGTGGACTCCTAATTATGAAGGCTTATATGTTGTTAATGAAGGAGAATTGCCATCCAAGGCGCAGCGGAATTTAAAAATTTCTCCATTTAGTGATCCTTACGAATGGGCATGATCAATGATAGAATCGTTACCTCTTGTGGCGATTCAAACCTTTGGTGCAGATCTCTGATAATGATCAAAAACCTTTGATACAGATCCACAGGGCGATCACGAACGTTGAACGATGACAACGTCTCTACTCAGTCCACACGAACGGATTCCTTCAATCGCTGTGCTAGCTGTTATGAATGAAGGCTTTGAGTGAGAGAGAGATACGAAATTCCAACTCTTCAGTTGTGTTTTCTGTCTCAGTGAGTCCTAATGCTTCTACCCAAGGGGTTCTATTTATAGAACCACTTGTGTAGGCTTCAAGCCAAAAAGCCCACTTAAGTGCATTTTGGCCCATATCTCATAATATGCCAAAATCACTTAAGTATTTGGTACCTTACCATATTTCGTATTCTACTTAAGTACACCGTACCTTACGATGTTCCTTAATTATTCTATCTCTCATCAATCCGTCCTTTGTGTGTGACCCTATAGGTTTTCGCGGTGTTGGCAATTATATTAAATCATGCATTTAACATAATAAACAGTGAGCGGTATCTAGCAACACATCACTGCTACCCAAGTCACGAAAATGTCATGTGATCTGACAAAATCTCCTATGATAATAATTATGTGTATAATTACCCCTTTGCCCTTATGTCTATATTGAACATAAGGTATAGACCGTGTCACCCTTGTCCAGTTCAATATTGGGCCCATAGACATTTATCCTGTTACGCAGGATTGGCAAATTCCATCTAGGACACTCATGTCCCTCAGCATGTTTCGTGGAGTACCCATCAACTGTCTTTATGGTTATCCAGTTACGGACAACGTTGGATCAGCAATAAAGCACTCGACTCTACATCTAGGATCCATAGTGGTTTCAGGTCGAAGAGTGGTATACACTATTATCACCATGAGAATAACTTATGACACTTTGCATAACTTTCTATATAGTATTCTCATAGCGGGTCAATCCGGTATAAATATTACTCCTAATATTCATACCTATGTTTAAGACTTGATAACTCTTTATCCATGATCCATGAGATGTGATCATCAGTCTACAAACATAATAGTCTTAATGCTTTAATGTTATCCCACTTCACATTAAAGCTCGACTACGGATACTTTAAGAATAGTGTCCTTATGTTCAATGTGTTCTCATGATTAAGTCACACTTAATACATTAAATGGACTATCTATTCCAGGGACTTTATTAATCAACCATAATAAAGAAAATGCCTTTAAATAATTTGATACAAGTACCAAAAGTATTGGCCTCTAGGGCTTACACCAACAGTTAAGAGAGATTTCTCCGATGGTGCATTAGTTCTTACAATTATGGATGGTGAGGAGCTCCCTCGTCCTGTAAATGATGATGTAGTCAAGAAATACTTCGCCTAGAAAAATAAAAGAACAACTCGCTAAGTTGAAAACCCGAAGGGACGACTTAGGAAAAAATGAGCATCTCGGTGGATTGAAAATCCGAGAGGAAGGTCCAGGCAAAAATTAGAGATATAAACAGAAAGTAATCATCCTGGTTGATTGAATCCGAAAAGGCAATCTAGGCAAAAGTTAAGGATTTTGGCAAGTAACTACATCACGCCAGACTTGATCATTCAAAGCAGCAGTGCCTATCACAGGTTCCTATTCAGTCATCCTCGACCGAAGTTTAGAGCATACTGGAACTCAAAGTTTTTAGGGAGAATAATGGTCATTGTATTTCAATGTAGTCCTTTCCATGTATTTACCATTTTTCCAACTTTGTAATGATCCATGGAGTCATGTCATTTGCAGACTACCATTCTATCAATAAAATTTGGGCCCTTTGCTCATTTGTTCGCTATTCTTATTTTGTTTAAGTTTACGAAATTTCATTTATTTGTGATGATGATTTTTGAAACAAAAATATCGAAACAATAATGTTTTTGAAAATTTACAAAAAAGATATGTATTTTCCTCGACCTGTGAATACAAGAGAGGAATGTTAATGACAATCCTAGGGATGGTAAGATCCTGAAGTATGGTAGTGACTTCCCCAGGCCGGATTTTTCTTGTTGCTGCTTATGGCAATTTCCCCAACATCAGATTGTGAGAATGGTAGAATCCCTAAAGAATCTTTGTCGATAACTCCATCTTATTGAGATTAGCCGAGTATCTAGTTGTACTGTGTTATCAATCTCACACTCTTTGCACTTGTTTTGTCAGTATAAGCATACACATGTGCATATCATCATGCTTATTTGCGGATTTTTCATTTTTCTCGATGCTCCCTCCGCTCTCTGGAACTTTTCTCCCCATAGATTGTGTGTGTCCTCTCTCCAATAGAGTATTGATCTTAAGTAGAAAGAGTTTATCCTTTCTAATTCCCCACCGTGGAAGATTTATGTTTCAACTTTCCCTTCCAATTTATTATCTGGATGGAATCAATCCTCAATTGAGTTTATTATCTCATTGAGTGAAGTTCTCTTTGAACACTTCTCTCGAGTTCATTCATGGGTTGAAATTTTGTCCCCTTTGGATGGTTACCTTCGTTAAATTACCACTCGGCTAATAGTTGGTAATCACTACTTTTGAGCTTATTACCTTTGTTAAGCTATCACTTGGCTGATAGTATGTAATATTTCTCTTACCTTTGGCTGGTTACCTTTGTTAAGTTACCACTCGGCTGGTAGTTGGTAATCATTCCTTTTGAGCTTATTACCTTTATTAAGCTATCACTTGGCTGATAGTAGGTAATATTTCTCTTACCTTTGGTTTGCTACCTTTGTTAAGTTACCACTCGGCTGGTAGTTGGTAATCGTTCCTTTTGACTTTATTACCTTTGTTAAGCTATCACTTTGTTGATAGAAGGTAATATTTCTCTTACCTTTGGCTGGTTACCTTTGTTAATTTACCACTCGGCTAGTAGTTGGTAATCATTCCTTTTGAGCTTATTACCTTTGCTAAGCTTTGACTTGGCTGATAATAGGTAATATTTCTCTTACCTTTGGTTGGTTACCTTTGTTAAGTTACCACTCGGATGGTAGTTGGTAATCATTCCTTTTAACCTTATTACCTTTATTAAGTTATCACTTGGCTGATAATAGGTAATATTTCTCTTACCTCTGGTTGGTTACCTTTGTTAAGCTATCACTTGGTTGGTAGTTGGTAATCATTCCCTTTAGTTTATTACCTTTGTTAAGCTATCACTTGGATGATAGTTAGGTAATATTCATCTCCTATTTGGAGTCAGGGTTTTCCCCTTTTTGACAATTTCTTTTCCCCGATGAGGACTTGCTTTTATAAGTCTTCCCCGTTGGGTCTTTGATATTTAAGTCTCTCCAATCTTGTTGAGACGAAGATTTCAACCTTCATATCTCCATATTGAAGAAACTTAAATATGGGCATCTTTCATACCTAATTTTTAACCCTAAGATCCCACATATCATTTTCATCATTGCACACAAACAAGGTCACATATTGGTCCTTCCCCTATCCATCTTTGGGTTTGCTTCTTGTAGGGATCACCAAGCACCTCTTTTTTTGTTTTGTTTTACCTTTGTGTTTATATGATTAATTGCTTATCTAACCACTAATCAAAATATAAAAAAAATGTCTTGTTTCCCTTAAGTTTATTATGCAAGGTAAGGGCTTTTCAATCAAAAACATCTCATAGTTTTGTGGCTTACTTCTAAAAGAAAGTCAATGGTTCATGTGTTTATTTCCATGCCTTCTTTAACAAGCAACTTCAAGCTTTGAGAAGTTTAATCAAAAGGAAATCAAGGACACCTTATTTTGAGTTCATATGATCACCCATGTGCTTTGAAATACAAGGAAAGTCCAAATGCACAAGCTTGTTCCAAGAGGTTTAACCAAAAGTCAACATTTTGAAATCAAAGTTCCAAGGATCACAACTACTTCAATTCTCAACATTTTTGAATGCTTATTTTTTAATATGACTCTTCTCAACATCCTATAAAACTTCTCTTTATATAACAAAAGCCAATTATGCTTGGAGGATCATTAAAAGTTTGGAAACATTATATGTCATTTGTGGACTTAGTGAAATTTGACCTATTTTTAAGTGACTTTTTCTCAACTTTCAAAGATCATAACGTCTTCAATTTTTTACATATGAGGCTGATTATTTTTGCATAATGTCATTTGTGATTCCCTCTACAAAGTTTCTTCAAGGATCAAGGTCAGAATATGCTTGGAAGGCCATGGAATATGATCAATTTTTCATGCCAAATTCTACATGACATAACTTTGTTGATTAACCCTTAAAATGCATCATTTGGTTGAGTTTTGGTGAGTTTCAAGTCACACTTTTCACACGCTGAGATTAAACTTGTTTTGCATGAATTCTACATCATTTCGCACGTATTTGGATCCAATCACATTCCCTATAAATAAAGGAAGCTATTGCATTCATTTCCAAGCTTTTAAGAGCCAAGAAATCCCTACTGCAACTTGAAATTTTTCCAAAAAATTCAACTATCGTTTTTTAAGTTTCAGCTAGTTTTAATCCAATTTCTTAATTTCATTAGCACCTTCGGCATCCTCTGAAATGTTTATAACAATTCCCAAGCCCTGAGACCTTCTGAAGTGCTCTAACCAGATCAAACTTCATCAACTTCTGATCACCATTTGGACAAGGTAGTTCTGAGGATTATTTAAACTCAAATAAGCTACCATAATGTAGCCCTTCACTCTCTAATGCTTTCCCCTAAATTATCTGGTGTTGATTGATCGTGTTCATCATTTAATTTTATTTTTCGTGGCTTACTCGTTTTTGAAACTTCTTTGAAATTCCCTTTGCTCAATTTACATAAATGAATTTGAAGCATAAGGTTGAATTCAGAATGAGAAGAGGATCACAATGGTGGTGGTCTCGTGTCTTGAATTTACTAAACAATCAAACTCCAGTGAGAGCTCATCAGAGAAGACGATCAAAGTTTTTTTAGGTTGTCTGAGTTTGAAAAGACACGTTGTTAAAACAAAATGTTCTGATTGGTTAGATTTGAATTGGATCCTGTGTTTGGTTTCCAACGCATTCCATCGTGTTCTCTAACATTTGAAGTGTTCGATTTGCCATGTCAATTAATGAGGCGTGATCCAATGCTCTGCGTTTTTTTTTCTTCTGATTTTTATAATTTTAAATTTCGTTTTCTTAAAAAATTCATAGTAATTCCATTTCTTATTCTGGAAAAATTATTATATACTTCGTATTTTATTTCCAACCTTCCATAATTTTCTTGGCCATTTATTTGGTGTTTTGAAGGACTTTATGGATTTTCCATTTTATTCCTATTTTAAAATTCATTTAAAAATACCTTTGATGCATTTTTATTTCATTTAATTTCATTTTATTTTTGTATGACTTTTGTGAACTTCTGTTAGCCTTGGATCATGATGGTTTGGGCTTCAAGTCTCATCAAACTCAATGGATCTTGGGTGTTGATGGGGTGAAAACCCTAATCCACCAAAATGGATGATTTATTTTGATGATGATTGTAATACCCCAAAATTTACCCTTCATTTTTCCTGGAAACATGGGATTATGTTTTACACTTCATTAGCATCATATTAGGTCATACTCATTGCATACTGCATTAGTGACATGGAGATCAGGTTTTGATCGATCACTCCTTAACAGAAGGAGCCCACACAAAGAAATATTGAGAATTGGACTTCATTTTCTAAGTATACAAGTCTCAAGGGTCTCAGGGGGGTCCAAGTATCTTATTATGGTCCTCAGTTCATCATGAAGGATTCAAAGCTATCAGAGTGTTCATCTGGATTTAATCAGAAATTAGGGTTTCATGGCTACCTGCAACAGGAAATGTTTGGTTGGAAGTAGAGGAGCTCATCCATGTCATTATTAGAGAGGCATCTTGGCCTAGGAAGATTCACAATTATCTCAGAAAGATCCATTGGCAATCAGTGCAATCAGTTCCTGATCATTTTGCCCTAAAACTAGGGTTTGGTATAAAATCAGTTTATTTCTGATTCTTTGGGTGAAACTCTTTTCCATGGCCCTCCATATGTACACAAGGGTCTACATACAAAAAATCAGCTCTTTATTTGAGCTAGAAGTGCTTCAATTGATCAATGGAATCGGGAATCAGACAGTTTGGGAAAAGTCAACTGTGGGGACAGAAAAGTCAACTCCTGACATTTTGAGAGTGGAATCTCAAAATCCATGCCTAGGGGATCCTACATGTGAAATTTGATCAAGGTTGGATCATGGATTCATCATTTAATCAGGAATTGGAAAAGTTACTTAATTTGGAAATGGTTGACTTTCCATTTAGGGCAAGTTTTAATGATCGTTGCACTCACTTTAAGCCCATTTTGCATCACGATAAAATCTCCATTTGAAAATTTCTCCAACATGAAAGTTGTTTCTCTTGTTCCAAGCTTTCTAGATACATAAAGTTTACTCCATTTGGATTAGAATTGAGAAAGTTATGCTTAGTCAAAGTGAGACATTTTTTTAGGACACTTAGAAAAATTTCTAAGTACAAAATCTTCGAAATTTATCAAGACTTCTTGGCCAGTTTTCTTGCACTTCAAGGCATTATTTGAAAATACTTTCTTCATAACAATTGTACCTTGCCATGTCCTCTTTCACATCCTTTTGGAATAATCTCATTTGGATCCATGGTTTGAGAGATACATTCATTTAAAGTGGGCACCATGACTTGATTTTCTAGGCAGATTTTGGGCCTGGCTGGCCCAATCAGATTTTCTAAGCATGCTGCACAAACCAATCTTGTTTTTTTTACCTCTTTTGGCCATGAATTGGACATCCATTCACTTAAGTTTGGCCCAAAATAACAACATTTTACACCTCACTTCACACTTTTATTCTTATGGATAAATCACTTATTAAAAAGCCCATGAGAACACCTAATCCACCCTATTTAAGAAGCTGAAACCCTAACCCTAAAGGAGCATTGGAATTTCGTGGTAAGGAGGCAAAGCTTCATCACATATAAGATTCCATTCCACTTCTATTTTCCATTAGGTAATCATCTCTTCCATGGCCATGTTTTGATATATCTGTGCTTGCTTACCATGTTCATCACCATTAATCCTTCCATTATCATATTTCTTTTTCTTATTTAAAATATTTTCTTCGTCCATAAAATTACCCAAAAACTTTTCTTAACGTCTTATTTAATTTTATATAATTTTTATTTTCGTACTTTTTTAATATTAATATTTTATTTTAATTATTTATTCTAACTGGTCCATTTTAACACACTTTTTCCCCTTTGTAAATCCTAACACATAGGTCCATATTGCATGACAACTCTAGAGCAGAGCTTCCCCACTTTTAGACCTTCCGTACGTCTCTGATCTTGTGGCATGTCAGTCCGTTCTATTGCAAAGAGGTATCTGCCTAAGACTCGATTCAGCGAGCTGTGACACCTACTGCTAGGATGTTGAACACACTGCCCACCCTCCTTTGACACAACTGGTGTCCTCTTTTGTAAGTCCATGTTCAGATGGCAATCCTTAAGCCCTTGTTAGCCGAACTACGTTTTGCTTTGATTCTCATTCCAGATGAGATACGTAGGCATAAGACGCGACGTCTTACCGAGCACACTTCTCTTTAACGCATAGGTAACCGAGCTACGAAGACTCTGATTCTCATACTCATATGAGATACGTAGGCAGTGGATGCGACATCCTTGCGAGTCATTTTCTTTTAACCTTCCTTTTAGTAAATAGTACTTTAGATATACCTACATCCTTTAGACTAGAACAATACTTATGAAAAGGGCTCCCTAGGAGTACCTAGGATGTTTTGGGTGCTTAAAATCTTCCCATTGCATAACCAACCCCCTTACCCAGATCTCTGATATTTTTACTAGTTTTTGATTTGATAAAACTTTTAGGTTTTTGTTCGCTTTCTAACCATTCCTTTGGATAAATAGAAGTGCGGTGGCGACTCGACTTGTATGGTTTACCTTGGATTTAGTCAATATCTCTAATGGTAACGAATACCCCGCTACAGGAAAGTGGCGACTCTACTGGGGACATTTGCCTAGTGAGTTTTGCCTACTTTTCATGTTTGTTGTATTGTATTGTATATTATTTTTGTGACATATTTTTGTGCAATTTGGGATTACTGTATTGTATGTAATTATTGAATTGTTTGAATATTAATTCCTTGTATGCTTGGTGATCTTCATGAGATGAGTTCTATACCCGAACTAGAGTGCACTTAGGATAAGAGAATGGCATAGTCTTGTTGACTTGTGTGGAGTTATTCCTTAGCAAGTTGACTTGCAAGCCTATTCACTTGGTGGAGGTTATGTTGGGATCAATAACGTCATACGAGTAGTCGTGGTTAGGCATTACTCTTTCCAATATATGCCTTAGAAGCCAAGGACCTTAGTTTACCACGCCCATCTTTGCCTATTTTTAGGACGTAGTGTGAAGATCGTCCAAGTGTAAGATTTGATACGATTGTTACGCGATACTACACTCATAAGAGTCTCTCTTGAGAATATTTTTGGAATACGAGTAGTCGTTTATCCGATAATATCCGAAAGATGGGATGATGACTATCGGAACCTCTTGTAGAACATGATTGTCAGGTTTAACCATAGTACACTCCCTTTGGGTGGTTCTTAACCAAGACTCCATGCTCGCGACTCGCAACAAACCCTTGATTCGTGGTTGATCCGTTCTTGTGTATCCTTAATATCAATGGAACTTGGGTGTTGATAAGGTGTAAACCATAATCCACCAAAATTGATGATTGATATTAAGGATGACTTGATCCATCCCATGACCTTTGTGTGGTGTGATTTGCTTGATCCTTGAGTGTGATTGTTGCATCCATGCATTCATGGATTCATACACATCCATATCATCAACAATGAGAAAATTTTCAAGGAACTTAAGAGGTCTATTTGCAAATTTTCCGACATGGATAAGCAAAGAAGGAATACGAAGAAGTACAGTTTCAGACAACCCGACTTGAAAGAGTTAAGGAGTTTGACATCCTATGTATTAGATCCCTTGGAATTCAAGGCTCGTCATGGGAAGCTTCTGTCTATTCTGGCTACTCAAGTGGATGAAGGTCTAATGAGTGTGTTGGTGCAGTTCTATGATCCCTTGTACCGTTGTTTCACTTTTCCAGATTTCCATCTTTTGCCCATGCTTGACGAGTATGCCTATCTTGTGGGCATAACTATCCTAGACCAGTTGCCGTTCAGTGGCTTGGAGAGAGTTCCTTCTTCTCAAGAGATTGCTGATCTGTTGCGTATAGATGAATCTATTATTGGTGCTCATATGACTACCAAAGGTGGAATTCAAGGTCTCCCGTCTGATTTCCTCATTGATCAAGCTACTATGTTTGAGAAGGCCATGAGTGCCTTTGAGGCCATATTTGTACTTCTCATCTATGGGCTAGTGTTATTCCCCAACATCGACAAGTTTGTGGATGTGAACGCCATTAGGATTTTCTCTACTCTTAATCCCGTTCCTACTCTGTTGGGTGACACTTATTTCTCTTTGCATATGAGGAATGCAAAGGGCGGTGGCACCATTGTGTGTTGTTTGCCTCTGTTGTACAAGTGGTTTATTTCGCACTTGCCTCAGACGCTCGCCTTCAAGGAGAACAAAGGATGTCTACGGTGGTCCACGTGACTTATGTCTCTCACTAATGATGATATCTTTTGGTACAACCATGTATATGATGGTGTGCATATTATCGACTCTTGTGGTGAATTCTCCAATGTACCTCTTCTTGGTACATGCGGTGGAATTAACTACAACCCTATTTTGGCACGTCGTCGGCTTGGGTTCCCCCTAAAGGATAAACCCAATAACGTTCTGTTAGAGGGTGTGTTCTTTCAGGAGGGTAAAGATCCCCAAGGCTTTAAGGGCAGGATGGTCCGCGCTTGGCGCAAGATCCATAAGAAAGGAAGGAAGGAGCTAGGATCGAAGAACTGTATCGCTTTGGAACCCTATACCTCTTGGGTTAGGAGGAGAGCTTCTGAGTACCTCATGCCTTATGAGTATCCAAGACCCACACCTTTGGTTGTGGTTGGGCCTTCAACCCTCCCTAGCCAAGGAGTAGAGGAGTTGAGAGACGAAAACCATTCGCGTGCTTGGATCCGTGAATGAGAGGAGTTGCTTCAGCAGATCAGAGAGAAGGATGCTTTGATAGAGTTCCTTGAGCACCAGGTTATTGATGATCCTGATGACGCATTGACTTCTCTACTTCCTCAGTCTTCCAAGTTTTGGAAGAGGAAGTATGATCGACTCGCCAAAGAGAAGGCAGATATGGAGGCAGCCTATGAGAGGGAGGTGAAGAGGCTTCGTGCAACTTATCTTCCGGTCTCGAGGGCTTTGGACGATTGCTTCTAGGGATCCATAGGATGTTCATTTTCCTTCTCTCTTGTATTGTATTTGGTTACCAAGACTGTACTTCTTTGGCGTAAAAACATTTCCAAATATTAATTGACGTGATATTTCCATATGTGATAAACGTTTAATATTTCCAAAATTTGCAAATAAGACTCTAAAGTTCCTCTGATATAAAAATTAAATCATAAGCATTGCATGCATCATGTTTATCTATTCCTAGGGGTTTATATCTTCTTCTTGATTCTAGTCGGGGTTTTCTTACACTGTTTATCTAATGTGAGACTGGAATCAAGGGGTAGAATACCCTTTGAAATTGATAAACATGTCATTGCATTTGCATATTCATTAGCATGTCTTGCATAACAGGTACCGCCACAGTGTTCTCATCTTGTTTGGTATTCCATTATTAGGACAGCTGACTCAGGCATTCACCGATACGGTACCCGAAGGAATCAACAGAGAGCAATGGAAGGTTTACAAGCAGAGCTCGCTGAGATGAGGATTCGCATGAATCAGTTCATGGAAGTGGTCCAAGGAGTGGCTTAGGGACAACAGGAGATTAGATTTTTGGTACAGGGGAATCCCCCTACTACTCAACCGGAGGTTATTGCTGATCCTCCCGCTGGAGAGGCTAATGGACCCAATGGACCGGGGCGTATCACAATCCCACATGGCAACCTTGGTCAACAACCCATCCATGATGATCAGGAGGATCAATTACCCCTGCTTTAGGAGGACTTTGGCATGGGCCATGGTATGGACCCTATGTTTCAGAGACTGGAAGAGAGGTTGAAAGCTGTGGAAGGGCAGAAAGCTCTTGGTGTGGATGTTGCTGACTTGGGGCTGGTCCCAGGCGTGAGAGTTCCTCCAAAATTCAAAGTCCCCGTGTTTGATAAGTAGAATGGCAACTTGTGCCCGAAGACTCATGTACAAGCTTACTTCCGCAAGATGATCGCGTATTCTGATGATGAGAAGCTGCTCATGTACTTCTTCCAGGACAACCTAGCTGGGGCATCCTTGGAGTGGTATATGAGGCTGGACAGAGCCCATATTCGCTGCTGGAGAGACTTGGATGAGGCCTTTGTGAAGCAATATCAGTACAATACGGATATGGCACCTGACAGGACTCAGCTCCAGAATCTGTCTCTCAAGAGCAACGAGTGCTTCAAAGAGTATGCTCAACACTTGAGAGAGTTGGCTTCCCGTGTTCAGCCTCCGATGTTGGAAAAAGAGATGGCCAACATGTTTATGAACACACTGCCTGGATCTTATTTGGAGCGTCTGGTGGGTTGCAACGCCTCGAATTTTGCTGATGCGGTCTCTACCGGTGAGAGGGTGGAGAACTACTTGAAGACATGTAAGATCCAAAATGGGGTTGGATCATCTTCGGGGTCAAAGAAGCCGTTCTTAGGAGGACAAAAGAGGAGAGAAGGGGATGCAAATGCCATATCTTCTTATCAGAACAGGGGTAACCGGAGGAATAACTTTCAGAGTCACCATCAACAATCTTATGTTGCAGCAGTGACCATTCCGGCTGCAGCACCAGTGCAACAACAACAACCTCAACGTCAACAAAATCAATACCAACAACAACAGGGTAACAAACCTGCTTATCAACAGAGACAGAGGATGATGGATAGGCGTTTCGACACTCTTTCGATGTCGTATGCCCAGTTGCTTCCCAACCTTCAACATTTGCAACTTGTGCAGTTACACACTTTGGCTCCTCCCGTTGGCAGGCTTCCAGTGGGTTATGACGCCAATGCTAGGTGTAATTTCCACTCTGGGGCACCTGGCCACTCTATTGAGAACTGCAAAGCTTTTAAGCACGTAGTTCAGGACCTTATTGACTCAAAGGCCATTAACTTTGCGTCGGCTCCTAATGTTGTCAACAATCCTATGCCGCAACATGGTAGAGCAAATGTTAACATGGTTGAAGGAGAAGTCAAATTAGTCAAGGAGGTGTTGAAGCTGAAGACTCCGTTGTTAGAAATCAAAGAATACTTGCTAAAGGCAGATGTTTTCCCCGACTGTGAGAGCGGTTGTTTGGGTTGTGTTGCACAGAGTGGGGGTTGTGTGAAGTTGTAGCAGGGTATCCAGGCCTTTCTTGACGATGGTATCCTCCAAGCTGAAGACTTATCTTCCCAAAGGTCTGTGGAAGGGGTTGTTGAGAATGCAGATGTTGATCCTCTTTTTTCTGAAGATGTCGAAGAATTTACAAATGTTGTTCCTACTGATTTTGTAATTCCCAATGATGTAATTAATTTTTCTGATGTTGTTGTTGATATTCCAAACATGGTGTTTGATTCTGATGTACTTGCTAAACTTGATTCCGATGTTTTGGATGTTTGTACCTCAATAAATGAGATTTCTGAGTATGACTGTTGTAACACCCTTCTAAAATACCCCAATAATTAAATAATTCAACAAAATATAAATCAGAGTAGATATGCAATTTAAGGGTGTCACACTTGACACTTCACACCATGTTCCAATTTAACTCGTCATGCTCATTTATTCATCAAAATAAACATTTGCATAATTCGCAGCGGATAGAAGTTAACAACAACATGCAAAACATGTAATCACATTACATGTAAAACGGTTCAACAACCAAAGAAAACAAGGTAAAACATCCTGTCCCGAATGTTACATCTACCAGAGCATGACCCACTAAGGAACTACACTAGACTCCAAGCACTAGCTTCTACTCAATCACTGCACGTTACCTGAAACATAGTTGTAAGGGTGAGTTCCTCAATCGATATAATAAGCATTATAA
This sequence comes from Lathyrus oleraceus, assembly GCF_024323335.1. NCBI lineage: Eukaryota > Viridiplantae > Streptophyta > Magnoliopsida > Fabales > Fabaceae > Lathyrus > Lathyrus oleraceus. The sequence continues at coordinate 149,173,950 of NC_066582.1, read as the reverse complement.
AATATCATGTAATGCTAAGTAAATGAACACATCTCATCACCCTAATCATATCACACATTCAGTAACGGCAACATCAACTCATACTCATAATCATGCTCAACATAAACATCAAAACACATGCATAATATTGGAACACATCCATTCATATTATACACAATACATACATTATGCAATGAGACTCCATGCATGCGGTACCGACTATTCGTGAACACATAGTTCAACCTCACCGATCAAATCCAGATACGGCTACCAAGCTCACTAGTCCCACTCATTTGAGACCTAGTGACTCACATCACTAATTCCTCACCATGGGAATTAGCTACCACCCCAAGGGCCATGCTATGCACGCTAAATCACCTAGCATGCAAACATCAACAACAATCCACAATAATTCACTCACTAATTCCTCACCATGGGAATTAGCTACCACCATAAAGGCCATATTATGCAAGCTAAATCACTTAGTCATGCAAACATCAACAATCATCCACAATGGACATATGCTCACACTTTAAGCCATAAACAGTCCATTCACAATTGCATATATAATAGATACATCCATAGCATTATGCATACAATCATACATCATCCACATATTTACCACATAACCATATCATGCCACATAATCAATCACCGTATTAGCACGCTCTACTAATACCCCTACCGCTCAAAACAACGGGAAATGATCCCTATTATATCATACGCCAATATAGGCCAAACATCAAACATGCACACCACATTTAAATATAAATTTTTCACTTTTCACACAGTGTTAACCGGTTAACGCCCTGGGTTAACCGGTTAACGCAACACAGAACACGCTTCCTGGCAATTCACAACAGTGTTAACCGGTTAACACCCTGGGTTAACCGGTTAACACAAGACAGACAGCAATATTTCACAATTCATAACAGTGTTAACCGGTTAACACCCTGGGCTAACCGGTTAACGCAAGACAGAAAGTTGTTCCTGCGCTAACACGAAGCAGAATGCAGAATCCTCCGCAATTTCCGCCGTTGGAGGACTTCCGGACCTCCGATTCCAATTCCGTAAAAAGCTACACTTTTGGAAAATCAAGACTCATCCAATTACAGATTCAATTACAGCTTTAACATAACTTATTCATCTCAATTTTTCAGCATTCAACATCCCAATTAGGGTCAAATCAATGGCTTATCACTACCCATTACATGTTAATCCATAATACCCATTAAACGATGATAAACCCCCCTTACCTGAGTTAATCCGGCAATCCTTTAGCTTCAAGCTTTTCCCTTCTTCAACCCTTGCTCTCTTGCTCTTCCTCTTTGCCCTTTTCCACTTTCTGTCGCTTCTCTGGTTTTCACGTGAAAAACCCTTTTTACCAAATGGAACTCTTTATATATATTCCAACTTTATTATTCCAATAATAATAATTCCAAATAATATTCCAATTATTTAATTAAATTAATAAATATACTATTAACTTAAATTAAATAATTATCATATTTTTATCGGGGTGTTACAACTCTCCCCCACTAAAAGAGTTTTCGTCCTCGAAAACATACCTCAAGCGAATAACTCTGGATAAGACTCCTTCATCTGACTCTCAAGTTCCCAAGTCACATTGCCACCTGCTGGTCCTCCCCAAGCTACCTTTACCAAAGCAATCTCTTTACCCCGCAACTGCTTCAACTCTCGATCCTCGATCCTCATAGGTGATGTTTCAACAGTCAGGTTATCTCTCACCTGTACATCATCTACTTGGACCACATGCGACGGATCAGGAATGTACCTCCTCAACTGAGACACATGAAAAACCTCATGCAAATTCGCAAGTGACGGCGGTAAAGCGATACGATAGGCTACCTCCCCTATCCTCTCCAAAATCTGATAAGGACCAATAAATCGAGGTGTCAACTTCTTCGACTTCAAAGCTCGACCAACCCCAGTTATCGGAGTAACACGAAGAAACACATGATCTCCCTCTTGAAACTCAAGTGACATCCTCCTCTTGTCGTGATAACTCTTCTGACGACTCTGAGCAATCCTCATCTTTTCCTGAATCATCTTAATCTTTTCCGTAGTTTGTTGAACAATCTCCGGTCCAACCACAGCACTCTCACCGGACTCATACCAACATAAAGGTGTCCGACATCTCCTACCATACAAAGCTTCAAACGGTGCCATACCAATGCTCGAATGAAAACTGTTGTTGTAGGTAAACTCAATCAAAGGTAAATAACAATCCCAAGCACCTCCCTTTTCCAAAACACAAGCCCTCAAAAGATCCTCCAGTGACTGAATCGTCCTCTCAGTCTGACCATCAGTCTGCGGATGATATGCAGAACTCAATCTCAGCTTAGTTCCCAAAGCCCTCTGCAAACCTTCCCAGAACTTCGATGTAAATCTAGGATCTCTGTCCGAAACAATACTCGACGGAATACCATGCAAACTTACAATTTTCTCAATATACAACTCAGCTAATCTCTCTAACGGATAATCCATTCTGATCGGAATGAAATGAGCCGATTTTGTCAATCTATCAACAATCACCCAAATAGCTTCAAAATTCTTAATTGTCCTCGGTAAACCAGAAACAAAATCCATACTGATACTATCCCACTTCCATTCTGGAATAGCCAACGGTTGCATTAGCCCAGACGGCTTCTGATGCTCAATCTTCGACTTCTGACAAGTCAAACAAGAATAAACAAAACTTGCAATTTCTCTTTTCATTCCCGGCCACCAAAATAACTTTTTCAAATCATGATACATCTTCGTAGCCCCAGGATGAATACTCAGGCCACTACGATGTCCTTCCTCAAGAATACTCTTCTTAAGTTCGGTAACATCCGGAATACACACCCGATTATCAAATTTCAAAACACCATTCTCATCAACTCTGAATTCACCACCTTGACCTTGATTCACTAGAGTCAACTTATCAACCAAAAGCACATCGGATTTCTGACCCTCTCTAATCTCATCCAGAATACCACTCGTTAACTTCAACATTCCCAATTTAACACTATTGTGAGTACTCTCACACACCAAACTCAAGTCTCTAAATTGCTCAATTAAATCCAATTCCTTAACCATTAACATAGACATATGCAATGATTTCCGACTCAATGCATCAGCCACTACGTTTGCTTTACCCGGATGGTAATTCAAACCAAAGTCATAATCCTTCAGAAACTCTAACCATCTCCTCTGTCTCATATTCAACTCTTTCTGATCAAACAAATACTTTAAACTTTCATGGTCACTGAAAACCTCAAATCTTGACCCGTACAAGTAATGCCTCCATAACTTCAGAACAAATACCACAGCTGCCAACTCTAAATCGTGTGTCGGATAGTTCTTCTCATGAACCTTCAGTTGTCTCGAAGCATAAGCTACAACCTGCTTATTCTGCATCAAAACACCACCCAAACCCAACAATGAAGCATCACAGTAAACCTCAAATGGTTCCGACGGACTTGGTAATGTCAGAATAGGAGCAGTAGTTAACCTTCTCTTTAACTTTTGGAAACCTTCTTCACATTTTGAGTCCCAAACAAACGCTTGCCCCTTTCTAGTCAACATCGTCAACGGTAACGCCAACTTAGAAAATCCCTCAATGAATTTCCTATAATAGCCTGCAAGTCCAAGAAAACTCCTTATCTCAGAAACTGACTTCGGAGCTTCCCACTTAGATACCGCTTCTATCTTAGAAGGATCAACAGCAACACCACCTCTTGAAATCACATGACCAAGAAAACTAACCTCTTCTAACCAAAATTCACACTTGGACAGTTTAGAAAATAACTTCTTTTCTCGTAGAACTTCTAAAACCACTCTCAAATGTTCAGCATGCTCTTCTTCAGATTTCGAATACACCAAAATATCGTCAATAAACACCACAACAAACTTGTCTAGATACGGATGGAAAATCCTATTCATGTACTCCATAAATACTCCAGGCGCATTAGTCACACCAAAAGGCATTACAGAATACTCATAATGTCCATACCTTGTTCTGAAAGCAGTCTTCTGAATATCCTCAGTTTTCACACGTATCTGATGATACCCCGATCTCAAATCTATTTTGCTGAACACACTCGCACCAACCAACTGATCCATCAAATCATCAATCCTCAGCAAAGGATACCGATTCTTGATCGTCACTTTATTCAGTTGCCTGTAGTCCACACACAACCTCATAGTACCTTCTTTCTTCTTAACCAATAACACTGGTGCACCCCACGGTGACACACTCGGACGAATAAATTTCTTATCCAACAGATCTTCCAGCTGACTCTTCAATTCAGTCAACTCAACAACAGACATACGGTACGGAGCCATCGACATTGGCCTAGTACCAGGTACTAAATCAATCGAGAACTCAACTTCACGCTCTGGCGGTAATTCATTCACTTCTTCAGGAAACACATCAGGAAAATCACACACCACGGCTAGATCGCAAATCACCAGTTTATCTTTAGCCTCCAAAGTCGCTAACAGCATAAACAACTTTGCCCCATCTGCTACTGCCTCATTCATAGGGAGTGTAATACTTCGACAGCTCTGTGAACTTAGCAGCATACTCAGTAACAGACCGGTTGCCCTGCTTCAATTCTAAGAACTCTATCTCTTTCTTTCCTCTGACATCCTCCGGAAAGTACTTCCTCAGGAATCTCTCTCTGAACACCGCCCAAGTGATCTCAGCACTCCCAGCCGCTTCCAACTCAGCGCGGGCAGCAACCCACCAATCATCTGCTTCCTCTGATAGCATATGCGTACCGAACCTGACCTTCTGGTTATCGGCACACTCAGTCACTCGGAAGATCCTCTCGATCTCCTTCAACCACTTCTGAGCACCATCTGGATCGTATGCTCCCTTGAACATTGGAGGATTGTTCTTCTGGAACTCACTCAGTTGACGAGCAGCTCCTAGCCCCACAACATTCGGATTTCCTCCAAGTACTCCAGCTAGCATACCCAGAGCCTCAGCAATCGCAGCATCATCTCTACCTCTTCCAGCCATCTCTATTCTGAGAACCCAACAAGCTAAAACAACAAGTACTGATAGGGTTACACAACACCTATCACATACAGGGAAACAGAATAATTACGACTCGACTCGACCGACTATGCTCTGATACCACTAATGTAACACCCTTCTAAAATACCCCAATAATTAAATAATTCAACAAAATATAAATCAGAGTAGATATGCAATTTAAGGGTGTCACACTTGACACTTCACACCATGTTCCAATTTAACTCGTCATGCTCATTTATTCATCAAAATAAACATTTGCATAATTCGCAGCGGATAGAAATTAACAACAACATGCAAAACATGTAATCACATTACATGTAAAACGGTTCAACAACCAAAGAAAACAAGGTAAAACATCCCGTCCCGAATGTTACATCTACCAGAGCATGACCCACTAAGGAACTACACTAGACTCCAAGCACTAGCTTCTACTCAATCACTGCATGTTACCTGAAACATAGTTGTAAGGGTGAGTTCCTCAATCGATATAATAAGCATTATAAAATATCATGTAATGCTAAGTAAATGAACACATCTCATCACCCTAATCATATCACACATTCAGTAACGGCAACATCAACTCATACTCATAATCATGCTCAACATAAACATCAAAACACACGCATAATATTGGAACACATCCATTCATATTATACACAATACATACATTATGCAATGAGACTCCATGCATGCGGTACCGACTATTCGTGAACACATAGTTCAACCTCACCGATCAAATCCAGATACGGCTACCAAGCTCACTAGTCCCACTCATTTGAGACCTAGTGACTCACATCACTAATTCCTCACCATGGGAATTAGCTACCACCCCAAGGGCCATGCTATGCACGCTAAATCACCTAGCATGCAAACATCAACAACAATCCACAATAATTCACTCACTAATTCCTCACCATGGGAATTAGCTACCACCATAAAGGCCATATTATGCAAGCTAAATCACTTAGTCATGCAAACATCAACAATCATCCACAATGGACATATGCTCACACTCTAAGCCATAAACAGTCCATTCACAATTGCATACATAATAGATACACCCACAGCATTATGCATACAATCATACATCATCCACATATTTACCACATAACCATATCATGCCACATAATCAATCACCGTATTAGCACGCTCTACTAATACCCCTACCGCTCAAAACAACGGGAAATGATCCCTATTATATCATACGCCAATATAGGCCAAACATCAAACATGCACACCACATTTAAATATAAATTTTTCACTTTTCACACAGTGTTAACCGGTTAACGCCCTGGGTTAACCGGTTAACGCAACACAGAACACGCTTCCTGGCAATTCACAACAGTGTTAACCGGTTAACACCCTGGGTTAACCGGTTAACGCAAGACAGACAGCAATATTTCACAATTCATAACAGTGTTAACCGGTTAACACCCTGGGTTAACCGGTTAACGCAAGACAGAAAGTTGTTCCTGCGCTAACACGAAGCAGAATGCAGAATCCTCCGCAATTTCCGCCGTTGGAGGACTTCCGGACCTCCGATTCCAATTCCGTAAAAAGCTACACTTTCGGAAAATCAAGACTCATCCAATTACAGATTCAATTACAGCTTTAACATAACTTATTCATCTCAATTTTTCAGCATTCAACATCCCAATTAGGGTCAAATCAATGGCTTATCACTACCCATTACATGTTAATCCATAATACCCATTAAACGATGATAAACCCCCCTTACCTGAGTTAATCCGGCAATCCTTTAGCTTCAAGCTTTTCCCTTCTTCAACCCTTGCTCTCTTGCTCTTCCTCTTTGCCCTTTTCCACTTTCTGTCGCTTCTCTGGTTTTCACGTGAAAAACCCTTTTTACCAAATGGAACTCTTTATATATATTCCAACTTTATTATTCCAATAATAATAATTCCAAATAATATTCCAATTATTTAATTAAATTAATAAATATACTATTAACTTAAATTAAATAATTATCATATTTTTATCGGGGTGTTACAACTCTCCCCCACTAAAAGAGTTTTCGTCCTCGAAAACATACCTCAAGCGAATAACTCTGGATAAGACTCCTTCATCTGACTCTCAAGTTCCCAAGTCACATTGCCACCTGCTGGTCCTCCCCAAGCTACCTTTACCAAAGCAATCTCTTTACCCCGCAACTGCTTCAACTCTCGATCCTCGATCCTCATAGGTGATGTTTCAACAGTCAGGTTATCTCTCACCTGTACATCATCTACTTGGACCACATGCGACGGATCAGGAATGTACCTCCTCAACTGAGACACATGAAAAACCTCATGCAAATTCGCAAGTGACGGCGGTAAAGCGATACGATAGGCTACCTCCCCTATCCTCTCCAAAATCTGATAAGGACCAATAAATCGAGGTGTCAACTTCTTCGACTTCAAAGCTCGACCAACCCCAGTTATCGGAGTAACACGAAGAAACACATGATCTCCCTCTTGAAACTCAAGTGACATCCTCCTCTTGTCGTGATAACTCTTCTGACGACTCTGAGCAATCCTCATCTTTTCCTGAATCATCTTAATCTTTTCCGTAGTTTGTTGAACAATCTCCGGTCCAACCACAACACTCTCACCGGACTCATACCAACATAAAGGTGTCCGACATCTCCTACCATACAAAGCTTCAAACGGTGCCATACCAATGCTCGAATGAAAACTGTTGTTGTAGGTAAACTCAATCAAAGGTAAATAACAATCCCAAGCACCTCCCTTTTCCAAAACACAAGCCCTCAAAAGATCCTCCAGTGACTGAATCCTCCTCTCAGTCTGACCATCAGTCTGCGGATGATATGCAGAACTCAATCTCAGCTTAGTTCCCAAAGCCCTCTGCAAACCTTCCCAGAACTTCGATGTAAATCTAGGATCTCTGTCCGAAACAATACTCGACGGAATACCATGCAAACTTACAATTTTCTCAATATACAACTCAGCTAATCTCTCTAACGGATAATCCATTCTGATCGGAATGAAATGAGCCGATTTTGTCAATCTGTCAACAATCACCCAAATAGCTTCAAAATTCTTAATTGTCCTCGGTAAACCAGAAACAAAATCCATACTGATACTATCCCACTTCCACTCTGGAATAGCCAACGGTTGCATTAGCCCAGACGGCTTCTGATGCTCAATCTTCGACTTCTGACAAGTCAAACAAGAATAAACAAAACTTGCAATTTCTCTTTTCATTCCCGGCCACCAAAATAACTTTTTCAAATCATGATACACCTTCGTAGCCCCAGGATGAATACTCAGGCCACTACGATGTCCTTCCTCAAGAATACTCTTCTTAAGTTCGGTAACATCCGGAATACACACCCGATTACCAAATTTCAAAACACCATTCTCATCAACTCTGAATTCACCACCTTGACCTTGATTCACTAGAGTCAACTTATCAACCAAAAGCACATCGGATTTCTGACCCTCTCTAATCTCATCCAGAATACCACTCGTTAACTTCAACATTCCCAATTTAACACTATTGTGAGTACTCTCACACACCAAACTCAAGTCTCTAAATTGCTCAATTAAATCCAATTCCTTAACCATTAACATAGACATATGCAATGATTTCCGACTCAATGCATCAGCCACTACGTTTGCTTTACCCGGATGGTAATTCAAACCAAAGTCATAATCCTTCAGAAACTCTAACCATCTCCTCTGTCTCATATTCAACTCTTTCTGATCAAACAAATACTTTAAACTTTCATGGTCACTGAAAACCTCAAATCTTGACCTGTACAAGTAATGCCTCCATAACTTCAGAACAAATACCACAGCTGCCAACTCTAAATCGTGTGTCGGATAGTTCTTCTCATGAACCTTCAGTTGTCTCGAAGCATAAGCTACAACCTGCTTATTCTGCATCAAAACACCACCCAAACCCAACAATGAAGCATCACAGTAAACCTCAAATGGTTCCGACGGACTTGGTAATGTCAGAATAGGAGCAGTAGTTAACCTTCTCTTTAACTTTTGGAAACCTTCTTCACATTTTGAGTCCCAAACAAACGCTTGCCCCTTTCTAGTCAACATCGTCAACGGTAACGCCAACTTAGAAAATCCCTCAATGAATTTCCTATAATAGCCTGCAAGTCCAAGAAAACTCCTTATCTCAGAAACTGACTTCGGAGCTTCCCACTTAGATACCGCTTCTATCTTAGAAGGATCAACAGCAACACCACCTCTTGAAATCACATGACCAAGAAAACTAACCTCTTCTAACCAAAATTCACACTTGGACAGTTTAGCAAATAACTTCTTTTCTCGTAGAACTTCTAAAACCACTCTCAAATGTTCAGCATGCTCTTCTTCAGATTTCGAATACACCAAAATATCGTCAATAAACACCACAACAAACTTGTCTAGATACGGATGGAAAATCCTATTCATGTACTCCATAAATACTCCAGGCGCATTAGTCACACCAAAAGGCATTACAGAATACTCATAATGTCCATACCTTGTTCTGAAAGCAGTCTTCTGAATATCCTCAGTTTTCACACGTATCTGATGATACCCCGATCTCAAATCTATTTTGCTGAACACACTCGCACCAACCAACTGATCCATCAAATCATCAATCCTCAGCAAAGGATACCGATTCTTGATCGTCACTTTATTCAGTTGCCTGTAGTCCACACACAACCTCATAGTACCTTCTTTCTTCTTAACCAATAACACTGGTGCACCCCACGGTGACACACTCGGACGAATAAATTTCTTATCCAACAGATCTTCCAGCTGACTCTTCAATTCAGTCAACTCAACAACAGACATACGGTACGGAGCCATCGACATTGGCCTAGTACCAGGTACTAAATCAATCGAGAACTCAACTTCACGCTCTGGCGGTAATTCATTCACTTCTTCAGGAAACACATCAGGAAAATCACACACCACGGCTAGATCGCAAATCACCAGTTTATCTTTAGCCTCCAAAGTCGCTAACAGCATAAACAACTTTGCCCCATCTGCTACTGCCTCATTCATAGGGAGTGTAATACTTCGACAGCTCTGTGAACTTAGCAGCATACTCAGTAACAGACCGGTTGCCCTGCTTCAATTCTAAGAACTCTATCTCTTTCTTTCCTCTGACATCCTCCGAAAAGTACTTCCTCAGGAATCTCTCTCTGAACACCGCCCAAGTGATCTCAGCACTCCCAGCCGCTTCCAACTCAGCGCGGGCAGCAACCCACAAATCATCTGCTTCCTCTGATAGCATATGCGTACCGAACCTGACCTTCTGGTTATCGGCACACTCAGTCACTCGGAAGATCCTCTCGATCTCCTTCAACCACTTCTGAGCACCATCTGGATCGTATGCTCCCTTGAACATTGGAGGATTGTTCTTCTGGAACTCACTCAGTTGACGAGAAGCTCCTAGCCCCACAACATTCGGATTTCCTCCAAGTACTCCAGCTAGCATACCCAGAGCCTCAGCAATCGCAGCATCATCTCTACCTCTTCCAGCCATCTCTATTCTGAGAACCCAACAAGCTAAAACAACAAGTACTGATAGGGTTACACAACACCTATCACATACAGGGAAACAGAATAATTACGACTCGACTCGACCGACTATGCTCTGATACCACTAATGTAACACCCTTCTAAAATACCCCAATAATTAAATAATTCAACAAAATATAAATCAGAGTAGATATGCAATTTAAGGGTGTCACACTTGACACTTCACACCATGTTCCAATTTAACTCGTCATGCTCATTTATTCATCAAAATAAACATTTGCATAATTCGCAGCGGATAGAAATTAACAACAACATGCAAAACATGTAATCACATTACATGTAAAACGGTTCAACAACCAAAGAAAACAAGGTAAAACATCCCGTCCCGAATGTTACATCTACCAGAGCATGACCCACTAAGGAACTACACTAGACTCCAAGCACTAGCTTCTACTCAATCACTGCATGTTACCTGAAACATAGTTGTAAGGGTGAGTTCCTCAATCGATATAATAAGCATTATAAAATATCATGTAATGCTAAGTAAATGAACACATCTCATCACCCTAATCATATCACACATTCAGTAACGGCAACATCAACTCATACTCATAATCATGCTCAACATAAACATCAAAACACACGCATAATATTGGAACACATCCATTCATATTATACACAATACATACATTATGCAATGAGACTCCATGCATGCGGTACCGACTATTCGTGAACACATAGTTCAACCTCACCGATCAAATCCAGATACGGCTACCAAGCTCACTAGTCCCACTCATTTGAGACCTAGTGACTCACATCACTAATTCCTCACCATGGGAATTAGCTACCACCCCAAGGGCCATGCTATGCACGCTAAATCACCTAGCATGCAAACATCAACAACAATCCACAATAATTCACTCACTAATTCCTCACCATGGGAATTAGCTACCACCATAAAGGCCATATTATGCAAGCTAAATCACTTAGTCATGCAAACATCAACAATCATCCACAATGGACATATGCTCACACTCTAAGCCATAAACAGTCCATTCACAATTGCATACATAATAGATACACCCACAGCATTATGCATACAATCATACATCATCCACATATTTACCACATAACCATATCATGCCACATAATCAATCACCGTATTAGCACGCTCTACTAATACCCCTACCGCTCAAAACAACGGGAAATGATCCCTATTATATCATACGCCAATATAGGCCAAACATCAAACATGCACACCACATTTAAATATAAATTTTTCACTTTTCACACAGTGTTAACCGGTTAACGCCCTGGGTTAACCGGTTAACGCAACACAGAACACGCTTCCTGGCAATTCACAACAGTGTTAACCGGTTAACACCCTGGGTTAACCGGTTAACGCAAGACAGACAGCAATATTTCACAATTCATAACAGTGTTAACCGGTTAACACCCTGGGTTAACCGGTTAACGCAAGACAGAAAGTTGTTCCTGCGCTAACACGAAGCAGAATGCAGAATCCTCCGCAATTTCCGCCGTTGGAGGACTTCCGGACCTCCGATTCCAATTCCGTAAAAAGCTACACTTTCGGAAAATCAAGACTCATCCAATTACAGATTCAATTACAGCTTTAACATAACTTATTCATCTCAATTTTTCAGCATTCAACATCCCAATTAGGGTCAAATCAATGGCTTATCACTACCCATTACATGTTAATCCATAATACCCATTAAACGATGATAAACCCCCCTTACCTGAGTTAAGCCGGCAATCCTTTAGCTTCAAGCTTTTCCCTTCTTCAACCCTTGCTCTCTTGCTCTTCCTCTTTGCCCTTTTCCACTTTCTGTCGCTTCTCTGGTTTTCACGTGAAAAACCCTTTTTACCAAATGGAACTCTTTATATATATTCCAACTTTATTATTCCAATAATAATAATTCCAAATAATATTCCAATTATTTAATTAAATTAATAAATATACTATTAACTTAAACTAAATAATTATCATATTTTTATCGGGGTGTTACAACTGTGACGTTGCCACTATCACAATTTTCTACCTGACCGCTCAGATCAGTGCGCCAGTAGCACAACTGGTACCACCAGTGCGACTGCATCAATCTACTATGACCATTACGACCCCTGGTCCTTTACCTTTCACCAGCGAAAGGGCCATTCCTTTGCATTACGGGGGGAGTGTGTACACGCATAATCATGGAGTGGAGCGGCCACTGAAAGTAGAAGAGGTGCAGGATCAGAAGTCTGAACCTGGAATTGAGATAAAAGATCCTGCAGTGGACAATGTTGGTGGAATCAGACGATTCACCAGAAGTGGTAGACTATTCTCACCACCGGTTACCCAACCTGATAGTGCTGACGCCGTGGCGAAGGCCAAAGGCAAGCAAGTTGTGAATGAGGGTACCTCTGCACCACAGGCTGGCTCTGAGCCTGCTTTTGCGAAGGATGTGGACGAACTTTTGAGAATTATAAAGAAAAGCGATTACAAGGTAGTCGATTAGTTGATTCAGACGCCATCCAAGATATTTATTCTCTCACTCCTGCTGTGTTCGGAGGCACACAGGGAGGCACTCCTGAAGGTCCTTAATGCTGCATATGTGCCTCAGGAGATCTCAGTGAACCAACTAGAAGGGATCGTTGCAAATGTTCATACAAGCAATGGGTTGGGTTTTACCGATTCTGACTTGACGCCAGCTGGACGCGATCATAACAAGGTTTGCACATCTCGATGGAGTGTAAAGACATTGTGCTATCCCATGTTCTGGTGGATACAGGTTCCTCTCTCAATGTGCTACCCAAGAGAGCCCTGTCAAGGTTAGATGTAGAAGGTTTGATCTTGAAGCCTTCCGATCTTGTGGTAAGAGCCTTCGATGGTTCTAAGAGGTCGGTGTTCGGAGAGGTAGAATTGCCAATTCAGATTGGATCACAAACCTTTAACACCGTATTCTATGTGATGGATATCAGTCCTTCGTATAGTTGCTTGTTGGGTCGTCCTTGGATCCACAATGCTGGAGCAGTCTCCTCGACATTGCATCAGAAGATCAAGTTTCCGGTTGACGGAAGAATTATCACTGTCTATGGTGAGGAGGATATTCTGGTCAGTAACCTGTCTACATTCAAGTATGTAGAGGTAGAAGGTGAGATTCATGAGACCCTGTGTCAGGCGTTTGAGGCAGTTCAAGTCAAGGATGCAGCTCCAGTGGAAGAGGTTGAAGCAGGTGCCTCTTTGTCGTCCTTCAAGCAGGCACAGGCCTTGGTAAATTCAGGTGTTGCTCCCGGTTGGGGACGTCTGGTGGATTTACCTGTAAAGGAAGACAAGTTTGTGATTGGGTATCAGCCGGCATTGACTTCTACAACTTCAACGCCTCAGACTCGTCAGGGGCCGATTACTTTCTCCAGTGTTGGCATCATTCAGTACGGCCAGGTCTCTACAATCAACAAAGAAGATGGGGATAGTGATTGCGACATTGACAACTGGGTGCGTCCAAGGGTCCCGGGTGAAGTTCTCCGCAACTGGTATTTTGAAGAGATTATCCAAGTCACTCTTCTTAAAGAGTAATTTTCTTTGTTTATTCATGCATATCCAAGTCTTACGTTCTGCCCAGGGCGTGGTGACTCATTGTAGGGCTCATCTATGTGGATACCTGCATTTTTTATCATAAATAAAGGACGTCTTTTTGCATTCAAATATTTTGTTCACTGTCTTTCTATTTTTGCAGTTTTCAAAAATCAAAAATATAAATAAAAAAATATATACATTTGGCAATGTTTTGTTTAGTTTCCACTTCTTGTTCACACTCATAAGCACATACCATCACTCATGCAGATGCACGTCACCAGATCCTATTGATAACAGTTCTGCTATGGCTCGCTTCGACTTTGAAAATCCAATCTTTCAAGCTGAAGAAGAGGGTGATGAAGACTATGAACTCCCTGAAGAACTTGCCAGGTTACTAAAATAGGAGGAAAGGGTCATTCAACCGCATTAAGAGTCTGTTGAAGTGATTAATCTCGGCACCGAGGACGCCAAGAGAGAAATCAAGATAGGGACTGATTTGGAAGATAATGTGAAGAAGGGGCTGATTGAATTGCTGCAAGAGTATGTTGACATATTCGCTTGGTCTTATCAGGACATGCCAGGGCTTGACACAGACATTGTGGTACACCGTTTGCCTCTCAAAGAGGATTGTCCTCCAGTCAAGCAGAAGCTCAGAAGAACAAGACCAGAGATGGCTGTCAAGATAAAGGAAGAAGTGCAAAAACAGTTGGATGCAGGGTTTCTAGCGTGTAATACCCCAAAATTTACCCTTCATTTTTCCTGGAAGCATGGGATTTTTTTTACACTTCATTAGCATCATATTAGGTCATACTCAGTGCATACTGCATTAGTGACATGGAGATCAGGTTTTGATCGATCACTCCTTAACAGAAGGAGCCCACACAAAGAAAGATTGAGAATTGGACTTCATTTTCTAAGTATACAAGTCTCAAGGGTCTCAGGGGGGTCCAAGTATCTTATTATGGTCCTTAGTTCATCAGTGAAGGATTCAAAGCTATCAGAGTGTTCATCTGGATTTAATCAGAAATTATGGTTTCATGGCTACCTGCAACAGGAAATGTTTGGTTGAAAGTAGAGGAGCTCATCCATGTCATGATTAGAGAGGCATCTTGGCCTAGGAAGATTCACAATTATCTCAGAAAGGTCCATTGGCAATCAGTGCAATCAGTTCCTGATCATTTTGCCCTAAAACTAGGGTTTGGTATAAAATCAGTTTATTTCTGATTCTTTGGGTGAAACTCTTTTACATGGCCCTCCATATGTCCACAAGGGTCTACATACAAAAAATCAGCTCTTTATTTGAGCTAGAAGTGCTTTAATTGATCAATGGAATCAGGAATCAGACAGTTTGGGAAAAGTCAATTGTGGGGCCAGAAAAGTCAACTCCTGACATTTTCAGAGTGGAATCTCAAAATCCATGCCTAGGGGATCCTACATATGAAATTTGATCAAGGTTGGATCATGGATTCATCATTTAATCAGGAATTGGAAAAGTTACTTAATTTGGAAATGGTTGACTTTCCATTTAGGGCAAGTTTTCATGATCGTTGCACTCACTTTAAGCCCATTTTGCATCAAGATAAAAACTCCATTTGAAAATTTCTCCAACATAAAAGTTGTTCCTCTTGTTCCAAGCTTTCTAGATACATAAAGTTTGCTCCATTTGGATTAAAATTGAGAAAGTTATGCTTAGTCAAAGTGAGACATTTGTTTAGGACACTTAGAAAAATTTCTAAGTCCAAAATCTTCAAAATTTGTCAAGACTTCTTGGCCAATTTTCTTGCATTTCAAGGCATTATTTGAAAATACTTTCTTTACAGCAATTGTACCTTGCCATGTCCTCTTTCACATCCTTTTGGAATCATCTCATTTGGATCCATGGTTTGAGAGATACATTCATTTAAAGTGGGCACCATGACTTGATTTTCTAGGCAGATTTTGGGCCTGGCTGACCCAATCAAATTTTCTAAGCATGCTGCACAAACCAGTCACGTTTTTTTACCTCTTTTGGCCATATATTGGACATCCATTCACTTAAGTTTGACCCAAAATAACAACATTTTACACCTCACTTCACACTTTTATTCTTATGGATAAATCACTTATTAAAAAGCCCATGAGAACACTTAATCCACCCTATTTAAGAAGCTGGAACCCTAACCCTAAAGGAGCATTGGAATTTCGTGGCAAGGAGGCAAAGCTTCATCACATATCAGATTCCATTCCACTTCTATTTCCCATTAGGTAATCATCTCTTCCATGGCCATGTTTTGATATATCTGCGCTTGCTTACCATGTTCATCACCATTAATCCTTCCATTTTCATATTTCTTTTTCTTATTTAAAATATTTTCTTCGTCCATAAAATTACCCAAAAATATTTTTCACTTTTCTTAACGTTTTATTTAATTTTATATAATTTTTATTTTCGTATTTTTTTAATATTAATATTTTATTTTAATTATTTATTCTAACTGGTCCATTTTAACACATTTTTTTTATTGATTTTATTTTTATGATTTAAAATTATTGTTAGCATTTTATTTTTGGGATGAAGGTTGGCCACTATCTCATGGTCAACCTGACCTTTTCTTGGAATTTTATTTCACATTTTCAATCTATTTTGGATTTATTTTTGACCTAGTTTGGTTGGTGGACTTTTAATTTGACTTCTGTTTTATTTTAATTAATTTATGTACCAATTTTCGTTATTTTTATAATATTTTTGAGGGATGATGATATCCTAACTCCACATTATTTAGTTTAATTTTTCATAATTTTCTTGATTAATTTACTATTTATTCTTAATTTATTTCTAACCTAGTCTCATTAATTGACTTTTGGTTTGACCTCTGTTTTATTTTAATTAATTTATGTACCAATTTTCATTATTTTTAAAATCTTTTTGGGGGATGATGATGTCCGGACCCCACCTTATTTATTTTATTTTTTCATAATTTTTTTGATTAATTTACTATTTATTTTTGATTTATTTCTAACCTAGTCTCATTAATTGACTTTTGGTTTGACCTCGGTTTTATTTTAATTAATTTATATACCAATTTTCGTTATTTTTAAAATCTTTTAGTGGGATGATGATGTCCTGACCCCACCTCATTTATTTTAATTTTTCATAATTTTATTTATTAATTTGCTATTTATTTGTTATTTTTTAAGTTGACTTGAATTTTCAGTGGACTTCTTAATGATCGATGTTTGACTTAAGGATTGCTTATGGCAATTGAAGAGATCTTTTGATCCTCCCTTGTTCATCTCATATGCCATGTATTAGAGGCCTTTAACCTTGATTTTATTTGGTCCTTACCTCATTTCCTGATTAAATTATTCAGTGGACCCTTCGTGTGCATATTTTCATCTGTTTGTTTCATATGTTATCTTTTATACTTGTTTCTCTCATTCATGCTTTCTATTGCTTGATTATTTAACATGTTCATACTCCCATGCATTGTTTAAATGCTTCATTATTTGATTCTTTGGTTTGATTATATATTGTTTATTTATCCGATCTAATTGATAACTGTTGCCTACTTGTATGATGTATGAGGCATATATTCTTATTGTTTGTTTGCCATGAACAATCCCCATTCATAACAAATGTACCCCTCTCCCATAAAGTGTATAATATTTATTTCTTCATGTCTTTAGTCACCTGCTAATACAAGAATTAAAACGAACATCCGATAACCATTTCAAAATAAGATCAAAAGCTCGATCCAACGTCGAGTAATCATTTTCAAAACTTAACAGAACCAGCACGCATTCATCCATCCTCTTGTAAGTCGATTGCCTCAGGAATCGCCATCTACCTGTAAGTCGATTGCCTCCGGCATCGCCATCTACCCTTATCCGTAACTCCTCTCCGCGCTCCATCCGTCGACTCTTGTTCCGTTTAGGTAGCACCCATTAAGTAAAACCCTTTGTATGATAACATAGGTAGAATTCTCCTATTCTTTGCATGCTAACATTAGGTAGATGTTCCCCTTTGTAAAGCCTAACACATAGGTCCATATTGCATGACAACTCTAGAGCAGAGCTTCCCCACTTTTAGACCTTCCGTGCGTCTCCGATCTTGTGGCATGTCAGTCCGTTCTATTGCAAAGAGGTAACTGCCTAAGACTCGATTCAGCGAGCTGCGACACCTACTGCTAGGACGTTGAACACACTGCCCACCCTCCTTTGACACAACTGGTGTCCTCTTTTGTAAGTCCATGTTCAGATGGAAATCCTTAACCCCTAGTTAGCCGAACTACGTTTTGCTCTGATTCTCATTCCAGATGAGATACGTAGGCATAAGACGCGACGTCTTACCGAGCACACTTCTCTTTAACCCATAGGTAGCCGAGCTACGAAGACTCTGATTCTCATACTCATATGAGATACGTAGGCAGTGGATGCGATATCCTTGCGAGTCATTTTCTTTTAACCTTCCTTTTAGTAAATAGTACTTTAGATATACCTACACCCTTTAGACTAGAACAACACTTATGAAAAGGGCTCCCTAGGAGTACCTAGGATGTTTTGGGTGCTTAAAACCTTCCCATTGCATAACCAACCCCCTTACCCAGATCTCTGACATTTTTACTAGTTTTTTATTCGATAAAACTTTTAGGTTTTTGTTCGCTTTCTAACCATTCCTTTGGATAAATAGAAGTTCGGTGGCGACTCGACTTGTATGGTTTACCTTGGATTTAGTCAATATCTCTAATGGTAACGAATACCCCGCTACATAGCGGTTACAAATTATCCGCCATGGGTTGCAAATATCGTTCCAGTACCTAAAAAGGATGGAAAGGTACGGATATCTGTTGACTACCGGGATCTGAACAGAGCTAGTCCTAAAGATGATTTCCCATTACCTCACAATGATGTTTTGGTGGATAACACGGCTCAGTTCTCGGTATTCTCCTTCATGGATGGATTTTCTGGCTATAATTAAATTAAGATGGCACCAGAAGACATGGAGAAGACAACTTTCATAACCCCATGGGGCACCTTCTGCTACAAGGTGATGCCGTTTGGTCTGAAAAATGTTGGGGCAACATATCAACGAGCTATGGTAACTCTTTTCCATGATATGATTCATCATGAAATCGAGGTTTATGTTGATGATATGATTGCCAAATCTCAGACGGAAGAAGAACATTTGGTGAATTCGCAGAAACTGTTTGAGCGTTTGAGGAAATTCAAGCTGAGGCTTAATCCGAACAAGTGTACTTTCGGGGTGAGATCTGGAAAACTGCTGGGTTTTATTGTTAGTGAAAAAGGGATTGAGGTGGATCCGGCCAAAGTGAAAGTGATACAAGAGATGCCTGAGCCAAGAACAGAAAAACAAGTCTGTGGTTTCTTAGGAAGGTTGAACTACATTGCAAGGTTCATCTCTCACCTAACAGCCACGTGTGAGCCAATATTCAAATTGTTGAGAAAAGATCAGGCCATCAGGTGGAATGAGGATTGCCAAAGGGCTTTCGAGAAGATAAAAGAGTATTTGCAGAATCCTCCAATCCTTATGCCTCCAGTCCAAGGGAGACCGCTGATTATGTATTTGACAGTACTTGACAATTCCATGGGTTGTGTTCTCGGTCAACACGACGAGACAGGTAGGAAAGAACATGTCGTCTACTACCTGAGTAAAAAATTCACAGATTGTGAGTCGAGATACTCAATGCTTGAAAAGACATGTTGTGCACTTGCATAGGCTGCTAAGTGATTAAGACAATACATGATGACTCACACGACCTTACTGATCTCAAAAATGGATCCAGTCAAGTATATATTTGAGAAGCCAGCTCTCACCGGAAGGGTTGCTCGTTGGCAAATGGTACTGACAGAGTACGACATACAGTATACATCCCAGAAATCCATCAAAGGGAGTATTCTGTCAGACTATCTTGCTCAGCAGCCGATTGATGATTATGAGTCGATGAAGTTTGATTTTCCGGATGAAGACATCATGTTCCTCAAGATGAAAGACTGTGAAGAGCCAGTTGTTGAGGAGGGACCTGATCCAGATGAAAAGTGGACTTTAATGTTTGATGGGGCCGTCAATGCCAAAGGAAGTGGAATTGGTGTTGTCATTACCACTCCGAAAGGTGCCCACATGCCTTTCACCGCTCGTATGACTTTTGAGTGCACCAATAATGAAGCTGAGTATGAGGCATGTATCTTGAGTATTGAGCAATCCATTGATTTGAGAATCAAGACTCTGGACATCTTCGGAGATTCAGCTCTAGTGATCAATCAAGTGAATGGTGATTGGAATACTCTCCAGCCTAATCTGGTCCCCTACAGAGATTACACGAGAAGACTGTTGACTTTCTTCACAACAGTAAGGCTGTATCATATACCTCGTGATGAGAACCAGATGACGGATGCTCTTGCTACTCTGTCCTCCATGATCAAGGTGATTCGGTGGAACTATGCTCCTAGGATCGATGTTATGCGTCTTGATAGGGCCGCGTATGTGTTTGCTGCTGAACTGATAGTTGATGACAAACCCTGGTATCACGACATTAAGTGCTTTCTGAAGAATCAAGAGTACCCTGTAGGGACATCCAACAATGATAGAAAGACTTTGAGAAGATTGGCAGGCAGTTTCTTCTTGAACAAAGATGATGTGCTGTATAAGAGGAACTTCGACATGGTTTTGCTCAAATGCGTGGATAGACACGAAGCAAACATGTTAATGCAGGAAGTTCATGAAGGCTCCTTCGGTACTCATGCCGGCGGACATGCAATGGCTAAGAAATTGTTGAGAGCGGGTTATTACTGAATGACCATGGAATCCGATTGTTTCAAATATGCTCGGAAGTGTCATAAATGCCAGATTTATGCTGATAAGGTGCATGTGCCGCCAAATCCTCTGAATGTGATGTCTTCGTCGTGGTCGTTTGCTATGTGGGGCATTGATATGATTGGAAAGATTGAGCCAACTGCTTCCAATGGGCATCGCTTCATCCTTGTTGCCATCGACTATTTCACCAAGTGGGTCGAAGCAGCGTCATTTGCGAAGGTCACCAGACATGTGGTTGCCCGATTCATCAAGAAAGAAATCATTTGTCGTTATGGGATTCCCGAAAGAATCATTACTGATAATGGTTCTAATCTCAATAACAAAATGATGAAAGAGTTGTGCAAGAACTTCAACATTCAACATCATAATTCTTCCCCTTATCGTCCTAAGATGAACGGTGTTGTTGAGGCATCAAATAAGAACATAAAGAAAATTGTGCAGAAGATGGTCGTTACATGCAGAGATTGCCATGAGATGCTACCCTTCTCCTTACATGGGTACCGTACTTCAGTGCGTACATCGACCGGGGCAACCCCTTATTCCCTTGTGTATGGTATGGAAGCAGTCCTACCTGTTGAAGTGGAGATTCCTTCTTTAAGAGTCATGTTGGATGTCAAGTTAGACGAAGCTGAATGGATTCAGACAAGGTTTAATGAGTTGAGTCTTATCAAAGAGAAGCGAATGGCAGCCATTTGTCATGGGTAGTTGTATCAAAGTCGGATGAAGAGAGCCTTTGATCAGAAAGTGCGTCCTCGATGCTTCCAAGTCGGAGATTTGGTGTTGAAAAGGATCCTTCCTCCTCAGACAGATCATAGGGGCAAGTGGATTCCTAACTATGATGGACCGTATATTGGCACCAAGGTTTTTGATGGTGGAGCCTTAATGCTTGCAACTATGGATGGTGAAAACTTCACTTCCCCTGTGAACTCCGACGTTGTTAAAAAATACTTCGCATAAAATAGACCCGCTGGACGATAAAAAGAATAGTCCAGGCAAAAAAATGGGCATCCCGGCGAACCAAGAAAATGAAAAAGGTTCGGGAAAAAGTTAGGGATTAAAAAATGAAAAGATTGTACACCCGGTAAGTTGAAAACCTGAAAGGGCAACTTAGGCAAAAATGGGTATCCCCAAAACCCGAAAGGGAGATCCAGGAAAAAGTTAGGGATTAAGCGAATGACTGCGTTCTGAGTAGTTCTGAATATCATCTCGTGTCGATAACCGAAAACTTCCGAAGGATAGGAAACAGTCCAATCACCTTTTTCGGAAAGCTGGTCATCTGGAGGATCTTGAAGACGAGCGAATCATAGCAGAATTGGAACCCGATAGAAATCCATTTCACATTTCCATTAGATTAATTTATGTTTTTATCTGTTGTGCAATTACCTCTTTCCAGGGATTGCTTCCTGATGTAAATACCCATTCAGAGGCCACTCAATCAATAAAATCATGTTATTCAGTACATCTCTGTGTTCATTTTCATTTTACTGTTTTGTTTGCAAAAATGATGTCCGAACTTTTGATAAACATTGCATCATAAAACATAAGAGCTTTACAGGTACGTGCATAATAAACATTGAAAATTGCTGTAAATTTTAAGTGCTTTGGATCGTCTATTCAGAACATGTACACTCAGGGCATTTCCTTAAGGTCCCCATCAAATGATCGCGGATGTTTTTCCTCAACAGTTGGAATTTGGTATCTTATACCTACAGAGTTGGTCCGAGCGTTGAATTCTTCAATCCCCAGCAGGATCTCACTGTTGTACTTCCCCAAGCATTTGTTTCAGATTATACATTCACCAGTTGAGTCGACAGTGTCTGACTGTATATCCCCAGCGGATTTGGCAGTGCCAGACCGTATCTCCCCAGCAGAAGCGACTGCTCCTCAGAGTTCGATGCCAGATCGATGATCTCGACGCTAGACCCATGGTCTCTTTCCTTGAAGCAGAATCTCGGTACCGTATCGGTGTTTGCTTCCCCTGTTGAGTCGTCTCTCTCGCAGATTATGGTTGCCATAACCACTGTCGCTTTCCTCAGTAGCAAGTTTTTAGTGCCATTCTCTCCCTAGTCAGAGCCTCGGTATTTTGTTATTTGCCAAAACACCGTGTGGCAGGCCATTTCCCCACAGAGTTCTTTGTGCTGTGCATCTCCAACAGCCTTGCCAGGGTCCAGAAGATGGTGATCATTTCCCCAGCAGAATTCCTTGCCTCAGCTTGGCGTTCTCTCTAATCAAGCATTTCGTATCCCTGCATGTAGAATCATATTGCATTGCATCCTCCCAAATTGCTTAGCATTTCCATTTTCATGGAGCATTACGCCATTGAAAAATTCAAACATACGCATGTAAAGCATAAGGCATTCTCGGTATCCCAAGTGATAAGCCAGAAGTTGTTTCCAGTACTCAAACTGAAGATTGTTCATGACTTATCTTTATTATTCCCAGCAGGGGTCGTTGGCCCACGCGCCGCCTCAATTATCATTTTCCCTATTTCTACCGATGCTGACAGGCATGAAAGTTTCCGGTATTCAGACCGAAGTGGCATTCAGGCCGGTTCTCCGATGTTCAAATCGAAGAAGTTTCCGACGTTCAGGTCGACGCAACTTGTGGCATTTAGGCCAAGTTTCCGGTATTCAGACCGAAGTGGCATCCAGGCCAGTTTTCCGATGTTCAGATCGAAGAAGTTTCTGACATTCAGGTCGATGCAACTTGTGGCATTCAGGCCAGTTTTCCGGTATTCAGACCGAAGTGGCATTCAGGCCAGTTTCCTGGTGTTCAAACCGATGTTTGATAATCAAGTATCGTCTGATGCTCATATCGAAGTCATTTCCAGTATTCAGATTGATGAGCGACATTCAGGCCATGGTTATTTCCGTGTTACCATTTATTTTGGTATTCAGGCTAACATTCCTTGTTTCGGTGTTCAGACCGACTCTCACCGTACCAGATAGATTCTTTTTCAAGACCACCTCTTGGCCGATTCTGACAGGCATTGTTACTTCATTTTTTCACTTCAGTATAAATTTTTGGGCTTTTATCGTATTCAATCACTTGATACCTCGAAAGTGTAAAAGCCGTTGCTATCTTCCTTTCAGATTTCCAGTAGATTGAATAGGGGCAGCTGTAATACCCTAAAATTTACCCTTCATTTTTCCTGGAAGCATGGGATTATGTTTTACACTTCATTAGCATCATATTAGGTCATACTCATTGCATACTGCATTAGTGACATGGAGATCAGGTTTTGATCGATCACTCCTTAACAGAAGGAGCCCACACAAAGCAAGATTGAGAATTGGACTTCATTTTCTAAGTATACAAGTCTCAAGGGTCTCAGGGGGATCCAAGTATCTTATTATGGTCCTCAGTTCATCAGTGAAGGATTCAAAGCTATCAGAGTGTTCATCTGGATTTAATCAGAAATTAGGGTTTCATGGCTAGCTGCAACAAGCCATGTTTGGTTGGAAGTAGAGGAGATCATCCATGTCATGATTAGAGAGGCATCTTGGCCTAGGAATATTCACAATTATCTCAGAAAGATCCATTGGCAATCAGTGCAATTAGTTCCTGATCATTTTGCCCTAAAACTAGGGTTTGGTATAAAATCAATTTATTTATGATTCTTTGGGTGAAACTCTTTTCCATGGCCCTCCATATGTCCACAAGGGTCTACATACAAAAAATCAGCTCTTTATTTGAGCCAGAAGTGCTTCAATTGATCAATGGAATTGGGAATCAGACAGTTTGGGAAAAGTCAATTGTGGGGCCAGAAACGTCAACTCCTGACATTTTAAGAGTGGAATCTCAAAATCCATGCCTAGGGGATCCTACATGTGAAATTTGATCAAGGTTGGATCATGGATTCATCGTTTAATCAGGAATTGGAAAAGTTACTTAATTTGGAAATGGTTGACTTTCCATTTAGGGCAAGTTTTCATGATCGTTGCACTTACTTTAAGCCCATTTTTCATCAAGATAAAAGCTCCATTTGAAAATTTCTCCAACATGAAAGTTGTTCCTCTTATTCCAAGCTTTCTAGATACATAAAGTTTGCTCCATTTGGATTAGAATTGAGAAAGTTATGCTTAGTCAAAGTGAGACATTTTTTTAGGACACTTAGAAAAATTTCTAAGTCCAAAATCTTCAAAATTTGTCAAGACTTCTTGGCCAATTTTCTTGCACTTCAAGGCATTATTTGAAAATACTTTCTTCACAACAATTTTACCTTGCCATATCCTATTTCACATCCTTTTAGAATCATCTCATTTGGATCCATGGTTTGATAGATACATTCATTTAAAGTGGGCACTATGACTTGATTTTCTAGGCAGATTTTTGGGCCTGGCTGGCCCAATCAGATTTTCTAAGCATGTTGCACAAACCAGTCACGTTTTTTTTACCTCTTTTGGCCATGCATTGGACATCCATTCACTTAAGTTTGGCCCAAAATAACAATATTTTACACCTCATTTCACACTTTTATTCTTATGGATAAATCACTTATTAAAAAGCCCATGAGAACACCTAATCCACCCTATTTAAGAAGCTGAAACCCTAACCGTAAAGGAGCATTGGAATTTCGTGGCAAGGAGGCAAAACTTCATCACATATCAGATTCCATTCCACTTCTATTTTCCATTAGGTAATCATCTCTTCCATGGTCAAGTTTTGATATATCTGCGCTTGTTTACCATGTTCATCACCATTAATCCTTCCATTTTCATATTTCTTTTTCTTATTTAAAATATTTTCTTCGTCCATAAAATTACCCAAAAATATTTTTCACATTTCTTAATGTTTTATTTAATTTTATATAATTTTTATTTTCTTACTTTTTTAATATTAATATTTTATTTTAATTATTTATTCTAACTGGTCCATTTTAATACACTTTTTTTATTGATTTTATTTTTATGACTTAAAATTATTGTTAGCATTTGATTTTTGGGATGAAGGTTGACCACTGTCTCATGGTCAACCTAACCTTTTCTTGGAATTTTATTTCACATTTTCAATTTATTTTGGATTTAATTTTGACCTAGTTTGGTTGGTGGACTTTTAATTTGATCTATGTTTTGTTTTAATTAATTCACATGCCAATTTTCATTATTTTTAAAATCATTTTAAGGGATTATGGTGTCCTGACCCCACCTTATTTAGTTTAATTTTTCATAATTTTCTTGATTAATTTACTATTTATTCTTGATTTATTTCTAACCTAGTCTCATTAATTGACTTTTGGTTTGACCTCTTTTATATTTTAATTAATTTATGTACCAATTTTCGTTATTTTTAAAATCTTTTTGGGGGATGATGATTTCATGACCCCACCTCATTTAGTTTAATTTTTCATGATTTTCTTGATTAATTTACTATTTATTCTTGATTTATTTCTAACCTAGTCTCATTAATTAACTTTTGGTTTGACTTCTGTTTTATTTTAATTAATTCACGTACCAATTTTCGTTATTTTTAAAATCGTTTTGGGGGATGATGATGTCCTGACCCCACCTCATTTAGTTTAATTTTTCATAATTTTCTTGATTAATTTGATATTTATTTGTTATTTTTTAATTTGACTTGAATTTTCAGTTGACTTCTTTATGATCGATGTTTGACTTAGGGATTGCTTATGGCAATTGAAGAGATCTTTTGATCCTCCCTTGTTCATCTCATATGCCATGTATTAGAGGCCTTTTACCTTGATCTTATTTGGTCCTTACCTCATTTCCTGATTAAATTATTCAGTGGACCCTTCGTGTGTATATTTTCATCTGTTTGATTCATCTGTTATCTTTTATACTTGTTTCTCTCATTCATGCTTTCTATTGCATGATTATTTAACATGTTCATACTCCCATGCATTGTTTAAATGCTCCATTATTTGATTCTTTGGTTTGATTATATATTGTTTATTTATCCGATCTGATTGATAACTGTTGCCTACTTGTATGATGTGTGAGGCATATATTCTCATTGTTTGTTTGCCATGAACAATCCCCATTCATAACAAATGCACCCCTCCCCCATAAAGTGTATAATATTTATTTCTTTATTTCTTTAGTCACCTGTTAATACAAGAATTAAAACGAACATCCGATAACCATTTCAAAATAAGATCAAAAGCTCGATCCAACATCGAGTAATCATTTTCAAAACTTAACAGAACCAGCACGCATTCATCCATCCTCTTGTAAGTCGATTGCCTCAGGCATCGCCATCTACCTGTAAGTCAATTGCCTCCGGCATCGCCATCTACCCTTATCCGTAACTCCTCTCCGCGCTCCATCCGTTGACTCTTGTTCCGTTTAGGTAGCACCCATTAGGTAGAACCCTTTGTATGATAACATAGGTAGAATTCCCTTATTCTTTGCATGCTAACATTAGGTAGATGTTCCCCTTTGTAAATCCTAACACATAGGTCCATATTGCATGACAACTCTAGAGCAGAGCTTCCCCACTTTTAGACCTTCCGTGCGTCTCCGATCTTGTGGCATGTCAGTCCGTTCTTTTGCAAAGAGGTAACTGCCTAAGACTCAATTCAGCAAGCTGTGACACCTACTGCTAGGACGTTGAACACACTGCCCACCCTCCTTTGACACAGCTGGTGTCCTCTTTTGTAAGTCCATGTTCAGATGGCAATCCTTAACCCCTAGTTAACCGAACTACGTTTTGCTCTGATTCTCATTCCATATGAGATACGTAGGCATAAGACGCGATGTCTTACCGAGCACACTTCTCTTTAACCCATAGGTAGCCGAGCTACGAAGACTCTGATTCGCATACTCAGATGAGATACGTAGGCAGTGGATGCGATATCCTTGCGAGTCATTTTCTTTTAACCTTCCTTTTATTAAATAGTACTTTAGATATACCTACACCCTTTAGACTAGAACAACACTTATGAAAAAGGCTCCCTAGGAGTGTAACACCCCGATAATAATAAAATAATTATTTGAATTAGATTAATAATTTATTTATTAATTTAATTAAATAATTGACAATTTTATTATTATTATTTTTGGATTATTATTATTGGAAAATATATATATGTTGGAATAAGGAAAAGTTCTCATTTGGAAAAGCATTTCACGTGAAAACAGAACAGAGAACGATCGTGAGAGAAAAGGGAAAAGGGCAGAGAAGAGGAGCGGAAGAGCAAAGGTTGGAGAACGAAAGCTTGAAGCTCAAAGATTCTGCCGGATTGTTAAGGTAAGGGGGGTTTATCATCGGTTAAAGGGTATTATATGATAATATGTACTGGGTAGTGATAACCATTGTTTTATCTCTGATTAGATTGATGTATGATGAATTTGTGAAATAGTGGATGAATGAAATTGGATGATAATTGAAAGGAATTCGAAGAAATTTAACATCTGTGCACATAACAGCCAAATGACGTTCGCCATTATGCCTTCGGCGTTCGCCGTTTGGGTTTTTTTTTCAGAATAAGAGCGTTTAACGCTAATGGCGTTCGCCATTAGCCTAATGGCGTTCGCCATATCAGTTTGACAGACAGTTTTTCCAGAATGAGAGCGTGTAACGCTAATGGCGTTCGCCATTAGCCTAATGGCGTTCGCCATATCAGTTTGAAGGACAGATTTCGCGTTTTAAACTCCCAGATGTGATATCGTTGTAATGTTGTTGTCGTTTTGTTGGGTCTTGAGTAGTATAGGTATTAGTAGAGTGTGCTAATACTGTGTTTGATTATGTGGCATGATATGATATGCTGTTGTGATAAAATGTGTTAATGATGTGTGATGCTATGCATGATGCTGTGAATGTATCAGTTATGTATGCATTGTGAATAGACTGCTTTGTGGCTTATAATGTGAGCATGTGTCTATTCTTGAATTGTTGTTGATGTTGCATTGCTAGATGATTAGCGTGCATAGCATAGCCTTCGGGGCTGTAGCTAATTCCCATTGTGAGGAATTAGTGAGTGAACCATTGTGGGTTTGTTGTTGATGTTTGCATGCTAGGTGATTAGTGTGCATAGTCTAGCCTTTGGGGCTGTAGCTAATTCTCATAGTGAGGAATTAGTGAGTGAGTCACTAGGTCTCAAATGAGTGAGACTAGTGAGCTTAGTAGCCGTATCTGGATTGATCGGTGAGCTTGAACTATATGTTCAAGAAGAGTCGGTACCGCATTTCATGGAGTCTCATTGTATAATGAATGCATGGCATAGCCTGTGGGGCTGTAGCTAATTCCCATTGTGAGGAATTAGTGAGTAAATCGTTGTGTTGTGTTGTTGGTGTTGAATATGGTTTGAGGATTATACATATGATATATATTATTGTTGAATATGATGTTTGGACGGATATTGCCGTTGCTGAATGCGTAGTCTGGTTAGGGTGAATTGATGTGTTATTTACTTAGCATTACATGTTGTTCTATAATGCTTATTATATTGATTGAGGAACTCACCCTTACAACTATTTTTCAGGTAACGAGCAGTGAGTTGAGTAGAAGCTAGTGCTATGGAGTCTAGTGTCGTCCTTAGTGGGTCATGCTCTGGTAGATGTAACATCGGGAGGGGATGTTTGACTATGTTTTAATTTAGTTGTTGATCAACTTTACATGTAATGTAGTACATGCTTTGAATGTTGATGTTTTGTATCCGCTGCGTATTATGCAACTGTTTTATTTTGATAAATAAATGAGCATGACAGGATATTTTGATGAATGTTGTGAAATGCATTGTGTGGCACCCTTCGGGGCATAATTACTCTGATTGATATGTTATTATTTTAATTAAAAATTTTGGGGTATTTAGAAGGGTGTTACATTAGTGGTATCAGAGCATAGTCGGTCGAGTCGAGTCGTAATTATTCTGTTTCCCCTGTACGGGATAGGTGTTGTGTAACCCTATCGGTACTTATTACTTGAGCTTGTTGGGTTTTCAGAATAGAGATGGCTGGAAGAAGTAGAGACGATGCTGTGATTGCTGAGGCTCTGGGTATGCTAGCTGGAGTACTTGGAGGAAATCAGAATGTTGTGGGAATGGGAGCTGCTCGTCAACTGAGTGAGTTCCAGAAGAACAATCCTCCAATGTTCAAGGGAGCATACGATCCAGATGGCGCCCAGAAGTGGTTGAAGGAGATCGAGAGGATCTTCCGAGTGACCGAGTGTGCTGATAACCAGAAGGTCAGGCTCGGTACGCATATGCTGTCAGAGGAAGCAGATGATTGGTGGGTTGCTACCCGCACTGAGTTGGAAGCTGCCGGGAGTGCTGAGGTCACTTGGGCGGTGTTCAGAGAGAGATTTCTGAGGAAGTACCTTCCAGAGGAGGTCAGAGGAAGGAGAGAGATAGAGTTCTTAGAATTGAAGCAGGGCAATCGGTCTGTTACCGAGTATACTGCTAAGTTCACAGAGCTGTCGAAGTATTACATTCCCTATGATGAGGCTACTGGAGAATTTTCAAAATGCGTGAGGTTTGAGAACGGGTTACGTCCCGAGATCAAGCGGGCTATTGAGTATCAGCGGATTAGGGTGTTTTCTAATTTGGTCGACTGTTGCAGAAGGTTTGAACAGGATACCAAGGCCAGAGCGGAAAGCTATCAGCAGAGGGTTGATAGGAAAGGCAAGAATCAGAATGATGGTGGGAAACCGTATGCAGCTGGCAGAGGTTTCCAGAGACAGAGTGGGATGAAGAGACCTAGTGGGGGAGACTCTAGTGCTCCTGTTAAGTGTTTCAGATGTGGTCAGGCTGGACATCGTGTCCATGAGTGTACCAGTGCTAAGAAGAAGTGTTTCAAGTGTGGAAAAGGTGGTCACTTGGCTGCAGAGTGCCGGTTGAAGACTGCGATTTGTTTCAACTGTGGAGAGGTGGGTCATATCAGTCCACGTTGTCCTAAGCCGAAGAAAGAGAATCAGTCGGAAGGCAAGGTCTTTGCTTTATCGGGTTCTGAGACTTCTGCAGATGATCGTTTGACCCAAGGTACGTGTTATATTAATGGCATTTCTCTTGTAGCTATTGTTGACACTGGTGCGACTCATTCCTTTATATCTTTGGATTGTGCTGTGAAACTTAAAGTAGAGATATCTGAATGCATGGAAGTATGGTGATTGATACTCCTGCGAAGGGTTCAATGACTACTACTTCAGTTTGTTTAAATGTTCTTTAAGTATTTTTGGTAGAGACTTTGGGATGGACCTAGTGTGTCTTCCACTTGTGCAGATTGATGTTATCTGGGTATGAACTGGTTGGTGTTTATTGACGACATTTTGGTGTATCCGAAATCTAAAGAAGAGCATGCTGAGTATTTGAGAGTGGTTTTAGGAGTTCTGCGAGAAAAGAAGTTACTTGCTAAACTCTCTAAATGTGAATTTTGGTTAGAAGAGGTTAGTTTCCTTGGTCATGTGATTTCAAGAGGTGGTGTTGCGGTTGATCCTTCTAAGATCGAAGCGGTATCTAAGTGGGAAGCTCCGAAGTCAGTTTCTGAGATAAGAAGTTTTCTTGGACTTGCAGGTTATTATAGGAAATTCATTGAGGGATTTTCTAAGTTGGCGTTACCATTGACGACGTTGACTAGAAAGGGGCAAGCGTTTGTTTGGGACTCAAAATGTGAAGAAGGTTTCCAAGAGTTAAAGAGAAGGTTGACTACTGCTCCTATTCTGATATTACCGAGTTCGTCGGAACCATTTGAGGTTTATTGTGATGCTTCATTGTTGGGTTTAGGTGGTGTGTTGATGCAGAATAAGCAGGTTATAGCTTATGCTTCGAGACAACTAAGGGTTCATGAGAGGAACTATCCGACGCATGATTTAGAGTTGGCAGCTGTGGTGTTTGTTCTGAAGTTGTGGAGACATTACTTGTATGGATCAAGATTTGAAGTTTTCAGTGACCATAAAAGTTTAAAGTATTTGTTTGATCAGAAAGAGCTGAATATGAGACAAAGGAGATGGTTAGAATTTCTGAAGGATTATGATTTTGGTTTGAATTACCATCCGGGTAAAGCAAACGTAGTAGCTGATGCATTGAGTCGGAAATCATTGCATATGTCTATGTTAATGGTTAAGGAATTGGATTTAATTGAGCAGTTCAGAGACTTGAGTTTGGTGTGTGAGAGTACCCACAATAGTGTTAAATTGGGAATGTTGAAGTTAACAAGTAGTATTCTGAATGAGATTAGAGAGGGTCAGAAATCTGATATGCTTTTGGTTGATAGGTTGACCCTAGTGAAGCAAGGTCAAGGTGGTGAATTCAGAGTTGATGAGAATGGTGTTTTGAGATTTGGTAATCGGGTGTGCGTTCCGGATGTCACAGAACTTAAGAAGAGTATTCTTGAGGAAGGACATCGTAGTGGTCTGAGTATTCATCCTGGAGCTACGAAGATGTATCATGATTTGAAAAAGTTATTTTGGTGGCCGGGAATGAAAAGAGAAATTGCGAGTTTTGTTTATTCTTGTTTGACTTGTCAGAAGTCGAAGATTGAGCATCAGAAGCCGTATGGGCTAATGCAACCGTTGGCTATTCCAGAGTGGAAGTGGGATAGTATCAGTATGGATTTTGTTTCTGGTTTGCCGAGGACAAATAAGAATTTTGAGGCTATTTGGGTGATTGTTGATAGATTGACAAAATCGGCTCATTTCATTCCGATCAGAATGGATTATCCGTTAGAAAGATTAGCCGAGTTGTATATTGAGAAGATTGTAAGCTTGCATGGTATTCCGTCGAGTATTGTTTCGGACAGAGATCCTAGATTTACATCGAAGTTTTGGGAAGGTTTGCAGAAGGCTTTGGGAACTAAGCTGAGATTGAGTTCTGCATATCATCCGCAGACTGATGGTCAGACTGAGAGGACGATTCAGTCATTAGAGGATCTTTTGAGAGCTTGTGTTTGGAAAAAGGAGGTGCTTGGGATTGTTATTTACCTTTGATTGAGTTTACCTACAACAATAGTTTTCATTCGAGCATTGGTATGGCGCCGTTTGAAGCCTTGTATGGTAGGAGATGTCGGACACCGTTATGTTGGTATGAGTCCGGTGAGAGTGCTGTGGTTGGACCGGAGATTGTTCAACAAACTACGGAAAAGATTAAGATGATTCAGGAGAAGATGAGAATTGCTCAGAGTCGTCAGAAGAGTTATCATGATAAGAGGAGGAAGTCACTTGAGTTCCAAGAGGGAGATCATGTGTTTCTTCGTGTTACTCCGATAACTGGTGTTGGTCGAGCCTTGAAGTCGAAGAAATTGACACCTCGATTTATTGGTCCTTATCAGATTTTGGAAAGGATAGGGGAAGTAGCCTATCGTATCGCTTTACCGCCGTCGCTTGCGAATTTGCATGATGTTTTTCATGTGTCTCAGTTGAGGAGGTACATTCATGATCCGTCGCATGTAGTCCAGGTAGATGATGTACAGGTGAGAGATAACCTGACTGTTGAAGCATCACCTATGAGGATCGAGGATCGAGAGTTGAAGCAGTTGCGGGGTAAAGAGATTGCCTTGGTGAAGGTAGCTTGGGGAGGACCAGCAGGTGGCAATGTGACTTGGGAACTGGAGAGTAAGATGAAGGAGTCTTATCCAGAGTTGTTCGCTTGAGGTATGTTTTCGAGGACGAAAACTCTTTTAGTGGGGGAGAGTTGTAACACCCCGATAATAATAAAATAATTATTTGAATTAGATTAATAATTTATTTATTAATTTAATTAAATAATTGACAATTTTATTATTATTATTTTTGGATTATTATTATTGGAAAATATATATATGTTGGAATAAGGAAAAGTTCTCATTTGGAAAAGCATTTCACGTGAAAACAGAACAGAGAACGATCGTGAGAGAAAAGGGAAAAGGGCAGAGAAGAGGAGCGGAAGAGCAAAGGTTGGAGAACGAAAGCTTGAAGCTCAAAGATTCTGCCGGATTGTTAAGGTAAGGGGGGTTTATCATCGGTTAAAGGGTATTATATGATAATATGTACTGGGTAGTGATAACCATTGTTTTATCTCTGATTAGATTGATGTATGATGAATTTGTGAAATAGTGGATGAATGAAATTGGATGATAATTGAAAGGAATTCGAAGAAATTTAACATCTGTGCACATAACAGCCAAATGACGTTCGCCATTATGCCTTCGGCGTTCGCCGTTTGGGTTTTTTTTCAGAATAAGAGCGTTTAACGCTAATGGCGTTCGCCATTAGCCTAATGGCGTTCGCCATATCAGTTTGACAGACAGTTTTTCCAGAATGAGAGCGTGTAACGCTAATGGCGTTCGCCATTAGCCTAATGGCGTTCGCCATATCAGTTTGAAGGACAAATTTCGCGTTTTAAACTCCCAGATGTGATATCGTTGTAATGTTGTTGTCGTTTTGTTGGGTCTTGAGTAGTATAGGTATTAGTAGAGTGTGCTAATACTGTGTTTGATTATGTGGCATGATATGATATGCTGTTGTGATAAAATGTGTTAATGATGTGTGATGCTATGCATGATGCTGTGAATGTATCAGTTATGTATGCATTGTGAATAGACTGCTTTGTGGCTTATAATGTGAGCATGTGTCTATTCTTGAATTGTTGTTGATGTTGCATTGCTAGATGATTAGCGTGCATAGCATAGCCTTCGGGGCTGTAGCTAATTCCCATTGTGAGGAATTAGTGAGTGAACCATTGTGGGTTTGTTGTTGATGTTTGCATGCTAGGTGATTAGTGTGCATAGTCTAGCCTTTGGGGCTGTAGCTAATTCTCATAGTGAGGAATTAGTGAGTGAGTCACTAGGTCTCAAATGAGTGAGACTAGTGAGCTTAGTAGCCGTATCTGGATTGATCGGTGAGCTTGAACTATATGTTCAAGAAGAGTCGGTACCGCATTTCATGGAGTCTCATTGTATAATGAATGCATGGCATAGCCTGTGGGGCTGTAGCTAATTCCCATTGTGAGGAATTAGTGAGTAAATCGTTGTGTTGTGTTGTTGGTGTTGAATATGGTTTGAGGATTATACATATGATATATATTATTGTTGAATATGATGTTTGGACGGATATTGCCGTTGCTGAATGCGTAGTCTGGTTAGGGTGAATTGATGTGTTATTTACTTAGCATTACATGTTGTTCTATAATGCTTATTATATTGATTGAGGAACTCACCCTTACAACTATTTTTCAGGTAACGAGCAGTGAGTTGAGTAGAAGCTAGTGCTATGGAGTCTAGTGTCGTCCTTAGTGGGTCATGCTCTGGTAGATGTAACATCGGGAGGGGATGTTTGACTATGTTTTAATTTAGTTGTTGATCAACTTTACATGTAATGTAGTACATGCTTTGAATGTTGATGTTTTGTATCCGCTGCGTATTATGCAACTGTTTTATTTTGATAAATAAATGAGCATGACAGGATATTTTGATGAATGTTGTGAAATGCATTGTGTGGCACCCTTCGGGGCATAATTACTCTGATTGATATGTTATTATTTTAATTAAAAATTTTGGGGTATTTAGAAGGGTGTTACAAGGAGTACACTACGCCAAAAAGTGCTTTTGGCAGCACCAAAAAGAAAGCGCTTTTTAAAAAAAGCGCTGTAATAGCTTGAAAAAAAATTCGCCTATGCGTGTAAAGCGCTTTTAAGGTAAAAGCGCTCTTATAGGTCTCCACTTATGAAAGCGCTTTTAAGGTAAAAGCGCTCTTATAGGTCTCAGTCTCACATCTATGAGTTTCACACTTATGAAAGCGCTTTTAAGGTAAAAGCGCTCTTATAGGTCTCATGGGTTTCACACTTATGAAAGCGCTTTTAAGGTAAAAGTGCTCTTATAGGTCTCAGTCTCACATCTATGAGTTTCACACTTATGAAAGCGCTTTTAAGGTAAAAGCGCTCTTATAGGTCTCATGGGTTTCACACTTATGAAAGCGCTTTTAAGGTAAAAGCGCTCTTATAGGTCTCAGTCTCACACACTTATGAAAGCGCTTTTAAGGTAAAAGCGCTCTTATAGGTCTCATGGGTTTCACACTTATGAAAGCGCTTTTGAGGTAAAAGCGCTCTTATAGGTCTCATGGGTTTCAGACTTATGAAAGCGCTTTTAAGGTAAAAGCGCTCTTATAGGTCTCAGTCTCACATCTATGAAAGCGCTTTCATGGTAAAAGCGCTCTCATAGGTCATTTATAAAAATTATAATAAATCTAATATTACAAAATCCCTGACTTTCAGAAATCCCTCTTTCACTCTCTCTCGTTCGAAGCTCTCGCTGCCCTGGAAAAAATTCCACAGAGTACCTGGAAATCTCAACGATAAACACTGCAAATTTGAAAGAGACTGCATTCGAAAGAGAAGGATTCAATACCTGGAAATCTCATTGCGTTTTAAGGTTAGGTTTTCGTGTCTTTCTGTTTTGCCCTAGAAGTCAAAGAATAGGTGGTCGATTTTGGTTTGAATGGACTTGCATTGCTACATTATGGGTTATTTATTTGTCAGTATCGATTATTAGAGTTTGTGACTATGTTTGCTTAATATTCTGTAACTTACCGAAAGTTTCATCTTGTTCTGATATAAATGATATTCTGTAACTTGCATCGCCATTGACTTAGAAATAATGTTGGGAGTTCTAATAGAATCAGTGCCTTTTCAACATTTGTTTAAATTTGCTGAGAAAGTAGGAAGGAATGAACTGATATGTTT
The DNA here is from genome assembly GCF_024323335.1 of Lathyrus oleraceus. Taxonomy (NCBI): domain Eukaryota; kingdom Viridiplantae; phylum Streptophyta; class Magnoliopsida; order Fabales; family Fabaceae; genus Lathyrus; species Lathyrus oleraceus. The sequence goes on along the minus strand of NC_066582.1, from coordinate 149,137,413 downwards.
GCACCATTGTATCCTCATATTCTAACTATTACTGAAATTTCAGAAAGTGATTTTGATGTTAAATGTTGGATACTCAAATGGAATAACTTTGTCTGCTACAGTGATATATGTGATATGGTTTCAAGAACTTAGAGCAATGTCTCATATTTTGGCAATCCTATTACATGTTGGTTTGAATGAACAGTTAAACTTCAAAATGTACATTCATATTTTGGCATAACTTTGTCTGCTACAGTCATATTTTGGCAATCCTATTTAATGTTGTAAAATGATGTTTTAATATTATGTGAATTTTTAAGATGGTCACTGTAGTGTAAAATGAACCCTGATGGACTATATGTACATTTTTCATGTGCTTGTCTGCAGGTTGTTGAGTATCGTGGTGAGCAAATAGGAGGTCTTGAGGATCTGAGGGAACCATATATGTTATTTTCTTCCTTTATAGATAAATTCTTGCTTAGCTTTTATTACATGGTTTGCGTCTAATTGAAAACTTCACGTCTTTGCCCATTGCAGGTTCTTACAAAATCGGTACTGCGTCTGAATCTGTTAATGCAGCTTACATATTTTCTAGAAAAGATCTTTCTCGGTATGTCTTTCAGCTTAGATATTATACAAACCCAAAGCATGTGTTTAATCATTTAGTATCTAGAATGAATCATTATGTTCAATTATTCATGTTAAGCTAATGAATCAAGTTACCAAAATATGTTAGTTATGTATGTTGCTTTATTATTTGACCTTGATATGCAGGCCTGCTATACAGATTCCCTGCGCAAGCAAAGCTGTTGTAGCTGTCCGGTTCTGTCCTATATTTTTTAATCTCAAAGCGACAAACTCAGGTACTTGTGCACTTAGTATAGTTTTGTTTACAACCAGTAACTATGTACAACCAGTTATATGTGGTACTGTTCCAATTAAACTGCCTGTGTGGGATGTATTCCGTCTTAAATCTATATGACCTCTTACTAGTAAAGATCATGAGTGGTGGCCTAGAGGTTCAAAGTGATTGGTCTGAGCTAATTAGACAGTTTTATATTATTTAGCTCTAGTTAAGCATTAGGAAGCAGTTATGATATTTGGAACTGTGTTTTGGTCGCAACAAGCTCTTGAGTTCTTGGAAAGGAGACAGACAAAAGACTCAAAATAGTGGGACTTAGACGAGTTTCACCCAATAAAAGAGTGTTAGAGTTGGTATTGTTAGCACTCCTTTTATTAATATTAGTCCACGTAGTTTAACTATTGATATACCGGTTCGTCCATTGACACACTAACCTTATATCCCCATCGAGTTGATAATTTAATAAAATTGATAATGTGAATTGAATTTCTTGGTTCTTGAATTTCTTGGTTCTTACTTGTGAATTGAATTTCTTGAATGATCGATTACTTGGTTCTTGAATTGTTCATGTGCATCATATAAGTTTCTTGAATTGTTTTATACGTTATGACTTATCCTTGATGTTGTTTTATATGTACAGCGCTCATTCCCTGTGTTTCCGTGAGTTTGACCTTCTCGACGTTGCTGTTCGGTAAATCCGAGGTAAATTTCTTCCTCAAATTACTGGTACACTGTGATGAATTTGTCTGAAATTGCGTGAATATGTTGTGTTTTCTTGCTCCGTATTCATTCCGTGTATACTTTGGGTTTTGACAGAAACGCGTTATACCGTTTTGTACCCTAATTACTTTGCGTTAAAACCATGGATAAGACATGGATGTATTCCAATCGATTGTCGAAAGAGTACGAGAATGGGGTATCGAAATTTGTTAAGTTTGCTATTGCGCACGCCAAAGACCCCAATCGAATGACATGTCCTTGCTTGAGTTGCTGTTATGGGAGTCAGGTTGACGTGGTTCAGTTGGCATCGCATTTACTACGGTATGGAATTGATAGAAGTTATACATGTTGGAATTTGCATGGTGAGAAAAGTAACGAGAATGTTGAATCGGGGTATAATACGACCTATGCTTCAAACGACGATTGCACAGATACATATGATTATGATCGAGTCGAAGAGATTGCAGAAGCGCTTGAAGAAGATCTTAAGGACTGTCCCAAAATGTTCGAGAGGTTGGTAAGCGATGCAGAGAAACCGTTGTATAATGGTTGTACAAAATTCACAAGATTGTCTGCGTTATTAAAGTTGTACAACTTAAAGGCGGGCAATGGATGGTCGGATAAAAGTTTCACAGAGTTATTAGCTCTTATGAAAGATATACTACCAGAGATAATGTTCTTCCCAATCGAACGTATGAGGCCAAAAAGATGTTGTGCTCTATTGGCATGAGCTATGATAAGATACATGCCTGTTCAAACGATTGCATTTTGTTTCGAAACGAGTATGCATCGTTAAATGAGTGTCCTAAATGTGGTGCCCCTCGATATAAGAAAAAGTTGTCTCCAGCAAAAGTCTTATGGTATTTTCCTATAATTCCGATATTTAGACGCATGTATCGTAGTGAAACCGATTCAAGACACTTGACTTGGCATGCAGATGAAAGAATTATTGATGGAAAGTTTCGACATCCGGCAGATTCACCCCAGTGGATGAAAATTGATAATGATTATCCTGAATTTGGAAAAGAAGCAAGAAACCTTCGCTTGGCATTGTCTACTGATGGAATGAACCCACATGGTATTCAAAGTATCTCGCATAGCACATGGCCTGTGATTCTTATGATTTATAACCTACCTCCATGGCTATGTATGAAGCGTAAGTACATGATGTTATCTATGTTAATTTCTGGGCCTAAACAACCAGGGAATGACATAGACGTATACTTGACACCCTTAATCGAAGATTTAAAGTTTTTGTGGGAGAACGGTGTGGAGGTTTATGATGGGTATAGGAAAGAAAGTTTCAACTTGAGGGCGATGTTGTTTGGAACAATTAATGATTTTCCAGCATACGGAAATCTATCAGGGTACAACATTAAAGGTGAAAAAGCGTGTCCTGTTTGTGAAGACGGAACCGATACGATGCGATTGGACCTTTGTCATAAGAATGTCTTTCTCGGTCATCGTAGATTCTTAAATTCTAATCATCACTACCGTGGGTGGAGAAAAGCATTCAATGGAAATACAGAAGAAGGTAGAGCTCCAACAATGTTGACAGGTGATCAAATTTTTGAAAAGTTGAAGGACGTAAGTACTAAGTTTGGCAAGCCTTTTGCACATACACTTGTCAAGAGTGGGTGGAAGAAAAGGTCAATTTTTTTTGAACTGCCATATTGGAAGTCTTTGTATGTAAGACATTTCCTCGATGTTATGCATATTGAAAAAAATGTATTTGACAGTGTTATTGGTACGTTACTCAATATACAAGGAAAGTCTAAGGATGGCCTTAATGTAAGGAAGGACATGGTAAACATGGGAATGAGAACTGAATTGGGACCCGTGAAGAAAGGAAAACGAACATATCTACCACCTGCTGTTTACACTCTATCTAGAAAGGAGAAAAAAATATTGTGTAAGTTCCTAAGTGAAGTTAAAGTTCCAGAAGGCTACTCATCAGATATTAGAAGACTTGTGTCTATGAAAGACCTCAAGTTAAAGAGTTTAAAGACGCATGATTGCCATGTTATAATGGAACATTTTCTACCGATAAGTATACGTTCTATTCTGCCAGAAAAAGTAAGAAGCGCAATAACTAAATTGTGTTTTTTCTTCAAGTCAATTTGCAGTAAGATGATCGATCCTGCGATCTTACCAACATTGCAAAAAGAAATAGTTGTTACTTTGTGTGATCTTGAAATGTATTTTCCTCCCTCGTTTTTTGACATAATGGTCCATCTAGTCGTTCATCTTGTGAAAGAGACACAATTGTGTGGACCAGCTTATATGAGATGGATGTACCCTGCTGAACGTTATATGAAAATATTAAAAGGGTATGTGAAAAACCGAAGTCGACCAGAGGGTTGTATTGCCGAACGATACATTGTTGAAGAAGCGGTTGAGTTTTGTACAGAATATTTGTCAAATGTTCAATCAATTGGACTCCCCAAATCTCATATTGTTGAAAAAAAAGAAGGTAAACAGCTAATTGGAAATAAAGTTGTGACAGTATCAAGGGTCGAACGAGATCAAGTGCATTTGTATGTTCTGCACAATGAGATTGAGGTTGAGCCGTATGTTGAAATGCACAAGGGTGTTCTTCGAGGTTTAAATCCGAATAGAAATGAGAATTGGATAGTACGAGAGCACAATCGAAGTTTCATACCATGGTTTAAGGAACATATTTATTCAAAGTATCGTTCAGATCCCGCTTCAATAACAGAAAGGTTGAGATGTTTAGCATATGGTCCAAGTTTGGTTGTGTTTTCTTATAGCGCATACGCAATTAATGGATACACATTTTATACCAAAGAACAAGATGATAAAAGTACTATGCAAAATAGTGGTGTCACCTTGGTAGCTGAAGCAATGCACATATCAAGTGTGAAGGACTTAAACCCGAAATTTGCAAATCTGTCATATTTTGGGGTTATCGAGCGCATTTTGGTGTTTGATTATGAGAAGTTTCAGATTCCTATATTTGGTTGCAAGTGTGTTGAAAATAATAATGGCATACGAGTGGATAAGTCAGGATTTTTGCAAGTTGATCTTAATAGGGTGGGTTACACAGATGAGCCTTTCATTCTAGCCTCTCAAGCTAAACAAGTATTCTATGTCACTGATCCGACAAGTACGAAATGGTCTATAGTGCTTTTATCTAACAAAGTAATTGATGAAAGAATTGGAGATCAAGGTGATATTGATGTTGAGATTGAATCTTTTACCATAAATGATCAAAATGAGAATGAATCATGTATTAGAAATGATCATAATGAGGGTATTTGGATCAATCCAACCGTCCGCGTTGTTAAAAGAAAAGTAGAACATATTCCTACCAAGAAAAGAAAGAGACGTTACTGAAAAAGGTAATAGTATAATTATAGCCTATGTCATTCAAGAAAATTTAATTATAGCCTATGTCATTTTATATTATTCAATATATATATGGATTATTGATTATGGATTTTTATATTTTTCATTTCATTTTTATATTTTTTCTTTATTACAGGTTAAATGGCTAGTGATCAAGAAAACTCACAAGATGCAAATGCTCCTGATGATACTTCAGAAAAAGAAATTACACGAGGCATCACTATTATGAAGAGTATCATTCGTGATAGAGATAAAGCAGTAACATATAATGTAAATTGGAATGCTGATAACCAACTAATTGGGTCTAATGCTGCAAAGTTGGCAAGCTACATTGGTACACTTGTTCGTATGCACATTCCAATCACTGCTACAAGATGGAGTAATAAAGAGTTGGGTAGCGCTAAAGATAAGATTTGGACTGAGATACTGGTACAATATATGATTGTTTATATTTTCTTTATATTGACGATAATGTGTTTAAATTACTTATACTAACACACTCTATTCCAATATTTTTTCGTAGAGGTCTTTTAACATTGAAGATACAACTATCCAAAAAAAGTATATACTTCAATTGGCCGGAAAAAGACACAGAGGGTGGAGAACGTTTTTAACAAACAAGTATCTTAAGGACAAAGAAAAAAAATTTGTTGAATATGATCCGGAATATCCAGTGAAGTATGCGATCTTCATTACAGAAGAAGAATGGGTTGCTTTTGTAGACCAAAGAAGAGACGAAAATTTCAAGAAAGTGAGTGCCACAAATCGCGAGAGAGCGTCAAATCCCACGTATGCATACAAAAAAGGGCGTTTGGGATATGCACGCTTAGAGGAAAAAATTGTAAGTATACAAAAATGCTACGATCTTATTAATTGTCTCAATGTGTTATAATTGATTATCTTATTATTTGTGTCAATGCGTAGTTAGACGAGACGAAAAGTGACGCAACATCACTTCCGCCACATGTTTTGTGGAAAGAAGCTCGTGTGGGAAAGGATGGAACTGTTAGGGATGACGTTCAACATATTTATGATGAATGTGTAAGTAGAACATTGTGTCTTTAATTAAATCAAAAGTTTAATAATATATAATTAATTTTTTTATCTCCACTAATAATTTCCGATATGTAAATGAATTTCAGGAGACCCTATCTCAATCGATAAGCACAGCTGAGGACCAGGAGAACAGGAGCGTACTTAGTAGAGCATTAAATGTTCCTGAGTATCCCGGTCGGGTGAGGGGTAAAGGGCATGGTTGTACTCCAACTTCCTTGTATAAGAATCCAAGGAGAAGAAATCCTAGCAATCAAGAAGTGATGGAGACGTTGCAGGCATTACAAGCGCAAGTTCTTCAATTGCAAAAGGATAATGAGAGATATAGGTGTATGGAAAAGTGCAGTTCACAGTTGAAAGAAACTAGTGAGAAAGCCAGTATCAATTGTCAAAATAAATTTCCCGAGGTAATTATATATGTTATTTTGAAATTAAAATAGCACATTTATGTTAATTGAAATATATACACATTAAAAGTAACATATTTATTATTGGTTTAGGGCATTTCATCTTGTCAGCTATACTTATCGTCACCGACTTATCGCCTAGTTGGCAAGGGAAAAGTGCACAACACTTCGGGAGATTTACTTCACCATAGACCGCTCCCGGATGGACACCTTAAAGTATCGGTTGATGTTGTATTAGATAAGGATGCGTTGCTACCGATACCTGACATTGTTTCAGAGACAACATTGCTGCGAGATGCAATAGGATCATTTGTTGCATGGCCCTTGGATCTCATTTTCATTGATGATGAGGTATGTTGAATTCAAAAACCACTATGAATCTTTTAGTATTCAAATGTCAATTCTGAATCGTTAAGTTAATTTTTTTTACATGGTAATTTTAGACGCCTACAAAACCCGCATCTAAGGATAATGGGATTTTGCGGCACAACGAGTCTGTTGCATCACAAAAAGAGGTATATTGAAAGTGTTAATTATATGATCCGAATCAAAAAATGCATGATTTTATAATTTACCTATGTTATATGATTTATAGGTATTTGCTCAAGGGTCACAACAACTGAGCCAGAAAATTGGTAGTCGACAGAAAAACAAAAGGGATCTTCCAGTGACTTCTTTGCCAAAAAAAGGTGCTTTTGTGCCTCGATACCAGATATCTCTTGAAACACTTGTTGACTCATCAGATATGGCAACAGCTGGTGCTATTCGCTTACTGGATATGGAGGAAGATATCTTTGGTTATTCATGCACTGAAACAATCGGAAAAGAAGATCTGGAACATATTTTTCGGCATCAAGAATTAGGCGTCGGTGTTATACACACATACATCCGGTAATCCGATCTATATATTATTTAATTACTTGAACAATTTATTTACACATTTCAATAAAAATAGTCTAATGTTTATTATGTTTTTATTGAAGGTTCTTGTATGACAATTTCATGCGCGGGAATGATCAATTGTCAAACAGATTCCGTTTCGTGTCTTCCTCCCTGGTCAACAAAGCATTAATTTGTAGGGAACCGGATTCATGTAGAGAGTACTTAGTCAAGAGATTCATGGCCAGCAGTACAAACAACTTGTATCTTTGGCCGTATAATTCAGGGTTAGATTTTAATTCTAAGTTTATTCTAATCTTTAATTGTTTCTTTTACGTAAAAAATTTCCATATAAACTTTTGTTTTAATTTATAGGTGTCACTGGTTGTTGCTTGCTATTGATCCTTTAAAAGAAGTGGTATATTTTCTGAATTCGATAGATGGTGAATGGACAAATTATCCGGATATGAAGCAATTAGTTGATACGTAAGTGAGACTGTTCTAAATATTCGTGTATATTTATGTGAGATTGTTCTAAATATATGTTTTTATTTTGTTAGATCAATAAAAGTGTTCCGATCTCAAAGACAAGCTCGAGTACCACGTACTAAATCCAGCAACATTACGTGGATAAAAGTGCAGGTACTTTAATTTTCACAATTTTGCTTATAATAGTGATGCTACTTGATAAGAAAAGATAACTATACATTCTTATTTATTTTTCTATGTAGTGTCCTCTACAGCGCAACGGTATCGATTGCGGATACTTTGTAATGAGGTTTATGAGGGAAATCATTAATATGAATCAAATAGAGATTCCAATCACGGTATGGATTTATAACTTAGGATTTGTTTTAATATTTATCGAATATTTCATATTATTTATTACTTTTAACTAAATCATGCATATTATGTTTTGTTATGTAGTACTTTGATGAATACAAGTGTGCTCATTACACGAGACTGCAGTTGGAACAAATCAAGGAGGAATTGTGTCAATATTTTATTGAGAAAAGATTAATTAGTATATAATGGTTTCAAAATAACATGAATACTTTGATGAAGAATGGTTTCTGGTTGGCAAGTGTATAGTTCTTTATATTTTTAACAGATTAGTTATGACTCCAAATAGGTCGTATAACATATTAGTTTTGACTTGTGTATAGTTCTTTATAATTTTAGTGATATCTTTAATTTCATGGATAGATTAATGTGTTCATTCTTGTGTTGGTTTGCTTTAAAAAATTACAAATGCTTGAATTATGACTCCAAATGTGTTCAGTGCCTATCTATCCTTGTGTTGGTTTGCTTGAATTATGACTCCAAATGTGTTCATTCTTGTGTTGGTTTAAAAAATTACAAATGCTTGAATTATGACTCCAAATGCTTGAATTAGAGAGGCTTGATTTACAGGTTTATGGGATTATTCCCAAAAAATATTACAGGTTGAAATGGTAGGCTTAAACTGAAGGCAGCGTTTTGTTATTTTACTAGAGGAAAAGACAGCGCTTTTTAGTAAAAAGCGCTGCTAAAGGTTGTCAATAGAGAGCGCTTTTTACTAAAAAGCGCTGCTAAAGGTTGTCAATAGAGAGCGCTTTTTAGTAAAAAGCGCTGCTATAGGTTGTCAATAGAGAGCGCTTTTTACTAAAAAGCGCTGCTATAGGTTGTCAATAGAGAGCGCTTTTTAGTAAAAAGCGCTGCTATAGGTGGTATATAGACAACCTTTAAGAGCGCTTTTTACTCAAAAGCGCTGCTAAAGGTTGTCAATAGAGAGCGCTTTTTAGTAAAAAGCGCTCTTAAAGGTTGTCTATATACCACCTTTAGCAGCGCTTTTTACTAAAAAGCGCTCTCTATTGACAACCTTTAGCAGCGCTTTTTAGTAAACAAAAAGCGCTGCTAAAACCTATAGCAGCGCCACCTACGGCAGCGCTTTTAAGCGCTTTTAAAGGCCAAAAAAAGCGCTCTCATAGGTCTTTTTTGGCGTAGTGGTACCTAGGATGTTTTGGGTGCTTAAAACCTTCCCATTGCATAACCAACCCCCTTACCCAGATCTCTGACATTTTTACTAGTTTTTAATTCGATAAAACTTTTAGGTTTTTGTTCGCTTTCTAACCATTCCTTTGGATAAATAGAAGTGCGGTGGCGACTCGACTTGTATGGTTTACCTTGGATTTAGTCAATATATCTAATGGTAACGAATACCCCGCTACAATGACTTGATAAAACTTTTGATCTAATTTTGGTGTCACTTCTCTTGTGTCTCTCTTCTTCATCTCTTTCTTTTCCCTTTGATCAATTGGATGACTTGTGTCCATCTTGTTCACGATGTATGGATTGGTACTTGAAGAACTTTTCATCATTTCAAATCTACCTCCTAATTGATCATAGATCCTTTTAGGGACTTTAGATTTAAGCATAAGTTTATCCTAAGTGTCATGAAGTGTGGATTAAAGTAATGCACCATCATCCTAGTCTTTGTGCTTGATCACCCTTTTTTTTGTGACATTTCTTTAGGAGAATGATTTACATATAATTTCTCTAGCATGTATTAATACAAATATTATTATTGACCGGCCTCAGATAGTTGTGACTTCTACATAAGTCCAATTACGATTGCTTAACATAGCGCTCAATTTGTCCCAAAGAAAACAAAGGCATTTTTATAAGTGAGATTGTAAGTCTCCTATTCCTCATGATATTGTATGAAAATTTTGCTCATTTTCCATTTTGTGAGAGCTAGTGGCATACTTATTAATTTTATCTAAGTTGGATCCCTTCTTATAAATGATGTATAAGTTCATATTTTCATGCTTGTGAATGGATAGTTGAGTGTTCTCCAAAAAGTGACCAAACCATCTTTCATCTTTGATTACTAACATCCTTTACTAACACCTTACTTGTATTAACTTTTATTTCAAAGTCATTTACCTTATGCTCCTTTATTTTATGCCATTTACTTTATAATTTATATTTAGTATTCTATATCATATTATTTGTTTTTTTGTTCTTTGTCCATTTGGACCTTTCTTTTATATCATTGTAAAGAATACATTAATAAAGAAAAACCTATAAAGAAACTTTATTATCCAGATTCATGGACTTGTGGTGACTATCATTGGCATCATTGTGGAGTTATGGACTTAGAATTAGGATATTGACCTTTGCTTTGGGACTTGTGACTTAAGACCCTAGAATTCATCTGATACCTTTGACTTGGGATTTCCTTTTAAAGTTGTGGTTGCGTCACTCTAGTTTCATCTGATACATGAATTATTATTTGCTTATTCCGGCTTGCTTGAGGCTTAATCCAAATGAGAGAATTCTTACTTGACTTATGTCATACAACTTGCTATTTTATTGGTTATATCTTTCCTCCCTAGATTTTACTTTATGCTCTAGGATAATTAGGGGTGGCAAAACGGGCTTAGCCCACGGGGCATGCCTGTTTCGCCCGCAATTTTGTGTGGGGCGGGCCAATGATTTAGGCCCTCACCCTCAAATGTGTCCGCCCCGCCCCACCCTATTTTTTTCGCGGGCTTTTGCGGGCACGTGTATTTACATAAATTTTTGCATTTTTAGGCTTAAAGAGTGCAGTGCCCGCGGGCTTTCCCCGCCCCGCCCTCACTTTTTTGCGGGGCGGGTCTAAGTTTTAGGCCTGCATCCTCAACTATGACCGCCCCGCCCCGCCCCCGTTTTTTTGTGGGACGAATTGGAAGACAAACAACGTCTAATACAGAAAAAGATAACCAAATTGGAACAAAAGCTGGAAGACTATAAGAGGGAAATGGATGTCATAGATAGCCATATGGAAAATCTAAGTAGTCAGGGTAATAATAGATCTTTGTAGCTTATTTTAAATTTTCACTTTTAGTTTAGTGAAACTTATATTTTGTTTGATTTTGCAGAAGTTGATGATGACAAAGTTTCAAGAAATAATGAAGAGGATGATGATTATAACTGCTGCCAGAATGATGACGACGATGATGACAGTGATTGTAGCAGTTGATACCAACATCATGATGAAGCTGGTGATTACAACGGTTGGTACCAATATCACGATGAAGTTGGTGATTACAACAGTTGATACCAACATCATGAGGAAGATGATGAACACAACAATTTGGACCAACAGTATGCTCCCGTACATAACCTTTATCTTGCTGCAGATAACCATGATCATGCACTGAACCTGACATTGAATGAAGCTCCCTCAAAGAACCTGAACCAGAACCAGCCTGAGGAAGTTGCTCATACTGAGAACCTTCTTGCTGTAGATAACGATGATCCTATACAGAACATTCTTGCTGCAAATAACCATCATCCTATACAGAACTTTCTTGCTGCAAATAACCATAATCATAATCATGCATGTTTTTGTGCATTTTCTCGTTTGCTTGTTTTAGAAACTGCTTATTTATATGATCTTCTTTTTCTTGAATTTGCAAGTTTGTCATCCTTGCATTTTTATAGTTTTCTTGCGTTAGATAATGATGATTTTAACGATCTTTATGTTAATTGCCTTTTCTTGAATTTGCAAATTCCTCACGCTGTTAATCATTTTTTCTTGATAGGTTTTTCATGTTGATAGTTACATTTTTAGCCATTGTATTACTACATTTTCACTGATTTTTCTAGGTGTTTTGGAATTACTAAATGTTACCGTTCTTACTTTACTATGATCTTTCCTCACATTGTATTTGTTTTTAATTTCTGTTTATCATTTTTGTGTAGCCTCCTCATTGAGGAATTGGAAGACAAACAACGTCTAATACAGAAAAAGATAACCAAATTGGAACAAAAGCTGGAAGACTATAAGAGGGAAATGGATGTCATAGATAGCCATATGGAAAATCTAAATAGTCAGGGTAATAATAGATCTTTGTAGCTTATTTTAAATTTTCACTTTTAGTTTAGTGAAACTAATATTTTGTTTGATTTTGCAGAAGTTGATGATGACGAAGTTTCAAGAAATAATGAAGAGGATGATGATTATAACTGCTGCCAGAATGATGACGACGATGATGACAGTGATTGTAGCGGTTGATACCAACATCATGATGAAACTGGTGATTACAACGGTTGGTACCAATATCACGATGAAGTTGGTGATTACAATAGGTGATACCAACATCATGAGGAAGACGATGAACACAACGATTTGGACCAACAGTATGCTCCCATACAGAATATTTATCTTGCTGCAGATAACCATGATCATGCACTGAACCTGACATTGAATGAAGCTCCCTCAAAGAACCTGAACCAGAACCAGCCTGAGGAAGTTGCTCATACTGAGAACCTTCTTGCTGTAGATAACAATGATCCTATACAGAACTTTCTTACTGCAAATAATCATCATCCTATACAGAACTTTCTTGCTGCAGATAACCATAATCATAATCATGCATGTTTTTGTGCATTTTCTCAATTTCTTGTTTTAGAAACTGCTTATTTATATGATCTTCTTTTTCTTGAATTTGCAAGTTTGTCATCCTTGCATTTTTATAGTTTTCTTGCGTTAGATAATGATGATTTTAACGATCTTTATGTTAATTGCCTTTTCTTGAATTTGCAAATTCCTCACGCTGTTAATCATTTTTTCTTGATAGGTTTTTCATGTTGATAGTTACATTTTTAGCCATTGTACTACTACATTTTCACTGATTTTTCTAGGTGTTTTGGAATTACTAAATGTTACAGTTCTTACTTTACTATAATCTTTCCTCACATTGTATTTTTTTTTATTTCTGTTTATCATTTTTGTGTAGCCTCCTCATTGAGGAATTGGAAGACAAACAACGTCTAATACAGAAAAAGATAACCAAATTGGAACAAAAGCTGGAAGACTATAAGAGGGAAATGGATGTCATAGATAGCCATATGGAAAATCTAAGTAGTCAGGGTAATAATAGATCTTTGTAGCTTATTTTAAATTTTCACTTTTAGTTTAGTGAAACTTATATTTTGTTTGATTTTGCAAAAGTTGATGATGACAAAGTTTCAAGAAATAATGAAGAGGATGATGATTATAACTGCTGCCAGAATGATGACGACGATGATGACAGTGATTGTAGCGGTTGATACCAACATCATGATGAAGCTGGTGATTACAACGGTTGGTACCAATATCACGATGAAGTTGGTGATTACAATAGTTGATACCAACATCATGAGGAAGACGATGAACACAACGGTTTGGACCAACAGTATGCTCTCGTACAGAACCTTTATCTTGCTGCAGATAACCATGATCATGCACTGAACCTGACATTGAATGAAGCTCCCTCAAAGAACCTGAACCAGAACCAGCCTGAGGAAGTTGCTCATACTGAGAACCTTCTTGCTGTAGATAACAATGATCCTATACAGAACTTTCTTGCTGCAAATAACCATCATCCTATACAGAACTTTCTTGTTGCAGATAACCATAATCATAATCATGCATGTTATTGTGCATTTTCTCATTTTCTTGTTTTAGAAACTGCTTATTTATATGATCATCTTTTTCTTGAATTTGCAAGTTTGTCATGCTTGCATAATTATAGTTTCCTTGCGTTAGATAATGATGATTTTAACGATCTTTATGTTAATTTCCTTTTCTTGAATTTGCAAATTCCTCACGCTGTTAATCATTTTTTCTGGATAGGTTTTTCATGTTGATAGTTACATTTTTAGCCAATGTATTACTACATTTTCACTGATTTTTCTAGGTGTTTTGGAATTACTAAATGTTACTGTTCTTACATTACTATGATCTTTCCTCACATTGTATTTGTTTTTAATTTCTGTTTATCATTTTTGTTATCATTTTTTTGTAGCCTCCTCATTGAGGAATTGGAAGACAAACAACGTCTAATACAGAAAAAGATAACCAAATTGGAACAAAAGTTGGAAGACTATAAGAGGGAAATGGATGTCATAGATAGCCATATGGAAAATCTAAGTAGTCAGGGTAATAATAGATCTTTGTAGCTTATTTTAAATTTTCACTTTTAGTTTAGTTAAACTTATATTTTGTTTGATTTAGCAGAAGTTGATGATGACGAAGTTTCAAGAAATAATGAAAAGGATGATGATTATAACTACTGCCAGAATGATGACGACGATGATGACGGTGATTGTAGCGGTTGGTACCAACAACATGATGAAGCTGGTGATTACAACGGTTGGTACCAATATCACGATGAAGCTGGTGATTACAATAGTTGGTACCAACATCACGAGGAAGACGATGAACACAACGGTTTGGACCAACAGTATGCTCCCGTACAGAACCTTTATCTTGCTGCAGATAACCATGATCATGCAATGGACCTGACATTGAATGAAGCTCCCTCAAAGAACCTGAAACAGAACCAGCCTGAGGAAGTTGCTCATACTGAGAACCTTCTTGCTGCAGATAACGATGATCCTATACAGAACTTTCTTGCTGCAAATAACCATCATCCTAAACAGAACTTTCTTGCTGCAGATAACCATAATCATAATCATGCATGTTTTTATGCATTTTCTCGTTTTCTTGTTTTAGAAACTGCTTATTTATATGATCTTCTTTTTCTTGAATTTGCAAGTTTGTCATGCTTGCTTTTTTATAGTTTTCTTGCGTTAGATAATGATAATTTTAAAGATCTTTATGTTAATTTCCTTTTCTTGAATTTGCAAATTCCTCACGCTGTTAATCATTTTTTCTTGATAGGTTTTTCATGTTGATAGTTACATTTTTAGCCATTGTATTACTACATTTTCACTGATTTTTCTAGGTGTTTTGGAATTACTAAATGTTACCGTTCTTACATTACTATGATCTTTCCTCACATTGTATTTGTTCTTAATTTCTGTTTATCATTTTTGTTATCATTTTTTTAGCCTCCTCATTGAGGAATTGGAAGATGAACAACATCTAATACAGAAAAAGATAACCAAATTGGAACAAAAGCTGGAAGACTATAAGAGGGAAATGGATGTCATAGATAGCCATATGGAGAATCTAAGTAGTCAGGGTAATAATATATCTTTGTAGCTTATTTTAAATTTTCACTTTTAGTTTAGTGAAACTTATATTTTGTTTGATTTAGCAGAAGTTGATGATGACGAAGTTTCTAGAAATAATGAAGAGGATGATGATTATAACTACTGCCAGAATGATGACGGTGATTGTAGCGGTTGGTACCAACATCATCATGAAGCTGGTGATTACAACGGTTGGTACCAATATCACGATGAAGCTGGTGATTACAATAGTTGATACCAATATCATGAGGAAGACGATGAACACAACGGTTTGGACCAACAGCATGCTCCCGTACAGAACCTTTATCTTGCTGCAGATAACCATGATCATGCACTGAACCTGACATTGAATGAAGCTCCCTCAAAGAACCTGAACCAGAACCAGCCTGAGGAAGTTGCTCATACTGAGAACCTTCTTGCTGTAGATAACGATGATCCTATACAGAACTTTCTTGCTGTAAATAACCATCATCTTATACAGAACTTTCTTGTTGCAAATAACCATAATCATAATCATGTTGGTTTTTGTGCATTTTCTCATTTTCTTGTTTTAGAAACTGCTTATTTATATGATCTTCTTTTTCTTGAATTTGCAAGTTTGTCATGCTTGCATTTTTATAGTTTTCTTGCGTTAGATAATGATGATTTTAACGATCTTTATGTTAATTGCCTTTTCTTGAATTTGCAAATTCCTCACGCTGTTAATCATTTTTTCTTGATAGGTTTGTCATGTTGATAGTTACATTTTTAGCCAATGTATTACTACATTTTCACTGATTTTTCTAGGTGTTTTGGAATTACTAAATGTTACTGTTCTTACATTACTATGTTCTTTCCTCACATTGTATTTGTTTTTAATTTTTGTTTATCATTTTTGTTATCATTTTTTTGTAGCCTCCTCATTGAGGAATTGGAAGACAAACAACGTCTAATACAGAAAAATATAACCAAATTGGAATAAAAGCTGGAAGACTATAAGAGGGAAATGGATGTCATAGATAGCCATATGGAAAATCTAAGTAGTTAGGGTAATAATATATCTTTGTAGCTTATTTTAAATTTTCACTTTTAGTTTAGTTAAACTTTTATTTTGTTTGATTTTGAAGAAGTTGATGATGACGAAGTTTCTAGAAATAATGAAGAGGATGATGATTATAACTACTGCCAGAATGATGACGACGATGATGACGGTGATTGTAGCGGTTGGTACCAACATCATGATGAAGTTGGTGATTACAACGGTTGGTACCAATATCACGATGAAGCTGGTGATTACAATATTTGGTACCAACATCATGAGGAAGACGATGAACACAACGGTTTGGACCAACAGTATGCTCCCGTACATAACCTTTATCTTGCTGCAGATAACCATGATCATGCACTGAACCTGACATTGAATGAAGCTCCCTCAAAGAACCTGAACCAGAACCATCCTGAGGAAGTTGCTCATACTGAGAACCTTCTTGCTGCAGATAATGATGATCCTATACATAACTTTCTTGCTGCAAATAACCATCATCCTATACAGAACTTTCTTGCTGCAGATAACCATAATCATAATCATGCATGTTTTTGTGCATTTTCTCGTTTTCTTATTTTAGAAACTGCTTATTTATATGATCTTCTTTTTCTTGAATTTGCAAGTTTGTCATGCTTGCATTTTTATAGTTTTCTTGCGTTAGATAATGATGATTTTAAAGATCTTTATGTTAATTGCCTTTTCTTGAATTTGCAAATTCCTCACGCTGTTAATCATTTTTTCTTGATAGGTTTTTCATGTTGATAGTTACATTTTTAGCCATTGTATTACTACATTTTTACTGATTTTTCTAGGTGTTTTGGAATTACTAAATGTTACAGTTCTTACATTACTATGATCTTTCCTCACATTGTATTTGTTTTTAATTTCTGTTTATCATTTTTGTTATCATTTTTTTAGCCTCCTCATTGAGGAATTGGAAGACAAACAACGTCTAATACAGAAAAAGATAACCAAATTGGAACAAAAGCTGGAAGACTATAAGAGGGAAATGGATGTCCCAGATAGCCATATGGAAAATCTAAGTAGTCAGGGTAATAATAGATCTTTGTAGCTTATTTTAAATTTTCACTTTTAGTTTAGTGAAACTTATATTTTGTTTGATTTAGCAGAAGTTGATGATGACGAAGTTTCAAGAAATAATGAAGAGGATGATGATTATAACTACTGCCAGAAAATAACGCCTAGCTTTACTATGGGCATGCCCGTTTGCCACCCCTAAGGATAATCTCTTCTTCTCCCCCCTCTTTTGAATTTTCAAAATCTTCTCTCTTTTTCAAAACCTTCTTGTTTTTAAACCTGAACCACTTTCTCAATAAACCTTGACTTTTGTCAAGTGATTTTCAAAACCTTTTTCTTAAAATAAATGTTAATCCATTTTAAGCATGTTTAGACCAATTTCAAAAGACTAAAAAAATGCATAACTCATTCAAATCATTTTGTGCCTTTGTGCACTTTTCCTTTTAAAACTTTTCTCAAGGTATTAGACATGAGTCATTTCCATTATTTAGATATAACTCTCTTATCCTTATAGTATTGATGACAATTCTTTTCCATTTGTGAGAGCAAGTGGTATACTTGTTAATCTTTATCCAACTTGGAGCCCTTCTCATGATGATGCCAAATACTCATACTTGTGGGTGACTAGTTGAGTATTCTCCTTAAAATGACAAAATGTCCTTTTCCTTTAAAAATGAATAAAAACAAACTCCCTTTGTTATTTTTACCACAAACTACGAGGTTTTGATCCTCTATTTCACTTTGTTGGTACGTAGGCATGAGACTCCGAAAGTCTTGGCAAACACAAAAACATAACAAATATTTATTTTCCCATCTCTCCAATCTTTTACAAACAACACTCATTTTTTAAACCAAAAGGCACATTTTCAAAGAGGTTCCCATGGAGTACCATGGATGTTTAGGATGCTAATACCTTCCCTTTGCATAACTAACCCCCGAATCCTTGTTCTCTTTTTATTAGTTTTGTTTTAAAACTTCTTCGGGTTTTGTTCGTACTTTTTCCCTTTTTCTTTGGAAACAATAAAATTGCGGTGACGAATCTTCATTTGTGAGTTAAGTTATTTGATAGTTTAATCTCAAAATTTTTACCACTACAATTATTATCAGTTGGTAACCTAAACACTCCTTGAATATGTCAAGTTACTGATCGTAACCATCTATGCTCTTTGCTTACTTCATGAAGGGAAATTACTTCAATATGATTTGAAGAAGTTGTTACAAGTGTTTTCTTTTGAGATCTCCATGATATTGTAGTGTCACCATATGTAAAGACATATCCATCCTGTGATGTAGCATTATATGGATCTGACAAATATCATGCATCTGCATAACCAAGTAAAACTGGTTTTGTATTGTTAGAATAAAACAAACCAAGATCGAATGTACCTCGTAGATATCCAAATATATGTTGTATATTCCTTTACAATGTCTCTTTGTAGGACATGAATTGAATCTTGCTAGTAAACTCACTATAAAAGCTATATCAAGTCTTGTATAGTTAGTAAGGTACATTAGTACCCTAATGACATTGAGGTATGGAATTTCAGGGCCGAGATCCTCTTCATTATCTTCCATAGGTATAAATGGATCCCTTTCAATATTAAGTATTCTACACATTATTGGAGCACTCAAAAGGGTTCCCTCGTCCATGTTAAACCTTTTCAATACCCTTTATGTATTATTTTATTATTGTACCAATATACCATTTTTAGTATACTCAATTTGTAAACCAATGCAGAACTTGATTTTCCCCTAACCTTTCATTTCAAATTCTTTCTTTAATTAAACTCTTATTTCTCTAATTTCTTTATTAGTTCCAATGATATTTAAATCATCAATATATACAACAATTACTACAAAATCAGATATTGTTTTCTTGTAAAAATACAAGGGAAAATATGATTATTCTTATAACATTCTTTAAGAAAATATTCACTTGGCCTATTATTATGAAAATGATGTCAAAATTACAAAGTATAATTGGTTTCTTGATCGGTAAGAAATCCATAAGGGTTGAGAAAGAAGAAAACAATATGAACACAATGAAATTGGTTATAAACTGCTATTCTTTACTTTCTCTCGGGAACAAGATTACAAGTGTTATAGAGTAGTAAATAACCTCTCTCATCCTAATTAGAATTTGCATTATGCAATGATGAGAGACTAGTATGTTATTTATAAGAAAACTAACACACTAACCTAATGGGATTTTACACACATGCCCATTACACACGCTAACTTAGAGAACAAACTAACTTAAACGATTGAGCATAACAAACAGGATGAATTCGACATGCTAACAATCCTAGCATACTTTAACTACAACATGTGAATAGACTTCGGCGGCATGCCAAGGTCCCGTCGAATTGTCAAACCAAGAAGCTACTCTTCGATCATACTAGAGTTTCATCCAATATCTCACACCTATTATAACACATGCGCCTGAATTATTTTAACCCATACAACAATCTTTGACATTATAAATAAGGAAGTACCTTTCAATGGAGAATGAAAATATCTCATCAATATTCATACCTTTTCAGTTCAACAAATTTCCTGTATTAACATAATTAATTGAAATCTCGAGATCATTCTTGTTTTCAGTTTCATTATCAATGATCTCATTATCATCATCTTGTGCTTCTTCGAGAGCATGTTTTCCATCATGGATTTATTATTATCTAGTATATTTTTGAGATCACTTTCAATTGTATTCACCATTTATGTTCATTTTTTAAGGATTATTTCCTTTGGATCCCATAGGTCTACCATGTTTCAATTGTGTCTTAGATGTACTTTCTACATCATTTAGTTTCAAAATCCTAATTCGAGTTGGGACATTTATAGCTGGTACATGTGACTTTGTCACTCTCTTCAAATCAGTAAATGTGTCTGGGAGTTAATTTGCTAAATTTTGTAAGTGTACTATTTTCTTTACATTTTCTTCACATGATTTATATATGGTTCCAAATATATTAAATATAGTACATGCAATGTTATCTCATTTTGCAACTATTTATTTTCTCCCCTCAGTGTTGGAAGTTTTATTTCTTCAAAATGACAATTAGTAAATCTTGCTTGGAAAACATCACCTGTTAAAGATTCAAGATATCTAATAATAGATGATGATTCATACCCCACATATATTCCCAACCTCCTTTAGGGTCCCATCTTTGTTCTTTGTGGTAGAGCTATTGGAACATATATTGCACAACCAAAAATATTTAAATGGGAAATATTTGGTTCCTTACTAATTGCAAGTTGATAAGGGATATGTTTATGATCAATACTTGGCCTTAGATGTATGAGTGTTGCAGCATGTAAAATTGCATGACCCCAAATGCTAACTGGTAGTTTGGTTCTCATTATTAATGGTCTAGAAATATATTGAAGACGTTTGATTAATGACTCAGCTAAACCATTTTGTGTATGCACATGAGGAACAAGATGTTCTACAATAATTCCAATTGACATGCAATAATTATTAAATGATTCATATGTAAATTCACCGAAATTGTCAAGTCTAATTTTCTTTATAGTATAATCAGGGAATTAAGCCCTTAGTTTAATTATTTGTTCAAGAAATTTTGCAAATTCCATATCACAACTTGACAGTAAACATACATATGACAATCTACAAAATGCATAAATAATAACATAAAATTCTGGAACGGTCCTGACGGTGAATGGATAGATCCATATATATCGCTTTAAATTCTTTCAAGAAATGTAAGTGATTATGTCTGAGTCTTTCCTGGTGAATATTTTGTTATTAATTTTCCAAGAGAACAAGCTTCACATGGTCTATCTTAAAGGTTTTAAACCTTTCAATGGATGACCATGAGTGCTTTAAACTATTTAATGCATCATTGTTGAACTAGGGTGGCCTAAACAGTCATGCCATAAAGTCATAGTTTTAGGATATTACTAAATTACATTTAATTTCATGTATATATGTATAATGTAGTCTAGAGGGTAGTTTTGGTATTTCTTCAAAAGTTTTCTTCTTTCCTAAAACATGAGTAGTAATATTGATGTATTTCATGTTACCTTCCGTTGCAATTTCGGTATTATATCCTTGACGATATATGTCATTAAAACTCAACAAATTTCTCTTTAATTTTGGAGAGTATAAAGCATTATTAATGACAAACTTTGTTCCATTTGATAACATGAATGTTGTGAAAAATGATGTCGGAATACCAAAGTATAATCGGTTCCTTGATCAACAGGAAATCCACAAGGGTAGAAAAGAGGGAAGCAAGAAGAACACAATGAAGTTGGTTATAAACTGCTATTCTTTACTTTCTCTTGGGAAAAAGATTACAAGTGTTACAGAGTAGCAAATAACCCCTCTCACCATAATTAGGATTTGCGTTATACAATGATTAGAAACTAGTATGTTATTTATAAGAAAACTAACACACTAAGCTAATGGGTTTTTACACATGGACCCATTACATAAGCTAACTTAGATAACAAGTTAACTTAAACAATTGGGTATAACAAACAAACCCAATTTGACATGCTAACAATCTTAGCATATTTTGACTACAACATGTGAACAGACTTCGACGACATTCTAAGGTCCTATCGAATTGTCGAACCCATAATCTACCCTTCGACCATACTAGAGTTTGATCCAATATCTCAAAAATCTCCATCTTGGAACAAACTCCATAACATCAAGGGAACATACTAGCTTTCTTTATTAAGCTTTATCAACTACATATAATGGGAAAGCTTACAACTTGGTAATATTTTGGTGATCATATCAGCAACATTGTGATATGTCAAAACCTTTAATACTTTGACTTCTCCATGCTCGATTACCCTTCTGACAAAATGCAGCCTCACATCGATGTTCTTGGTTCGCTCATGATAGACTGAATTCTTCAACAATTGTATAACATTTTGACTATCACATTTAACAGTGATAACTCGACCTTGAAGTTTCAGTTCCTTAGCAAAACCTTCAAGCTAAAATGATTCTTTCACATCTTTTATGAGGGCGATATATTCTGTTTCAGTGGTTGATATGGAAACAACCTGCTTAAGTGTTCCTTTCCAACTAATTGTTATGCCAAACATAGTGAACACGTATCTAGAAATAGATTTTCTGAAATCCATACAACCTGCATAATCATAGTCGAAAAATCCTTCAATTTCAACTTTACTATCATCATTATAGGCTCCACCATAAATCGGGACTCTGCTAAGAGACTCATTGATGTACCTAAGAATCCACTTTAGTGTTTGCCAGTGTGCCTTCCCAGGATCGACCATATATATGCTTACAAGGCTCACTTCGTACGCTATGTCTAGCCTCGTACAAACCATAACATACATCAGAGACCCTACTATACTAGTATATGAAATGTTATTCATATAGACTCTTTAGACTCTAGTACTAGGACTTTGAGTCGTACTCAGCTTGTACTGGGGATTAGTCAGTGTTAAAACAAACTTTGAATTTGACATACCAAACTTGTCGAGAATCTTCTTCAAGTATGTCTCTTAAGATAAGCATAATCTTGACTACTTTCTATCTCTCTGAATGTCAATCCCAAGAGTTTTGGATGCATCTCCCAGATCCTTCATATCGAACTCCTTATTGAGTTCAACCTTGACCTTCATTACATCCTCGATATTGTTGCTTGGTATAAGAATATCATCCACATAAAGCAATAAAATAACAAATGAATTTTCAGGTCGAAATCTGAAGTAAACATAGTGGTCGAACTGACTTCTAATGAAACCTATGTGTGTCATGAACTTGTCGAATCTCCTATTCTACTGTCGAGGAGATTGTTTAAGTCCATATAAAGATCTATTCATCTTGCACATATAATCTTCCTTTCCCTTTTCTGCATACCCTTCAGGTTGCCTCATCAGGATTGTTTCATCTAGATCTTCATACAAGAAAGTAGTATTCACATCCATTGGTTCTAATTTTAGGTCAAAATATGCCACCATGGCAAGTAATATTCGAATGGACCTATGCTTCACAATATGAGAGAACACATCATTGAATTCAACACCTTCTTTCAGAGTGAAACCCCTTGCAACCAATCTTGCCTTGTATCTCTTTAACATCACTCCTTTGGTTCCTTCCTTAACTATGAAAATCCACTTACAGCTGAATAATATGGCTCCAGCAGGTTTCTTCATCATCTCCCAAGTATGGTTATCATGAAGAGACTTCATATCATTATCCATGACCTTTATCCATTCAGTCTTATTTCGAATTCTCATAACTTCCTTATAGTCTCTAGGTTCTTCGTCTAGAACCTCACTTGCAGAGATTAAGACATAAGTTATGAGATCTACATACCTAAGTCTTTGAGCTGGCTTAATGACTCTTCTCGGCCTATCTCTTACCAACAGGTAGTCATCGACAGTTTCCTAAACTTCCTCAGTATCTTCAGTATCTTGTGCTTCTTATTTGACTTGATCTGGGATACGCAATTCAGCATTGACATGCTCCACCTCAATAGGAATCTTTTCCTGTTTTATCTCTTCTTCAAATATCTATGCATTTCGACCAACATCATCAATTTTCTTGAAAGCCATCTCAACTTCATTGAAAACTACATCTCGATTGGTGATACACCTCATGTGACCTGGCTCTAGGAACCATAACCAATAAGATTTAACTTCTTCATGGCATCCCACGAACATGCATCTTAGAGGTATAAGTTCGACCTTGTCTTGCCTAATGTGAGCATAGGCTATGCAGCCAAATACTATAAGTTTGTCGAGATTTGATGGATGTCCCGACCAAACTTCTTCAGGTGTCTTCATATCTAACACAGTCAAAGGACATTTGTTTATCAGATATGTTGCTATCACAAAAGCCTCTGCCAAAAACACCTTATTTAACCCATCACTAGTCAACATACATCTAACTCTTTCCAAAATGGTTCGATTAAACCATTAAGTCAAACCATTTTGTTGGGGAGTACCTACAGTAGTTATGTGCCTTGTAATACTAGAGACTACACAAAAAATGTCAAACACATATTTGCAAAATTCAAGGTCATTGTCGGTTCTCAACCTCTTGACCTTTCTGCCAGTCTGATTTTTGACCAGAGTCTTCCAACTTTTGAATTTCTCAAAAGTTTCATCCTTAGTCTTCAGGATGAATACCCATAACTTTCTGGAATAATCATAAACTATGGATAGAAAATACCTTGCTTCTGAATGTGATGGGCACCTTGCAGGCCCCCAAAGAGAAACATGAATATAATCAAGGGATCCATGTGCTCTTTGTTTGCCTTTATTGAACATCACTCTGCAAGATTTTCCAAGTACTCAGGGTTCACAAAACTTTAGCTTTTCGACTTTGTCTCCACCAAGTAGAGTTTGTTTCTCCAATTCGACCAGACCCCTTTCACTGACATGGCCCAAACTCATATGCCAAATTTCTGTCTTCGACAAAGGTTTCGTGGATGCAACATTTACACAACCACTGACAACTTCAGCCTCAAGGGTATACAAGTATTGTTTCTTCACGCCTCTTAAGGCTTCCTTCGATCCCTTCGTGACTTTTAGAATACTTTTCTCTCCTTGGAAAATATATCCTTTCTTATCGAATTCACCAAGAGAAATCAAATTTCTCTTCAAATCAGGTACATACTTGACTTCAGTCAACAACCTTATTGACTCGTCATGGAGCTTGAATCTTATAGATCCAACACTTGCAATCTTGCAAGCTTTATTGTTTCCAAACAATACATATCCACCATCTTGATCACATAGCTCCAAGAACAACTATTTGTTTGGATTAATGTTCCAAGTGCAACCTGAATCCCTAATTCACTCTTTACTTGAGTCGCCGCTTGAAACCACAAGAACATCAGATGAGTTGAAATCATCTTGAACAATGGATGTGTTTCCATTATCCTTACCTCCATGATCTTTCAGGCGTTCATGACACACTTTTCTAGTATGACCCTCCTTCTTATAGTGATAAAATCGAATACCACATGCATTACCACTATAAGACTTCTACTGACTTTTACCCTTCTTCTTATCGAACTCGCCATCTCTCTGTATGAATTTCGCCTTAATCGACAGGCCTTCACTAGTTGAAGATGGCTTGTGCTCTTTTCGTTTGTTCAAATTCTTAGAATACAAGGCTGATTGAAATTCTTCAAAGTTCAGAGACTCTCTTCCATACAAGAGAGTTTCTTTGAAGTGAGCATGTGATATGGGCAAAGTACACAACAACAACAACAACAACGCTTGATCTTCATCCTCAATCTTGACATCGATATTTTCAAGATCAAGAATTAGATTGTTGAATATATCCAACTGCTCATCCAGAACATTATCTTCACTCATCTTGAATGAATACAAATCTTGCTTCAAGTAGAGGCGATTGACCAACGATTTGGTCATGTACAAACTTTCGAGTTTCACCCATAACCCCGACGCCCTCGTCTCCTTCGAAACATGACGAAGAACCTGATTACCAAGGCTCAATAAGATGAATTTGTGGGCTTTCTCTACCATAGTCATTTTTTCTTTGTTTGTTAATGCAGCGTCCATGACTCTGGCTCCCTTCAACGCTTCTAAATAACCCTGCTGAACCAGTAGGGATTTGTTATTTTCAAGCGCCACAGACTGAAATCGTTCACTCTGGTGAACTTTTCAATCTCATATTTTGTTGATGGCATCTTCTCCATGCTCATCACATCAATTTGTGATGAAAAATGATGTCAAAATAACAAAGTATAATCGGTTCCTTGATGGACAAGAAACCCACAAGGGTAGAAAAGAGGGAAGCAAGAAGAACACAATGAAATTGGTTATAAACGACTATTCTTTACTTTCTCTTGGGAATAAGATTACAAGTGTTATAGAGTAGCAAATAACCTCTCTCACCATAATTAGGATTTGCATTATAGAATAATGAGAGACTAGTATACTATTTATAAGTGTTAGAATTTATAAAATATTTTAGGCTTAAATAGTCTCTTTGTCCCTATAAGTTAGCGTATTTTTGAATTTGGTCCCTGTATCTTTTTTTTTGTCTGAGTCCCTATATCTTTTTTTTTTTTGCATTAGTCCATGAGGTTTGATTTCTGTTAAAAAAAAGGTGACTTGGCAAACGACATACACGTGGAATTGTTTTATATCTGTTTTATATTCAACAAATTTCATACGTGGATATTCTTTTATTTACCACCAAAAATGCAATGTTGTTCAGAAAATATCTTTTTATTTTAGTCCTTGTAAATTAGGGTTTTATTTGTTGAAAAGAAAAGAAACTCATGTTGTGGGAGGGAGGAGACGAAGCAACGAAGACAATGAAATGCAAATTTCATGACCTAGTAACACACAATCGCATCTATGGAACTCAATCTCATATATAATATCTTTTTTCTTCCTTCTATCGGTGAGTCAGCTCTATTCATTGTGTCTTCTTGAAACTTGCATGTTATGGAGTTCAATTTGATTTTTCATTACGGGGGTAGATTCGATAGGCATTATTTAGTGTATTTCACAGGGGGGAAATGAGCATGATGTAGAAATATATCCAAATAGGTGGCACTGATTTGAAGCAACAGGTATCATGAAAGAGTTAACTGAGCTTGAGCATTCAGAGTATTGGCTATGGTGGTATAACATCGATGCTGATAAGTATAGTATAATGGTTAGTGATAGTTATGATGATAAGGTATATCAATATGACATGGTAATGAAATGTGCAGTTCACATATATGTTGAACATAAAGGTAACGACAATGCTGAAGAAGCTGATGTAGATGATTTTCAAGAAGAAAAAGTTGGTGGTGTGGAATAGGTTAAAGAAGACGATGTTGGTGGTGTTGAACAAGTTAAAGAAGACAATGTTGGTGGTGTTGAACATGTTAAAGAAGTTAATGTTGGTGATGTTGAACAGGTTGAAGAAGCTAATGTTGGTGGTGTTGAACAGGTTGAGGACATGAAGGATATTGACTTTGAAATTGATGGTTTATCATTTGATAATAGTGAGGATGAGAGGGATCTTGGGTTGGACAATTGCTTTGAATTTATTGAAAATCAAGTTGAAGAAAATGGCAAACGAGGTAGGATAAAAGTTGCAGCAAGGAAGCACAAGCATACTCCAAAGAAGGTACCAAGTGGTGTTGATAATTTGGGGTCATGTAGTGGTGTGGATAATGAGATGATCATCAACTATGCTAGTGATGAGCCTGATAGTAGTGACCCTGATGCTTCTGATGGGGAGAAGGAACCAAAATATCCAAGGTTTAAGATGCATGATTTAGACAAGAATTACAAATTCAAAGTGGGATTGGAGTTTGTATCACTTGAAGAATTTAAAGAAGCAATAACTGAATGGTCGATATTAAATGGGAGATAAATAAAGTATGTGAAAAATGACAAAGTTAGAGTAAGGGTAACTTGCAAGGGTAAATGTGGGTTTTTAGCATTTGTAAGTAAAGTTGGGAATAAGCACACGTATAGAATGAAGAAATGGATTGGAACACACATGTGTGGTAGGGTATTGAATAATAGTTCTGCCACTTCTAAGTGGGTTACAAAAATGGTGGTGACTAGGATGGCATCTTCAGATGGTGTTAAGATTCGAGATATAGTCTCTAAGTTTAGGAGTAACTTCTCTGTTGGATGAGCAGGGCATGGAAGGCCAAAGAAATTGCCAAAGCTCTTATTGAAGGTGATGCAGTAAAATAATACAACCTTCTGTGGAGATACTCTACAGAGTTAATGAGAGTCAATTCTGGGAACACTTGTAAAATTAATCTGACAAGGGTTGGACTAACAATACAACCAAGGTTTAGAAGCTTTTATTTTTGCTTAGATGGGCTTAAGAAAGGCATCACAACATCTTGTAGGCCATTCATTGGAGTTGATGGATGTCATCTTAAGACTAAGTTTGAAGGGACTCTTCTTATTGCAGTTGGTAGAGATCCAAATTACCAACACTATCCCATAGCTTTTGGTGTATGTGAAACTGAAACAAAGGAGTCATGAAGGTGGTTTCTTACCTTGCTTTTGGATGACATTGGTCAAGAAAAGAGGTGGGTTTTCATCTCTGACCAACAAAAGGTACTTTCATAACTGTAATGTTTTTTGGATCTTGTCCCTAATTATATAATATGTTTTGGTTTTCATACTTAACTATGTTAATTTTTTTTGGTTTTCATCCCTAATTTTGCAGGGTTTGATCCCTGTCTTTGAAGAATTGTTTGAGAGGGTAGAACACAGACTTTGTCTTAGGCATTTATATGCCAATTTCAATAAGAAGTTTGGTGGAGGGACACAGATCAAAGGCCTAATGATGGCTGCTGCAAAAGCCACATATATCCAAGTCTGGGATGATAAGATGAAAGAATTGAAGGAGCTCAATGTGAAACCGTGGGAGTGGCTGTTAGGCATACCTACCAAAGCATGGTGTAGGTATGCATTTTATTTTTATCCTGGATGTGATGTTCTTATGAATAATGTATCTGATACATTTAATATCACTTTATTAGTGGAAAGAGATAAACCAATATTAACTATGTGTGAATGGATAAGAAACTATCTCATGAATAGAAATGCCAACTTAAGAGAAAGGGTTGATAGATGGAATCACAGGATAATGCCTAGACCTAGACTTAGGTTGGATAAGGAAGTGGAACATGCAGGGAATTTGATCCCTAATTATTCTGGTGACACAATATGGAAAGTTGAACATACCCATACCAGGAATAGTTTCATTGTGGATACGTCAAAGAAAACATACACATGTAACTTTTGGGAACTAGTGAGCATTCCTTGTAGACATGCTGTCATTGCATTAGGTTTTAGGAACCAATCCCCCAAAGATTTTGTTGATGACTGTTATTCCAAAGATATGTATGGGAAATGCTATGGTTATAATGTAAGTCATATTAATGGACAAGACATATGGTCGGAGGTTGACATGGAAGAGATTTTGCCTCCATCATATAAAAGAGGACTTGGACGACCAAAGAAGTTGAGAAGGAGGGAACCTGATGAGGAACCTAATAAGGTAAGAACACAAACAACTTATTGTTACACAAGATATGGTGTACATGGCCATAATGCAAGAAGTTGTACAAGTCAATTAGTTGACCTTGAAGCTCAAAAAAGAAAGGTATTGAACTCTCTATAATTGATATGTTATTAATGTAATTGATATGTTATTAATGTAATTGATATGTTACTAATGTTCTGACTTGTTTGTCCAAAGAAAGTGAAAGAAAATAACAAAAAGACAATGACCAACTCAAACTACAACACAAGAACAAACTCAACCTACTGAAGCTGAAACTGCAACACAGGAACAACCACAACCAAATGAAACTCAAATTGATTTTGACCCTGAGTTTGAAATGCTTGCTGCAAATCTTGCAGCAGCATTTGAGGCAACTCAAACTCAACCAAATCTTGTTGTTAATGGACCAGTTGCATCTGCACAAAGTCATAGTGCACTAGTTACATCAGCTTAAGGTGAGCCTGTTACATCTTCACAAACTGTTGATGTACCTGACTATATTTTGAGTGCACCTTTTCCAACAATTGATGATGTACTTGCTGCACCTGCTTATACCACCCCAAGAGTTCTTAAACCAGTTGAGTTTAATATACCATTTCACAATGATTTGGAATTATTCTGTTTATGTCTTGCACCTATAATATTTTATATTTTACAGAAAAAGAAGACATATATACCAAAAGTTGCAATAAAATTGGAGTTGAGGAGAAGTGACAGGACAAGGGTCCTAAGATGCAAAAACCTGAAAGGAGAAGGAAGTAATCAATCACAACTTATGTTTCTTGTTGGTGTCTTGCACCTTTATTGTATTTTGAGACTAAAGTCTTTGCCCTTTGGCTTTATGTAATTTTGAGACATATAACATCATTATGGTTTATTTATAGTGTGTCCTTGTTGTACTTGAGACAAAATTATTTACCTTTTGGCTTTATGTAATTCTGAGACTTCTTTGTGTTTATGTATGGTGTGTCATTGTTCTATTTTGAGACAACTTTATATGTCTTTATGTTATACAATATTAAGTAAACGCATGAAATACAGTGATGACATAGAAACATAACATTAAAAAACAAGGATATAATACAAAAAGCTACAAACATATAGGGACAAAAATTAAAAAATTTAAACGTTCTGATTCATTCAATAACTAATCCTTACAGGGACGAAATTTAACAACTACCCTTCTTCTAGGGACTAAAACCAAAAATAAATTACAGACACCATGAACATGACAATCACTACCATTTATGGTAAGCAAAGAACAAACACCATGAAAGAGTCAACAAAAGCTTAAATATTTTGGTCTTCTTCCTTTCGTTTTCCAACTTAAATTTCGTCTTCTCCTTTTTCATAGCTTCAAGATCTTTAATGATGCACCCCAACTCCCGAACAAACTCTGAGCAATTGCATCTGATTGAGTTTTTGTGTTTCGTTGATGTGCTACGTTCAACTTCATCATCCCATATGAAAAGCGAGCAACTTAATCCCGAATTAGAACACTTCCAGAATATTCTTTTAGGGTTTTTAGTTGAATTTAAAATGAACATCCTCATTGCATTATTACAACCACAAACTGGGATTTCAGACACAGAGAAATTACCTGCAAATGATGTTATCATGGTTGAATCTGCACTAGGTTTGAAGGTTTGAACGGAGTGACAAGAGAGGAAGAAGCGACGAAGATTTGAAGAGAAGAAGAAGATATGCAAAATTGTGTTTTTTTTGGATTTAGTCCTCCTTTTTAATTCCCCTCCACTTGGTTTTCCACGTATTATCCCCATAAAATTATAAAACATTTCCACGTGTGTGCCGTTTACCCAGTCACCTTTTTTTAACAGAAATTTAACCTCAGGTACTAACGCCAACAGAAAAGTGAGGTATAGAGACTCAGACAAAAAAGAAGATACAAAGACCAAATTCAAAAACATGTTAACGTATAGGGACAA
Organism: Lathyrus oleraceus; assembly: GCF_024323335.1. Taxonomy (NCBI): domain Eukaryota; kingdom Viridiplantae; phylum Streptophyta; class Magnoliopsida; order Fabales; family Fabaceae; genus Lathyrus; species Lathyrus oleraceus. Next base: position 149,106,092 of record NC_066582.1, on the reverse strand, counting down.
AGAGACTATTTAAGTTAATATTTTATAATATCATTTATATTAATTTAGAGTATCTTAGATTATTTCTTAGTATCAGATTTAATTATAGTTATTATTATCAAGATTTTTTCTTAATATATGATTGAGTTTATGTATCCTATGAATAGGGATTAGTATTGAGTCTTAAGTATAAAGTCAATAGTATTTTTCTCTTATCTTTTACACATAATCACAAATTCAACATGGTATCAAAGCTTGATACGATCCTCCTTGAACTAATTGTTGCTTCCGCTATTGAGTTCCCAAAATTTTGGGTATGTGTTTGTTTTGATTTTATAAGGATAAGTTTATTGAAGAAGAAAAAAATTCTTATGTTAAATCACTAAATTGTTCTCGAGTTGTCTCCCACTTTTGTGTGCATGCAGATCATGATTGAATTATATATGATTTCGGTTGGCTCTCTCCCTATTGATTGATTCTTCCTCCTTATCGGTGATTCTATTATAAGATAACATATATGGTGAATGAATACATATGATAAAACACATTAGTAATTTAAATGACATCAAATAATTATAATTTTTTTAGTGAAGCAATATTAAAGATTGGGATCTTAGTCATCCATTAAGTATGAAAGTTATTATTTATAGATCGGATTTTGAATCTCTATTAAGAATAAAAGTTAGTATATGCATAAGATATTTTGGACCTCCATTAAATATAAAAGTTAATATTTGTATATGGAGTTTTAAACCTTCATTAAATATAAAAGTTAATATTTACGTTGGGGATTTTAAACCTCCATTAAATATAAAAATTAGTATTTACATATGAGGTTTTAAAGTTACATTAAATATAAAAGTTAGTATTTATATACGGGGTTATAGACCTCCACGTAAAATGTACTCCCTCCGGTCTCATATGTAAGCAAAAAAAAAAAAAATTGGAGTCTCAAATATAAGCAAAAATTAATTACAATGGTTACAATTAAATATACCATTCCAATTTTACCCTCAAATTTAGTTTTTCAATATTCATGTTTATTCCTATAATAACTCCACTTTTTACACTTCCAAAAGAACATTTATTCTGAAACGTTGCATTTGTTATCATTGGCTTTTGAAAAGTCATATCCTATTATAAATGGTGCAGTATCATCTTGTACAAAACTCCATGAGTCTTGTTCTTCCTTTTTTTTTATACTCTAAAAATGACAAACCCACATCATTTAGCTAATGAGTTTCCATCTTTAAAAATGGACTAAGAAGTGTTGTTTTTAGGCGAGACAAATTTCTACAGGAAATTTTAGTAAGAGTAAGTGGAATATATAACCACTAAATGACTAACCATTAAATGGTATTAATAAAAATTGACTAACCATTAAATGGTTATAATAAAAATATTAATTTATTTCTAAATTAATAAATAAGGATAAATATGGAAAAAATGTATATTTTCCATTACTTAAATGAATATATAGCCACTTTCTTAAAGGGTGAGCCTTTTTTTTTTTTTGCTTACATATGAGACCGGAGGGAGTATTTAATAATAACACTTATTAAAGAGCACTTGATAAGTTCCTAATTTTTTTTAACTAGGGATAAAACAATAATAACATAATAGTCACTCTAATTAAATCACTTAATGGGTTGTCTGCTATCTATAATTGAGGCAAATAATAATAATAATAATAATAATAAAAAGTGATATATATAAATATATATATATATATATATATATATATATATATATATATATATATATATATATATATATATATATATAAAAGACATATTTAGTGTACTAATAATTTCTGATAAAAACGATTATGCTGATAATATGAAGAAAAAAACAAGATATTTGAATCAATCTTTAAAAAAATAAAGAGAGAAGAAAGTAGAATGATGTCCTATATTTCTCATAGAGAATTGAAATATATTTCTCACATTGGATAAATCAAAAGGACCGCCATTTAAGTAACGACAAGAGAAATGACAAGAAAACAGCCAAGAATGGTTTAATATTAACAAGTTGAATCATTAGACATAGTCACATGGACAAGTTGATGCACAAATTTACAAAGGTCTTCCCTAGCGTATACTATTCAAATCGCAAAGAAAGAATTTTAAAAAAAAGAATTACTAAGAAAACGAAATAGGATGCTTCCTTCTACCATCCTTGCGCCTAACTAGAAAGTCTCACTCACTTCACTCACTCCTCTTTTCAACTTTCTTCTCTCTATATATACCCTTTTTCCACTCCACTTAGACAAACACAATCAATCTTATCTTCTTTTCTTCTAATAAAACCAACTACAACTTCAATTTAAGTAACACATAATAAATTCCCTTATGGCTAACGCAGATGAAGTTTCAGCTCTTAAACGTATCAAACTGCATCTTCTTGGTGAATTTTCACCACTTCCATCTCCTATTTCACAACCTTGGAGCTTTGATTTTGATTTTCAATTTCAAACAAACCAAACCACTTGTGATTCTTCAATCTCTTTGGATCATTACTTCACTGATCTTCTTCAAACAGAGACACAGATTCCGATCTTTGAATTCGACTCCAAACCTCAAACAACTGAGCCTGAGAGCCCTAAAGCGCTAACATCTCATCCTCAGGCAACGGTGGAGAAGACTCCTCAACTGAAGCGAAAACCGTCGTTGGAAATCGCTCTCCCGAATAAAACCGAATGGATCCAATTCAGAAAGCCAGATCCGAAACCGGAAGCGGTTGTACAGAAGCCGGAAGTCGCTGAGAAACAGCACTACAGAGGAGTTAGACAGAGACCGTGGGGAAAGTTCGCCGCCGAGATCCGCGACCCGAACAAACGCGGCTCGAGGCTGTGGCTTGGAACTTTTGAAACTGCTATCGAAGCCGCGAAAGCCTACGATCGTGCCGCTTTTAGGCTTCGTGGATCTAAAGCGATTCTCAACTTTCCACTAGAAGTCAACGCCATGGCGGCGGCGGAAAACTCCGGCGAGAACAAAAAGCGTTGCCGGGACGAGGAAGAGGATGATGTAGTGGAAGTGAAACCAGTGGTGAAAAAGGAGAAAACGGAGGAATTTGATGTAAACTGTATTAAAGAGATGCCGTTAACGCCGTCAACTTGGACTGGGTTTTGGGACGTTGATGTGAAGGGGATGTTCAGCGTTCCACCGTTATCGCCGTTATCTTCCTTTTGTTTTTCACCTCTAGTGGCTGTGTGAATTTTCTATTTCAGGGCTTTTTTTCTTATTGCATCCTCACTTGAGAGATGAGAAATGTATATTTCATCGAAGTATTAAATTTATTCACTAAAAGTTTCTTTTAAAACGCTAAGTTTGAATTAAATTTGAACTTGAATTATGTATGGATCATTATTAGTTAAATTTTAATTACTACTTTTTAGTTAAGATATTCTCTTCATCTTCATTGAAATCATTGTTTTCCTCATCTTGACTTAATTCGTAAAGCATGATGAGACAGTGATCGGATGATTTCTGTCACAGCTGACGGGAGCGTAAACAATATCTAAATTAACTATCCTTTCATCCACACTCTCCTTCCCCAGCCATAAGCGTGATCCAATATTTGCTTTCTCTAAACTGAAATAATATTAATGGTCCAAATTGCCAAGATACCTCCTGATCTGCCTTATGATGGTTTGAATACAAAATCAAATCCATTGGACCCCAAATCAAATAACACACGGTTCTATCGATTTTTTCTAACTTTGTTTCTTGAATAATACATTTCAGTTAATGCATTTGAATTAACTTTTGGCCCTCTTTTTTCTTTGCCAACCCCTCTAAACCTCTTATATTGTAATTGATCATTTTCATGAATATTATTTCTGCTCTGACTTCTCTTTCTGGAACACATCCTTATCTGTTAGCTTCTTCTCCCTTCTCCCCTGTTCATTCATGTACATTTCAGAATTTTCAAAGACCGAATTTTTATAGGCTGAGTACAAAAGGGCAAACAAGTCGGATTGCATAAATCCTAAGTAGGTCGGATCTCAGTCAAGGAGAACATTGTTACAAGACATAAGCAAGTCGGAACTGGTCACATAGTGATTATGGTAGATAAACAAGTTGGATCCGGTCTTTGGAAGGGTGCCAGGAGGTAACATGAACAATCACAAATGACGGTTACGAAACATCTCCATGATTGCATGGGAGTTACAAAAATTAACGGAAGAGACATTACTTAGGGAAGATGGTGGACGTTACCAAATGTCACTTTAACATGGGATATGAATGGACATTCCTTTAAGGGTCATTGATGAGTGGACCAGTATAAAAAGAAGACTTTTCAACGAGGAAGGAGATAAATGATACCTCCTACATACATGACGATTGTGATCTCTCCTGACTCGCTTCACGGAGATTTATCCAAATAGTATTTAGCAGGAACATTTGGTGTCCACCGTAGGGCCTCGGTAAAACTTTCCAAGGCCTCACAAAACCATACATCACAATGTCCAGGTCATCTTCTAGCAGGAGTGAGCCTCGAACTCCACTAGACATGGCACAACTCCAATCAATTATGGAGAACCTGCGCCAGCAGAACGAATCTCTACAGGAAAGTGTCCACACACTACAACAATCACAAAATACTAAGGAAGAGGAGGAAGAGCTCTTTGATCCTCAATCTCTGCCAGAGATAATTGGGGGCAATCAAGTCCCAGAAAACTTCAAACCACTAGCTTTGTCATCCTTCGATGGCAAAAGTGGTCCTCAAGAGCACATAATATCAATTAACACTCAAATGGCAATAGTCGGGGCTTCCGACTCCCTGAAATGCAAATTCATGGTCGGGACGTTCAAAGATGTGGCATTGCGTGGGTATATGAGTCTTCCTAGACTATTAATTATCGGCTACCAAGGTCTGGCAAAAAAGATGGTGCAACACTTCTCCGCCAACAAACGTAGAAAGGTGACTACCACTAGCTTGTTCAACGTCTGTCAGGGACCCTCGGAATCCCTCAGAGAATATATGGCGTGATACAACGAAGAGACCATAAAAGTTTCCCACGCAAATCAAGAGATGTTCACGTGGCTTTCCAAAATGGCCTAAAGGTTGGTCATTTCAACGAATTATTAGCATAGAAGCCGACCACTAGCATGAATGAGGTCATGAACAGAGAAGAATGTTATCTCAAGGGGGATGAAAGCAATATGGAGAAAAGGTCTTGGGATGCTAAATAAAATACACAATCTAGACATGAAGGATCCGGGTCCCGAAAGGAACACTACAAGCACGGGTCAAGGGAAAGGTCGGTTATAAAACCTTCTCGGAGGCCATATGATAACTTCACCGAGAACTTTACTCCTCTCAATATAAACCGTGTTGACATTTTACAAGAAGTGTATCATCTCAAGCTAATACCAGAGCCCACTCGTCCCAAGAGGGTCAATGTGGTGCTAGGAAAGGATGAAAAAGCATGGTGCGTGTATCATCATTTGAGAGGCCATCATACTGAAGATTGTCACAACTTAAAAGAGAAATTGAAATCATGATCCAAAGAGGCTAGTTACTCTCATATGTAATTAATTTACACGAAACCCTAGGGAAGTTTACCTAAGGAAAACAAAAACTTGACTTGATCCTATTAAGTCAAAGATCTTTCATAAACAAGAATGAGTTAGGATTTAAAAAGATGGAAAATCTAGTAACGTTGTAGATCACAAGAATCGTCTAGTTTATAAATGCACATATTGCAAAAAAAGTTGACCATTTAGCACCTTTTTGTTTTAATGAATTGAAAAGATCTAAAGGCAACAACCTTAGATATTTTGGAACTAATGCACATGGGCCTAAGAAGTTATGGGCACCAAAGGTGAAACCTTAGTATTTTGTAGGTATGATTTGCAGCTCAAAGTTCTAACGATTATTAATGGAGTTGTGCGAACGAAGAGTATAATTCTAAGTATATAGTATATATGAACTCTATGATCTAAGAATGCACAATGATGGCAAATATCAATTACATTGATCAAAGAAAATGTCATTGAGAATATCTCAAGGTTTATGATCCTTAGTGATAAGTTGAGTGGACATATATAATGGGCTTCTTCATCTCGTTGTTTGTACCAACTCTTGCATCCAACTATGTGTAGATAAGGACACACCATAATATGCTTAGTGTTTACTTTTAAGAAAAGTTTTTATCAAAGCCTTTTGATATGAGAGATAATACACTATTTTAAGGTTGAAATGATTAGAAATATTCGATTAATTCTTTAAAATATTGGTTTTATTCTTTCCTCATCTCGATAAAATATTTTTAATAACTAAAAATATGAGTTTCTAAATGTTTTTAGAAAGGAGGTGCAATAAAATTAAAAAGGGGGGTGGGGTGCATAAAAGAAATTTAAAATCCAGTACAAGGCTTAAGGATGCCCCTAAGAAGGCTGAGCAACAAAATCCCAATCGATTGACAATGCGAAAATCGATTGGAGAAGCTTGATGCATCCATTTTCAGATCATATCCAAGCTAAACATGACTTACAAGAAAAGCAAATCTCATCATTGATGGTGAACGTACAAAATCATGAGAGATTTGATTCACTAATCGATTGGAGCCATTAGCAAATATATTAACACTCATGTTTTGGAAAGATTTTGCCTTGATTTTTAACCAACAAAATCTCCATTAATTTCTTGCAAAAAATATACGTTCAAATCATCAAATGGAACACTATAAATAGGTATTCATCTGTCATATTTTTGCATTGCATATAATATGTTAGTGTGAGATTGTTCTTCAAAATCATCATGGCTCCCAAAAAGGTAAACTTTCCCACCACAAACGAGTCTGATGGAAGGCCTTTCATCTCAATGTACCTTTAAATCGGGGTCATCCAGACGAGTGAGACAATATTGTGCACGGTTGCCACCGCCTTCTCTCGGGGTTCGATGCTTAGTGCTTTTTTGGTTTCTTGGACGAATGAATGATTGATCCCCAGGCTCCTTCTGCTGGCCAGTCAGGATAATACACCGACATGATTATTCTCTTCTCTTGAGACATGAGCAATTTCGAACGTCTTGAATTTTTCCATAATTTTATAGGCTAGCTGGAGGTACCATTGTAGTAACGGATCCTTGGCATGGGCTTCCCCTCCAATTTGAAAAGACTGCCAATTTGGAGTACGTTCGTAGCTTGATGTGCTCGGCTCCCATTTTGTTGGGTAGCGTTATCCCTATAATTACTGCTTCGTACTCCGCTTGATTAGTGGTGGTTGAGAACTCAAACCTCAAGGAAGCTTCCACCACTAATCTAGAGTCATTTTCCAGAATTACGTCGACACCACTTCCTCTACTATTAGATGATCCGTCCATGAATATCACCCATGTGTGATCTGGCTATGGAGGTACAAGGGTAATTTTAACCAAGAAGTACGCGAACAGTTGAGCCTCCAATGCCTTTCTCAATTAAAAAGATACTTCGAATTCTAACAAATCTATAACCCATTTCGTCAGACGTCCAACCAAGTCTGGTCGATAAACACCCATTTTAGCGACGAATCTGTTCGATCTATAATAGAATGTATCAGGAACTACCTTATGAGATTTCGTGATTTCGTCATTAACGCCATGACCATTTTCTCAATCTTATAGTACCGCGTCTCTTCCTCGACAACCACCTTTGACACAAAGTATACATGGCTCTGGTTAAAGTCATACTCTCTAATAAGGATAACACTAACTGCTTCCTCTAATAAGGATAACGCTAACTGCTTCCTCTGTAAATTTCCCTCGGAAGTGGTCGGGTAAGCACCGGGGGTGTAGCCAGGTTTCCTTTAAGGAATCAAATTCCTATTCGCATTCAGATGTTCACTCAAAGTTTTCTTTCTTCCTTAATAACCTATAGAAAGGCATGCATGTTGGGCGGACTTCGAGATGAACTTGTTCAAAGAGGTCAACATTCCACTCAATATTTGGACCTCTTTCTTTAAAGTTGGCGCACTCATTTGGATCACTGCTTCACACTTTTCGGGGTTTGCTTTGATTCCTCGCTCAGTTAGGTAGAAGCCTAAGAACTTACCTATTCTTACCCCCAAATGTGCACTTCTTTAGATTGAGTCTCATGATATATTTTTGAACCGTCTTGAACACCTATTGGAGGTACTGAGTGTGGAACTCTTGTTGACTGGATTTTACAATCATATCATCCATGCACACCTATGGAGTTTACCCAATATCTTCTTGAAAGATTTTATTCAACATTCATTTATAGGTTGTGCCACGATTCTTCCACCTGAAAGGCATGACATTGTGTTGGTAGTTAGCCTAGTCAGTCATGAATGTTTCCTTTATCTAGTGGGGCTCCAACATAGGTATTGTTCATGATAAATATTATTTGGATAAATCCTCCTGAAGTCGGTCAGGTGGGATCGCAATCGTTCTATCTATAGGAGGTATGTTAGGAAGAGATCAATGGACGCCATTGTTAGTGGTCCAAGGTTTTCATGTGTTTTCCTCTTTTTTGTTTTATTCATCGATCAAATGCCCTTTTTGTTATTCCTCAGTCTCTAAATATTTCCCCTGTTAATTATGACTTCAATAGGTTTTAATGGTCTAATCAGTTACTTTTACCAACAGATTTAATACCTTAACGAATCAGTAATTATTGTTTGACCCATAGGTGTTGTAACAAAAAATGATTTTAGGTGCACCTTATAGAACTCGGAATGAGTTTATCCCAACTAGGTAAGCCATCTCATCCATATTAAAATCCGGGAAGCATACTCAACTTTAAGAATTTCGGGGTGTACATAAGTCATCCGATCATGAGGTCCAACAGGATGAAATGTTCAGACAAAGAATCCTGGAATTCTTTCTTCTTGAATGGGTTATACTTCCATCTGGTTTGGTTTTATAGGGAATCCAATCTCCATCATGACTCTAGTTCGATAGGGTTTCTAAATCGTCTATAGACATAGAGAAGTCAGAGAGCCCTAGTGGGGTCTCGACTAGTTGTCATCGTAGAATTCGGTAGGTTCTAGACATAGAGAAGTTGGAGAGTCCCAGTGGGATCTCGACCAATTTGTCATCGTAGAACTCGATAGGTTTTAGACATAGAGAAGTCGGAGAGTTCAATGGGATATCGACCAATTTTTCATCGTAGAACTCAGTAGGCTTTATACATGGACAAGTAGGAGAGAATCCTGTTATAAGTAAGCCAAGGCTTGGCCTTGTTTTTAGAATTGTGATAACTGTGTGAGTTTTTGAATATTAGTAGTAACCAAATCCTGAAAGATTCAGACAATCAGAGGTTGGCAAATTCCGAGTATATCTTGCTTCTTTCTTTTCATGACGTATGTGAGTTATTATCCAATGCCCGAGAATCTTTGGTGTGATTAAACCGGGTAGCATTCTTATCGGAACATTGGTTCACAATCATTTTGTCATTAGTCACCCTTTACGGAGGCATTTGGTAATGTTTCTGGATCTTTAACAATAATATTCAAGCCCTCATGAGATTGTTTTAGTTGTGACCATGTTAGTCTTTTTAGAATTGCTTTGCATCCCTAATGGGATTTATCTCTTTGATAATAATTGATTTGTTTGACTGGAAATCAAATAGAATGGCTAGCCCCAAACGGATCTTAGCTTATCTTTAGCTAAGATTTGTACAATATATATCAAATCCCTAGTGAGAACAGCCAATCCCGGGTGGAACATAGCGGATCCTGGAGTTTGGTCGGGGATAAGTTAACCAAATCACTTAAGGTCATAAGTATGTTAATTTGGACGGTATGCTAGATGTATATTAACTTTTGGACTTTCGTTTAAGGTCAGAGGTATGTTAACTTGACCGAGCCAAAGGTATGTTAAGTTAGCTGAGATGCCAAAGGTATATTAACTTGGTCTTTTGATTCGATCAGAGGTTTCAATTAACATAACCTGGTCAGAGGTTCTTATTTACTTAACCGATTTGCCAGAGGTTTTTTATTTACTTGGACTTTTGATTCAGTCAGTGGTTTAAACTAACATAATCTGACCAGAGGTTCTTATTTACTTGACCGATTTTTTAGAGGTTTTTATTTACTTGGACTTTAGTCTAAGGTCAGAGGTATGTTAACTTAACTGTGTGTCCCCTGTGGAGGTCTTGGATTAAATGCCCTAAGCGGAGGTCTCCTTCGTTCTCGACACCTACTTTTGTTGGAGAATAAGTCTCTGTCCGAACTTTGTACCTAATGAATTATATAAAAATGTTTAAAAGCACAAACAATTCATAACATTCGGAAGGTGGTGTCAAATTTTGTATCATATTATTTGTCCCGACGAGATCAATCGACTTCTTTTCTTCAACTCCGGATTTGTTTAATTCGTGTGACATCATGGTTTCTTTTAATCATAGTATTTGATGTCCTCATATTGAAAATTCGAGTTTTTTGATAGTTTTTTCTGACAACCACCCTGCATAATTTTAAGAGTTAGAAACGAGGAGGTGCCTCCCACCTTCACATGGGAAATGAGCGACACCCATTATCTAAAGTAAGTTCTAAATAGGTCATTAGTTACAAACCACAAAGAATTAGCTCTCTTTGTCAAACAATAAAGATAATTAATTTAAAACATACGCTCATATATGTCAAGCCTCTTAGTTTTATCAGCGGTCTCACTTGATAAATTTATAATTTTTTATAATTTTTGTTATTGTAACTCAAATTTTTGGTAATGAAGGAGATTTATTTATCTTCTATCCTTTTTTGCATAATAGTTTGACTATTTTTATGATTTCATTGAGTTGTTTATTATCCTGCAGTGTGATCAACTTTATCGTCCCGATTAATTTATTGCAACTATTTAAGGTTAGCTCATCCATTCATAAGAAATATCGAATTAAAATACAAATTTAATGTATTAGACCGTCTTTGATTCTTACTAATAATATAATAATTAATTTATCGACTTGGTGTTAATCCCAAATTAACAACTAGTAAATGTAACAATAATTAGAAACCCTATGAAATTGAATCATGATAATTTCATAATGGCAAAATGATATAGTCTAGCCAAACCAAAATACATGTAGTTAAGCATTTCACTATGCTATAGCATACTGAGACTAACTCTATAATTGATATTTCGAATCAGTATCACATAATTGAGAACCACTCCTATCAGACAAGAGGTTCAAAAAGTGTGTCTGAAATTAATTAACTGACACCTAAAAAATTAAAAAGAAAGTGCTCAAAATACAGGAAGGTAGCTACTAAAATAGAACAATTTAGTGAAGAAATTTGTGGAGAAGTAAATCCCTCACTAATTGCCATGAATTTAGTGAGGAAAAACTGTATATATATAATAAAATTTAAACTGAGGGATCATTACTGAGAATTCTTTTGTGACGGAACCATATTGTCACTGAAATTCCCTCACAACTTCCTTTATAAATTTGATAAAGAGTAATTTTAGTAAGTGATTTTGAGATGAATTTTATTTCTCACTAATATTTCTTTCACAAATACTCTCATAATCACATTAACGGTTTTCAAATGAGGAAAATATTCAATCTCTAATATATTTTTTAAATAAAAAACTAAAACTTGTTTTTTTATGACATGGTAGCTTAAATACTTTTTAAAAAACTATAGTAAAGCATGTTTTAAGATTAAAGAAATATTTTATTAAATAAATATTTATTTTTACTAAAATTAATGTTAGTATTTATGTTCTAATCAATTTAAGGTTATATATAATTTTATATTTTATATAAAAAAATTAGAAATAAAATAAAATCTGATAGAGAATAGAGAACCTATAATGTTTATTCATTTAGAAAATGATTATCCTATTTTTTTTTTTTTAATTTTCCTTTCATATCTCGCTCGGGCTCTAAATCAATTAATATTTATCTCTTACATTTCACAAATTAATTTTACTTTTCCTCTCACATCTCACAAATAAATTTCACTTTCTCTCTTACTGAATAAACAATTTCAATATTTATTTTATAATAATATAATAGTAACCTTTTAGAAATCCTCGCCAGGCTTGTTTCTCATTTCAGTTTGTCCAAAGCCACAACTCACCAAAATCATCTTGTTGAGAAACCCTTTGTAACCCTAGAAGTTGAGAAACCATGTAAACCCAAAGATGAGAAATAATCTTCACCATTTATCATGACGAAACCCTCTCGTTTGATGATTACTCTCCATTCGCGACTCTTCCTCATTCATGACCTAAACTCACTCACAATCTTTGCAGGCTGTTCTTCTAATCTTTATTTGGAACCAGTTTTATATTGCTTGCCTCTGGAAGTGTTTTGGCTTGGAAGAGCATTATTTTTTTATTAAATATATATAGGGAAAAGAAACAATGGTTTTTTAAGCAAAGAAACTCTTGTTTGAAATTCTGAAGGCACATATAGAAACTGGAACCCCAAACATGCTTTTTAAGGTACATTGTGTTGAATTATAATTCCTTGTGTCGAAGCAGGTTGCTCGACAGAACAAGAAAGTATCGAACCACCTAGTGTGCTGAATTGTTTTAGTGTGTCGAAGTGTAGAAGCATGTTGCTTCACACAGAATTTCGACTTAGGCCTATTTTAGTAGTATTAACTATTTTGGGCTTTTATAATTTTGGGCTTTTATAATTTTGGGTTTTGGCTTGAGATCCAAGTTAATCTAAATCTATAAATAGAGGGGGTAACCCTTATTTTTGTAATGACGTGAATAGAGTATTCATAACACTTGTAATTCACAGTATTTTGCAGTTGCAAAGTGAATAAGAAGTTCTCCACAGTTTGTGGGCAGAGAGAAACTCTGCAGAATTTAATTATTTTTCTCCTTCATCGTTCTTTACACTCTTTCTCTATTGTTCTTCTCTTTTCATTGCTATTGTGTGGGTAATAACAATCTTGTTCATCAAGATTGATTGAAATTCTCCATAGATTTTGGAGGATTTCCAACATCTGGTATCAAGAGCTCCGATTAATCGATTCGTGGGAAGAAAATCACCATGATAACAAATCATTCAAACGGGCATTTTCCAGCAAATCTTCTGATTCTCAAGAACAACAATTATGAGAATTGGTGCAAGAAGATAAAGGTTGTGTTCTGTTATCAAGATCTTTGGGATCTTGTGATGGAAGGAGTAACAACGCTTGCAGAAAATGCGACGGATCAAGAAAATGATGCACATAAAGAATTGAAGAAGAAAGATTATAAAACTCTTTTTATAATCCATCAATTTGTTGATGTAGATAACTTTGAAAATGTTAGTGATGCAGAGTTAGCGAAAGAAGCATGAGAAATTCTACAGAAATCGTTTGGAGGCGCAGAGAAGGTGAAAGAGGTGAGGTTACAAACTCACAAAAGGACGTATGAATTTCTTCAGATGGAAGACAATTAAAGCATAACTGATTTATTCACCAAGGTTACGAAACTGGTGAATCAAATCAAGATATATGGAGAAGTGTTGACATCAAGATCTGTTGTTGGAAAGATCTTGAGGTTGTTGGCTCCAAAGTTTGACCACGTGGTAGTAGCCATAGAAGAGTTGAAAGATTTGTCAAAATTGACAAAGGAAGAACTTCAAGGGACGCTTGAATCTCATGAACAAAGAATGGCTGAAAGAGTTGCAGGAAAGTCGAAGAGTGATATGGCCTGATTCGATATTATTTTTCTCCTTCATCGTTCTTTACACTCTTTCTCCATTGTTCTTCTCTTTTCATTGCTATTGTGTGGGTAATAACAATCTTGTTCATCAAGATTGATTGAAATTCTCCATAGATTTTGGGGGATTTCCAACATCTGGTATCAAGAGCTCCGATTAATCAATTCGTGGGAAGAAAATCACCATGGTAACGAATCATCCAAACGGGCATTTTCCAGCAAATCTTCTGATTCTCAAGAACAACAATTATGAGAATTGGTGCAAGAAGATAAAGGTTATATTTTGTTATCAAGATCTTTGGGATCTTGTGATGGAAGGAGTAACAACGCTTGCAGAAAACACGACGGATCAAGAAAATGCTGCACATAAAGAATTGAAGAAGAAAGATTATAAAGCTCTTTTTATAATCCATCAATGTGTTGATGCAGATAACTTTGAAAATGTTAGTGATGCAGAGTCAACGAAAGAAGCATGAGAAATTCTAGAGAAATCGTTTGGAGGCGCAGAGAAGGTGAAAGAGGTGAGGTTACAAACTCACAAAAGGACGTATGAATTTCTTCAGATGGAAGACAATTAAAGCATAACTGATTTATTCACCAAGGTTACGAAACTGGTGAATCAAATCAAGATATGTGGAGAAGTGTTGACATCAAGATCTGTTGTTGGAAAGATCTTGAGGTTGTTGGCTCCAAAGTTTGACCACGTGGTAGTAGCCATAGAAGAGTCGAAAGATTTGTCAAAATTGACAAAGGAAGAACTTCAAGGGACACTTGAATCTCATGAACAAAGAATTGTTGAAAGAGTTGTAGGAAAGTCGAAGAGTGATATGGATTTGCAGGCTCAATCAGCAAAAGAAAGAAAATGCAAAGGAAGCTAGAATTGCAACAAAGGCAGATGAGGTTATAACAATTCGACTGGTCGAAATCAGCAAGAAGGAAACTGGTCGAATCAGAAAAAACCCTGGAACCAAGGCAACCAAAGAGGTGGTGTTGCAGGTAGAGGAAGAGGTGGTGGTCAAAAGCCATACAATAGTCACATTCAGTGTTACAATTGTCAAAGGTATGGTCACTATTCTAGTGATTTTCCAAAAAAGCAGAAGAATCAAGAAACTTATGTAAAACTGGCGAAACACGAAGAAGAAGAAGAAGAGATGTTGCTGATGGTTACAACAAGAAAGAAGAGAGATTCAAGGACTAGTGGTACTTGGACTCAGGATGCTCATCACACATGTCTGGAAGGAAAGATAGTTTGCCAACATAAAGCCCTCAAAGAAGAACATGATGAAATTTGCAAATGACAACACTCTAGCAGCTAGAGGTGTTAGTGATGTTCTGATTATGAGGAAAGATGGCAAGAGGTTAGTTGTAACACCCTTCTAAAATACCCCAAATATTTAATTTAAAACAACAAATATATATCAGAGTAGATATGCAATTAAGGGTGTCACACAAACACTTCACACCATTCACCAAAATAACTGTCATGCTCTTTATTTAGTTCAAAACATAAAGCATTGCACAATACGCAGCGGATAGAGATCAAATCAATCATACAAAACATGTAACACATCACATGTAAACTGGTTCAACAACCAACAATAAAACAATTAAAAACATCCCGTCCCGATGTTACATCTACCAGAGCATGACCCACTAAGGAACTACACTAGACTCCAAGTACTAGCTCCTACTCAATCACTGCTCGTTACCTGAAAAATAGTGGTAAGGGTGAGTTCCTCAATCGATATAATAAGCATTATAAAATATCATGTAATGTTAAGTAAATAACACATTTCATCACCCTAATCATATCACAACTTCAGCAACGACAACATCAACTCATAATCATACACATACTCAACACAACCACAAAACTCACGTATAATATTGGAATACATCCATTCATATTATATGCCATACATACATTATGCAATGAGACTCCATGCATGCGGTACCGACTATTCGTGAACATATAGTTCAACTTCACCGACCAAATCCAGGTACGGCTACCAAGCTCACTAGTCCCACTCATTTGAGACCTAGTGACTCACATCACCAATTCCTCACCATGGGAATTAGCTACCACCCCAAGGGCTATGCTATGCACGCTAATCACCTAGCATGCAAACATCAACAACAATCCAAAATGACTAACATCACTAATTCCTCACCATGGGAATTAGCTACCACCATAAAGGCCACATTATGCTATGCCAAATCACCTAGCATGCAACATCAACAACAATCCACAATGGACATATGCTCACACTCTAAGCCATAAAACAGTCCATCCACAATTACATACATAATATATACATTCACAACATTATGCATATTTTCACACATCATCAGCATATTTATCACATAATCATATCATGTCATGCCAATTAATAATCACAGTATTAGCACACTCTACTAATACCTACACTGCTCAAAACAACGGGAAACGATCCCTACTATATCATACATCAGCTAAAATTACATTACTCAGCTGAACAACCAAAAACTGCACAACAACAGCACAGAAAAATCACAATTCTGCCCATACGCGTATTGCCTAGTCCCATACGCGTATGGCCCATTTCTCAGCCAATCCCATACGCGTATTGCCTGCCTCATACGCGTATGCTACGCGTACCACATCCTCATACACGTACCAACAGAGACCAAACCACGTTCAAAACATCATCTTCCTCATCCATACGCGTATTGCCTAGTGCCATACGCGTACCAGACCATCTCATACGCGTATTGCCTAGTGCCATACGCGTATGACCAGAAACCAGATTTCCAGATTTCCAGATCTGCTATGGTTTTCTCTACCACGAGATTCTTCAGATCCAACCTCCCACAGTCCAATTTTACACAGTAATCGTTCATATCATCTAACACGAATTATCCCCTATTCGATTTCACAAATTCTAACATTATTACATCTAATTCCTACGAATTCCCTTCAATTATAATCCAAATTTCGTTCATCCAAAAGTTCACAATTTCATCATGCATCATTCTAATCAGAGTCAAATCAATGGTTTATCACTACCCACGACATGATATCCCATAATACCCATTAAACGACGATAAACCCCCCTTACCTGAGTTAATCCGGCGAATCTTTAAGCTTCAAGCTTTTCTCTTCTCCAACCTTCTTCCTCTTGCTCTGTCTCTTTGCCCTTTTTCTCTTTTCAGCCGCTTCTCTGCTTTTCACGTGAAACCCTTTCTTTACCAAATGGGACTCTTTTTTCTTATTTCCAACTTATATATATATTTTCCAATAATTATTATTCCAATAATAATAATAATAATAATCCAATAATTCCAATTATTTAATTAAATTAATAAATATAATATTAATTTAAATTAAATAATTATCTTATTTTTATCGGGGTGTTACAACTCTCCCCCACTAAAAGAGTTTTCGTCCTCGAAAACATACCTCAAGCGAATAACTCCGGATAAGACTCCTTCATCTGACTCTCAAGTTCCCAAGTCACATTGCCACCTGCTGGTCCTCCCCAAGCTACCTTTACCAAAACAATCTCTTTACCCCGCAACTGCTTCAACTCTCGATCCTCGATCCTCATAGGTGATGTTTCAACAGTCAGGTTATCTCTCACCTGTACATCATCTATTTGGACTACATGCGACGGATCAGGAATGTACCTCCTCAACTGAGACACATGAAAAACCTCATGCAAATTCGCAAGTGACGGCGGTAAAGCGATACGATAGGATACCTCCCCTATCCTCTCCAAAATCTGATAAGGACCAATAAATCAAGGTGTCAACTTCTTCGACTTCAAAGCTCGACCAACCCCAGTTATCGGAGTAACACGAAGAAACACATGATCTCCCTCTTGGAACTCAAGTGCCTTCCTCCTCTTTTCGTGATAACTCTTCTGACGACTCTGAGCAATCCTCATCTTCTCCTGAATCATTTTAATCTTTTCCGTAGTTTGTTGAACAATCTCCGGTCCAACCACAGCACTCTCACCGGACTCATACCAACATAAAGGCGTCCGACATCTCCTACCATACAAAGCTTCAAACGGTGCCATACCAATGCTCGAATGAAAACTATTGTTGTAGGTAAACTCAATCAAAGGTAAATAACAATCCCAAGCACCTCCCTTTTCCAAAACACAAGCCCTCAACAGATCCTCTAGTGACTGAATCGTCCTCTCAGTCTGACCATCAGTCTGCGGATGATATGCAGAACTCAATCTCAGCTTAGTTCCCAAAGCCCTCTGCAAACCTTCCCAGAACTTCGATGTAAATCTAGGATCTCTATCCGAAACAATACTCGACGGAATACCATGCAAACTTACAATCTTCTCAATATACAACTCAGCTAATCTCTCTAACGGATAATCCATTCTGATCGGAATGAAATGAGCCGATTTTGTCAATCTGTCAACAATCACTCAAATAGCTTCAAAACCGCTTCTATTTTAGAAGGATCAACAGCAACACCACCTCTTGAAATCACATGACCAAGAAAACTAACCTCTTCTAACCAAAATTCACACTTAGACAGTTTAGCAAATAACTTCTTTTCTCGTAGAATCCTTAAAACCACTCTCAAATGTTCAGCATGCTCTTCTTCAAATTTCGAATACACCAAAATATCGTCAATAAACACCAGAACAAACTTGTCTAGGTACGGATGGAAAATCCTATTCATATACTCCATAAATACCCCAGGCGCATTAGTCACACCAAAAGGCATTACAGAATACTCATAATGTCCATACCTTGTTCTGAAAGCAGTCTTCTGAATATCCTCAGTTTTCACACGTATCTGATGATAACCAGATCTCAAATCTATTTTGCTGAACACACTCGCACCAACCAACTGATCCATTAAATCATCAATCCTCGGCAAAGGATACCGATTCTTGATCGTCACTTTATTCAGTTGCCTGTAGTCCACACACAACCTCATAGTACCTTCTTTCTTCTTAACTAATAACACTGGTGCACCCCACGGTGACACACTCGGACAAATAAATTTCTTATCCAACAGATCTTCCAACTGACTCTTCAATTCAGTTAACTCAACAGCAAACATACGGTACGGAGCCATCGATATCGGCCTAGTACCAGGTACCAAATCAATCGAGAACTCAACTTCACGCTCTGGCGGTAATTCATTCGCTTCTTCAGGAAACACATCAGGAAAATCACACACCACGGTTAGATCACAAATCGCCAGTTTATCTTTAGCCTCCAAAGTCGCTAACAGCATAAACAACTCTGCTCCATCTACTACTGCCTCATTCACCTGCCTTGCTGATAGAAACAAACTCTTTTCTTCCTCAATCTCAGGAAGATCACAGTCTTATCAAAACAGTTGATATAGACTCGGTTAAACACCAACCAGTTCATACCCAGGATAACATCAATCTGCACTAGTGGAAGACACACAAGGTCCATCCCAAAGTCTCTACCAAAAATACTCAAAGGATAATTTAAACAAACTGAAGTAGTAGTCACTGAACCCTTCGCAGGAGTATCAATCACCATACTACCATGCATCTCAGATATCTCTAATTCAAGTTTCACAGCACAATTCAAAGATATAAAGGAATGAGTCGCACCTGTGTCAATAATAGCTACAAGAGGAAAGCCATTAATATAACACGTACCTCGGATCAAACGATCATCTGCAGAAGTCTCAGAACCCGGTAAAGCAAAGACCTTGCCTCCCGACTGATTCTCTTTCTTCGGCTTAGGACACTGTGGACTGATATGACCCACCTCTCCACAGTTGAAACAAGTCACAGTCTTCAACCGGCACTCTGCAGCCAAGTGACCACCTTTGCCACATTTGAAACACTTCCTCGCAGCACTGGTACACTCATGGACATGATGTCCAGCCTGACCACATCTGTAACACTTAGCAGGGGCACTAGAGTCTCCCCCACTAGGCCTCTTCATCCCACTCTGTCTCTGAAAACCTTTGCCAACTGCATACGGTTTTCCATGGTCATTCTGATTCTTGCCTTTCCTATCAACCCTCTGCTGATAGCTTTCCGCTCTGGCCTTGGTATCCTGTTCAAACATTCTGCAACAGTCGACCAAATTAGAAAACACTCTAATCCGCTGATACCCAATAGCCTGCTTGATCTCGGGACGTAACCCGTTCTCAAACCTCACGCATTTTGAAAATTCTCCAGTAGCCTCATCATAGGGAGTGTAATACTTCGACAGCTCTGTGAACTTAGCAGCATACTCAGTAACAGACCGGTTGCCTTGCTTCAATTCTAAGAACTCTATCTCTCTCCTTCCTTTGACATCCTCTGGAAGGTACTTCCTCAGAAATCTCTCTCTGAACACCGCCCAAGTGACCTCAGCAATCGTAGCATCGTCTCTACTTCTTCCAGCCATCTCTATTCTAAGAACCCAACAAGATAAAACAATAAGTACTGATAGGGTTATACAACACCTATCCCGTACAGGGGAAACAGAATAATTACGACTCGACTCGACCGACTATGCTCTGATACCACTAATGTAACACCCTTCTAAAATACCCCAAATATTTAATTTAAAACAACAAATATATATCAGAGTAGATATGCAATTAAGGGTGTCACACAAACACTTCACACCATTCACCAAAATAACTGTCATGCTCTTTATTTAGTTCAAAACATAAAGCATTGCACAATACGCAGCGGATAGAGATCAAATCAATCATACAAAACATGTAACACATCACATGTAAACTGGTTCAACAACCAACAATAAAACAATTAAAAACATCCCGTCCCGATGTTACATCTACCAGAGCATGACCCACTAAGGAACTACACTAGACTCCAAGTACTAGCTCCTACTCAATCACTGCTCGTTACCTGAAAAATAGTGGTAAGGGTGAGTTCCTCAATCGATATAATAAGCATTATAAAATATCATGTAATGTTAAGTAAATAACACATTTCATCACCCTAATCATATCACAACTTCAGCAACGACAACATCAACTCATAATCATACACATACTCAACACAACCACAAAACTCACGTATAATATTGGAATACATCCATTCATATTATATGCCATACATACATTATGCAATGAGACTCCATGCATGCGGTACCGACTATTCGTGAACATATAGTTCAACTTCACCGACCAAATCCAGGTACGGCTACCAAGCTCACTAGTCCCACTCATTTGAGACCTAGTGACTCACATCACCAATTCCTCACCATGGGAATTAGCTACCACCCCAAGGGCTATGCTATGCACGCTAATCACCTAGCATGCAAACATCAACAACAATCCAAAATGACTAACATCACTAATTCCTCACCATGGGAATTAGCTACCACCATAAAGGTCACATTATGCTATGCCAAATCACCTAGCATGCAACATCAACAACAATCCACAATGGACATATGCTCACACTCTAAGCCATAAAACAGTCCATCCACAATTACATACATAATATATACATTCACAACATTATGCATATTTTCACACATCATCAGCATATTTATCACATAATCATATCATGTCATGCCAATTAATAATCACAGTATTAGCACACTCTACTAATACCTACACTGCTCAAAACAACGGGAAACGATCCCTACTATATCATACATCAGCTAAAATTACATTACTCAGCTGAACAACCAAAAACTGCACAACAACAGCACAGAAAAATCACAATTCTGCCCATACGCGTATTGCCTAGTCTCATACGCGTATGGCCCATTTCTCAGCCAATCCCATACGCGTATTGCCTGCCTTATACGCGTATGCTACGCGTACCACATCCTCATACACGTACCAACAGAGACCAAACCACGTTCACAACATCATCTTCCTCATCCATACGCGTATTGCCTAGTGCCATACGCGTACCAGACCATCTCATACGCGTATTGCCTAGTGCCATACGCGTATGACCAGAAACCAGATTTCCAGATTTCCAGATCTGCTATGGTTTTCTCTACCACGAGATTCTTCAGATCCAACCTCCCACAGTCCAATTTTACACAGTAATCGTTCATATCATCTAACACGAATTATCCCCTATTCGATTTCACAAATTCTAACATTATTACATCTAATTCCTACGAATTCCCTTCAATTATAATCCAAATTTCGTTCATCCAAAAGTTCACAATTTCATCATGCATCATTCTAATCAGAGTCAAATCAATGGTTTATCACTACCCACGACATGCTATCCCATAATACCCATTAAACGACGATAAACCCCCCTTACCTGAGTTAATTCGGCGAATCTTTAAGCTTCAAGCTTTTCTCTTCTCCAACCTTCTTCCTCTTGCTCTGTCTCTTTGCCCTTTTTCTCTTTTCAGCCGCTTCTCTGCTTTTCACGTGAAACCCTTTCTTTACCAAATGGGACTCTTTTTTCTTATTTCCAACTTATATATATATATTTTCCAATAATTATTATTCCAATAATAATAATAATAATAATCCAATAATTCCAATTATTTAATTAAATTAATAAATATAATATTAATTTAAATTAAATAATTATCTTATTTTTATCGGGGTGTTACATCAGTAATTTCAAATGTATTGTACATATCAGGCATGAAGAGTAATTCGCTCAGCATAGGGAAGTTAGTCGAAAAGAACTACAAAGTATCGATCAAAGACAAGATGATGAGAGTTCTCGACTCAAATGGAAGGTTGATCTTGAAGGCCCCAATGTCTCAAAATAGAACCTTCAAGATTGAGCTTAATGTCATGGAGCATAAGTGCCTTGCAACAGTAGCCAGCAGAGATGAATGGATATGGAATTATAGATTTGGCCATCTAAATTTCAAAGATATCATATATTTGAAGAGAAGAAATATGGTTTCAGGATTTCCAGAAATCGACATTCCAAATGAAGTGTGTGAAGAATGCGTGTAGGCGAAGCAGCATAAGAACATCTTCAGTAAGGATGCAGGAAGCAGGTCGAAGGAAATTCTTGAAGTCATATACTCTGGTATATGTGGCCCTCTCCAGGTGGATTCGATTGGAGGTAACAAATACTTTGTTACATTCATAAAAGATTTTAGTCGAAAATTATGGTCTTACCTGATCCAGAAGAAAAGTGAAATGATCGAGGTATTTGTCAAGTTTAAATCTATGATCGAAAGACAGAGCGGTCGAAAGATCAAGATTTTGAGAACTGATGATGGTGGAGAATATGTGTCGAAAGATTTTGATGTATTATGTGTGAAAGAAGGGATTGTGAATGAGGTGGTGCCACCCTACACTCCACATCAGAATGGAGTCGCAGAAAGGAAGAATAGAACCATCATGAATATGGTTAGAAGTATGTTGAAAGGCAAGCATCTACCCAAAGAATTATGGGGAGAAGTTGTGTCGACTGCTATCCTGAATAGATGTCCGACGAAGAAGCTAGAAGGAATCACGCCAGAAGAATGTTGGTCTGGTGTCAAGCCTAGCTTGAGTCATCTGAGGGTGTTTGGATCTATATCACATAGACATGTTCCAGATCAGTTGAGAAGAAAACTTGATGACAAGTTGAGTCAGATGATCCTGATAGGATATCATTCATATGGAGGATACAAGTTGTTCGACCCAGTGAATAAGCAAGTAGTGATCAGAAGGGACATAATCATAGATGAGCTTAAGGAGTGGGATTTGACTGAGAATGTCAAGAAAGATTCAGTGAGAATATTTTGTGACGAACCAGCTAGTGAAGTCGAAAGAGAAGTTCGACATGAAGAAGTCAGAGGTGAAGCAAGCACAAGCAGACCCCAAAGAACAAGACGCATGCCTACAAGGTTGAAAGAATGTATGATTACATCAGATGATATGGTCAATGAAGAAGGTGAACTGGTACATTATGCTTTCTACGCAGATGTCAAACTTGTCAATGCAACTGAGGCATTGAAAGATTCGAAATGGATGAAAGCAATGGATGAAGAGCTGAAGTCAATTGAAGTCAATAACACTTGGTCACTTGTCGAATTTCCCCAAGACAAGAAGGCAATCGATGTGAAGTGGGTATACAAGGTGAAGTTGAATCCCAGAGGAGAAGTGACTCGACACAAGGCGGGACTTGTGGTGAAAGGATTTCTTCAGAAAGAAGGAATCGACTTCGATGAGGTTATTGCACCTGTTGCTAGAATTGAAACAATCAGGTTAGTTGTTGGTCTAGAAAACATGAACAACTAGCATATGTGTCAGATGGATGTGAAATATGCATTCCTTAATGGCCCCTTAGAAGAAGAAGTTTATGTTGCACAACCAGTTGGGTTTGTGAAACATGGCGAAGAAAGAAAGTTGTACAGGCTGCATAAAGCCCTGTATGGACTTAAATAAACTCCAATAGCTTGGAACAAGAAGATAAATGGTTTTCTAAAGGAGAAGGAATTTGTGAAGTGCAAATCTGAACATAGAGTATATGTAAGAAGAAGCAATAGTGAATTGCTTATACTATGCCTCTATGTCGATGACCTGTTGATAACAGGTAGTTGCAAGAAGGAGATCGAAGACTTCAAAGGTGATCTCAACCAGGAATTCGAAATGTCAGTTCTGGGTGACATTTCATATTTCCTTGGCATCGAATTCTACAAGAGTGGTAGAGGTTTGATGATGCATCAAAGAAGGTATGCAGGTGAAATACTCAAGAGATTTGAGATGCAAGATTGCAACCCAACTTCGACTCCAGCTGAGACCAAATTACAACTGTCGAAAGATTCATATGAAGATGATGTCGACCCAATCCAATATAGAAAACTTATTGGGTCACTTAGATACCTTTGTCACACAAGGCCTGACTTAGCATACAGTGTAGGTATGGTGAGTAGGTTCATGCAGAAGCCAAAGGTATCACATCTAGCAACGACAAAGAGGATACTAATGTATCTGAAAGGAACTCTCGACTATGGAATTTTGTTTCCTGCAACTGATGAAGGAAAAGAATGCAAATTAATAGGATACATCGACTCAGTTGGTGTAGTGATGCTGAGGATCGAAAATTCACAACGGGCTATGTGTTTATGTTAGGTGGTGCACCAGTTGCTTGGAGTTCGAGAAAAGAGCCAGTAGTGGCATTATCATCGTGCGAAGCAGAATACATAGTTGCTTCTTTTTGTGCATGTCAAGCAACGTGGATGGTGAACTTGGTCGAAGAGATAACAACGAAGAGTCATAGAGCAATTACCATGAAGATCGACAGCATGTCAGCTATCAATCTGGCGAAGAATCTGATAGCACATGGTCGAAGCAAGCACATCGAGATGAGGTTCTATTATCTTCGAGAGCAGGTAGCAGATGGAAGATGAATGTGGAACACTACAGAACTGAGAATCAGATTGCAGACATCATGACAAAGGGAGTGCATGTCGAAGTGTTCAGAAGACTAAGAACTATGATGAATGTAGATAGCTTAGACACAATGAATTAGGTGGTGTGTTGAATTATAATTCCTTGTGTCGAAGCAGGTTACTCGACAGAACAAGGAAGTGTCGAACCACCTAGTGTGTTGAGTTGTGTTAGTGTGTCGAAGTGTCGAAGCATGTTGCTTCACACAGAATTTCGACTTAGGTCTATGTTAGTAGTGTTAGCTATTTTGAGGTTTTATAGTTCTGAGATTTGCCTTGAGATCCAAGTTAACCTAAATCTATAAATAGAGGGAGTAACCCTTATTTTTGTAATGAGGTGAATCGAGTATTCATAACACTTGTAATTCACAGTATTTTGCAGTTGCAAAGTGAATAGGAAGTTTTTCACAGTTTGTGGGCAAAGAGAAACTCTGCAGAATTTAATTCTTCTTCTCGTTCATTGTTCTTTACACTCTTTCTTTCTCCATTGTTCTTCTCTTTTCATTTCTATTGTGTGGGTAATAACAATCTTGTTCATCAAAATCATCTTGTTGAGAAACCCATTGTAACCCTAGAAATTGAGAAACCATGTAAACCCAAAGATGAGAAATAATCTTCACCATTTATCATGACGAAACCCGATCGTTTGATGACTACTCTCCATTCGCGACTCTTCCTCATTCATGACCTAAATCCATTCACAACCTTTGGAGGAAGAGAACTGTTCTTCTTATCTTTATTTGGAACTAGTTTTATATTGCTTGCTTCAGGAAGTGTTTTTGCTTAGAAGAGCATTATTATTTTTTTAAATATATATAGGGAAAAACAACAATGGTTTTTCAAGCAAAGAAATTCTTGTTTGAAATACTGAAGGCACAAATAGAAATCAGAACCCCTTACATGCTTTTTAAGGTACCCTGTACTTCTGCTTCACTAGATACTTCTTTTATTCACTTCAGCTTCACTAGATTTAGTATCTTTTGTTTTTATCTTTTGAATGAATCCAACATTTATGTTTATTACAGGAAACTTGCAATATAAAAAGTAACCAGCAGAATTTGGGCACAATTGACTCATCAAACCTATGGTAACTATTAATGATAACTATTAATTATAACTATTTTTATAGTCAAATGGCCCAACTACTTTTTGTAGGCATGTAGTTGGCTATTAAGATTGGTTTACTGACTTGTCAAACTCCAATATTTACAGTAAGGGGCCAATTAAGTACCACATACTTTAATATAACTATTTGGTTTTGTTTGGAACCTAGTTAATGTTTAATTTATGACACTTACATTAATCCACAATACTTTATTTCTTTGATGTTTCAATTAGTATGGATGTTTGACGATAAACCTAGATTTAAAAGGAGGATGAATAGATTCCAAATTAAAAATATATTTGAAATTTTGATTTAAAATTTTTTTGACGCGGAAGCAAGTTTTAAATATTTCCCAGATCCAAAATCGTCTAACCGAACCTTCTATTGAAAAATCTGGATATGCGTAAGAGTACAAACAAAATAATAATAACCCACAAGTCGATCAACAACTATTAAGCACAACTAATTGAATGGGGATACGACTTCAAAGCGAAGCGCGATCGCACGCTCGCAATGATGGACTGAACAGAGTCGCCACCGAACTTTATTTATTCCTAAAAAGGAAAGGGGAAATATCGATAAAACCCAGGACAAAAGAAAGGATAAGATATGGTCATCGCAACCAATATCAGGGTTCGGGAGTCGATTACGCAAGGGGAAGGTATTAGCACCCCTCACGTCCGTTGTACTCAACGGGAACCATTAGGTCAGTTGTGTGCATTAATGTTAGTTAAAATGTTAGGCTTTTCAGTTTATTAGGTGGGAAAGAAAGAATAAAAGAAAGGAAAATGTTTTTTGGATTTTTGACGAAGGACTAAACCTAAGTTTTTTATTAGTGGGCCTGACAAGATTTACAAATCCTGCTCCTACGTATCTCAAAAGAGAAATCAAGGCTTACGTAGTTCTGGGTAGAAAAATGTTTGTTTGTTGGTCGATTTTAGCGAAAGCTATATTGTATTAATCGACAAAAACATCGTTTTACCCAAAACAGATGAGGAGTGGACGCGTACCACACATCGAACGGATTTATAGATCTACATTCGGAAAAGCGTCATTTATCTCTACTCAACAATCGTGGCCGAAACATTGTTTTGTATCACTTAAGACAATATATCTTTCATTTATGAAAAAGGTTTTTGATTAATCGCACGGCGGCGAGAAAAGA
Source organism: Lathyrus oleraceus (assembly GCF_024323335.1). NCBI lineage: Eukaryota > Viridiplantae > Streptophyta > Magnoliopsida > Fabales > Fabaceae > Lathyrus > Lathyrus oleraceus. The sequence continues at coordinate 149,078,883 of NC_066582.1, read as the reverse complement.
GTTTGATTGGTTGGATGTATTTTGAATGATGGCGAGAACTGGGATGAGCGAGATATACATCTCGAATCCTAGCCTCAGGAGTGCATGATATACATCATGTTCCATTTCCATCTTTATTGAAAAAAGTTAAGATAGGAATTAAGTATTTTGGAATTTGATTGAGAAAGGGTTTGAAGAAACCGCATTGACGATTTTAGGCGATGGCGAGAGTTAAGATTGGCGAGGCATACGTCTCGAATCTTAACCTCAGGAGTGCATGGTATACACCATGTTCCATTTCCACCTTTATTGAAAGAGTCTTAAATAAGATTTAGTTATTTTGAGTTTTTTGTTGTGAAAATGACTTGACCTTAGATCAAGTGTCGATGGACGTTTAAGAAAGATTTGGCTGAGTGTTTGAGAGAGCAAAGTGGATAAGTTTGGATGATGGCGAGAGCTAGGATTGGCGAGATATACATCTCGAATCCTAGTCTCAGGAGTGCGTGGTATACACCACGTTCCACTTCCATCTTTATTGAAAAGTGTTTAGATAGGAATTAATATTTTTTGAGTTTTTATTAGGGAAAATGGCTTGACGTTGAATCAAGCATTTGATGAAGTTTTTTGATATGGGATGGAATAGGAGGGAGAGATGGATTGATTTGTTTATTGAGGAAATACTCGACATTGGATCGAATCTTTTGTTTTTGTATTTTTGAAAATGTTGATTTTATTCTTATATTAGTATCTAATTAAACAACCAAACAATAAAAGAAATAAAAACTACAAAATTATTACACATTGGGGGAGTGGGGTACATTTGTCAAATGGGGATTAAAAAATCATGAAATAAATAAAATCGGGCCCAAACAAATAATGCATGAGTGTAAGTGCAAGGGAACCGGCTCATTGTAAGAAAGCCCAAGAGTAAGCTATGTGAGGTCGGCGGCGATGCTTAAAAGCAATCGACTTACAGGGGTGTGAAAAAAGGGGCTCGATATTAAATCGAGAGAATATGATTTTTATTAGTTTAAAAATGGTTTTGCATGTATGATGAAATTAATAAAGAAGCATGGACATAAAAACTATTAAAAGAAACAAAATGCTAAAAGATAATAAAATACTAAAAAGAAATAATAAAAAAAAATGAAATGCTATCTATGAGTATCGAACCCACTCCTCTTGAGACTATGACATTACCCTCTCTCCACTAGGCTACTTGCTAACTGACTAATAATTTACTGCTAACTTAAATATGTGAACTAAGATAAACTAAAAAGGAAATAAAATAAAACTAATTAAAACTAAATGCAAGGGGTCTGTTACACTTCCAACTAAATGGTAAAGGAACAAAAAGCAAAACCCAGCCGCCTGGCTGTTGGGTTTTCCAACGAGAGATTTTAATGAGTGGGAACCAAGAGAGCATACTAACAGACCCTATCCATGAAAAGGTTTTGGAAAACTAAATAAAAAATTAAGTTTTAACTGCTTTAATGTTTATTGTTTTTTCTATAAAAGAAATGAAATAAATAAAAAGGAAAATGGGAGATGTACAGCGACAGAAAGGGAAACCATTCGCGTTTCCCTCATCATCTCCGACCTCATCACTTCACTCGCTCTCTCAAGCTTCCAGTCTCTACTTCTCTCAAACTCGCTCACTCTAAATCAAAGAAACTTCCTCTCTCATCTCTTCGCTCGTCTCACTCTCTCTAACAACTACCTCCAGAAGGACCCAAGCCAAAAGAATCTCACCTTCGGTTGCGGCGACGGTGATGATGGAGTTTGAAGCTTCACTATTTCGCCTCCCTCTTCCAGGTATACTCGATTTTGGATTTAGGGTTTTCTTCAGTTTGCCGTTAACTCCTCTCAATTTTTCGCTTTGAAAATTAGGGTTTGCTCGTGGTGATTTTTTCTCTCCGCCTCCGATCCCTTTCTCTGCTCTCACTCCTTTCTTTTTATATTTCAATTTAGGGTTTCGGTTGGTGTATGAAGATTCGAAGGAGAAAGCTCCAGAAAATCTTTTTTGTCCGCTCAGAATCACTTTTCCTATCTGATGTTACGAATTGGGAAAGGTAATCTGAGCTCTTGCTTTTTCTTTGTCCGTTTCGTCTTGATTCCATTTCGAGTATTTTCTTGAAATTTAACGCTTTGGCTAATTGTACATTTTTACTGCAGTGAAATTTGGGACATTCACTCCAAGCGACTTTGTTAATGATCACGGATACATATTTGGCAAGGGATGATTCTGGAGACTGCTGAAGTCTTCCAATTACAGGGAACAAAGGTGATGAACGGATGAACTGTCTGCAGAGCGGATGGGCACACATCTTTGCAAGGGAAAAGAGGGCAATCTTTAAAGGAGACTCGTTTGTTGAATCATTTCTGCTTGGGTTTAGTGCTGATGCCGCGTAATCGGAAATTAACTTCAGGAGAGACTGAACCGCTCCTTTAGACACAATGTCTTCACAAAGTCTGTCAGAGTTGCGAACCAGATCGCTAAGTGCACTTGCTGCATTTGCCTTGGTCTTGTCCTCCTCTGCTTTTTGCAACAAATTTGCCAGATGAGGAATCGACCTCCTCAGCTCTTCATACAACACATCATTGTGGTAAGCCGCATTTCCAATAGCAAAACAAGCAAACTTCCTTGTTCGTTTGTCTGGATCAGAGCATCGGTCAACAAGGATACTAACGATTTGATATCTTGCAGGAGAACTGTAAAAAAGGCACTGTGACGGCACATGTTGATTTGCTGTATGAATCCTGTTCAAAACAAGCATCTAGAATAGCATCAGAGATCCGATCGCAAAGCTTGTCAGGGTGTTTCTCGTTTGCAGACTCAGATGTGTATAGAAACGTCTCTGTTGCCATCTTTAATAGCTTGAGAGGTAGTAGCTGAAGATTAGAGAAATTGTTGCTTCGCTTGAACTTGTTATTGTTGTGGTGCGAAGCATGAGACCATCTCCTGTTCCTTCACCGATTCCCTCAAGTAAGTGACTTGAGCAGTACTCCCCATATTCTATTGATTGGATTTGTTGTTGTAGCTCGTATAACTTTCTTTTTGGATACAACAGGAGCCATTGCTGCCCTAGGATTCGAATTTGGCTCACTCTTTGGCTGGATATCAGTATCAACATTGCATATAGAGGAACCTGGCCTGAGAACCGACCGTACAACTTGGCTGGATGCTTGTAACTCAGGGCCCTTTCTCTTCTTGCTTTTCAGGACTTGAGTTACATTGAATTTTGTTTTTTTGCTTTGGGTACTGACTGTTATGGTTTGACTTTTTCTTACTGCAGTAACGGATTTGAAACGAGAACGACTCAATACCATGCTCTCCTTACCTTTTCTCTTTGAACCTTTTTTTTTTATGATTTGTGTCTTGTGTTACTTTGCTGACTTGAGATAAACCACTTTTTTTGTTTACAGGAGAATGTTATACGACGTGTTCCCGCACGGATTGAACTCCTCGGCAGTGGCTGCAGCAAATATTTGAATGCTTGCGCATCTCTTGTCTGGTTGTACTGCAGGTTGAATTTGAAGATCATTTGAAACTGAATATGAGATTCTGCCGAATGCTTAGCAGAGAACAAGGCTTCTATTGTAATTATTTTTCCTGTCAAGTTATGCAGAAATTTAGCAAATGAACTTATGTTGATTTCTGTTTCTGTCACATTGAGTAGGATGCTTAGCAGTAAGCTTGTATTAATCATGTTCTTCCTATCAACCTTCTACAGATGCTAACAATTGATACCCATGAATGTTGTAGCCTTGCTTTGTGTAATTAGAAACTATAAACTTGTTCATGTTATTCTATGAATATCAAATTTTCTTTTACTCTAACATGTAAATGTTTCTCTAGGACTTTGAAACTTTCAGCTGTATCCGAAGGATAGTTGCGAAACGAAAGGGTAGCTAGAAAAAGTAAAATATTTTATACTTGTACCAACAAAATTCTGTTTTAGACTTGGGAAAAAGCCATATGTTTGCATCAGATAAATCTTCAGTTTCCAAATTCAATGCTATAAGGGATAATAATGTTTGGTCCTATTACGGCAAGGGCTGATCCAAGACACACATGAAGTTGTTTCCTAAAGGGAAAATCTTCATCAGGCAGCTTCTGCATATCTTCCAAGTTTTTTTTTTTGAGAAGACCTTTCATGAAGTAAAGAGAATCACTTCCTAAGTTGTGAAACATAGCTGAAACAAACATCAAATACTCTATCCCAGGCAACAGCATAGTGATAATCAAGTAAGCACTCAACAATTGCACACATTCTCTTAATAATGGTTGGTCATGCCGTCCTTGATTCATCCAAATTATCTGACCCACACCTTGTTTAATCAACGTCCCAACCAGGCAAAAATTGATCACGCTCTTGAGTGCATCAGCATCAAGTAAGCGGGCATCAAAAGTTATTCCATCCTCAGGCATCACATTCGATGAGGTAGAAAGAGTCGGTAACGGGCCTAGCACTTCAGGAAAAACTTGTTGAACATGAATGAAGTAATCGAGACATGAACGAGTAGGCCAAAATTCTCGAATATGCATGAAAATTTTCTCAATGTGAACGAAGAAACATGAATGCAAATTTTGAATGTGAGAAAAATAAAAAAATAAAAATATGAACTGGTAAATATGAACATGAATGAAGGATATGGAGGTGAATGAAGAAGTAATGCAAACAAGTGATCAATGGAAAAAATTCAGGGCCAAAATCGGGGTATGACACTCTACAATAGTAAAAGTATATTTACAATTATATTCACTCACAAAAAACTAAGTCAAACAATTTGTAGAACACTTAGTGTGCGAAAAACAAAGTTTGAAAATTAATATGGTGTTTGTTGTTCTAAGAAATCCAATCACAACCAAATGGTTAATGATCAATACAACAAACACAAGATTCAAAATGTAATCAAAATTATGATCCAAACTATGTTGATCCGGTGATCAAAGCAAACGACAATTTGTGAGTCGAAAAATAAAAGATATATATATACACACACACACACACACACATATATATATATATATATATATATATATATATATATATATATATATATATATATATATATATATATATATATATATATATATATATATATATATATATATATATATATATATATATATATATATATATATATATATATATATATAGAGAGAGAGAGAGAGAGAGAGAGAGAGAGAGAGAGTATGCAAGGATTTGTTTAGGAAGTTCCCCAATCGACCTTGCTATGGGTACGTCGGCCCTCAATTCGAATTCAAATTGAGATATTAATATAATAAATCTTACTTTGCAAATGTGTGAATACAAGAGACGAGTATCAAATCCCACAAACTCTAAGTTTGTTCTTGACTCTAGCACCTCCAAAAACCTTTATCAATCTTGATCAAGTAACTAACCATGTCGCTTCAATTCACTTGTTGTTGCTACTTCCTTGCAGGACACCCCTTGTCCCAAGGTTTTCACCCGACTGAATTAATCTCAAGCGCATGATCATGTAACCAACAATACTGCTCCAATTCACCTATTGTTGCTACTTCCTTGCACGACCTCCTTATCTCAAGGCTTTCACCCAGCTGAATTAATCTCAAGCGCACACTTGTTGTAATCAAGATTTGTCAACATGATCCACTGTTTCACGCTACTCCCTTGCCTACACACCTAGTCTCAAGGCTTTCACTCCATCGAATTCGAATTGTACAATCTTGTCCAAAACCTTCAAATCCTAAAGACTTTGAAGGAAAAATCCACCTCGGTTTTCTTATTTGAATCCCTCAAAGATCACAAACCAATATTCTCGGTACAACAAACCTAATTGGACGTTATCAATCATAATCTAGATGACATCCAATCAAAAAATGATTATGTGTAGTTTGATTGTGTGTATATGTATAGGTTGAATTTAAGATGATGAGAAGTTTTAAAATCCTGGATTCATGTAGGTTTTACTCACTTTAGAAAACTTACTAGAGAATGATGCATGTATGAAGTATTTATATGCATGGGTGATTTAGGGCAAAAGGAAATGCAAATAAATTGGAGAAAATATGATTTTTTTTTAAAAATTATCGTATAGGTCGACCTGTAAGATCTATGCGCCGACTTGTAAACAACATGTGTCGACCTGTTCAAGGTCATGCGTCGACCTATAACAGTTATGTGCTTCTTATGTGTCGACTTGTGGAGTCAGCACATGAAACAAAAGTTACAGACTTTAATACTGTAGCATACACGTCGACCTATAGAATGCATGTGTCGACCTATAGTAGTGAAAATATTTCTATAGGTCGACTTGTAGACATCATACGTCGATCTGTAGACAACATGTGTGAACCTATAGACAACACGTGTCAACCTATAATACAATTTTTCACAAAAACTTATTTTTCATGTATTTTTCACAAAAGTTTCACGAAAACTTATTTTTCATGCATTTTTCATAAAAACTTATTTTTCATGCACCTTTCATAAAAACTTATGTTTCATGCATTTTTTATGAAAACTTATTTTTCATGCATTTTTGATGCATGAGACATTTTCCAAGTTGTTTCCAAATTCTTTTCACAAAAACTTATTTTTCATGTATTTTTTATGAAAACCTATTTTTCATGCATTTTTTTACAAAAACTTTTTTTTCATGCGTTTTTTATGACAACTTATTTTTCATGCATTTTTTATGCATGAGGCATTTTTCATGCATTTTTTATGAAAACTTATTTTTCATGCATTTTTTATGCATGAGACATTTTCGAAGTTGTTTCCTAAGATGCACATAGAGAATTAGAGGATACCATCAAATATACATTAACACTAAAGTATCCTAGTTTTGACATCATACAAAATACATCTAATTGAAGTTGCACTCACATACTCCCCCTTTTTGATAATGGTAAAATTTAAGACGATGCGTTCGTGTTTTCAATGAAAGACTCCCCTAAATATATGCATCCCAACTTCATCTTGCTTCTCCCCCTTTGACAATATCACACATAAACTAAAATAATACACAGAGGCGGTTTGGAAAGATAAGAACATCAATACGATAACATTCACGTAGAATGACATACATATTAAAGGAAAATGCCTAAACATAAATACACGCATGTAAGGCAACAATACAACATGATTGTCACAATGAAGGCCAAATAACATAGCACAAACATGAAATATGAAGGATACAATGCAATCAAAAACTCTTGAGTTGCTACAAAAGCTGAACACGATTACGTGACATATGTCTTTGGTACTCCTGAAATGCTGCACACACATGTGCTCTAGCAAGGCGATAACGATTTATCACCACACAAACAAAAAACAAAGATGTTATCATAACAATGATACACAACAAGAATTTATTAACATTATGACATGCTCAATCAAGTTTCATGCAAGAATAAATAGCAAGCCAATGCACCAAGATCATATTTCAAGCATATAGAGAGAAAAGAACAAAGTCACTATAAGCATATAATTGACATACATCAATAGACATTTTTGAAAGTGAACATTTATGAACTAATTCAAATATCAAGAATATCAACCATTTGGAACACAAGCAACATGTAAAGATAAAAGCTTACTTACAAAAAGGGGAAATGAAAAAAAATAGGAACCATATTACCTTTCTTATAAAATGATTAAGGATCCACTCTATGTATCTTGACATCTACATCCTTATCATTTTCAATTCTTTTCAAGTTTCAATTTGTGGACATAGAAGTGTCCATAAACTTTGCATCTTCCATGCCAAATCTCTTTAGCAAGTGAAATATTTGGTTTAACACACATGACTCTTGATTGAGTTGTTTGATTTGGATACCAAGGAAGTAATTCAGCTCCCTCATAAGGCTCATCTCAAACTCACCCTGCATAAGCTTAGAAAAATCACCTACAAGTTGCATGTCAGTGGATCAATAAATAATATCATCGACATAAACTTGAAATCTTCCAAGCTAGTATAAGCTAGAGACGGTATAACATACATGTGAAGATATTTAGATAAGGTCACTACAATCATTTTAAATGAAACAAACATTGGTTATCACTTGAAATTTTCATAAGTGAACACTCATAACATATATCATACACAAAGTAAATCATATACCTTTGAAAAATAAACAGGAAAAAGAAAGAACTTCCTTACAAAGCGAAAGTTGAAAAGATATTACCTCACTGTACGAATGGCGGAGGATGCACATGCATTCCACAAGAAACTCTCGAATGAAAGTTGGAATAAATGCAACACGTGCCATACAACCTTTAGACAACAATAATCTTACCATTTTTCTCTTTGACAAAGTACTTGAAAGTATGATTAATAATGTATGTAAGAAGATTATTGATTTGATGATCATCCTAATACTTGCACTTTCAATCTTGTTTAATTATGATAATCATCTTGCTCCTCCTCACGTTTTCTCATATTAGGTTGGTCAATCCCTAATTTGATGAACTTGAGTATGTCTTGTCGAAGATAACCTACATCATTAAAAACAATACATTTTTCGACACTTCTCGGATAGAAAACATTAGTAATAATCAATACACTTTTATCAATTAAAGAACACTAGAAGTTGATTCCTTTTGGTCATACAACCCTTCTTCCTTGCCACAAAATCAATGAAATAGGGAGATGTAACATGTCACATGTCTTGAGTATCCACAAACAAGATCCCATACTCTCTTCATAGATCTAAGACATTTATCCTATAAAATAAACAACAAGTGCTAGGTACCCAATCTTCATTGGATCCTTGGGGGTGAGTGAAAACAAGGTTGCATTTGGGGAACCATTGAAATGCTCCTTTAGGAACTAAAAGTTTCCTAAATTTGCATTTTTCAATAGTATGACCTTTATTGCAACAAAAGAGACAAGACAAGTTAAGATGAGATGTGCCTTTTCTATTAGAATCCTTTTTAACAAACTTATGTTTCTTATATGAATGGTCCAAAGACCTTTCATACTTAGACGAATCAATAACATAAGCAAGATTTTTTTTTCAAAATAACCAATTTATTCAAAAAAATAATCCAAAATGACCAATTATTCCAAAAAAAATACAAAAATAACCAAGTTTGGTAGAGGACGCGCCAGATGAATTGGCGCACCCCCATACCACTAAGAGGAGGCGCCAATAGCATTGTCGCATGCATTTGGCTCCTCATGAGGAGGCGCCAATGCTAGTGGCTCCTGCATTGAGCCTCATGAGGAGGCGCCAATGCTAGTGGCGCCTTAGTGTGTTTTTCTTGGTGGGCGTCAATTCATCTGGCGCCTGCATGTGATGCTCATGTGGGCGTCAATCCCTCAGGCGCCCACGTGTTTTGTCCAATGGACGTTCCGTCTCTATAAATACCATGCCTTGCATACAATAATTTTCACTCAAATTCATCTCCTAATACCATAAGTTGTCTAGTTCAACCATCAATTTCAATTCTCTCTGTTTCAAAAATGTCTGCATACATTCAGAAATGAAATCCTGATGTAATATTTTCTGCCGTTGCGGCTCCGATAAAAGTTAGACTTTGGAACACATATACGTTTGAACGTCTTAATCAGACGTTGTACAGTTGGTTAGAGGGAGAAATTGGAGAGGGTGAACGGAGAAATGCGTGAATGAGTGGATATTAAGACCAACCAAGACGCTCGTAGGATGATGCATTACATGTTCAAAATTGTTTTGATGGTTGTAATTGCATAGTTCTTATATTGTATTGTTATAATCATTTGTGTTACTGTTTATGTAATGGTACTTTCGTCACAGACGTCTACTATGAAGTAAATTTAGTTTTCCATATATTGCAATAGAGGTACTATGAAATAAATTTAGTTTTATATTGCAACAGAGGTAAATCTGAATTTATTTGGTTGTGCTCGTTCCAACACTAGGACAGTTATTACGATTATGACCTGGTTGACGACATGAACTACATAGTCTAACCATTTTGTTCTTCGTATCTATTTCGGTTCGAATCTGGGTGCTGTTAGGACGACCCTTTTTCTTCCTTCGCATAACTTCGTTGTGCCAGACGATGTCCCCTTGATATTCTGGCCAATAATCCTCTTTTTCCACTACCGAAAAACTAATTTTATAAACATTTGAAAGGCTGAAGACTTTGTAAACTTCAGATAGCAAGTAGGATGGATCCCTTTGAACCTTTGAGCATGCCGCAATGACATGGGAGCAGGGGGTACGAAAGGCTTGGAACCTTCCACAGTCACACCAACCTCTATCTAGTTCGACTCTGTATTGTCCCATCGGCATGCCCTCATTGTGATCCATGGACTCGACAACACTAAACCAACCTTTAGTTTGGTCAAATACCGTAACCACGTGTGTGTTTGCTTTGGCAGCTTCATGCCCGATGAATTTCCTTGAAGCATCACTGAACAACTGTCCAGATTGCAACACTGAACTCCATTTTGAGCGTCTGGTTTCAAACAACGCCCCTAGCCTGAAATATGTAGCCTGCACCAAAGCGGTTATTGGTAGGTTACAGATGCCTTTGAAGACAGAGTTCATTGATTCCATAAGATTTGTTGTCATGTGGCCCCAACGCTGACCGTTGTCGTATGCCCTAGTCCACTTCTCCAATGGAATACTATCGGTCCACCGTACCACATCTTCGTTCGACAATCTTATTTCCTCGTGGTAGTGTTTGAAAGAAGGTTCTGATAATACGTAACCTGCATTGACAACCTTCTTACGCAACGTCTTATCTTTGATTTCCCGCATGAAACTCTGAGCAATATGTCTAATACAGAACACATGTGTCGAAGGAGGATTTTGCTAGCCATTGACAATGTTATTATATGCACTAATGATTGAGGGGTGTCTATCAGAGATCAAATACAAGTTAGACTGAGGTGCAACATGCAATCGGAGATTTCTTAGGAAAAAACTCCATCCCTCAACAGTCTCCCCTTCAACTAGGGCAAAGGCGATTGGAAAAATATTGATGTTCCCATCTTGTGTCACTGCCATCAGTAACGTTCCTTTGTATTTTCCATACAATCATGTACCATCAATTTGTATAATTGGTTTACAGAAAGAAAAACCTATGATACATGGTTGATACGCCCAGAATAGACGGTAAAATATTCTATTTCCAACAGCACACGTACCATCTGGTGTATAGGCGGGCAATATTTCCATATTGACAATTGTCTTGGGAGCATATTGTTTTAGAGCCAACAAATGTTTTAGAAGTTGTTTGTAAGACTCCTCCCAATTACCAAACACTTTTTCAACAACTTTTGTTCTAGCTATCCATACCTCCCTATATGATGGAGTGTACTCGTACTCTGCCCTAATATGCGAGATTATTGTACTCACCTTTAACGACAGATTGTCGCCAATGACAAACAATATTTTATCGCATATTAGCTGAGAGATTAATTTACGATGATCCTGCATTGGGTTTGTCAGCATGCATGTGTGATATGGACCCATTGATCCAATCTCCCAAGACTCGCTCCTCTTCTGGTACGAAGCTGACAACCTAAAAAGGCAGTGCTCATTCGGATAATAAACTTTATACCTCGATGCGTTAGTTCTGTCAACTCTGAAATCAGCTGATAGTTGCATGTGGAATTTCTTAATGGCTTTTACACATTCCTCTTTTGTGCGAAATATGTCTCCTTGTTTCAGAGATCCTTGCATTTGCACGTAAGGACTGTACCATACATCTACCGAAGGTTCATCTGAACCCAAATTTAACCTTGTCATGTGTTGGGGTGGGCAATATACATGACTTACTGGTATTGGCTCCGCTTCCTCTTCAGCGTTCACCATCGAATACACCATGATCTCAGGTTCCTCTTCTTCGTCGTCTGGAACATTCACCTCAGCTTGTTCGTCATCAGTCTCACAAAACACTTGTGACTGATCAATGTACTGAGACACCTGTTGTTGATGTTGTAATATATACAACTCTATATCGTTGTAACCAGATTGTGCGTGACTGACAAACATATGTTGAATGTCATCATCATCTCGAATCTTCTTTTGATAAAATTTTACCTGATTTTCTGCAAACCAAACCGGATTTTTATAGATGATCTGACCCACATTATTGCACTGCAATTTCTTTTCTATTCTTTATTTCAGATGTGAAAAATTTTATCGTCGATTTAGTGTAAACCGAGTCACCTCTGTGTTTCAAAAACAAAAACCGAACAACTGATGATCAAATATTTCACCTTCGACATGGGCACTGATCATGTAATGTTGTGTGGAAGACATTATGTTGAAATATTAAATATGTAGATAGTTTGAATGGAATTGAATGCATTGCTAAGTTGTTTATCTGCATAGCATATATAGCTTGGTCATTGGTAAGTTGGTTGTTGCATTGATAACTTGGTCATTGTCTGTACAGACTTGACCATGCATGCAGTAGAAGGAATCCAACACGCAGAGAAAAGATTGACAAGAATACACATGCGCCAGGGAATCAAAGAATCTCTGAGCTCTGTGCCCTAAGATTCCAACCTAGGCGCCATAAAGTAACTGAGGCGCCAAAGGGTTGGGCGCCTCTTCACACAAACTAGTCTTAGGCGCCACTAGGAAGGGCGCCCCTTCCAATTGCCCTACACTAAGGCGCCAAGAGGAAGGGCACCTCTTCCTTGCATGTGAGAAATCACATGTAGGCGCCAAGAGGAAGGGCTCCTCTTCCCTTGCATGTGCTTTCTTCACATGCGCCAAGAAGATTCCTCACATGCTAGCTTTGTCTTCCATTCTGAATTTTGTCATTCTCTTGTCTTCTCTTGCCTTTCCATGCAACCAATCACACTCTTTTTAGGTTACAAACCTACTCACTCATTCATCTATAAATAGTCTCTCATATCAACAATATCAAATCATCTTCATCAATACTCAATTATATTCTTCTACCACACTTCTTTCATCTACCAAACTCAAGCTTTACAAATTCAAATCATGTCTTTGTTGACTATGGGCGATGAACACAGAGGCACAATCGAGAATATCTCGGAATTCGTATGTTATCTCTCTCTTTTAATTTTTTATGTTATTTGTGTTATACCTTTGTTATCTCTCACTTTTTAGTTTCTATTTTTGGATTACTTCTTCTAGATATCATTTTTGTGTTATACCTTTGTTATCTCTCACTTTTTAGTTTTTATTTTTGGATTACTTCTTATAGATTTTTTTTTTGTTATACCTTTGTTATCTCTCTCTTTTTAGTTTCTATTTTTGGATTACTTCTTATAGATATATTTTTTGTGTTATAACTTTGTTATCTCTCACTTTTTAGTTTCTATTGTTGAATTACTTCTTATAGATGTCTGTTTGTTGAGTATGTATTTCTTCTTCTAATTGTATTTTCTTGCTTTTTTGTTATTAGGATCCGAAGCGTTTTAGATGTTGTGTACAAGAATATGTACCCCAAGATCCTTTAATAGAACCATATATTAGAGGATGTGGATTTGGAAATCTATTAAACATTGTTTCGTACTCGGTGGACTACAAGTTCATTCTGGCTTTGTTGGAGAGATGGAGACCCGAGACCTACATATTTCACCTTTCGATTAGTGAGTGTACCGTCACACTTGAGGACGTGTACATGTTGTTGGGTCTCCGTATAGACGGAAAGGTAGTGAATGGTCGAGTTAACGAAGACAACAATATATGCAATGAATTATTGGGTGCCCATTTGTTAGATGACGAAACTAAGGGAGACACATTCGGTCAAGCAAGGGGGCAAGGTATAAATTTAAAATACCTAAAACAATATTATGCCAGTATAGTATTGTCCGACGATTCAACCGAGTATGAGAAAATAATAAAAGCTCGGTATTATATTATGATTTTATTTGGTAACTTTTTGTTTCCAGAAAGTACAGGTAATTTTGTGAATATAATGTATTTACCTTTATTACGCAATATTAATAAGGTAAGCACTTATAGTTGGGGTTCAGCTGTGTTGGCCCATCTATATAGTGCAATGTGTAGAACTGCAAAAAAGAATACTTGTACTTTTTTTTCATGTGCTTATTTGCTTCAAGCTTGGGGGTGGTCGAGAATGTCGTCGCTCGCCGCGATAAATGAGCGTCCATTTGTGTTCCTGTTTGCAACCAAGTAAGTCTAACACTTTACCATTCACCATTTAGTTAATTATATTTATTATTATAATTAACAGTAAATAATATTTTTCACTTCTTTTTATTATCTTAGGTGGTCAGTAAGGGGAATGAACTACAACAGGTGTCCGAAACACGCTATTGTAGTCTATCGAAATCTATTGGACTACATTGGACATGACGATGTAATAATCCTACCGAACTATATTTTAATTTAAAAATACTTCTCAAATTATTTTCCATCTAACCATTTCGTATTGTTTTACAGTTTGTTTGGAGGCCATATCTGGGTTTGAATCATGATGTGAACCATGACGATGTTGCAGTTTGAACAGTGAAGACACCGATTATCCGATTCACTACGGTGGAAATGCACCAAAGTGACCGGGTCAAACTGCAGTTCGGAATGCTACAACAGATTCCAGAATCTCCCACGTGTTTGAGGAATTGGCATCAAAAAAGGGTCGATGCACAGTGGGATTATTCTGACTAGAGAGACTTTGCAAAAGACATGTGTCGTCAATGGAGGAATCAACGACAACATATCTTGAACGAACCAGTCATCCAAGGTGCAAGACCCACTCAACAATATATGGCATGGTTTAGGTCAGTAACAACTCAACAATTTGTATCTGAGTCGCGGTATTTGATGGATCCATGCCAACTTGCTTCGTCATCGTATGCCCCACATCAATTCACCACCCAAAACCAATGTGAACCCACCCAAACCCAACAACCAACCACACAACATCAACCAACCACATACACACAACAACCAAACACCCAACATCGCAACCCGTTCATGCCAACCACCCAACAACCAACCATCCAACGTCGCACCCCGTTCATACCACCCACCCAAACACAAAACCAAGAATCAAATCCCGCATCCACAACCGTCTACAGCCCAGATAATTCATATGGGTCACTTCATCATAGCCCCTTACCAATGAACACCTAACCACTGTTTAACTATAGTACACCCTAGGAACCATTGCTTCGTTTTCAAAACGACTCAATGGCCCAATTTGGGCAACTATACCGTCCCCAATTCACCCAACCCCAACGCCCTAACTACGATGACATGGGCACCGAACTCCATTACGGAAGCGTCGTTGGCTAGAGCCCCTCCGGATATTGGGAGCAAATGATGACACATCTATCAAATACCGCTGGAACTTCCGCCGGACCTTCCAACCAGCCATCGCTCGATCAGGTCAGCACCCAAAGACCACAAACACCTCAAGCAAATCGTGGGAGACCTCAGAGACAAACTAACTACAACATTTGACAGTAAGGGGAATGAACTACAATAGTAAGGGGAATGAACTACAACAGGTGTCCGAAACACGCTATTGTAGTCTATCAAAATCTATTGGACCACATTGGACATGACGATGTAATAATCCTACCGAACTATATTTTAATTTAAAAATACTTGTCAAATTATTTTCCATCTAACCATTTCGTATTGTTTTACAGTTTGTTTGGAGGCCATATCTGGGTTTGAATCATGATGTGAACCATGACGATGTTGCAGTTTGGACAGCGAAGACACCGATTATCCTATTCACTACGATGGAAATGCACCAAAGTGACCGGGTCAAACTGCAGTTCGGAATGCTACAACAGATTCCAGAATCTCCCACGTGTTTGGGGAATTGGCATCAAAAAAGGGTCGATGCACAGTGGGATTATTCTGACTGGAGAGACTTTGTAAAAGACATGTGTCGTCAATGGAGGAATCGACATAACATATCTTGAACGAACCAGTCATCCAAGGTGCAAGACCCACTCAACAATATATGGCATGGTTTAGGTCAGTAACAACTCAGCAATTTGTATTTGAGCCGCAGTATTGGATGGATCCACGCCAACTTGCTTCGTCATCGTATGCCCCACATTAATTCACCACCCAACACCAATGTGAACTCACCCAAACCCAGCAACCAACCACACAACATCAACCGACCACATACACACAACAACCAAACACCCAACATCGCAACCCGTTCATGCCAACCACCCAACAACCAACCATCCAACGTCGCACCCCGTTCATACCATCCATCCAAACACAAAACCAAGAATCAAATCCCGCATCCACAACCGTCTACAGCCCAGATAATTCATATGGGTCACTTCATCGTAGCCCCCCACCAATGAACACCTAACCACTGTTTAACTATAGTACGCCCTAGGAACCATTGCTTCGTTTTCAAAACGACTCAATGGCCCAATTTGGGCAACTATATCGTCCCTAATTCACCCAACCCCAACACCCTAACTACGATGACATGGGCACCGAACTCCATTATGGAAGCGTCGTTGGCTAGAGCCCCTCCGGATATTGGGAGAAAATGATGACACATCTGTCAAATATTGCTGGAACTTCCGCTGGACCTTCCAACCAGCCATTGCTCGATTAGGTCAGCACCCAAAGACCACAAACACCTCAAGAAAATCGTGGGAGACCTCAGAGACAAACTAACGCACCGAGATGTGGAACTGGGGGACATTATAATCGGGCGGGTCATTAGTTTATTGTCAGTCCAATGTAACCAATTATTACATATTTAATAAATTTATTTTTTTCATTATTATGTCTCATGTATTAAACAATAAAAATTAAAAAATAAAAAATTAAAAACTTAAAAAATTTAAAAAACAAAAAAAATTTAAAAAAAATTTAAAAAATTAAAAAATAATAGGAGGGGGTGTATGCGCCAGATGAATTGGCGCATATACCCACCAAGCAAAACACACTAAGGCGCCACTAGCATTGACGCTTCCTCATGAGACCTAATGCAGACGCCACTAGCATTGGCGCCTCCTCATGAGGAGCCCAATGCATGTGCCAATGCTATTGGTGCCGCCTCTTAGTGGTATGAGGGTGCGCCATTTCATCTGGCGCATCCTCTACCAAACTTGGTTATTTTGGTATTTTTTTTCGAATAATTGGTTATTTTGGATTATTTTTTTAATAAATTGGTTATTTTGAAAAAAAATTCACATAAGCAATCTTTGGTTGTAAAGCTTTGTCTAATTTTACTTGAAGAGTATTTATCTCTTTTTGCCAATTATGACAAGATTCACAACAAAACCTAGAAGGTTTTTCAACCTCATTTTTGTCACTTTGAGTATCTATCATAGATATCTTAATAGTTTCCAACTTCCTTTCGGACTCTAACACTTTAGCGTCTAAGTGTAAAAATACTTTTTCATGTGAAGCTAATTTGTTAAAAGAATTTAAGGCCTTTCTATGAAGATTTCCAAAGGCATTTTGTAATTGAGAATAAGATAAATCACTAGTAAGCTCAATTTTAGAAGGATTTACTTGTTTCTTCTTTCTTCCATTTGCCATAAGACAAATTTGGGTCGATTATACACTTGAAGTGAAGCTTTCATCGCTTGAGGAATCACTTGCATTGTCACAAGCTACATAACCTCTTCTAGATTTACTAGACTTATTGTTATGTCCTCTTTCTTTGTCCTTCTTAATCATGGGACATTCCGGTTTATAATGACCAATTTCACCACAATTATAACAAGAGCTTCTAAATTTACCTTTCCTATTCTCACCATCTTTTGAAGACTTGGACTCCCTTCTAAATTTGGCTAAGCTTCCTTAGGAATTCTTTACTTTGTTCTTCTGAATATACCTTTGGTATCTCTTGACAAATAGCCCATCATCATCATCATCAGAGTTCTTGTTGTCCCTTTCTTCAGACTCACTAGGCTCATTCTTTGAGAACTTGAAACTATAAGTTTTTTTAGAAATAAACTTCTTCACCTCTTCCTTGTCTTTACCTTTCTCTTTCTTTATCATCTTTTCATACTTTTTTTCATGTTTTTCCAAGCAAGTGAGTTCTTGCTCATGTTCTTCCAGTTTACCAAACAAAATAGTAAGATCAAGTGTTTTAAGATCACCCGCTTCTTTAATTGCGGTGACCTTGGGTTTCCATTCCCTGTTAAGACATCTTAAAACCTTGTTAGAAGAAATAGCATTGGAGATAGGATTACCTAGAGCATTCAATTTATTGATAAGATATGTAAATCTCATTTGCATGTCCATAATGGTTTCACCATGCTTCAAACGAAAGAGTTCAAACTCTTGGTTCAATGTGTTGGTCCTAGCTTGTTTGACCTCATTAGTTCCCCCATGAGAAACTTCTAATGCGTCCCACATAGCTTTGGCGGTTTCACAATGAGAGACACGATAATACTAATCAACACCTAATGTGAATATGATAATATTTTGTGCTTTCCAATCATGAGACCACAACTACTTATCATTATCATTCCATTGATTTTCTGGTTTTGGTACGTTGACGCCTTCACCATTGATTATTGTAATTTCATTAGGACCATTGGCGATGACGTCTCATACACTCTTATCAACGGAGTTAATATGGATACGCATACAAGCTTTCCAATAGCCATAATTTTCGTCGGTGAAAATAGGTGCTATATTATACGCTCCTTTAGGTTCGGTAGCCATTATGTAATAAGAAAATCTTAAGACCAGAAATAACCAGGCTATGATACCACTTGTTAGACGGTAGACCTAGATCTAGAGGGGGGTGATATGTGTAAGAGTACCAATAGAATGATAATAATCCACAAGTCGATCAACAACTATTAAGAACAACTAATTGAATATTCTAAAATAGTAAAAGTCTATCTCCAATGATATTCACACACACAAAACTAAGTCAAGCAATTTTTTCGAACACTTGGTGTACAAAAAAAGTTTGGAATTTTATATGGTGTTTGTTGTTCTAAGAAAACCGATTACAACCAAATGGTTAATGATCAATACAACAAACACAAGATTCAAAATGTAATCAAAATTATGATCCAAACTATGTTGATTCGGTGATCAAAGCAATAAAAATTTGTGAGTAGAAAAATAAAAGATATATATATATATATATATATATATATATATATATATATATATATATATATATATATATATATATATATAGAGAGAGAGAGAGAGAGAGAGAGAGAGAGAGAGAGAGAGAGAGAGAGTATGCAAGGATCTGTTTAGGCAGTTCCCCAATCGACCTCGCTATGGGTACGTCTACCCTTAATTCGAATTCGAATTGAGATATTAATATAATAAATCTTACTTTGCAAATATATGAACACAAGATATGAGAAATCAAATCCCACAAACCCTAAGTTTGTTCTTGACCCTAACACCTCCAAAAACCTTGAACAATCTTGATTAAGTAACTAACCATGTCGCTTCAATTCACCCGTTGTTGCTACTTCCTTGCAAGGCACCCCTTGTACCAAGGCTTTCACCCGACTTAATTAATCCTAAGCGCATGATCATGTAACCAACAATGTCGTTTTAATTTACCTGTTGTTGCTACTTCCTTGCATTACCTCTTTATCTCAAGGCTTTCACCCGACTGAATTAATCCCAAGCGCACAATTGTTGAATCCAAGATTTGTCAACATGATCCACCGTTTCAACTACTCCCTTGTCGACACACTTAGTCTCAAGGCTTTCACTCGATCGAATCCTAATTGTACAATCTTTTCCAAAACCTTAAAACCCTAAAGAGCTGGAAGGAAAAACCCACCTCGATTTTCTTATTTGAATTCCTCAAAGATCACAACCCAATATTATCGGTACAACAAACCTAATTGGACGTTATCAAGCCTAATCTAGATGGCATCCAATCAAAAGATGATTATGTGTAGTTTGATTATGGGTATGCATATATTGATTTAAAGATGATAAGATGCTTTGAAATCCTGGATTCATGTAGGTTTGACTCACTCTAGAAACCTTACTAGAGAATGATGAATGTATGAAGTATTTATATGCATTGGTGGTTTAGGACAAAAGGAAATGCAAATAACTTAGAGAAAATATGAATTTTTCAAAAAATGTATGCCCTTACTTTTAAACAGCATGCGTCGACCTGTAAGATATACGCGTCGACCTATAAACAGCATGCGTCGACCTGTTCAAGGTCATGCGTCAACCTGTAACAGTTATGTGTTTCCTATATGTCGACCTGAGGAGTCAGTACATGAAACAGAAGTTACAAGATTTAATACTGCATCATACGCGTCGACCTATAGAATGCATGTGTCGACTTATAGTAGTGAAAATGTTTTTATAGGTCGACCTGAAGGCAACATCTGTCGACCAGTAGACAACATGTGTCAACCTATAAACAACATGTGTCAACCTATAATACAATTTTTCACAAAAACTTATTTTACATGCATTTTTATGAAAACTTATTTTTCATGTATTTGTGATGAAAACTTATTTTTCATGCATTTTTTATACATGAGACATTTTCCAAGTTGTTTCCAAATTCTTTTATGCTTCCTAATTCTAAGATGCAGATAGAGAATCAGAGGATACCGTCCAATATACATTAACATTAAAATATCCTAATTTTGACATCATACAAAATACATCTAAATAAAATTGTACTTACAGTAGAAATAATTCTTGATCATATTCACTACAAGAAATGAGGGTGAGAGATACCACATATGTAAGTATATATCCGTGTTCTCTAATTGAGCATATATAATTGATGAGAGGATATCATGTTTTTCTTTAGTCATTGTTTGTGAAGTGACAATGCTGCTTTGGTGGAAAAGTCTTTTTTTATGTTATTCTTTTTCCGATTTAAATGAGTTGATAATTGATATGATAGTAGACAATTTTCTATAGGATCATACTTATTTTCTTAATATTATTGAGTTATTCTATTAACAAAAATGAGGATATGATAGTTAGATATGATTGTTGATTATTTTTATTAAATGGATAGTTATATATGATAGCTAGATATGATAGTTAGATATGCCATATTGTTGTATTGTTGATTCATCTAAAATATTATTCTTGATGAGTGTAAATATCAATGTTCTATTTTACTTGGTATTAA
Source organism: Lathyrus oleraceus (assembly GCF_024323335.1). Lineage (NCBI taxonomy): Eukaryota > Viridiplantae > Streptophyta > Magnoliopsida > Fabales > Fabaceae > Lathyrus > Lathyrus oleraceus. The sequence continues at coordinate 149,057,857 of NC_066582.1, read as the reverse complement.
TGTTAAAACTGCTTCATTATGTTTTGCTTGGTATTAATGTTAACCAGTGCTTTATTCCTGTTTGGAGATTTGGGTTTTTTTATTACTAAGGTTTATACCATAGGTTAACTATCACACTTGCATTTTATACATTGTTATCGTTAAGGTACTTGCATTTGTTCAATTTTATAATAATGCATCCTTACTTTCTTTAAATGAAAATATGACTCTAAAGAGAAAATAAAGACTCAATGCATCCTTACTTTCTTTAAATGAAAATATGATTCTAAAGAGAAAATAAAGACTCACGAAGAGTTGATTCATTCATCTCAAGAAGACTCATGTTTTGATAACACTAGATTATACCATTATTTTGATTCATTTTGTACATTATTTATTATTGTTTTATCTCTATTTTCAGTGTTATGTCGGTACTTTATCTATATTTCAAGTATTTAACCATAAAGGGGTCATGTGCGAAAAAAGGAAGCAATTCAGACACAAAACAATGAAAAAAATGGAAATTTGCACACAAGGCGACCTACATGACGTTCGCCATAGAGATTGTCACTAGGAGAATGATGTGTCCCACGTTTCAACGGTCCAAAGACTTAGTCACACCCACGTTACGAAGATGGCGGTCGCCATGTAGGGGATGGTGTTTGTCATCCTTTATTTTTGCGCTACAGTTGGAAAAGGGCATTGCTTGGTCTTCCACTCTTCCCATGTTTCCCTATTTTTTTCTCCCACAAATTGAGAAGATTTCACATAACATTTTAGGACTTAGAATTATTATAAATAGTGATTTTACTTTTCTTTTTAGGGTATCCAAGCTTAACACCAACATAAGCCATAAATTCATTAGAGCTTTAACTCCTTACATCAAAGGGTTATCGCATTTTGTTTGTGTATCAAACTTGGAGCACCTTTATTTTGAGGTTATTTATCTTCCCGCATTTATATTCCGTCGAAGTTTATTTCCGTCTACCCGCATTATATCATATTCAATTGTCTGATTGGAGTATTTTCTTATTTTATTCAGTTTTATTTACGCTTTAATTGCTTTAAACTGTTTTATTTAAATTTGTCGTTATGTTTAATTCTAAATCCAAACCAAATGCTTTTTTGTTTACCGTAATCATGTCTAGCTAATTCTTTCGTACTAGAATGTGAAGACCGTCATTTGACGGTACTCTGTCCGTTATTTCTTTGGGGTTACAATTGTGAGTTGTTTTGGTTTTAATGCAATTTTTCCAAACTTAATCTAATTTGTTACTACGAATGTAGAATAGTGATAACGTCAGGTAAGATCGAAAGCCGTATGAAACTAAAGATTAAAATTGATTTATTTTTGGTTAGTAAATACCGCGAAAGCACTTTATTAATTATCTAGGAGGTTTAATATTTCTAGAAAGTGATTTTAAAACTATTTGCGAACGCACGCGTCTATAGGGTTAGGACCCGGTCACCTGAGCGGAAGCTGATGACCCTTTTTATTTAAACTTACCAATCAACATCATTTTTCAACTGAGTAAAGAGTCTAATTCCTTAAAATAAGATTTACTACTTTAACGCAATAAACACCGGTCATATGTGACAATGAACGGTATAAATTAAGGAGTAAAATTTGGTTCTGAATACGCGAAAGCGACAATTCCCGTTTAAATGAATTCTTTTCTAGGTAGAAAATATTGTCCTATACTTGTAATCCTATTAGAAACAATCAAGAGTATTGTTAATTGATGTAAACGACGTTCTAGTGTTTCTTCCCCGAATTCATTAAAATTTATTTTTCTCATTCTTAATTCATTCGCCTTAGATAAACACCGTAACAATTAGAAACGATATATTTGATTATTGATCTCTGTCGGATCGATATCTTTTAAGATTATACGATAGATCGTACACTTATATTTAGTTAATCTGATAAACTCATAAAATCGCGATCATGCTTGTTTAGAGATCAATTATTTTGATGTATGGGAAGTTTTCCTTTAGGTCATCACTTCTATCTTCAAATTCAACTCCGTCTTTCCTTACTTCTATTAAGTTGTAATATTTTAGTTAAGAACAATAAAAGTACTATTTCAACTGTAATATTTTGTTTCAAGAACAATGCTAGTACTATTTAGATTGTAATGACTATTTTCAAGAACACGTCTTTAGGACAATTTCTTATGATATTCACTAAGATAATTTAATAAATGTTTCTTATTGTGTATTACCTAATTTTGCTTAATATTGTAAATTTATTTGCATTATTAATATCTTGAATTAAATTTAGTTGAAAATTTTGATATCAAATACATTATGCATGTTCTTTAATTAGTGAGGGAAAATAAATATCACAACAGAATTACCGACAAAAAAATTAACGAGAATTACCGTTAACTATTTTTATAAGTAATATAGAAACTCACCTTAAAAAGGGCATTTGACAGAGAATGAAAATGATAAACATGAGAAACAGTATTCCTAGGTTATTGCTCGGCCGTTCGAGGATACGATTGTGACAAGAGAAATATCTGCCTTGGAAAATCACCACGCACTGCGAACAAGTTCCGACATCCGATGCAGCTACGTTATGATTTCTTCAACAGATTGGTGAGGTTGTGTCACACAGCCGAGAGCGATAACAAATCTGGATTAACATTCCAAAGTTCGAGCTGCCGAGTTCCAATTTGAATCCTAAGCGCTGGATTACCGTATCAGTCTCTGATCTCTGTATTTTCTGAGATATACTTCACGTTAGTGGAAACGGTCTCTAGATACGGAAGAAAGTTGACAGATTTAGCATCAGCTATGGATTTAACGTTGCAACAAATGCGCAAACTGAATCGGCATGCATTTTGGAGAAGGCTTCGATTGAAGAACAGTTCCCAAGTCTGAAGAGATTGAAATGAGTTGCGAGTTTTTCGGGGAGGTTTCTCTGCATCGGGAGAACAAACTTCATTATGACGGCGTTTGATGGATGAATTCAACGAGAAGAGAAAGTGTTTCAGAGTTATGTACACATTGTAGTGGTATGCTCAAGCGGCCAATCTTGTGAAATTGAAAACTAATCTGCTATGAAAAAGTGATTATTTAGATTTGATTGTGTGGTCCGAAAGAGTTTTATCGGAGTCCTACGGTGGGTGTCAAATGTTCATTATAAATATTATTGAGATAAAATCCCCTGAAGTCGGTCATGTGAGATCGCAATCGTCCTATTTGTAGGAGGTATGTTGGAAAATGATCAATGACCACCATTGAGGGTGGTCTAGGATTTTCAAGTGTTTTCCTCTTTTTTTATGTCATTCATGGATCAGATGCCCTTTCTGTTATTCCATGGTCTCTATATATTGTCATCGGTAATTATGATTTCAATAGCTTTTAATGGTCTAATCAATTACTTTTATCAATGGATTTAATAATATAATGGATCGATAATTATTGTTTGACTCTTGGGTGTTGTAATGGAAAATACTTTTAGGTCCACCTTCTAGAATCCGAGATGAGTCTATCCCAACTAGGTAAGTCATCCCGACCATATCAAAATCCGGGAAGCATACTCAACTTTAAAAATTATGGGGTGTACAGGTATCTATCTAGTTGTACCCAATGTAGGCGTCCATGAATGATTGTAGTTGATACCTGACTAAATTATCCACAAGCTTGACAATGATTGGGAGTGTATAAAAATCCTTTAGGAAGGCCCTGTTAAGATCCGTGTAATCAACACACATCCTCCATTTTCTTGGGGCTTTCTTCATTAGAATAATGTTGGACAACCATTTTGTATACTTCGCCTCGAAAATGAAGTTGGCATCTAACAAACTCTTGAATATGCTTGCGGTGGCTTCAACCTTCTCTGGGGATTGCCTCTTTCGCCACTGGGAGACACAACGGGCATGGGAGTCCATGCTCAATTGGTGGCACTCCATGATGGGATCAATGTCAAGCATCTCATACGGGGAGCTAGCAAAAAGGCATGAGTTAATCTAAAGACATTCAATTAAGGTGGATCTTACTCTAGACGGAAGCCTATACCCTATTTTAATCGACCGCATAGAGTTATCTCCGAGTTGGACGGACTCAAACTCTTTGTCTAGGACATGCCTAAGTTTGTTTTCACATGCGTCTATATCACACGCCCCGACATATGCTGGATCTCCTTCCACCCCTACTGCCAACACAAGTGTGTCCTTAAGGATGAGCTCTTTGATCCGCTTTGCTTTTCCCAAGTTGGCACAAATTATGATCGACTTTCCTTTCATATAATGATACACCACTTTAAGGTGGACCGGGGATGCTACTGCATCTAGCTTTGCGCTAAGAAGGATCTTTCCAAGATGCCTCTAAAGGCGATTCTATATGGAATTACGAAGAAGTGTAGGATTACCTTTCTCTCGTGCTCCGCTCCTCCCAATTCTACCGTCTGATCTATCCATCCACAAGTTTTTGTCACTGTATCGTTGAAGGCTAACATATATCCACTATAATATAGATTCATATATGTTTCATGAATTCTTAACTTCTCTAACGTACCAGTGTAAAGGATGTTGCAAGAGCTTCCATCATATACGAGGAATTCTTCAAATTTCGATCAATGATGGTGACATCTAGAATCATATGTAGATTGGAGTTCATATTTCCATTTAACATATCGTGATATAGAAATCCTAAATCTAATAAATCTACACTCAAATGAATGTCAGTATCCTCCATTAGTAGACGGCATTTTGATGACGAACATGTATTTGATGTTGTCATATCGTGTATTACATCGATCTATGATAATTTTCAGAGTGTTGAATCAGAAGTTTGAATGGATCTTATAGACAAGACTAATGGAGTTACTTATTCTATTTACTCTGCCACTGGTATAGATATAACTCTAGATCGAGGATAATCTTGTTCGTAGAATTTTGTAGGAACCAGAAGTTGATTCCCACTGACGGCGCCACTATTTCGTACCAGAACCAGAAATAGTTGAAGTAGGTGACGAGGAATAGGGGATTCTACAACACAACATGACTATTTTCTTGATATGTTTTATGCGTTTATTTACTTTTCACTAAAACTTTGACCCCCCCCCCCCCCCTTTACTAGTTTTTCCAAATTGCACACATTTTGTCTTGCTTGGAGGCAGTCTATGTGGATTCAATCTTTTTATTACTTCAACAGTATCAGTACACTTTCCGAGAAGTCATCATTAATATTTTAATTTCTTCTTGAATTTAATCCTTTAATAAAATTCATATGCTTGAGTACTTTGATCTTATTGCTGATTGACTGAGTGATCAAAGTTATCTTTGATCAATTAGTCCTTTGATACATGGTTGATTCCTCTATCCAAACAAGTGATCAAAAGTCTCTTGATCATTTGATAAGATTAGTCCTCTGTATTGGAACTACACTGGATCTCAACTCAAGTCACACTTCACATTCAAGACATTAACGACAAAAGGGACATAAAGCACTACAAAAATATTCTCCTATTAACACTTATCAATCATGATGCAAATTGTATGCAACAAGCTTTAAGTAACAGAGAAGAATGAGAGGGACTATTCCTACCATTATTCTGAGTATCTTTGAGTACGGGGTGTAGGCCCCAGTTATTCAAAGTATTTGCCTCCGTTCATAGACTTTAGTACAGTTCAAATCGAATAAATGTCAAGTCTTCTTCCCCACATCTAATATCTTTCCACAGAGAACAATGCAACAATCTTCACCCATTTTCTTTCCTTATCCATTTAAGATGAAAAGTCTTTTTTGCAAATAAATTCAAAAACACTTAAAAATACGATTTGAATTGTACGTCATGAGCATTAAGAGGTGGAAAAGTAATGAGAGGGAGTATTCCTACCCCTATTCTGAATATCTTTGGATACAGGACACATGACCCGGTTGTTTAAAATATTCACCTTCATTCATAGACTTTAGTACAATTCAAATCAAGATAATTTTTTCAAAACTAAAATCAACCACAACCCATCAAACTCAATTTTTCGCCTTAGGGCATTCAAAAACCTTTTCACAAAGGACACGTTATTTCCTGTCTACGCAATACGAATAATGCTTGAGCCTCCCATGCGCGAGCATGCAAGTAATGTTTAACTGCTAGAATGAGATCCAAATGCATCCATTGTACCACAAACAAACAAATGCTTGAGTTTCCCACACGCGAGCATACAAGGAACATTTAACTGCTACAATGCAAATGTTAACATTGTTCAATAAAAACAACCAACACATCCGTACTTTCTACCACGAACTACAGAGCTATGATTTTCTCATTGCACTATGAGAATACGTAGGCACGAGGATTTGAATCCTTGGCGAGCCCACTAATTAATAAACTTATTTTTTTCATTTAATCATTTGCAAGTAACCTTTAGATAGTAACACTCATTCGCCCAAAGAACAATCAAAATGGTTCCCGTTTAGTACAACGAATGTGAGGGGTGCTAACACCTTCCCCTTGTATAACCGACTTCCTTACTCTTTTTCTCTTTCCGTTGGGTTTTATCGACATTTTCCATTTCCTTCGGGAATAAATAAAGTTTTGTGACGACTCTATTGTATCTTCCAGCGTGCGATGCGCTCGAATATTTTTCGCGACACGACACTAGGGAAGATATAAAATTACAAATACCTGGTAGGATGAACCGACCGTATCTCATACCAACTATATAACACCCTATTTCCATAATGCATAATTATAATTAAATCATATATTTTTCACAATATTCACACATAGGATGTTACACATCTCGAAACACACACATGTTAACCATTTAACACTTAATTTGAATAAACATGACACATCTGTCATCGCATGATCACCTTCACTTTGGGTATCATCGCAGCAGAAATAATCAATTAAAACACACCAATTTAAATTTCATCATAAACCTCATGTCATAATTAAAAATCATTGACTCATAAGTCTTCTCCAAATGCTTATCACGCCGAAACATAAAATACAAGAGCATACATGGTGTCTCAGAAATCTCAACATAAAACAAAGAAATCGCCCCCCAGTGCTACATATAAGAGCATAACCAAAGCTAAAATAAAGGAATTAAAAGGAAAAGCTCCAGGAAAAAGCTTCCACTCATAGCAACGACTCTACTCTCGAGTATCTGCATGATGCCCATATAAAGACAACATTCAAACAGAAGGAGTGAGAAATCACATTCAACAATAACATGCATATACTGAAAGGTAGGATATCCACATATAGCATAATCTACACAATCTTAAATCATAGTATATCAATTACATTCTCACACCAACTTATTAATTACAACTCATTCGCATACCAATCACACACCAATTACACACAACATCGATATCATATGCATTTATCTCATTCTGCATCTCATACTTAAAATGTAACTCAATTATGCAACTCAATGCATATACATGTGGTACCAACTCAATGTTCGGTTCTCTCTGGAATCGGCCCCCCTCTCTGAACCCATGAGCCCTCTCTCTGAGCTCCAAGCCCCCTCTATGAGCTTGGGACAAGCCATTAGTCCCCTCTCTGAACTAGAAGACACGCCTCGTGAAATAACTCTTATGATTCATGATCATATCATAAATATCAATGTGTTAATACTCCTATTTGATCCTAACATAAATGCATTGACAACTCAAGTAATCCCCTAACTAGATTACATTACACCAAAATTACAAAATGCACATTATTAATCAACAGTGTAATACATTCATGCTAATAATTCATTTCAACATAATTATATTTCAAACATGCAACAATACAATACACATAACTCAAAATAATCTATATTCACAACATTCCCATATTTCATACTTATTCTATATGCTTAACATCTCGTCATAGCTAAAGCTAGCTGAAATATGCCCACCAAACGTATCGAACGCTCGAAGGTACAACAGAGTCGCCACCAAATTTTATTTATCCCAAAAGAGGTAAGGGAAAACATCAATAAAACCCAAGGGGAAACAGAGAACGGGTAAGGAAGTCGGTTATCCAAGGGGAAGGTATTAGCACCTCTCATATCGTAGTACTCCATGGGAACCGTTTTAAATGATTTTGCTTGGATGGATGTTTCTATATTCATGTACCTGTAAAATAGAAAAAGGTTATAAAAAGGGTGCTCGAGGAGGATTGGGTCCCTCATGCCTACGTATTCTCATGGTGCAATGAGAAAGTCAAAGCCTTGTAGTATGCGGAACCAGAGAGAGAAAAGGGGGAAGAGGAAATAAGGATGGAGAAATATGCTCGCCAAGGATTTGCATCCTTGTGCCTATGTATCCTCATATTGCAATAAGGAAGTCAAAGCTCCGTAGTTTGGAGGATAAAAACTAAAAGAAAAGATATGATTGGGGGTGGTGTTTAAACCAAAGGAAAATAAACTTGTCAAATCCGGAGACTCACATGACAATGGTCTTACCAAAGAACTGGGTCTAACATGGTAAGGAAGAAAACAAGAACTTTTCAAAGCCGAAGACTCACATGACAAGGGTCTTACCAAAGCACTGGATCTAACATGGTAAGGAAGAAAGCAATAACTTGTCAAAGTCGGAGACTCACATGACAAGGGTCTTACCAAAGCACTGGGTCTAACATTGTAAGGAAAATGTTTTTAAACTAAGAAAGGGGAATAACCATGAAGGTGTCAACCCAGGGAATAACCATGAATGTGTCAACCCTAAAAGAAAAATTGGAATAACCATGAAGGTGTCTACCCATGGAATAACCACAAAGGTGTCAACCCTAAAAAGATAATGGGAATAACCATGAAGGTGTCAACCCAGGGAATAACCATGAAGGTGTCAACCCTAAAAGGAAAATGATTGCAATGGCGTTTAAACCAAAAGGAGAGATAAGAGAGCCTTAGGGCAAGTTGCAGGCTTGATAATGAATTGACTAGAATTGCACTAAAATCTATGAATATAGGAAAATACTCTAAGAAACTGGGTCATTTGTCTCGTACTCAGAGATATTCTAGACAAGTGTAGGAAGATCCCCTCTCATCATTCTCTATTGCATAAGGCTCATGGCATGCAAGCCTAGTCAAGGTTTGACAAGTTGTTAAAGCAGGTTCCCAAAGATGCTTGTAGGGATAAGTCAGATGACTGAGATCTACTGAGGAGATCCGTAATCCACTAGGAGTCTTGAACTTGTTGAGAGGATGATGCTCCAAAGTAACAGAGACAAGTCCCATCAAGTGACCAAGGGACTTACGGTCACTTGACAAAGACAAAGAGGAGGTGTAATAGGTGAAGGGATCTAGTTGATCAAATGGGAATTTGATCAAGCCAAATCAAAGGAAATGGGTTGATTAACAAACAAAGATGCATGATCATACAAAACGAGCCTAAGGTCTCATTGTTAGGTAGCCCAAGAGAAAGTCATGTGGGTGCAAAGTGTACTATCCTATGTCTCATTGTTAGGTAGCCCAAGAGAAATCCATGTGTGTGTAAAAGTATGCTAAACCTAAGCAGATGAATGCAACAGGCATAAAGCAGATGAATGAAACAGATGAATAAATCTACAAGCTCAAAAGTTCAACATGAGCAAAGCAAGTCAAAGTGTGCACAAGGTTCAAGGATCCAAGGTCACTCCAAGTCAAGCAAAGGGCCTAAACCTAAGTCAAAGTCCCAAGTCCAAGAAGTCTTCAAAACTCCAAGTCAAGCATAGGGTTACGATTAAGTCCAAGTTGCTTTCTCATGTTTTGATTCATTAATATTAACAAGCAGATCCATCAAACAAGATAAGAAGCAACAAATGAATAAAGCAAGATAAATAGAGTATGAAATGATATGATGATTAATGGGACAATAAATTAAAGTGCATTAAGCAAATGACATAAACTAAATGACTTGAATTAGATTACGAGAATTAAATGACAATAATGTAAAGAGCAAGAAGTAATGTTAATAGTTAATGGTCAATGAATTGTGTCAGGACAATTTAGCGCTATGTTAAGCAATCGTAAGTAGGCTTATGTAGAAGCCATACCTATCTTAGGCCGGTCAATAACAATGTATGTGTCCGATAAGTTAGAGAATTAACACAAAGTTAATCTCAAGCAACAATGTTACACAATGATCAAAAAGAAAAGAAAATATGAAAATGGAAAGAATGAAGAGGCAAATCAAGGAAACCACATATGGGTCATTCTATTAACAAATCAAAGGACTCGAAATATGGCGCATCGAGGGTTAACCTATTATTGATGCAAAGTATTGAAGATGATTCATGATCATCTATCAAAAGTTTCGGATCAAAGAAGGTCGGGTCAACCTCAAGCCCATCTATCAATGATTTGAAATATGGAAGAAATCATCAATCAAGCAATCAACTCAATTCAAAACATCAAGTGAATATCAAAAATAAAATAAAAATAATTTAAAATGAATTAATAATGATTAATAAAGGAAAATAAAAGAGAAAATGTCAAAGAGGGGTCAAAATATAAAATAAAAGTCCAAGAAAAATGTGAGAAAAAATATGAGATACTTGACCTAAAAAGTTGGGATAAAAAATATTTTAAAATGATTAAAATAAAAATGTTAAAAGAAAATTAAATGAAAAAAGAGAAAATATGGATTAAATGCAAAAATGATTTTAAGAAATGTGGAAAACTTTCATGTGATAGAAAATATTTTTATGAAACAATAAAAAAAAAGGTGGAATAAAAAATAATAAAGGAGCTATTTAAAATTAATTTTGGAAGAAAAAGGAATTAAATGAAATAAAAAGAAAATAAAATAATTCAAATGCAATAGCTAGCTATGTGGCGCGCTCTGATTGGCCAGGAGATTTGAATTTGGCATTGAAGCATGCGAAGCAACTTCATCTTCAACCTCCGGATTTTGATTTTGCAAATTCATGAACTTTTGTTTTTAACACGAACCAAACATGGATTCAGTTGTAAAACATCTCATCGTTCATGTCTCCCGACATCAGAGCAATTGATTTGCTCTGAGCAGGGAGAATTTGCTCAAGAACTAGAAGAACCCTAGTTCTTCAAAGTAAAATTAAATGATGGATACTGAAAATAAATTCCAAGTAAGTGAGGGCTTTTGATAAGTGGAACAAGGCGAGGAGTATGATAACTTGTTTGCTTGAAATGGTAACTCGTAACTACCTTCTCGGTCAGAGCTTCAGAAGTCAACAATGATGGATTCAGAGGTAAGGTTGCAGGAGGATTCAGACCACAACAATTCTAAGACAACTTCAGACGATGCCGATGAAGGATTCGGGGCAAAGAAATGAAAGCAAAAGGACTTGAATCGAGAAAGAGAGTGACTTGTTATTTGGGGTATCAGGCTTCAATGGTTTCAGCGTTTTTTTAGATTTCAAAGCTTGGGAATGAAGGCAAAATATTCCTCTATTTATAGGTAATGTGTTTGGATTCAAATATGTGTGAATTGGATCTGAATTCGTGTGAACCAACTTGGAAAATTTCAGATCCGAACTGTGTGAAATTTTGGTCTCAAACTCGTGATTTTGGAGTTTTGCAAGTTGTTTCATGTTATCATCAGATGTGTTTGGTCATGAGAAATAATTTTGCACACGTGAGAAGTGGTCCCAAGTTGATTTTGACATGTTTCCATATTATAGGTCATGGTGCAAAATAGAGTTCAGGTCACCATGTTCATGCTTAGACCAAATCCAATCCACTCGTGCGTTTTCTGATTTTCTTTGAGCTAAATGATCACTTCATGGAGTAGAACAAGATGAAAAATGAATCAAGTTAAGATTATCTTTGAGGTGAAAGTTACATGCTTGTGAAGTAGGGGTCGTGATCTGGTTTTTAGGTTGGGCAGTTGGTCAAGCACTTTGTAGCATGTTTGGTCATTTTGAGGTCTCATGTTCATGACACTATAACTTTTGATTCCCTTGTGAATTTTAATCCAAACTTGGGCTAAATGATCTTTAACATAAGCTTAAAAAATTGCAAAAGGAATGGGATCAAAAGAGTGCTTGAGTTGCAAATGGCAAGGGTGGAAAGTAGGGGTCATGACAAGATTTTGGCCCATTTTGGCAACTTTGAACCTTGAAGAAAAGTTGTAGAGGATACCAAAAGGCACATTTGACTCAAAGAAGCTTGGAATTTGGATGAATAATGAAGGAGTTGTGGAGTTTGGAACAAAGGCATGACATACTTGCAAATTTGGTCAAACCAACTTGTACCCCTTTGTGCAATTTTGATGTTTTCTTGCATTTCAAGCCAAGATGATGATATAATGAGCATCCCTTGATGAAAAATTGATTAGTGCTTGAGTTATCTTGAAGATAGCTTGAAGATTGGGTGATGTGGCATAAAAATAAACACATGAACCACCTTTGAATCACATGGAGCAATCTTGCATTCCCTTGACCAAAGACCTTGTTCTTGCCTTGATTTGAAGCATGATCACCTACATGAGTAACAAGAACAAACAAGTACCATCTCTCAATGAAGTTAGGGTTAGTTAACAAGCAAAACAAAATGAAACCCTAGTGTTAAGATACAAACCAACAATTTGGACATGCTTGTGATGCCATGACCAAATGCAATGGTCGTGCTGATATGATTTGATATATGAAAATAAGATATGTAAAATAGGAAAAAGGGAGGGTAAATTTTGGGGTATGACAATAGCAACAAAACTTTGGCACGTATAATAATTCAACTCAATAGAACTATTAACTCACATACATGCAACTTACCTTTAACTCAACAATACACATCTTAACATGTACAATTTATCAACTAATACTCACAAATCATAGGCAAATTCATCATAGAATTTATTCATTTTACTTCACCAAAACCATAACACGTCATCGTATAAACACAACAATTTGCTAAACAATCATATAAATCATCACACACATCCATACAGTAGGTAAATGACTATAAACCAAACATTTCACCAAGTATTACCATGAGGTAGCTCTGCGTTGGGCGTGTCATTTGGACCTACGGATCAAAAGACACAACCAAACTTGTCGGACAATGCAACAAAATAAAAGAGGTATTTTTCACTATTTAGCCTGATGCAATCGATTGTCATTTTATGCAATCAATTGTCACTGAAACACATTTCATTATTGACTTCATAAAAAATCACTTTTGTGTGATAGGAAATCGATTGTTATTTGATGCAATCGATTGCACTTATGTCCTTTCAAAATTTCAACTAATCCAATCGATTGTCACTGTTTTTTTTTTAATTCCAATTTTCTCTATTACGTGATTTTTCCTCCAATTTCCAACTTTAACCACCAACAAGTTCCAAGTTTGTTCATTCAAAATCATCCCTATAGATTTCTAACAAGATCAATACATATATCTAAATAATTATCATCAATTTATCCATTTTTCTCATGAATTAAACACTTAGATTCATGCCTCAAGTTACTCAATCTCATATCAATTTTCATGGATTCAATTGATTTCAAGAACACAACAACAACATGTCAACGCACACAGTTTCAATTCACATAATGGCATGTATAAACAGAATTATCATCAAATTTTCATCAACATTCATCATAACTCAAAGGAATAACAAATCCTATAGGAGGTTAAGGACTCCTCTAGCCTATCCATCATACATAAGACCTTATTGAAGGTTATTATCCCCATTGCCTTAAATTTCCAGTAAGTAAACTCCTTACTCAAGTTTGATTCTTCCCTGTTTGAGCCCTAAACTTGTTCTTCACCCCTTTTTTCTCTTTCTCCAAAACTTTTGTTTTCATGTTTTAAACCCAAAAACTTAATACGAATCCTTTTTTATTAGAAACCTAACCTCTTTTTAATTTGGTATCTCCACAATGTCCTCACTTATTCTACTATTCACCAAAATACCCCTCATTCCTCTACTAACTCTAATTTATTTTATTTTTCTTATTTACCAACTAAATTAATTATTTAAATTATTTAAAATATTATTTAAATTTTATTTGCTTCTAATTACTCTACCAACCCATAAAACTCTCCATACACCTTCCCATGACCCACATACTCATACAAGAATCACAATTTATTTATTTAATTAATATATCTCAATAATTAATTAAATATACAAATTCATAAATAATTTAAATTGGGGTGTTACAACTCTCCCGAACTTAAATAATTTTCGCCCTAAAAAATTACCTTAAGTGAACAGATTCGAATACGAATCCCTCATCTGGCTCTCAAACGCCCAAGTCACACTGCCACCAGTCGGTCCTCCCTAAGCTACCTTCATTAAGATAATCTCTTTACCACGAAACCGTTTTACTTCCCGATCCTCTATCTTCATGGGTGATGCCTCAATAGTCATGTTATCTCTCACCTGCACATCATCCACATGGACCACATGAAATAGATCCGGAATGTATCTCTTCAACTGAGACACATGAAACACATAATGAAGATTAGCAAGCAACGATGGTAAAGAAATCCGATAGGCCACTTATCATATCCTCTGCAAAATTTTATAAAGACCAATGAAACACGGAGTAAGATTTCGGGACTTTAAAGCTCGACCAACACCAGTTACTAGAGTAACCCTCATGAATACATTATCTCCCTTCTAGAACTCAAGTTCTTTCCTTAGTTTATCATGATAACTCTTCTAGTGGATCTAACAAGCTCTCTCCTTCTTCTGAATCACTTTAATCTTATTTTTTGTCTGTTGGATAATTTCAGGTCCAATTACAGCACCTTCTCCCGATTCATACCAACACAAAGGTGTCCGACATCTCCTACCATACAACGCCTCCACTGGCACCATTCTAATACTCGAATGGAAACTGTTGTTGTAGGTAAACTCTATCAACGGTAAAAATCCATCCTAAGAACCCTGTTTCTCGAGCACACAAGCTCTAAACAAGTCTTCTAAAGGTTGGATAGTCTTTTTCGTCTGACCACCCATTTGTGGATGATAAGCGGAACTCAATCGCAACTTCGTACCTAATGCTTTCTGCAAGCTCTCCCAGAAACTTAAGTAAACCTCATATCTCTATCAGATATGATACTAGAAGGAATACCATGTAGAGTGACAATCCTCTAAATATATATCTCTGTTAGTTTCTCCAATGGATATTTAAGTCTCATCGAAAGGAAATAAGCCGATTTAGTCAACCTATCGACGATGACCCAAATCGTATCATAACCTTTCGCTTTCTTCGAAAAAACAGACACAAAATCCATTGAAATGTTGTCCCATTTCCACTATGGAATAGACAACGACTGCATCAAACCCAATGGCTTCTGATGCTCAAATTTTGACTTCTAACAAGTCAAACATGCATACACAAATTCAGCAACCTCCTTTTTTATTCCAGGCCACCAAAAGATCTTTCTCAAATCTTGATACATCTTTGTAGCACTAGGATGAATACTTAGACCACTTATGTGTCCTTCTTTAAGAATACTCTTCTTAAGTTCAGGCACATCAGGAACACAAATTTTATCTCTGGATCTAATCACACCATTCTCATCGATTCTGAATTCACCACCATGGTATTGGTTTATTAAAACTAATCGATCAACAAATCTCCAATCAGCCTTCTGTCCTTCTTTAATCTCATCAAGAACAATATTAATGAGCTTTAACATACCTAGCTTCACACTTTGTGACGTGACTTCACAAACCAAACTCAAATCTCTAAATTCTTCGATCAAACTCTAACTCTTTAGCCATTAGTGTCGACATATGCAACTTCTTCCCGTGCAACGCATCGGCTACGACATTGCCTTTACCATGATGATAATTCAAATCGAAATCACAGTTTCTTAACAACTCAAACAATCTCCTATGTCTCATATTCAACTCATTTTGATCGAACAGGTACTTCAAACTCTTATGATCATCGAATACTTGAAATATAGAGCCAAATAAATTGTGTCTCCAAATCTTAAGTGCGAACACAACGGAAGCCAATATAAAGTGTGTAGGATAATTCTTCTCATGAACTTTAAGTTACTTCGATGCATAAGCCTCTACTTGTTCATTCTGCATCAACATACCACTCAGGCCCATCTTAGAAACATCACAATACACGAAAAAAAGGTTCGGTTGTACTCGGAAGAATCAACACTGGAACTGATGTCAACCTCTTCTTAAACTCTTGGAAACTCTCTTCACACTTCACATCCCAAACATAAGCTTGAATCCTCTTAGTTAGTTGATTTAATGGAAATGCCAACTTAGAAAAGCCTTCAATAAATCTACGATAATAGCCAGCTAGCCCAAGAAAACTTTGGATCTCAATGACGAACTTAGAAGTTTCCCACTGTAACACAACCTCAACCTTCGACGGATCCACCCAATACCTCTACTAGAAATAACATGCCCGAGAAAACTCACTTTTTCAACCAAAACTCAAACTTTAACAACTTAGCATACAATTGCTTCTCTTTCAACAACTTCAACACAACTCTCTGATGTTCAGCATGCTCTTGCAACCAGTTATTGTAGTAACCCTCAGTAATATATGATCTCCCTCCTAGAACTCAAGTGCTTTCCTTAGTTTGTCATGATAGCTCTTCTAGAGAATTTGAGAAGCTCTCATCTTCTCCCGGATCACTTTAATCTTCTATGTCGTTTGTTGGATAATCTTGGGTCCAATTACAACACCCTCTCCTGATTCATACCAACTCAAATGTGTCAGACACCTCTTACCATACAAAGCCTCCAACAGTTCCATTCTGATACTCGAATGGAAACTGTTATTGTAGGTAAACTCTATCAACGGTAAAAATCCATCCCAAGTACCTCCCTTCTCGAGCACACAAGCTCTCAACAAGTCTTCTAAAGATTGAATAGTCCTCTCCGTCCTACCATCCATTTATGGGCGATAAGCGAAACTAAATCACAACTTCATATCCAATGCTTTTTGCAAGATCCCCCAAAACCTTGAAGTAAACCTCAGATCTCTATCAGATACGATATTGGAAGGAATACCATGAAGACTGACAATCCTCTCAATATACATCTCCGCTAGTTTCTCCAATGGATAATTAAGTCTCATCGGAAGGAAATGTGCCGACTTAGTCAACCTATCAACGATGACCCAAATCGTATCACAACCTTTTGCTCTCCTCAGCAAACCAGACACAAAGTCCATCGAAATATTGTCTCATTTTCACTTTGGAATAGGCAACGACTGCATCAAATCCAACAACTTTTGATGCCCAACTTTTGACTTCTGACAAGTTAAACATGCACACGGGAATTAAGCAACCTCCCTCCTTCTTGAATTTAACTTTATGTATTTATAGTAACATATAAATTTATTTTTTATTATATGATAACACGATAAATATTGTTTTTCTATGGTAACACATAAGTTGATTTTTATGTATTTATGGTAACATATAAGTTTATACTATGTGTTGTACCCTAAAATTTGTCCTCCCCTTTTATCTTTCCATTCAATCCTTAACTTGAGAATCATTTGCATACCCTCATGCTCCATGCATATGCATCAATCATTTGTTCATATCTAGTGGCTGGTCATTATGGATTCAAAATTCTTGGCTTGCAAGGCTAAGGTTTTTGGCAGGGATGTATAACCCTAGTGGCTTGACCTCTTTGGAGATTGAATTCAACAAGGTTCCACTATGGTATTCTTCAAGGGCTTTAAACCCTAATTATGGGCCCATGGTTTGAGAGTTAGCTTAAGGAGCTTGATGTTTGGTTTGAAACCCTAATCCTTGATCTTGGAGTTGGTAAGCCTTGTGGTTATTTTGAAGGTTTGGAAACCTTAAGTGGTTATTAGAAGTGATAGGTTGTTGCTTGACTTTGAACATTGACTAGTGAACCCTAGTCCATGGGTTGTTTTGGTTGGTTTAAGGCATGCTTACATTCATATTCCCTTGCATATTGTCATTGGTCTCAATTGATCTAAGTCACTTCATCCATTGATTTCATTGATCTTCAATGATCCAAATTTCATTAATTCATTTTGGTCAGGTCATGGCATGATAACTAGGTTTTACTATCATTCATTCATAAATTACATTATAATTGGTTCATGGTTCCATTTTGAACATGCATTTTAATCAGAGAAGTCTATTTCATCAACTTTTTGCATTAGTTGACTTTTGGTCAACCAGTTAACCAAAGTCAACTTATTGTACTTTCATCCCTCAATCACCTTGACCTTGTTCTTGTTGTCCATTAATCACCTAAGTCCATTTTATTTGAATTCATAATCTATTTTAAACAAAGTTATCTTCATTCACAATTTTATTTTAAACCATTCTTGGACCATGTTCATTTTGATCCATTACAGTACATTCCCTTTCCAACAAAACCAAGTCACATTTCAAAGATAAATTTCATATAAAAATGCCATACAAAAACAATTGGAGTTAGTTTCAATTTTAAGCCATATCTTGAACCAACCATCATAATTTTCTTTACAACATATCATTTCAAATCCCATAATAATTTTGATCTTGTCACACCATATTCAAACTTAAAATCAACTTCCAACCATTATTCACATTATAATATTCAACCATTTGTTTCAATTTACAACCATTAAACCAAATTCATTTCAATTCCAAACCAATTTATACATTCAATTACAATTACAATCCAAGTACATATAAGTTACAACATGATCCAAAATCACAAATACACTAATCCAATTTTATAGCATTACAATCAGGTTACAATTACAATATGACCTAATGCAAAATTCCAAGCAATTTCCCTATTCATACACCTCCCTCTAATGAATTATACCCATAGCCCATGATTAAGTTTTATTAATCCCCATTAGTTTTGTTTAATCTCCTATTTTAATTTATGTTAATCCTTATTTTTAGTGTTTAATCATAATGTTGATTGATAATCTTGATAGAAATATTAGGATTAATTCTTGATCTTGGTTAATTAGGAACTAATATAGTTTTCATCATTAGGTAATTAGATTAAGTCCTAGTTAGGATTAATTAGGTTTGGTTAGAAATTAGGTTAATTTTGATCTTAATTTTTCAGAATTAATTCAATATTAGTTTAGCCATGCTTTGATTAGATTGTTTCTTGCCATTAGATTTTGGTTAATCCATTTTATTGACTTTATTCATGATTTGATTAACATGCTTAAGTATAGATTTTTTCCATGATTCCTTTTTGGGTTAATTTTGCTATGTTTGGATTGCAAGTGACCATTAAGTTTGTTAATTCATTTTGTGGAAAATGATCGTTTTGCCCGTAGGGGTTTATTTTGTTGTTTAGGCCATATAAATACATGCTTCTGTAAGACTAATTTTTTACTTCGAATTTTAGGCTAATATTTTCAAGTTAATTCAAACCCTTGATTCAAGTTGATCAAAAGAAATTTTGATAAACTAAATCTTTTGATCATGTATAACCCCACAGTCTAATCAAGTGATCAAAAGTCATTTGATCACTTGATATGACAATTTCTAATTATGTGGATCTTCAAGCTTCAAGTCCAGACTTTCATACAAGGCATCTCAGTCACATCAAGCAGCAGATTATACATGATACATCAAAGATCAACACTTGGTAAATACAATTCAAATTGTATGACATGAGACTTAAGTAACGAGGAATGATGAGACAAAGTTTCTCCTACCCTTGTCTAGAGTGACTTTGGGAACGGGACGTAAGCCCTGACTATTCAAAGCATTTTCCCTCATTCATAGACTTTAGTGCAATGCAAATCAAACAAAGTGCCAAGTCTCCTTCACTAAAGCAACATCAATTCAAGTAGCAGCAATGAGAATTCTTCTCCAACAACTTGTCAATTATGAGAAGTATCATGTGTCATGAGATGAGTTTTTACAAAATTACCTTACAAAATTATATAGACAAAAGGATCTAAGATGATAACTCGAAATTGAAAACATGGTGTCTAGATTTTTAAATTTTTGACCATATCATACTTAGACATTGTATAGCATAATTTGGCCATCCAATTCTCACCCTTAAAAAATCAAGTGCAAATGTTGCTCGCATTTGTTCTATATCCTATGCAAGATTAGATACTACATGTGAAAAAAATTGTTAAGTGCGAACGCTGATCGCATTTGTCCTTATAGTTGGTTTCCACACACTACACGCCAAAGATTTCACAAATTTTGATGAAGAGTATATCCTTCTTGTTGTGAACATGTTCCCTCACCTCACCTTTGGATAACGTTCCTCCCAAGTGAATGGTAACTAGTTGTAATAAACTCACCATTTTTATATACATAAAAATAGTACTAGTCTCAAAAAAGTAGTAGTCATAAATTAAGTTAGTGTAATATGACTAAGAACCCCAAGTTTATGGTTATGGACATTGTAAATTTACCAAGAAACAACCCTTAAAATTTGTCATAGATTTATTATGAGATTAGGAAGATACCTTTAACAAAAGTAAAAAGCTAAGCAAATTATTTCATTGATAAATCAAATAGGCTACTCTTTGAGAAAGAAAAAAAAGTGCTTGTTTTACTTTTATCAAATAAATGGTTTCCCAAATTGATTTGACAATTCACCAAATTTTTGTTCAACTTGCAGAAAAAACTCAATATTCTCTCAATAATTTTTCAATAGAAACAAATAATAATATCTCCATCGTTATAAATTTCTTCTAGTGCAAATATTTATCAATTATTAACTAGCTGTGACACATAACTTCCCTCGTTTTCTTCATTTTATTTATATACACTTACTTGTCATAATATGAACAACTTTCCAATTTGGCATTTTTCTATAAGTATCTTCTGGATGATATTTTGTACATGTTCACCAATCGTCCATTATGAACCACAACCTTAAAGGTAATTTCCTACAAACCAAACTTTGCCATTACTAGTGATTTTATATAATAATTGTTCCTACGTGTCATCCATACAGCATTATCACCTATAATTTCATTTGTTTGTGTCTATCTACTTAGATTCTAAACCTTCTTAACTCAAAATCATAGTATTATTATACTACTATATGTGAAACACATGTACTATACACTATGAAGATGATGATGAATCACATGACCATGATGTTTCTTTAGTTTATGTATATAGTTTCGATGTACGCTAAGGTCGGTTTCCTTGATTTTTGTGAAGATTCTATGTTTTATATTCTCATTGGACAGTGTCAGTTTGTGTAATTGGTGAGATTTGGATTCTGAACAGTGATTAAGATGGAGCTGAAACCTTTCTCTTACAATTCTATGTCCACATTTGAGATTCAAAAAATTTCTACCACTTTGTTCTCCAATTTTAGACACAAATTTGGAGTGAGATACTCTAACCAATTCAACTGCAGCAGAGGTAACAACAACCGAATTAGATTCTTCTTTTGTTTGTCTGTTGTCTGTTTTCTTGTATGAAGTTTGGTCTTTTTCATGTTTGATTTCAGGGTTGTTTCTCAAGAGTTATAGTGTTTCAGATGAGTCTTATTTTGCAGCAGTAACAACAAGTTCTCATAGTGTTGATGGAATTAATGGCTCAACTGAGAGATTGTATTATAGAAATCTTATACTTGATGCTTTTGATGATGAGTATGGAGGGGTTGTCATTGATCCAAATAGTTTACCACAAAATTCATATGCTTTTGCGTCTATTCTTTGTTTGTCTCTTTCTCATTGGAAAAAATTGGTAAATTCATCAATCCATGTTTATTATTATTAATGTCTCTTCTAGATTATTGAAAATCTTACATTATGAGGTTTTGTAGGGAAAGAAAGGAATCTGGCTTAAGTTACCCTTAGAGAAATCTGATTTTGTTCCAATTGCTGTCAAGGTAATTTAGCTTCTGAAATGTATTACGAGAGACTGTTTGGATCGGCTTATTTTTGAGTAGTTTTGTCGGAATAACTTAAAAAAACAGCTTAAGAGATGTTGAATGTATGAGTATGATTTTGTTTTCAGGAAGGGTTTGAATACCATCATGCCGAGCCGGGTTATGTGATGCTAACTTACTGGATTCCGGAAGGACCTTGCATGCTTCCGGGAAATGCTTCGCATCAAGTAGGAATCGGAGGATTTGTCATCAATGATAACAATGAAGTATGATTTTTTTTCTTCTCTTTATGAACTTTTCTGCGTTTCCTCTACATGATTTCGAGACAGTTCTTATCTGGTTTGATTCGTGCAAGCTCTAAAGTTTGTGTAATTTCTTGTATTGAATTTGTAAAGGTACTTGTGGTGCAAGAGAAGCATTGTTCTCCTGCAACTCTTGGCCTTTGGAAAATTCCAACTGGTTTCATTCATGAGGTATGTATCTTTAAACCGTAGCGAGTAAAAAGCTAGATTAGAGATAGTGTTGAGATGTACTTTCATTCATGCAATGTAAAATCATGTTGCAACATGAATATAATCACTTGTATGAATCATCTCAGGCAGAGGAGATATATACAGGAGCTGTAAGAGAAGTGAAGGAAGAAACTGGGGTAAGTTTCATGTAACTTTGATATTTTTTAACTTATTCATGAAGTTGCAATTACAAGTTTCAATTGCTTAAAATGAAGACTTTCTTTTGATGTTGTGCAGATTGATACAGATTTTATTGAAGTCATAGCATTCAGGTAACAGCATCAATTATGTCATCAAGAAACTTAAATACGTAATCACATCTATCAGTATCGTGTTAGTGTCAGACACTGATGCATGCATGTTAGATATCTGACACAATTTTTATTAGAAGTATCAGTCATTTTATGGTAAATTATAGGCATGTACACAATGTGGCATTTGAGAAATCAGATTTGTTCTTCATCTGCATGCTAAGACCACTGTCATCTAGTATCACTGTGGATGATCATGAAATTGAAGCAGCAAAATGGATGCCACTGGTTGAGTTTGTAGAGCAACCACTAATACAAGAAGATTCCATGTTCAAGAAGATTGTAGATATCTTTATTGCGCGTCTCGGGAAGCGCTATTGCGGCCTATCAACTCATCAAGTAGTTTCCAATTTTGATGGCAAAATTTCTTCTCTATACTACAATGTCATTGACAATGATGATGCAAACTGTGTTGGAAAATAAGACTCTAACAACTATACTAGTATAGATATCCTGTAGAGTAATTTGTAACATATAATTAAGTGCAGTTTTACTTCCTGATGTATATAAGTGTGCTAATATCAATGACAGAGTTGATATGAACACGAGGGAACATTAAACTTATTCCTAATTTGTGTTTGGAATGTAGAAGTATATGTATAGACAGAGGGTATCTATTAGCATAGAATTCTCGACGAAGAGAATATGATGTTGAAACAGTACTCAATCAAATATGAGGATATGTGGTTATGTGTACGGTAAGTAGTGCTTGACCATTGATGTTAAGTTCAACATACTGACCATGAGTTTGGAATGTAGAAGTATATGTATAGACAGAGGGTATGTGTTAACATAGAGTTTTCGTTGTTTTCGACGTGCTGAGTTCGAAGAAGAGAATATGATACTAAAACAATATTTAGTCAAATATGAAGACATGTGGTTATGTGTGCGACAAGAATAGTGTTCAACCATTGATGTTGAGTTTGACATCCTGATCATGAGTTTTGGATTTAGTATTTTTTCCGAGGATGTTTTTCCTTAAACTCGACAAGTTGAACCATCAATCGTGACGTCTGAAACAAGATAAAAGGATCAAATTGGATAACTATTTTCTGATATTATCCAGACAGCAAAGTCACGTTGGAATAAGTTGAAAGATTGGAAGTTACACAAAGGAGAGGAACCCCTAGAACAATTTTCGAAATGCAGGAGAGCAATCGATCGGACCGGAGATGTGGGTGTTTCGACCCCTTTTGGAACAACTGCTCCTACAGTATCATCGGCTATAATATCATCGATACTATCTGATGGGGCGGTTCCCTCACCACAATCAGCGAGTCTTCCAATTAACCATACGGTCATAAGGCCAACTCTCAGAGAGCCTAGGCTACCTTATCTTCTGAATTTTTCATTACCTATGGGTAGAAGAGAGTATCCTTATGGTATGGCACCAACAATGATGGCAGGTCTACAAATTTGTGCGTTGACGTACGCAGAAAATGCAGTGGCTACCGCGTCACCCTATAATCTACATCCTACGTCAATTTTGGCTATAAATAATCCTAGTTGAACGATGCCACCACCAGGAGGATTAAGTTATATCCCTCAAGGGATGCCAATATTAAATACGAAGTTTGTCATGTCTATGAGGCAACAAATGGATGAGAGTAACCATTGGATGATTAACATGTTGACCTAGTAGATTGGTATGGTGTTCAATATCTTGATTCAGAACGCCAACCAGAGTTAAGAATTATTTGTCAACCAAATAGGTCGAATGGTCGATTTCTTAGGCGCTCCTCAGGCCCAGGCTGACCAACTCCTCAAATCTCAAATGATAGGTCAGTGGAAATGCCTGACAATGGGGCATCCTATATTTACCAAGGGCGGGCACAATTGGGGTTTCGACCTATAAAACCTCTCACATATAGAGAGGACGAAGAGTATATAGGTCAAAATAACTCGAGAGTGATGCCGCTAATAGAAACCAAGATATCAAGAAAGTTGTCAGAAATGTTCAACAAAAAACTTAAGAGGGAAAAATAATTTGGCTGATATGGTCGAAACATCCTAGCCCATAACCGACTCAATATAAGCCTACATAGGCCAAATTTTGTGTATGCACTATTAGAATATGTATTGCAAGTTGAACTCCCTAGGGGATGGAAAGTTCCCAAATTTACCAAATTTTCAGGCGATACAAGAAAACCGACTATCGAACACATCGCTTGATACCTAACTAAGGCATACGATATGGCAAACAACGAGAATTTGAAGATGAAATACTTTTCAAATTCTCAGACCAAAAATGCCTTCACCTGGTTCATTACACCCCTTTCACATTCCATACATAACTAGAGTCAGTTAAAGAGAGTGTTTCATGAATAATTCTATATGGGGTAGTTAAAGATCAGCCTCAAGGAATCGGTCAGCATGAGGCATAAAGCGCCCAAATAAATAGGCGGTTATTTGAATAGATTCAGACTGTTGAAGGAAAGGTGTTTCACCCAAGTGCTTGAACATGAACTAGTCTAAATGGTTGATGGTGGGCTAATTTATTTCATTAGGAAGAAACTATACATTCAATATCTAAGAGACATGACTCAGTTAGCAGATAGAGTTCGACAGGCTGAACGCTTAAAAGCTGAAAAGGCTAGGTCGAATAAATTTCATAAAAAAGAAAAAGTCGCTTATATAAAAGCAGCCGAAAAAGACCAAGAATGTGACATAAGGTATGAAAAGGTCGAATAAATTGATGTTAATGTGTCGGAATTAAAACTAGGACCTCCTTATGTCTGTAAACTATTAAAATCGTCTGATGGGAAGAATTCTGTCGAACCCAAAAAAAAAATTGTCGCAAAAAATTATACATTCAAAGTAACTAAGTGCGACGAGATATTTGATCTTTTAGTTACCGACGGCCAAATTATAGTCCCAAAAGGGTTTAAAAACGTCACATTTAGAGCAACGAAATAAAATAGGGTTTAGTAAGTTCCACAATTTTCTTGGTCATAAAACTTTTCATTGAGTTCTTTTCAGGGATCTGGTGCAAGGAACACCGAATGAACAAAGACTGGAATTTGACGACAAATCCAAGACTCCGATGCAAGTGGATGATGACCTCCTGCAGATCATGGACACTCATGCCTATGACCTTAAATTTACGTTGTAGAGCATACAAATGAGCCATCTTCACCTTTGTAGAACCTTGATATTTTAGCGCATGGAATCCCATATTTCTTTTGTCGTGTCACGTGTCAAAATTGTTTCAAGTGTTCGATCAATTACTTGAAACAAATAATTCTTGGCTTTGAGATCCTTGAGTCTACTTCCATCTACATGTTTTCTTTGCTCATGTGGTGTAACCGTCACACCATGCTCGATTAACTCCCAATACTCTTTGGATCAAAAGAGATTCTCCATTAGCATGGCTCAATGATCATAAAACCCGTCAAATTTTGGGATTGTAGGGGTCAAGAACTTTGAAGAACCCGCTATGGAAATAGCTTGAAAGATGTGAACACGGCATGAAGAGGATGAAGTTGATCAAAGGAAGAAGATGGTAAACTTCATTACCTTTCCCGCCTAGGATCAAGAAATTCATTTCTTGATTGAGATTGAGTACAAGCAATTATCGGTAACCAGTGTTCTAGATACCACTAGTTAGAATGTGAAAGACTTATCTTGCATTACAATCGACAAATGGTTTATATACAAACACGAGTTACTTACATAGTAAGAAACAAATAAACTCAACTAACTAAATATTTCATAACTAACTTAAAGTTAGTTATTACTCTAACAAGTCAAAGCTCAACAAAGAGATAATATTACATTATCTTCCACTCTTATGTTTTTCTTTTTTTTAACCTAGTAGCATAGTTTTCACCCCTAAAAGGGGAATAAGTATAAGATGGGGTTTCAAACTCAATCACATTCAATCAAATGGTACTTAAAGGGAAATAAATTATACACTTACATCCTTTCTTTGACAACACATATTAAAAAAAATGGCACTCTTATCCCCTAAAAGATAAATAAATTACATTCTTCGTTCTTCTTAGTGCCTCATCTTTACCTTGTCTATGAAGCTCGCCTAAGTTGTTGAAGGTTTTAGGGGGCCTAATTCAAATACTTTTGGAGAATGTGGGGCCTAGTTAGAGTCCTAGACTTAATATGAATGTCTTTCTCTCATCATCGGCGCCATTGACTAATATTACTTCTACGTTGAACCTCTCAATGTAGGATCATATCAGCTTGTCTTTCCCTTTTCATATGGATCTAAGGTTTACCATCGACTTGGGTTGCCTTCTTGACATCATGAAGTGCATGAAAGATATCTCTGTTTAGTTATAATACTTTCAGCGAATTTGGGCCCCACGAAGAGCTTGTTTTTCGCACACTTGACGGCGTCAAAAAGACAACCCATATTAGTGGAAAGCTTGAGATGCATCAGACAAGGAAAAGGTGAACAATTACGATCCTACATATATATGTTCAATGGAAAAGCGATATTAGTCACAGACGCCGATGAGAAGATGAAGGAGTACATGATATGTCTAAGACTCCAACAAGGGCCCGAATTCGCTGAAAGTATTTGAATCAAGACTCGTAAAATCTTTAAAATCCTACTAGCGATGGCAAAAAAAAATTATACAATACGTGATAAACTTGGTCTTCAATAAGGAAATTTATGGCATAGGGTTTAAGAAAGAAACAAGAGATTGAAGAGTAATTTATAAAAGAATGACAAAAATATATATTTTAATCTAAGGAGGAGGACTAATATAATTTATCTTTTAAGGGAGGAGGGAGTAGTTTTTTCTAATATGTTTTGTCGAAGAAGAGATGTAAATGTATAATTTGTTCATCTTCAAGAAGCATGTGATTACATGAGTGCATGTTCATACTCGTGATATTCTATTTATTCATCTTTAAGAGGTAGATAAAATTCTATAACTAAATTATTAAAAGAAAAATAAGAGGGAGAGATAGTGTAATATAAATATCTCTCAGGAGAAGAAAATCTATCGTACTTTACATAAGAGGAGAAAGGGATTGTGTATTTTAATAATATGAGTATCTATTTAAAATAAAAGAATAGTATATTTTGTATAAAAGGATAGAGGAGTTGTATATTTGAAAGAAAGAAAAAAATATATAAATAGGCGTATTTCTCAAAATAGAAGAGTGTAATTTACTTATAATATTATTAATTGTGTAAATATTTGCATAAACTTATATGACCAACTTTAGTGATTAAAAAACTATGACTAATATAGGTGTAAAAATATTATAAAAACTTTAATAATAATGGATAAAAATCAAAAAGAAAAAAAGAATCTGTATTAAAAACATTGAAAGAAAAAATGATAAAGAAGTGTGGCGAGGAACGCCCAAAAGGCATAGCGAAAGAAGAGTTTGTCTGATTTTAGGCTTTGTGGAACGCATTCGAGCCACCTTACGTTTCTTCCTCAACTTCCACCCCAAATTACTCTCCAACCCCTTTCCCTTCCCCATTCTCCTTTCGTAAGTTTCTCTTTCTTCCATTGCTTCTTCTCTCTATCATCCATCTTTTCATGTTTTCAATTTCTAATTCACTTTGTTCAACTCTTTCCTATCCATTTAATCCACATAATTACTCGGTAATTTCACTTTTATCTTAATTTCAACCTCACCTGCAATTTCTCAGTAAAACCCCATTATAATAATTCCAACGATTTCAATCAAGCTTTTGTTTTTAACCCCTGATGAAAATTTTGGATTTTTCATATACCCTTTAGCTGAAAATTATGTATATGCAAATGGGTTTGTTTGGTTTTTGAAAATAATGATAGTTTTTGTATGATGTTTTTAACCCCAGATGGAAATTTTGAATTTTTCATATACCCTTTAGCTGAAAACTATGTATATGTAAATGGGTTTTTTCGTTTTTTTGAAAATGATGATATTGTTTTGTATGATGTTTTTAACCCCAGATGAAAATTTTGGATTTTTCATATACCCTTTAGCTGTAAACTATGTATATATAAATGGGTTTGTTTGCTTTTTGAAAATGATGATATTGTTTTGTATGACGTTTTTAGGCTACGCGAAGAAGAATGGGGTTATGTATTTAGAGGATTAGAGAATTGGGGGATTAGAGAAGGAGGAAATCCTACACAATGCCGTCTTTGCGAAGGAATGGTAGCTTGGAAAGGGTGCGAGAGAGCGAGAAAAAGAGTAATGCTATGGTGTACCTTAATGTGTATGATCTTACGCCTGCAAATAATTATCTTTACATGTTTGGCGTCGGGGTCTTTCATTCTGGTGTAGAAGGTTTGTCTGCTTCATCCTTGTACTTCCATTCATGACAAATTTTTAATTTTGAGTTTGGTTTGGTAAGAGAATTATGTTTTGTATTTGTTGGTAGGTAATTGGTTTTTGACATAATGGTGAAGTGTTTTATCATTGAATGCAACATTTTTATGGTTTATATTTATGAAGCTTATGTATGTATTGGTCTGTTTACGAAGAATGGCGCGAGAATATGTGATTAGATAGTTGGTCATCCACTTATTCATTGAGGTTTCTTATTTGGATGAATTTACGGCATTTGATTTAAGTATCTCCTTCAAAATTTTGAGTTTTTGTTGATTATTGGTTCCATTTATTTTATAAATGTGAATGGCTATGGTTATAAAGTGGAATCGTGTATACCCTATTTGGCTATATTGGTAAGTGTCAAACGGCGAGGTATTTCAGTTCGTCAAACTTGCGACTAACTTCGTTCATGGTTTTGACTTTTCTTGAATAGTGCATGGCATGGAATATGGGTTTGGAGCTCATGAGTACTCGACGAGTGGAGTATTTGAGGTGGAACCTAGAAGTTGTCCTGGCTTTATCTTCCGACGTTCAGTATTGTTAGGCAGCACTGATATGTCCTATTCACAATTCCGTTCTTTCATCGAGCGCCTATCCACTAAATATCACGGAGACACATACCATCTGATTGCTAAGAATTGCAACCATTTTACAGATGAAGTTTGCCAAGAGTTAACCGGAAAGCCTATCCCTGCATGGGTAAATCGGTTGGCCCGTGTTGGTGAGGACTCTCTTTGTCTCTGATATATTTTTTATGATTATCATTAAGCTCTCCCAAACAATCTCACTTGGGTTTATACCATGAGATTAACTCAAATAAGTCAATTCAAACAGACTATTATGAATCGTGTGATCGAACGCTGTTTAAATTTCAGGTTCTTTTTGCAATTGTCTTCTGCCAGAAAGCCTTCAGGTCGAGGCTGTCAGACATCAACCCGATCTTCTTGCACATTCCGGTAAGCTATGCATGAAGACAACTATATAGCAACAAATTGTTTTACAATCTTATGTTATTGGAAAGAAACACTTTAGGCTAACATTTATGTTATTGCAGATGAAGAGGAAACAGAATCTGAAGAGCATTCTGCGTCAGATGATAGTGAAGAGGAAGATTCGAATCACCATTTGCTAGAACCACAGAGTGGTGTTGTCTCATTTATAAAGGAAAAACCAGAGGCTCCCGAATGATATTTCTCGAGTTACCTTAATTGTGATTATTATTATTATTATTAATTAATTAATAATAATTTTTATTCTTTTTAACATCCTTCAATTGTATCTTTGAGTGTAATGAATTTTCTCAGCTGAAATATTTGGAGATCCTAAAACATGTTTTGAGTTACAAACATAATAGTAGTGTGTGTTGTATGTTATATGATTCAAAATGGAATGGCTTGTGCTGTAAATAAATGCTTTCAAGGTACAAACAAAATTGATCTGATATGCAGTTAATCTGATCATAATGTAGGAGACACTTATAAGTGTATTCGTGTGAATTGATATTCTATCATCTCATTTTTTTTATTACAGGATTTGTTTTCTAGAAATGGCAAATCTAAAAATAAAGATTAATATGGTATGCCAAATCTTAGGTATCTGATGAAGAAAAATAACTATGAATTAACCTTGCAATTGAATATGAATTGAATGGATAATGAATTGATCTAAAAAAAATTATTAAAAAATCATTTTTTTAATATTTGAAAAAAAATGCTTTTTAATTTTGGAAAAAATCATTTTATTTATTTATGAAAAATCGATTTTATTTTTTTTTAAATGTTTTTTTTATTTTATAAAGAAATCGTTTTTTAAACACGCACATACTCATCCAAGAAACAATTTTATTGAAAACATATGATATATTTTCCAATTTAATTTGTTTAAAAAACGTAAAAAGTTATATAATTATTTATTAGAATACATTAATACTAATTATATTATAAAATAATTATATTTTATAATTAAAAAAGCACCATAATATAAAATAGTAATATTTGGAAATGAAAACATAGTCTTATATATTATAAACTATTTAAATATATTTTTCTTATAAAATGTTATATATTATATTAAAAAATTAAAAAAATTAATTCCTTATAAATAGATTATAGATTAATTTTTGCCCCCATTATAAAAAATTTATGGATCCGCCGGTGCGCACACATACTTACACACATATTATTTTTAATAAAAATTTGTTGTAAAAAAATAAAAATATGATCTATATTATAATTATTTGATTTTATAGTTTCAAAAACTATTTTTAATTATTTTTTAAAAATAGATCTAATAGATTTGAAGTATTTGATAAAAATAATCAATTAGATCTATGTTGAATGAATTGGATCAATCTATTTATAAATAGATGAATTGAGTCTAATCTATTAAATTAATTATTTTTTATGTGAGAAGAGATCGAATGAATTTTTATTATTTTAAGGATCCGAAGAATTAATGATTTTTTTAGTAGATAAATTGAATGAATTTTCTTTAATTGTCACTATAATATAGTAAACACATGTGCATTAGGCACAGGTATCCACACACTTTGCATTCAAATGTGATACTTTATGAGTTTCATCGTTTCTATTAATATTGAAGATCTCTCATTATATTATATGTCAGGATTGATTTATGATATATGCCCCTGTTGAAATATTTCTTTTCCCTCTGTCATTAGTCTTAAAGATTGGCCTTTTTCTTAAACCTAACTATTAAGGATAACTCTCATTTTTTCAACTATCATAACACTATTAGCTTTTGGTGATCCTTTCTTAAACCTAACAATTAAGGATGAAGAGACAAATTATATAAGTAAGCCATGTAGTATTCCATGAATTTTACACTGTTCTCCATTTTCAATTAATATTAAATTATCATATTCTTTTAAAAAAATCGTTTTTGTTGTTAAATGGGCAGTACTATGTAAAAAAAAAAGTAACTTCCAATGGACGGTAGTGTGCAACTTTTTCAAAACATATATTCTTTATTCTTATACACTGTCGTCATTCATTGGACGGATTCAATGGACGGTTGTTCTATAATAAAAACATTTTTTTATAAAAAATATGATAGTTTAACATTTAATTGAAAATGCGTAATATTTTGTATTTTCTAATCAAAATAATGGCAAAATAATGGCAAAATAGTGCAAAATTCCAAACTATTATGTTTTCAAAAAAAATCATTTTTGTTATAGAGCTATCATCCGAATGAACGATAGTGTGAAAAAAAGTGGCTTCCATCCAATGAATTTTTTTATGAAAACATGTAGTTTGATATTTAATTGGAAATATATGGTATTTTGTTATTTTATATTCAAAAGAATGACATAATATTGCAAAAGTCCAAAATTCGCATTCCATACTACTCGATGTAAGACTTTGACACTCTAGCTATATTACCGAAGTCTCTATCATTGTCTTATTCCTGAGAGATGTCCCGACATATGTCATATATTATGCTTTATTCGGTCTTTTCTGTTAAACTATCAATCGATAGTCCTTTTTAAGCCACCGACAATCAACTCACATATTTATTGACAGAACCGGTGAGCCAAAACTAAAAACTTAGTACTAAGGGATTGTTTGAGACTGTTTTAAAAACTGTTTTATAAATTTTAAAAATTTAAAAACAAAAAATTTGTTTGATATATTTGTTTCTCAAAATTATTTCTAAAAACACTTTTAAATTTCAGTGTTTTAAAATCTAAAAAACTGAAACTATCAAAATATATTTTGATTTTCAATTCTCTATTTTATTTTTCAATGTTCAATTGGGGTAAACTGGGAAAACACACACGCAAAACACACTCTTTTCATTAATCGCGTTATAGTAATTACCTGTAATATTTCTTAGAATTTAATTGAAATATACGGACATTGTAAAATGATTTTACACCGTCAGTTAATCTTAGATGTTGGATATTAAAATAAGTTTGACTTTTATTTTGAAAACTTATAAAGTAATACAAACGGGTGATGGTGATGAATCGACAGTGTAAATCTAATGCATAGTAATTAATCCCTATTTCTTAATTGCAATATTTCATAACACTATTATATTTTTAATTATATGCTGTTCCGGACTGGGCCGTGACACTAGGCACGGCACGGCCCAATGCTCGCCAAGCCCACGTCCAAACGACCGTGTCCAAACGACCACGAGGACACGTCAGGTGAACGACCGTCCGCCCGACGAACGTCTCCCCGGCCCCTTAAATACGTGTCGGACAACGAGCGGGTCCTCCTCATATGATCTCCATCCACTCATCGTCAACCCACGTCGCGGACACCTAAGTTGTGTCGGGCAGAGCCATAACGGCATCTCACTCACCACGTCACCCAACTCCCCTATATTGTCTCCTTAGGGATAGGGGCAGTTGGACCAGGGGGCAGACCTTGGTCTAGGTCTTAACGCTTCTTACGCGTCCCCTGGCAGCTCCTCCTTGGGCCTAGCTAATCCAGCCCATTAGGAGCCTTGGCCCAGCGCTGGGGGCTCAATATAAATACCCCTTTCATGGCAAAGGGGCAGGTATTCTAACTCACACTCTGATAACCTCATTCTGTACCTTTTCTGACTTAAGCATTGGAGCACCTTGCAGGTACACCCCCCTCTCATTTCATTCTCCGGCCCATTCACCAAAACCTTGGAAGGCCCTCCTGATCAGGTAAGATCAGTGGCGCCGTCTGTGGGAATAGCTATCCCCATCTTCATCAAACGAGGATCAAAAGCTCATTTATTTCTGTCCTTCCAACATGGCCGGAGAACAACATAGCGATCACAGCCGTCCCCTCGTCAACTACAATATGAACGACGGCCCGCCATCCCATGAAACGGACGCTCGGGACGGTCATCCATCCACCCCGTCTCCAGAGCCCCAAAACAACGGGGATGCCTCTCACGCCCACAATTTAGGGGCAGAGACATTTCATCCCATTCCCGTTCCCGTTGAAGGAGACGCCGTAATGATTGCCATGGTGAATGCCCTCAATCAGGCCGGTTCTATGCTCCACCAGCAGCACGAACGAATCATGGCCCTCGAAGCCGAACGACAAGAAGCCCGGCCCCAGCCGGTGAGTAGGATACAACAACGTTCGGAGCCAACGAAGAAGCGAGGACGTCGCTCTCCAGAACCCCACGTCAGCAGGGCACGCGCCCGTCGTGACGGTGGTCGAGCGGGAACATCACCAAGGCGCGGACACAGCCCCGACAACAACGAACTGTCTCCCTTAAGGAGCGACGAGGAAGATTTGCATTGCCCCCTATCTCGGGCAATAATGGAAGCCCCGCTCCCCAAAGGCATGGAGAAACCACCAAATCTAGCTGTGTACGACGGGACTACAGATCCCGACGATCACGTCGACAACGTCAACGCGATGCTCGACTACCGCAATGATATAACCGGGCACCTCAAATGCCGACTGTTCTCAACGACCCTCAGGAAAGGGGCCATGGCTTGGTACAAAAGCTTGGCCCCTGAGTCCATTACGTCGTGGAGAGTCATGAGGTCCATGTTCACCAGGCACTTTACAGCTTCCCGTCGTCACCCCAAGACTGAGGCGACCCTTGAAGCCATAGTGCAGAAGAAGAATGAAACACTGCGCTCATACATCGAGCGATTCAACCAGGAAGCTGTCGAGGTAGATACCACCGAGCACATGAAGAAGTATCTCCTCGAGAGAGGTCTCTTGCCCGGCAGTGAACTTAGCAGAGCCGTAGGGATCGAGCCTCCCCGCACCTTAAACGAGCTCCTGCATAAAGCCCAGGCCTACATCAGATACGAGGAAAAGCAGGTGGCACACAATGCCCGCAGCGGACGTAACGCTGGGGAAACCGAGCACTCAAAACGCGAGGACACGAGCATTTCCCGTCGCAACGGAGACAAACGAAGAGAAGAAAGACCTCGCGAGCTCCGGGAAGGAAGAGGCCCCGCGGGCAGATATAGCGAGTACACCTTACTGACAGCTCCTCGGGAGCGCATCCTCGCAGAATGTATCAACTCTGAATTTAAGCAGGGCAGGGTCAGGTTCCCAAAACCGTCTGCACCAAAGCCCCACACCGACAAATCAAAGTACTGCCGGTTCCACAGAAGTCACGGGCACGTGACCGAAGACTGCGTCCACCTGAAGGATGCGATAGAAATTTTAATCCAAGAGGGGCACCTGAAGCAGTATACGAGGAAGAACGAAGCTCCCAGACACGACGAGCCAGAGAAGAAGAGACCCCGGGAAGACACACCCCCTGACAACTCTCCCTATCAAGTGGCCCTCTGCGTGTCACGACCGGAAGATTTCTTCCTCCCCGAACCATTGCCCGAGGGCAAGATCACTGCACTCAGCCCCTGGGAAAACTTCCCTGCCACACTGGTGATATCAGGAGGAGGAACTAACGGGGAATCCGCGGCCCTCTCCGTCAAACGTAAGTTCGACGAACTCCTACTGACTGCCCCCGAGCAGAAAGCGACATTGACAAAATACCGGGGAAAATCCAACCCAATATCCTTCTTCCTGGAGGAACTCCCGGGCGGATCCCCGAACTCAGGCATCCCACTATTGATAAGGGCAAAGATGGCCCAATTCGACGTACGACGCATCCTGGTCGACCAAGGCAGCTCAGTGGATATCATGTACGTCCACCTCTTCAAGACTCTGAAGCTAGACAAGACCAACTTAGCCCCCTACGTCGGATCAGATCTCCAAGGATTCAACGGAGCAACAACCAGACCGTGGGGATATGTTGAGCTCCTCGTCACCTTCGGCGAACAAGAAACGGCCAGGGAAGTCAAAATCCAATTCCTGGTCGTAGACTGTCCGTCTCTCTACAATTGCATCTTTGGACGCCCGACACTGGCCGAACTCACCGCGGTCCCATCCACCGTCCACCTGAAGATGAAATACTACACCAAATTGGGACGTGTGGTCACCATCCATGGTGACATCGAAGCAGCCCGGCGATGCTACGACGCCGCAGTAAAAGGACAGGCCGTAGTCAGCACGAAGAGCAACTGCGACAACAAAAAACTCAAGACCGAGGATCCTGCCCGAGGAGTCAACGCCATCGACCTCGACTGTCGCATCGGGCTGGACGAGACCGAAGAGGGGAGGTTCCCCAAGGAACGCTCTCTCGAACACCCGGTCCGACCAATCCCCGACGGGGAGTTCGAACTCATTCCTCTTGGGGACGATCCGGAAAGGACGGTGAAGATAGGTAAGGGACTACCCGAGGAAACAAGAGAAGAGCTAGTAGCATGCCTCAAAGAGAACTCCGACCTCTTCGCGTGGAATGCCGCAGAAATGCCCGGGCTGGACCCCGAGATCGCGTGTCATAAGCTAGCTTTAGACCGGGCAGCCAAGCCCATAGCACAGCGTAGACGCAAGCAATCGCCCGAAAAGGCAGAGGCTGCCGAGCGGGCTGTAAAAGACCTCTTAGAGGCAAACTTTATTTCTGAAGCCCAGTACACAACCTGGCTCTCTAATGTAGTCCTCGTTAAGAAAAATAATGGAAAATGGCGTATGTGTGTTGATTATACTGATCTTAATAGGGCTTGCCCGAAAGATGCTTTCCCCCTCCCTAATATAGACTTGCTCGTTGACAACTCTGCAGGTTTTAAACTCTTGTCCTTCATGGACGCATATAGTGGATACAACCAGATCCCTATGTCGCCCGCAGACAAGAAACACACAGCGTTCATGACCCCAACGGGCAATTACTATTACAACGTGATGCCGTTCGGGCTCAAGAACGCTGGCGCTACATACCAACGCATGATGAACAAAATCTTCAAGGACGAAATAGGGGACATGCTCGAAGTGTACATGGACGACATGATCGTCAAATCACACGAGGAGATAACCCATGCTCGACACCTTGCGAAGGTATTCGAGCAGGCGAGACAGTGTAAAATGAGGTTCAACCCCGAAAAATGCACGTTCGGAGTCCGGGCAGGCAAGTTCCTCGGTTTCTATCTCACCGAAAGAGGAATCGAGGCCAACCCCGACAAATGCCGGGCATTCTCGGAAATTCCGACCCCGAAAACCAAAAAATCGATCCAGTCACTCAATGGAGTGCTCGTCTCACTCTCCCGTTTCATCGCCAAGTCCGCCCAGCACGCATTGCCATTCTTCAGACTCCTTCGCAAAGAGGCCACCTTCGACTGGACCGATGAATGCGAGCAAGCGCTACTCCATCTAAAGAAGGTTCTGTCCCAACCCCCGGTCTTATCACGGCCATCAGAAAAGGAAACTCTATACTTATACCTATCCGTGGCAACCGAGGCCGTCAGCGCCGTTCTAATAAGAGAAACCGACGAAGGACAAAAGCCCATCTATTTTACGAGTAAAGCACTCCAAGGTCCCGAGCTCCGATATCAGCAAATCGAAAAGGTCGCCCTGGCCCTCATCAACACAGCGAGGAGACTACGATATTACTTCCTCGCACACACGATAAAGGTGAGGACCGACCAGCCAATCAAACAACTGCTCGGGCGCCCTGATATGGCCGGGAGGATGCTCAAGTGGTCACTAGAACTCTCCGAATTCGACATACAATACGAAAGTAGGAAAGCCTTGAAAGCTCAGGCACTGGCCGACTTCGTCGCGGAGATGACCCACTGCCCGACTCCAGCAGAAAGCGCCCACAAATGGACGATCTTCGTCGATGGCGCCTCTAGCACATCAGGCAGCGGGGCCGGGATCATCCTCGAAAATGAGGAAGGGATCCTGATAGAGGTATCATTGGCGCTAGCGTTCCCAACATCAAACAACCAAGCCGAATACGAAGCCTTCCTCGCAGGCCTGAGGTTAGCCGAGGACCTGGGAGCAAAAGAGGTAAAAATATCCACCGACTCCCAGCTCGTGGCCTCACAAGTGCGAGGAAAATACCAAACCAAGAACGACAACCTCCTCGAGTACTTGTCCCTCGTCAAAGAAAAACTTGATAGATTTGAAAAATGGGAAGTTCAACACATACCCCGCGAGCACAACACACGGGCAGACGTTCTCTCGAAACTAGCCAGCACGAGGAAAAAGGGTGGGAATAAATCAGTAATCCAAGAAATTCTCCGTCGGCCCAGCATCGACAAACTACCGCCTCCACTCGAGGTCAACGCTATTGGAGATGCCCGCTGTTGGATGACACCCATCTACAATTACCTCACACGAGACGAACTCCCGGCTGACCCGAAAGAGGCGACCACTGTCAAACGACGCGCATGCTCGTACGTACTCCTCGAAGGCAAACTCTACCGGAGAGGATTCTCCATCCCACTACTCAAATGCGTCGAGGAAGAGAAAGTCCCCGACATACTTGGAGAGATACACCGGGGAATTAACGCTCAACACCTCGGCGGACGATCGCTCGCACGAAAAGCCCTTCGAGCAGGCTACTACTGGCCGACCATGCAAAACGATTCGAAAGAGCACGTCAAAAGATGTGACAAATGCCAACGACATGCCGACATGCACCTCGCACCCCCGAACGACCTCAAATCACTGTCTTCCCCATGGCCCTTCGCGTGGTGGGGCATGGACATCCTCGGACCCTTCGTCACCGGATCATATCAGAATAAATACCTCATCGTCGGGGTGGATTACTTCACCAAATGGATCGAGGCGGAGGCACTGGCTAAAATAACCGCGCAGAACATTCTCCGGTTCTTCAAACGCAACATCCTCGCTCGGTTCGGTATACCCCAGGCACTTGTCACAGACAACGGGACACAATTCACGGACGGAGGATTCCAGGACTTCATCGCCAGCCTGGGCACCACACAGCATTTCACGTCTGTCGAGCATCCGCAGACGAACGGGCAAGCAGAGGCGGCCAATAGGGTAATCTTACGTGGCCTCAAACGCAGACTCGGTGAGGCAAAGAGGGCATGGGTCGAAGAGCTACATAGCGTGCTATGGGCCTACCGCACGACTCCACATTCTACCACCGGGGAAACCCCGTTCCGACTAACTTACGGCACCGAGGCAGTCATCCTGGTGGAGATACGGGCGCCAACGAGGAGGACGGAGGAGCCCCTAGACGAGGAAATGAACGATGAAACCCTTAGAGCCGAGCTCGACCTAGTCGAGGAGATACGTTCCGAAGCAGCTCTCAGGGAAACAACCCTCAAACAAAAAATAGCACTACGCCATGACGCGAAAGTCATAAAAAGAGAGTTCCAGGTCGGCACCCTGGTCCTCAGAAGAAACCAGAAAAACCCGAGAGAGGGCAAACTGGCGGCCAACTGGGAAGGCCCTTACCGCGTCCGCGACAAAACGAGCAACGGGGCCTATTACCTGGAAAACCTACAAGGAGAACAACTCGCTCGACCATGGAACGCAGAAAAACTTAGACAATATTACAGCTAAATACACCACGGGGAGACGTGGCAGGTACGACCACGCTCTTCGTCCCCAAAACCCCAGGGAGGAACCACGAGACCCGGGAACGATCCGGGGTCACATGACAAACACAACCCTCCCCGACGGTTGGGATCTTGACCAAGACTCAACGTCGAAGTACCAGGACTGGCAGGGCACCCAGCTCGCGATGGGAGGGCCCAAGCCTCGGGACCAGGGTTCGAACAACGGACCCGGGCCTCGATACCCACGGGCACAAAGCCCGACACTCCGTCGGTTCCCTAAACCGAGGAGATTAACAAAGTCGAGCAGAGTACGAATTCATACAAACAAGTATCAAACACAAACGAGCACAATGAATGATAACGTAAATATTCATGCATTAAAAACGATAAGAGCGGCCGAAGCCAAGTACGCCCGAAGGCCATATTACAACGCCCGAAGGCCAAATACATAAGGCACGCAGGCCATGATAACTAAAATCAAAGAGAAACAAATAAACTAAGACTCCGCTCGGAGCACCTCTTCATCCTCTTCTTCTTCTTCTCCCCCCAGCTCCTCCTCCGCTTCAAACGGGCAGATAATCTCACCGTCCCGGACGCAGCAGTTATAGGCCGACCCTACTGTCACCAACTCAGGGTTCAGAAGCCCGAGCTGCTCGACAGCATTGTCGAAACCCTCTTTGAAGCAGGCCACGAGATCTTGGTTGAGAGTCCGAATATGCCCTAGCAGCTCACCGCGCGAACCAAGGGCGCGTTCCTCCTCGGTCTCATCTGCCAGAGGACGGACCTTTCCCTCGAGAGACTCAACCTGAGCCCGTAGGCAAGCGTTGTCCTCGGTCAGCTTCTGATGGTCGACCACCTGCTCTTCCAAGCTCGCCTTAGCAGCCTTCAACTGGTCCCTCTCCTTTTCCACCTCCTCCAGCTTCTGGCTCAGCCCTTCCTGCAGCTGATGCTCTTCTTTGTAGTCCGACAGATCTTTAGATAGTCTTTCCTTCTCCGTCCGAACCTGCAAAAGGGCATCCTCCAGCGAGGCGGTGGAGACCGAAGTGTCGGACAAAACCATGGCCGTCTCCATCACCCGGATGACAGCAGCAATATCCCTGGCCAGATCTTTCCTCCGGGCAGCAACATCCTGGTCCAGAATAGCCTTGGCCTCAGGCGCAGGCACAGCAATCGACTCCTCGGCCTTGAAGAACGACCGTTCCACATAGCAGGGAGGTAGAAGATAGCTGCCCGGTCCATGCGAACTTCCTGGAGACGACCTGGTAAGGGCCCCAGCCGGACGCTTCCGTTTATGGAGGGGAGAAGCCGCTGGCGACGGACTGCTATCAGGAATGTTGATCGGGTTAGATCGAGGAGGAGAGGAAGGAATCACGCTCGCCGCCTGCGAGGGACTAGCCCCGGCATCGCCAGCAGTCTCCAAGGGACGGGCCACAGTTTTCTTCTTCTTCTTGGGCACCCGGTCAGGAGCGCCGACCTGATTCGCTAGCTTCAGCACCCGATCACGAGCATTGGGCATGGCACCTGCAAATAAATTACACACCAACATTAGCGAGCGAAGTCATAAACAGAAATAAAAAGCTAAACAAAGTCTGCCTACTCAATAACGCCAGAGCTTCCTCCTCGGTATCACACTCGAGCAGAGCCTTCGTATTGATATAACGCGCCTCGGTGATTAGTTCCCCGGCCTCATCCAGGTAGGGCACGCCCTGTCGATTCGCCCAGAACCCCAAGCTGAAGCTCTGCACGTAATCGACCAGCTTCTTGTACGCGAGCCTATCCTCCTCGCCGAGCATCGCATACTTGACTCGGTAATGCGCCGTGGAGAGATCGAAATGATCACGCTGCCACCTCAGCGGTATCTTCGACATCAGCGTCTCCTCCCCATTGGGTGTCCGCTGATAGTAGTATAGAGAGTGAAGGGCAGCCCGGGTAATCGGCATCACCACGTACCACCGGTTTTTGAAATGGCGAACAGAATCCTCGTACGTCTTGAACAGACGCACGGGCTGCTTGAAAGAAACCCAACTGTGGCGACCACGGGAACCGGACCTCTGGAGATGGAAAACGTGGAAGAAGAGAGCCCGGGTGCAACCAATGCCGAGGAACTGGCAAACTAACTCGAATGCCCGCATAAATGCGAGAGCATTAGGATGTAGTTGGGACGGCGCCAGCCGGAGCCACTTGAAGACCGACATCTGGAAGGAGTTGAAGGGCAGTCTAATCCCCGCCTCACGGAAAGCAAATTCATACATGGTGAACTGCTTCCCCGGGAAATGATGGCAAATGCGGTCCTCTTCCTTGGGGGCGCAGCAATACCAGTTTGGTGGATCCTCCCGGCTTATGGTCTCGACCATAGCGTAAGCAATGACGGCCTCGTCACAGAAGTCTGATTCCTCCTCCAAGGGCTCGTCCGCAACCCATGAGAAGTCGACCTGCCCGGAAGAGGAGGCGTGTTCGGTACCATCTCGGGCACTCCCATCCCCGACAGGGAGACGAGCGATTGTCGCGTCTTCGGTGGAGGACCCAGAATCTTCCCTCCTCGGTCGTAAGCGCCCGGTAGCACCTGAAACGCAGACAGAAAGAGTGAATTCGACGTCGTATCAAATCCACCCTTCCACCGCAGGTCAAGTGAAAGGGCGTAGCGGCGACGGACACTAACCGTGCTCAACTCGGTGACGCGCGCATTCTATGGAGACCGGGCATAAACTTCATACAGCCTATGCAAGTATTGCCCGGCATATGAAATTTATGCCCGGTACAGTATGATCCCAACCCTATTTTCTGCCATCTAATATACACCTACAGTCCACTACACTGTTCCTAAGTTAAACCTAACCACATTTCTACAAAAATAGCATGCGTTTGACAGAAAACAGCAAGGAAAAACAGTGGGTCACAGTGGAAAATCATACCTGTCATAGTTAAGTTGAAAGGGGTACGGTGGTGCCCGAGCAGAAGACGGTGGTTCAGATAGGAGGACGGGCGGAGACGGCGGTCCAGACGGTAGAGCGAGCAAACGAGGGAGAATGTGGAGAACTCCGGTGAACGTGTGAGCGAAAAAAGTGGAAATGAAGTTACTCAACCCCTTTTTTATAGGGCTTGGCACGTGGACCAACACGCTAGGTCATCATTGCCTAGCCTGCCTACGCCGTCTTTGCACACGAAACGAAGCGACCCCACTGATTCTGAGACACGTCTATCAAAGATAAGAAACTGAAACGACCCGAGCACCTATCAGTCTCCTCGACTCACCAAGACGCCACCTCCCCGCGTCATACCCACGTTTACCACAAGGAAGGTGCGGACCAACCGATCACCTCCATCCCCGACATTCCCGGAGAAAGGGTCGGTCATGAACAGGTCTGTTACGACCTCACCTGTCTAACGATGAAGCTTCCCCATCGTCTCGGGGAACCCTTAGTTGAAACATAAGTCATCTCTCTGGCTCAGAGACTCGACTTGGGGGGCTCCTGTTCCGGACTG
Source organism: Lathyrus oleraceus (assembly GCF_024323335.1). NCBI lineage: Eukaryota > Viridiplantae > Streptophyta > Magnoliopsida > Fabales > Fabaceae > Lathyrus > Lathyrus oleraceus. Next base: position 149,015,177 of record NC_066582.1, on the reverse strand, counting down.
GGCCGTGACACTAGGCACGGCACGGCCCAATGCTCGCCAAGCCCACGTCCAAACGACCGTGTCCAAACGACCACGAGGACACGTCAGGTGAACGACCGTCCGCCCGACGAACGTCTCCCCGGCCCCTTAAATACGTGTCGGACAACGAGCGGGTCCTCCTCATATGATCTCCATCCACTCATCGTCAACCCACGTCGCGGACACCTAAGTTGTGTCGGGCAGAGCCATAACGGCATCTCACTCACCACGTCACCCAACTCCCCTATATTGTCTCCTTAGGGATAGGGGCAGTTGGACCAGGGGGCAGACCTTGGTCTAGGTCTTAACGCTTCTTACGCGTCCCCTGGCAGCTCCTCCTTGGGCCTAGCTAATCCAGCCCATTAGGAGCCTTGGCCCAGCGCTGGGGGCTCAATATAAATACCCCTTTCATGGCAAAGGGGCAGGTATTCTAACTCACACTCTGATAACCTCATTCTGTACCTTTTCTGACTTAAGCATTGGAGCACCTTGCAGGTACACCCCCCTCTCATTTCATTCTCCGGCCCATTCACCAAAACCTTGGAAGGCCCTCCTGATCAGGTAAGATCAGAATTCAAATTTTCAATAATTTTGACTTTTATTTAATCTCATCACTTTACACATATGTTAATAGAAATGGGAAATTAATCATGCCTTAAATTTTATTTTTATTAAGTGCGCTGGTTTAACGAAATTATTTTAACTTTTTTAATATACAAATATTTAAAATTGATTTTATTAATTATATTGACTTAATTGTAATTTTGATCTTCCTATTTTATCTTCTTTTTCTTTTTTAATTTTAATCCCCATTTTAAAAATCATAATTTTGATCTTTTTTAAGTTTTGGATTGAATTTTAATCCCTTATTGGAGACTAAAATCCAATACAAAAACTTAAAAAAAATAAAAAAATGTGATTTTTAAAATAGGGAAAAAAAACAAGGGGGTCAGAATTGCAATTAAACCTTTACAATTTTTTATATTTGATAATTACTTTAAAAATTGTTTTAAAAAAATAAACATAAATTTATTCCAAAAAATTATTTAACTGTGACTGATACATATAAAAGATCTTATTTGAACAGGATTTTTTACAAGTAATTATTTTATATTTTTGTATATAAATGTAAGTGGGATGGCATCCTCATCAATCGTTAATGAAAATTAAAATTCTCACTCTCAATTACTCTTTCTCTTTAATTACAATTCTCTCTCTCACACTCTTTCTCTAATTACAATTTTCTCCCTTTCTACATTCATTTTTTTCATTATTCATTAGTTTTTGTGGTTCCAAATTCTAACATTGACTAATTAATCAACATATTAATATAATTGTTTAAAATTTTATTATAAAATATTATCAAATTTTAAGTAATATATATATATATATATATATATATATATATATATATATATATATATATATATATATATATATAAAACTAACACTCAAATATAATTTTTATGCATTAAGTGAATTGTATATTTTATTATTAATTATTAAAAATATTTTAATGAACTTAAATATATATTAGCTGAATTTTTATATTTTCAAAAAATATATCACAATTATTTTTATTTAGTAAAACAGACTTTTAAAATATAGATTATCAAACACGTTATATTATTCTATTTATAAAAAACAGTTTTTATAAATTATACTATCAAACATATTTTTTTACTTTTTAATTTTTAAAATAATTTTCAAAACTTGAATTACCAAATAAATTTTTTTTTCTCAAAAACAAATTTGCAAAATAGATTTATAAAACAAATTTTAAAAACTAAAACTGAGAAGGAATTCAAACATTGCCCCAAATATTCTGATTTATTGATGATCAGTCAAGTATAAGAACTTCATATGTTGTAAAATAAAGTACAGTTAATTGTCTTTACTTTCTCTTAACTGCTTATCTTTTGAGAGTTTTTACGATTTAATGTTTGTTTATCCTTTTTTAAAGAAAGTTAGAACATACTAGGGTTGATGGTTTTGATATCATTTATTAAGGGTGCTTTATGTAACCCGATGAAGCCTCTAGCATCAATGGAGTCAGAACTCCCGTCCAATTTACACTAGGTATAATTTCAATTCCATCAACATGGGTTGGTAATATCTAATATGAAATTTTGTTTGTATGATGGAAAGATATAACATAAGTTGAACAATGTGTTTGACAAGTTTAATATAGAAACAAATAAATTGCAAATAAAGTAGATGAACACAAGTAATTGGTAATTCAATTCAGTGCAAGTACACATACGCTTAAAAGGCATTAATCTAAGAAAAGAAATCCATTCTTAATAGTAAAATTACAAATCGGTCTTCGTTGAAATCTTATAGTTTAATGTTTTTTTCTTAATACTACCCATAAATTTCTATTTATGACTTCTCCTAAATATGAGATCCCTCTCACTTTCTCTCAATCATTTTCCAAGTGTTTAGATCATTTACAAAGTTCAACGAATGATGAAACTGAATACAACTCAAACAAACCCTATCCCTTTACAAAGGAAAGATTATAGCGAATAGAGTTCTCACACATTAACAAAGAAAACAAAAAGACTCATAAAACAAAACATGCATGACTTGTTATCTCAATGTCTGAAACTTATGTATGTAGAGCTTCTCCTTAAATAGTAAAGAACCATTTGCATGGCCCATTTGGATTTCTAACAAACTTGCGGTTGAAGTAAAATTAAATAGCACTCAATAACCCATTTTAATTTGATTTACATTCTTTAATAAATCAAATCTCCATTAATCGGTTTGATCCTTGATCTTTTTGAGAAATCTTTCATAATTCAAAAAAATGCATAAACACTCGAATAAATATGGGAACAAATCAGGCGTGAAATTTCACTTATGCGCATCTGGTATCTGAGGCGGGATGTTCCTCAATATGTGGGACATCTTGTGCCATATCTTTTCCTCATGTTTTGAACTCACAGAGATGAAAACAAACTTAATGACATGTTTCAAAAAACCATCAGAGATCAGCGGAAAAATAGGTAACATAACAAAGGCTAATTGTATAGGAATACTAGGTGAAGAAGAACAACATATTAGGAATACTAGGTGAAGAAAAGAAATGGAGTATTTAATATTGTGGAACTTCTTCTTTTTCTAGAGAAACATTATTGTGAGAGAAACACCACATATTCACCTAAAACCTTAAGGTGATAGGTGGGTGGATTCTCTCACTTATAAATACTCAAGTTTCCATATTTTTTTCAACCAATGTGAGACTATTATCCATACTACTCACATTTGATACATTCTCAACCCTTTCATTCAACTACAAAACTAAATCAAATAATTCATCTATAATTAGTGTTTAATAATAATTGACCATAATACAATTTATTAATAATCGACTATATCAATTTATAATTGATTAATTAAATAATTAATCTAATAGTAAGTCTTTTATATATATATATATATATATATATATATATATATATATATATATATATATATATATATATATATATATATATATATATATATATATATATATATATATATATATATATATATATATATAACTATTTGATTTCCACACTAAATTATGTGTTATACTTTGTTGAGTTATAATTCTAACATTTTAATCATAAATTGTCTTTTACTTAAGAATATAATTAAAAAAACAGCATCAATAATTTATTAATATTTTAAAATAATTTGTAATTAAATAATTTATATTAAAAGTGACATATAACAATATAAGGAGACAGTAACATGAAGAAGAAAAAAAACTTGTTATCTCAAAATTGATAAGAATCCCTAAATTCTCTTCGTTTTGATTTGATACTTATCTCATATTCAACTAGTGTTCTATAGATCGAAGCTCACACAATGTTGTTATCAAGGTATGCAAGCTATTCGTCTCTTCAAAGAAATGCATTATAGAAAATTCATTTTCACTACCATAATTTAGAATTCTCTTATGTTAATAAGAGAAAATCTCATTCATTTACCTTTATCCTCCATTAAAGAGAGAATTAATTATAATAATTATATTCTCACTATATACAACAACTTTTACCTATTATCTTCTATATAAACTTTTCATATGCAAGCTCCCTTAAAATGGCTTTACTTCATTTGAGTTGTGTGGCTCATTAAAAAAGTTTGATATATTGATTTCATTTCCCTCATTCTATATACTTATTCATCACTTTAATAATTTTTGTTTCTTTTCTTTTGTTTTTTCTGTTGCAGAGGTTTCTACATCTGAAAAAGTTAAATTTAGACAAATCTAAATGTCTAACACAAAACTTGATGTATCTGGTCTCCAAAATTTAGAAGAATTTTCATTTCCAAAATGTGAGAATTTAGTCCACAGTTCATGATTCTTTTTCAATAAGTTGGAAATTTTATATGCTTCTGGTTGTCCGTTTTTGAAATTAACATCTTTAAAAAAATTGAAACTTCTCTATTGTAAAAGTCTTGAGAATTTTCCGAAAATATTAGGAAAGATAGAAAATTTAACTGACATTTTTTTCGTGGACACCTCCATCCAAAAATTGTTATTTTCATTTCAAAATTATGGAGATGTGGAAAGCACATACTCTAAAACAGGAAGTCAATGGGATCTTATTAATAAAAAACTATTTTAAAAAATATATTATTTATATTATAAGTATTTGACTTTTATAATTTAAAAAAAAATTATCATTTTTTTAAAAAATATATCTAATTTATAGGATAAAAATAAATAATTTATTGGATCATTAAAATATGTTAAATATCATTAAAATATATTAGATAAATATATATAAATGAAAGTTTTATCCTACACTTCCTTAATTTTGACCCGACACCCCATCAGAGGAAATTTTGACCTGACACCCCATTAGAGGAAAGTTTTACCTCGTACCCCTACAATTATACTCATATCCCTACTATTTAGTTTTTTGGACCAAAATACTCTTGTATAAATAGGGTATATTTTTCAAATATTGATTTTTTTTTCATTTTCGCTTCAAGACTTCCAGATCAGCGTTTTTGGCCGTGTAAACCAGAATAAGAGTAAGTCTTCCGGTTCACAAAACATATATCAGAACACTTTCCAGAAGAATTCCGGTTCGCTGCAATTTTTAGAATACAAAAATACTATACCGAAAGTCTTCAATGAAGAATTCCGGTTTATGTCACTTTGTTAACCGAAACACATATGATAAGTGTTGCGGAACGGTTTTTTTCAAAAAGAACCGGAACTTTTTAGATAACTCTTCCGGTATATTGTTTGCATTGTTCCAGATATCTTTTACAAAGTCTTTCTGTTTAAAAAAAATACATGCCGGATGTCTTTTTCAAGGAGTTCCGGTACGAGGGTAAGTGTAATTTTCGAAAGTATCAATTGAATTGAATGGTTAAAAATGAAATGGTAAAATGGTTAAAAATGAAATGGTAAACTGGTTAAAAACAATTAAAATTTAGTATTTTTAAAAAGTTGTAGGGATATTAATTTGAGTGTAGGAGTATGAAATAAAATTTTCCTATCAGAGGATTGCGACTACGCTTAGACCTTTACTAAATAATTTCTGGAATTTTAAAAGTTTAGGTAAATATCAAATTTTTAATGCAGATATCAGATTTTTATGTAAATTTTACTGTGTGGATAAAGAACTTATGGATTTTTTTTTTTTTTTCAAATGTACTAGATATTTTGCAAAACTATGCAGAAATACCATAAATTTTGTAAGTTATCGGTAAAAATTTAAAGAATTCTGAAAAAATATGAAGAAATACCGGATATTTGAAAAATCCAGAACAAAGTTGTCGAATATTTAAAAAAAACCGATAACATTTAAAACCTACTTAATTTTTTGAAAAATCTGATACGCACCAAATTTTTTGAAATAAATCATATACATGTAAAAGTGCTATACCGAATTTTTAGGTTTATCTTTAAAATCTGATATACATGATTTTTCCTAAATTAAATTTATTTATTTTAAATTTTGAAATCTTCGATAACAACAACGTTAGAATCCAGTCAGTTTCGGATTTTTCCTACAAATCTAGTAAAACTTTAGAATGTTTTTGGATTTTTCCAAAAATCCGATAAAACTTCAAGAGATTTTCAGATTATTGCAAAAAATCTGATAAAACCTCATACCGAATTTTTAAATGTTTGGTAAAATGCATAAAACCCCCTCTTGCAAAATTTATCGTACCGGATTTTGAAAAAAATTATCAGATTTTTTGTTTCTTCTAATTTTTACAGAGAGACAATTTTTTACAGAATGTGAAAATTAAGAAGGTAAATAATAAGAAGGGATATTTGTCATCATGAAAAATTGTGGGGGTGTTAGATGTAACTGGAGGTGTGAGAATAAAATCTCATATAAATGGATGGATCGAGTCCAATCCATTAACTTACTTTTCATGTGGCGTGATTTCTTTTTTCATCCTTACGGTGTGGCTCACACTTCTGAAAATCTAAAATTGCTCTAAGATGTTTTCGGAGATGCATCTTTGGAGACGCCTTAAATCTCCTTATCCTCCTTAAATTGAGCAGACACCCTATTTTTGCTAAAAATTTATCCGGAGATGCATCTGCGAAACTCTGAGGTGAATTCGGATATGCATCTCTGTAAACAATCCTGAACTCATTTACTACGCGTTTTTCATTGAGCTGGATTATTTAACCATTCAGTGATATTTTAGAAGAAGCATGTTCAAAGATGTCAAGCGGAAAATTGAATATATCACTATCTTGCATGATCTTCTCTCTTACACTTCATATCACCTCCATAACCCAAACCCCTTAAAAGAAAATTTTCACTCTCAATCAACTTTTCGACTCCAAATCATCATTCTTGTGTTTAATCACATCATAGGAAACAAAAGAATCTGCAATTTAAGATAAAGTTCACTCATTTCATCCGTCATTGCTTGCATTAATATTGTTGTTGAGCGGAAAAAATGAACATTAAGTCAGGATGTGCATCAATGGCACGAAGCCGCCACTTCAATTTAGGGTCATCGAAGACACGCCTCTCATTGATCTGATATCCAAACCGAATACTCTCATGTGATATCCAAAAAATCAAAGTTGTCAAGCTCTAGTATCGTTTATCCTCATTTGACAGCGAAAGAAAGATACGGTTCACCAACTTTGAATTGAAGACGGATGAAGATTTAAAGGTTATGTAGAGGATCTTTTACCATTATGCATCAAAGGGTCTGATTGAAGTGAATGTGAAGATTACAAGATTCGTCGAAGATATTATCAATATGTTGCAATGTCCTTAACTATCCCGTTTATAATGATATGTAATATTTTTATGTTAACAATTATCTACGTAATGTTTAGTGTTTTAATTTAATGTCAAGTTGTCTATTTTTGGTTTGAGGTATCACTATCACTTTCAAATATGCATCTCTGAAATATATCAAATAAACTTTCGAAGAAGTAAATCCGGACTAAAATTAAGTATAATAAGAATATCTTACTCGTTTGTGTTCAATTTTATAAAAAATGGATGTGTCTGAAAATACATCTCCAAATTATAAAGACTTTTTTGGATTTTCACCAATGATTTGTAAGAAGGTATAGAGATGAAAAAGAAATTACTTTCATATGAAAGATGAATTTGATGAATTTTTTAATGGATAGATTGAATGAATTTTATCTTAATAGATACATACAATTGTTATCCCTACTATTAACCTTGACAGAAATAACCGAACTAACCTTAACACGATTATAGCAGTACAAATATTAAAACTTGTTTGAATAAATAATTAATTGACATCTGTTTGAATAAATAATTAATTGATAACTTATACAGCACTATTTATGCTCTCAAATTGTGTTAACAAAGTTTATGTCCAAATAGGTCCTCAAAGTCATGAGCATTTTATTGGAATTATTATTCCACAAGTGCAAATTGCATGCTTAAACTGAAATTTTACACTGTCTCGGATCAGGCATTGACAGTTGTAGCAGTTAAGCAAAAATTTAAAAGCTGCGACATGCCTATATTCACAAGAGTGAACTCGAGCAATTCTCCTCAAGTTTTGAGAGCAGACATAAGCATTCTTGCAATGGAAACACTTTCACCTACCAACTTCCCAGAAAAACTAACCCATTATTAGGACAATATAAAGGAAGCATGTCGATTAATTGACTCGTATGACACTCATCATTTGCATTCAAATGAGCAAAGTATCAGAATATACAGAGGAAAACACGAGTTATTGATTCAGCCCATCATATACATGAATTATTATTGGGCACAACAAGGGAAACATGTCAAACTTAGAGGAAACTTAAGCTAATTTTTCAGTACACATGGATGTCAACACTAATTCCTCCCAAGTGATTCCTTCTGATGGAGCAACTGCTTTCTCTGCTTAGTTTTTCTGCAGAAATCTTCTGGTCGGTACCATATCGCAGCCAAAGGCATGATATTCTTGCAAATGCGGCCTCTCCAGCAACTCGCACACGATAAACAACACTCAAATCTGCCCATATTTCACTTGACATGGTTACTGAATGAGAATTTGGGTCGTATCCTTCAAGATCTTTCTCTGTTACCACAACTACAGAATTGTCATCAAATTTTACAAGATCTTGTGAAGCTGCTGAGACCTCAGAAGCCTTTACTAATAGATCAGCTACAGGCGAAAATCCAACAACCCTCCTCACAATAAGGTGGCGGTAGTAGTCCTGGACAGCCTGAAATTTCAAAAATTAAATGAATGATGATTAACCATCACAATTCCTTGTTGTTTTGCCAACACAAAAAGAAATTATTGAAATAAAAAATGGATTCAAAAATAATAATATTGATTAGTTTTTTAAATTGGGGATCCCATTCGGAAAAATAGTATTCCCATTCATAGTAAATATAAATTTTGTTCATTTTCCGCAACAAACTTGCCCAAAACTATGATATGTAAAATTAGAGCTTCATAATCTACAAAACTTCAATAGTACTAATGATAAAGAGAAATACAAGCTTCACACTTACTTGCCACTGAGAGGAAGCTAAAAGCACCCTTGGCCGAATTGACTTTACATATTCATATGCAGCATCAGGTGACATCAGTTTGTGGTGCACCTACACCAAAAAAGATCACAATGTAAGAAAATAACAGCACTAACCTCTCATACTATGATTTTTCTACTCTCTTATATGATTGAGAACTAACCAGATAACAAATAACAATAGTTGTGCTGCGACCCCGTCCAGCTTTGCAGTGGACATAGGTAGTACGTCCAGACAATGCATTTTCTTTATCAAAAGAACCAAATCAGGGGAAAACGTCAAAAACAATAACAAACAAGTGTATAATAACTAAATTGTAATGAGGAGCATAGTTATTACAAGCCTACAATTAGATGAATTTTATAACTACTGAGTTCTATTTAGTTTTACCCGGAGGTGAGAGGTGAAAAGACTTCAAGGGTAGAAAAATACAGTTACAAATGAGCATAATTACTAAAGTTAAAACGAGAAACATTGCTATTATAAGCCTACCGGTAGATGCATTTTACAACTTCTACATACATATGAACTTTTTTTGACTTCTATTATTATTATTATAATTAGTTTTACCCGGGAGGAGGATGGTGGAAAGAAGTAGAGCTCAAGAGTATAAAATACATTGCACAAAGTATACAAAGAAGCATCCAACACATAATATCTAATCAGGTTAAGAACTACACAACATTTACAGTTAAGTCTAATCATCAATTATCATTTTCCCCATGACAGAAAAAAACTTGTACATGCAATCATTCTGATATTATCATGAACCAAATTGTATATTACTTACTATGTATGAAATCAACAGCGCGGCATATGTCATTTAGTGGTGGAGCAAAACAGTAATCTCTAGTAGGAATCACCAGATGATCAATCCCATGAGCCTGCCAAATTTAAACAAGAAATTAAAACATTGAGTATATTTAAGAACACGTGAAATTTATCATGAAAACACCCAAGATGCTATAACAACCCCAGGCCATAATGCCTGTGTAGCAAGAATATGCATGCATAACAACTATAGAAACCCAATATTCCTAATTATCTGCACAAACAAGTATTACTCCTTCCTTCCATCTCTTTTCCTGAAGCACAAGAGCATCCCAGATTCTCAGCAGAGAGAGGGAGAACATATAACACCACCCATTATTAGGAAATAAAATAAATCTAGTACTCAAAAGTATCAAGCTAGGAAGCAAGTGAAAAAAATTAATCTAAATCAACCCCTCAAAAAAACTAAAACAGCCAAAACCAGGAATACTCACATAATATAATGTGGTTGGAACTAAAGTCTCGTATGACTCATTCAATGTGATGACGCCACGAACACCAAGATCTTTCAAGCGAGGAACATCAATAGGAAATGGAACCGCACCTAACAATACAAACTGAAAATTAAGTGCATCAGATTCGGAACATCCTTATTCCCAACCAATAGAAGACATTTTTCACATATAATCAAATAAAAACATGCATGAAGGAGACACCATTAAACCATGATAAGTGATGACTTGATTATGTCACTAGGGACAGAAAATAAACCATCCATGGCCATGGATAAGCAGTAGATGATAGCAACAAAACGAACCAAGCATTCTTTCATTAATGAAGCATGTGTACAAATAAATGAATTTAAAATAAACTATTAGAAGATCATGCAGCAAATTCATTGTTATAGAAAAATACAGAAAGGTAAAAAAAATCAGTATATTATTATATTTTAAAACAGATAACCAAGCCACAGTGTAAATTAGAGTCTCCGTTTCTATTTCCATTTAAAACCTAAGTAAATCTTGTAATTTTATCAAGAGCCTTTGGAATTTCAAAACTAGAACAATTCATTTCTTTAAAAATAAGATATAGTATATGGAACTTGTTTGAATTATACTAATATAAGAATTGAATTCATCAAAAAAAACATATTTTGGTAGATTGAAAATCTACAATGGAATTTGCAAATCCTTTCATCCAAAGAGAAATTACTTTCAATACTATTGCCAGCATCTAGTGTTCTAAACTAACACAAGCTGGGTCTGAAAATTCTTAATAAAAAACAAAGAGAAACAACAACACTAGCCAGCACACGATAACAACATACAATATTCAAAAAATTACAAAAAGCAATAGCAAATTAGCAACCCAATATGAAACCATACCTCGTCAACCTTATCCCACCATCGAAACTCAGCCTGAAGCCTATTCCTAACGACATTATAAACAAGCGTGGGATAGAATAGCGCTCGAGCGCCTGCTCCAACCAAAACCCTCTTCGTATCGGAACCAACAAAGCTCCATTTCCCTTCCTCTCCACCTTCTTCAACCTCGCCTCCTTTCAATTCCTCTATACGCATAACTATCTTCCAAATCAGATCAACAATTACAATTTACAATAACCTAATTCACAAATTGTAACCAGTTATCAACACCCCCTTCACGTATCCAACCCACGGTCCTATTGCAATAACCAAAATAATAACAAAAAAATTACAGAAGCAGAGGAACAAAAGAGAAATTGGATTGTCCCGAATTGAAATTTGGGGATCACGGGAAACCTAGAAATTCGGAATTCTACAACAAGAGCTAGAACGAGGAAAACGAGAAAGGAAAAGAGATTGATTCATGCAATAGAAAGAGGAATTTTCCATCATGACTCAGAAAGAATTGATCGGGTTAAGAAAATGGATGTAAAAAGCTGCAAGCGAAAGAAAAAAAGAGGGAAGAAAATTGAGAGAGAGAGAGAGAGAGAGAGAGAGAGAGAGAGAGAGAATTGGAATGGTGAAGCTATTTTTGAAGAAGGAGAAAATGGCTCAACAAACTCTGAATGGGAAAGTAAAGGATTACGGGAAAACGGGTGAAGAAGAAAAGAAGAAGAATGTTGTGGAAATTTTATTTATTTATTTATTTATTTATTTATTTGTATTTAATAAAAGGCGATATGAATGAAAGTTACATAAAGGAGCAGTCTATGCTTCTTCTTATGGATGAGATTACCGACCTTGTATATTTTTGGATTTGGATCCTCATGCTTCCATCATGCTCATATTTTTGTTTGTACTTTTGCATTATTGTAGCATACTTGTTTCTTTAACTAATTTAACATAGTTTTTTTTCAGCCACACTAATTACAAAAATAATAATAATAACTTAATTATTCTATTGTTTATTATGATTCTATTTTAAAAAAATAATAATAATAACCTAATTTAACATGATTAATTTATTATGATTCTATTTTAAATTTTATGGAGTAAATTGAAATTCATTAACAATTTAATTTAGTGTAGTTACTTCTAATGTAAAATCAAATTGTTTTTTTTTAATCACCAGAATCTATCTATTAGATCGAATAATTTGGTTTAAAAGTCAATTATGATATCAATTTTTTTTTTAAAATAATCATAATTTTCAAAATAAATTCTAAACTAAATATATTTTTTTAAAAAATTCAAAATAACCACCTTTAAAAACAGATGCGTCAGATGAACTGGCGCATCCATTTTCCATCAAGAGGAAACGTCAAGGCCTAAGGCGCCTGCATTGGAAGTCTTATGAGGAGGCGTCAATGCCTATAGCGTCTACATTGTGCCTCATGAGGAGACGTCAATGCTTATGGCGCCTGCTTATTGCATGTGGTGTATGAGCCAATTCATCTAGCGTATACACCATTGTACTTTTTTTTATTTTAAATTTTTTTTAAATTTTTTTTATTTATGAAATAATAAAAAATAATCTAAAAAAACAATTTATTCATGATATAATAAATGTTACATGGGATTGACAAAAATTTAATGACCTGCCCGATCGAAACGTCCCCCTGTTCCACATCCAGGTGCGTTAGTTTGTCTCTGGGATCTCCAACGATTTTTCTGAGGTGTTTGGGGTCTTTGCGTGTTGACCTGATTGAATGATGGTTGGTGTGGAGGTCCGGCAGAAGTTCCAGCGGTATTTGACAGATGTGTCATCATTTGTTCCCAATATCCGGGGGGCTCTGGACAACGGTGCATCCGTAATGGAGTTCGGTGCCCATGTCATCGTAGTTAGGTCGATGGGATTGAGTGGATTGTGGACGGTATAGTTGCTCAAATTAGGATATTGAATCATTTTGAAAACGAAGCAATGGTTCTTAGGGCGTACTATAGTTAAACAATGGTTGTATGTTTTGGTGGTCATTGGTGGGGGGGCCACGATGAAGTGGCCCATATGAATCATCTGGGCTATAAACGGTTTTGGTTGAAGCGTATGGTTATTGGTGTGTAGGGTTTGATTCTTGGTTTTATGGTTGGGTGGGTGACATGAATGGATTGCAACGTTGGGTGTTTGGTTGTCGGGGTGGATGACATGAATGAGTTACGAAGTTGGGTGTTTGGTTGTTGGGTGTATGTGGTAGGTTGATGGTGTGAGGTTGGTTGTTGGGTTTGTGTGGTTTGACATTGTTGTTGGGCGTACGATGACGAAGCTAGTTGGCGTGGATCTATCAAATACCACGACTCAGACACAAATTATTGCGTTGTTACCGACCTAAACCATGTCATATATTGTTGAGTTGGTCTTGCACCATGGATGACTGATTCGTTTAAGATATGTTGTCGTCGATTCCTCCATTGACGATACGTCTCTTTCGCAAAGTCTCTCCAGTCGGAATAATCTCATTGGGCATCAACTCTTTTTTGATGCCAATTCCCCAAACACGTCGGAGGTTCTGGAATCTGTTGTTGCATGTCGAATTGCAGTTTTACCCGGTCACTCTAGTGCATTTCCACAGTAGTGAACTGGATAATTGGTGTCTTTGTTGTCCAAACTACAGCATCGTCATGGTTCACATGATGATCAAGACCAAAATATGGCCTTCATATAATTTGTACAACAATACGACACAATTAGATGATAAATAATCGCTTTAGTGCAAGCAACATATTTCAGACTAGGGGCGCTATTTGAGACCAGACGTTCCAAATGGAGTTCAGTATTGCAATTTGGGCAGTTGTTCAGTGATGCTTCAATGAAATTCATTATACATGAAGTTGCCAAAGCAAACACACATGTGGTCACGGTGTTTGACCGCACTAAAGGTTGGTATAGTGTTGACGAGTGCATGGATCACAATGAGGGCATGCCGATGGGACAGTACAGAATCGAACTAGATAGAGGTTGGTGCGACTGCGGAAAGTTCCAAGTCTTTCGTATGCCTTGCTCCCATGTCATTGCGGCATGTTCAAAGGGACAGTATAGAGTCGAACTAGATAGAGTTTGAACATGTAATGCATCATCCTATGAACGTCTCAGTCAGTCTTAATATCCACTCATTCACGCACTTCTCCATTTTGGTTGAACGTGGACACAAGCCATTGGATTCTTCTAATCCTTTCACCATCTCCAATTTCTTCATCTAACCAACTGTTCAATGTCCGATTAAGACGTTCAAACGAATCTATATTCCAAAGTCGAATCTTTATCGGAGACGCAACGGCGGGAAATATTAAATCAACATTTCGCTTATGAATGTATTCAGACATGGTTAAAACTCAAAAACTTGAAGGAGAAAACTTGAAAGAGAGTGGAGTTGAATGAAAGAAAATATGGTAGTAGGGGAAGATTTTGTGTAAAAATATTGCATACAGTGTGAGGTATTCTAACTTGATGTCACTTGATATTATGATTTGTTTTTTTAAAATAACCATAATTTTTAAAATAAATTCCGAAATAATCATTTTTTCAAAAAAAATTCAGAAATAATCACCTTTAAAAAAAGATGCGCCAGATGAACTGACGCATCCACTTTCCATCAGGAGGAGGCGCCAAGGCCTAAGGCGCATGCATTAGAAGCCTCATGAGGAGGCACCAATGCATATGACATCTGCATTGTGCCTCAAGTGGAGGCGCAAATGCATATGCCACCTGCATAGGAGGCACCAATGCCTATGGAGGTGATTATTTTTGATTTTTTTTTGAAAAAATGATTATTTCGGAATTTATTTTGAAGATTATGGTTATTTTAAAAAAAACAAATCATAATATCAAGTGACATCAAGTTAGAATATTGATAAAAAAAATTAGGCTTAAATGCACTTTTGATCCCCGTTTTAAATAATTGATCCCCTATTACAAAACTAGTTATTTTTGTCCCTTAATTTTGATGGTATTTGAGTTTTTGTGGTCCCCTCCACTTTTACGTAGGTGAAATGACTAAGATTTAAAAATCATTTTTAATTACATGGAATCACTAATTAGGATTAGGCATGACAACGGGGCGGGTCGGGGACGGTTTTTACCTCTCCCAAACCCAAACCCGTCCCAAACGGGTTCGGATTGGGTTCGGATATCCCCGTCCCGTCACCATTCATTTAGTAAAATCAATTTTTTAATAGAAATATTTATTTTTCCAAAATAAAATTACATTACAAATAATAAAATAAAACAATCTAAAAAAATTTCATACATACATTTCAAATATTTTAAATAATAAATTAAAATTAAAATATCAAAACATTCACCACATATTTAATATTTTAAATTATCAAAAATAAATAATAATGTACATAGTAAAATAAACGGGTAAAATTACATTACAAATAATAAAATAAAACAATCTAAAAAAATTTCATACATACATTTCAAATATTTTAAATAATAAATTAAAATTAAAATATCAAAACATTCACCACATATTTAATATTTTAAATTATCGAAAATAAATAATAATGTACATAGTAAAATAAACGGGGCAGCGACCCGTCCCCATATTTTAAAATGGTACCCGCGGGTACGGGTTATATTGTCATGCCTAATTAGGATAATTTTTTTTTTTTTTACATAATTAATTAATAATTTTAAGAGTTTAATTGAAATACACTGACAGTGTAAAAGGATTTTACACCGTCAGTTAATCATAGACGTCAGATATTAAAAGAAGTTTGACTTTTATTTTAAAAATCTATAAAGTAATACAAACGGATGATGGTGATGAATCGGTGTAAAACTTTTTACACTGACAGTGTATAGTAATTAATCTCTAATTTTAATTAAATCTTTTTAAAAATTAATTAAATAGTTTTTTTAGAAGTTAGTTAATTAAAATTTTGAAAAGTTAAGTTAGGCCTTAAGTTCATCTCATTTTAGCACTAGCCCAATCAGGTTCATAAATAATGGTATTAATGAGATATATAAACATTAACTATATTTATTTAAAAATCAATGTGGGACTTTAATGAAAAAATAATTGTATGATTTGGAATGAACTATCATTTGACAATAAGCATTAGAGAAAAAGCATCTCAAATGTGGACATTAACTCTCATATGTAATTTCTACTCACCATTTTTAAATTCTTTTGAGATTCTTAAGAGTGCTTTTAGACTGTGAATTTACGTGTTGTATTTCTGTTCATTAAAATAACCTTATGGAAAAAGACTTCATATTTTAGCTTTCACATGGAAATTTCTAAACACTACCGATGCCAGTGTTGATTTTCGCTAGAGACATATTGTTTTGGCCTTTTGGGTTTTGTCCTTCACAACAAAACCAATTATGGGTTGTTCTTCATAAAATGTCTTATCATTGTTTTGGTCTCAATGTGACAGTCTTGCTATATATGTGGTTGTGTACCTTTTTCAATGTAACATATTCTTTTGCTCTATGCTATTTCTAGTTACCAACTTGAGAATCATTTGATTTGAATCACTCTTGAGGATATTGGAATGAGATGGGAGTGGTTTTGGCACTGATGTTACAACTATTGAAGCTCTGCATCATCATTATCATAGGTTTTGTATTGGCAACCCAAGGATCCATAGGTAGGTGCTTCCTTAATCTTCACATTTCTTTGTTGATGTTAATGAAACGGTTTTGATTTGCAAAAGAAAATCACTTTTCCAGGGCCATTATCACCTTCTGCATCAGCTCCAACTCCTCAAAAGAGTAAAGAAATCGAGTCATTCATATCTCCAAGTTCAATATCTATACTATTATCACCATAATATGAAGGTGTTCCTTCACCAACAATTATGTGATGAAAAAATCTTACAAATGAGAGTTAATGTTCACATTTGTTCAGCTTGTAAGGAAGCTTGTATAACAATTGTTGTCAAATTCTTCAATCCAGAAAATAGAAAACAAATGATAGTCCAATCCAAGTCATATAATTGTTTCTCATTAAAGTCCCATATTTATTTTTTTAATAAATGTAGTTAGTGTTTATATATCTCATTAATACTACTATTTACAAACTTGAATATTAGTATGGTGTTGAAATGAGATGGGTTTAAGACCCATAGTACATTTCAAAATTTTAATTAACTAATTTAAAAAAAAAACTTAATTAATTAATTTCTAAAAAGATTTAATTAAAATTATTAATTAATGATGTAAAAAAAATTAAATCCTAGTCCGTGATTCCACGTAATTAAAAATAATTTTTAAATCCTAGTCATCATTGTCATCTATGCAAAAGTGAATAGGGCCAACAAAAATCCAAAAGTCGTCAAAATTAAGGAACCAAAGTTCTGACTTCCCTATTGCACGTATGGGGATGCGTAGGCACGAGGACCCAAATCCTTGGCGAGCACACTAACTTACAACTTATTTTCTCCCCCCATCTTATTCCTTCATCTCATTCCCGATAGCAAGCAATTTACAGATAAATAAGCATCCATACGCATTGATACGAGCAAGTGGTTCCCATGGAGTACCATGGATGTGAGGGGTGCTAATACCTTCCCCTTGCATAACTGACTTCCGAATCCGCTCTTGGTTGCGAGACCGTTTCTCTCATTTGAGATTTTATTGCTATTTTCCCTTTCCTTTGGAATAAATAAAATCCGGTGGCGACTCTGTATTTTTTGCGACGCTTTAGTTTGCACTCATTTTTCTAAAAATATTTGAAAATCTCATCTTTTGAGTTAGAAATTTTATTAATATGAGAAAAATTAAATTCTCCATTTTAAAGGATTAATTAGATTTTTGCGATTAATTTACTCTTAAAATGGTCTATACCTTTTTTATCAAGAATTCTTGATAAAAATTTAAAGGGGAACACCAATCATGTTATGATGTATTCTTCTTTACACATTGTTGGGTGGGAGAGTTGGTATAGATAACAAAATGAACAAAATCATTCAACTCATCACTAAGGATCATAAACCTTGAGATATTCTTAAGAACACTTGCTTTGATCATAATAGTTGATATTTTCCATCATCGTCTATCCATGGGTCATAGACTTTACAAAAGTTGTATACTTTAAAAGTATACTCTTGCTTTGCACAACTTCATTAATAATCGCCAAAGCTCCGAGATTCAAAGCATACCTGCAAAACATAAAGGATTCACCTTTTATGCCCATATCTTCTTGGCCCCAGGTGCATTAGTTTTAAAATATCCAAGGTTTCTACCTTTAGATCTTTTTAGTTTATCAATACAAAATGGTTCTAAATGACCTAACCTTTTACAATGTGTACATTTATAAACTGGACACTTCTTTTCCTTGTGAGCTACACCTTTTCTAGGTTTATTATTATTTTTAAATTCAATTCCATTTTTATTTAAGGGAGATCTTTGACTTGTTAAGATCAAGTCAAGCTTTTATTTCCAATGGGTAAATTTCTCTAGGGTCTCACGTAAATCAATTAATTCCTTTTTCAGTGAGAGGCATCTATCACACGTTTCTCTTGAATTTTTTATCTTAGTTATTTTTGTATAATATTAATCCCTTCAAGGTATCTTATAGACTTATTAAGATCTAAGGTGTGTTATCTCAGTTTATCATTTTATTCTACTAACTAAGTGCTCATTCTAAATAATTGTTCGTAATTTGGTTTAATTCTTGAAATAGTATCTACCTCATAGGTTTCCTTTAAGCAACTTCATCTTCTTCGTTGGAAGAAGGTTATTTCATGTTTCTCCCCGAGGTTTATGTCTCTCATACATCTCTTCTTTCGAAGATCTCACTGGAAGATACTTCTTCTTCTTTGCATTTTCTCACACATGAGATTCCTTCATTTGATTTCGAATCTTCTGAAGATCATTCAACTACTGAGTATGTTCTTTCGAAGGATTCCACTAAATTTGTATGATAGGAGTATGATGAAGTTGGTGATTCTTCAGTTTTTACTTCTTCATCTTTAAGTAATTGAACTAGTTCGTTTAATTTATCTATAATTTCCTTCTTCTTGGATTTTTCCTTAAACTCATGAAGGTTCCCATCTTTTGATTTAAGAATTCGATTAAATTTCTGATTCTTAACTCTAAGATATTGGTTAGTGACGAAGGTTCCAATGTAATTTATAACATTTCTAAAACTTGGTAAACATTTAAAAGTAGTATCTTAATCTTCTTTGTTTCGTTTGTTCATCTTCTCTTGTTTGATACTTGGAGAAACTCCATATATCATTTCAAAAGTATCCCACATTTTCTTGGCGGTTTTACATTTATGAATATAATAAAATTTACTATCATCTAGAGACATTTTTATAAAGTTCTTGGTTTTAAAATCTATCTAAAACTTTCTCTTTTCCTTTTTGGTCCAAAGGGAATCGAGTTTATCTACTACTTCATCATTTACTTGATGAGTAGGGATAAATGGACTAGTGATTATTGTTTCCCATAATTCATGGATAATACTTTGAAGAAAAACTCTAAACCTAACTTTCCAAATATCAAATATACTATTATTGGAAAGTGGTGGTGTGTTTAAAACAAAAATCTTATTAGAAGTCATCTTCCTCTAGAGATGGTTAGTCCTTAAATAGGAGTTAGGCTTTGATGCCATTTGTTGGGCATGTAACTTCGTACACAAGGAGGGAGGTTAATTGTGTGGTTCATAAGAGTATCCAATAATTCATCTCGAGAGTATACAATAAACTTGAGAGATTTTAGTAGGTTATACTCACGAACCTCTTTATACAAGGAAAGTGAAGCTTAAGGCTAAATTCTAACCAAACATTATACTATGAAGTGAAGCGGTGAGTCTTCTTTCCAAATGGTGGATTGAAGCGGTTATTCTCCTTTCCATGAGAATCTTAGAGCGGTTAGTCTTCAAGCTTCTAAATAAACTTTGCAAGCTTTTAATATTGGGCTTAGCTCACGAACCTTAATTTTTGGTTTTATATCTGGCTAACCAATAACATATGAGATTTTGATATCGGGCTAATCTCGAACCTAACCAAGCTTTTAATACATGGATAAGATTTAACCTAAACTTTGTTTTACCATGGGTTAACCAAGAACCTACGAAAACTTTTATCACGGGTTGAGCTTTTGAACCTTAACAAGGGTTTGATCACACAATCCTCAAATCAAAGATTTTAATGGATTTAACTTCTAACTCAAACAAATAATCACTAATAGGATCAAATTCTAAACCAAGGTATAAACAAAAGTTCCTTGGTGAACTTATAAATATACCCTTTCAGAATTAGAACTTCTCACTTGCAAAAATGACTTTCTCGAAAAGAACTTCAGCTAAAATCTTAGTCACAGAAAGTAAAAGAAAAATTTAGAGGGAGAGAGAGACGTATAAAATGAAACTCGGTTATAAATGATTTGAAATTAGGAAAGATACCTCAATTTATATGCTAGAGATTGGCAAAAAAATGAAATAGTTTTAAGGCTTTTTTTAAGAATTGCTAATCAAATTGCACATGTTGCCAATTAGTTAGTTACTTTAAAATAATCGATCATTAACTTCAAAAAGGAAAGAAAAGATATTTAGATATTGCACATAATTAAGATGTTTCCCTAATTGTTTAGAGCATATTTTTGAACTCTCCCAATCGATTGGGATAAGGTGTCAATCGATTGGAAAAGACAAATGTTTGCCCATAGTTTTTCTAATAACTTCCAACTCATCTGACACGACTTCAATGTATTTTTGAAAAACAATTCTTGAGGAAAAACAGTTTAAAATATATTTTTGTGTTGTGTGAATTAGTCATTCACTTTTACGATAACACCCTTATGCTTTACAAAGTATTCACTCAGAATAATCAAGGCAAGGCTATCTTATACTTCAAGAATTTGTCATATGCTTTCTTTCTTGTAGGCACTCGCTTGAGTTTACTTTAGATCAACCTTGAGTTAAATTTCATTTGGTTGTCATCATCGGATAGTCAAGTCCAATAAACCTTAATTCTTTAGGTTATATCTTTAACCTCTTAATTACTTATACTTGACTTGTCATCATCAGTTGCCATCATTACACATTAGTTGTCGTCGTCAAAATTATTTTTTCTTATTAAAGGCATATCACATGCAGAATAAGGTTCCGCATAACTATATCATGGAATAAGTGAAACAAACCATAACAACAACTTTTCCACATCATGAAGAACTTTTAGCACTACATGAGATAAGTTGAGAATATGTTTGATTGAGACCTTTAATTCAACAGATACACCAAAATTATGGTTTATCTTCCAGAAAAACAAATACAACAATCTTATATACTACATTCATCTCTCAATTGTAAGACGATTACATTAGATGAGACTGAATAAAACATATTTCTCAAAAATTCTTTCTTTACTTATGATATTTAGAAGAGTGGTGATATAAACATCCAACAAATTCTATATTGTGAAAATCTTGCAGACCTTTTCACAAATTCACTCCCAAGAAAAACTTTTAACCAACTAATACAAAAGATTGATCTTCATCGTCGATGAAATGATCATTTAATTGAGGAGGAGAAATAAATGTAGCATAAAAGGATCATTTAATTGAGGAGGAGGATTTTCATTTAAATTCTTACTAAAAAAACAGCGAAACTTGTGAAAAACATAATACAAAACTTCAAATCTTTTCTCTATAATCTTTTGATATTTCTCTTTAGTTTATAACATAAACTTCTTATTTGGGCAATATTATAGTCTAATTTCATATATCATTTATATGTATTGAACATTTTATAATTGGCAAAAAATGTATATTAATTATCTTTCAAATACTTATAAAAATTACACTCTAATTGATAAGGACTCTTAAATTTTAGTTTATTTTTTCTTTTTTAAATATTAAATATAATTTCATCACAATATTTAAAACTTATTAATTCTCTAATTTTTTAAAAATAATTCTTTTTTAAATATTACAATTTTAAATGTATATTTTAATAAAATATGTACAACGCGCTAGAAATATATATATATATATATATATATATATATATATATAATATATATATATATATATATATATATATATATATATATATATATATATATATATATAAATGATATTAGAAGTAATTCATATTTATTAGTTGTACTATTTTCTTAATCCCTAAGTTTGTTAGAGGGTATTTTAGTATTTTATCCTATTCTAGTAACCCTAATTTTAGCTTATAAATAGGGTGGCAATCATTGTAACTTTTATCATGTTTTTGTAGCCGTCATTCTCTGAATAGAATATTTCCATTCATCATTTATTCTACCTTTGCACCAACAATTGGTATCTAGAGCTCCGGTTCGGATTCATTGGGAAACACGGGAAACACGAGTGAACGTGAGGTCTTGTGTGTTTGATTTTGATTCTTAGATTCGTGTTGAATCTTGAACAAAATATGATCAGAATTTTAATTCTGTGGGTTGGGAAACACTGTGTGAGAAATCTGAGTGTACTGCGCAAGGTAGAAAGATGAACGGAAACGACAACATGAACACCAAACTTCCAGTATTTGACGGTAAAAACTGGAATCGTTGGATGATCCAAATGTGTGTATTGTTCGGTGCTCAAGATGTTCTAGATCTTGTCACTGATGGTTATGTTCCGGTAGCAGCAGATGCGACGGATGAACAGAAAAACGCACAGAAGGAAGTAAGGAAGAAGGATCAGAAAGCATTGTTCTTCATTCATCAATGTGTTGATGTAAATGTGTTTGAGAAGATTGCAGATTCAACGACAGCAAAGGCTGCGTGGGACACACTGGTTAGATGTTATGGTGGTGACGCATCAGTGAAGAAGGTGAAGCTTCAGTCCTTGAGAAAGCAATATGAGAATCTCAACATGAAGAATAATGAGAAAGTTTCTGAATACATCTCCAGAGTGATTCTGATCACTAATGAGATGAAAGCGTGTGGAGAAACTCTTTCTGAAGAAACAATCATGGAGAAGGTATTGAGATCCCTTACCTCTCAATTTGATTACATTGTGGTAGCAATAGAACATTCCAAAGATCTGAGCACCATGAGAATTGAAGAGCTGCAGAGCAGTCTAGAAGCGCAAGAATTGCGTTTGACTGAGAGAACTTCTGAAAGGGAAGTAGAGCAGCAGGCGCTGAAAGCAACTTCTGATAGGAGGTATCAGAAGCAGTCAGAAGCGAGGAGAAGATCTGATGGTGGTCAGAAGTCAGAAAGCTCAACCTCTGATTGACAAAAGAATGCTCAGAAGGGAAAAGAGAAGTATGACAAGAAGAAAATCCAATGTTATTGTTGTAAGAAGTTTGGTCACTTTGCTAGAGACTGTTGGTCAAACAAGGAGAGAAAATCAGAAGAAGCAAATATAGCCAGAAGTTCTGATGACGAATCTGTGCTATTGATGGCCTCTGAATCTGATGATATGGATCTGATAGACTGGTGGTATATGGACACTGGCTGTTCAAATCATCTTACTGGAAACAAGAAATGGCTGGTTGACTTTGACTCTGAAAAGAGGACAAAGATCAGATGTGCTGATGACAAATATCTTAATGCAGAAGGTATGGGAAATGTCAGAGTGATTCTGAACAATGGGAAAACAACATTGATTCAGAACGTGTGGTATGTACCTGGCATCAGAAGCAATCTGATGAGTGTGGGACAATTAATTGAGAAAGGTTTTTCAGTTACCATGAAGGACAATCTTCTGAAGTTGTATGACTGCAATCAGAAGTTGATTATGGAGTCAGAACAGGGAAGGAATAGAACATTCAAGGTGAATGTCAGAACTGCAGACTCAGAATGTCTTAGTGCAACAAGTGCTGAGAAGGAGAGTGAGCTGTGGCACAGAAGATTTGGTCATTTGAATTTCAGAAGCTTAAAACATCTGAATTCAAAGAAGTTGGTACATGAAATTCCTGCAATTAAGAAGCCTGAAAAATCATGCAAAGTTTGCATGGAAGGAAAACAACCACGATTGCCATTTGCGTCAAAAACTGCTCCAAGAGCAAAACATGCCTTGGGAGTTGTACATTCTGATGTGTGTGGTCCATTTCCAGTAGCATCGATTGGAGGGAATAAATACTTTGTGTTATTTGTTGATGAATTCACAAGAATGACATGGGTATCCCTTATTAAGCTTAAACACGAGGTGTTTGATGAATTCAAGAAGTTCAGAATGAAGACTGAGAATCAGAGTGGTCAGAAGTTGAAGATTCTTAGAACTGACGGTGGAGGTGAGTATAACTCCAAAGAGTTCCAGAAGTTCTGTGAGGAGAATGGAATTGAGCATGAAGTTACTGCTCCTTATACCCCTCAACACAATGGTCTTGCTGAAAGAAGAAACCGCACTTTGCTTGATATGGTGAGAAGCATGCTAAAGGAGAAGAAACTTCCTCAGAAGCTCTGGGGAGAAGCTGTTGCCACTGCAACGTATGTACTCAACCGATGTCCTACAAAGAAGTTGAAGGAAATAGTTCCAATACAGAAGTGGATTGGAGATAAGCAAAGTGTTAGTCATCTGAAAGTGTTTGGTTCTGTTTGATATAAACATGTTGCAGAAGCCAGAAGACAGAAGCTGGATGATAGAAGCAAAGTGATGATTCTGATAAGGTACCACAGTACAGGTGCATACAAGCTCTATTGTCCAGAAACCAATAAAATTGAATTCAGCAGAGATGTGATTGTGAAGGAATCAGAAGTTTGGAATTGGGATAAGTCTCAATCTGATTTTGATGTTAGAACTTCTGAAGAGAGGTCAGAGTTAAGAATTTCTGAAGTTGGAGTAAACTCTGTCGTTGATTCTGATAGTGATTCTGACTCTGGAGAAGACTCAGAAGATAAAGGTGACTCTGATGACCCAGACTCTGATGACCCAGACTCTGATGGTAATCCAGATTCTGGTGGCAATTCAGACTTTGGAAATATGCCAGACCCTGAAGATGATCAAAGCTCTGGAGGAAGTCAACCATCTGAAGCTAGAAACTCTGAAGCTCAAGACTCTGAACAAGTTCAGAGACCACAAAGAATCAGAAACATCCCCAGAAGATATGCAGAATTTGACATGCTGCAAGACACTGAAGTAGACTCTGAAGGAGAAGTTATTCAGTGTGCCATGTTAGTAGACTCTGAACCCATAAGTACAGAAGAGACTCTTAAGCAGAAGCTCTGGCTGAAGGCCATGAAAGAAGAACTTGATGCTATAGAGAGAAACAAGACTTGGAAGCTGACAGAACTTCCAAAAGACAAGAAAGCCATCAACGTCAGATGGGTTTTCAAGCAGAAGTTAAAGCCAGATGGTTCAATTGGCAAACATAAAGCAAGGTTGGTAGCCAGAGGATTTCTACAGAAACCTGGGCTGGATTACTCTGAAGTGTTTGCACCTGTAGCAAGACATGAAACAATCAGAATGGTGATTGCAATAGCTGCTAACAGGAATTGGCCTCTGATGCATTTAGATGTAAAATCTGCATTTCTGAACGGTCCATTAGAAGAAGAAGTTTACGTGTCACAACCTCCTGGATTTGTGAAAAAGAATCAAGAAGGGATGGTGTACAGATTATACAAAGCTCTATATGGATTGAAACAAGCGCCCAGAGCTTGGAATCAGAAGATTGATTCATTTTTCAAGAAGCAAGGCTTTCAAAAATGTGAGATGGAGTACGGTGTCTATGTTCAGCATATTTCTGAAGGAAATATGACTCTGGTATGTTTATATGTTGATGATATACTGCTAACTGGAAGTTCTGAACAGGAGATAGCCAAGTTCAAGAAAGTTCTGATGAATGAATTCGAAATGACTGATCTAGGCAAAATGACATACTTTCTAGGGATGGAGTTCAGATACTCTGAGAAAGGTATTATTTTGCATCAGCTCAAGTATGAATTAGAACTTCTGAAGAGATTTGAACTGAAGAATTGTAAGATTGCTGTCACACCTTCTGATACAAATCAGAAACTGGATTCTGACTCTGATGGAAAGGATGTGGACGCTACAACCTTCAAACAGTTGGTTGGTTCTCTGAGGTATTTGTGCAATACCAGACCTGATATTTGCTATTCAGTTGAGATGATTAGTAGGTTCATGAGTAAACCTAAGTGGTCCCATTACCAAGCTGCTGTCAGGATTCTGAGGTATATCAAGGGAACTCTGAAGTATGGAGTATTATTTCCTTCTGGAAGAAAGGATGAGTCAGAACTTCTGAGTTATTCAGATTCTGATTGGTGTGGAGACAGAGTTGACAGAAGAAGTACGTCTGGGTAGTTATTCAAATTTCTGGGAGGTCCCATTTCTTGGTGTTCCAAGAAGCAACCTGTTGTGGCGTTGTCAACTTGTGAAGCTGAATACATTGCAGGTGCTGTTACTGCATGCCAAGCTGTGTGGATTCTGAATCTATTGCAGGATCTGAAGATTAAAGTAAACAAGCCTCTGAAGCTGATGATTGACAACAAGTCTGCAATCAATCTTGCCAGAAACCCAGTGTTGCATGGGAGAAGCAAGCACATTGAGACCAAGTATCATTTTCTGAGACATCAAGTTCAGAGGGGAGTGTTAGAAGTTGTACACTGCAACACTCAGAAACAGTTGGCAGATGCTCTGACGAAAGCTATCAAGACTGATCAATTTCTCAGATTAAGGGATGGAATTGGTGTTACAAGTTTTGATGGAATATGAATTAAGGGATGGTATTAGAAGTAATTCATATTTATTAGTTGTACTATTTTCTTAGCCCCTAAGTTTGTTAGAGGGTATTTTAGTATTTTATCCTATTCTAATAACCCTAATTTTAGCTTATAAATAGGGTGGCAATCATTGTAACTTTTATCATGTTTTTGTAGCCGTCATTCTCTGAATAGAATATTTTCATTCATCATTTATTCTACCTTTGCACCAACAAATGACACCCCTGCAATATAAGTGAGATTTAATTTACATGTTCGTACAAGATATTTTTTTACTCTCCCATGGTAATGTGAAGATTCTCTGTCTATGGTCCTTTGGTGAACTATTTGTTGATGTGGCTTGTCTATCTGTCATTTACTTTAATTTTTTATTATTTTTTAAAAATCTAAGTGAAATTTATTTTATTTTAAAAAAATGATTTCTTCTTTTTTTGTTTGAATTTTTTTTTATTACGAGGGAGATAAATGAAAATTCGCTCGCATTGCAGGGGGTAAAATATATTTTTCTATTTTTATGATAAATAAGTTGTCAAAGTAACAGAAAACCACTGCATCCATTCAAGCAAATATTTTTACAAAATATCAAACATTCTCAAATGTTTCCTAATTGGCCTAATAGATTCCCTATAAATAGTGACACATGGTACCAAAAATAATCACATGATGAAAATTCAGATCTCGAATTCCAGACTATATGTGTTTTACAAATAAATGCATTGCCTTATGGAAATGTTGAAATTGTCTAATGTTGAAATGAGATATCATTGTGGTGAATGAATTGGTGGGTATGTAAGGAAAAGTTGGGAGAATGGAGGATGCATGTCATGTGTTTGATGGAATGATTGTGAGAAGTGTTTTGCCAAAATTATGCAGTATCTCTACATGCGTGTATCTGTATTTTTATTGTTACTGTTTTGTTTCTATTTAGTATTGGAGTCGCTTGTTGATTTTCATCTGGTTTGACTTAAGTGATTAAAGTTGTTAGTTGCAACTTTTATTTTTAGGGCTTACATTGTTTTGTATATTTTTAGTTGGAAATTAATTGACCATGAAATGATGTTCCTAAAGAAGCTTCACCTTGCTCATATGTTTCAACTAATGGAAATTGATATGGTAATATGGAGTGGATATGTGACATTAGTTGTCAATTTTGGGTGAAATTGGTTAGCTAGTGTTATTCTTAGCTAGTGTTGTGAATTATGGATTGCACAAAATAAAAATTTTCTAAATAGTGTTATTCGACAACATTGACGTTAACTTGTTGTGTCTTTTCCCTGTCTTTCCACTTTTTTTTGTAGAAATATGACTTTCAACGATGAGAAACTTTCCACTAGCAAGCCAGGAAGCTTCTAGAGCATTAGAAGCCTACCATATTAAACTGAAAGCCAAATTTTTTGATGATTCACATCTGAGAACGCTACAAAGAGTAGGTTGATTAGTCCATAAATTAACAACCAGGTTGCATTCAAGCTACTAACTTGATTGTTTTGCTGTTGAAAGTGATAACAACATAATACATATAATGTGGAATTCGGGATCTAAATTTTCATCATGTGATTGTTCTTTGTACCATGTTTCATTATTTGTAGGGAATCTATTAGGCCAATTAGGAGACATTGGAGAATGTTTGATATTCTGTAAAAATATTTGCTTGAATGGATGCAGTGGTTTTCTGTTACTTTGACAACTTATTTATCATGAAAAAAAAATATATATTTTACCCCTACAAAAAAAATAAAGAAAAATTAATTAATTAATTTTAAAAAATAAAATAAAATCCACTTGGGTTTTTAAAAAAAAAATTAAATTAAATGACACAGACAAATCACATCAGCAAATAATATACCTAGAGGGTATAGACAATGAATCTTCACATTACAAGGAGGAATAATATATATATATATATATATATATATATATATATATATATATATATATATATATATATATATATATATATATATATATATATATATATATATATATTATATATATATATATATATATATATATATATATATAAAGGGAAAGGGGCTAAAGGCCCATCTATTGCATTGGCGGTTGACTCTAGCATATTTATACTAGGTCGCCAATTATTTTGACGAATTCGTGTATAATATTATTTAAAATTTGAAACGAGTGTGGTTTGAACATTGTACTAGTATATTTTTATTGGGCCTAATAGATAATAGTCCATGAGAGAAAATGGAAGGTCGGACACACTAACATGGGGTGAGTTGCCCATGGAGCTATAAGTCCTTATGAATGGGCCATGAGGCCGCCTAGATGTCCATAACAGGTCGCCCAAGCTTTATCCATTTAGACTATTTCCCACTATCCACTTATCCAATAGACGTGGGATATGACATATCCCACTTCAAGAAATGCATAGAGAGAGTCAATGAGGATAACTACCTCATCCATGATTCAAGGAAAAACAAATGTTTATCTCTCAACATGAGATAAGATAACTACTCTAGCCCAGATCCAATGGGACTCAATAAATACCTAAACCTTATACCTGAGGAGAAATTTATCTAATTTTCCCCAAAAATATAGACACATAGTTACTCACCTTTCTGCACGAGCTAGCCCTATGTATCATCCAATTATGCTACACACTTAAAATAGTCCTACAAATATAGGGCTACCTTATTACACTTTTTATTCTAGTACAATTGATGCCCACCGTAGTGCTAAGTAAAACTGACTTGGGCCTTAAGTTCAATATGTGCGACGTTGATAGTGGTGGCGGCAACTATGGTGTAACCTCCGGTGGTAACTGTCATCATGAAGATAATGGTGATGGTGGCGGTGAGATGACAAGGTTGAGATTTTTGTTGTATCCTTTGTTCAATCTATATTATTTTTGTAATGGAAAGAGGAACCATGAAGTGGCGGAATATGTGGAATACATACTGGTTTCAGAGGCAAAGACAAATATCGATAGTTAAGGTATAACTTATTTTATAATTAAATATAATTAAACTATCTTTTATTATTAACATCAATTTTATCTTTATTGTGATTATTTAGTTAATCATTAATACTTTCTCCTCGTTGTTGATGGCTTTGATATAATTTTGATAATAAAAAGACCAAGTCAATGAGTTTGTCGTGTAATTTGAGAGTTGAAAGAGAATAATATGCCACGGTTAAAGAGAAATTGTATTCGCTGAAGTATATATAACATATGTTGTTAATATTTGTGTGGTGACCTACTACCCATTGCTGATCATAAGTGTCACATTTCATCTATCATCTTTAATCTAGTTCTACCAACACTAGTTCTTTAGAAAATAAATATATGTTTGTTTCACAAATAGTGTTATGGGTAACTTGCCTCTTCCCGATACCTAGGGGTTTTCCTCACCAAATTTCGACGAATTTGTTGCGTAAATTTAGAAAATTGGTAGTTTATCTATTGCATGCAATATTTCCAGAATCAGACCAGACATGGAGGTTTAATCGATTCAACCATGAGCTTGTGATAAATTCGGTATATATTGTACTTTAAATTCAATAGTATGCTAAAACCGTGGGGAAAAACCAGATCTACCTGTCCAAATTCGGACGAACTTTTGAATTGTTGGCGGTTTCATAAACCAGCTCACCTTATTTTCTTTCTCTAAATATTTTTTTGTTGCAATCTTTCTCTGCATCATGTCATACTCTCATCGTTGATAAGAAAATAAAAATTAGTATTGTGTTAAATATATATTGTCTAAAGGAAACAAATATTATGTAAAAAAAGAAAAAAAATTAGAGAAGAATGGAAGTACTGTAGTGCGACAGATGTGGCGCTTTAGACAATGTTTGAATTGATGGAACATAGCAGAGCGGAGCGAAATGTAATATAACATAATCTAATAGAGTGAAGCGGAATGAAATATGGATCACACTCTATTGTTTAACTATTTTATTAAAAATATCTCATTCTATTGCATAGACCCCAAATCAGATGTAACAAAAAATAGAAGATTGAGTAGAATAGAATGTAATAGATTTCATCATGTTCCATTACATTCCATCCATTATTTGCAAATACATAAAATAAAATCTATTACTAATTTGGATTTAAAAGCATCCAAACATACCTTGGAAAAGATGAGAATGATTGTTGAATAAAGACAATAGTAGTAGGTTAGGGTTTGGATTTAAAAGCATATTAGGCCTAACTTTTTGTTATTCCTTATTATTGTTTTAAACTTAAATGATTTATTTAATGCATCATACCATATTTTACAAAATAAAACAAAGATTATGGTTAACAAATTATGTCCTTATCTAAATCGGATAGTTGGACCATTCCAGGATAGCTTTTTACCTGGTAAAGGAACAACTGACAATGTCATTATCCTTCAAGAAGTAATTCATTCTATGCGTAAATCTAAAAAGAAAAAATTTGACATGGTGTTCAAAATAAATCTTGAAAAGGCCTAGGGTCATATTAGTTAGGATTTCTTGGAATTTTGTTTGAAGCAAAACAGGTTCCCTCCCATAACTATAGAGTTGATTATACACCGTGTAACTAGCTCCTCTATGTTTATTCTTTGGAATGGGAGACGAGTACCAAATTTTGTTCTGACTAGAGGATTACGTCAAGGTAACCTTTCACCCTATATTTTCATTATATGTATGGATTTTTGTCATAGACAATAATCGGGGAAGTCGATGAAGGCCATTGGAAATATGTCAGTTATCTTGCAATGGACCCCCTATATCGCATTTATTTTTTGCATATGATGTTCTTCTTTTTGCGAAGGTTTCTAACTCCCAGGAAGGGATCATTTCTTATATCTTGAATCATTTTCCCATGTTTTTTGACCTTAAAGTTAATGTTGCTAAATTAAAGGTGTTCTTCTCAACTACCACCAAGAGGAGTAAATTGGATTAAATTATCTCCAACAGAGGTATCAAGCGAACTCTTACTCTAGAGAAATGTTGGGTTTCCCTATGTTGCATGATCGTCTTCAACGCAAGAACTTTGAGTTTTTAGAGGAGAAAATCAACTAGAGGTTAGCATCTTGGGAACATAAATTGTTAAACACGGCTGGTCGTTTGACTCTGGTTAGGTCTGTCATGAACTCCATTCCAAATTATTATATGCAAGTGGCTTGAATACCTCATCCAACTTGTGATTTTATTGATAGGATGACTAGATTTTTTTTTGGAAAGATAATTTAAACTCTGGTGTGCATCTCGTTGGCTGGAATAAAATCACTAAGCCCAAAAAGCTAGGTGGTCATGGGATCTGGAAAGCAAGAGAGATCAATACTTCTATGTTTGGTAAGTTGGTTTGGGGTTTCCACCGGGATTGTGATTCTTTATGGGTCCAAGTTTTGAAGCATAAGTACATTGGTGAAGAAACGTTCGTTAATATGAAAAAGAAACCTGGATCAGTTACTTGGAATACAATTTTGCAAGCTTTATATACTCTTAAAGATGACTTTGAATTTAGATCAGGGAATGTGAACTCCTCTTTCTAGTTTACCAATTGGCCTGGGGTAGGGAATTAGCTGAGCAAGTACTCTATATGGATATCCACGATATGAAAATGTGAGTGAATGGTGTTTACTCTGATGGAAATTGGAATTTCAATTCATTATATACTAATATTCCTTCGGGTGTTTGTGACCGTTTAAAAGTGTTCCTCATTTGTTTATGGTGCCTGGTCGGTTAACCTGGAAAGGCAATTTAGATGGTATCTGTACTACTCAGGATGATTATAATTGGCTCAATAGACTTGAATTTTTTCAGAATACAACGGACAATAACTCTTGGAAGTGGGCGTGGCATATTTCTTCTCCAGAGAAGGT
Source organism: Lathyrus oleraceus (assembly GCF_024323335.1). NCBI lineage: Eukaryota > Viridiplantae > Streptophyta > Magnoliopsida > Fabales > Fabaceae > Lathyrus > Lathyrus oleraceus. The sequence goes on along the minus strand of NC_066582.1, from coordinate 148,982,522 downwards.
AAAATTCTTTCTTTGGACGACTTTACATAAGTCCCTTCCTATAAGATCGATGTTGTGTCATCGTGGTATGCTTCAGACGAATCTTTGTCTTAGATGCAATCAGGACACTGAGACGACTCTCCACTTCCTATTGAAGTCTATTGGCTTATTGGATCCATTATTCTTCCAAGGAGATAGTTTATATGATTGGATTAGACATGGCATCGATAATGACTCTATCTTTTTGGATGCTTGTCGGTGGTTGTGGTGCACTAGGAACAAATTGTGTCTTGATAATGAAGTCGTATCTTAATATACTTTGAAATTCATCATAGTGAATTATGTTAATCTGCTAGCTAAATGTTTTCTCAAGAATAATCAGTCTCATCTAATGAGAACTATCACGTGGAATGCATACAAATGTAGTAATATGATTTGAATGTTGATGGCAGTAGCCTCGGTAATCCTAGCGTCTCGATTGTTGGTGGATTGATTTGAAATGGTGGTGATGTTTGGGTTCACAGTTTTGCAGGTAATATGGATTATTCCAACATCCTTCACGTTGAGCTGATGCGATATATCATGGTTTGCATATGGTGTGGGAATTTGACATCAAAGACTTGATATGTTATTCCGACTTCAACTCTGCTATCAAATTTATCTCATAGTCAATTAATGTTTGACATCACTTTGCTGCAATTCTACACAATATTAAAGAGCTTCTCACTAGGGGATATCGAGTTTAAATATTTCACACTCTTAGAGAGAGAAATGTTTGTACTGACTATCTAGATAAATAAAGTTTGTAATGATGCAACATGTCCGTCTTTTGCATAGCCTTCTCTAAGAATAATTACTCTCTTCCTAGCTGACGCTATTTATTTTTTAAATAATTTCTTGTTTTTTTTTCCTTTTCTTTTTCCACTCATTAAAAAAAAATACTTTACAAAATAAAACAGATAATTCCTTGTTAATACATCATACCATACATTACAGATTAAAATAGACAATCATAGGTTTCAATTCATATGTATTTGTGAAAATATTTGTATGTATATATTTGTCAATTTATTTTGTAAATTATGATTGCGTGAATTATATCATGATATTTGTATTGTTAATATTATCTGGATGAACCGCTACTCAATCAGTTAAGCTAGTTAAATCATAACCCACATATTTTAGAGCCTAATTCTTCGGTTCGATTTTTTAAATATTAATCTTACCTAAGAAGCAATCAGATTTTTGCTAACTTTATTTTTATAGTATTTCATTACTAATGAAAAAAAAATGGTAATGCATAATTAATAATAGCTGTTATAAAAAATAGTAAATATGTTCTAAGCAGACTGTACAATAAAATAAATATAATACAAAGTTTAATGGTAATAAACCGCCCACAAAGAATTGAAATTATCAATTATGAGTATCAAGATACGAATTAACTTAAATTATCTCGAGAGCGCCACAAATTTTATATTGACGGATTTTTACCGAAGGATCCTTGTCGACAGACGAGGAGATTATACATTGGACCTTCACTAAATGATCATTACCGTCCTACAACGAAATTATACATTGGATCTTTATTTAATGATCTTTGTCGCCTTAACATGTAATATATGTTGGACCTTCACTGAAAGATCATTGCCGCCTTAAAAGGTAATATATGTTGGACATTCACCGGAGAATCTTTGTCGCCTTATCAAGCAACTTATCGATGGACCTTCACTAAAATATCATTATCGCCTTATTAGGAAATATATTGATGAACCTTCACTAAAGGATCCTGTCGTCTTATCAAGAAATATATTGCTAGACCTTCATTGAATGATCGTTTCTTTCTTATCGCGCAATACATCGTTGGACGTTCACTAAAGGATCATTGGCGTCCTATCAAATAATATATTGTTGGACCTTCATTGAAGGATCCTTGTTGTCTTATCAGACAATACATCGTTGGACCTTCATTGAAAGATCGTTACCGTCACAATAAACCACTCATTTAACACCAAGCAAGAAATCACCTCCACCTTAGCAGGCGACTTGGCCTAAGTCCTGAATATAAAAAAAACACAACCCTAGGAATTTCAATAAGTATATCGCCAAAAAGCGTGAACAAATTCATTAAAGAAAAGCCCATAAGGGCGTGGTTACAAACTAACATGCGAAAGGTGAGAATACAATTAGCATACAGAATACAAAGACAAAATTGAACTCGTCCCAAACAATGTTTGAGGGACTCGTCCTCTAAGGGACTTAACTTATAGTCTCTCCTGAAAGACTCAACTTAAATTCTTGCATGAAGAACTCAACTTAAAGTCTTGCTTGAGGGTCTCAACTTAAAGTCTCGTATAAGGGACTAAACTTAAAGACACGCCAGAGAGACTCAACTTAAAGTCTCATTTGAGGAACTCAACTTAAAGTCTCGCATAAGAGACTCAACTTAAAGTCTCTTCTGAGGGACTCAATTGTCTCTGTCTCGCCCAGAAATAAACTACATCAGCTCAGATTAAATCATTTCGCCTTTTCAAACCCTTGTACTTGAGGGACTATGTATCAGTATAATTTTATTGGGCTCTAAGAATGAATAGTCCATAAAAAAAATATGGAACGTGAAACATACTAGCAGGGGGTGAGCTGCCTCGTAACGCTATAGGTCGCTCGAATGGGCTATGATGCCGCCTAAATGTCCACAATAGACCGTCCAATTGGGTTTCATCCATTTGAACTAATTCTCATTGTCCACTTATCTAATTGAAGTGGGAGATGATATGTCCAACTACAACGAACACAGAAAAGGATTTAAGGAAGATAATTGTCTCATCAATGATTCAAGGAAGAACGAGTCTTTTCCTCTCTGTGTCTCTAAAGAAAAGAGTTAAGATAACTAGGGGTGGCAAAACGGGTCCGGCCCGCGGGCCATGCCCGTTTTACCCGTCATTTTTGGCGGGCCGGGCCAAGGATTTAGGCCCTCACCCTCAAATGTGTCTGCCCCGCCCCGCCCCATTTTTTTCGCGGGCTTTTGCGGGCACGTGTATTTACATAAATTTTTGTATTTTTAGACTTAGAGAGTGCAGTGCCCGCGGGCTTTCCCCGCCCCGCCCTCACTTTTTTGCGGGACGGGTCTAAGTTTTAGGCTCACATCCTCAACTATGACCGCCCCGTTTTTTTGCGGGCTTTTGCGGGACGGGCCTAAACGGTGCGGGCATGCCCGTTTGCCACCCCTAAAGATAACTACTCTCTAGCTCAGATCCAAAGAATCTTTATAAATATCTCATCCTTAAGATTAAGAAGATATTTCTCTAATTTTTTTTCAAAAACATATGCACATAATTTCTCATTAGTCAACGTGAACTAACTCTATGTATAATTTAAATATCCTACCTACTTAAAACAACTCTACAATTACATGACTATTTTATAGTATTTTTTTAAAGTACAAATATTAATGGAGAAAGAGATGTATAATGAGAATAAGAAGAAAAAAGAGTGTTGAATGATAAAAAAATTCGGTACTTGTCATATAATATAATTCAAGGGTAACCAAGAGCATAAAGAGGTAGGTTTGTCATATAATATAATTCAAGGGTAACCAAGAGTATAAAGAGGTAGGTTTGTCATATAGTATTAATTTAAGAAGGGTAACCAAGAGTAAAAAGAGATAGGTATATTATGTGGTATTTATTTGTGTTGAAGCTAATTTTGATAAAGTAAATTTAGTAGGGGCAAAGGGAACTGTGTTAATAAATTGTATGCATGCACAAGTGTCTCTTACTTTACTTGAAAGCAATAGCAGTGGAGTGGTAATATCTATGCAAAGTAGGAACCAATTCCATATCACAAGGCAAGGAATTTGATAAAGTTTCATCCTACACATGCTCTTGCTAGCTGTACTTTACCTTCCCCGTGTCTTATTCTTTACCAACTTCAAACGGTTAATTTCTCATCAATATAGTTCACAGATAAAGACTGATGCCAACTTTGATCCAATTAGAAGCATGTGAATGAAATGGAATTTAAGCAAAGCAAGGTTGTGCTCTTTGCATGTTCTTACACACTTCCATATGAGAAAATACAAATATTTTAAATGAAATAAAGATGTATGCCACTATTTTAATATTGAAATTTAGCGCCAATAATACGAAATATCACATTGTTTCTTTAAACTATTTAATATTAGTCAAAATGCTCCTTTTCTTAAGTAGTTTTATTACAAAGGTTTTTATTTCAAAGGTTCGTGAACGTTAAGTGATACATTAATCTGTCCATTTTGATATTATATCACAGGAAATTTTAAACACAAATTTCATATTATTTAATGTTGGACTATACCTTAAATTCTTAAAATCTTAAGGGATGTAATGTTTCGAAATTACAAAAATCAGAAAGTAAAAAAAACAGTCGAAAATTGACGGGGCTGCAGGGGAGATTTGGTTGGTGGTGGTCAATGACTGTTCGAAAGAGTTTGACCATACAGAGGCATCGGCGATTCGGCTGCCCGAGAGGGGGGACATGATGATTCTATTCAGATTGCAGTTGTCTCAGATGAGAATAGTTATGAGAGTGTTGGTGCATTAGTGGTGTCGAGTTTGAAAACTAATTAAAAAGAGTTGGCTCATGAACTCATTTTGCTCTTATCACATGTGTCTATGAAAATAATACTTTTAGACTTTGAATCTAGATCAAGGTGGAATAGTTCTCCTTCGTGATAATAAGGATTGCAAGGTTTATGGTATTAATACAACCATAATTAAAATGTTTGATGATTGTGTGTTTCTTCTTCACAACGTGAGGTATTTTCAAAAGCTCAGGCAATTTTTGATATCCATAAGCATGTTTAATGATCTAACTTTTTCACTAGAGTTGAATACGATGTGTTCAAGATTGAACATGGTGACGTGAGCATAGCTAAAGGGTCTAAAATATGTTGCTTATATATTTTAGAAGGTTTCAATGTTGTTGTTCATTCATCATCAACTAGTGAAGACTTTCATGACAAGAACAAGCTATATGATTTGAGGTTAAGACATGGCGGAGGCATTAAGGCTGTTTCACAACAATTTAATGAGTTTTGAAAAAGACAAGGGATGAAAACACATGTTACCGCTGAGTTGTCATTGAGTTTCTAGGTTAAGGTTAGTGTCAAAGCAACTTACCTGGTTGGCAGGTGTTCATTTACATGAATAAACTTCCTAACGCCTGTGGTACTTTGTGTGGTTCTATGTGGTGTGTAGGTAATATCGACAAATGGTTTTGATGATGATAATTGTCAAATGGTTGTGTTAATGAAAACTATCAAATAGTTGTGTTGATGCCAATTGTCAAAAGCTTTTTATAACGACAACTCTTCCAAATGATCTTGATGATGGCATCTGAATAAGAAAGAGGTTTATCAAGCTTCATCATTAAAATGTTTCAAGTTCCAGTTTAAAGGATAAATAATATTGAATCAAGGAAAAGAACTTGAAGATTAGAAGTTTTGGTCTTGAAGTTATGAACTCAAAGATGTGAAAGTGTGAAAGTTTATTTGCTAATGTGCTTATCGTTATATCTAGCTTTGATCATTTTAATTGTAAAAGTAACAAGAGTAAGTCTTCAGGTACATATACACACACACACACACACATACACACACACACAAAGTTTTTTTAACCCTCTTCTTCTTTGATAAAACTTCTTAAAACCAACTCAGGCAAGTGTTTAATTGATTATAAGTGTGTTTAATTAATTAGGAAGGTAAAATACATTGTCCAATCGATTAAGAAGCCCTTGTAATCGATTAAATCAAAGTGTAACACCTCTAAAATAATTAAGGAGGTTGTTAATAGATTAAGTGATTTCAAAATTGAAACTTTCTTATATCAACTTGGTTAATCGATTATATCATTAAAAGACCCATGTATTGTTTCCTTTTTTAGACAAACTTTTTCCTATATAAAAAAGGATTATCCTCGTTTCAAAATACACCCATTTTATGAACGAAACTTTCTATTATTCTTTTTTTCTCTCATTCTTTTATAAAATTATGCTTCACTAGAGTTGCCTTAGTGCCAACTGATGAAAATTTCATGTGAGAGTTGTGTTATACTGGAGTTCTATTATGATTGCTTGTTCAAGAGAATAGTTGTGATTTGTATTTAATTGATTTAAAGGTTGTAAGTTAAACGTGAAAAAAGCTTGAGTGGAGGTTATTGAGTTGAGCATATGTAAAAATCGTGTTAAGGTTATTGAGTTGAGTATGTGTAAAAGCTTTGGTTGTTTATATAATGTTTATGGGTTGATCATGTGCAATATTCTAACACAACATCTATTCTTTTGGGAGAGGGGGGATGGCCAGATGGTTAGTTTTCTTGAAAAGTTTGGTTAAGGTTGGTTTCAGGTGGAAGTTGGTCCAAAGAAACTGGTTAGTTTCATTTTGAGATTCATATGTAATTTGAACTTCAGATTGATTCTGAACAAGACTAGGTTCTGGTTGAGGTGTAGATTCAGGTGATGGTTGGGGCGTGGGTGAATGTTCAGGTTCTGGTTGATCTATGGTTACATGTTCAACTTCAAACTGAACAGATAAATTACTTTATTCAGAAGTTATTTCAGCAAAACATGCTTGGTCATTTTATAGGTCTTTAGGGGATAAGTTTTGAAGAAGGATAACTTGGATAAGTATGATAAATATAGGTGAGAGAGTTACAAGTTTGAGATAAAGACCAGCAAGAGGGTCAAAATGAGATTCTGAGATAGAGTTTGATGAAGCTTTCCCACTAGAAACATCTATGGGGGTCCAAACATGGTGTTCAAAGGTGGAGTTTATTTATAATCATAAAATTATGTTAGTAGTTTCACCAGTAAGATGTTCATAATCAACTAGATTCATAGCATTCTCTAGAATCTGAGTGATGGGTGTTGGGTTAGGGGAATCCATCACAGGTTCTGATTGTTGAACAATTGATGAGTTTTGTTTTGGAGATGGTATGGGTGAGGGTGTTGGTGATATGTGGTTTAAAGTGGAAGAATAAAAAAATCCTCAAAGATAAAGTTCAAATTGTCACTTGTCATATCAGTTTCCATAGCATGTGAAGTAGTTTGATCCTCTTCACCAACAGCTTAAGAAGCAACGTTGGTAGTAGCTTATGATACAATTTATTCTAGTACACCAAAAGCTTCAGCTTAAGAGGTACCCTCAGCAGACTTCAACCCATCTATGACTTCAGCAACTTGGAGTTTAGCAGTCTCTAGAGCTTCTCCTCCAGCAATAACTTCTTCCAACTGAGCATCAAAGGTTGTAGGTTGTTTATCTGCTTGTTCCAACAGAGTATAGATAATCATTTGAGCTCCTCTATGAATATATCCTTCTATAACCTTTTGGGCTTCAGCATCTGCAACCTTTGTCCTTTTGACCAAAAATGCCTCAACTTCCTCTTTTTCCTCTTCCTCTGCAATTTCAGAAGGAAGAATCATTTTTCTTAACTTCCTCTTCTACACAGGCTCATCAATAGTGACAGAAGATGAAGATATCTTCTAAGGATTTTTTCCAATTCTTGTCTTAGAGGGCATCAAGACAGTGAATGCAACTACCTCTTTAATTTCCTTCTCAATCTCCTTATGTTGCACTACCTTCTTTTTAGGAGGCTTCTAAACTATCTTTTGAGCATCAGAAGCCACATGTTTTCTTTTCCTATAAGGTTTGTGCAAGTCAGTTGGTTCATCTACTAAGTATTTATATCTCAGAACCACACCGGCTTCTTCTCTTGCCATCTCAATGTACATCCTAATTACCTCAGGATTGTCATGCTTGGTAATTATATGATAGTCCTTAAGATAGTCAATTTTTGAACTTATGAATGAGAGGTTCTTTTGATAACACCACTTCATTCTTCTTTAGAAGCTTCATGTTGGCCATAATAAAAGTAGAGAGAATGTTCCCACGAATTTCCTCCAGATCCTCATAAGCAGAGGTAACTTTCAGGGAGTCAATCAGACGACCCTGATGAAATAGTTCAGACAAAAGTCCAACATATGGTACATTCTTCTTCTTATGCTTCTTGCTATCCTTAATAGCCTCACAAAGATGATGGAAGATGTAACCAGGGAGATTAATGTTCTCTACACTAACCAAATAACATATGAAGTGTCTATGGTTCCAGGATATTTGATCAGTGCTACCCTCTCTAAAGATTAGACATCCAATGAGGATCTTGAACAAAATCTTGTAAAGAGTCTTCATATTCTTCACCTGTCCATAGTCTGAAGAAGAACTTGTATTTTCTGTTAGCTAAAACAATCTTTCCTTAATCACATCATCTTCTAAACTGCTTTCTTTGGTGTTCATAATGAATCTTCCTGTATTTGACACACCAAGAAGCTTAGAAATTATAACCCGAGTGATTATGACATCAATACCCATTACATCTTGTGATACGGTGAACTGACTTTGTGTTTTTGCTTTGAAAAGCTATGTTGCGGATAGCAAGAGTCGCCACCGACTTTTCTTTTATCCAATAAGGAAAGGCGGAAAAGAACAGGAAAGACCTTGATTAGATTTTGAGTTCGGGAGGTACATTATACAAATGGAAGGTGTTAGCACCCTTTGTATCCATGGTTATCCATGAGCTCTTAATTGCTTAACTCACTTATGTTTTCCTTGTTTAAGAAAGTGTTTGAGAAATGTGGTGTGTTTAGAAAATATTTTGAAAGGAGAGTTTAACTTTGTAATGATTCTTGTACGAATGTATACAAAGTGTTTATCTCGTTTGATTTTGTAAGATGTTTAGAAAAATATAACTCGGCGATGATTCTGGTGCGAATGTATACCAAGTGGTGATTTTCTAAAAGATGTTTTGAAAAGTCTGAGGTGTGAAAAGTATTTTAAGCTGTGAGCAAGCATTTAAGAGTTATACCTAACCAAGGTCTTTATAGGTATTTCCTATCCTTAGGAGGGTAAAACTGTCCTTACTATTGAGAAGTAAGTAGTCTTATCCTTTGGATGTAAAGGGACATCGTGGGGTCGTCGATTGGTCATTGAAGGCAACATTTGTAAGGATACCTTAGCATTCGAAGGGACGATCATCATTTAATCGTAGGCTACAACGAAGGGTCATCGAGGGACAAAGTCATATATTCGAAGGCAACGTTCGAGGGACAAGGTCATATATTCGAAGGCAACGTTCGAGGGACTATGATTTATCTTGTAGGGACATTGACCTTTTGATCAAAGGGACTATGACTTATCTGTTTAGGGATGATGTTGATTTAATCGAAAGGGTCTTTGCTAAGGGTATCCCCACATTCGCGGGACATGACCGTAATATCGTAAGGCAACAAAGAGAGGGTTACCCTAGAGGTGCAAGTGTGGAAGTGATTGGATTCAGATATATTATCTTGAATTAATTTATCTAAGTTCGATTATTTATCTTTCCATGCAATCCTATTAGCATACATGTAGACAGTTATATTCACAGTATGGAAAAATTAAAGTGCGAAAAATAAGACTACGCTATTACATGGCTTCGGGATGGGGGTACATAATTTAAAAGGGGATATAAAATATCTAAATCTTAATTAACGAGTACAAAATTAAAAGGGCATACAAAATAATAAAACATAATTAAACTAAAAAGAAAGAAATAAAAAAAAACTAAATAAACTAAATTTAAGAATGAATTAAGAATGTTTTTAGTCTATAATAATAGAAACTTTTTTTTTATGAATTTATGGAAAAACTTAGACTAAATTGATAGAAATTTTAAAAGAAAAGAAAAAAAATATATAATTAGATTTTTATTATTCAAAATAGCCCATTTAATTAATTAAGTGATATATGAAAATTTAATTAATAAACTAGATTACCTCTACGTTGCAATGAGGGGAGAGCTACCAACGAGCCATGTTGGTCCATTCATTATTTATTCGCCTTCATTAAAATATATATTAATTCTACATGGATTTTTCCATTTTGACACAACACCACCATGCATGTTACAGCTTTCTCTCTTACGGCAAGCTACTTTATTTTTTCTCATGCTGTTTCTTTCATGTGAGTATAACAAATTGGGGATTTGATTCTTCTGGCTTGCTCACTGTATGTGTGTTGTTCTTATTCAGGCTATGAGTGCTTTATGGTTGCTTCTCTTTTCCCTGCCCGTGAATCTTCTTGCTTCTGCCTTGCCTTGTGTATCTTCTTCTGCTGTATCTCTCCTCTTTTTCGTCTTCCCCCTCTCGCTGCAGCCATATGAAGTATTTATAATGGTGTGGATTAGGGTTTAACCTTGCTAAATATTTGGATCCCTTCCTATACTTTAGGGTTTAACCTTGCTAAATATTTGGATCCCTTCCTATACTTTAGGGTTTAAGCTAAATATTTGGATCCCTTCCTATACTTTAGGAGAGCTAGGGTTTAACTTGCTAAATATTTATTAAATACAAATAATGAATAATTCAAATTACTTTTAACAAATAAAAATTAACTTAAATTTTAGTTACATAATTGAATTAAAATTTAAACCTATTTCTATTTTTACTTTCATCATTTAAAAAAAAAATCAAAATTATTCTTACTTATATCAACCAAAATTATTTTATAATTTATGGGCTTTTAAAAAAATGTTACTCTTATACATAAATTTTATTAAGTAAAAAATGTGAATTACTAAATAAATACTATTTATAAATAATAAATAAATGGAACATGAGTAACTAAATTATAAAAAAATAGTTATTATAATTTAATGAGCTTTAACAAATAAAATTAATTTAAAATTTTAATTATACAATTAAAATTCAAATCTACTTTTATTTATCATTAAATTAAAACTATTTTATTTATATATATATATATAATTTATTTATATCATACAGATAACCAAAATTATTATTATTTTTTATATCTGTATCACATAATAAATAAATTAAAATTTATAATTTATATGAGAATGTATGTTAATGAATGAATGTCATGCATGAATCAATTTATCATAAAAATTAACAGGCAAATTTTGGGGTATGACAGCTGCCCCTGTTCAATATTATTAAACCGAGAGAATTAGAATGGTATGTACGCCATTCGTGATCTGGAGGTGGAAGATTATTGAACACTTAGAATGCCCCAAAAATTTGCACTTGTTAATTAAAAGATAGTCTTGATAGAGATGGGCTTAAAGATGTCATCCAGAAAGTTTGATGATGAGAGCTTCAGAGTGCGTCGTACATTAGACCATATCTGAAGACAGGGGTGTCACACTGGGTCGTACGCTAGACCGTATAATGAGTCATCCATTAGGTGATATTAGGGTGAGCTGAACCTGATGAGATAAGGATCAGAATGGGTCATACGCTAGACCGTAATTGATTTTGAAAGAGGGTCTATAAACAAGCAATTTTAATACAAGGAGACAGAAATCCTAGTAAGAGGAAATTGTCAAGAAAGCAAAGAAAAAACAGCTATGAAAAAAAAGTCCTATTGATTTAATTCTACTACTGCTATTATGTCTTCAAGCATCTCATCTCTTGCTGTCGGATAGAAGTGATTGGCTTGTTCAGTTTCTTTGACTTTGGTGAAGCTGACCGAGAACGGGACATAGTCATACGCTTTAATCCCTAATTTTTGCCTGGACCGCCTTTTCAGGTTTTCAGTCCACCAGGATACCCTTTTTTGCCCAAGCCGCCTTTTCAGGTTTTCGACTTACCGGGTGTACATTTTTATATGTTTATCCCTAATTTTTGCCCGAACCCTTTTGGTTCGCCGGGATGCCCTTACTTTTGCCTAGATATGTCGACCTAGCGGGTCTCTTTTATGCGTAGTATTTTTTAACTATGTCCGCATTCACGGGATGCGGGAAATCTTCGCCATCCATTGTAGCAAGCATCATGGCTCCACCAGAGAATACCTTCTTAACTACAAATGGCCCTTCGTATGTAGGAGTCCATTTGCCTCTAGGATCACCTTGTAGTAGAATGATACGCTTTATCACCACATCGCCAATTTGATACACTTGTGTCTTGACTTTTTTATTAAATGCATGGGTCATGCGCTTCTGATATATTTGTCCATGACAAACAACCGCAAGTCTCTTTTCATCAATCAAATTTATCTGATCGAGTCGAGTCTGAATCCATTCATCTTCATCTAAGCCTGCATCTTTCATAATTCTTAGAGAGGGAATCTGAACTTCCACTGGTAAAACGGCTTCCATTCCATAGACTAAAGAGAAAGGAGTTTCCCCTGTTGAAGTGCGTACTGAAGTGCGATAACCATGAAGAGCAAATGGTAACATCTCATGTCAGTCTTTGTATGTTACTGTCATCTTTTGTATAATCTTCTTAATATTCTTATTAGCAGCTTCTACGGCGCCATTCCTCTTTGGCCGGTACGGAGACGAGTTATGGTGTTTTATTTTGAACTGCGTGCAGAGTTCAGTAATCATCTTGTTGTTCAAATTAGTACCATTATCAGTGATAACTCTTTCAGAGATGCCATACCGACAAATAAGACTATTCTTTATGAACCGTGCCACCACATTCTTGGTGACAGAAGCAAATGAGGCTGCCTCTACCCACTTCGTAAAGTAATCAATAGCAACAAGAATGAAACGATGTCCATTAGAAGCAGTCGGTTTAATCTCTCCAATCATATCAATGCCCCACATTGCAAAGGGCCAAGGGGCTGTCAACATGTTCAATGGAGCAGGAGGTACATGTACTTTGTCCGCATAGATCTGGCACTTGTGACAAGTTCTGGAGTGATGGTGGCAATCAGCTTCCATGGTAGACCAATAATACCCTGATCTCAGAATCTTCTTGGCCATCGTATGTCCACTAAAATGAGTCTCAAAAATACCGTCATGCATGTCTTCCATAATCTTTTCTGCTTCCTTTTTATCCACACAGCGAAGCAAAGTCGAATCATGATTACGTTTGTATAATACTCCATTACTCAAAAAGAATTTAGCGGAAAACTTCCTCAGAAATTTTCTGTCATTGATGGATGCCCCTTCAGGGTATTTCTGAGTTTCTAAATATCTTTTTACTTCGTGGAACCAAGGTTTCTCTTCTACTTCATCAGCATTAAGTTCATAACAATATGTTGGTTCATCTAATCGTTCAATGGTGATCATGGGAGCTTCATTGTCCCATCTGACTCTAAACATAGATGACATGGTAGCCAATGTGTCTGCCAACTAATTCTCTTCTCGTGGAATATGTTTGAATGTAATCTCTTCAAAGTATGGGATTAATGTCAACACCCGCTCTCGATAAGGGATGAGATTCGGATGTTTAGTGTCCTATTCTCCTTTGATTTGACTGATTACTAAGGCTGAGTCTCCGTACACACTCAAAAACTTGATTCTCAGGTCTATAGCAGCTCTGAGTCCCAAAATACATGCTTCATACTCAACCATATTATTGGTACAATCAAAACATAGTCTAGCAGTGAAAGGCGTATGGCAACCCTTGGGAGAAATAATTACAACACCAACACCATTGCCCAATGCATTAGAAGATCCATAAAAAACCATAGTCCATCGGGATCCCAGTTCGGGTCCTTCATCCGGTCCAGGTTCTTCATAATCAGTAACAAGCATAACATCCTCATCAGGGAACTCAAAATTCATAGATTGGTAATCATCAACTGCTTGATGAGCCAAATGATCAGCTAACACGCTTCCTTTGATTGCTTTCTGGGTAGTATACTGGATATCATACTCTGTTAAAATCATCTGCCATCTTGCTATTCTTCCGGAGAGAGCAGGTTTCTCAAATATATATTTGATAGGATCCATCTTAGAAATCAATTAAGTGGTATGATTCAACATATACTGTCTTAGTCGGCGAGCAGCCCAAGCCAAAGCACAGCAAGTTTTCTCAAGCAGTGAGTATCTTGTTTCACAGTCGGTAAACTTTTTGCTAAGGTAGTATATTGCATGCTCTTTTCGACCAGACTCGTCATGTTGCCCCAGCACACACCCCATTGAATTTTCTAACACGGTCAAATACATGATTAGAGGTCTTCCTTCAACTGGTGGCATCAGAATTAGAGGTTCTTGGAGATACTTCTTGATTTTGTCAAAAGCTTCTTGACATTCATCATTCCATATTATCTCTTGATTTTTCCTCAGTAATTTGAAGATGGGTTTGCAAGTAGCAGTCAAATGGGAGATAAATCGGGCAATGTAATTCAAGCGTCCCAAGAAACCTCTGACTTCTTTATTTGTACGGGGAACTGGCATTTCTTGAATAGCTCTCACCTTAGCCGGGTCAACCTCAATTCCTTTACCACTGACAATAAAGCCCAAGAGTTTACCGGATCTTACTCCAAAGGTGCATTTGTTCGGGTTCAATCTCAACTTGTATTTCTTCAACCTCTCAAACAGTTTGTATAAATGATCGAGATGTTCTTCTTCAGTATGAGATTTGGCTATCATGTCATCCACATATACCTCTATTTCATGATGGATCATATCATGGAACAAAACCACCATAACACGCTGGTATGTTGCCCCTACGTTCTTTAAACCGAATGGCATTACTTTGTAACAGAAAGTGCCCCATTGCGTCACAAACGTGGTTTTCTCCATGTCTTCAGGTGCCATCTTAATCTGGTTATAACCTGAGAATCCATCCATGAATGAGAATACCTTATGTTGAGCGGTGTTATCTACCAGAACATCAATGTGCGGAAGAGGAAAGTCATCTTTGGGACTTGCTTTATTCAAATCTCTGTAATCTACACACATTCGCACCTTACCATCCTTCTTTGGCACTGGTACCACATTAGCAACCCATTGAGGATAAGAAATAACAGCTAGAAAACCTGCATTAAATTGTTTCATAACCTCGGCTTTTATTTTCTCAAACATTTCAGGACGCATGCGACGAACCTTTTGCTTAACAGGATGACAATCTTCCTTCATCGGCAAACGATGTACTACTATATCAGTATCCAGTCCTGGCATGTCTTCATAAGACCAAGCAAAAATCTCTACATAGTCATGTAACATCTGAATCAATCTTTCTTTGACACTGTTTTCCAAGCCTGCTCCTATTTTGACTTCTTTCTTGTCTACTTCAGTACCCAGATTTACAATTTCAATTGATTCCTCATGCGGCTGTATAGTCTTTTCTTCTTGCAGTAACAGTTTGGCAAGCTCTCCAGGCACTTTGCAATCTTCCTCACTTCCATCCTCGGCTTGGTAGATCGGATTTTTAAAGCCATAATTAACAGTAGCAGAATTATTATCAATAGGATCCAGAGTGGATATGGATCTGCAATTTGTTACATGAGTGTGTGTAAGAAAACATAGCTTATTTGAAAGATGACAGGAAAGATAAAGAGCGCAATATTTGAATGCAAAAAGTCCATTGATTTATTGAATTTGAATATGCTTATGAAAATGACAAAACCCTTAACAAATTAGCTATTGTGCCCCGGGCATAGACACAATGCTTTAAGAAGTTCAATTGTTCATAATAAAAATTACAAAATTTGAAACACTAAAATAAGCAATAACAATTACTCCTGACTAAAGGAAATCGGGATAGTGTCTTCAGCCTTCCAATTATTGAGTCCATCACCAATTGTTGGGACAATCCAGCTATTCAAGTCGCAATCGCTATCAGCATCTTCTACAACATTAATCTGATCTTTGACTATCTTTTCAGAGCTAAACCTCAGGCCAAATTTATCAGACTTGTACGGTACATCGATCAGTTGACCCCAGCCAGTACGACCACCATCTTTAACCACGGCTTGAGCATCTTTCAGAGAAATCATAGCAGGAGGAACACGAATAACCTTGGGCACACAGGAAGTTGGCTTAAGGACAGGACTGGTCGGAGGAACTACTTCAAATGACTGAGATGGAGTCTCCAAGAATTCACCATCCATCTCGACGTATCTGAAGGTGTGCACACTACTGACAATATACTCTTCTTCTCCACACACAGTGACAATCTTGCCCTCTATTGGATACCTCAGCTTTTGATGGAGAGACGAAGCTACAACACTTGCCCCATGGCTCCAAGGGCGTCCCAGCAAGCAGGAATAGGCAGGACGAATGTTCATTACGTAAAAGGTAGTGTTGAATACTTGAGGTCCTATCTTGATAGGGAGAACCACTTCACCATGGACAACACTCTTCGCACCATCGTAAGCACGCACCATAACGTCACTAGGTTTCAGTTCAATGCTTTTACAATCAAGCTTATCGAGCATAGCTTTCGGTAGCACATTCAAAGAAGAGCCATTGTCGATCAACACATGAGACAAGGTGATCCCCTTACACTCAATGGAGATATGCAGAGCTTTATAGTGATTCTTTCCTGCTGGTGTCAGGTCAGCATCAGAAAAGCCTATGCCATTATCAACAGCCAAGTTAGCAACATAATTTTCTAACTGATCGACAGATGTCTCCTGAGGTACATGAGCGGTCTTCCAGAATTTTATCAATGCATTGACATGAGATTCAGAAGATAACAACAAGGATAACATCGAAATTTTAGACGGAGTATGCCCCAGCTGTTCTACGATATCAAAATCACTCTTACAGATGATTTTCAGCATTTCTTCCATTTCCTGCTTGGCAACATCTTCGGTAGTAACTTCGACTGGTGTCTTTGACTGAGAAGGATTGATTACTGGTCCCTTTCCTCGAGTTTCAGGGGCGGGATGTGAGATTTCTGGAGAGAAGATCCTTCCACTTCGAGTAATTTTACTAGTCCCAACAATGTCAACGTCATTAGGATTAGCAGAATTATCATCTTGCTTTATGCCGTGGATGTAAACATCACCTCCATAATTCCACGGAATGGCTTTGCTTGAGGAATACGGTACTGGGCCAGGTGCAGTAATAATTAGGGGAGCTATCTTGGGCTCAGCAGTAATCTTCACAGGCACTCTAGTAGCAGTAATCTTCACTGGAACTTTGGACCTAGCAATCACAAATATTTCTTCAATAGGGTTTTCCACTTTAGGAATCTTTTCAAAGAGAATTGTACGATCATCCATCAGCCGTTGAATACCATTCCTCAACTTTAAGCAATCATTGGGTCGGAGTATACAGAGATCGCAATTTTTAGCACAACCTGGAAATAAACCAGCTTGCAATAAATTCTTCTTGATGATCAGGAGAGGAGATGCTAAGTCAGCTACATTAGTAATGTGAGAATTGTCATCCACAGCATTAACAGTCTTGTCATGATTATGCATAGGAGCAGTGATGACATTAGGAGTCTCCGGAGGATCAAATTCAATTTCTCCAGCGTCGATCATATCCTGAATCTTATTCTTCAACAACCAACAATCGTTTGTATCATGCCCAGGGCTATCGGAGTGATATGCACACCTGGCATTAGGATTATAACGAGGAGAAGTAGTGTTGGGATTTGCAGGAGGATCTCTGAGGGTAATTAAATTTGCTTTTAGCATACCCTGTAGTGTTTGTGCTAAAGTCATATTGATCTTGGTAAACTGCCTTCTTGGCCTGTCTTGTCTGTGTTGGAAGTTTTGAGATGGCGGTGCTGCAATCGTAACTGCTCCAACAGTATAGTCACGATTTTTCTTGTTATGACCCCTTTGATCGTACACATCATTTGATTCATTCTTCCCCTAATAGGAATTTTTGGTGCATGCAGAGGTATCCTCCTGTATCTTTCCACTTCGAATGCCGCTTTCAACATGTTCACCCGTCAATATAAGTTCAGTGAAACCCGATGAGGAACTTCCCAATAGATGGCTGTAGAATGGGCCAGTCAGTGTACCCATGAACATGTCCACCAATTCTCGATCAGTCATAGGGGGTTTGACTCTGCCAGCCAAGTCTTTCCATTTTTGAGCATATTCTTTGAAGCTTTCTTTAGAGCCCATAGTCATATTCTGCAGCAGTAGCTGAGTAGGCGCTAATTCAGAATTATACTGGTAGTGCTTATAGAAAGTTGTCGCTAAATCAGTCCAGGTGCGGATGTTAGAGCTCTCGAGCTGATAATACCACTCTAACTGTGTGCCAGACAGACTCTCTTGGAAGAAATGGATCCATAGCTTCCTATCAGTGGTATACGGCTGGATCTTTCTCACATAAGCTCTCAGATGCATCTGAGGACAAGACACACCATCATACTTAGTGAAAGCGGGGACCTTGAATTTGCGAGGAATGACCACATCAGAGACCAGACCTAAGCTTTCGAAATCCAGATTGGGCGCCTTCTGACCCTCCATAGCTAGCATACGTTCTTACAGCAACTTATACTTATCATCTTTCAGAGAGTACTGTTCATTTTCATAATTTTCATAGTCGTCCTCAGGGTTGAAGGGATCAGCATTCTCATCTTCCGAATCATTTTCTGTCTCATCTTCTTTATCCTTCAGAATTCCAATCTTGACTCCTGGAGCCTGTCATTTAAGCCTTCTTCCCGGGTTAATGTAACTCACAGATTTCTTGTCTTTCTTCTTCTCGAGCAATAGAGTCTTCAGTTCCTCCTGCCCCTTGGATAAGTTCAAGATCATCTCCTGGAATTGAGCATTCTGAGCCTGAAGATCCTTGACAGTTTGTTCGAGGGCCATTTTTCTGTTTTAGAGGAAGACTGTGAGAACATTGATGCTTTAGAGTACCTGTTATGCAATATTATGTTATGCTATGCAATGTATGAAATGTTTTCAAGGACTTGTGGAATTTAACTTTGCGTAAACCACCAAAAAGGGGAACTTTTATTAATAATTTCTTTAATCAATGTTCATTATAAGAAAAAATTGAAAGCTCAAGTCTCCCAGGGACGACTTCTTTTTGGGCGGAGATATGCATTGAGACTTCGTTCCTCATTAAGCTGGCTGATGAGCTCTAATACTTTCTTCCTTTCAGCACAAAATTGAGTTTCAAAAGTATCTCTTTCCTCTCTCAACTGGATCCAAGATTTCCTCAATTCTTCAACATTGGTAGGCATATCTGGATAAGGAATGATCTGAGGGGTACCTCCTTCAACTTTTGGTTCAACAATCAGAGGTCCGATTGCAAGATATGGCATGATAAGCTCACGAGCTCTGGCGCGTACCCATATGAGATAAGGTTCCATAGGAATAGAGTTTTTCTGTCCTAAAGTACTTCTTTTCACCATGGCCCAAGCTCGTACAAACCTTTGACGGAGACCTTGAGAATCGTTGTCATAGTCAAACACAGTGCCTTGGATAATTATTTCATGTGGACCATCTCTTCGAGCATAACCAAACTGACGTAGGGCTAAAGCAGGATTATAAGTAATACCTCCTCTTATCCCCAGGAGTGGTACGCTAGAGAATTCTCTACAACGGTCAATGATGATAACATTTTCTTTGGGTTGGGGACACCAATGGATGTCTGAATGGGAGAGCGACATTATCCTTTGAGACCATTTCAAATTTTGCTCATTCTTCAAGACTGATTGAGGAAGGTGCGAAATAAACCACCTAGATAATAAAGGTACGCAACACATGAGAGTCCCTTGCCTTTTCATAGTACGAGTGTGAAGGGAATGCAAAATGTCTCCAAGCAAGGTGGGCATAAGGTTATGAGTGAGAAATATCTTAACAGCATTCATGTCTATGAATTGATCCGGATTAGGAAATAGCACCAAACCATAGATTAGTAATGCTAGAACATCTTCGAAAGCGTGGACACTCATAGCTTTTAGGAATTCTCGGGCCTTATTTATCAGAAATTTGGCAAGTAAACCCTTAACTTCACTTCTTGTTACCCAATTAGTTTCAATGTCGGACTTTGTCATGTGTAAAGTCGCGACAACCTCTTCAGACCTCAGAATCTTTTCTAAACCACTGAAAGGTGTTTGATCAAGGATAGGTATCCCAAGCAACCTGGAAAATTCTTCTAATGTGGGTACCAACTGATAATCTGGGAAGGTGAAGCAATGATGTTTAGGATCAAAGAACTGGAATAGAACTCTCATCATATCTTCCTTGAAACCGGTGGTAACTAAATTGAGGAGATAACCATGTTTCTTGATGAACTGAGCATGATCGGGAAGTTCCGACACTAAATCCTTGAGTTGAGGAGAGGTCGCTACAAAATTGATCCGGATGGTCTTCCTGGAAGCCATAGCCCTACAAAACAGAGAAAAGTTAAATCCCTAAGTCCTCGAAATGGTTAGTACAATGCCATCATGTCATGATGTTATGATGTTATGATGTCAAGTAAGTAACAAGCACAAACAAGTCACACCACAATCATTCCTAGGTTTTAAGGCTTGCATGAGTTCCATAGGTAAGTACCCTACCCACTGAAGTTTGGTTGGTTCAACCTGTCCTAGAATAGTAACCGGGTTCTAGAAGGATCTCAAATCATTGACCTTTCCTTAAGTCCACTTCAGTGCAACACCAAGCGGTTGACCAAAATTTCCCTAAAGTCCAATCTCAAAGAGTGTAGTATCGAGTATCAACCAACCCCAGTCGGAACCGAAGTCAGTTATCTCACTACTTTCTAATGGCTAGGATGAGTCAATTAGGGTTCTAAAGGTCTGGTTAATGCTTTGATGACACCACGTAGACGCCAAATCTTTCCTTAAGTAAACATGAGGAACATCAGGACATCCAAAGTGTCACATTAACCGTAGCCATCATTTTAACCATTCCAG
The DNA here is from genome assembly GCF_024323335.1 of Lathyrus oleraceus. NCBI lineage: Eukaryota > Viridiplantae > Streptophyta > Magnoliopsida > Fabales > Fabaceae > Lathyrus > Lathyrus oleraceus. The sequence goes on along the minus strand of NC_066582.1, from coordinate 148,961,936 downwards.
TATACGCCGGACAGTCGCGATGATCTCTTGCTACTTACCTAAGGTACACTAGATCCGGGTGTAGGATCTTTCACTCAAGCATAGAATATCCAAACAATCCCTTAAAAGTAAATCAGACAAAGAAACAATTCGAAAACATAAGTGATCTTATATTTAAGGTAACCTCTCTTTTTAAGAATCCCCAGCAGAGTCGCCAGTTCTGTGATACGGTGAACTGACTTTGTGTTTTTGCTTTGAAAAGCAATGTTGCGGATAGCAAGAGTCGCCACCGACTTTTCTTTTATCCAATAAGGAAAGGCGGAAAATAACAGAAAAGACCTTGATTAGATTTTGAGTTCGGGAGGTACATTATACAAAGGGAAGGTGTTAGCACCCTTTGTATCCATGGTTATCCATGGGCTCTTAATTGCTTAACTCACTTATGTTTTCCTTGTTTGAGAAAGTGTTTGAGAAATGTGGTGTGTTTAGAAAATATTTTTGAAAGGAGAATTTAACTTTGTAATGATTCTTGTACGAATGTATACAAAGTGTTTATCTCGTTTGATTTTGAAAGATGTTTAGAAAAATATAACTCGGCGATGATTCTGGTGCGAATGTATACCAAGTGGTGATTTTCTAAAAGATGTTTTGAAAAGTGTGAGGTGTGAAAAGTATTTTAATCTGTGAGCAAGCATTTAAGAGTTATACCTAACCAAAGTCTTTATAGGTATTTCCTATCCTTAGGAGGGTAAAACTGTCCTTACCATTGAGAAGTAAGTAGCCTTATCCTTTGGATGTAAAGGGACATCGTGGGGTCGTCGATTGGCCATTGAAGGCAACATTTGTAAGGATACCTTAGCATTCGAAGGGACGATCATCATTTAATCGTAGGCTACAACGAAGGGTCATCGAGGGACAAAGTCATATATTCGAAGGCAACGTTCGAGGGACAAGGTCATATATTCGAAGGCAACATTCGAGGGACTATGATTTATCTTGTAGGGACATTGACCTTTTGATCGAAGGGACTATGACTTATCTGTTTAGGGATGATGATGATTTAATCGAAAGGGTCTTTGCTAAGGGTATCCCCACATTCGCGGGACATGACCGTAATATCGTAAGGCAACAAAGAGAGGGTTACCCTAGAGGTGCAAGTGTGGAAATGATATATTATCTTGAATTAATTTATCTAAGTTCGATTATTTATCTTTCCATGCAATCCTATTAGCATACATCTAGACAGTTATATTCACAGTATGGAAAAATTAAAATGCGGAAAATAAGACTACGCTATTACATGGCTTCGGGATGGGGGGTACATAATTTAAAAGGGGATATAAAATATCTTAATCTTAATTAACGAGTACAAAATTAAAAGGGCATACAAAATAATAAAACCTAATTAAACTAAAAAGAAAGAAATAAAAAAAATCCTAATTAAATCTATTACATAGAAAGTTCATGACAAATGAAATAAATAAACTAAATTTAAGAATGAATTAAGAATATTTTTAGTCTATAATAATAGAAACTTTTTTTTATGAATTTATGGAAAAACTTAGACTAAATTGATAGAAATTTTAAAAGAAAAGAGGAGAAAAAAAATATAATTAGATTTTTATTATTCAAAATAGCCCATTTTAATTAATTAAGTGATATATGAAAATTTAATTAATAAACTAGGTTAAATTATATCCTAGTTTAAATAACTAATATAATATATTAATTAGAAAATTAATTAATGAGTTTTATTTTAATAATAGAAAAATAGTGGTGAATTAATTATAGTGGAAAGGGAGTAAACATAGTAAAACACTGAAAAGCTAAAATATATATTAATTCTACATGGATTTTTTCATTTTGACACAACAGCACCATGTATGTTACAACTTTCTCTCTTACGGCAAGCTACTTTATTTTTTCTCATGCTGTTTCTTTCATGTGAATACAACAAACCTGTAACTTCATCTTATATCAAACCACACACATAAAATAAGATCATATGTAATCATCATGCAATAATAAAAATAGCCATGCACAAATCAAGAAGCTTATATTATTTTACTCATGTATTAGTTCTCTTTACTGCAAGTGATAATGATAAAACAAACCTTACACATACATGTTAAAGACAACCAAGGATTTATATTATCACCATTATATCATCATCATCATTATTATGTAATAACAGCATGTGAAATAAACATAGTCATGCTAGAAACAACACTCATATAATAATAATTAAATGGCAGATATAATTCTTTAATCATGCAAACAGAATTTCTCCAACATGCTATGACATATCAAGAACAAATGCATACTTGAATAAAGCAATATCAACATCCACCAAACCATGAATACATCATCTCAATATATATATTAAACCAATATTATTCATGCATGAATTAAGGAGTATTGCAAGATAATCATGCTGGATGCAAATTCCATAATGAACACTATAATTCTTTAATCATGCAAACAGAATTTCTCCAACATGCTATGACATATCAAGAACAAATGCATACTTGAATAAAGCAATATCAACATCCACCAAACCATGAATACATCATCTCAATATATATATTAAACCAATATTATTCATGCATGAATTAAGGAGTATTGCAAGATAATCATGCTGGATGCAAATTCCATAATGAACACTTACTGGGGATTTGATTCTTCTAGCTTGCTCACTGTATGTGTGTTGTTCTTATTCAGGCTATGAGTGCTTTATGGTTGCTTCTCTTTTCCCTGCCCGTGAATCTTCTTGCTTCTGCCTTGCCTTGTGTATGTTCTTCTCCTGTATCTCTCATCTTTTTCCTCTTCCCTTTTTCTGCAGCCATATGAAGTATTTATAATGGTGTGGATTAGGGTTTAACCTTGCTAAATATTTGGATTCCTTCCAATACTTTAGGGTTTAACCTTGCTAAATATTTGGATCCCTTCCTATACTTTAGGGTTTAACCTTACTAAATATTTGGATCCCTTCCTATACTTTAGGAGAGTTAAGGTTTAACCTTGCTAAATATTTATTAAATACAAATATTATTATAAATAATGAATAATTTAAATGACTTTTAACAAATAAAAATTAATTTAAATTTTAGTTACATAATTGAATTAAAATTTAAACCTATTTCTATTTTTACTTTCATCATTTAAAAAAAAAAATCAAAATTATTCTTACTTATATCAACCAAAATTATTTTATAATTTATGGGCTTTTAAAAAATGTTACTCTTATAAATAAATTTTATTAAATAAAAAACGTGAATTATCAAATAAATACTATTTATAAATAATGAATAAATGGAACATGAGTCACTAAATTATAAAAAATAGTTATTATAATTTAATGAGCTTTAACAAATAAAATCAATTTAAAATTTTAATTATACAATTAAAATTCAAATCTATTTTTATCTATCATTAAATTAAAACTATTTTATTTATATATATAAAATTTATTTATATCATACAGATAACTAAAATCATTATTATTTTTATATCTGTATCACATAATAAATAAATTAAAATTTATAATTTATATGAGAATGTATGCTAATGAATGAATGCAAATGTGAAATGAATGCCATGCATGAATCAATTTATCATTAAAATTAACAGGCAAATTTTGGGGTATGACACATCTGAAATAATATCCACTTATTCAAATCATTATTGTTATACCTTTCTTTGTGCAACTTCTGATATGCTAATGAGATTGTTCTTAAGGAACCACTTTTTTTTCTTCCAACAATGCTATTTATGTCAGCCATCATGAGCCTTTTCATAGCCCATATCAATTGGATGAGCTTCAGAGGTTTGTTAAGCATCTGAAGCACCAATTTCTGATTAATCAACTTTAGTCCTCCTAGTACCAATAATCTTTTCTCACTGGTTTCTTCTAGACTCCATATTTTATTCCTCCCCTTGAACTTAATGTGTTGCTTTGTTCTTTCCTTTCAGCATATTTGCAGCAAAAATAATCTCACTTTTTGGTATCCATACTCTTATGGGTCCTTTGAGGTTAGTTTTACTAGGCCTCCTCTTATTTTGAGTCATTGCTTTTTAATAAGGATTTGGATTATTCAAGACTTTAGATTTAATTTTTTTTGAATGAATCTTATCCTTAGGTTTTGGACCTTCCAGAACCTTGTAACTAGATGTCTTATGCTCTATCTTATTCAAAACCTTTGACTTTGAGGTTTTATTTATTTTAGAACCTTTGACTTAAGAGTCATTGGTTCTAATTTCTTCAAAACTTTTGACCTTGAGGTCTCAGGTTCTAATTTCTTCAAAACCTTTAACTCTATAGTTATAGGTTCTGATTGGTTTAGAACCTTAACATTAGTACCAGGCATAAACTGAGAGTACAACCCTTTTTGAAAAAAGAGCTAGAAGAAGAAGGATTTAATGGTTTAATCAAGGTTTTAGTCCTTGGATTAAAAGGTTTTTGGTGATAACCGAAACCTTATCCTTTTCTCTTACTTATTCCATAGATCATGGAAGCAAGTTTAGTTCTTTCAAAACCAGTCATGATAAATTCTTGAAGATCCATTTCATGCTCACTCAAGGGTTATAAGACATTTTATTTACTTAAGCAATATGATCTCTTTCAAGAGATTCAATTTTATTTTGAGATGCTTTTATTTCATGTTTCAAAAGATCATATTTATTTTTCAGTATTTTCACGTGTCTGGATTTCTGCTGACATCTATCCATAAGATATTGACAAAAGGTAATTAAATAATATCTAGAAAGTTTAGAGAATACCTCATTTGCATCCTATGAATCTAAGTCAGAATCAACTTTTGATTCTGAGTCTGAGAATGTTAAAGCCGCTAAAGCTAGATTAGCTTCTTCTTTATTCTCATCAGCTTCTTCTTCATTATTAAGTTCATCCCATGTTGCCATGAGACTTTTCTTGAACTTTCCTATATATTTTTTCTTTTGGAAGCTCCCCTTTTATCTTTATCCTTCTGAAGCTCTAGATAATCTGCTATAAAATGACCAGGCTTCTAACAGTTGAACCACCCTTTCTGATCAACTTTGTTAACTCCGGAGCTTGTTCCTTTGAGGCCAAAACTTCTATCAGAGAACCTATTATTCTTGTTAGCTATATGTTGAAACCTCTTGATGATAAAGGAGATTTCCTCATCATCAGCGTCACCATCAGAATCTTCTTCATCAGAAGCTTCTTCTGGTTTCTAGATTTTTGAGGATCTGACAACTTTATCACCAAATTTCTATACCAATGACTTCAAATCCAGTTATTTAGATTTCTTTACAGGCTCATCTCCTTTCAGCTACTGGCATGGCTTTGGAGATTGCTAATAAGACTTTAGCCTCCCAGATTGTTGTTACCTTGGGTTTATATCTGACAAGAAGACTCATAAGAATCTTCTTGATATGATCAGAGGTAGTATAACTCTTGTCCAGGACTTGAAGTCCAGACATAAGAATTTGAAACCTAGAGAAAATTCTTTCAATATCTCCATCTTCCTTCATTCTGAACATCTCATATTGTTGAACCAAAAGGTTAACCGTATCTTCTTAAACTTGTTGATTCCATTCATAAGTAGCACATAGGGATTTGAATATGGTATGAGCAGTAGATTTATCAATGATTTTGATATACTCAAAACGAGGTAGAGCATCAACCAGAATGCCTCTAACTCTATGGTGTTTTCTGTAAATCTTTTTCTGAGCAGGTGTGAGAGATTTTCTGCCAGACACCATTCCAATAACATTGGCTTGAATGTCAATACCATATTCCAAGATATCCCATAACTCATCATCAAGACCTATTATGTGAGTATACATCTTGATTTTCCACCATTCAAACTCAGTGGAATCTCTACTAAAAATCCTATGACTAATAGCACAAAAAGGATTGGGAGTACCCCCACTTGAACCAATTCCAGATTCATCATCCATGAAGGAATGTGTATTTTTCTCAGGATCTTTTCTGCACCATTGTTTTTTGTTTAGCATAGACCTTGCTCTGATGCTAACTGAAGGTGAGAAAAACAAAAGAAGGGGGGTTGAATTGTGTTGGCTTTTCTAAAACTTTTTCTTCTTTTACTTCTGATTGATCTTAATTAGATTTTGAACACTCCGTTAAGAGTTTGAATTAAGAGTCGCTCGGGGTTTAATAAATCTATTGAATCTGAATCAGAGGTAAACAAATGTGTCGTACCTCAAAAAATGCAATCCTTCACGAAGCGAATCGCACGTAGTAGAAAAAATGTTCAAAAAGAGTCGCCATCAAACTTTATTTATTCCAATGAATGAATAGGAAAATATCGATAAAACCTTTGAAAAGAACATGATCGTCGCAACCATATTTGGATTCATGAGTCAATTACACAAGGGGAAGGTATTAGCATCCGCCACTTCTGTTGTACTCAAAGGGAACCTTTTAATTAAACTTGCGATTGGATGTTAGCTTATGTTATTTATTTTCTTTGAGTGAATTAAAAGAGAAAAGAGAAAAGAGAAAAGAAAAAAGAAAAGGAGTTGCACAAAGTTTTTTTTATTAATGTGCCTGAAAAGATTGCGGGTCTTACTCCTACGTATCTCTGGGTGTGATGGAGAACTTAAGGCATATATAGTTATGAGTAGATTTTTTTTTGTTTCTTGGTCGATTTTAGCAAAAGCTATTTTGTTGCAATCGACAGAAAACACTTTTTTACCCAAAATAGGTGGGGAGCGGGCGTTTGCATCACATTGAATGGATTTGTGCATATTGTCAATACCCCAATCTTGTCCGGGTATTTTAAAACTTTCATACATCCAATTTTATTTTACTTTGCATCACCTGTATAATATAACATGCCTTGCATCGCGCATAATACCTAAAATATCGATCAAAATAAGTTTTCAGATATACACACAAACTGGTTGAGTCGTTTGTCAAATATACGTAAAATCAGCGGGCGAAAAACTTGAAAATTGGGTTTGCAAACGTCAGTTTTATTAATCTACATTTTGCGTAGTTTAACCCGGAATAATCGTTTTATTTTTTCGACTCCCTTTTCAGTCGCATTTTGGTCAGCTTGAGCCTGTTCAACTGGGTGTTTTTCCTTCAAAATTCAACAAAAACATGTATGTTTTCTAGAAGTTTATTTCATGTTGATCATTCTAGTGCATTCATTGTACTTTTGTGCCTGATTTTTATTCATTTTAATCCTTTTTTTTATCTTTATTCTTTTGTAAAAGTATTCAGAAAAATTAAATAGAATTTTCCATGTCTTCTTTTCAATTTTATCATGTTTATTTTAAAAGATATGAATTTTATTTGACTTAATTGATTTAAATTAATGAAAGCATCTAAAAGGGGTAACTTTGATATTTTTAATTAATTTGTGTTTCTTTGATTTAATCTGGATCTTTGGTTCAAATTGATCAAGAGCCTATATTACATTATCCATATTTTTCCTAGTTGAGCAATCAACAATTAGGATTTAAAAAAAATAATTAAATAAAGAAAATAGGAAAAATAAAGAAATATCTATATCCTCTCAATCAATTGCTGCCATGTGTACAATTAAGCATTAGATGTTATCCCAAAATATATCCTTCCCTCCTGTCAGCAAGTGACACGCGTCCCATTTGTTAGAGGAAAAATTAGGAAAACGGTTTTGCTGAGTGAAGGAAACACGCGTTCCACTAATACACTTCCTCACCCAAAGCCAGCGATGATTTCGGTCCTCTCACTCTGAGCAATTAAGAGGTGCTCTCTCTCATACTTAGACAAAGAAAAAAAAACTTCAAGGAAAAAAGTGGAGTACCCGATCTTCTTCTTCCCTTCATAACATCGAAACTTTTCCCTTGACACAATCATCACCCTCCGTCGCGATCTGAGTTTCTGCAACAACCTTCAACCCACAGTCTGTTTTCCAATGACAAGCTCACCATAAAGCCAACGAAACAACTGTGTTTCCTCACATCTTCACCTCCATTTCCTCAATCACCCCACCATATTCATCGCCGACAACCACTTCTTCGATAACCACCACTAACCACTTCAAACACCTTCGACTCACCCTCCTTCAACCTTAAAAACACCTTAACACCATCTTAAAACTTCCGATCTACACCTGCACGAGCATCTTCACTCCATTACAACATCACCACTCAAAACACTTTGTTTTCACCTTAGAACTTCTTGTGTGTCTTGTTGTAGTTGGGACAGGGGGCTTCGAGGGTCATTGTTAGTGGAGGCTAGTGCAAAGATTGCAGCAGTGACATCTTAATTTACCAATGTTTTAAAAACTAGACCGAACCGCCCGGTTCAACTGGGAACCGAAGATGAATCTGGTTGGGTCAACCTTTCAAAACCGCTATTGGGTCAAAATCGGAGTAAAACCGGAAAAACCGGATTAGACCGTCCAAAACCATTTGAACCAAAGAACCAAAGTCAGTTTTATAAAACCGTTTGGTTCAAAAAATGCATCAAATTGACCATTTTTTTAGAATTTTAAAATTTTTAATATGTCAATATCAAAACTTAACATACATTCTCAATCACAAAAAAAATCGTATTTTTTTATAATCATGCGAACTTCTAAGTTTTGTCACTCCATTATAGTTTTTCTTTCAACCATACTCCATCATCATCACGTTGTCCCTTTCAAACATAGTCACAATATCAAACTCAATATTGATTGTCGTTCAAGTCAATATTGTTTGTTGTTGTCAATTAAGATTTATTTGTCGTAGTTCAACTCAAGTTCGTTTTTTGTTTTGTTTAATAAAGTATATTATATTATTTATTTTTGGTATTTTATCTTATTTAATTAATGTATTCTTAATTATTTGAAATTTATTTTAATTATTATATTCTATTATTTTAATTTTGGTTTGAATTAGTTTAACTTAGTTTATTGTAATTCTTTAATTTGGTCAAATTATTCTAAAATGAATGTTGAAATGAAGTGTAGATATATGTTATTATATTGTATATATTACCGATATTGTTGTATTACATTTGTAATGAACTTTTGAAATAATTATTTTATTAAACTGTCAACATATGATTATGTGTGATATATTTGTAAAATTTAGTTTTATATTATTAGTTTATTTAATAAATGGTTCGATCGTAGGTTTAGCCGGTTGAACTAATTAAACCTTAAACCGCAAGTTTCACCGGTTCAATCTCCGGTCCAGTTTTTAAAATATTGTAATTTACAAAAGGATTGAAGAAATGGAAAGATTGTTGAATTTTAACCTCACAATATCGAGGTATTATTAAGTGAATGGATGGAATATTGCTTAGTGTATGAATTCATGCGGCTCAATACTTTATGCACGTGATCAATATTTGAAGCCTGTGGTGTCGTTCTTCCCCGACACAAAAACTCAGTGACATGGTTACACAATGTAGCAACTTGACATCTCAGCAACAACACTAACATTACGGCTAGGGGTGGCAAAGAGGGAAACCCTCCCCATTTAGGTCCGTTCAAAAGTGGGGCGGGGCGAGCTAACTTAGGCGTCCACGCTCAAAAGTCAAGTCCGCCCCATTTAATAACGAGTTGGCGGACCGACCAACCATTTTTTTTTTACAATTTAATTTACTACATAATTTAAAAAATTGTTAATCATTACAAAAGAGGCCGAATTTTTTTAATAACGCATAATAAAACTTTAATAAGTCTTAATGTAAATGTCATATTCTTTAACATAAATAAAACAACATAACTATAATACCATAAATTTAAAACAAACACACAAAAATCCCAAAATAATCCATTTGGTTTAAAATATCAACAAGCACAACCTAGTTAAGGATATATATGGACAAAAATCAAGAAAATAAACTAGCACAATCTAAACAAAGTCAACCAAGAACCAACAACAAAAAATCAATCTTAAAGGCTCCATGACAAACACTTCATCAATCATCATATATGTTGTGAATATATGAAGCTTTGGATGATATTGTAGCCATTGGATGAAATCTTCCACTGTCTCTCTTCTCATCATCACCCACCATTTAATAATTATCAAGAACAACAATATCAAAATCAGTAGCTTTAGAACCCAACTTCATTGACAATGAGTACTAGAAAAGAGAAAAGAATATATTCTCTATGTTATGCAATAAAGATTTTTTATACTATGAATGAAGATAAATAATTAATTAGAGACCAATTAATATATTCAAAATAAGGTGTTTGTGGTTATGTGAAAAATGAATGTTAGGGTTTGAAGAAATGAGGGTTATTTTAAAGTAGGTCTACTACATACCACATTAATATGGTGTTGTTTACTATCTCGATTGTACATTTTACTCTCGATTCGGTTATGGTTTATATTTGTGTATTATGTGTATATTGGTTATGTCGCTTCGGTTACGGTATATCAAGTCTTTACGTTTTATATCTTTGTTGATTTGCAACTCTGTGAGGTTTTGTCTTTGTGATTTAATGTCCATTACTTTTATATATGAATGTTTGTCTTGCTAATAGAATAATATAGACATTGTTTATTTTGGTTATGTCCAAGATTTTTGTTGCATTTCTCTTCACGTTTAGTGCATACTGATTATGCATGAATGTTGTGTTCCTGTTTTTTTTTTCCGATTGCGCATTATTTTTGATCTATTTAAGTTGTTTCTGTTGTTGTTGGAATGATTATATTGATTGTTTTGTTATTTGTATTTCGATTGTGGAGTTATATTGAATCTAGTGTTGATATAAGATATGTGTTGCGTTGGTTGCGTTAAGTTGTTGTTCTTGATGCACTTGGTTCTGATACTAGCAACTAGTAAATAGTAATAAAATAAATTCCAAGTTTTTCACACCTGCTTTGACCTTAGTTGCATTTGGTTGTGTTGGGAGATTAGAGTAAAACTTTTTTTTTGTAGTAGACTTTTATTTCATTTGAATAAGATTGTGTCTTGCTCTTAATCATAATATTGTGATTATGTTAATAGCTTGATGAATAGTGCAATGTATATAGATTTCGGCTCGATTACGTCGTGGAATTTTTTTATTTTTGGTAATTTATTATGAACTTTGTAAATATAATCCGTTTCTATTTCATTGCGATAAATCGGATTTTTTCCCGTAGATTCGACAATTTCATGTCGTTATGTCGCCAAAATTTCAATACATTGATAGAATATTTTCACCGTGTTATGATCTTGTGTATAACACTTATCGTGTTGTCATTACGCATAAACCGATTTTGAGCACATCGTGGTCAATTCACTCCGATCATTTTTAAATCGACATTGTCACTTATTTCTTTCTCTTTTAATTAAATTAATTAATTAATTAAACATTACTTAATTAGTTAATTTTGATTAATTAATTTTAATTAAATTGATTATTTGATTTAATTATTTTTTTGATAATTAATCTTAATTAATGTAATTAATCGATTTAATCAAATTTTAATCAATTAATTTTGATAATTAAATATTGATCGATTTCTTCCATTATTTTAATTCCACAATCATTTTCAAACTACCAACTCAATTTCATTCATAATCACTTCGACTTCAAATCATTTCAAAACCATTTCATCTTCGATTCAAAACCATTTCGAGATCATTTTCATAATTCATTTCAGTTTCAAACATAAATAAAAAACCTCGGTCAACATCAAGTGTGCTTTTCTCTAAAACAATTCAAAACACCTAATCACGAGTAAACACCATTTCATTAAAGATGAAAATGGGGATGATCTCGAGCCTTCAATTCCTCTCCTCAATTGTTTGGGTATGAGCTCCCCTACTCGACTAGTCAAACAATTGTCATCTCTTAAAAAAACTTCTAAATTAAAACATATCAAACTCATTTTCATAATAACTTGGACAAAAAGGAGATGGTCTATAACATTTTATTCCCTTCCCCAAATACTTGGATACAAGTTCCCTTACTATGTCATTTGAGTATTCATCATTTATCTATAACACATTAACATTATCTAAACCCTTTCATTAAGGATGAAAATGGAGATGGTCTCGAGCCTTCGATTCCTCTTCTCGATTACTTGGATACGAGTTCCCTTACTCGACCATTTGAGTAATTGTCATCCATTAAAAACTTCCAATTCGATTCACCTAAAACCCTTAATTGACTTAATCAAACTCTTTTACGCAATAACTTATAAGAAAAAGGAAGTGGTCTAGAACCTTTTATTCCCTTCCCTTAATTCTTGGATACGAGTTGTCTTACTCGGCCATTCGAGTATTCATCATCCATTCAAAATACCTTAACAATATTCAAATCCTTTTGCAAGTAAGGATGAAAACGGAGATGGTCTAGTGTCTTCCATTCCACTCCCCGACTATTTGGATACAAACTCCCTTACTCGACTATTATAGTAATCGTCATCCAACAAAACATCTCAACACATCAAACCTCTTTTTCTTGCCCCCGTGCGATTGATTTTTTTTACAAACGGACACTATTTAGTCTTTTCTAATGCACACACAAACAAGCGTTTAAGCCTCTCATGTGTGTGCATACATCTAAATGTTTTAAATTGCTAGAATGCGATTAAATATGATCCTTTCTATCGCAAAACAAACAAATGCTAAGCCTCCCATCCGCAAGCAAACATGTTAATGTTTAACCATTAGAATGCGACCTAAACATTCGCCCTCTAAAATCAATCAACCAACACTCTTGTCTATCAAGAACTACGTAGCTTTGAGATCTCCATCGCACCTGGAGATACGTAGGAGCAAGATTCAACATCTCGTCAAGCACTATAATAAAAAACCCCAAAAATACCTTTTGTCTTGCTAGAACTACAAAGCTTTGAATTCCCCATTATACATGAGGATACGTAGGAGAAAGACTCGTAATCTTGTAAATCACCCTAATAAAAAAAAAATTGCGACCCTTTTTCTTTTCCTTTTTATTTTTTGTCATTCGAAGAAAACAATTAACAATAACTAACATTTAATCGCAAATTTAACTAAGAGGTTCCTGTTGAGTACAACGGACGTGAGGGGTGCTAAAATTTTAAGGTTTTTATCGATATTTTCCATGTCCTTCATTGGAATAAATAAAGTTCGGTGGTGACTTTGTTCGAATCATTTTTCTCCGCGACCATCGCAAATGATAGTATTTTTCGAGATATGACACATATCAACATTCACGAGAAAACGTCACTTATCTCAACTTAAAGGTTGTGGATAAAATATTGATTTGCATCATCTCGAGACAAAATATATTTCATTTTGAAAAAAGTTTGAAGGTCATCGCACGTTGGCGAGAAAAAAATTTGATTGGTTAGATGTATTTTAAGCGAATGATGAGCGCTAGATGAGTACGAAACATAAGCATCTGGGTTTAGCAAGTCATTAAAGCATTATGATGCAAATTAAACTCTAATATTAACTAATCTAAAAAACTATGAACAATGTCATATTGTTTTCTAAAGTTTTTTTTTTATTGAAATTTAAACCTAAGAGTTAAAAGTTAATTTTTAACTAAAGGGCACATTACTTTTATTTATATTTCAAAACATGGTTTAAACGCAAAGCAATAAAATCTAAAATCTTAAGTATATCTAAATTTCACGGTATTTACGTAAAGAAATTAAAAGTTAATAAAAGAAAATAAAAAAAACAAGTAAAAGGAAATTAAAAGAAAATGAGAAAAAAAAAGACATGGGTGCAGGGCTGCCTACAAGGTGTGAAGAGAAAATTCTCCTTGGGCTTGGCTATAAAGCCGAAAGAAAACTAACATGGTCCAGTGAGGGGTACTAGCATGTTTGAGGGAGTGTGTTCAGCAGTTCCATGGTCCCAAGGCCTCACCAAAGGCCCACAATGCAATGCAAACTAAGGGAGGGATTAGACTCCTTCCATTACCCTTGTTCTCATCCACGCTTCAAAAAACAAAGCCTCACCTGAGTGATTATTTGATGCAGAAATCACTTGCTGAAAATTGTTATTATGCTAATGATTGACTTGGTGCATAACTTGTCATGGAGCATGAGTGCTAGAAGCTTCTACTGCAACAAATCATGTTGGAGTGCTACGGCTATTGATTCGACAATAAATTAGATCTAGGTGGATGCTAATTGGGAGTTCGTTATCATCATGGTTTGAAGGCTGAATGGATTAATCTGAAAGTGGACCTAGTCAAAGTACCTGTCAGTGCTATGTGGAAATAATTAGTTATTGAATTCCTTGTGAATAATCTTTTTTGTGGTTGAAATGTTATGGCTATTTGAGCTAGTGTACTTGAATTGAGCTTGTTGTTATTATTATGAGGAATCTTAGCCCTTTTGAAAGTAAGAACCAATTCCTGCTACATTGGTATAACTATGAAATTTTAGCATTGTGATCAAACTGAGATCTTGTCACATTATTTTTTAGAATTGGTTAATTATATGTGCTGTAGGTTCCATAATGCTATGCAATTAGTGGGTTACATTAGTTAGCATGGAACTGAATGAAGTTGAACTGATGAGTCTTTATGTTCTCTTCTATTTTGCAGGTTGATGCCAAATTGGTCTCGTGGAAAAAGGGCCATCAAAATGGTCATCTATGTTGCTTGAACTTCAAGAAAGATGATGAACTTGATGAAAGTGGGATGTGCTTGAATATTGAAGAGAGATAGGTTTGGGATGGATTTAGAAGTTTGACTTTGGTCAACTGTTTGAACAAAAGTCAACAATTGACCAAAAAGTCAACTTTAGGTCAAATTAAGTTTTTTTTCTTCATAGTTTCCACTTCTAACTTTTTTGTAATGATTTTCTCTTATTGTAACTCGTAATCCAAGCAACACGATTTGTCTATCAAATAACTTATTCAAATTCTCAAGTAAATGCCAAATGTGTAAGTTTAGGGTAACAACTTTGAATTACAACTCTTATCACATGATACATGTAACCTTGTACCGTGAATCACACATGAGAAAGCCATTCTCCATCAAGCATCTGATTATTGAACTCTATGATAAAACCCTAATCCACTAGAAACCTCTAATTAATCCATTAATAGCCTAAACATTGAGATATCAAGTTGAACAATGTGATCCATTACTATTGACCCCCTTGAACAATGTGATCTATTACTATTGACCCCCTGAACCAATAATGCCACCATATGAAGATGTGAATGAATGACTCCTAAATGAATGATTTAAAAGGCCTTGTATGCAGATGAACACAAAATCCTAAGCCAAATGGATTGAATGAATGAAAAAATACAGGGCAAAGTATGACAGTTGGTCTAAGTGTTTTTTTTCAACTTATTAATTAATTTACATAACCTTTTGAATTGACTTAGAAAATTATAATATGAGATATTAAGTTATATTAGAAAACAATGTACACTTATCAATGTTTTACGAGCTTTTTCCAACCAATTATTTGTATCTTACTCTTCAACTGTTAGAACTTAATTCAATGCTTTTAAGTCTTCATCTATCTCTTCCTCCGCCTCTAATTTTATCTACAAAATAAATAATATTTTGAAAAATGAACTAGAGGTGAAGGAAATGTTAGCAGAAGAATTAGAATCATTAAAACAAGTTCTAATTATTAAAGAGAAAAATATGGATAATGGGTTGTATGAAACTCGTATAACATGTATTAGTGTAATTTATTATTTTAATATAACTTAATTTGTCATATTATTTATTTTTAAATCAGGTTGAAAGGTTATATACTTAGTGAGTAGTTGGTGACATAAACATTCCACATAAGTTGTAATAAACTCAAGTAAGCATATCACCACAATTAGAATGTAGGACCGTAGTGAAATATTGTGTGCTAAGTCTTTCACCTTGGTTATAATCTAGGATTGTGGTGAAATGTTTTAATATCTGCAAAAATCTAGGTGTTGGGAATTGAACCTCTGATCTCAATCTTTCACTACTGTTGCTTTATACAACCGTAGTGATATCTTATATGCTTTTGTGTTTTTACCACAGCTAGTAGTCCGTGGTGATAAAGAGGGCACATACAACCACACCCTTATTGACCATGGGCCACCATCCGTGGTGGAATTCGTCTCCCAACCACGGTGAAATGTGTATTTCATAGTAGTGCAAGGTGGTTGAAAAAATAAGTTGGGTGAAATCTCCGTGGCCCAGCTTACCATGACAAGCGCATGCTTCTTAGGCCTCTGTAGACAATCCAAAGCTTGTTGTTATTGTTGGTTAGGATCTTCTTTTTGTTGTTATATATATAGATGATAAAACAGATCTTGGTCTTCCACTTGTGCTTCTTCTTGACCACCTCCACGAACAGGAGTTATGGTTATCCTTATCATGGTACTACAACTGATTGGTTGCATTGGAATGATCATTTCATTATATGGGTGATTTTGGACACCTGTTAACCTGCATAATTTGTTAATTATACAAGAATATCCACAAGCATGTTGTGGTGCATCATCTAGGTGTTTTATATTTTATCGTAATCAGATGCCCAAAATTTACGCGCTCATGGTTCAAGATAGCCATTAGACCAAAAGCTCTCTTTACTGTGAACTCTAAAGAGTTAGAAGCTACCCCCAGAGTTTGCACAAAAACTGTTGCCCATGCTTAAGGAATTGAGCGCATTTGTGTTGTGATGAAACTTAGTGGAACGCCCTGCAAAATAACCCATAATGCTCTTGGTCGGAAAATTTCATTCTTCATAGTTTCAAACATTTCCTCGCTTGGCATATTGTTGCGGGACCTTATGTTTCGAATTCCATATAGACCTAAGGTACGCAGATCAAGTAACACATTAATTGCATGAGAACTATAACCCATATGTTTATCTCACACAAATGATGTGTAATATTGTTGCTCGTGATTGAAGGTGTTCGCCTAAAGTTCTAAGCCAATTGATTTATTGGTCTCTTGAATCAAATTTACGAGCTTTATATAGATTGAGAAGATCAAAAGATTTCTCGGGAATTATCTTGTAGTTATTCACTTTGAGGAACCTATCAACATGTGCTTTAGAGAGAAAATTATGGTATGGAAATGTGAGGGGAGCTTGAGTTTATGCTGTAGTTGAGGTGGATGTACCAGATACACAACTGTGCTTTGGGGCAATTTATAATGAAACACATAAAAAATTGACTATGCAGAGAAATAAGAAGAAGAATTTGATAATTGTTAGAGAAATTGAGAGTAAAAGTTGAGTTGAAAGTTACTGCACATGGTTTGTACATAACAAATGGACCTTATTTCTTTTTATAGGTGCTTTTCAGGACCTTATCGTGGCCATGATGGACTATATTGTGGTCGCGATGTCTAACTACTCTTCTAACAATTACTTGTCTCCAAAGGTCTTCTTGAAACGTTCATATCATGGCCACAATGGGTTGCATCACAGTCGCGATGAGACTATATCATGCCCACGATGGGTATATAGTGACAGCGATAATTCCAGGGCCATTTCACCCCTTTTCCTTCAATTGTTTTACATTCTCATCTTTTCTCTTCATCCTTTTTCTATTTCTTTCATGTAACTTCACCCGACTACATGCTACAAAATAGAAAAAGTCTAGAATGAATTAACATGAAATTAAAATGCAAATGAAATAAAAAATAAATAAATTATCTGATGGGTTGCCTCCCAAACTTAATCTTTTCCATACCACTTAAGAACTACAATTCTACTTAACTCCAAAGAGAGGGTGAAAAGATAAGATCTTTCAAGTCATACGACTAAGAATTAAGGCTAAGTCACTGAAAGAAAGGCTAAGCTCAAATGGGTTAGCAATGGATGTACCTATTACTACAAGTTCGTTAAATAGGCTAGAAGTTAAAAGCAAACAACTGCCTCACTAGATGTTAATCAAACCAGATAAATTTAATCGGAAATAGTTCAAACCTAATAAAACAATAAATCATGGATACACTAAATAAAGAAGGAATAGTAAACAATGGAATTTCTTTGGCTCAAACCTTATTAGTTGAGGTATTTGAAGGTTGAGTACAAGTCCCTTGATTCTTTTTTCGTCATTTTCCTTCAAGTTGTAACTTGCTTTCCTGATGATCAAGTTTTCTTTTGGTTTATTTGTTCAATTCTATAGTTGAAAAATTTGTAAATATGAAAGAAGCAACAACTACAAACATGTTCATTAAAGACAAACATAGATTGTGATGGAAAGGCATGCTCGAGTGGATAAATCTTCTTATTTAGCTTCACTACTACTATAAAGTAAATTCTACAAAAACAAAAAACTAGTCATAATAGATGGGTTGCCTCCCATAAAGCGTTTCGTTAAGGTCCTAAGCTTGACCTTTTGATTTTTGTGTTAGAGCTACATATATGACACTAAAAATACATCATCATTCTTTTTCCTTTTGTTTTGTAGGAATTCCATCACTTTCAAGAATTGAAGGTTTTTCTTCCATATTCTCTTCAGTTTGATAGTATTGAACAAGGCATAAATCTTATCAAATACTTCATTTATTTCTCCTCTTTTATCAGCCTTGTTGTTAGGTGTAGAGGACTATTATTTTGTTGAAGATCTTGTTGTTAGACATCTACGTCTAAATGAAAGATTGAATTTGGAGCTTCATCCAAAACTATATAATCTTCATATTGCATTCTTGTTCTTTTCTCACATATATTTTTCACCTCAGTTTCTTCTATTCTTACTTTTATTTCTTCATTAGATGGTGTGCATTTTTCTTCTTCTTTATCTTTTTCAACTCCTCCTTCATCGACTACCTCATATATTTTTCACCTCAGCTTCTTCTATTCTTGCTTCTATTTCTTCATTAGATGATGTGCACTTTTCTTCTTCTTTATCTTTTTCAACTCCTCCTTCATCGACTACCTCACATTCCTGTTTGACTTCTCTTTCAATTTTCGCATCTCTAGGACTATCTGACATATTTTCATAGAATCCCCCCATTAAGTCTCAGTTTTAATGCTAATTGGCTAGATATTTGACCAAGTTGCATCTCTAAATTCTAGAAGGAAGTTTCTATGTTACGTTGCACGGTTTTTTGATGCCTTCTAATTTTATCGAAATTAAGTTGAGTCATCTTTATAAACTGAGTCAAGGTTTCTTCAAGCTGAGATGATGAATCCTCCTCCCATGAATGATCAATGTAAGGCTCTGGCTCTAAATAATTTCTCGTATTTTTTTGAGTTAGAGTTTTTGCTACAAGTTCCTTTGAATAAGTTTCAAACTTTGCCAAGGTAGCATAAATGTCCTCTTGCAGGTCTGTCTTGACCTCGCATACAAAAAGAAAAATACTTTAGCAGCACTACACTAGATACAAAATTTAAACAAAAATAAAACTAAAAAGAGAAAGAATAGAAAAAGAAAATTTAAGAAAAAACAAAAATAACTAATTATAAAAAAAATATTTACAATTGAAAATAAAAAAAGTGTTACACAAGCGTTGCCTTGCAGAAATTATCAACAGTGCCAAAAACTTGATGACTTCTCGACAAGTGTACTAATAATGTCGCAGTAATAAAAAAGATCGAATCCACATATACTTCTATTTAACAAGACAATATTGTGCAATATGTAGAAAATACAAAATGGGGGGGGGGGGGGGGGGGGGGGTTGAGTTTTAACTACGAAAATAAAATCAAGTGTACTAACAATAATACGAAAGTGGTCAGGTTGTGTACAAAATCCCTTATTTCTCTATTGTTGATGTTCGTTGTATTACATGAATGATATCATCCATATAATCCCAAGACGAATTATAAAAACCGTTATACCCAATCCCTTGGTGTATATCTCACTAATTTATACTCGGAGTTTTCTATCCCTAGTTCATCAGTGTAAGCAAGATTAGGCAATGCAATAGAACGTTAATTCCTAAGCCACTACTCGGAGTTTCCTATCCCTAGACCACTAACGCAAGCATAATAATTGCCCTAGGTCCAACACATAGACTAATGGTCAGTATTCTATATATGCTTAAAATCAGATTAAAAGAGTATCTCACATAAAAACCATTAAGAACAAGGTGCAGTTGAATTGAATTATATATCAAATTATTCATGCAATATCAAATCAAACATATGTCTAAATAATATCAAAATAGGTTCATCAAACACAACCTAACCTAAAGAGAATTAGCTACTTATAGCGCAAATTACAATACCAAAATCAAATAAGAAGGTTGCATAAGAAATCTCTTAAAGAATTGGTCTCTAATGGCTTCAAATGATCTCCAAATCTTCCATCTGGTGCTGTAAACCCTTCCTTCACATGTACAAATTCGGAACTCTTGAAAAAAATACCAACTTCCCCTTTAAAGCCTAGAGAATGGATCAGAACGCGTCAGAAAAAGCTCAAAAAAAGAACCATCGCATGCGTGATAACCTGCATCGTGCATGATACAATCTTTACTTGACAATCACGCGCGTAATGCTGCGTGAAATTATTCCAGTAGCTGGTCGCTTTTGCTCCCCTTTTCACCTGATTTTCACTGAGTCCTTTTTTCTCCACACTTAGTTAATTTTCCTCTTTCTTTGGCCTTTATTCTTCATTTTTTCTCCTCTTTAACTTGTTTTGATCAGTTTCTTCGACCGAAAGTATGCAATGACAGAGTGTTATCACAACCCCAAACTTGAGTTGTTGCATGTCCTCAAATAATTTGCTTGCACTGCCAATTTCAAACAGAAAACAAGTTGCCAATAACAATTGAACATTACCATATAAATTTTTCTTTACCTGAACATAATTTTAACTTCCAACATCCATTCAGCAAATTCAAAAAACATCCTCCAACTTTGACAAGTACTCAACCTGTCTCTCATCTCACCTTGACTCACTCAATGGATAAGGTAGTCTCTGAATCAATATGTAAAATAATTTATACCGAGTTTGATCATGTTGTAATTTCATTTGTCAAAGAAATCAAAACACACACATTTAAGGGCTTTTTCGGCTGTATCTTGGCTTATGTTCGGGTAGGATATTTTTGGGAAAATATATTTAAAACTTTGGAGTTAGATGCCTAGTTATCCTTCTATTATCATACCCATTTGTTCCTTATTGATGGTACTAGAGATACTACTATTGTGGTCCTTATTATGTACTTTGCATTCTTTTAATCTTTTTTTTAAAGAAGTTCCTTTTTCTACTTCTTATTTTCTAGGTTTTTTGAATTTTTGACCATATTTCTCTAGTAACCCAACCCCAAACTTAAAACTTTGCTCAATTCCAAGAGCAACCCCAAACTTAATCTTTTTCATACCACTTAAGAATTACAATTCTACCTAACTTCAAAGATAGGATGGAAAGATAAGATCTTTCAAGTCATACGACCAAGAATTAAGGCTAAGTCACTAAAAGAAAGGCTAAGCTCAAATGGGTTAGCAATTGGTGTACCTATTACTATGGGGTGGTTAAAAAGGCTCGAAGTTAAAAGCAAACAATTGCCTCAGTGTGTGTCAATCAAACCAGACAAATTTAATCAAAAATAGTTCAAACCTGATAAAACAATAAAGCATGGATACACTCAATAAAAAAAGAATAGTAAATAATGGAATTTCTTTTGAAAATTTTGTAAATCTGAAATAAACAACAACTAAACACTTATTCATTAAAGACAAACATAGATTGTGATGGAAAGGCATGCTCAAGTGGTTAAATCTTCTTATTGAGCTTTACTATTAATATATAGTAAATTCTACAAAAACAAAAAACTAGTTATAATAAATGGGTTATCTCCCATGGAGTGCTTCTTTAAGATCCTAAGCTTGACTTTTCGATTTTTGTGTTAGGGTGACATATATGACACAAAAAACATATCATCATTCTTCTTCCTTTTGTTTGGCAGGAATTCCATCACTTTCAAGAATTGAAGGTTTTTCTTCCATATTCTATTCAATTTGATAGTATCAAACAAGGAACAAATCTCATCCAATACTTAATTTATTTCTCCTCTTTTATCATCCTTGTTGCTAGGTGTAAAACTATTCTTTTGTTGAAGATATTGTTGTTTGATATCTACGTCTAAATTAAAGATTGAATTTGGAGCTTCATCCAAAACTATATAATCTTCATATTGCATTCTTATTCTTTTCCCACATATATTTTTCACCCCAGCTTCTTCTGTTCTTGCTTTTATTTCTTCATCAGATGATGTGCATTTTTCTTCTTCTTTCTCTTTTTCAACTCTTCCTTCATCGACTACCTCACATTCATGTTTGACTTCTCTTTCAATTTCTGTATCTCTAGGACTATATGAAATATTTTCATAGAACTCCCCATTAGATCTCAATTTTAAGGCTAATTGGATAAATATTTGATCAAGCTGCATCTCTAAATTCTCGAAGGATGTTTCCATGTTACGTCACACAATTTCTTGATTCATGTTGATTTTCTTGAAATTGAGTTGAGTCATCTTGATAAACTGAGTCAAGGTTTCTTCAAGCTGAGATAATGAATCCTCCTCCCATGAATGATCAATGTAAGACTATGGTTCTGAATATTTTCTCGCATTTTGTTGAATTATAGTTTTTGTTGCAAGTTCCTTTGAATAAGCTTCAAACTTTGGCAAGGTAACATAAATGTCCTCTTGCATGACTATCTTGACCTCGTATATAAAAAGAAAAATAACTTAGTAGCACTACACTAGATAAAAATTTAAACAAAAATAAAACTAGAAAGAGAAATAATAGAAAATAAAATTTAAGAAAAAAAAAACTAATTACAAAAAGAAAATATTTACAGTTTTGTAGTCAAATTTCAGTCATGCATTGGTCATCTTCTTTCATGCGTAACTTGAGTCCCATAAGTCCGTTTTAGGTGTTGTCAGTTGTGTTAGAAATATATTTTGACGATTTTTTGAACTGTAGAGTTTCATAATTATATCTTAAGTCTATAACTTTTCTTGCTACTTTGAAGTTAGACATTCTATTTTAGAGTTTAAGAAGAAAATATTATGATATTGTTGAACTGAAATGAATAGAACTGAAGTTTTGTAATTCAAATCAAGATGCAATCAATTAAGTTTAAAAGAGAATTTAAATAAATTTTAAACTATAGAGTTTCATAATTTTATTATGAGTCTATAATATTTGGTGTTATTGTGAAGCGGGACAATTTTAGAGTTAAGTCTAGAGTTTTGGGAAACCCTTTAACAATTTAAGAAATTGAATATATTTATAAATAAATTGAATTTGAGTTATTTGATATATTTAGAGTTGAGTTTGGAGTATTTGATATTCTTAGAGTTGAGTTTGGGGTATTTTATGTTTTTAGAGTCGAGTTGAATAAAAAGGGGTTGGGTTTTGAGTCACTTGATATGTTTAGAGTTATGAGTAAGTTATTGAGTTAAGTTAATGTGTTTGGAGTGTTGTGTGTTTCAAGAAGGTTAAGTTTTTGAGTTATATGACATGTTCAGATTCGTGTTGATGAGTAGTTGAGTTAAGGTTAGTGTACACCTTGTGACTCAAAATCCTTGAATAAAAAATGAACGAGTTAGTTATGAACTCTATTGAGTTATGAGTTAACCATGTTGGATGCTTAGGATTGTGTAGTGCTATTTTTATCTTGTTGGTCAATACTTTTGAGTAATTATATGATTATATGTACTGTGTTGAGTTGTAATTATATTTATCATTGTTACGTTATGTTGAGATGTGTGGTTCAGAGAGAAACCCATGTTGTGGCCTTATACTGGTGGTGTTTATATATTATATTAAATTATGTCGAGGTGGTTGGTTTAGAGAGGAACCATTCGCCATGGCCTTGTATTGGCAATGTACAAAATTTAGTCAAGCGACGAGTTAGTGATTCAGATAGGGGATCGATGACGAGTATGGGGCTTCGGTCTGATGACGAGTCTTAGGTTCATAGAGGAACCTGAGATGAGCTTTGAAGTTGGAGGTTGACATGAGCATTGTATTTGTATTTGTCTATTGCATTCATGTATCATGTATATCAGAGATAACTATGCGGACTTCGGTCGAAAGACGGATTTTTAGTTTAGAAATGGGGACGAGTGACGAGTGTGGGGCTTCAGTCAAATGAAGAGTTCTAGGTTCAGAAGTGGGGACTTGGGATGAATGTTGGTTAAAATAGGAACCAGGTTTAGAGACGAACCCTCTATTATGGATAAATAAGTAATATAACTCTTATATCCAAAACTTTGTACCATACACATTGAAGTAGAGGTGTTGATTATACTGTATACATAATAGCATTGGTGATTGATTATTTTTATGAATGAATCTATGTGATTAATGATTAATATGTTTAAGCTATCCTCGATGTTCTATATACCATTAACATTTATGAATGTATTCTCACCCGCATTTATTTCTGGTGTTGGCTTTACGTCTATGGTGCAAATACTCAGGTAGAGACTGAGGATCCTTAGATGCTGCTTGTATGGAGGATGACTAGTGGCCTTCTTCCCTTATTGTTTTTGTTGTGTCGTTTAGTTACCTTGTTGCTCTGATAGTGTAACACTTGGGATGAGTTACCTTTACTATTTGTATTTTGCTAGTTGTTTAATTGAACCTCTTTTATTTAAATGAATTAGTTTTTATATTGAGACAATTAAAGTTGAAGTTAACTGATGTTTTTGAATTCCGCTGCTATATGATAATTTCTGAGTGAAATATTTTATGTTGAGAAAATGTAACACAGTTTTTGAGAAAATTATTCCGCAGTTTTATTAAATAAGAGTTTGGGGTTTAGGGTGTTACACATATGAGTTATCTCGGCTTAGAATCTCCTTTATTGAAGAGATATTTCAACGCTACAAGATATGTGAAAACAACAAGTTTTTGACCAAATGCCTTAAAAATTCCCCAATATGAATACCACGACTAGTAATTATTTTTTGGTGGTGGTGTAATTCACCTGATTTTCATTTAAAACTTTACTAGCGTAATAAATTCCATGGAAACATTTCTCATGGCATTGACCAAGAACTGCTCCTACCTCGTACTCACTCACATTGCACATAAGTTCAAAGGAAAGTTCACAATTTGGAGCGACGATTACAGGTGCAATAACTAACTTATCATTAATAGTAGAAAAATATTTCAAACTGCCAACATCAAAATCAAAATCATTTTCTTTCACTAGGAGGTTGCAAAGAGGTTTTACAATCTTTGAAAAATCTTTTATGAACCGTTGATAAAAATTGACATGTCTTAGAAAACATATGACTCCTTTTACATTAATGGACAGGTGTAATTTTTTGATGACCTCTATTTAATCTACCTCAATAACTTTTGACAAGATTTTGTGTTCTAAAACGATAGCTTCGGTTTCCATAAAATGGCTATTTTCCCAATTTAAAACTAGGCTTGTTTCAGTACATCTCTTCAAAACAACATTAACGTGATTAAGACATTTATCAAAATCACTACGAAATACAGAAAAGTAATACATACATAACTTGATGAAGTTTTTAATAATATTAGAAAATATGGAAATCAAGCACATTTGAAAAGTTGCTAGAGCGTTGCATAATCCGGATGACATCATGCGATAAGAAAACACTCCAAAAGGGCACATAAAATTGGTTTTCTCTTGATCTATGGGATCTACATCAATTTGATTATATCCCAAATAGACATCTAAGAAGCAATAATAAGCTTCACCTGCTAGTCTTTCCAATATTTGATCCATGAAAGGTAATGGAAAACGATCATTCTAAGTAGCTTGATTTAACCTTTGGTAATCAATACGCCTATGCCATTAGGTAATTATTCGAGTTAGAATCAACTTATTCTTTTCATTCGAACGAATTTCATACTTCCCTTATTTGGAACTACATACATCAGACTCACCAAAGAATTGTCTGAAATAAGATAGATCATACTCGTTTCAATTAGCTTCAAAACCTATTTTCTCATCACTTCTTTCATGGTAGGATTTAGTCTTATTGGTGGTTGAACCACTATTTTGAATTCTTCCTTTAGTTTTATCTTATGCATGCAATAAGTTGGGCTTATGCCTTTCAAATCAGTAACACTTCAACCAAGTTCCTTCTTATTACTTCCTAGGACTCTCAACCGTTTTTCTTCTTCCATAATTGATAAAGAACTATTGATGATGGCTGGTTGCAACGATTTCTCACCCAAGAATGCATATTTCAACTATTTTGAAAGCTCTTTTAATTCAGGATCCTTTGGGACTTGTATTGGATTATCTTGCTCACTACCAATTAACTCTTCAATCTTTCTCGTGGATTTCTCAACATGTGTAACTTGCAACTGAAGTAAACATTTGGCTACCTCTATGTCAGATTCATCTTCAACCCTTTCAATTGAATTTATAATGACTCGATCCATTGGTGGTGAATGTGTTTCTTCTACAACTACCTATTGGACAATTTCCTCTACTATATCAATTTTATAACATTCAACATTTTCTTTACCATGGTTCATTGTGTCAAACACATTAAACACAACTTTCTCTTGTTTGAATCTCAAGATCAACCCTGCTAATTTCACATCAATCAGAGCTCTATCCTTTGCTAAGAACGGTCTTCCTAACAATAATGGTTTTTTAGAGTCTTCAGGCATATCAAGAATCACAAAATTTGATGGAAATAAAAAATCATCTACTCTCACAAGTACATCTTCGAGAACTCCATACGTTTAAGTGATAGATCGATCAACTAGTGTAAGATTCATCTGAGTTGGCTTGGGTTACCAACAAGTTAACTTTCTCATCATTGATAACAACATCAGATTGATACTTTCTCCTAAATCACACAATGCATGACCAATCATTAGTGAACCAATAGAACATGGAATAATAAATCTAACTAGATCAGTGAGTTTAGGTGGAAGTTTGCATTGAATTGTAAAACTGCATTCTTCTTCCAAAGAAATATTCTCATCATACTTCAATTTACGATTTCCAAATAAGAGCTCCTTCATAAATTTTGCATAAAATGACATCTTTTTGAGAGCTTCACAGAATGGAATGTTAACATGTATCTTTATAAGCATCTCCATGAACTTTTTGAATTGCCCCACTTCCATTTTGTTCTTTGGTGTCTTTTTCAAGATAGAGTAAAGTGGTTTGACATAGTAAGTTAGTTCTGGGTTAGGTTCATTTAGGATATGTTTCTTGATTCTTCTCAAAGGTAAGTTTTGATCTATGATTTTGTCAAGGGTATCCCCCCTAACTGATTATTCGCTCGCTTCCTCATTTTTTTCTCCCTCTAGTTTTTATCAACCTCTTTTTCAACTCCTACCTCTTCTTTAATTATTTTTTCATCCTCACTTGTTTCTTTTCTCTCACGACTAGCCTTAGGGTTTGAAGGTACTACTCTAGTTCTTAACTCAATGGCTTTGTAACTCTCATTTTTCGGGTTATCTATTGTATTCCTAAGAATCCCCCACTTGAGCTAGGTTGTGCTGCTATTTGTCGAGATGATTGACCAATTTGCATTTCTAAATTTTTGATTCAAGCTTTAGTGTTCTTACTTATAGGCTCTTAACTCTTTGACACGATTTTTTTCTTCAAAATAATCAACCTTTTCAATTTAAATTCTCAAATAATCAATATCTCAAATTATTTACCAAAATAACCATATTTCAAACAACAACAAAATCGCAGCAAAGAGGAGGCGTCACAGATAGTGGTGCATGCACTAAAAAATACATTTAGGCATCATAGTCCCTGGAGCATGCACTATCAACGCGTCAATAGGATTGGCGCATACACTATTGACTTAAGGAGAGACACCATGAAGAATGGCGCGTACATGCATTCTTTAATATTAATTTAATATCTTGTTTCATATGTATTACATTTTTCTCTCTCTTTGCTTTGTACACAATACTCTCTTTAATGTCATGAAAGATAATCATTTTCTATACTAGTAGTACTCTTGTATTTCATTATTATTATATGCCTTGTATATGGGCATTACACATAGATAACTATTTTTTTTAATATAGCACGAAATGCCATGATTGGAAAAAATGAGAAGTTTAACATAAATTCATTTATACGATGTTAATTTGAAGAACACGTATGACAATATATAACACATATAAATAATTTATATGTTCCACTGGATCTTTAAGTTATATAAGTCAAAATGTAAAAACATTTGCCAAAACAAACTATCTGATAAAAATATTATCAAAAAAATAAGATTGTTAAAAATGAATTTATATATTTTTTGTCTCAAGTTGTTCAATATAATAACTATGATCAAGGAAAAGAATTTATTTATTTTACTTTAATCTATTTGGCTGAATTGCCCAGGCAAATCAACCAATTCAATATAACTATGTAATAAAGGTAGTACTTTGTTATTGAAAGGGACGATGATATGATAGGACGACAACTTTATACTTCACACTTTATTTGAATGTTAGGATTACACTGTAGTACCACAATTTATTCTTGTGTCTCTTTACTAGCTTCAATCCACTTCTATGCACATGCTTTTATTTTAGTTATCTATAACTATGTGTAATTTCCATATACAAGTCATATAATAATAAAGAAACATAAGAGTACTAGTATAAAAAATGATTATATTTCATGACATTAGAGTACTATATACAAAACAAAGAGAGAGGGGAAAATACAGCACATGAAATTAATATTGAGGAATGAGGCGCCGGGGGAGTGATGCCTCCCCTTAAACCAATATTTCATGCACTAGTTCTATTGGCGCATTGATAGTGCATGCGTCAGAACTATGGCACCTAAGTGTATTTTTTAGTGCATTCGTCATTATCAGCGACGTCTCCTCTTTGCTGCGTTTTTTTTTTGGTTTGAAACATGGTTATTTTGGTAAATAATTTGAGATATTGATTATTTGAGAATTTAAAATGAAAAAGTTGATTATTTTGAAAAACAATTCCTTTGACACTGCTTCTTGATTCTTCCCTACTTGTTCAAAACATGCTTTAGTGGCTTCATAAAATTAGTCAAGGCTTCTTCAAGTGGCGATGGTTTCCTTTGTGGTGCTTGCGGAACCTGTGGAGCTCCAAGATTTGCATTCAAAGTCTAATTATTATTCCACTTAAATTTTGGTTGATATTTCCAATCAGTATTATAAGTGTTGGAATAAGGATTATTCTTCTGAAAGTTTGCATATTGAGTTTTAGCACTAGCTCCCTATGGTACACAATTTCCATTTGCATATCCTTTTGCACAAAAATTACAACTTAATGTATGAACCTGACTAACATTTATCAAAACAATAACGGTTGTCACTAAGTGTTTTGAAATAATGTCATGTTAAGTGAACAATAACGGTTGTCACTAAGTGTTTTGAAATAATGTCATGTTAAGTGAATAACGTTGTATTCAAATCTAAATCAAGCACACCATTTGGTTTGATTGTTTGGTCACTCGTTAAGTGATATTAATTATAATACACTCTTTTGATAGACTCTTTTACCTCATCTTCATTCTTAGTCTTTATGGCACCTCTAGTTGAGGCATCAAAACACATTCTTGCTTGAACTTTTAGACCTCTTATAAAACGTGTCATCCTCTCCATAATACTCATATTATGATTCAGACATCTCTAGAGTAACAACTTGAACCTCTCCCACGCATTAGAAAATAACTTAGAATCACCTTGTTAGAAATTTGAAATTTATGCTCTTCTCTCTATAAACTGAGTGTTCGTGAAAAAACTCTCTAGAAACTTGTCCTCCATGAAATTTTGTTATACTTCTGGAAGGATGTCAGACACAATGTGTCAGAAAATGTGTATGACATGATTAATACATTAACAATTAAAATGAAGATAATGTAAAAGAACACAAGGAATTGGCAACACAGTTTGATGCAATATCAACTACGTATAGAGGGCGTTAACCCAAGAAAGGAAATCCATTATTAATAGTAAAAGTATAAATTGGTTTTAGTTGAACCCTTCTAGTTCAAAGCAGTTTTTCTTAATACTTCTAGTGAATTCCTATTTATGAACCCTCCTAAATATGAGACCCATCTCACTTTCTCTCAAGAACTTTCCCAAGTGTTTGGATAGATACAATATAATATGATTGATGAAACCACTACAACTCAAAACAAACTCTGTCCTTTTACAAAGGAATAATTCTGGCGAATAGAGTTTTCACAACTTAATAAAGAAAATGCAAAGACTCAAAATACTAAACATGTCTTTCTTGTTGTCTCAATGTTTGAATCTTATGTATGGAAAGCTTCTCCTTAAATAGAAAAAAATCTAGTTGCACAACCTATTAGGGTTTTGAACAATACTTGCGACTGAAGTAAATCTAAATAGAGCAACTCAATAATCTGATTTAATTTGATTTGCAATATTTCATAAATTAAATCTCCATCAATGTGATTTGGTCTTGATAATTGATCTTTTGGGAAATCTTTCTGTATTCCAAAAAATGCATAAAACAATCAAACAATAAAGGAAACAAATCAGGCGCACGTTTCTCTTCTCAGTTGGCTGACTTTTTAGGAAGGATGTTCGTCAATGTGTGAGACATATTGCACCATATTGTTTCCTCTTGTTTTGAGCTTATAGAGACAGGGTGTCTTAACATAATGTCATGGCCTCTTGCATTACATGATGTCTTATAAAATTATGCCAATCACTTGTAACTACAATATCCCTTTTTGTCCAATTTTTAGGCAAATACAACATGCAATATGTGTTGGGTGAGAATATGGAGTAGAAAAATAGTCTATGGGGGAGGGGGTGAATAAACCCTTTAAAAAAACTTCGACTGATTTTCCAAAATGGATTTATCATAAGTTTTTCAAAATTGCGCGCGGAAGTTTAAAGCAAAAATATCAAAATTATACTTTTATTGAAACTTGACCATGTCAACACTTAGTCAATTCACAAATACCAAAGATGGTTTTATGGTGATACACAAAAGGTAATAAATTGTTTCGATTGTATATTTATCGAGGTATGTTTATACAATGATTCATTATTAATGAATTATAACCTCAACAGTTTCTCAGAATTTAATCACCACTAAGACTCGATTAGGCACCAATTCTAATGAAACCTAACCTTACATAATAAATTCCTACCAATTGAATAAATGATAAGCTACGCTAAGAATTGAAAACCTAAGCATGCAATATCCTTAGACAACTAAATTCAAAAGTGATATATCATGATATGTCATGGTTTGGCGTTCGTCCTTGCTTTGCCTACTTCATTCTTTAATGGTTTCCTTTTAGAACATGCTTTATTCCTTTTTATTTTGACAAATATTGTAAGAGTTCATACAACCACTAATCCATAATAATGCTGAGAAAAATAAAATATCCTATATGGATCTTGACTTGTAGACAACATAATGCCAAACTCTTCTGAATAATCTTTACTCGATTCACGCTTCTTGAATCTTCCAGCTTCACCAATATGCTCACAATCTTCGTGTGTGGTAATCACCCATTGATCCCACTGATTTCTTGAGAGATAAATTGTCCGAAGATTTGAAAAGAACCCCATATTGTCTGTAGCCTTCCACACAGTCACTACCAAAGTAATATGGATAGAAGAACCTCATTCTTTTCATTGGAATTTGTCGGCACTAATGACAACAACCTCAATCTTGCAAGCTACCTGAAAATCTCAACCAAATCTTTAAGAACTTAAAAATGGCGTCTCCCTCAATCAATTACAAATCTCTCATGATCAAGATCTGAAATGAAACTTGAGGTTGAAGATGAAAGAAATTCGTTTGTAAGAGTTTTTGAACTTTCAAAAGAGAGGGTATTTATTTCTCAAAAATCACAATGAAGATTATGAAAATTTCCTAAGTTACATTTTGAAATGAGATGACAAAATGAATTTATATCTGCTTCAAATTAAGCAAAAAAATGGATGGGAAAAGTTAGCTAGATTCGAATCAAGAATGTTTCATGATTTGAGTGAAATGAGCAAGTAAAGTGGAATAAGAAATCCTAAAGATTTTGACCCATTTCTTGTCTGATTCAGATCAAGAATAAAGTATGATTTGAGTCTGAAACCCCGTGATTCAAATTAAGTGTAAAAACTAATTCAAATCAATTTAAATAGAGCCAAAAGAGAAATGTGGAAAAAACTGACATATGCATATAAGGTGTAAAGTCTTATTAGAATCAAATGAAACATAGGTGACCCAGATTAGTTTGATTTAAATCAAGTGCAACTTGTGGTTTGAATTACAATGTTGTATGATTTGAATCAAGTTAAAAGTCTGATTCGAATCAGAGTGTATGAAAAACTTTTGGTTTGCCTATATTCAATTTGATTAGAGTCAAGGAATGTATATGATTCAAATCAAGTACACAAAATCTCAAATTTTCATAGTTTTAAAAAGACTTTGAGATTTTTCTTTCCACCTAACTTGAACCAATAACACATGGTTCTTATTCAACTTACTCATGCATTTGACTAAAAGCATCTTGATTAAGATCAAATATAACCTTTGATTTATGAATGCTAAAAAATGAATTGATTCAAACTTGATTCAGAGATGTTTAATCATGAAGAAGACTCAATAAACAAAAGTAAATTAAAATGAAAGCGATGAGACAAGCAACAAAACCACCGTATTAGGCTTCTCCTCCTGAATGTATTACGAATATGCAACTAGAACCTCCCCTAGGGATATGCAACTTCAGTATCCTCCTTTTTTATGCCTAGCAAGCTTTCACTTGGAATTGAGTCGATTTTGAGCCAAAATCAAAAATGCTTGTGCTCCCCCTGAAACATCGCACATAAACAACACAACATAAAACGCATAAAACAATTCTAGACTCACATTACAACTTTTTCCCCTTTGACAACATCAAAAAGAGATAGATTGAAATGAGTTCAAAAACCAAATAACCAACCACAAACAAATAATTCTAGATGAACACATGAGTTAAACAACTAAAAAGGATATACAATAACAAATATCGGACACATAACACAAAAATAGACATGCTACATGGAACAAAATGAAAAATAGATATGCAACAACATTCAAAAATAGACAATTTAGTGATCAAAATTATCATGTAAATGAAGGTTAAATAATGAAAAGAACAACACATAATTAACAACACACACTTAAAAATATTTAAATGAAAAGAAGAACAATAAAAAACATGCTAGAGATGAATGAGTAAAAAAAGAAGGTGATAAGCAAACTAATACACAACTCTAGAACACATACACACAATGATATGAACCGGATATAAGAGCTGTAAAGACATACCAATGTAGTCGGAAAAACTATAATTTACTACAAAATAGTATTAGTGAAAACATAATATACATAAAAAATGAAATTAAACATAATTCTCATTCTATTTAAAGCACAAGGAGTCTAAGACTCCCAAATCGCTACAAATCTTGTGAGAATGATACCAGATGACAATGGTTTTGTAAAAATATCAGCAAACAAACTTTTAGTGTCAACGTATTGAAAAACAACATCCCCCTTTTCAACATGATCTCTAAGAAAATGATGTCAAATCTCAATGTGTTTGATCTGTGAATGAAGTACTGGATTCTTAGCAAAGCTTATCACACTAGTAGTATCACACTTAATCAAAATGCAACAAAGTTTTAAATCATAATCTAACATTTGTTTCTTTATCCATAAGACTTATGCATAACAACTACCAACGACTACATATTCAACCTCGATGGTAGAAAAAGCAATACTATGCTTTTACTTACTGTGCCAAGAAACTAAATAACTTCTAAATAAGTGACATGTACCACTAGTGTTTTTCCTATTCGACTTGCACCCTGTAAAATCAGAATTAGAAAAACCTACTAAGTTATAAGCACTACCTTTAGGATACCAAATACCGTGTTGGAAGGTTCCGTTGAGATACCTCAAAATACGTTTTATGATCTTAAACTGGGATTCCTTAGGCGATGCTTGAAATCTAGCATACATGCACATATTAAACATGATATATGGCATACTCGTTGTTAAATAGAGTAAGGATCTGATTATACCTCTATACCTGGTAATGTTGAAGTCCACTCCTTTCTCGTCTTTGTTAATTAGCACATTTGAAGCGATGGATGTTGAGATTCTCTTTTAATCTTTCATATATGACTTATTGAGAAAATTTAAGTAGTATTTTGTTTGACTTATCAAAGTGCCTTCTTCGTCTTGCTTGGTTTGTAATATGATGGTTGTAGTATTCAACATCAAAAATAAGTATTTTTTTATTGTATCCACAAGGACTAGTGCGATATTAATGTTGTTCAACAATTAATATAGTTTAAGTGAAGAAATGCCAAGTTGTTTTTCTATGAATAGTACGGAATGTAAAAACGGTAATTGATAAATGAAGTTTTCTAGATTAGACAGCTTGCTGAGATTGGGTTTCATCCACCGAATGTGTACTTATTTTATTAATCACTTATACGTAACCTAGTTATTAATCACCGTCCTCACGTATCACTCACAACAATGTTTATGTCTAAACTCATGCTAAGATTTCTACTGGATTGTTTAATCGACGATGTCTCAATATATTAAATAGTCTAGTAGCATTAAGATTTGATACTCGATGTGAACGCTTAACCCTAAATCTATGTCTAGCATTTAGAATTTAACAGATTATTATCTTAGATCAAGATTCGTACCATATTTCTAAATAACAATTCTAATTTATGAAGTTAACCAGTAAAACAAAGATAACGATGATAAGTGATGAATAACTAGATTATATATTGATGTAATCAACAAACATAGATACAATATCGATGGATTACATGCAATCCCAACAAGAAAGAGGATTCAACTACTCATTTTCATGACAACTTTAATGACAAATGGAAAGAAATAAACATGGATGAGCATCAATGGTGATTTCCCTATAATTGATGTGTATCCATCTCGTATTCCTCAAGTTTCATTATTCTCTCTATCTTACTCTTATCTGATGGTGTATCTTTCTCAAATTTCCAAAAGTCTGACACGTCAGCATATCAAACTGCCTTGTATCGCCTGGCGAGCAAAAGGTCTGTCTAGAGAGCTTTCTTACTGCAAAATCACTTGGAGAGAATGCCATTTTTTGATTCTATAAAGTCTTTGACTTGTGTCGCATGGTGCTCGTTGGAGTTTCGTTGGGTGAGATGGCTCGCTTAAGGCTTGCCTGGTGAGAAGGAGGATTTTTGCTTCCATTTCTCCACACCTGAGCTTCATTGTTGGCTTGCTGGGAAAGCTTTTTCCTGAGTTTTGCTGGATGCTCGCATGGCGAACTTGAAAATTCTTTTCTTTCTTGCTTTGTGTTCCAATATTGGTTTAAGTGTGGAATTCCTGCATAATAGAAAAGAAATAAAAAAACACAACACTTATCTTTTTCAAACTTAATCCTATTCACAAATTGGGGAATTTAATGGTAGAAATCGGTAAACCGAGTCAATACGTGCCAAGATTTTTTGTGATCAAATACCATATTTTGGCACTTATCAAACTCCCCCTAACTTAAATCTTTGTTTATCCTCAATCAAAGTATCAAAAAAAATTCAAATGCAAGGTTTTACCAAGTTTTATGATCAACGGTACTTTTCAAACAATTGAAGAAAATGTATGGTTCAAGTGTAGAATGCACATGTGAATGTTATGCTCATTACCGTTCTAGAATCAAAATATGAATATGAATTAAGTTTTAAACACAAGTTTCATGTCATACATTCTTAAGCAATAACACAATCCTACTTGAATCACCCTAACACACTTCTTCATAAAATGGATGAAGAATTTAAAATCAATCATGTGGGAAATGAACTCTCATATAATAATATTGCTAACATCTTGATCATTTGATGCATTCAACTAGGCAACTCATTTTGAAATTACGAAAGCATAGATCACTAAGGACTTTTCAAAGGTTGTAACTTGGTCGGGTTTAAAAGAAAGGGTCATTTCTAATTATATTGAAATAAGAATGGTCAGAGTTAATGAAGAGCATCACAAAAATTCACATTTCCCACACTTTCATTTTCTTAGTTTCTTTCCACCCCTCAAGATCATTCATTTTCTTTCCTTTCCTTTCCTTTCTTTATTTCTTTTTATTTTTATTTTCATTGCATCTTTCTTTTCCTTTTTTCACTTTTCTTCTTTTTCTTGTCCATGAAGCTAACTCTCCCCAACTTAAACAATTCTAACTTTCCTTTTAAAAACACTCTTCATTCTTGGCAAGGAACATTAATCATGATTGGCTTAAGTTTTTGCTTTCAAAGAAAAACTAGAATGAATCAATTATGAACTTTTTGATTTTTGGATGAAAGAGAACAAATCTACCAAGTAGTTTACTCAGTGATTTGTTTAAGTTCATAATTAATTCATTCATGACTTTTGGCTCAAAGGGGTTTATAAATGCTCACTCATTCACCAGGTAGGATGATCTTGTTTTTGGTTCAGTTATGTTTCTCAACATAAAAAATTACCTTGATCCTTTCTATGCTTCCACAAATTTCAAAACAAATGCAAGATTTAGGATGAATCGAACGAGTTAAAATAAGAATTATCCATCATTCTGAGCATATTACTGAACACTGGAAGGTTTCCTCATAATTTTGGTTTAGACTTGAGTGATTCAAGCATGAGACATTTTTTTGCAAACTGATGCATGAAATTTTTTGTATGAAGCACAGAGTTCAAAGTCATACTAACATTCTAAAAAGCAATAAACATGCACCTTGCTTGTATGCAATTCATCTAAAGTTCTTATCATCACCGTTTCTTTTTGTTGATTTACTTGAAACTTGGTTGAGTCTGTTTTGCTTCTCTAAGCAAATTAGACCAATTTTGAAAATAAACACAAACGATTTATTGCACAATTTGGAAAATATACAACTTGCAATACTTAAACAAACTAATTATAAATAACCAACATCCAAAAGTCATGGTGAAAACACCAACAAACTATCATACATCAAAACAAACAGTTTGATCATTACAAGATCAAATGAACAGAAAGCAATAAGAGATATAATGTAAATGACTAAAAGTTTTTTTTTTAAATTATCACTCCGTTATGGTGAGCTTTTCAGCCATCCACATCCTAATCATCCATCTGCTCATCCGATTCTTCACTCGATCCTGCCTATGTTTCCTTAGATTTTTCTTCTTCATTACCAACAACTGTTGCATCCCCTTGGTAGAATGGCATTTCTTCAGGTCAGTTAATATGTGCTTGGAAAGCTCCTGGATCTTCACATGATGGTTTACCTCCCCAGGTCTCCCCATCTGCAACTGAAGTCTAAATATAGAATCCTTCATATCGATAAAAGTTATGTGGTTAGACTCATTTTGGTCCCGAGTATGAGAAAAAGAAGCTATCATCCTTGGGTCTCAATTACCAAAACAAAGGTTAGTTGTGGCTATAGGGTTTGTAGGTGCCTTCTTGGTTCCTTTGGTTCTCATACAGGTATAATACCTAGAGATATAAGCATCATCAATAGGTCTTGCGACAGTGTCATGAATGTGTGGTGGCAAAACCATGCATGTGCTCATGCACAACCCCATGATTAAATGAGGGTATACCAATGAGCATGAAGGATTTACTCCTGGTTGGCGGATACTTTCCACTACCATTTTGAGTTCATTAGCTATAATACGAGCCACACCCACATGCCTTCCCTTGAAAATATGGAAAAGGAGGTTTACAGTGTCTAGGTTGAAGGTAGAAGTATGACTTATAGGTCTGATGTTATGTAGGATCAGAAGAATAAAAACTTGGGTAACTAGAGATATGTCATCTCTCTGATATCTAATGTCCACTCCTAAAGCATTTAGCTAAACACGTCTGTCTTCACGTAAGATGGTTGTGGAGATTTCTTCAATGTTAAATGTCCTTTGGAGAAATTTACCATAAGGACATAATCCACCTTCTTTTACAATCAGAGGATTCCCCAGTTATTCACTAATTGCGTCTCTGTTAA
The DNA here is from genome assembly GCF_024323335.1 of Lathyrus oleraceus. Classification (NCBI taxonomy): domain Eukaryota; kingdom Viridiplantae; phylum Streptophyta; class Magnoliopsida; order Fabales; family Fabaceae; genus Lathyrus; species Lathyrus oleraceus. The sequence goes on along the minus strand of NC_066582.1, from coordinate 148,924,152 downwards.
AGTTAATGATTTTGCCTCTCACCATTGATGTAAACGAGAAGGTTTCACCCTCAGACGGTAAAGCATTAGCATAAAATCCTTGAACTATATCATGATTCAAATTCTTGTGTGGATTGATCAAAGTTCCTCACTTCCTTAGTTCCAACTGTTGAGCCAATAATTTTTGGTATCCTTTCAGGTTTATCACAAATCTCTTATTAGCCCAAATTCTCCTACTTGATAATTCCCTAAACATTCCCTCTTGTTCAACACCTAGGAACCTTGAGTCATCAAAAGATACTTAGGTCATAGAGGTGTTGGTTGCATTTGGTATTTGCTTGTTTGCTAACACATTCTTTTTGGGAGTCATTCCTCAATTGCAGATTTTTAATGAAACAAACTAAAAATTTGAAAGCTTGAAAGGGATATGTGATAATGGACATGCAATGTGAGCTAGGATATTATTTGAATGAGGTAAAATGATCATTTTGAAAATTCCCACATTTTTTGTAGTGATAAACACGTTCACAGAAAAAAGAAAAATGGATGGATGGTGGTTGTTAGCAGTAAATGGCATTTTAATAAGTTATTGAATCTATAATGATCACTTGACGAGACAGAAAGAGCAATTAGTGAGAACAAATAAAATTGTCTCGCCTGGCGAGCTTTCTAGATTTCAATTTTTCTGCAGAATTGTTCACATGGATTATATATGCCACTTCTACTCTTCTTAAACTTATTATGCAAGAAAAGTTTAAATACTTACAAAGTTGGATCGTATCCCAACAAGCGCTTGTTTAACGTCGTTAGCTCGATAATTATTATTCATTTCAAGGATCTGGTGGTGGAGTTATTATGGTGAATTGATAAAGCTCACCACTTAGACATTGTTTTGACTTTTGTTCTTTGAAATTCCCATCCTCCTTTGAAGCTGATTCTTTCAAACTCTTTGCATCGCACACAGTCATTTCGGTAAGCATGTTGCTTAATGACTTGGTAACTTTGGAGAACCCGTTGGTAACTTGCTTGGAGGATTTGGTTTATTTATGTTTCAATTTTTCTAAGGTATTTATAGGAATAAGAGCTTCTATTGATGTGCCTTGTTCATTCAAGCATTCATCAATCCTTGTTGTTTCCTCTGCTTGTTTTGGTGGATTGTTTTACACATCAATGATTGTTCCATTAGCTGCATCCAAGTTAAAGAAAACTTCCCTTTCTTTCGAATTTTTCATTACTTCAAATATGTTAAAGCTTACTTCTCCATATTGAACTCATACCTTCATTATTCCATCATCAACATCAATCATCATTCGTGCGGTATTTATGAATGGTCGACCCAAGATTATAGGAGCTAGTTGGTGGTGTTATTAGGTTTGCAAGAACCGGTGTTAGCCTTAATTGGAAGTGTTATTAGGTTTGCAAGAATCGGTGTTAACCTTAACTTGTGGTGTTAAATTGTGGTTTTCGAGGTTTGGATAAAAGATTGCATTTTTTGAAGCATCATGCATCATATATTTTGGATTTAGGTTAGGACTTCGGTCTGGTATTAGGACCTCGATCCGGGGTTAAGAATTTGGTTCGGTGTTTTAGATTTCAGTAAAATAACTCTGAATTCGATGATGGTACCATATTAATGGGAGTAGAGGAGATGAACATTGCATATTATTCTTGTATATGTTTAAAATATGGTGTGGTTGTGATTCATGGTTTATGTATATGTATAAAATGTGAATTGATGTTACATATAAGTTATGAGAGGTTAACCAATGTTATATGTATCCATGTGAAATATGAACTGATGTTATATGTTCGTCGTGGATTGTTAATTGATGTTATATGTATATGTGTGAAACGTGAGTTGATGTTATATGTAAGTTGTGAGATGTTAATCGATGTTATATATATATATATATATATATATATATATATATATATATATATATATATATATATATATATATATATATATATATATATATATATATATATATATATATATATATATATATATATATATATATATATATATATATATATATATATATATATATATATATATATATATATATATATGTGTGTGTGTGTGTGTGTGTGTGTGTGTGTGTGTGCGCGCGCGCGCGTATGTGCGCATGTGCGTGTGTGTATGTTAAATCATGTTATATGTATGATATGAAATATGTATTGAAGTTATTTGATTATTGTGAAATTCCAAACAATTTTGTATTGTATATTGAAGGATTATGTGATGCTATAAGTATAATGTGAACACTAGGTGACTGTATAATATGGCATGAGAATTGTTCATTTGTTATTTGTGCTACCCTTAATATATGTATACCATTTTTAATTTGTAGAATATATTCTCACATCTTTTTTGTTCTATGTTCCTCTATGTGAACCCCTATGCAAATTATTCTCAGGTTGAGACTGATGAGTGATTGTTTCAATTGTTTATGGAATATGTTGTAGATGGCCATTTCGACTACTTGCCTTGATTTTATGTTTCTCCAGACCTTAAGCCGACTATTAGTTTATTTTGGAATAATAGTTATGATGTTGTAACATTCTCTACTTTGTCTTAAACCGAATAATCGTACCTTATTGTTATGTTTTAAATTTCAATTTCAATTTTGAAGTAAAAAATTGAGTATTTTTTTGGTGAGTACACGAGGATTAATACTAGTTTGATGCGTTCGTCCTCACGTTACGCCTACTCTAGTCTCTAATTTATTGGTCTTCCAATAATATTTGTGATAAACTTACAAGAATTTTGCGCAATCACAATATCCAAATTAATGATGAAAATATAAAAATTCTTCTTTGTGGAACTTTGACTTGTACATAGTCTATGAACTGAACTCTTTGCAAAATTTTCACTTGAAATCGCCTCTAATCTTCCAGTCCCAACAACTTGCTCCTATGTCTCCATTTTGCGGTAATCTTTACTCAATCCCAGCCATATCTTGAAAGTTGGTATGTTTGAATATTAAGAAGAACTCCAACCATATATATAGGCATCCACACAATACTACCAAGGTGAACTTGAAGAGAAGAACCTCCTTCTTTTTCAATAGAATTGTCAAAACAAGCCACAATACCATACATCTTGTGAAACTCTAAAATCTTAACCAAATCTTCAAAGAAACATTAAATTCAAAAACGAATCTCCTCAACAATCACAAATATCTAGAAATGAAATTCATATTCATACAAAAATGAGGAAAGAGTGAGGTAGAAGATAAAATAAATCATTTCCAAGTGTTCATGAAATATTCACAACTCTTTTGAAAATATGAAAGAACAAGTCGTTTGTGAGTTCTCAAATCAATATTGGAAGTGTATGCTTTCTAACATCATGAAGATTTTGAGAGAAAATGTTTTTATAGGTTTTGGAGATCTAGCACCAATAAGAATCACAAGCACAAAAATAAGTGAAAAATTATGCTTAATTCGAGTCATAAGCAAAAAGTATGATTTGATTCAGATGGCAGAGTGATTCGAATCAAGATCTAAAATATATGAGAAACCTATATGTGTGATTCGAGTCACAAGATGTGTGATTTGAGTCATGAAACATGTGATTCAAATCAAATGAGCAGTGGCAAACCATAATTTTTGTCTTTCATTATTCGAATCAAGTGCAAACTGTGATTTGAATCAAGGGTGCTATGATTCGAGTAAAGTAAAAGTAGTGATTCGAGTCATGATAGCTTCAAACATTTCCTGAAAGTTTATGTTACATTTAATTCAAGTCATGGAACGTGTGATTTGAATCACATTCCGAGAATCTCAATTTTTCCAAATTTAAAGAGGTTTTGAGATTCTACCAACTTCATGACTTGAACCAATCACAAATATAGTTCTTGATTCAAAAACTAGACAAAATAACTTAAAGCATATTGCTTACACTATAATAAAAAAACTTGATTGGAATGAAACCAAGTTTTAAATCGTAATCCAATAATTGTTGCTTTAGCCATAAGACTTGTGCACAACAATTACCAGCGGCTACATATTCAGCCCTAATGCTAGAAAGAGCAACGCTATCCAACTTCTTAATGTGTCAAGAAACCAAACACTTTCTAAACAAATGATAGGTACCACTAGTGATTTTCCTACCCGACATACAATCAGCAAAATCAGAATCAGAAAAACCTACTAAGATACATCCGCTACCTCAAAATTCTTTTAACGATCTTAAAGTGGGATTCCCTAGGCGATGCCGAAAATCTAACACACATACACACATTAAACATAATATTTGGCCTACTCGCAGTTAAATAGAGTAAAGATCCTATTATACCTCTATATTTGGTAATGTCGATCTCTAAGTCGTTCTCATCTTTATCTATCAGCACATTTGATGTCATGGGGGTTGAGATGCTTTTCGAATTTTGCATATCAAATGTCTTTAAAAGCTCTAAGCAATACTTAATTTAACTTATGGACATTCCATCTTCAACTTGCTTTATTTGAAATCCTAGAAAGTAGATAAGTTCTCCAATTAGATACATTTCAAACTCCCTGTAAGATACTAGAAAATTTCTTGCAAAGAGATTCATTATCAACTCAAAATATAATATCATCAACTTAAATTTGAACTAAAAGAATATGCTTCTTATGCTTAAAAATGTAATGCAAAAAATTATTTAATGCAAGCGGAGTTTAATAAAAAAAAACTCGAATGCAATAAAAACATTATTTTGATGCTAACGAAAAATAATTTTGATGCAGATAAAAAATAATTTTGATGCAGATGAAAAATAACAGAATGACCAAGATGCAAACAAAATAGTTAAGATTATTTAACATAAATTAAGTGCAACTTCACGAAGATAAAGAATAATGAAACAATCATACCAATTACGATGATCTAAGACTTAACTTGTTACACAAGTAAGATTAGAAAACAATATAAAACAATATAGAAAAAGCTTGATACGATAAAAAAATATGATTGGATGCATCTTCCTTTTTTTTTTTTTGAGAATCCATTAAAATTCCTAGACACTCATGCACAAAATATCAATAGATAGAACTATGTACCCAATTTCAGTTGGATCCTTGAGGGTTAGTAAAAGAACAAGTAGGTATCCAAGCCATGGTACCGTTAGGAACTTTGACATTCATAATATGACAAAGAGGTCTAATGTGATATTTGTCACCACAATAATGATATGTTGCTTTAGATGAAATACTCTTTCTATTTCTTCTATCAAAGTGAAGGTTTTTCTTAAAATCGACCTCTCTTTCACTTGAAGAAGTAGAACTAGTAATAGATAGAGAAATAGTTTGTGCTAATTGTCATTTAATATTTTCATTTTCAAAATTTAAAATTGGACAAGTAACACAATCCATTTTTACTACCTTTTGAGCTAAACTATAAGAAGTATTAAAATACTCATCAACGAGAGATGCATGCATTTACTTTAAGGAATCTAAAGAACTTTTAAGATCATTTATCTCCTTTTCAAGATTTGAAATAACTTTTCTTTGGAGATAATTTTTCTTAAAAGCATTTAATGCATATGCATGCATTTTAATAAACGCTTTTGACAATTTTTTATAAGAAGGCTTAACTTTAGGGTTAAAATTATATACGTCAGAGTCTTCACTTTCCTTGTGTGTCTTCAAGCATGGGTTGACACATTGATCATCCGAATTTGAACTGGAAGATGAAAATGAGCCATGTCTTCTTCTTCCTAAGTGATATAGACTCTACGATCTTTGACATATTTATCTTCGTCTTGTAGAATCCCTTATTATTATTTTTATGATGTTTGTTGAGACTCGGACACGTTGCTCGGTAATGACCTAATTTTACGCATTTAGAGCATGTTATATCTTCTTCCTTTGTCTTATGTTCTTTCTTGTGTAGATGAGACTTATTGAAATTAGTAAAATTTTTATTGAAATGTTTGAGCTCATGTTTCCTCATATATTGATTGTAGCCCTTGAAAAATAACCGCACCTCTTCTTCTTTATAAGATTCTTCATTAGAACTATCACTTCTGTCCTTGGCTTTCTTTGTGTTTGACGACGAAGCGTTCAATGAAAGATCCTATTTCGACCATCTTTCCAAATAATTTTGTGATATCCAAATTATTAAGATCATTTAATTATTTAATTGTCGTGACCTTCAATTGCCATTTAATTATTTGATGGTCGTGACTTTCAGTTGTCACTTTCGTCCTTGGTTTTGAATAAAGCTTATTGAAGTTGTGATCTTTGTCTTCTAAAAACTTCTAAAGAGATTGAAGGTGAATGGTTGGATTATAAAGTATAATTTTTTTTTCATTTTAATGCAGTGGCATGGTACGGATTATGTTTCCAGGAATATGGCAGCGATGAGAATGGGAACGAGTATTGAGATTATTAAAGCTTTCACTAGTTTATAAGATGAATCAAGTGGAGTGGCAGATTTCGATCTTAATAAAGCTTATTCTGTGAGGACATAGAGTAATCTTTGTTTTACTAGAAAAATTCAATGCATTATAAGTCATTGGTTTCTATGATGTAGAGAAGATTACGTAGAATCCTATAATAAGTATCCACTTATTATAGTATATGAAACTATTATATATACAGTAATCATATTGTAGTTCATAATCATCTTAATCATCCAAGAGTTTGCTACAATTGTGTTTCTTCTCATTCCTATACTCAACTCTCAAATTTTACTTGTGTTATTGTTATTATTATTTTATATTATTCTGATACCCAACAGTGGTATCAGAGCATTTGGTATTGGTCCATATTCCGCTGCAAATATTATTCACGGTGAAATTGTGCAAGCCGGTTTAATTGAAATTACCATGACGGCAAAATTTGAGATTGAGAAGTTCAATGGGAGTAATTTCTCCCTATGGAAACTGAAGATAAAGGCAATCCTGAGAAAGGATAATTGTTTAGCAGCAATTGAAGATAAAGCTGAGGGATTATCTGACGAAAAATGGAATGAGATGGATAGCAACGCTGTTGCCAATTTGCACTTAGCATTGGCAGATTCAGTTTTGTCTAGCGTTGCCGAAAAGAAAACTGCAAAGGAGATTTGGGATGTTCTCATCAAATTGTACAAGGTCAAGTCACTTCACAACAGAATTTTCTTAAAGAGAAGACTCTACACTCTTCGAATGAGTGAATCCACATCTGTGACAAATCACATCAACACTCTAAATACAATGTTTGCTCAACTTACATCGGCAAATTTTAGCATAGCAGAAAATGAACGTGCAGAACTACTACTTCAGAGCTTACCAGATTCATATGATCCACTTGTCGTCAACTTAACAAATAATAATGTTACTGACCGTCTATACTTTGATGATGTTGCCGGAGTTATTCTTGAGGAAGAGTCCAGGCGTATAAATAAGGAAGACCGTCAAGAAAACTCAAAACAAGTAGAAGCTTTGGCAATGACAAGAGGCAGATTAGTGGAACGTGGCCCCAGTGGGAGCCAAAATCATGGTAGATCAAAATCTCGAAGTAAGATGAATGTGAGATGCTACAATTGTGGCAAGAAAGGGCACTTGAAAAGAGATTGTTGGTTTAAGAAGAATGGTGAGAAGTCTTCTGAGGCAAGTTCATCTCAAGGATGTATTGCCAATACCTCTGATGATGGAGAGATTCTATATAGCGGAGCAACAAATAATTCCAAAGGTAGTAAACAACTCACTGATGTTTGGATAATTGATTCAGGAGCAACATGGCACATGACTCCTCGACGAGATTGGTTTTATACTTATCAACCTATCTCAGAAGGATCAGTGTTCATGGGAAATGATTACGCCTTAAAAATTGCTGGTGTGGGTACTGTCAAAATAAAAATGTATGATGATACAATTCACACAATTCAAGAGGTACGACATGTGAAAGTTTTGAAGAAAAATTTATTGTCTATTGGACAATTAGATGATCTCGGTTGCAAGACCCATGTTGAAGGTGGGATCTTGAAGGTGGTGAGAGGTGCTCTAGTAGTGATGAAGGCAGAGAAGCTATCTGCAAATCTATACATTCTTATGGGAGAGACATTGCAAGAAGGTGATGTGTCAATTGCATCAACTAGTCAAGAAAACTCAACGACAATGTGGCATCGCAGACTAGGCCACATGTCAGAACGAGGCATGAAAGTTCTTGCAGAACGTTATCTCTTACCCGGGCTCAAATCAGTAAGTCTACCTTTTTGTGAGTATTGTGTGGTAAGCAAACAAAATAGGTTGAAGTTTGATAGATCAACTACTAAGAGCAAACACATACTTGACTTGATTCATTCTGATGTGTGGGAGTTACCACAAATGTCCCTAGGAGGAGAAAAATATTTTGTATCATTCATTGATGATTACTCAAGAAGATTGTGGGTATACCCAATCAAGAAGAAGTCAGATGTGTTTTCAATATTCAAGCAATTCAAAGCACTAATTGAGCTTGAAACTGGAAAGAAGATTAAGTGGTTGAGGACAGACAATGGAGGAGAATATACAGACGGTGATTTTTTTATCATTTTGCAAGGAAGAGGGTATAATGAGACAATTTACAGTTGCTCATACGCCTCAACAGAATGGTGTAGCAGAGCGGATGAATAGAACTCTCCTAGAAAGGACTAGAGCTATGTTGCGAACTGCAGGATTAGTTAAGTCGTTCTGGGCAGAAGTCGTGAAAACTGCCTGTTATGTGATAAATAGATCGCCATCAAGTGCAATTGGTTTAAAGACTCCGATGGAGATGTGGAAAGGAAAGCCAACTGAGTATTCTACTCTACATGTGGTTGGATGTCTTGTGTACGTGATGTACAACTCCCAAGAAAGAACTAAGCTAGATCCAAAATCTAGGAAATGCATATCCTTGGGCTATGCTGACGGTGTCAAGGGGTATCTCCTGTGGGATCCCACTTCCCACAAGGTTATTGTCAGCAGAGATATAATCTTTGCAGAGAATGAACTGCAAAGGGAGCAGGAAAATGATAGCACTTCTAAAGATATCACTATTGTTCATATAGATGGAAAGTCAGTTGAAGATGATTTTTTTGAAGCAGAAATAGAGCACGAGGTACAAGAACCAGAGGAACCCGATGGTGTTGAAGTTCGACGATCAACGCGTCAGAAAAGGAAATCAGATTGGCAGTCAGACTATGTTATGGCAAGCCATGATGCATATTGTCTTCTAACCGAAGATGGAGAACCATCAACCTTTCAAGAGGCTGTGAGTTGCTCAAATGATTCTTTGTGGATGGCAGCAATGCAGGAAGAAATGGAAGCCTTACATAGAAATAAGACATGGGATCTTGTTGTACTTCCAGAAGGTCGGAAAGCCATCGGCAACAAATGGGTCTATAAGATTAAGCGTGATGGTAATGATCAAGTGGAAAGATATCATGCAAGATTGATGGTTAAAGGATATGCTCAAAAGGAAGGAATTGATTTCAATGAAATATTTTCTCCGGTGATTAGACTTACCACTATCAGGGTAGTGTTAGCTATGTGTGCTGCTTATGATTTACATCTTGAACAATTGGATGTAAAGACTGCTTTTCTTCATGGAGAACTTGAAGAAGAAATATATATGCTCCAACCAGAAGGTTTTGAAGAAAAAGGAAAAGAAAACTTGGTTTGCAGGTTGACCAAATCTCTGTACGGTTTAAAGCAGGCGCCGAGGTGTTGGTACACGAGATTTGATTCCTTCATTATTAGCCTTGGATACAACAGGTTAAGCTCAGATCATTGTACATATTACAAGAGGTTTGAGGAAAATGTTTTCATCATTTTGTTGTATATGGATGACATGTTGGTGGTAGGCCCCAACAAAGATCCAGTCCAAGAATTGAAGGCACAATTGGCTAGGGAGTTCGATATGAAGGACTTGGGGCCAGCAAACAAGATTTTAGGGATGCAAATTCACCGAGATAGAAAAGATAGGAAGATTTGGCTTTCTCAAAGAAATTATCTACGAAAAGTTTTGCGGCGCTTCAACATGCAAGACTGTAAGCCAATATCTACCCCACTTCCTATCAATTATAAATTATCCTCAAGTATGAATCCTAGCAATGAAGCGGAGAGGATGCAAATGTCTCGAGTATCCTATGCATCAGCAGTGGGAAGCCTTATGTATGCCATGATATGTACAAGGCCAGATATTGCACAAGCAGTGGGAGTGGTCAGTCGATTTATGGCGGATCTTGGTAAAGAGCATTGGGATACTGTTAAGAGAATCCTGAGATATATAAAAGGAACCTCAGATGTTGCATTATGTTTTGGAGGATTGGAGTTTTGTGTCAGAGGATATGTTGATTCAGATTATGCAGGTGATCTTGACAAAAGAAAATCTACTACTGGCTATGTGTTTACAATTGCAGGAGGAGCGGTAAGCTGGTTATCCAAATTGCAAATTATTGTAGCTCTATCTACTACAGAAGCTGAATATATGACAATTACCCAAGCATGCAAGGAAGCTATATGGATTCAAAGGTTATTGGAATATCTAGGACATAAACAACAAAAAATTATTGTATATTGTGACAGTCAGAGTGCTTTGCATATTGCAAGAAATCCAGCTTTTCATTCCAGGACAAAGCATATAGGAGTTCAATACCATTTTTTCCGTGAAGTAGTAGAGGAAGGGAGTGTGGACATGCAGAAGATTCACACTAAAGACAACCTAGCAGATGTTATGACAAAGCCAATCAACGCTGACAAGTTTTATTGATGCAAGTCCTCATATAGTATATCTAAAACGTAGCAACAGAAAGAAATTTTGAAAGCAAACAAAATTACTTTAAGTGGGAGATTGTGAGGACATAAAGTAATCTTTGTTTTTGTAGAAAAATTCAAAGCATTATAAGTCATTGGTTTCTATGATGTAGAGAAGATTACGTAGAATCCTATAATAAATATCCACTTATTATAGTATATGAAACTATTATATATACAGTAATCATATTGTAGTTCATAATCATCTTAATCATCCAAGAGTTTGCTACAATTGTGTTTCTTCTCATTCTTATACTCAACTCTCAAATTTTACTTGTGTTATTGTTATTATTATTTTATATTATTCTGATACCCAACATATTCAAGTTGTGATCTTTTTCTTCTTATAACTTTTAGAGAGCTTGAAGGTGAATGGTTGGATTATGAAGAGTAATGCTTTTTTTTTCATTTTAATGCAGTGGCATGGTACTGATTATGTTTCCAGAAATATGCCAGCGATAAGAATGAGAATGTGTTTTAGAATGTGTTTCTAAGTCATAAAGAATTATATTCAACCAAAGTGAAAAATATACCGACACTACCAGAAAAGAAAATATTTTGCAAAAGTTAGGACACTTCTTTATTGGAAGTATACGGCGGTTCCCGCGGCAGTTTCAAAAAACCGTCACGCCAATCTTGCGATAGTTACTATATTAAAACCCTCAATGATTAGTAATTGTGAAAGCTATCATCTCTATGGAAATTACGGCGACGAGGCTTGGTGTTCACTTTGATCTTCTGGTAGGAAACTCAGTGGAATGTCAGAAAGAGTTTGCATTAGATCTTACATATTTTTCTGTTTGTAATTGAAGAACTTAGTGTTCTAGTTTGAAGCTAGATATGGGAGAATTTTCTATTCATTCAAATATGATCAGATTATACCTTATGTTTGTGATGGTCTCAAGTGTTAAGTTGTTAGACTGATAATAATTCCTGCTACATGTTTGATAAAATGCTATTGAGAAAAACATACTATATTGAAGCTAATTTTTATTTAGATTCATAGCCAAGTTTATGATAACTACCTCATCCATTGAACGAAATCTATTGGAGCTAGTTGGTGGGTGTTTGTTTTTGTAAAGATGTTGACTATGACTTTCTCTCGGTATCACTTTATCCTCCACTAAGACTATATTTGGATACGCTAAAACGAACGGAGCGGAACGAAATTGAATAAATATGTCATTCTATTGTTTGGGTATTTCATAACGGAATAGAGCAATTTTCTCATTCCGCCCAAATCAAAAGATATAAAAAGTGATGGAAAGTGATAGAATGGGATAAAATGCATTCCTTCATGTTCGGCTTCATTCTATTCATTTTTAATTAAACTAAAGAATAGAATATGAGTTTATCCCATTTCATTCCATTCCGTTCCGCTCTATCATGTTCCATCAATCAAAACATAGCCTTAGGCAACACATCTCCCTTTTATTGTGATAGCAAGCCTTTGGAGGATTTAATATCTTTGTTGCCCTAGATGATCAATTTTGAAAACAAATGTGGTTTGGGAAGTAATCATGATGATGGGAACAATGAAAGGCGGAAGAATGTGTTGGATCAACTTGAACAATTACTAATACACACCAACTTACTTGTGAGTAAATTTCATAAAGTTACTCCTTTATCCATATTGTTATAAACTTGTAATTATTTTTCTTTTGGAATTTCAATAAAATTAATTGTTTGCTGGAATCCAGGTAGCAAACACTACGCCAAATAAGGGAAAAGAGGGCGCTTTTTTTGGCCTATAACAGCGCTTTAAAGCGCCCTCTAATCTGGCGCTGGCATAGGTAAAGACAACGCCTTTTTCCTGGTGAAAGCGCTCTCTAAAGTGACTCTTTAAGCCCTTTAAGAGCCACTTTAGAGGGCGCTTTTTAAAGAAAGCGCCCTCTAAAGTGGAAACTTTTAAGGGTTTAGAGGGCGCTTTTACTGGAAAGCGCCCTCTAAAGTGGAAATTTAAAGGGTTTAGAGGGCACTTATTTTGGAAAGCGCCCTCTAAAGTGGGTGGTTATTTAACTTTTTTTTTAAAAAGCGCTATATTTATTTATTTATTTTAGACAACCTGTATATTGAAGCAGTACACCTAAAACTGTATAATTTGAAGCCCTTTTTCACACATTGCATTCAACAAGCCTTATATACAACAATTCATACATATACAACAATCCACTGATATATAATCGTTTAACTTCTAAAGATTCTAAATATACAACCAATTCATAACTTAAAAAGAAATAAAACTAAGTAGCAAAAGCATCTCTGAGATGTATGTTTTTTTTGCTAGCCGCAGTCTTCTTAGCAACAACCTCTTTTTGTTCAATATCAATAGCATGAACCTAAAATATCATAAAATTAGTTAGGTGAAGTATAAGATCAAGAATGAACATTTTCTATGCATAAATATCATATAATTGTGTTTATACCTTTTTTTTTATGCAACTGACTCGATTTGCTGTAATAAAAGCCATTTTACCTGTAATAAAGAAAACAATTAAAATCATTTGACCTGTACCTTTTTCACTAAGTTCTCTTTCTTTTCTTGGTTGGAGTATGTTCTACATGTCTCTTAACAACACGGACGGTTGGATTGATCCAAATACCCTCATTATGATCATTTCTAATATATGAATCATTTGATATAATATTCTCATCTTGATCATTTCTGGTAAACGATTCAATCTCAACATCAATATCACCTTGATCTCCAGTGTTTTCATCAATTACTTTGTTGGAAAAAAGAACTATAGACCATTTCGTACTTTTCGGATCATTGACATAGAACACTTGTCTAGCTTGAGAGGCTAGAATAAAAGACTCATCTTTGTATCCCACCCTATTAAGATCCACTTGCAAAAATCCTGACTTATCCATTCGAATGTCGTTATTATTTTCAACCCACTTGCAACCAAATATAGGAATCTGAAACTTCTCATAATCAAACACCCAAATGCGCTCGATAACACCAAAATATACGGCTCAACCTCATTCTCATTGTGCAGAACATACAAATATACTTGATCCCGTTCGACCCTTGATACTGCCACGATTTTATTTCCAATTAGATTTTTTCCTTCTTTCTTTTCGACAAGCTGAGACTTGGGGAGTCCGATTGACTGAACATTAGACAAATATTCAGTACAAAACTCAATCGCTTCTTCAACAATGTATCTTTCAACCATACAACCTTCTGGTCGACTTCGGTTCTTCACGTACCCTTTTAATATTTTCATATAACGTTCAACAGGGTACATCTATCTCATATAAGCTGGTCCACACAATTGTGTCTCTTTCACAAGATGAACAACTAGATGTACCATTATGTCAAAAAATGATGGAGGAAAAAACATTTCAAGCTCACACAAAGTAATAACGATTTCTTTTTGCAACATTGGTAAGATCGCAGGATCGATCACCTTACTGCAAATTGACTTGAAGAAAGAACACAACTTAGGATCGATCACCTGAACTGCATCAACCCGTTTCCCATAACAACAACCCAAGCAAGGACATATCATTCTACTGGGGTCTTCGGCGTGCCCAACGGCAAACTTAACGAATTCTGATACCCCATTCTCGTACTCTCTCGACAATCGATTGGAAGACATCCATGTATTATCCATTACTAATTAGAATAAACAAAAAACAATTTCAGAAGAGAAACCAAAAATGGGATGAGACAAAACAATTTCGCTTTATTGAGTTAGTCTCTGTGCAGGGCATTCATGTCTCCAACAACAACCCAAAACCAAAACAATTTTGGTTTATTGAGTTAGTTTCTCAACATTTTCAGATATCTCTGACTTCAATAGCATGAGAATGTATGAACCATGCATTACGCATTAGTGGTATGCACTAATTTGTAGCATAGTTATATATCATCATATAGTTTTTACAAAAGATAAACATTGACTAGAAAATATATATGTAGAATTGTATAATGGTCTAACTAAAAGCTAACAGAAGAATAGTCGACTCTAATTTACTCTATCAAATAACATCCATACCTAAACTTCTTAAGTTACTAGCTACGCTATGTATACTAGAATAAATACACTCATAAGCTGCATAGTGTACTTTTGATTGGTAGAAGGTGTTTTAGATATTGCTGCCTCCTTTTTCTACATCGAGAAACAAATGGAACACTTGGTGAAATTTAACCCATAATGCCTAGTCTCCATTGCTAGCATTGCAACACAATAATTATTGTTGAGAATACTCAATAAATGTATGAACCAAGAAAAATGAAACCAAAAATGAACAATAGCGAACGTCAGAAGAGAAACCAAGTAATATGAAGATTAGAAAAATACCTATGGTGTCAAAATCGAACAGCTAACAACAAATTAATAGAAGGAGGAAACGTCGTAGATCTAACAGAGGTGGAAGGAGAACGCCTTAGAAGTAGCGAAAATCGTAGCAGTGAGAACCCTAACATGAAAAAGAACGAAAATAACAGAGAGTGAAATAACAAAACGCGCAGTATGTTATAATTTTAATGTTTACTAAAGGGGACCTTAGAGGGCGCTTGTGGAAAAAAAGCGCCCTCTAAAGGGGGCCTAAGAGGGCGCTTATGAAAGCGCTCTCTAAGGCTTTCCAAAAGCGCTTTATAAACTGGAAATGCACATGGACTTATAGAGCGCTTTTTTAAAAGCGCCCTCTAAGGGTAACCTTAGAGGGCGCTTTCTAAAAAGCGCCATGTATTGTTGTCCCTCTATCTCCTCCTTATTTTTTCGCTTCACCTTAGAGGGCGCTTTATTACAAAACGCCCTCTAAAGTGCGTTGTCTATTCCAGTTGTTCGCTCCTTATTTTTTTCGCTTCACTTTAGAGTGCGCTTTTGTAATAAAGCGCCCTCTAAGGTGCGCTGTCTATTCCAGTTTTTGGCGTAGTGAAAAATTTACTACTTAGTGATCTACAAACTTTTATTTTATTTTTTATGCAGTAGTGTTGTAAGTTGTGATAATGATGTTATTAGTGCGATGTGTAAGAGAAAGGAAATGGGCATTTGTATATGAGAAAAGAAAGGGGAATTTTATGTCCTCTATTACCATTTATGTAGCTTATAGTGTGGAAAGAGACTTAAGTTTGTGCCCTCATTTAAATGCAAAAGGCTTTCTCTCACCTTCTTGGTGAACAAAATGAACTCACACCTGAGTTGAGTTCTCAAGGTAGGAGTATTGTCTATGACCTTGGTGATGAATCTGTGAAATAATTTTATTATGAGTAGTTAAGCTTTTTTATATTAGGCCTTCTAGGATAAATTTATTTTAATTTGTTTAAATCATGTAATTGATTGAGTAATATTTTATTAATTTATAGTTCTAATATTATTCAGCTATATTTGTTTTTAATGTTTTTTTTTTTGTATATTTATGATTATATAAATTGATATAGGTTTTGAATGATTCTTGACCCTAATTTTTGAAATATGACTTAATTTAATTGTTCAAAATTAATAATTACTTTAGGATTAGAGAATTATAATGTCTTGATATAGGAATTAACCTGCAATGAAATTTATTTTGATTTTAAATTCACCTAATGAATAATGAGGTTTTTATTAAAAGAGAAGGTTATACACCAAATAATTGAATATAGTTATTTTGTTTATTTATCTTAATACTAGCAAAACACTTTAAGGAAATAAATGCAATTATTAAATAGTGACAAATAAAGGATTCAAGAAAGGTCAATTTGTTTTAATCTCTAAAAACTTTCATCTTTTAATTTTTTTTTCCGGTTGAAAACCATACTTTTATGAAAACCCATTATCTGGGTTGTTTTAGTGCAATTGTAATTAAACAATCCTTGTGAAGACAAATTTACTATAAATATTATTACTTGACAATAAAATTAATACACTTACTAAATTATCCATTATCCATCAAATTAAAATTAAGATAAGATAGCCGATTTAGATCTCTCAACTCTTATTTATCTCCTTCTCTCCCTGCTCTAAATCATAACCATTTTATTTTATTTTGATAGATAACGAAATGATAATAACCGCAAGAAATTTCTAAACATAACTATGAAACTTTGAATTTAAATTCTGATTATGACGTCTAATCTAAGAAAATATTAATTTTTGTGAATAATTATGTAAGATTTGAGACAATAATCATTTAATGTAATTAATGGCAAAATAATAAAAGTGCAAGTTTAAGAAAATCATATTGAAACATTTTTTTAAAAAAAATATCTCTAAACATAAAATAAACCAGTGAATGATAGATTATTTAAGTATAAATCCTTAAACGTCAACTAGTTATTTTTTAAATACAATCAATTAAGAACACAAATTGAATTAGAAAATTGATTTTTTTATAAATATATAAACATACTAAAATTGATAAATGGAAAATTAAATTTAGGACCTGTTTATTTTAATTTTAAAAAAAATCTTTATATTTTTAAAGTGATTTTTTGAACATAAACATATATTATTAAAGATTAAAACATAGTTGAAATCATAATTTTTTTTAAAAATTGTATCTCAAAGATTTTTTTGAAAAACTATTTGAAATGTTTTAAAACTAAGTGAATTTTTTAAAATTTTGATATGCAAAAAAGGTTAGATTTAATTCTAGTTTTAATCTCTTATTTCACCTGATTCACGAAATTGATCCCCTTATTTTAAATATAAATAGTTTTGGTCTCCTTCTCATATTTTTATAATTAATGATGTTTTTGTTTTTTAAATGACAAGTTTATTGTAAAACATAAAAAATCATTGTATACAAATCTATTATGAAATTTTATAGATAAAAATATATGTTAAAAAATGAATATCTTATTAGTTTTCTATGGAAAAAATATAAAAGACTGAACAAAACTGTTTGAATTTAAAATGAGACGATTAATTTTATGAATCATGTAAAATTACAGGATCAAAATTGTAATTTAATTAAAAAATTATAATAAAATAATAAAATATGTAAAATAATATTTTAAAAATATTTATTCAAACTAAATTTTTTATTAAAAAAATTATAATTTTGTATAAATAAAAATATATAATATTATAAAAATCATCTTTTATAAAAAAACTAAAATAAACGAATTTGAATTGAATGGTTAGATGTACATGAGTTTTAGATTCATGCAGCCACTATTAGTTTTTTTTGACTAATTTTTTAGGACACTAATCAAAGCAATTTTTGTATATTTTATATTTTAAAAAATCAAAATTTTAATTCAATTAATTTACCTAATAGATTATATTTCAAAAAAATAATTAATATTTGATGATTTATAATTAAATGATTCGATACTAATCACCAGTTAATTTTATATAGAGATATTTTACTTTTTTTTAATTATGTTATTTTAATGTATCTTTTTTAATATATGCACTTTTATTATTGTCAATATATTAATAAAATGTTTATGATTTAAAGTTGAAAAAATTGAGATAAATAGGGATTGAGTCCAAATTCGTGAGATAGCTGCTCTATCATTTCACACCATCAAAATTAATGTGAGATAGCTGGTGTAACATTTCACATTTTCACTTAAACATTCTTTATTTTGAGTTTTCTTAATGCTGCAGTAAAGCGCATCATAACTCAAGCTCATACATATTCCCACAAAATATTCAAAGGAAGATAGGAATCAGATTCATTGCCCACGACTCTTCCTAATGTACTCTTCTACCCACAGCTTCACCTACTCATATACAACAATAAATACAGTAATATAAACTTATATGATGTGCAATTCTTTTTTAATACTCTAATTTTTCATTTTTTTAAAAATGAATAAGTTGAATATTGCATATTTAAACTTACATTTTTTTTAATTTAGTATCCGATCTTGCGACAGACTAATTTAAGGTGACCAATTTTATCGTTTATTAGCGGGGATCTGTTTAATGTCAGAGCAAAACTCCGTATGAATTGTCCAAACACAAAGATTATTAGTATCTAGTGAAACTCGAACCTAAGATTTTGAATGAAGCACACTCTCTAGATTTAAACTTTCGCCTCTAAACCTAAACTATATATGCACAAAATGCCTAAAAAGCACAACGAGAAATTGACGATAGACACAATGAAATTCAAAACACCAGCAAAGAGGGAAAAAGAAGTAATAACTAAGAAAAGAAATCTACCACCAATACAAATAAGAAAAATACAAAAATAACCCACAACATCAAACAATAGATCAACAAGTCAAATAGACCAGAGCGAGAACTCCTCAGACATGTACCAACTAGTCGATCACCTACCTCCACCAAAGCACGAACACACACTAAAGGGAGGACGCTGACACTCTAGCCGCTATTGGCTCAAATACATGATAGAACTCTCGTGTCAGGCCGAGAAAGCACATGAGCTAGTCACGAACCTACCAAGATGCAATTTTCACGCCAAGAGAATTCTCAAGTCTTCCAGGTCCTTCGAAGCTACCAATTTATTTGAGAACACTATATCATTATAGGACTTCAAAATCGACCAAATCACAGTATGCCAAATCTTAAGACAACCCTCATTAATCCTATGCAGACTACCAATAGATAAAAACATTTGAAAAAGGGTCGTTAGATCTCTAGGAAGAACCATAACCTCACACATCTAAAAATCCTATACCAAATTGAAACATCCACCTCACAAGTCACAAAAAAGATGGGAGGACGACTCAAAATTTACCGAACAAAAAAGATAGAGAACACCTTCCGAACCCAAAAGGATTCCCCTCTTAAGTAAGTTCTCTCTACTAGGGATTTGATCCTAAAGGAGTTGCCAAAAGAAGAGGAGACCCAACAACTCCAGACACGGGGGAGAATACTCTCTACAGACGGGTCATGGGTATGTCTAGGAAACTCATGTGAAAGAAGATAAGTTTAGGCAGAGGGCACACTATAAGAACCACCTTTGGAATGACGCCACCAGCACCTATCAGGATGATTTAAAAGGATAAAACCACTTATAATCAAGAGAATATCAACAATCAAAACTTGCTCATGCTAAAAAATACGAGTTCTTCTCCACTAAAGATCCCATCCAAGACTGACCTCCCACATACCAAACTCTTCCACATAACAGTCTTGTTGATCAAAGATAAAGAGTAGCTTAGGGAATCCAACACTAAGAGGAGTGACCCACAAACAAGGTTCGTTTCAGAAAGAGGTCAAAAGACTTGAGCCAAGCCGATTCAACACACCATCACGAAACCAATCATATGGGTCATCTGATTTAGCTTCAAGAAGGGATATACCTCTCTCAACCAGGTTGACGCTGAACGAAGGCACCTTGCCCTACCACCCAAGGAAGACGATATATGCATATAACCATATTTAGTGATTAAAGTATCGTGCCAAATTCCAGAAGCACCCGACAACAACGACCACATCGACATATCCAAAAGGGCCATGTTTACCAGCCTTAAATCACGAACATCTAGACCGCCGAACTTCTTAAGCTTACACACAACATCCCATTTAACCCAGACGACCTTATAGCCCCTTTTGACATCACCCCAAAGAAACCTCCTTTGAATTTTCACAATCTTTTTCTAAACCTTGATAGGGATCTTCAAGAAAGATAAAAAGAAGATAGGAATGACTAAGAATAGAGTTGAGGAAGATCACTCTCCCTCTTAAGTACACATACCTATCCTCCAAGAGAGGATCCGCCTAGTAATGAGATTAGGGTTTCCATGTAAAGGACAAATGAGGCTTAACTCATACCGATAAACCAAGATGCTTGAAAGGAAGAGACTCTTGCTTACAATGGAGGAAGTCACAAGAAAGATCTAAGAAGGTAGGGTCAGAATTTATCCCAATGAGCGCACTCTTAGCAAAATTCACCCGAAGACCTAAGGATAGCTCAAAACCTCGGAGAATGGCTTTAATGGACCAAAGGTTATCAATGGAAGCATCAGCAAGAATAATCGTGTCATCTACATACTGAAGATAGGAGACCACCAAATCAGAGGCTCTTACTCTTAACCCAGAGAATACCTACAACTCTAACGCTCTAGTGAATAACCCGCTAAGACCTTCAGCCATTAAGAGAAAAAGAAAGAGGGCCAAAAAATCACCTTGCTCGAGGCCCCTTTTGATACTAAATTCTTGGGTCGGATTACCATTAACCAAAATTACAAGATTACTAGAAAAAACACTGACACAAATTCAACCTCTCCACTTACTATTAAAACCAAACCTAGCTAGCATATAATCTTAAGAAGGACCAACTCACTGAATCATAGTTTTTTTTTCAAAATCCACTTTAAAGACGAGACAAGGATTTTCACTCTTCTCAACAATATCCACCAACTCACAGGCACCCCATCTATATAGTTGTTAAATGAGCCAGATTAACGCAAAGCGACATATAACATGCAATTTAAAAATAATTAAAGACTTAAATAGTCTTTTAATCACGGTAAGTTACCGAGTTTTTGATTTTGGTCCCTATAATTTTTATTTTTTTGTCGGATTCTCTATATCTCACTTTTGTGTTGGTTTTAGTTCCTAAACTAAAATCCGCAGAAAAACCCGTATGAAAATCCGTAGGAAATCTGCGGATTTTGACTTTAAGAACTAAAACCAACATAAAAAATGAGATATAGGGACTCAGACAAAAAAAAAATTAACCAAAATCAAAAACTTGTTAATTTACATGAACCAATAGACTATATAAACCATAATTAAAATTGTTCCATCTTTTCATTAAAAAATATATTAATTTTTTTCGTAAACATTTTTTTAAATACAGAAAAGTGGAAATTTGTAAGTCCAAACCTACTATCTATCAAATATATGCATCCTTTATAACTAAGCAACATCATTCATTTTTGCTGCTACTTTTTCTCCAACTAGTGTCGTGTCTTTGTTCTATCATTCTATAGAAAAAAAAAAGTTAGCACAATATAAGTTCTTGGTCTTTAGCTGTAAAGGTTGAAGCATATTTAACCCAATGTCTATTAATAGTAGCATTTCAATAAAAATATTATATATAATAACAAATATGATCTGCAATATTCTATTGATCTGTCATACCCTGAGTTATCCTAGTTCACAAAAACAAAGATTACTTAAAATAATTAAAAGGAACTGACAAGTTATGGTAGCACTGAAAAAATGTTTAGACAATTGTAGGTTCATGATAACTAACAAAGTTGGCATTTTAGACTCAAAAACCTTCATAATCACCTTTCACTCTCTCAAAAAACTAAAACCAAACTTGCAATGACTCATCAAATATTCAACGTGTGCATGATTAGACAAATCACTAACTGAGATCGATTATGAGATTATTCCATTCCGTCACCTTTTCTAAATTAAACAATGGTGTTTAGAAACAAACTTTAGCATCCACATTTGTTCACTCACTGCGTAACATTTAAGAGAATCTGATTATAGCAGCTACCCAAAATCAAGATTTGAAGCATTACATAAATATTAAAGATGAGAAAAACATTCCCTAACACATGTTGGAATTTTCCTTTTTCTTTCTGTCATGTAAATGGGATGAAACCCATCATATACAGTCCAAAAGTAGAATCATATGACTAAATCCAACGCTAACCATTTGCACCTTACATTGTTTTTTATTCCCAACTTGTCCCTTTTAGTTCATTCTCTATTATCCATATAAGTTTTGCAACTATTGCTAGATGCATGCATGTGGACCATTTTTGCATATGCTCCTCAAAACTATACTTGGTGTCATGGACCTATAGAGCAGAACCTTCCACTCTTTCCCTTAGAAGTCTTGTATGATTATCGTAATTCAACTGTCATTTGTTTTGACCTCAAATTCACTACACTTTTAAAGTGAACTCAATTTGTTTTTAAAAGATATCTCGGTTAATTGAGAAAAGTGTACGTTTACATTTTTTTTATTATACCTAAGGAGATAAGTTGACATTTTTCTTTAAAATAAAATCATCAATTTTTTCATCTAAACTAAAATAAACCATTAGCAAAAGTTCTTTCATTTCACATCTCTTTCCAAATACAACACGCGTCTTAACAACTACAACATGACATTCACTTTAATCCTTCTAAGAGGTATAAAAGTGTTTCCACCTATGTTCAATTCCTATGCTAATACTTAAACTTTTTCATTGGTGTTTAAATTTATTCCTTCCACGATTTAAAATTGTTCGGCAAGAAATGAGAAAAATAAAGAAGTAGGAGATGAATTGAGAGGAATAAAAGTAGTAAATTGCATTCAATTATACATAATGATCATACAAAATGAGTTCATCATTTATATAATATCACACTATTAACTAACTTACTTTTTGTTAGTTAACCAATGATAGAGTTAGTTAAACTACCTAATCACCATCTTAATTAACTTCTAATCAACTAAGAATTGAATTAACTAACAACATGCTCCTAGAATTCAATCATATAATCATTCATTTTACAACATATATATCTAATGCATTCCTTAAAATCAGAAATATGTTTGTCTTCAACCCTTTGGTTAACACATATGCATCATGTGTAGAGGTAGAGTAGTGTGCAACCTCTACTTTTCCTTGTTTAGCTTGCTCCCTCAAGAAATCAAATTTTACCTCAATATGTTTGCTCTTACAATCCAAAAATGGCTAACTTGTTATCAATCTGCAACTTGAATGACTTCTTGACTTTGATTTTCATCTACTTTTATAACCAACTATATTCATATAGTCTGACATGTTACAAAGGATCTTACTATGTATTCTGATTCACATGATGAAAGAGCCACAATAAATTGGTGAAGCAAGGAACTTAAAGTAGTATCATGTAGTGCTTTTCCTATCAACTTTATCACCACATCAGTCTGCATCTAAGTTGGAAATGAATATTAAGTGTTCTTCGCAGATGGCGGAAACAAAACTCCATAGTCCATTTCCCCTCAAATACCTCAATATTGTTTTTGTCGCTGGTATGTGTTTTTTTCTTAGATCATTCATAAACATGTTCACCAAACCAATAAAAAAAACATATTTTTGGCATGTTGTTGCATGTCTTAAAGAGTCAACAATCTACTTGAAAATCGTGGAGTCCACCATTTCTTCTTTGCCTCCTAGTTTGAGAATTGATTCAATAGGTGTTAATGCAAAGTTACATTATTTCATCTTGAACTTTTTTATTATCTAACCGTCATATTTTCTCTGGTGGAACATCAATCCTCTTGATGTGTTGAAAATTTTCATTCCTAAGAAATAGGATGGCATGCTATATTTCAAAATTTTGACATCATGAATTTGTTGAATCTCTTGATCTCATATTTGTTGTTTCTAATTACAAATAGATCATCAACATGCAAGCATATTTGAATTATGGTTGGTGTTGTTTCCTACACGCACATATACTCATTCATGCATTTGTTGAATCCCAATTGCACTATAAATTCATCCATTCTCTTGTTTTAGGCGCTAGGTGTCTATTTCACGCTATAAAGTTCCTTGTTCGTCTATACACCATGTAATCCTTGTCTTTAATTTTAAATCATGGTGGTTGAGTGACAAAAATTCAGTTCATCAATTGGTTCGTTTAAGAATGTTGATTTGACATCTAAGTGGAACATGAACCATCCCTTATCATTTTCTATGGTTATCTTAAGCCTAATTATTTCAGTTATGGCTACAAAAGAATAAACATATGAATAGTCTAGATCGGGTCTTTGAAGGAAACCTCTAACAACTAACTTGGCTTGTGTTTTTGTAATTAATCAACATATATCATTAGGGCCATATGCACTAAGTCACATTCTTTAGTCACTTCATTGTATTGACCAGTTCACTTTTTGTAGCCTTTTAAGAATGTTCGTTGTTGTTTGTGATATCTCATCCACCTAAACATTTGGAGCTTCCACGTCTTCCTCAAATGACTCTTCGGTATCATTGAGTAATAAGTTCAGCCGAAAATTGCTTGAACTTATCCATGATTATCAATCCCATGAGCTTCCCTCGTCCATCGCCACATATTTATTGATAGACATATTTTGAGTGATGGGATCATACATCTTATAAGAATTAGATGCACGATATCCAACTAAAATAATTGGTGTAATTTTGTCATCCAAATTTCTTCTCTTAGCATCAAAGGCATGTTTGTGACATAGTGCACAAAATACTCTAAAATGACACACACTATGACCTTTTCCCCTTCCAACCCTCTTCATGTACTTTGTTCTTTAGAATTCTAATTGGACAGTTTTTTAACAAATATGTTGTAATGTTAACAACTTCACCCCTAAATGATTTAGACACACCTCTTTACTTAACCATACATCTAGCCATATCTAAGATAGTTTTTCTTTTTCTTTAAACTAAGCCATTATTTTGTGGTGCTTAGAGTGTTGTAACTTAAAGTTCAATACCTTGATCGCCACAAAATGACTCAAAATCCTTTGATATGTATTCACCACCACCATCAGATCTCAGAACCTAAATCTTTTTGTTGCTTTGGTTTTCAACCAAAGCCATGGACTTCTTGAATATGTCAAACATTCAATCCTTATATTAAATCAAATAAATCCACATCTTTCTACTATGCTCATCAACAAATGAGATGAAATGTCTATTCCCTCCTAATGACTTCTCCTCAAAAGGTGCACACACGTATGAGTGGACAACTTCTAGCACATTAGATGAAATCATTGGTAAATTGGTCATAAAAAAGTTTCTAAGTTTCTTACCAAGCAAACAACAATTACACATCTTATTAAGAATTGTGAAAATTGGAAAACCTAGCATTGTACCTTAATTGATTAATTGATTCATAGATCAAAAGTTAAGTTTACAAATCTTAATACCATAACCATCTCTTTTTGTACTCCACTACTGCTTTCAAACATTCTACCTATGTGATATTAATCATTGTCTTAAAGGTCTTGTTATTTGCAAGTAGAGGCCTTAAGATAAGAATGTTGGTAGGATCATAAAGTTCAAAGACATTATTCTTCATGATTAATAAGAAGCCTTTCTCTATAAAATGTCAAAAACTTAGTAGATTGCACTTCATTCCTGGTATAAACATTACATCCTCAATTTTTTAGATCTACCATCATTCCTTTTGATTATTATCTTCCTAGTTCCTTAACTTGTAAGATTTTATTATATGCTAGTCTCATCTTCCTCTTTCTTGTTCTATCAAACTTTACCAATAAGTTCTTTTGTCATGTCATATGGTTTGAACATTATGTATCTAGAAATAATGATCAATATTTATGTTGATCTTCATACACTACAACCATGAACACTACAATGCCATCAATTGAGTCATCTTGAACGATCATGGATTCATCATCACCAATTTATTATGCGTGCTTGAACTCGGCCTCCTTCTGGTCAAATTTCCTTGTCAACTTCACTAGCCAGTCCATCACATAGAACTCTTATTGAATCCTTCTTTACATTGTCATTCCAATCCAACTCTTTCAGATCATCTATGATCACATATCTGTTGATCACAACTTGCTTGTTTGCAGGGTCAAACAACTTGTATCCGCCAGTTGAGTGATATCCTATCAGGATCATCTTGAAGGTGAGAAAAACAAGAAAGGGGGGTTTGAATTGTTTGGAAAATAAGCGCTTTTTCAAAATGAAAATCACACAAGGATTTTATACTGGTTCGCTTATAACACAAAGCTACTCCAGTCCACCCGGCCAAGGTGATTTCGCCTTCAACAAGGACTTAATCCACTAATCTTGAAAGATTGATTACAAACAACGTCTAAGAGAAAGATCTCTTAGTCCTCTCAAGTATACAGACTACACAGAGTCACTTGAGGAAATAAACAAACAATAGATAAAAGATTTATGTAATCTAAAGTGCTTCTAAGAAAGAAAATATTACAATAGTAAGAACAAAGTGATTCACGTTATAAGCAACAGCTTCGTGAAGATTTAGAGAGCAAGAGTATTTTCTTGAGTGTTTGATGTTTCAGTATATTTTTCCTTGTATGTGTTGTGTACTGAATGTTGATTTGCAGTCCTTTATATAGATCAGTGAGGTAGTAGTTGAAACTGATGAGTAATAAAATGAATTTACGCCATAACATAAATAGCTTCTGCAGGATAACTTTCTCTCCTTGAAATGACTACTTACCACATATAGTATCTTCTTTATTGAAATTGGAGATTAACGTCTCTTTCTGTATTAGGAAATCCATTTGCAAACCTTTACTTGACTTTAACGTTACTCTTTCATAATTAGCAATTCCATGATCAGAGTCTTCGTGTATCTGAGAATCTTGGAGTCTTGCTTCTGATGTTGATCTCTTTTGAGTTCTGATGAATTCTTCAGATAGCGCTGAGAGTTTCTGGAGTTAGACATACCGTTGTTCAGAGTCAGAACTTCTAGAGCTTACTTCTTGTTTAGATGCTTCTGATACTTTGCTGTTTTGCTCAGAGTTAGACTTTCTTGAACGTGTTTCTACTTCAGATGCTTCTGGTCTTCTGATAATTTGTATCTGATCTGGTTCTGTATCTGATGACATCATCAGATCTCTTCCTTCTTTCTTTAGAACCCTGCACACTTAGAAACTTTTCGTTAGGGTGCCATTTTTGGTTTCATCCTTTGTTATCATCAAAATCATGGAATCTGTTGTAGAACAATTTTTGTTCTTACAATCTCCCCCTTTTTGATGATGACAAAACAATCTTAATTAGCAGATGAAACATATAAAATATCAGATCAGATAGACAAGAGCTCCCCCTGAGATAGTGCTAGGGAGTTCAGAAGTTCTTACCAGAGCTTCTAAGTAAAGAGGTTTCTTGATACCTTCTGCAATTTCTTAAGTCCAGGTTAGATAAAATTATTTTTAAGAAAAATATGTTGCAGAATGCTTAAGGTATTTAGACAATATTTTCATCAGAGCTATTAATGACTTCTCCCCCTTTTTGTCAGAATCAAAAAGACATAGCAAAAATAAATAATTGAAGAGAAAAACATTGTATTTAGATAAAAAGCAACAGAGGCAAAAAGAACAAGTAAACATCAGAAACAGAGAAAACAGAGTAACAAGCAATAAGTCCTAAGTGCCTAGGGGTTCGGAGGCGGAGGCATTCTCTGAAGTAACATAGCCAGCATGTTCTGAATGTTGTCGTTGACAGTGTCTTGTTTGTCCATTCTGGCACGGAGTTCATTCTGATCTTGCTTAAGTTCTTTCAGCGTTTGGAGAACCATAGGGATAACAGAAGAAGAAGACTCCCCCTGAGTCAGAGCCTGCTGTGCTTCAGCAGCAGCCTGCGCTTCAGCAGCAGCTTGTGCTTCAGCTTCCTTTATCCTTAGAATTTCAGCTTCTCTTGCTCTTTCTTCCTCCAGCCTTCTAGCCTCTTCTTCAGCTTCTCTTGCTAATCTCTCTTCTTCCAGCCTTCTGGCTTCAGCTTCTCTTGCAAGTCTTTCCTGAAGTCTTGCCTCAGCATCTCTGATGTAGCCATTTCTGACTTGTTCAGAGATGTTCTTCAGTCTAAAAGCCTCAGAGGTCATCCAGCCAATGACTCAGTTCCAGTGTGTCCTTACAGAGTCAGGATCATCACTGACTTCAGAGTTAGTGGTCAGAGACTTGACCTTTTGTACTGAAGCCCCTGCGACCAGCATGATGGCTTCCTCAAGGGTAGGTATAGAAAGGTCAGGTTCAGAGGTATGAGGTGGAGATGTTGGAGGGCTGAGATTTAATGTGAGAGGTTCAGATTCTGCTTCAGGTTGAGGTTCAGATCTTTGGGGTGAAGCGTAAAGAGGGTTTAAGTCTAATGGTTCAGTTTCAGCTTCAGGTTCAGGTTCAGCGGAGGTGTTTGGAGGGGTGATATCAGAGGTGTGGAGGTCAGAGGGTTGAGTTTCAGAGGGTTGGTCTTCAGAAGTAAAGTTGGTTATTTGTTCTGGTGGAGGTGAAGTTGCTTCAGATTGTGTTTGTGTTGGTTGTTGTGAAGCAAGGTTTTGAGCCTGAATTTGGGCTAAGGTTGGAGAGTCAGGGTCAGAGTATTCTTGGTCAGAGGAGATTTGAAGGTATGGTGGTGATTCTGGGGCTGAAGATGATGAGGAATTGGTTTGGTTCAGTTCTTCAACTTCAGATAAGGGTAGTGTTGTATGGGCAAGATTAAATTTTGGTCGAGGTTCTGAGGTTCTGGTGGTTGAAGGTGGGATTTCAGAGGTTGTATAAATGGGTGGTGTTGGGAGAGGATTAGAGGAAGGAGTAGAGGAAACCATCAGAGGTTCAGAGGAAATAGGAGGAACAGACGTACCAGTAGAAATTTGCAGAGGAGCTGGAGATCTGCTTCCAGAAGATTCTCCAAGTCTTGCCTTCTTTGCCTGTGATGTTATCTTCTTCTCAGAGAGACCTCTCTTGTACCTGACGAAGTCTTCTTCTGAATCTAGACAATCGTCGAGGCTGAAGTCAGAGATGTCAACACCTTCATCCAGCAGACGATTAAGATAGATAGCAACCGCATCTCTGGGTTCATTCTTGTAGAACCTAGCAAGACCATGAGGCAGCTTCCTCTGATCTTTCAAGGAATCCCAGGATGTGTCCAGCGTGGGTCTGACTTGAATCTTCTTTATTATTCCCATACTCTTGAGATTTCTGGCGTTCAGAGGCTTCCCAGTATCTATTGCCAGATCTTCCATCAGCTTGGCCTTCTCCAGATGATCTACCAGCCCATTCTCGATGAAAACATCAGATAACAATCTTCCCAGAGGGATGTAGGATCTGGGCTTCATGTTGTTTCTGGTCTCCTTGACAGAGTCTCTTAGGTATCTGAAGAGTAGTGCAGGAAGGCAGATCTTCACACCCTTGTGAATGCAATACAGAATGTGTAACACCTCAAAATTTGCCCTCCTCTCTTGGGACTAGTATATCATATTGCATATCATTTTTAGGTCATTAGGCATTACATATTGCATATCATGTGGTTACATTGTGTAAGTCATCCTCCCAAGTCTTGATCAGAAGATGAGGAGGTCAAAGAGCAAGCTAGGATTTTGTTGGACTGGTCATTAATCATCTGAGGATGTGGAGGTCCAAATTAGGGTTTCATGATTCTCAAAGGATATTGGTCTTCATCTTGTTTGAAGTGATACATCATCATCATCATGGCTTGTTATCATTTGAAGAATCAAGTGATTGATCAGATTTCTTGAGATTAGGGTTTTGACCACTGGTCAACCCTAATCAGTTGCATTGGGCCAATCAGGGCATGATCAGGAGATGGGGTTTATGATGGCCATGGGGTTCATTATGGTTTTATTAAGCTAATTGAGGCTAGGGTTTCACCCTTGAGCCATTTCATCAGAGGATTGGAGCTCAGATGGATCAATGCATTGTCAAATTCATCTGTCTGTTGAAAAGTCAACTGTGGTCAACTGTACATGATCTGATGGATTTGGAGGTGGAAATGAGTTAGATACACTTCATTCATGTTGAAACAAGTGTTATATGACATCTCAAAGCTCAAGAATGGAGAAAATCAAGTCAGAACAAAAATTGCCAAAAATAGAAAGTGACTTGTAATTGAAGTTTCCAAAAATGGAAAGTTTTTCACCTCAAGACCACGTGTCCAAGGAAGTTTCAAATGAAAATTTGTTCAACATGAAAGTTGTAGATATTGTTCTAACCTTTCCAAAAAGTCCAAGAACTTGAAAATCCCATGTATGGTTGTCAAGTTATGGCTCAGTGAATTTCAAAAATGACCCATAATCAGGAGGCCATAACTTCCACATGGAGCATCCAAATTGGAAGTTCTTTATATGCACAAACTCCATTTGACATGTACTTTCATGGTGCATAATTGGATTTCTTCAAAAATGGTCAATGCAAAAAGTCAAATTTCAACTGTACAGTTAAATGAACCAGGGGCAAAATTGTCCAACTTGTGAAATAATTGGAATTTTTGAGTGGAGATTTTTGCAACACTTCATAAATGGCATTTGAAACTTGTTGGAATATTCATAACATGTCAAGGCTTCATGGTTTGGAAATTGGCTTTTAAAATGAACTTGAAAATGAACACATAAGCCATCACATAATGAAAATGAGAAATACACCTCCAATGAGCATGAACCAAGTGGCAACAGCTCATGACAGGTGTTTAGAAGGTGTATGAGGTGGCAATGAGCTGTCATGAGCTGGCTTGTGAAATGACAATTTTGCCCCTAGCTTGAAATAACCACTTTTGCTAATCATTTCTATTTTGGCTAATGAGAGTGATTAAACATGGATTAAGCTTGAGTATATATTGTTAATCATCATCAAATCATAACAGAATCACAATCATCAAGAATTCAACAAACTTTTGGCTCCAAATTCTCCAAATTCTTCAAGAAGCTTCAAGAGCAAGATCCATGAGAACCTCTTCATTTCTTCACCAAATCGTGTGATTTTTCTTGCTACCTCCTCCATTCATCTTCTTCCTCTACTGTTTTGGCAATTCATCATCAAAGAACAACCAATTCGTGACTGTTCCAATTATGCTCAACCATGGTGATTTGAAGTTTCTCTCAATTGGAGCATCCAAAAGCTGAAGCACGAGCTCTAAGCATCTTCTCTATCATCAAGCTCCACCTGTTTCAAGGAATTGCGCATCAAGGATTCAAGAATCGCTACTGCCATCTCAAGGTACATGAGATTCGAATTCCATGATTTGATGAATGTTTATAGGCGTTTTGAAGTTCGTTCCATGTAGATTATCAGGATGCCATTAGTTTGTGGATTGGTGAAACATAGGGCGAGATATCTTGAATTTTAGTTATGATGTGAAAACCTAATTGATTCGATCCAGGAGAATTAGGAATAAGTAGGACAAATCGTTAGTATATTCGTGATCCTCACACTTAGATGATTCCAACGGTTATAGATTTGTGGATTTTGGTTGAGGAAAGCTTGAGACCGTTGCTGGCAGTTGGAAGATCATGAACACGCGAAGAAGGTGACAAAATTCTGGAAAAGTTTGCGTTTCAATCCGTTTTCACGCAAGGCCATTTTGAAAGGCTGTTTCCCTCCAGATTTCGCCAATCAGCGCGTGACAGCACATTAATGTGCTACGCTGTCGTTTTGGCTTGGATGGTGATTATTACCGTTCTGCCACTGGACCTAATAAATCTAATTTAATTAAATTAAAACCTTAAATAATTATTACATAATTCATTCAAGCTTAGAAAATT
This sequence comes from Lathyrus oleraceus, assembly GCF_024323335.1. Taxonomy (NCBI): domain Eukaryota; kingdom Viridiplantae; phylum Streptophyta; class Magnoliopsida; order Fabales; family Fabaceae; genus Lathyrus; species Lathyrus oleraceus. The sequence continues at coordinate 148,892,324 of NC_066582.1, read as the reverse complement.
CACAAAAAAATATTTTAAAAGTCAGAAAAATGTGAGGATTTTTTCTATGGATTCCAAATTCCCTGTAGAATTTTATTGACCTATTTTTAGAAGTTGTGCTTGGAGAAAATTAGGTTTGACTTAGGGTTGTTTGACATGTATGCAATTTTGACACATTTTGCCATTTCCATTGTGAAATCCTCATGCTTACAAGGAAATTCTTGAAAATTTTTGTGGTGATTCTAGACACATCAATGGTGATTTACATGTAAATTTTGTGAATTTTGGATACCTGGTGATTGAGTTATGAATTTTTGAATCTAGGTGTGACAATTTGTGTCACACCTAGCTAGGTTAACTTGCTGGATTTATTTTCATGACCTAGACTTGTTAGAATGGAGTGAAATTTTGCATGGATGTTCATGGATATGTTGAGATGCTGTGTGAATGTTTCTGGATTTTTATGTGGCCTTTTCAAATTGATTGGTATTTTTCATCTCTGTTGGTCAATTATGCAAGTTCATGTGGTACATGTTTGGTATTATCTTTGTGAAATGCTCATATGGTATTGGATGATGATGAAATTTAGTATGCTGGTTATAGACACATGATAGGACATGATGCTTTTGGTCCCATTCATTTCTTTATTGTTTTCATTGACTTATGAATTTTTGAAGTGAATGCATGTGTTGATGTTATGGTTTGGCTCATATATTTGTGTCTGTTTTTCTTGATTTTCATTGACATAGTTCCTTTTGTCCAATTGAGCTGAAAATTGACATGCTGTACCTTGAATATGTCCTGTTTAGGTGTAAATTATTTGAGGATTTTTGGAATTGTTTTGACATGGAATTGAATGCAATAGTTCTGTTTGGATGTTTGGTGCTCCACTTGACCTAGTTTGGTTTGTTTTGTGCATAAAATGATTTTGGTAAATGATATGAGCATGGGATCAAATGCCTTGGCTTTCTATTTGTGTTAATTTGAGTTTGGTTGAATATCCCTTGCTGTTTAGACTTTTTTCTCCCTTTTGGACCCTAGGCTTGGCCTAGAGGTCCGGTTTCTCACATTTGCTTGATTTTTCAGGATGAAATGCATAATGCCTAAAGGGATTGAGCCAAGTTGATTAAATTGGATGTGTTTGATGTTGAGAACTAACATGAATTTGTTTTGTAGGTTGTGAAGCTTGAGCTTGAGCTCATAGCTTGCCTTTGTGTGCATTAATCTGTATATGCTGACTGATTAACATTTGCTGTTTATTATTGTTTGTCTGAGCACTGATGATACTTGATTGTTTTCAGGTACATTTAGTCGCTTCTAGTTCTTTTAAGAACTTGCTTGCTGCTGCTTGGTTTTTAAACCACTTGAGGTAGGACTTCTATTCTTCATGTAGTCTGGAGACCCGGTCTGTTATTTGGCCGGGCAAATTGTCTGAAGTCCCCCTTTCGGGGCAATGTTTGTGATTGTTTAACTTTGTCCCAAGCAGGTGAAAGTCCTTGATTAAGGCAATTGGTGGATCATAGAGATATGCAATCTATCTCCCACTATTCTGTGTGTCGTCCCTCTGCTCACACGGCTGTGTGTTGACGCATTGGGACACAAACCCAAGATCTGTGCTGTTGCACAATCGAGTCAGAGTCTTTGAGCGTAGAAGGGTCCCTCCATTCTGGACCCACGCTCCCTTGTCTGAAGCTCTCCCTGGTCAGGGATAAGAGCTGTGAGGTCTCATCCTCACTTCACATTTTCATCTGCTTCACCTTAGCCTCGTAATGGCAAGGTTAAGAGCGACTAACACCCATGTACAGATGAATTGCTTCGGCAGTTACACCTATTGATTGAGCCCATTTGTTTGGTTATAGTGTGTGCTATGTGAATATCTGTTTGAGATGCTTGTTCTCATTTGATGTATGCTTGTATGCTTGTATGCTTGCTTCTTTCCTGGATAGGATTAGCTTGCATTTGTGCAAGTAGGTAGAAACCTGAACGTAGGGTGACGATGCATGACAACACTAGGCTCGAGTCCAGCTCCCTGGTAGTGTGTCTTTCCCCCGGTTTCTGGCTGAAATCTTTTTCCCTTGAGGGGGAACTACATCGCCCTGATCCTCGTTCCAGACGAGGTATGTAGGCAGGTGGTCGCGCGAGACCGCTCCGGGCACTTTTTTTTTCTTTTGCGTGTGTTTGTTTGTTATCTGATTGTGTGTTTGGTTCGGACGCCGACGTAAGTCCATGATTGGCTGTCGGGCTCCACGTTTGCCTTCTTGTGTGCGTTTTGGTTCGGATACTGACGTAATTCCATCAAGTGGTTGTCGGGCTCCACGTTTGCCATCTGTCTGTTTTGTGTTGTTTGGCGTGCGTAAGCCGAACTACAGTGGCTCTGATTCTTGTTCCAGACAAGATATGTAGGCATAGGATGCGACGTCCTATCGAGCTCCCTTCTCTTAACCCCACCTGCGTTCCCTGTGTGTGTGTGTGATGTTTAGCAACCTTTTCTTTATTTTAGAACGTGGATCCCGTCGAGTACGACGGACGTGAGGGGTGCTAATACCTTCCCCTTGCGTAACCGACTCCCTTACCCTTTCTCTTTGGTCGCGAGACCATTTCCTTTCCAGGTTTCTCTGAGCGTTTCCTTTCCCTATTTTGGGATAAATAATGCGCAGTGGCGGCTCTGTGTTGTGTTTTTTTGAGTCCCGCCGGTTGTTTTTTTCGCGGATGCGACAGCTGGCGACTCTGCTGGGGACATACCGAGATGTAGACCTGTGCTGGTCCATCTTCCCCGGGCGAGTCCTTCCTAGCGTTCTAGGATAGTTTAGGTTGCTTGTTTTGTGTTATTTATTGCATTTATTATTCTAACCATTGTATATATTTGCATAAATATTTGCATGCATCATACTATCATGTTGTTGCCGTCCTCTGTGCAGGTGGTTCCTCTGTTTGGGGTGGGTGTTCTGAGTGGGGCTAAAACCCAGGCCTGAGTATACACCTAGGACTAGTGTGGTCTCATGTCGCCTCCTTCATGTTAGGTCAATATGTACCTGGCGGCGTGATGTACCACAAACCGGACGAGGTTCATTTGATAGTGCTTGCCTCTGTGGGTATTCCACTTTGGTTGAGTTACTTCATCTGAACTATTGACTCTGGTGACCGATCATTTCCCGGATCTTTGGTTTAGACGATCTCAGGAGAGCTGCAATGGCACACCCGAAAGGGCAAACCCATTGAGTATCTCTGCCCGATTGTCGAGACTATTGTCCGCCTTAGGATGACCTGTTTAGAATTTACCTGTGAGGGGAGGGTGTTTCTTTCAGATGCATGTTCAGATGGTGATTCAGATGGTGACTTTTGTTCCGTGGATCAGAGTCATATTTATAAGACGGATTTATGGCCATTTATTGCCGAGACGCCGGAGTGCTGTCCGAGTTATTTATCAGTGGGGATCCGTTTATTTCAGGATTCCCCGGGCCGATTCAGATGATTGGGGTATCTGTTCAGAGATGATTTGATGATGATGATGATGATGTATCTTTCTTCCGTTTATTTCGGAACCCTAAGTCGGATTTGTGGTTACATGTTCCCTCAGATGGTTATGATCAGTTCAGAGATCAGGCTTCAGTGCAACAAATGATCAGACGACTTGGAGGATGGCCCAGTGCATTGCATACATCTGCATCATTTTCATTTTGCATTCATCTGCATCAAACCTATGTCTAGTCATATGGGGAGTATTATTGATTGAGAATCTGGTTGAGAGACATCTTGGATTTCAGAATGCGGATGTCAAAATATTATCTGTCTCGATGAAACCAGGATCAAAAGACAGAAGCTTCCTCATATGGATAGACGTTGCATTCATGCATATTAACCTGTTTGCTGTTTTGCAGGAATCATTGCTCGTGCTCGCAGAACTGTACCTTTGCACTCGACACGTCCTCACAGATACTTCACCAGACGCAATACTCCCAGACTCATGGATCTCCCAAACACAGATATCCTCGAGCTGAAGGACAAGATGACTGAGCTGATCAACATCATGCAGGGTGTTGCAGTTGGTCAGAAAGCTTTGGCTGATAAGGTCGAAAAGCTCGAGCGGGCTTCAGCTGCTAACAGTGTGGTTAACTTGGATGGTGTCTCCAACCAGGGGCTGGGTGGATCTAGAGACGGTGAAAAGAGAGCGACCGTGGGTATGGTGAACAACAATGCTGGTGGATTTGGTGCTGCTACTGGTGGTGGACCCGGTCTGGGGCATAATCTGAAGGATAGCCTGTTTCCTCCATTCTTTGGGGTTGATGATGACAGAGAGGAAGACAGAGAGGCTGATCAGTTCTCCATGCACAATGAGCCATTCGGTCAATATGGTGTTCAACCACAAAGCAAAGAAATTCAGTTATTGGCAGAGAAGGTAAGGGCTCTGGAAAGCCATGCTACTCCGGGATTTGTCAACATGTCCAACATGGGGCTGGTCGAGGGGATTGTGATCCCACAAAAGTTCAAAGCGCCTGCGTTTGACAAATATAATGGAAGTTCCTGCCCGGAAACTCACCTTCAAGCCTTTGTCCGAAAGATCTCTGCATACACAACAGATCAGAAGCTCTGGATGTACTTCTTCCAAGACAGTCTGTCTGGAGGATCCCTGGAATGGTACACCAAGCTGAAATCTTCTGATATCAAGAGCTGGCAGGATCTGGGAGATGCCTTTTTTAAACAGTATCAGTTCAATGCTGATATGGCTCCGAGTCGTACCCAGTTGCAGGGTATGTCTCAGAAAAATAACGAGGGGTTTAAAGAATATGCCCAAAGATGGAGGGAGTTGGCTGCCAGAGTGCAACCTCCTCTAGTGGACAGAGAGATGTCTGATCTCTTCATGGGTACCCTGCAAGGGGTTTTTGCTGAGAGAATGGTTGGATGCCTGGTGACCAACTTTGCAGACATTGTGGTGGCCGGAGAGAGAATTGAAAGTTGGCTGAAAATGGGGAAGATACAAGGTAATGCTTCGTCATCAGGGTCGAAGAAGCCATTCGGGAACGGTCAGCGCAAGAATGAGGGTAATACCAGTGCGGTCTACGCTCAGAGAGGACCCAGTAGGGATCATTACTTCCAGCACACCGCTGCGGTAACTATTCCTGCTGACAATCAGCCTGCACAACAGCAACAGCAGCGTCAGCCATTTCAGCAGAGGTCTCAGAAGGTAGGATATCCAGTCAGGAGGAGGATGAGTGATCGGCATTTTGATAGGCCGCCTGTGACATATTCTTTCCTATTGAAGAAGTTGAAAGATATGGGGCTGGTACAGTTGAGGACTTTGGCACCTATGGGACCTGATCAAAGGCCAGCCAATTTTGATGAAAATGTCAAATGTGAATTTCATTCGGGTGCTCCCGGGCACAGCGTAGAGGACTGCAAAGCTTTTAAGCACGTAGTCCAAGACCTGGTGGATTCAAAAGCAATCAACTTTGCTCCATCTCCCAACGTTAATGCCAATCCCATGCCGGCACATGGTCAGGCGATGGTGAGTGCAGTTGCTGAAGATTCGGATCACGCCTGTGGGATGGGTGAAGAGACTGATGGTAACTGCAAGTTTGATGGTTGGATAAAGCCGTGCGCACCAGGGATGGGAATCCAGAACTGGAAGGCCTAAAAAAGATCATCGCTGTTACTCATTCGGAAGAATAATGATTTCTGTTTTGATTTTATCTGCATGAAAGCCTTGCGTGTTGCCCGACACGCAATGGTTCATTGTAAGGGCCACCTCATGTTTAAATTTGCACATTCTGCATCATTAATAAATGGATGTTTTTCAGTCAAAAAGTGGTGTTCCCTGTTTTTCATTTATTTTTGCAGTTTAAAAACAAATAAAAATGGCAATGTTTATTTTCATTTTTCTTTTTTTTTGATTTGTCTCGTTCCGAATTCAAAAATAATTCTCCGGATCTCGTTGATAACAATTTGGTTACACCTCATATGACTTCGACAAACCAAGCTATCATGCTGAAGAAGAAGGCGAAGAAGATGGTGATCTGCTGGAATTAACCAGGATGTTAAAACCAGAGGAGAAGGTGATTCAGCCGCATAAGGAGCAGAGTGAGATTGTGAATCCAAGCACCGCCGAGGTCGGGAAGGAAATTGGGGCCGTTTCAGAGGCGAGTCGAGAGCAGGATGGTAGTCTTGTTGAAAGAGCATGTGGATACTTTCGCCTGGACATGTCAGAATATGCCAGGATTGAACACCGATGTCGTTGTACACAAGCTACCATGGAGAGAAGACCGTCCTCTAAAGAAGCAGAACGCCAGTGCCTGTATCAGAAAGCCATGGTGACTTTGTTTCATGATATGATTCGTCATGAAATAGAATGCTATGCTATGACATGATAGCAAAGTCCCAAACAAAAGAGGGGCATCTGGCAGACAGGGGCAAGTCGTTTGACCGGTTGAGACAATTCAAACTGAGGTTGAATTCAAGTGAGGGCACTATCAGAGTGCGATCCGGTAAGATGTTGGGGTTCATTGTAAGGGAGGAATCGAGGTTCATCCTGCAAATAATAAAAAAAAAAGAGAAAAGAGAAAAATGCCTGAACCGAGAATAAAGAAAGAGGTTCGTGGTTTCTTAGGTAGATTGAACTACATTTCACGGTTCATATCTCATCTAACAGCCACGTGTGAACCTATATTCAAGCCATTGAAAAAAAGATCAAACGGTCAGGTGAAATAATGATTGCCAAGGGGCATTGAAAAATAAAAGAATAAGTTGCAGGAGCCTCTGATTCTGATACCTCCTGTGGAAGGAGCGGTTGTTAATCTGTACTTGACGGCCTTCGAGGGGTCTACGAGGTGTATTGGGTCAGCATGACAAGTCTTGTTGAAAAGAGCATGCAATTTACCTTAGCAAAAAGTTTACCGACTGTGAAACAACACATTCACTGTTCGAGAAAACTTGTTGTACTTTGGCATAGGCTGCTCGCCGACTAAGACAGTTTATGCTGGTTCATACCACTTTGTGGATTTCCAAGACGGATCCGATCAAGTATGTACAGGAGGAGCCAGCGTTGACCGAACGGGTTACGGAAAGAGCAAAAGAATGTTGATTGATTTGTGATACTCTCAGAAAGCAATCAAGGGGAGTGTATTGTCTGATTACCTCGCCCAGCAACCTATTGATAATTATCAACCGACGAAGTTTGAGTTCCCTGATGAGGACATCTCGAGGTGCTCTAATCGAAAGATTGAGAGTAACCGATCCCGGAGGAGGGGCCTGACCCTGAATCCGAACGGATTCCGATGTCTGATGGGGAGGTTAAGGTGAATAAGCTTTTGTTGCCCGGATAACGTCTGAATGCACCGACGGTGTGATTGAGAATGAAGCTTGTATCCTGGGTATTAAACCTCGGTGCGCCTACTGGGGCAACGCCTTTCTCATTGGTATATGGAATGGAGGCTGTGCTACCTGTTAAAGTTCAGATTCCCTCTTTGAGAGTCCTGATGGACGTGAAATTGCAAGAGGCTGAATGGGTGAGGACCCGGTATGAAGAGTTGAGCCTGATTGAGGAAAAGAGGCTGGCAGCCATCTGTCATGGGCAGTTATACCAACAAAGGATGAAGCGTGCTTTTGACAAGAAGGTGCGACCTCGGGTATATCACGTAGGTGATTTGGTGCTGAAAAGGATCCTTCCTCCTCAAAACGATCGTAGGGGCAAATGGACGCCGAATTATGAAGGTCCATTCGTGGTTAAGAAGGTTTTCTCTGGTGGAGCCTTGTTGCTAACGACCATGGATGGTGAAGATTTTCCATCCCCTGTGAATGCGGACGCAGTTAAAAAATACTTCGTATAAATTGACCCGCTGGGCGAAAAGAATAAAATAGTCCAGGCAAAAATGGGCATCCCGGCGAACCAAAAACAGAAAGAAAGGTTCGGGCAAAAATTAGGGATATAAAAGGAAAATTGTACACCCAGCAAGTCGAAAACCTGGAAAGGCGACTTGGGCAAAAAAGGGTATCCCGGTGGACTGAAAACCCGAAAGGGCGGTCCAGGCAAAAGAGGGATTGAAACGAACAACTGCGTCTAGCATGATCGTTTGCGCTTTGGTTAAAGCATCATGGATAATCCCCGGTAGGGATCAATCAGAAGCGTCTTGTTCAGAAGGCAGAATGAACGGAGAGTCTGAGGACATATGGGGTGTAACCGAGTTGGAACTCGATGAGATCACAGGTTTCACATTGCCATTAGGATAGATTTTTCCTTTTGAGCGCAATTACCTCTTTTCAGGAATTGCTTCCTTTTGTATTGCTCAATTTGAGCCACACTTTCCGAATCAATAAAATGCATATTCAGTCAAATAATTTTGTTTTTGTTTTTCATTACCGCTTTGATTGCAAAAACATCCAATTGTTTTGATAAAGAATCTTTGCATTTTTAACACATACAGGTTCCTTCCAATGCATGTTTATAAGATGGAAAGCTTGAAATCTTATTTGGAAGGTTGAGTGACCCAAGTGTTGAAATCTTGACACGCCTGGGGCACGGTTTTATCTGACGATCTGTTTTGCAGGAACTGTTAGGTATTTTTACTCACTTGCAGGTTGTGATGTGGAAGCTTTGTAAACAGATCCCCAGAGAGATCGCTCAGGGACGAATGAATATGAAGGGATGACGGAAGAGACGTTGAGACGTACGACGATCCTTGATGATAATCAAGAAGACTCTTCAAAATCAGAAGATTTGAAAGTATGTATAAATCCCAGGAGTACGTTTCTCGTCGAGACGTCCGACGACCCTTGAAATTAATCAAGAAGACTCTTCAAAATCAAGAAATTGAAATTTCTGTATAATCCCATGAGTACGCTTTCCGTCGAGCGCGGAGCGATTGGGAATACAAGATGATGGAGCAGAAAAGGTCCAGACGAGTCTGGGAATTCTCAAAAGTGGAAAGCCGATGCGAGTATTGGAGGTGGATACCATGGTTCGATGAGTCGACGGGTGTTCTGTGCCAACTTTTCTCATTTCCCAGCTAGGTCCCCCAAGCAGAGTTATGAGGACCGAATTCCCAGCAGGTTCCAGATCTGTGACTTCCCCAGCCGAGTCGAGATGGTTATCCCCGGTAGGTTTACAACGGTGTTTCCTCAGCAGCTAGGCCCGAAGGTTGCTATTCCCCGAGTGGAGCGGGTTTCAGTGGAATATATCTCCAGCGGTGTTCATCCTACCAGTGGATTGGACAAGTTCCCGTAACGGACGGATTTTTGCATCTCCAGCTGAGTTGATTCTACCTATGGATTGCATGGGTTGTCCCCCCAGTGGAGTAGCATTCGGTTCCCTAGCAGGGTCAGGATGGTTATCCCCAGCAGGTTTTAGATCGATGCTTCCCCAGTTGCCAGGCCTGGAGGTGGCTGTTTCCCAGCAGAGTATCTGTGGGTATTTCCCCGGTGAAGTCGTCAGGTATCTGTGAGGGTTTCCCGAAGCAGAATCGGGATTGATATCCCCAGCAAGTCAAAGACTGTTGTATCCCCACAGAGCGTTGGTGGTTCTTATCCCCAGCAATTTCTCGAGCGGATTGGGTGCAAAGGAGGTTTCCTCAGCAAGGGTTGCCTTTTCCCAGCAGCAGTGCTATTCCCCAACAGGGTGGAGATCGGAGTATTGACGAGTTCCTCAGCAGAGTGTCTCGAACTCCCCAGAAGAGTCCCTTGAGGGGGATGCTTTTTATGCATTCATCATGTAGAATAGCATAGCATATTGCATAGAAAAAATAATAAATCGCGTAGCATTTCCATAATTATGGAGCATTACGCAGAAAAAGATCATGCATCATTGTTGCAAGCATAGAGCTAGTCTCAAGCCGTGGTTACCGTTTGAGAGGTGGTTGTGCCAGAAAGCGAAGATGTTACTCTGTGGAGTTTAGCATCATGACGTCAGATCAGCAATGTTCCCCAGTAGTGCGATATTGGAGGAAATGTTTCCGTCAGACAGAGATGGAAATAAAATCAGAGGACGTTACGCGATCAGCGCGATTCAAGCCGTGGTTACCGTTTGGAAGGTGGTTTTATCAGACAGTGAAGGTGTTACTCCGAGGAGTCTAGCATCATGGTTTTAATCAAGGATATTCCCCAGTAGTACGATACTGGAGAGTAAGTTTCTGTCAAGCGGAGATGGGAATGTTAATCAAGAAAGTTTCGGGGTCCAAAAAGAAAAACAAGAAAGAAGATAATCCCCAGCTAAACGCAAAGTGTTTGTCTGCCAGGGTTGAATAGAGAGCAGTCGGCTCAGGGCTTGTCATCCTCAGCATGGGTCGTTGTGGCAATCCGGCCAGTTTCCGATTTCCAGATCGAAGAGGTTCTCAACAGTCAGGACGAAGAACTTGTGGCATTCCGGCCAGTTTCCAATTTCCAGATCGAAGAGGTTCTCAACAGTCAGGACGAAGAACTTGTGGCACTCCGGCCAGTTCCGATTTCCAGATCGAAGAAGCTCACGATGATTAGATCGATGCAGCTTGTGGCACTCCGGCCAGTTCCGATTTCCAGATCGAAGAAGCTCACGATGATTAGATCGATGCAGCTTGCGGCAATCCGGCCAGTTTCCCGGTATCCAGACCGAAGAGGTGTTCAGACCAAAGTGGTGTTCAGACCAAGGAAAGAAAACTTTGGGGTTCAAGAAAAGCATAAAAAGAAAGGAATAATAATCCCGAGCGGATGAGTGGTGTTCAGGCCATGGTTATCCCTGCGTTACCATTTATTTTGGTATCCAGGTCGACGTTTATGTTTTGGGGTTCAAGCCGAGTTTTCTCCGTTCCGGACGGATTTTTTCAAAGATTTTGTTTCTTCGCCGATTCTGGCAGGCGTTGTTAATTATTATCCCATCAGAGTGCAAATTGTTCGTCTGTTCTTGGTATTCAATCACTCTTCATCCTGATCATCTGAAAGCCGAGGCTATTCATATCGACAGGTTCATAGTGGATTGAATAGGGGCAGCTGTAACACCTCAAAATTTGCCCTCCTCTCTTGGGACTAGCATATCATATTGCATATCATTTTTAGGTCATTAGGCATTACATATTGCATATCATGTGGTTACATTGTGTAAGTCATCCTCCCAAGTCTTGATCAGAAGATGAGGAGGTCAAATAGCAAGCTAGGATTTTGTTGGACTGGTCATTAATCATCTGAGGATGTGGAGGTCCAAATTAGGGTTTCATGATTCTCAAAGGATATTGGTCTTCATCTTGTTTGAAGTGATACATCATCATCATCATGGCTTGTTATCATCAGAAGAATCAAGTGATTGATCAGATTTCTTGAGATTAGGGTTTTGACCACTGGTCAACCCTAATCAGTTGCATTGGGCCAATCAGGGCATGATCAGGAGATGGGTTTTATGATGGCCATGGGGTTCATTATGGTTTTATTAAGCTAATTGAGGCTAGGGTTTCACCCTTGAGCCATTTCATCAGAGGATTGGAGCTCAGATGGATCAATGCATTGTCAAATTCATCTGTCTGTTGAAAAGTCAACTGTGGTCAACTGTACATGATCTGATGGATTTGGAGGTGGAAATGAGTTAGATACACTTCATTCATGTTGAAACAAGTGTTATATGACATCTCAAAGCTCAAGAATGGAGAAAATCAAGTCAGAACAAAAATTGCCAAAAATAGAAAGTGACTTGTAATTGAAGTTTCCAAAAATGGAAAGTTTTTCACCTCAAGACCACGTGTCCAAGGAAGTTTCAAATGAAAATTTGTTCAACATGAAAGTTGTAGATATTGTTCTAACCTTTCCAAAAAGTCCAAGAACTTGAAAATCCCATGTATGGTTGTCAAGTTATGGCTCAGTGAATTTCAAAAATGACCCATAATCAGGAGGCCATAACTTCCACATGGAGCATCCAAATTGGAAGTTCTTTATATGCACAAACTCCATTTGACATGTACTTTCATGGTGCATAATTGGATTTCTTCAAAAATGGTCAATGCAAAAAGTCAAATTTCAACTGTACAGTTAAATGAACCAGGGGCAAAATTGTCCAACTTGTGAAATAATTGGAATTTTTGAGTGGAGATTTTTGCAACACTTCATAAATGGCATTTGAAACTTGTTGGAATATTCATAACATGTCAAGGCTTCATGGTTTGGAAATTGGCTTTTAAAATGAACTTGAAAATGAACACATAAGCCATCACATAATGAAAATGAGAAATACACCTCCAATGAGCATGAACCAAGTGGCAACAGCTCATGACAGGTGTTTAGAAGGTGTATGAGGTGGCAATGAGCTGTCATGAGCTGGCTTGTGAAATGACAATTTTGCCCCTAGCTTGAAATAACCACTTTCGCTAATCATTTCTATTTTGGCTAATGAGAGTGATTAAACATGGATTAAGCTTGAGTATATATTGTTAATCATCATCAAATCATAACAGAATCACAATCATCAAGAATTCAACAAACTTTTGGCTCCAAATTCTCCAAATTCTTCAAGAAGCTTCAAGAGCAAGATCCATGAGAACCTCTTCATTTCTTCACCAAATCGTGTGATTTTTCTTGCTACCTCCTCCATTCATCTTCTTCCTCTACTGTTTTGGCAATTCATCATCAAAGAACAACCAATTCGTGACTGTTCCAATTATGCTCAACCATGGTGATTTGAAGTTTCTCTCAATTGGAGCATCCAAAAGCTGAAGCACGAGCTCTAAGCATCTTCTCTATCATCAAGCTCCACCTGTTTCAAGGAATTGCGCATCAAGGATTCAAGAATCGCTACTGCCATCTCAAGGTACATGAGATTCGAATTCCATGATTTGATGAATGTTTATAGGCGTTTTGAAGTTCGTTCCATGTAGATTATCAGGATGCCATTAGTTTGTGGATTGGTGAAACATAGGGCGAGATATCTTGAATTTTAGTTATGATGTGAAAACCTAATTGATTCGATCCAGGAGAATTAGGAATAAGTAGGACAAATCGTTAGTATATTCGTGATCCTCACACTTAGATGATTCAAACGGTTATAGATTTGTGGATTTTGGTTGAGGAAAGCTTGAGACCGTTGCTGGCAGTTGGAAGATCATGAACACGCGAAGAAGGTGACAAAATTCTGGAAAAGTTTGCGTTTCAATCCGTTTTCACGCAAGGCCATTTTGAAAGGCTGTTTCCCTCCAGATTTCGCCAATCAGCGCGTGACAGCACATTAATGTGCTACGCTGTCGTTTTGGCTTGGATGGTGATTATTACCGTTCTGCCACTGGACCTAATAAATCTAATTTAATTAAATTAAAACCTTAAATAATTATTACATAATTCATTCAAGCTTAGAAAATTCACAAAAAATATTTTAAAAGTCAGAAAAATGTGAGGATTTTTTCTATGGATTCCAAATTCCCTGTAGAATTTTATTGACCTATTTTTAGAAGTTGTGCTTGGAGAAAATTAGGTTTGACTTAGGGTTGTTTGACATGTATGCAATTTTGACACATTTTGCCATTTCCATTGTGAAATCCTCATGCTTACAAGGAAATTCTTGAAATTTTTTGTGGTGATTCTAGACACATCAATGGTGATTTACATGTAAATTTTGTGAATTTTGGATACCTGGTGATTGAGTTATGAATTTTTGAATCTAGGTGTGACAATTTGTGTCACACCTAGCTAGGTTAACTTGCTGGATTTATTTTCATGACCTAGACTTGTCAGAATGGGGTGAAATTTTGCATGGATGTTCATAGATATGTTGAGATGCTGTGTGAATTTTTCTGGATTTTTATGTGGCCTTTTCAAATTGATTGGTATTTTTCATCTCTGTTGGTCAATTATGCAAGTTCATGTGGTACATGTTTGGTATTATCTTTGTGAAATGCTCATATGGTATTGGATGATGATGAAATTTAGTATGCTGGTTATAGACACATGATAGGACATGATGCTTTTGGTCCCATTCATTTCTTTATTGTTTTCATTGACTTATGAATTTTTGAAGTGAATGCATGTGTTGATGTTATGGTTTGGCTCATATATTTGTGTCTGTTTTTCTTGATTTTCATTGACATAGTTCCTTTTGTCCAATTGAGCTGAAAATTGACATGCTGTACCTTGAATATGTCCTGTTTAGGTGTAAATTATTTGAGGATTTTTGGAATTGTTTTGACATGGAATTGAATGCAATAGTTCTGTTTGGATGTTTGGTGCTCCACTTGACCTAGTTTGGTTTGTTTTGTGCATAAAATGAATTTGGTAAATGATATGAGCATGGGATCAAATGCCTTGGCTTTCTATTTGTGTTAATTTGAGTTTGGTTGAATATCCCTTGCTGTTTAGACTTTTTTCTCCCTTTTGGACCCTAGGCTTGGCCTAGAGGTCCAGTTTCTCACATTTGCTTGATTTTTCAGGATGAAATGCATAATGCCTAAAGGGATTGAGCCAAGTTGATTAAATTGGATGTGTTTGATGTTGAGAACTAACATGAATTTGTTTTGTAGGTTGTGAAGCTTGAGCTTGAGCTCATAGCTTGCCTTTGTGTGCATTAATCTGTATATGCTGACTGATTAACATTTGTTGTTTATTATTGTCTGTCTGAGCACTGATGATACTTGATTGTTTTCAGGTACATTTAGTCGCTTCTAGTTCTTTTAAGAACTTGCTTGCTGCTGCTTGGTTTTTAAACCACTTGAGGTAGGACTTCTATTCTTCATGTAGTCTGGAGACCCGGTCTGTTATTTGGCCGGGCAAACTGTCTGAAGTCCCCCTTTCGGGGCAATGTTTGTGATTGTTTAACTTTGTCCCAAGCAGGTGAAAGTCCTTGATTAAGGCAATTGGTGGATCATAGAGATATGCAATCTATCTCCCACTATTCTGTGTGTCGTCCCTCTGCTCACACGGCTGTGTGTTGACGCATTGGGACACAAACCCAAGATCTGTGCTGTTGCACAATCGAGTCAGAGTCTTTGAGCGTAGAAGGGTCCCTCCATTCTGGACCCACGCTCCCTTGTCTGAAGCTCTCCCTGGTCAGGGATAAGAGCTGTGAGGTCTCATCCTCACTTCACCTTTTCATCTGCTTCACCTTAGCCTCGTAATGGCAAGGTTAAGAGCGACTAACACCCATGTACAGATGAATTGCTTCGGCAGTTACACCTATTGATTGAGCCCATTTGTTTGGTTATAGTGTGTGCTATGTGAATATCTGTTTGAGATGCTTGTTCTCATTTGATGTATGCTTGTATGCTTGTATGCTTGCTTCTTTCCTGGATAGGATTAGCTTGCATTTGTGCAAGTAGGTAGAAACCTGAACGTAGGGTGACGATGCATGACAACACTAGGCTCGAGTCCAGCTCCCTGGTAGTGCGTCTTTCCCCCGGTTTCTGGCTGAAATCTTTTTCCCTTGAGGGGGAACTACATCGCCCTGATCCTCGTTCCAGACGAGGTATGTAGGCAGGTGGTCGCGCGAGACCGCTCCGGGCACTTTTTTTTTCTTTTACGTGTGTTTGTTTGTTATCTGATTGTGTGTTTGGTTCGGACGCCGACGTAAGTCCATGATTGGCTGTCGGGCTCCACGTTTGCCTTCTTGTGTGCGTTTTGGTTCGGATGCTGACGTAATTCCATCAAGTGGTTGTCGGGCTCCACGTTTGCCATCTGTCTGTTTTGTGTTGTTTGGCGTGCGTAAGCCGAACTACAGTGGCTCTGATTCTTGTTCCAGACAAGATATGTAGGCATAGGATGCGACGTCCTATCGAGCTCCCTTCTCTTAACCCCACCTGTGTTCCCTGTGTGTGTGTGATGTTTAGCAACCTTTTCTTTATTTTAGAACGTGGATCCCGTCGAGTACGACGGACGTGAGGGGTGCTAATACCTTCCCCTTGCGTAACCGACTCCCTTACCCTTTCTCTTTGGTCGCGAGACCATTTCCTTTCCAGGTTTCTCTGAGCGTTTCCTTTCCCTATTTTGGGATAAATAACGCGCAGTGGCGGCTCTGTGTTGTGTTTTTTTGAGTCCCGCCGGTTGTTTTTTTCGCGGATGCGACAGAATGCACTTCTGATCTGCATTGATGTAATCAGAGGAGTTAGATGCTGGGCGGTGGTGAATAGTTCCCAGAATGATCTTGAGCCACACTCTGAGGTTCTGATGCAGCTCTTTGTTCTTTGAAGGATTTCCTTCAGTGTTGGGTTTGAAGATGGTTGGATTGATTACTTCAGCAACGCGCCTTGATCTTGGGTTGATGTTGTAAATCCTTTTTCCTCCATCTTTATCCATGTTCAACAAAGAAGCAATTGACTCTTCAGTAATTACTATCTTTACCCCTAAAACATAGGAGACGATGAAATGGTCATCAGCATCTGCAAATCTCCAGAACTCCTTGATGAGAAGTGGGTAAACAGGGTCATAGAGCCTTTGGAAGTAGTTTCCCCAACCTTGTTGACGAAGTTCTTCAGTAAGATCAACTCCATTTCTTCTCAAGTTGTCAAAGTCCACCAGTGTTTCACATAACACATCCAATCCCTCAAAGGGAGTTGCTAGGTTGATGTGAGGTAAACGATCAAGGATATGGGGTTCTTTGTAAACTAGGGTGATGGAGACTCCTGTAACAGTTGGAGTTGGAATGCTTGAAGTTTGAGCAGTTGAGCTTGATTCCATTTGTTGAGAAAAGTTGAAAACTTGTTGTTGTTGAGCGTCCATGGTTGAAGAAGAAGATGAAGAGTTTGCAGAAATGCTTCAGAGAGGTTTAGGGTTTTAGAGAGGGTTTGAGAGTGAGTGAGAGTGATAAGTGTGTGAAAAGTGAGAAAAGTGTTTAAATACCCTAAGTTAAAACACATGCAAAACGACACACAATATTGCGTTAGCACAAAGCTCAAGTAAGCACGCTTGGGGGAGAAATGATTAAGGCTAATTAATGAATGTCTAATCCCAACAGTATGCACACTGCTCGAGGAGATCTCAAACGTTTCCCTTTGATTTTCTTCTGGACAGCTGTCTAGAAGTTCTAGGGTTGGACGCTAAGTGCTCCATGTGTTGATGTATCTGATCTTCAGGAATACCAAAGGATTGGTTTCTGGAGATTTCTAACTCAGATATCTTCTTAACTTGGTAGAATTATCAGAGTCAGAGGCAGAAACACATTTGTTTATGTCAAAGTCTCATTTTACATTTTCAGAGCCACACTTCATTCTGGACAATTTTGAATGTTCAGATTTTCTAAGATAAAAAGAAATCTATCTTCAGCTAGAGGCTTAGTAAAGATATCTGCCCATTGATGATCTGTATCAATGAACTTCAATGTTACTATCCCTTTCTGAACATAGTCTCTGATAAAATGATGTTTTATTTCAATGTGTTTAGCTCTGGAATGTAGAATGGGATTCTTACTTAGACAAATGGCAGCAGTATTATCACAGAAGATAGGAATGTTACTCTCAAAAATTTGCAGATCTTCTAACTGATGCTTCATCCAGAGCATCTGAGTTGTGCACAGTGATGCTGAGATATATTCTGCTTCTGCAGTTGATAGAGCGATAGTTGACTGTCTTTTGCTAGCCCAGGAGATTAGATTGTTTCCCAGAAGCTGGCAATTTCCAGATGTGCTTTTTCGTTCTAGTCTATCTCCTGCATAATCTGCATCACAGTAACCAGAAAGTCTATACTCTGATGTTTTCTTATACATCAGGCCCAGGTTAGGAGTTCCTTTCAGATACTTAAGAATTCTCTTAACTACTGTTAAATGAGATTCTCTAGGATCTGATTGGAATCTGGCACAGAGACAGACACTAAAGAGAATATCAGGACGAGTAGCAGTCAGATAGAGAAGAGAGCCTATCATACCTCGATAGAGCTTCTGACAAACCTTTGAGCTTACTTCTTCTTTTTCAAGAATGCATGTTGGATGCATTGGAGTTTTTGCAGAGTTGCAGTTAGCCATGTCAAATTTCTTCAGAACATCTTTAATATATTTGCTTTGATGAACATATGTGACTTCTGAGGTTTGGTTAATTTGAATTCCCAGAAAGAACTTTAGTTCTTGCATTAAGCTCATTTCAAATTCTGCCTGCATTAACTTAGAGAATTCTTGACAAACAGAGGCGTTAACTGAACCAAAAATAATGTCATCAACGTATATCTGGCATATCATGAGATCATTGTTAAGGTTCTTACAGAAAAGTGTGGAGTCAACTTTCCCTCTAATAAAATTGTGTTCCAGAAGAAAATTGCTTAAACGTTCATACCAAGCTCTGGGAGCTTGTTTAAGTCCATATAAAGATTTTTTAAGTTTAAAAACATGTTCTGGAAAGTTTGGATTTTCAAAACCTGGAGGTTGGTTGACATACACTTCTTCTGATATATAACCATTAAGGAATGCACTCTTGACATCCATTTGATATAATTTAATAGAATGGTTAATAGCAAAAGATACAAGAAGACGAATAGATTCTAACCTTGCGACTGGAGCAAAAGTTTCATTATAATCAATACCTTCTTGTTGACTATAACCTTGAGCTACCAGTCGAGCTTTATTTCTGACGACTTCTCCTTTCTCATTCAGCTTGTTTCTGAATACCCATCTGGTTCCAATAACGTGAGTGCCTCTGGGCTTTGGAACAAGATCTCAGACATCATTCTTTGTGAATTGATCTAATTCTTCTTGCATGGCTGAAACCCAGTCGTTATCTTGAAGTGCTTCATCACAGGACATAGGCTCAATCAGAGACACTAGTCCCAGAGGAGTATCTTCAGAAGTCCTGAAGGTAGATCTGGTTCTAACAGGTTCGTCCTTGTTTCCCAGAATCAAATCTTCAGATACGTTGATACGACTTTTAACTTTCTTTGGGATTTCTGGGGATTTAGTTTCTTCAGAGTTCTGAGTGATAGTTGCTTCTAGAGTTTTATCAGATCCTGCAAGAGTGATTTCTAAATCTGCAAAATCTTCAACTAGCTTTGACTTTTCAGGGTCAAGCTTATCATCAAATCTGACATGAATTGATTCTTCCATAATTTTGGTTTCTGTGTTGTATACTCTGTAGCCTTTAGAGCGTTCTGAGTATCCTAACATAATACCTTTCTGTGCTTTGGAATCAAACTTGTTCAGATGTTCTTTAGTGTTTAAGATAAAGCAAGAACATCCAAAAGGATGAAAATATGAAATGTTTGGTTTTCTTCCTTTACACAGTTCATAGGGAGTCTTTTCCAGAATAGGTCTTATAGAGATTCTATTCTGAATGTAACACGCTGTATTTACAGCTTCTGCCCAAAAATGCTTTGCCACATTAGTTTCATTGATCATGGTTCTGGCCATCTCTTGGAGTGTCCTATTCTTCCTTTCTACAACTCCATTTTGTTGTGGAGTTCTAGGGCAGGAGAAATCATGGGATATTCCATTAGAGTCAAATAATTCTTCAAAATCTTTGTTTTCAAATTCTCCACCATGATCACTTCTGACTCTAACAATTTTAGCATCAAATTCTTTTTGCACTTTGGAGCAGAAACTAGTGAATACAAAGTGAGACTCACTCTTGTGCTTTAGGAATTTCACCCATGTCCAGCGACTGTAATCATCAACAATGACTAGTCCATACTTCTTTCCATTGACTGATGATGTTTTCACAGGACCAAATAAGTCAATGTGGAGAAGTTCCAGAGGCTTAGAGGTAGAAACAACATTTTTCTTTTTAAAGGATGTTTTTGAAAATTTTCCTTTCTGACATGCTTCACACAGAGCATCTGAAGAAAACTTCAGTTTAGGTAGGCCTCTGACTAACTCAAGTTTGTTTAGCTGAGAAAGTTTCCTCATGCTAATGTGGCCCAAGCGTCTATGCCATACCCATTGCTCTTTATGAACAGACATCAGACATTTAACATTTTGTTCTTTTAAATCAGAAAGATTAATTTTATAAATGTTGTTTTTCCTCTTGCCTGTGAAAAGGACAGAGCCATTGTTCTGATTAATGGCTTTACATGTTTTTTGATTAAAGATTACATCATAACCGTTATCACTTAATTGACTTATGGATAACAAGTTATGCATTAATCCTTCTACGTAAAGAACATCAGATATAGAGGGAAGAGTACCATTACCAATAGTTCCGGAGCCTCTGATCCTTCCTTTCTGATCTCCTCCGAAACCTACGAATCCAGCATCTTTAAGTTCCAGGCTTTGGAACATAGACTTTCTTCCCGTCATGTGTCGCGAGCATCCAGAGTCCAGGTACCATGACTGGTGTCTGAACTTTGCTACATAGGATATCTGCAACATACACAATCTTATCTTTTGGTACCCAGAATCTCTTGGGTCCTCTTTGATTAGTCTTCCCAGAGTTTCTTATAACTTTGGGTTTTCTAGCATTTTCAAATTTTTGTTCTTGTGTGTGTGTATAGTGATATGAAAATGGAGATTTAAGTTGGTCACTAGAAGAAGTTTTAACTTCCTTAGGATCATACCCAATTCCCTTTTTATTGTTCTGACTGACTCCATAAATCATGGATGCCATAATACTCCTACCTATTCCATTTTTCAGAAATTCTTGAAAGGCTTCTTCGTATTTATAAATTATTGCATTTGAAGTTTGTGGAGTTTGAGATAACGCTTCTTCTAATTCTAAGCTTTTTCTTTTTGCTCCATCTCTTTCTAATGTTAACAATCTGATTGTATCTTCTCGTGCTAGAATTGTCATCTCAAGCTTGCCACATTCTTCAAATTTTGCTTTAAGACAGCCTTTTATGTTTTTAAGCTTTTGTTTTAATTTCTGATATGAGCTAAGAGTTTCTGACAAGCATGATTCTAGATCAGATCGAGAGAGTTCAGAGAATACCTCTTCAGATTCTTCATCTGAGCTGCTCCTGGATGTGGTAGCCATAAGTGCCACGTTGGCCTTTTCATCAGAGTCAGATTCTGATGACCCAGATTCACTATTATCCCAGGTAGCCATTAATCCTTTCTTTGTCCTGAAGGTATTTTTCTTGAAGCTTTCTTTTCTAGAGTTGTCTTTCTTTAGCTTGGGGCATTCATTCCTGTAATGACCTGTTTCTTTACATTCATAACAGGTAATATCTTTGTTAGATTTACCTTTTGAAGTTGATTCTGATCGATCCCCTCTGGGTCTTGGTCTTCTGAAGTTGTTGTTCCTCTTTTTCCAGAGTTGCTTAACTCTTTTGGTTAGTAGGGACAATTCTTCTTCATCATCAGAGTCTTCTGGTTCAGAGTTGTCAGCATCTTCAGTTTCTGCCTGGAGAGCTTTGGTTCTGTCAAGTTTGCGTCTTTCAGGTCTGGACTTTAATGCTACAGACTTGTTCCTTTTCTGAGGCTCATCTTCCTCTAGTTCTATCTCATGGCTTCTGAGAGAACTGACAAGTTCTTCAAGGCTAATATTGTTCAGATCCTTTGACAGCTTCAGAGCAGTAACCATAGGTCTCCATTTCTTTGGCAGACTTCTGACTATCTTTTTGACATGGTCTGCAGTTGTGTATCCTTTGTCTAGAACCTTGAGACCTGCAATCAGAGTTTGGAATCTAGAGAACATTGCCTCTATGGCTTCATCATCCTCCATTTTGAAGGCTTCATATTTCTGGATAAGCGCCAGAGCCTTTGTCTCTTTGACTTGAGAGTTTCCTTCATGAGTCATCCTTAGAGAGTCAAGTATGTCTTTGGCTGTTTCTCTGTTGGTGATCTTTTCATACTCGTTGTAAGATATAGCATTTAGGAGTATGGTTCTGGCCTTGTGATGATTCTTGAAAACTCGTTTCTGATCATCTGACATCTTACTTCTGGGAACTTCAGCTCCATCCTCTGTGACAGGAGGTTTGTATCCATCTGTGACAATGTCCCAGAGTTCAGCATCATAGCCTAGAAAGAAACTTTCAATTCTATCTTTCCAGTAATCGAATTTCTCTCCATCAAAGACAGGAGGCTTAGCATTATAACTATCCTTTTCATTTGTGTGGGCCATAGTTTTTCTCTTTCTGGATCTCTCTACACTGTTAAGTGTTTGATTAGAAAATCAATAACAGAGCCGGAGCTCTGATACCAATTGAAGGTGAGAAAAACAAGAAAGGGGGGTTTGAATTGTTTGGAAAATAAGCGCTTTTTCAAAATGAAAATCACACAAGGATTTTATACTGGTTCGCTTATAACACAAAGCTACTCCAGTCCACCCGGCCAAGGTGATTTCGCCTTCAACAAGGACTTAATCCACTAATCTTGAAAGATTGATTACAAACAACGTCTAAGAGAAAGATCTCTTAGTCCTCTCAAGTATACAGACTACACAGAGTCACTTGAGGAAATAAACAAACAATAGATAAAAGATTTATGTAATCTAAAGTGCTTCTAAGAAAGCAAATATTGCAATAGTAAGAACAAAGTGATTCACGTTATAAGCAACAGCTTCGTGAAGATTTAGAGAGCAAGAGTATTTTCTTGAGTGTTTGATGTTTCAGTATATTTTTCCTTGTATGTGTTGTGTACTGAATGTTGATTTGCAGTCCTTTATATAGATCAGTGAGGTAGTAGTTGAAACTGATGAGTAATAAAATGAATTTACGCCATAACATAAATAGCTTCTGCAGGATAACTTTCTCTCCTTGAAATGACTACTTACCACATATAGTATCTTCTTTATTGAAATTGGAGATTAACGTCTCTTTCTGTATTAGGAAATCCATTTGCAAACCTTTACTTGACTTTAACGTTACTCTTTCATAATTAGCAATTCCATGATCAGAGTCTTCGTGTATCTGAGAATCTTGGAGTCTTGCTTCTGATGTTGATCTCTTTTGAGTTCTGATGAATTCTTCAGATAGCGCTGAGAGTTTCTGGAGTTAGACATACCGTTGTTCAGAGTCAGAACTTCTAGAGCTTACTTCTTGTTTAGATGCTTCTGATACTTTGCTGTTTTGCTCAGAGTTAGACTTTCTTGAACGTGTTTCTACTTCAGATGCTTCTGGTCTTCTGATAATTTGTATCTGATCTGGTTCTGTATCTGATGACATCATCAGATCTCTTCCTTCTTTCTTTAGAACCCTACACACTTAGAAACTTTTCGTTAGGGTGCCATTTTTGGTTTCATCCTTTGTTATCATCAAAATCATGGAATCTGTTGTAGAACAATTTTTGTTCTTACACATCTGGCGTGACTTGTCATTAAGTTTTCTTCTCAACTAATCAGACACATGTTTATGTGTTATAGATCCAAACACATTTGGATTACTTAAGCTAGGCTTGACACCATAGCAACATTCTTCTTGTGTGATTTCTTCTAGATTTTTAGTTATAGATCTATTCAAGATGTATGTTGCAATCGACACAACCTAACCCCATAACTCATTAGGTATATGTCTTCCCTTTAATGTATTCTTCACCATATTCATGACGGTCATATTCTTCCTTTCAGCAGTTCAATTTTGTTGAGGTGTCTATGGTGGCACCACCTCATGCATAATCCCTTATCCATCACATAGTGCATCAAAATCTATTGACATATACTCCACCGCTATTAGTCCTCAAGGTTTTGATCTTTTGTCCACTTTGTCTCTCCACCATAGCTTTGAACTTGGTGAGTACCTCAATCACATCATTTTCTTCTTGATCTGGTAAGTCTGCAGTTTTTTGGTATAATTGTCTATGAATATAACAAATTACTTGATACCTACAATTGAATCTACCTGAAGAGGACCACACACATCTGAGTATATGAGCTCAGGGGTGGCTTTAGAATTACTTCTTGCATCTTTGTCGACGTTATTCTTGTGTTTCTTTTCCTGGAAACATTCTTCAAAGACTTCTCTTGGAATGTGGATTTATGGTAGACCTGAAACCATGTTTCTTCTCTTCAGGTTGTTGGTGTCTTTGAAGTTAAGATGGTCAAGTCTATAGTGTCATAGCCATTCATCCATGTTAGTTGTAGTTTCTAGGCACTTGTGGTCCATCACTTCAAGCTTAATCTTGAAGGTTTTATTTTGAGACATAGGTGCCTTCAAGATTACCTCACCACTTGAGTCAAGTACCCTCATCGTCTTGTCTTTTATCAACACTTTTTAATTCTTCTTAATCAATGACCCTATGTTGATAAAATTGCTCTTCGTTCCTAGAATATACAATACATTGGAAATCACTGATTGTTTTCCATCTTTCCTCATGATCAGGACATCACCAATACCTTCAGCAACTAGGGTATTGTCATTTGCAAATTTCACCTTGTTTTTATGGAGGGATTGATGTTGACAATCCAAATCTCCTTTCAATCATGTGTGGCGAGCACACTGAATGTAAGTACCATTGATCTTCATATTTTTCTTCCTCATTTGTTGTAACCATCAACAACACTTCTTATTCTTCTTCTTCTTCTTCTTCCTCTTATTCTTCTTATTTTGTAAGCCTCACATTATTCTCTTGGTTGTTTCATTTGTTTTCAAAGTAATCACTAACATAGTGATCATACTTTTGACAATTGTAGCACTGAATATGACTTTTATCAGGTTTCCTTCCACCACCTCTTCCTCTACCTGTAGCACAACCTCTGTGATTGCTTTGGTTTATGGGTTGTCTCTGATTTTACATATTTCCTCTTATTGGTGACCCCTACCATTTGAATTGTTGGAATCTCCTCTACCTTTATTGTCGTTCCATATTCCTTTACCTTTCTTTTCTTTTGTTGATTGTGTCATCAGACCTACATCATCTTTCGTATTGCTTGCAGATCTTTCAACCATTCTTTGTTCGTGATATTCAAGCGTTCCTTGAAGCTCTTCTTTTGGCATTTCTTGACAAGTCCTTCGATTGCTCTATGACTACAACCACATGATTCAATTTTGGAAGCAATGACCTCAAGATCTTTGCAACTATGGATCTTGATATTAATACTTCTCCACACATCTTGATTTGATTCACCAATCTTGTTAACATATTGAAGAAATCAGTCATACTTTCACTTTCTTCCATCTGAAACAACTCATACGTTCTTTTGTGAGTTTGTAACCTCATTTATTTCACATTCTCAACACCTCCAAAAGAATTTTCCAAAATGTCCCAAGCCTCCTTCGATGAGTATGCATCACAAACTTTCACAAAGTTGTCTGGATCAATGCATTGATGGATTATAAAGAGGGTTTTATAATCGTTCATCTTCAAATCTTCATGCGTAGCCTTTTGTTCATCTGTGACATTTCGCTAATTGTTGTCAGTCCATTCTTCACAGGATCCCAAACATCTTGATAATAGAAGATAACCTCCATCTACTTACACCAATTATCATAATTCTTGTCATTCAAGATGGGAAGATTTGCTGGAAAAATCATGTTCGGATGAGAAAACATTACTCTATACTTCCCAAGAATCGTAATCAGTGCTCTATATACTATATGTTGGAATCAACCTTGATAGAACAAGAATCAACCTTTTTCTTGATTGATTTGAGATCATTGTTCTTCACTCTTCACTCGATTGATTCAACCACGCATTGGTTGCAAGATGATTCCCTCACACAATGATTTGAAGAAGAAAAAGAATTTGAAGTTTTGAGATAAAAGGTATAATTGGAGAGTATTGGTTATGGAGGTGAAAGGAAGAATGTATTGATTTTCTCTTGATCTCAGTGATCTTTTCTTTACAAACATAAAGTGTCTTTCTATTTATAGTAAGACTATTTGCATATCAAGCAATCTCAAACTAACTAACTAATTTTGAAAAGTTGTATTCGACTATGTCGAATACATATAGCTTAGACTACTACAAACTGTATTCGACCCCTATCGAATACATGCATATTTGACTAATTTAAAGTGTATTCGACTCTATCGAATACATGGAACTTCGATTCTGTCGAATCCTGCATTTACAAATATGTTTAACACAAAGAATTACATATTTAACAAGTTGATAGTTGTACAGGAACATCAAAAATACATATGTGTGAGTTTGAAACTACAAATCCCACTTGCTCGTCTTTAAAGAGCAAATTTCAACAATTAAACTATTTAATATAAAAAAATCTTCATTTAAGTGTATAATATATCTCACATTAAAAATATGAATTTAATTGAAATGTATTGACAGTGTAAATTTTTTTTACACAATTAGTTAATCATTGACGTTGAATGTTAAAAGAAGTTTGACTTTTATTTTAATTTTTTATAAAATAATACAAAAAATGATAATGATGAATTAACAATGTAATATAAATGCATAGTAATTAATCTTAAATTAAACTTCCATAAGATAACAAATTAAGATTTATATTCTAACTAAAAGATATATTTATATTTAATATTTTATCATGTCACGAATAGAAATAACTTTTGTAGAACAACATATTAAAAACCCAAAAATACTTGTATGATCTAGTGAATTTAACTTTCAACTTCCACTTAACCAAAGGTGGAAGCTATTCATCCACAAATGACCTAAATTCTAGACAAAGCATTTTCATTTATAACC
The DNA here is from genome assembly GCF_024323335.1 of Lathyrus oleraceus. Lineage (NCBI taxonomy): Eukaryota > Viridiplantae > Streptophyta > Magnoliopsida > Fabales > Fabaceae > Lathyrus > Lathyrus oleraceus. Next base: position 148,865,968 of record NC_066582.1, on the reverse strand, counting down.
GAAAGCAAGTGGTGAGAAGGAAAGAGAAAGTTCCAATGGAATAAAGGCAATACTATGCTTCACATTTTTGTCTTTTGACATCGGTTTTAATCAAACCAAATGCAAAATCTTCAAACTTACACACTACTTTTTTCTTCCTATAAATTCACACCGTCTTTCCTCTTTCTTCCTTTCCTCAACCTCAAATTCTTCTAACTCTCCTCAAATGTCAGATCCAATTCAAACCACCAAACCTCAAAAATCAACCGATAATGTTAAACAAAACCAACAAGACCCAAATAAATTTTCTTACAATTTTGTATACAAAGCCACCATAGTTCTCATATTCTTTGTTATTCTTCCACTTTTTCCTTCTCAAGCTCCTGATTTCATCAACCAGAATCTTCTCACAAGAAACTGGGAACTCCTTCATCTTCTTTTCGTTGGTATTGCTATCTCTTACGGTTTGTTCAGTCGTAGGAACCAAGAACATGACAAAGACAACAACAATAATAACTCAAAGTTCGACTCTGCACAAACATTAGTTTCTCGGTTTCTACAAGTTTCGTCGTTTTTCGAAGACGAAATTGATCATCAGAACCAATCTGCAGAGTCTGATGAAATCACCAAGCTCCAAACATGGAGTAATCAGAATCAACACTACAGAAATAAGCCCATGGTTGTTGTAGCTCCGCAGGTAAAAGACTCTGTTTTTGAAGATAAACAGAGTGGTGGCGAAGAAAAAGAAAAGCCTCTTCTTTTACCTGTTCGAAGCTTGAAATCTCGTTTATCTGATGAGGCTGGTGTTCTTCAATCTCAATCCGTTGATGGGTCGTCTAAAATAGGCTCCAAAAGATTTTCCAGCAATTCCTTCAATAAAGTTAGAAATTATGGCGAATTCGAAGGTGTAATTGCGAATAAAATGAAAGCGAAAGACGAAGAGAAAGAGAATGTTGTGCTTGCTTCTCCTATTCCATGGAGATCAAGATCAGCATCAGCAAGAATGATGGAACCTAAAAAAGAAGCTATTGAAAAAACTTCAAAGGCTTCAATGCCGAAAGCTTCTTCGATGAAATTCACTCCATCCGAATCAATTGCGAAGGACGCGGAAGATTCGATAAAGAAAAAGAGTTTTAATTATAAGTCTTGTTTTCCTCCTCCGCCACCACCTCCACCGCCGCCAATGTTTCAGAAACCAATCTTCATGAAATCAATATATGGTGAGAAAAATGGAAGAAACAAATCAATGGAAAAATCTATAGAAGAAGGAATCAATGAAAAGGAAGATGAAGATGAAGATAAAGAACAAAAGGAATATTCTTCATCAATGCAAAAGCCAACAGAGAAAGAAAGGTTTATTGAAAAAAGGGTCATTATGGAAACAGAGGAAGAAGAAACAGATAGTGAAGAAGATGAAGATGTTGAGAAACGAAAACAGAGTGAAGAAACTTGTACAAAAACAGAGGAACCTTCTTGTTCATATTCTGTTGGTGATGAAGGACCCGATGTGGATAAAAAAGCTGATGAATTCATAGCAAAATTTAGAGAACAAATAAGGCTTCAGAGAATTGAGTCTATAAAAAGAAGTACAAGAGTTGTAAGAAATTCTTCAAGGTAATCTTCAACTTGAAGAAGATCCTTATGTAGAACTATTATTATGTTTTTTTTTATAATTTGAATTGGATGTAATTAAGGTGAATGTTTTATTTCCATGTTATTAAAGCTGTGATTACTAGTTGGATTCTGTTTTTATGGTATAGACATCAAAGTTTTTAAAAAGGTCACGATCGTTAAAGGATTTCATAATTTCGCTCTATACAGATATTGCGATAATGAATCTCTTCGTCGTATGAATCAATCATAATTTGTTCTTCAACATAAAAACGATAAATAACAGTATTGATATCGACATTATAATACGTTTTGTCGCGATTGTTTTTGCGGTCATGATAGTATTTTAAAACTTTGGACATAAGTCACATAACATAAGATACATAAGATCAAGTTAAGGATTGTGTCCTATCTCATGTGATGTTGGTGAGATGAGTATGGATAACTTGTGTTGTTCATATATTGATTCCAAATTTCAAGGCTTTTTTTCATCGAAGTAAAGAGACAAGTCTTTTGCATCATGTGAAAACTAAATAAAAATGACTTGAAATGTTTATGATGATGAACTTATAGCTATCCGTTGCTTCAAACAAGAATGTAAAGAAAGAAATGATGTCTCTAAACTATGAAATTCTTAACTCCTTACAAAGTGTTAAATATAAAGTTGTGGTTTTTTCTGTGACTACTAATCTAAAAGTTAAATAAATAAAAGTAAAGTTGATAAATAAAGGATAATTTTTGTAGAACTAGACTAATTTGATTAGTTTTGTGTTGAATAAATTATACGAGTATAATATTTATAGACAAAATTAAGCTCACTTGTTAAAACATTAAGACCGGCAAGCTGTTGCATCAATAGACTGTTTTTTTTTTCAGGTAATGTGTAATCCTTCTCGTTGTTGTTGGGTACCATTGGCGTCCAATGTTTACCTTGTTTCAATTAATGATCATGTTGTTTTCGGTTTTGAAAATTTTGTTATAAAGAAAATTATCGAAACGAGTTGTGTATTAGATCGTTTTTTGAAGACGTTTCGTCGTACTATCAATAATTATACAATGCAATTGAGTTTCGACGACATCTTCAAGATAAAACAGTCTGTTCAAATTTACGATTATCACTGGTAGTATAACGAATGGTTCGAAGAAATACACCTTTGGTATCTAAAACACTCGGAATATCTAGAAATAATTCAATCGTAAATGACGCAAAAAGCCACTCGAAAAGAAAGAATAGAAAAATAATATAAGATGAATAGAATGAGAGGGAGAGGAGAGATCCCAAAAGATTCTGAAATATGAATGCAGTTGCAAATGAAATCAAACTCAATCCTAACTTAGGAGATGTGTTCTCACTCCTTTACAAAAATAGGTACCCTTGGATTCAATCAATTTAACCAAATTAGAATATATATACACTATTAATATTTGTGTTTCCTCCTACTTGTGATTAAAATGAATCTTTTCATATTAATTCTAATTTATTGTCTATTTAATGTCAATAAATTATTCCAATTCCCATTCTAAATTATCATTATTCCAAAATTTCCAACCAATTCATTTGATGTGTTAATAAAAACTCATTTGTGTTGTATTATGCATATGTTGTGATGCAGATAGTAACAATTGTGTGAATAGTGTCATCATTGTGTAAATTCTTAAAGTTATGCCTTTATATGATTTTCCAAACCTTAGGGGTTCTTTGTTTCTTTCTTCTCTTCTCTTATCTCTGTATACAATTTGAAATCATCTAATGAAACAAAAAGACAAAAACATTGCGACTAGACCCATTTGGTTCTTCCATTTATAGTGTCCTATGTTTTATCTAATTTCTTCATGCAAAGTTTATTCAAAACTTGATTCTTAATTATGGGTAAGTTATGTGGGAAACACTAGTTTGTTGTCCAAGTAATATTGTTTGTTCCTTTACTATGCTAGAGCAAATATTTTTTCATGTATTTCTGCCAACCGGACTCCAATCTTTACAAAGGAATGTAGTTCAATTTGGATTTTTATAAAGCATTAAATAACCTACCTGAACAAGCTCAAGGTGTTGTCAGTATAAATTGGGATATGGTATTGATAACTAGAGCCCTTAGGCCCATACAATTTACTATGATGCACCCCTAATTTTCCATACGCACCTCCCTTACTGAACATTAGCAATATTGGACTTGCTTAAGCAAAAGCCCAAGACCACTCATCCAAGCCACACATCCCCCTTTGGCCCATTCACGTCCCTGCATAAACCTTATTTTTTAATTAATTGTTGTTTTATTTTTCCTTTTTTCTTTTGTCACACTTAAATGCATTTAATTTTTTATAAATACAATAAAATACATTTTCTATATTTTAGAAATTCTTGGAAAAATAATAAAACATATAACATATACTATTTTTAATTAGGATTTAATTGGATATTTAGTTTTTTTTCTCTTTTAATTTTTAATTAATTCCACTAAAAGTTAGTATTCATGTTAATTCTTTATGCTCTTAGTTTTCAATTAAAATCCATGTAAGTATCCTTAACATGATCTTTGTCTCTTGATTAGTTGATTAAGGTCATTCTTGATTAATTGATCACATTTGATATTGGACCTTATCTTAGACTTGTCCTGAATAACTTCCATGTTTCCCATGTCCAGTCAAGTCATCATAAGTCCCTTGATCACTTGGTTGGATTATATCTGTGTACTTGCACTGCGTTGGACATCAAGTCAAGCTCAAACCCAAGTCAACTTAAGCTTCACATACAAGGCTTTGAAGACCCTGGACATCAAGACTGGATCACTGCTGAGTTTCATTCAAGCACAACAAAAAGACTCTTCTATTCCTTTAGACACTTGTTAGTTATGATGCGAATTGCATGCCACAAACCTTAAACAATTGAGAAGATTGAGAGGGAATATTCATATCTTTGTCTGAGTAACTTTGAGTACAGGACATAAACCCCAGTTATTCAAAGTATTAGCTTTCGTTAATAGAATTTAGTGTAATTCAAACCAGATAACTTTCAAGTTATGTTCCCCACATACCACACTACAACAATCAACATCAACAATACTTGTCTATTTGGACCAAACACAACATTCTCTTTGACATCCATACATTCTTTGGGTTAATCACCTCATGGTTAAACACCCATCCCTGAACCAGATCCCTCTCTTTGGGTTAATCACCTCTTATGGTTAAAATATATTTATTCTTCATGCATTGCCATGTGAGCTTCATGATCAAGAAACTCATGCATTGGTTAATCACCATTTATCGATTAAAATACCACATTCTCATTCATGGATTAATCACCACTTATTGGTTAACATATCCCTTTTGCATTGGTTAATCACCGTCTTTTAATTTTTAATTAACTCCACTAGAAGTTAGTATTCATGTTAATTCTTTATGCTCTTAGTCTTCAATTAAAATCCATGTGTTTGAAATTTCCTTAGCAAGATCTTTGTCCCTTGATTAGTTGATCAAGGTCATTCTTGATCAATTGATCACATTTGATATTGGACCTTGTCTTAGACTTGTCCTGAATAACTTTCATGTTTCCCATGTTCAGTCAACTGATCATAAGTCCCTTGATCACTTGGTGAGATTAGATCTATGTACTTGCACTACGCTGGATTTCAAGTCAAGCTCAAACCTAAGTCAACTCAAGCTTCACATACAAAACTTTGAAGATTCTGGACATCAAGACTGGATCACTGTTGAGCTTCATTCAAGCACAACAAAAAGACTATTTTATTCCTTCAGACAGTTGTCAGTTATGATGCGAATTACGTGCCACGGGCCTTAAGCAATTGAGAAGAGTGAGGGGGAATTTTCCTATCTTTGTTCTGAGTATCTTTGAGTACGGGACATAGACCCTAATTATTCAAAGTATTAGCCTTCGTTCATAGAATTTAGTACAATTCAAATCAGATAACTTTCAAGTTGTCTTCCCCACATACCACACTACAACAATCAACATTAACAATACTTGTCTATTTGGACTAAGAACAACATTATCTTTGACATCCATACATTCTTGGGTTAATCACCTCATGGTTAAACACTCATCTCTAAATCAGACCCCTCTCTTTGGGTTAATCACCTCTTATGGTTAAAATACCCTTCTTCTTCATGCATTGCCATGTGAGCTTCATGGTCAAGCAACTCCTACATTGGTTAATCATTATTTATCGATTAAAATACCACATTCTCATTCATGGATTAATCACCACTTCTTCGTTAACATGTCTCTTTTGCATTGGTTAATCATCTTTTATCGATTAAAATCCCACATTCTCATTTATGAGTTAATCACCACTTTTTGGTTAACAAACCCTACAACTTTTACATTGGTTAATCACCGTCTATCGATTAAAATACCACATTCTCATTCATGGGTTAATCACCACTTTTTGGTTAACAACCCTACAACTTTTGCATTGGTTAATCATCGTTTATCGGTTAAAATATCACATTCTCATTCATGGGTTAATCACCACATATTTGTTAACAAACCCAACAAGCTTTGCATTGGTTAATCACCGTTTATCGGTTAAAATATCACACTTTCATTCTTGGGTTAATCATCATCTATTGGTTAACATACGCTCTTGCATGATTAATCACCGTTTATCGGTTAAAATACCTCATTCTTAGTTTAAACACTGCATCCTTGGTTCAGATACACCTGCCTATGGATACAAACAACACAATTCTAGTCCAAGCAATACTTTCCCCACACCCAAGCAACACTTTCCTCATTTCACAATCCTCTTTTACAATTCAAATAACTCTTTCCCCATTCAAACAATTTTCCTTTTTAATGCAAGCAACTCTTTCTTTTTCTTTTATCACACAATATTTTTTTAAAACAGTTTTCTTTCTTTTCATAAAACAACTGTTATGATTCGTTCCTTAGCAGTCAGACTAAAAGCTTAAAGCATCCGAACAATGATCAGATCATCTAACGTCTACACACTTCTAGGATACAATTATAATTGTTCCCTAAAATCAACCAACACATCTGCATTTTATACCACGAATTACGGAGCTCTGATTTTCTCATTGCACTATGAGAATACATAGGCACGATGGTTTGAATCCTTGGCGAGCACACTAATTAAAAACTTATTTTTTTCTCTTTTGTCAATCACAAGTAACCCTTAGATAATAACACTCATTCGTGCAAAGAGCAATAAAAATGGTTTCCATTGTGCACAACATATGTGAGGGGTGGTAATACATTTTCTTGCATAATCGACTTCCTTATCCTTTTTCTCTTTCCCTTGAATTTTATCAATATTTTTCATTTTCTTTACAATAAATAAAATTTGGTGACGATTATGTTGTATCTTCGAGCGTGCGACACACTCAGATATTTTTTGCGACACGACACCCACATTTAGAAAAACTGACCGAGGTAAAATGTACTTTAATTTTAATTTAAAAAAAGAAAAGAAAAAGAAACACACAATATTTTACGAATATAAAAAGACACCTAATTGAATAGATTTTATGACGAAGAATATTTTGGCCAAGGTGTAAGTTCTTTACAAAATCAATATTTTGTAATAGTGTTAGAGATAATTTGGGAATGAGAATTTTCTTAGTTAAAATTGGAGCTCCTATCTCCTTTTAAGTTGAATTACATAAAATCATGTTGAATTTAAAAAATCATTTGCTTAACTAATTTATAACTAATTTAATATTTATCAATGTTGTACTTTCTAATTTGAATATTATCCATTTGAATATTGTTTATTAGTATCACATAATTAAATAGAAAAATATTTTATACAAAGGCTTGTTTTAAATTTAAGATATCTTATATTTTTAGAGATAATAGATATATGATTAGTGTTTTTGAAAAGTTTTTTATTGATAAATTAAATATTTATAAATTTAAATATGTCCAACTATCGATTTTCTAACTTAGATTTTATGTTTTCTCATTCTTTTTATTTTTCAACTTTTTATTTAATTTATTGCCTTTATTGAATAAAAATCATCCAAAAACAAATCTATTAAATTGAATCACTTGGTATAAAAAGAGGAGGGAGTAGTATCAATATAAGTGAATTATTAGGCTTAATAGTACCAAACCTATATATGATTAACTAATTAACTATTAATCAGCTACACATCTGCACTTTACACAAAGCCTATGACAAGTCTTGAAATGGAAAAAGAAAGTAAGTATATTTAGAAACTAAAACCCTTCCTAGTTCAACCCAACAAAACAAAAGATGAAGAGTCAAACTCATACAAAACATTCAAGACCCACCAAATCACGTTTTTAATCCCCATAATATCATAGACCCCACTGTTTTCTATATTTTAAAATGACCAAATCACCCCCACCGTCTGATCATTGACGGAAAACATCAAACATCCTATGCGCAGGAGGAGCAGCGGAAGCCCACGGGCCCATGTGTACGGCCCGAGGATGGGCTTGAGAGATAGCATCAACACCGTTGGATGGAACACCCACGCGCTCGCAAGAAGGGCACATAGTAAGAGTTGTTGGTGGAGTCATTTGCATATAAAATTGAGGGGAAAGTTTCAGTGCTCTAAGCTCTTGAACTTCCTTGTGTAGTCTTCTATTTTCATCCGTTAGATTTTCACAACACCTTTTCAACACTTCACAATCAACCTCCGTTTGCTTCAGCTTTGTCCTATAACATCAAATTAAAAAAAGATTTAAATATTTCTTATTTAAATTAATTTTTGGTAATTAATCAAATATTATTTAAGTAACTAACCTAGCTCTTCTATTTTGAAACCAGACTTCAACTTGTCTAGGACGAAGCCCAAGTTGCTTTGCAAGTGCCAACTTTTGCTTCTACAAAACAAAATATAAAACAAAATTAGTCAAAAATAAACAAATAACTAAAGAGATTAACGGGTATTAAGTTAGATTAATTACGGGATTAAGGGTATTGTGTTGTTTGAAAGTTTCTTCGAGAATAGCTGATTGGTTTTTAGAGAGTCTGAGTTTTTTCCTAGCGGTTTCAGCGTCTTCATCGTCGCTGATATTTCCTCTATTGTCCACGTCATGATCTTCTCTCTCGCTTCGTTTTCCGCTAACACTTGAAACAGTGCTGTTCGGAGATGAAACTCCTGTTTCTTCTTCTTCTTCGTGTTCGATAACGGTAGATGGTAAGCGATTCACGTCGAATCCTCGTAGGAATCTTCCATCTTCGTTTCTGCATGTATGAGAGTTTCGATCTGTAGGTAGAATAGTTTATTCATGTATGAGAGTTTCAATATTGAAGTGTTTTGAATTTATAACTAGATCTGGAGAATGGAAGAATACATACCTGAGGAAGAGATGAGATTGAGAGGGTGAGGTTTGTGAAAGAAGTTCAAGCTTAGACTCAGAGCCAGGTCTTCCTTTTCAACCATCATTTTTCTATGAAGAAAGTGAGAATGAGAATGAGAAAGAGGAGTTGGTTTTTAGTTTTCTAGAGAGAGAGGGTAGGGTGGTTTTGGTTTGGGAGTGGAAGGAAGCGTGTGAGAGGGGAATAAATAGAAAGAGGAAGGAAATGGGTGGGAGAGAGGTCGTTCAATCATGACTTTATGTGAGCAAGGGCAAGTTATATCAATCATGGCATTTGCCTTTCAAATAATGCACATTTGTTTCTCTGTCTGTCCCCCTTCATTTACTATTTCATCATGGAGGAGGATATATCTTTACCCTTACTTTTTTATCTTTGACCATTTGGTAAAATACTAAAGTGTTTCTTTTTCAAATAGGTGAACACAATAATATGGCAAATGTTGATAAGAATAATGATAGAAAGACCTTTATCACCAAAGTTTTAACACACTCTTTATATTTGTTAGTTACCAAATTATGTTAGTTTCATATAAATTATGTTACTTTCATATAAATAGTGAGTTGGAATCTTTGTTAAAAAAATTATGTTACTTTCACTTAGTTAACTATCACCACCCTGTGTGAAGGGTGATTGACTAGACATTGTCAAGAGAAGAATACATATTTGGGGTTGAAGCCTACAAGTCACCCTCAAGTTGGTTTAGGAGACTTCACCTTAAGCTTTTTTTTTGAATAATTGGGTAGGTACGAACCATAATCTCTAGTGCTTTTATTATTCTAATCTTACCCCTTATATGGTTGACATGGAGGAATAACACATAGCTTTTTCCATCAAAGTCCAATGTTAGTTTTAGAATGCACAATCTAGAAGAGAGGTGAATTAGACTTTCTAGATTTTCCTTGTTTTTATGCAAGTTCCTTTTCTTTTTACTTTTCTGGAAACAAGTTAAGTGTTACAACTTGATTAGAATAAAGTTATGCAGAAAATAAAAGTGAAGAAAAGTAAATGACACAAAGATGTATCATGGTTCCTCTTTTTAAACAAGAGTACTCTAGTCCCCTCACATCCCATGAGAGATTTCACTATTGTCAGATCTTTGTACAAGCCTACCACTAAGACTTCTCTTACAATCTTCTAACCATAACAAATAAGCACACCACTTCCTTGATTTCCAAACACCAACAACTATGATGAACTTTGAATCAAACTAACTCAAATGACCTTTTTACAATAATCACCAACAACTTGATGATCTTAAAGTACATATTTCACTCTCGTGTTTCTATCTCTTTTGACTTGCTTGCATTACAAGATATATGAAAGTTTTGGCTCTTCTTTTTCCCTTTTATCACAATCTAAACATATATACATAAGTGCTCAAAAATGGTATAAATAAAACTTTTTTAAATGATGTGAAAGTTTATGCACAAAGTTTCATTTGAAAATATATGAACACTTAATGACTTTGTTGAATTGACTTGAAAACTACATTTTGAAAGAGTTAAGTTTGAATATGAAACTTACTGCTATTTATATGACACAATATACCTCTTGAAAAACCATGGCAATGTTTGATATTTCATTAGGAATATAGTTGCATTGGTTTAGGAAAAGTTTCCATGAAGAGATACCATGAAATGGTGTGTCAATGTTTCAGAAAAATAAAAAAGCTTCAAGAACAATCAATTGGTCCTTAATGTTAATTGATTGGTCCATTCTTTGCAACATTGAAATTTTGAATTTTTAGACAGGACAATCGATTGGTCCATTGCATCAATTGATCGGTCAATTGAAAAATATGGTTTTTTTAAATAGAGAGTTTGAAAAGTCGATTGTGGTTATATGTCAATCAATGGGTTCACTTGAAAATTTGAAAAAAATTCTAAGTTATGAAATCATGCACATATGACAATCTATTGTTCATACATGTCAATAGATTGTATGAAAGCCAAGTTTAGACATGTTTCATAGTGAAAAACAATTTGTGTATGGTTAAAATGCATGAATGATCTTTGAGCACTTAAGATGTGTATATGAATTGAATTGCATATACCTTTGTTTATGATCCATTATCATAGATATCCAAATATTGATATAAACTTGAAACTTGAATCATTATTTTCTTCTTTGATATTTCTTCTTAGGAAAGCTTTTTGTTTTCATCAAAGCCAAGTTATGATTGATGATGGACATATTCTTCACATCCAAGACAAAACATTTGGGATGGCTACAATTTATGCATCTACTAACTATGTTACTAGAAGATTGCTTTTGAATTATTTATCCAACACTCAAGCAACTTAGGGAATACCCTGGTGCTTCATTCGAGATTTTAATACTTATTTAGGGGGCTCAGGAATACTCTGGATCACATCGACCATCTAGAATCCCTATGGAAAACTTCACCACATATACTGATTCTAACCACACACTTCATCTTCCAACCATATAAACAAAATACACTTGGAATAACGGTAGTAGGTGTGAAGAAAACAACTAAAGAAATGTGTCATACCCCGAAATTTGCCCATTAATATTTCAAGACATTTTTCAGGGCACTCCGACTCATTTTTATGACACTGATCTTAAAGGAACAAAGGCCCAGCTCACGAGTGGCCCAATCCAGAAAATGGCCCAAACTGGCCTGCTCGCTAGGCGAGCAAATCCTTCGCCTAGCGAACGTTCGCTGCACGCTCGCCTAGCGAACGTTCGCTACACGCTCGCCTAGCGAAGCTGGCAGATAACAGAAAATTCTGGGCTTCACTCTGAGCCCATTAGGTCATGAAAAAAAGGCATTATAAATACCACAACTCCAGTCAGAAAAAGAGAGGACGAAAAAGGACGAAAGGAGAACCCTAGCAAGCAAACCCTAGCGCTCACAGACGGAAAACCCTTGAGGCTAACCCTGAGAATTCCGAGTCACCCTAAAGGAAACCCTGAAGGAAAAGCCGGCGGCAGCAAGGCCACTTCCGCTCAATTCGATCCGATCGGCCAATTCAAGGTTACAATTCGATTACAAACAGGTTGGCATTGCTATTACTACCTTATGTTCTTAATTTGCACATGGTATCATGATTGAATTTATGAAACTATCTTAAGTTTTACATATGAATTTAAGTATGCATGAACATCTGAATGTCTAACCACATAATCTCTGTAATGGATGCTATAAGGTGTGAAGCTTGCTGACATTATGCTGTTATCAAAACCAGAATCCGCAGCCGCTCGCTAGCACATCGCTAAGCGAGCATGCAGCGAGTATTCGCTAAGCCTTCGCTAGGCGAGGCAGCGGCAACCGGGACAGTCGCTGATTTTTCTATTCTGTCCTTTGCTAACCTGTCATGTTTTTATCATAGCCATGCATTGTTTATCTGACCCTACTGCTGTTCTGGTTTCTTTTGCGGTGCAATCCTTGATTGCATCCTGACTTGGTACTCTAACCCGTTTGCTGAATTTTGTAAAGGTTCACCTTTCCCAGGAAAAGATTGTTGTCTAGGTCTTCCACTTTATTTGTGGGATACCCTTGTGGAGTTTCACCCTAAATTACCTAATTAATTTTAATGTATTAATTTTAATGTATTAATTTTAATGTATTAATTTTAATGTGGAGATTCATCCTAATTACCTAATCGATTGTAAAATACGGCCTCTAAATATGTGATCTTTGACCTCTCTTTTGCCTTACGATATTACGGTACCACGGTCATGTCCCGCGAATGTGGGGATACACTTAGCAATGGCCCTTCGATTAAATCATCATAAAATAAATCATAGTCCCTCGGATGTTGCCTTCGAATATATGATTTCGTCCCTCGATGACCCTTCGGTGTAGCCTACGGTTAAATGATGATCGTCCCTTCGAATGCTAAGGTATCCTTACAACTGTTGCCTTCAATGACCTATCGATGACCCTACGATGATCCTTAAACATCCAAAGGGTAAAATTACTTACTTCTCAATAGTAAGGACAGTTTTACCCTCATAAGGATAGGAAACGTTCATAACGACCTTAGGAAGGTATAACTCTCAATTGCTGGATCATAACCTAAAACATTTCCCACCCCTCACACTTTGCAAATCCTAGAAAATCACCACTTGGTATACATTCATACTAGAATCATTACCAAGTTACATTTTTCTAAACCGTTTTCAAAATCAAACGAGATAAATACTTTGTATACATTCATACGAGAATCATTACAAAGTTAAACTCTCTTTTCGAAACATTTTTTAAACAATTCACGAACACTTTTCAGACAAAAATATAAGTGATCCAGCAATTAAGAGCCCATGGATAACCATGGATACAAAGGGTGCTAACACCTTCCCTTTGTATAATGTACCTCCCGAACCCAAAATCTATTGAGGTCTTTCCTGTTCTTTTCCACCTTTCCTTATTGGATAAAAGAAAAGTCGGTGGCGACTCTTGCTATCCGCGACATTGCGATAAAAAGCAAAACACCCCAAGTCAGTTCACCGTATGACAGAACTGGCGACTCTGCTGGGGACACTTTAAAAAGAGAGGTTACCTTAAAAACAAGATCACTTATTCCAAACTGTCTGATTTACTTTTAAGGGATTGCTTGGGTATTTTGAGTGAAAGATCCTACACCCGGATCTAGTGTACCTTAGGTAAGTAGCAATAGATCATCGCGACTATCCGGCGTATACTGGAATGGTTAAAATGATGGCTACGGTTAATGTGACACTTTGGATGTCCTGATGTTCCTCATGTTCACTTGAGGAAAAATTTGGCTTCCGCGTGGTGTCATTAAAGCATTAACCAGACCTTTAGAACCCTAATTGACTCATCCTGGCCATTAGAAAGTAGTGAGATAACTGACTTCAGTTCCGACTGGGGTTGGTTGAGACTCGATACTACACTCTTTGAGATTGGACTTTAGGGAAGCTTCGGTCAACCACTTGGTGTTGCACTGAAGTGGACTTAAAGGAAGGTCGGTGATTTGAGATCCTTCTAGAACCCGGTTACTATTCTAGGACAGGTTGAACCAACTAAACTTCAGTGGGGAGGGTACTTACCTATGGAACTCATGCAAGCCTTAAAACCTAGGAATGATGGTTGTGTGACTTGCTTGTGCTTGTTATTTATTTAACCTCATAACATCATAACATCATGACATCATAACATTGTACTAACCATTTCAAGGACTTAGGGATTTAACTTTGCTCTGTTTTGTAAGGCTATGGCTCCCAGGAAGACCATCCGGATCAATTTTGTAGCAATCTCTCCTCAACTGAAGAATTTAGTGTCAGAGCTCCCCGATCATGCCCAGTTCATCAAGAAACACGGTTCTCTCCTTAATTTGGTTACCACTGGTTTCAAAGAAGATATGATGAGAGTTTTATTCCAGTTCTTCGACCCTAAACATCATTGCTTCACATTCCCAGATTATCAGTTGGTACCTACATTGGAAGAATTCTCCAGACTGCTTGGGATACCTATCCTTGATCAAATACCTTTCAGTGGTTTAGAAAAGGTTCCGAAGTCTGAAGAAGTTGCCGCAGCTTTACACATGACGAAGTCCGACATTGAAGCTAATTGGGTAACAAGGAGTGGAGTTAAGGGTTTACTTGCCAAATTCCTGACAAATAAGGCCCGAGAATTCTTAAAGGATATGAATGTCCATGCTTTCGAAGATGTTCTAGCATTGCTAATCTATGGTTTGGTGCTATTTCCTAACCCAGACCAATTCGTAGATATGAATGCTATTAAGATATTTCTCACTCATAACCCTGTGCCTACCTTGCTCGGAGACATTCTGCATTCCCTTCACACTCGTACTATGAAAAGGCAAGGGACTCTCATGTGCTGCATACCTCTATTGTCTAGGTGGTTTATTTCGCACCTTCCTCAATCAGCCTTGAAGAATGAGCAAAATCTGAAATGGTCTCAATGGATAATGTCGCTCTCCCATTCAGACATCCGTTGGTGTCCTCATCTCAAAGAAAATGTTATCATCATTGACCGTTGTGGAGAATTCCCTAACGTACCACTCCTGGGGATAAGAGGAGGTATTACTTATAACCCGGCTTTAGCCCTACGCCAGTTTGGTTATGCTCGAAGAGACGGTCCACATGAAACAATTATCCAAGGCACGGTGTTTGACTATGACAACGATTCCCAAGGTCTCCGTCAAAGATTTGTACGAGCTTGGGGCATGGTGAAAAGAAACACTTTAGGACAGAAAAACTCTATTCCTATGGAACCTTATCTCAGATGGGTACGCGCCAGAGCCCGTGAGCTTGTCATGCCATATCTTGCAGTCGGACCGCTGATTGTTGAACCAGAAGTTGAGGGAGGTACTCCTCAGATCATTCCTTATCCAGATATGCCTACCGATGTTGAAGAATTGAAGAGATCCTGGATCCAGTTGAGAGAGGAAAGGGATACTTTTGAAGCCCAGTTCAGTGCAGAAAGGAAGAAGGTACTCGAGTTCACCAGCCAGCTTAATGAGGAACGAAGACTCAATGCATATCTTCGCCCAAAAAGAAGCCGTCCCTGGGAGACTTGAGCTTTCATTGTATTTTTATTATTATTTCTTATAATGAGCAATGATTAAGAAATTAGTAATAAAAGTTCCTCTCTTTTTGGTAGTTTACGCAAAGTTAAATTCCAAAAGTCCTTGAAAACATTTCATACATTGCATAGCATAACATAACATTGCATAACAGGTATCCTAAAAGATCAATGTTCTCACGGTCTTCCTTCTAAACAGAAAAATGGATCTCGAACAAACTGTCAAAGATCTCCAGACTCAGAATGCTCAATTCAAGGAGATGATGCTAAGCTTATCCAAGGGGCAGGAGGAACTGAAGGCTCTTTTGCTCGAAAAGAAGAAAGACAAGAAAGCTGTGAGTTTCATTAACCCGGGAAGAAGGCGTAAAGGACAGGCCGCAGGAGTCAAGTTTGGAATCCCGAATGGTCCAGAAGAGGGGGCGGAGAATGATTCAGAGGAAGAGCATGCTGATTTCTCCAACCCTGAGGATGACGATGAAGATTATGAAAATGAACAGTACTCTCCAAGAGATGATAAGTACAAGTTGCTGGAAGAACGTATGCTAGCCATGGAGGGTCAGAAGGCGCCCGGTCTGGATTTCAAAAGTTTGGGTCTGGTCTCCGATGTGACCATTCCTCGCAAATTCAAAATCCCCACTTTCACTAAGTACGATGGTGCGTCTTGTCCTCAGATGCATCTGAGAGCTTATGTGAGAAAGATTCAGCCGCATACCACTGACAGGAAGCTATGGATCCATTTCTTCCAAGAGAGCCTGTCTGGCACACAGTTGGAATGGTATTATCAGCTCGAGAGCTCTGACATCCGCACCTGGACTGATTTAGCAACAGCTTTCTATAAACAGTACCAGTATAACTCTGAACTAGCACCTACCCGGCTACAGTTGCAGAATATGACTATGGGATCTAAAGAAAGCTTTAAAGAATATGCTCAAAAGTGGAGAGATTTGGCTGGCAGAGTCAAACCCCCTATGACTGACAGAGAATTGGTGGACATGTTCATGGGCACACTGACCGGCCCATTCTACAGCCATCTACTGGGAAGTTCTTCATCAGGTTTCACTGAACTTATATTAACAGGTGAACGTGTTGAAAGCGGCATCCGAAGTGGAAAGATACAGGCGGCTACCTCTGCAAGCACCAAAAGGTCCTATCAGGGGAGGAACGAATCAAATGATGTGTACGGTCAAAAGGGTCGTAACAAGAAAAACCGTGACCACGACGTTGGAGCAGTTACGATTGCAGCACCACCATCTCAAAACTTCCAGCCCAAACAAGACAGGCCAAGAAGGCAGTTCACCAGGATCAATATGACCTTGGCACAGGCACTGCAGGGAATGCTAAAGGCAAATTTGATCACCCTTAGAGATCCTCCTACAAATCCCAACACTACCTCTTCTCGTTATAATCCCAATGCCAGGTGTGCATATCACTCCGATAGCCCCGGGCATGATACAAACGATTGTTGGTCATTGAAGAATAAGATTCAGGATATGATCGAAGCTGGAGAAATTGAGTTTGAGCCTCCGGAGACTCCTAATGTCATCACTGCTCCTATGTCTAACCATGACAAGACTGTTAATGCTATGGATGACAATTCTCACATTTCCAATATGGCGGACTTAACATCTCCTCTCCCGATCATAAAGAGGAATTTATCGCAAGCTGGTTTATTTCCAGGTTGTGCTGAAGATTGCAATCTCTGCATACTCCGGCCCGAGGACTGTTTGAAATTGAAGAATGGTATTCAACGGCTGATGGACGATCGTACATTTCTCTTCGAAAGGATTCCTAAGGCGGAAAACCCTACTGAAGAAATATCTGTGATTGCTAGGTCCAAAGTTCCAGTGAAGATTACCGCTACCAGGGCGCCTGTGAAGATTACTGCTGAGCCCAGGGTTGCTCCCCTAATCATCACTGCACCTGGCCCGATCCCGTATTCCTCAAGCAAAGTTATTCCGTGGAATTATGGCGGTGATGTTTACGTCCATGGCGTGAAGCAAGTGGATAATGCTGCTAATACTAGTGGCATTGTTGGGACTAGTAAAATTACTCAAAGCGGAAGGATCTTCTCTCCAGAAATCTCACCTCCTGTCCTTGAAACTCGAGGAAAGGAACCAGTCAATCCTTCTCAGTCAGAGACACCGGTCGAAGTTACTTCCGAAGATGTTGCCAAACAAGAAATGGAAGAAGTGCTGAAAATCATTCGCAAGAGTGATTTTGATGTTGTAGAACAGTTGGGGCATACCCCGTCTAAGATCTCGATGTTATCCTTGCTGTTATCTTCTGAACCTCATGCCAATGCATTGATAAAATTCTTGAAGACCGCTCATGTACCTCAGGAGACATCTGTCGATCAGTTCGAACATTATGTTGCTCACTTGGCTGTTGACAATGGCCTAGGCTTTTCCGACGCTGATCTGACACCAGCAGGAAAGAATCACAATAAAGCCCTGCATATCTCCATTGAGTGTAGGGGAATCACTTTGTCTCATGTGTTGATCGATAATGGCTCTTCCTTGAATGTGCTGCCGACAGCTGTGCTGGATAAGCTGGATTGTAAAAGCATTGAACTGAAACCTAGTGACATTGTGGTACGTGCTTACGATGGTGCGAAGAGTGTTGTCCATGGCGAAGTAGTCCTTCCTATCAAGATAGGACCTCAAGGCTTCAAAACTACCTTCCATGTAATGAACATTCGTCCTGCCTATTCCTGCTTACTGGGACGCCCTTGGATTCATGGGGCAGGCGCTGTAGCCTCGTCTCTCCATCAAAAGTTGAGGTATCCCACAAAGGGCAAAATTGTCACCGTGTGTGGAGAAGAAGAGTACATTGTTAGTAGTGTGCATACCTTCAGATACGTCGAGATGGATGGTGAATTCATTGAGAGTCCTTGTCAGTCATTTGAAGTAGTTCCTCCGACCAATCCTGTCCTTAAGCCAACTTCCTGTGTACCCAAGGTTATTCGTGCTCCTCCTGCTATGATTTCTCTGAAGGACGCTCAAGCCGTGGTTGAAGATGGTGGTCGTACTGGCTGGGGTCAATTGATCGACATACCGTACAAGTCTGACAAATTTGGCCTGGGGTTCAGCTCTGACAAGAGTCAAATTAATGTTGTAGAAGATGCTGACAGCGATTGCGACCTGGATAGCTGGATTTTCCCAACAATTGGTGACGGACTCAATAATTGGAAGGCTGAAGACACTATCCCGATTTCCTTTAGTCAGGAGTAATTGTTATTGTCTATTTTAGTGTTGCAAATTTTTGTTTTTTTTACAATTGAACTTCTCCAAGCGTTGTGTCTATGCCCGGGGCACAATAGCTAATTTGTTAAGAGTTTTGTCATCTTCATAAGCATATTCATATTCAATAAATCAATGGACTTTTTGCATTCAAATGCGCTCTTTATCTTTTCTGTCATCTTCCAAACGAGCTATGTTTTCTTACACACACTCACGTAACGAATTGCAGATCCATACCCACTATGGATCCTGTTGACAATAGTTCTACTACTGTTCATTATGACTTTGAAAATCCGATCTACCAAGCCGAGGATGGAAGTGAGGAAGATTGTGAAGTACCTGGAGAACTTGCCAGACTGTTACTGCAGGAAGAAAGGACTATACAGCCACACGAGGAGTCAGTTGAGACTGTAAATCTGGGTACTGAAGTAAACAAGAAAGAAGTCAAAATAGGAGCAGGCTTGGAAAACAGTGTCAAGAGAAGGTTGATTCAGATGTTGCATGACTATGTAGAGATTTTTGCTTGGTCTTATGAAGACATGCCAGGACTGGATACCGATATAGTAGTGCATCGACTGCCAACGAGGGAAGAATGTCGTCCTGTTAAGCAAAAGGTTCGTCGCATGCGTCCTGAAATGTCTGAGAAAATCAAAGCCGAGGTGATGAAACAATTTGATGCAGGTTTTCTGGCTGTTACTTCTTATCCTCAATGGGTTGCTAATGTGGTACCAGTGCCAAAGAAGGATGGTAAGGTGCGAATGTGTGTAGATTACCGAGACCTGAATAAAGCGAGTCCCAAGGATGACTTTCCACTCCCGCACATTGATGTTCTGGTAGATAACACCGCTCAACACAAGGTGTTCTCGTTCATGGATGGATTCTCAGGTTACAACCAGATTAAGATGGCGCCTGAGGACATGGAGAAAACTACGTTTGTGACGCAATGGGGCAATCTTCTGTTATAAAGTAATGCCATTTGGTTTAAAGAATGCAGGGGCAATGTACCAGCGTGCTATGGTGGTTTTGTTCCATGATATGATCCATCATGAAATAGAAGTATATGTGGATGACATGATAGCCAGATCTCATACTGAGGAGGAACATCTCGATCATTTATACAAACTGTTCGAGAGGTTGAAGAAATACAAGTTGAGGTTGAACCCGAACAAATGCACCTTTGGGGTAAGGTCCGGCAAACTCCTGGGCTTTATTGTCAGTGGTAAAGGGATTGAGGTTGACCCGGCCAAGGTGAGAGCTATTCAAGAAATGCCAGTTCCCAGTACAGATAAAGAAGTCAGAGGTTTCTTGGGACGCTTGAATTACATTGCCCGATTTATCTCCCATTTGACCGCCACCTGCAAACCCCTCTTCAAGCTACTGAGGAAAAATCAAGAGATGATATGGAATGAGGAATGTCAAGAAGCTTTTGACAAAATCAAGAAGTATCTTCAAGAACCTCCAATTCTGATGCCACCAGTTGAAGGAAGACCTCTAATCATGTATTTAACCGTGTTAGAAAATTCAATGGGGTGCGTGTTGGGACAACATGACGAGTCTGGTCGAAAAGAGCATGTCATATACTACCTTAGCAAAAAGTTTACCGACTGTGAAACAAGATACTCACTGCTCGAGAAAACTTGTTGTGCTTTGGCCTGGGCTGCTTGCCGACTGAGACAGTATATGTTGAATCACACCACTTTATTGATTTCTAAGATGGATCCTATCAAATACATATTTGAGAAACCCGCTCTCTCCGGAAGAATAGCAAGATGGCAGATGATCTTAACAGAGTATGACATCCAGTATACTACTCAGAAAGCAATCAAAGAAAGCGTGCTAGCTGATCATTTGGCTCATCAAGCGGTGGATGATTACCAATCTATGAATTTTGAGTTTCCAGATGAAGATGTCATGTTTGTTACCAATCATGAAGAACATGGACCGGATGAAGGACCCGCACCGGGATCCCGATGGACTATGGTTTTTGATGGATCTTCTAATGCATTGGGCAACGGTGTTGGTGTCGTAATTATTTCTCCCAGGGGTTGCCATACGCCTTTCACTGCTAGACTATGTTTTGATTGTACCAATAATATGGCTGAGTATGAAGCATGTATTTTGGGACTCAGAGCTGCCATAGACCTAAGGATCAAGTTTTTGAGTGTGTACGGAGACTCAGCATTAGTAATCAGTCAGATCAAAGGAGAATGGGACACTAAACATCTGAATCTCATCCCTTATCGAGAGAAGGTGTTGTCACTAATCCCATACTTTGGAGAGATTACATTCGAACATATCCCACGAGAAGAGAATCAGTTGGCAGACGCATTGGCTACCATGTCATCTATGTTCAGAGTCAGATGGGACAATGAAGCTCCCATGATCACCATTGAGCGATTGGATGAACCAGCACATTGTTATGAGCTTAATACTGATGAAGTGGAAGAGAAACCTTGGTTCCACGAAGTAAAAAGATATTTAGAAACTCAGGAGTACCCTGAGGGGGCATCTATCAATGATAGAAAATTCCTGAGGAAGTTCTCTGCTAAATTCTTTTTGAGTAATGGAGTATTATACAAACGTAACCACGATTCGACTTTGCTTCGCTGTGTGGATAAAAAGGAAGCAGAAAAGATTATGGGAGATATGCATGACGGTATTTTTGGGACTCATTCTAGTGGACATACGATGGCCAAGAAGATTCTGAGATCAGGGTATTATTGGTCTACCATGGAAGCTGATTGCCACCATCACTCCAGAACCTGTCACAAGTTCCAGATATATGCGGATAAAGTACATGCACCTCATGCTCCATTGAACGTGTTGACCGCACCTTGGCCCTTTGCAATGTGGGGCATTGATATGATTGGGGAGATTAAACCTACTGCTTCTAATGGACATCGCTTCATCCTTGTCGCTATTGATTACTTTACAAAGTGGGTAGAGGCCGCCTCATTTGCTTCTGTCACCAAGAATGTCGTGGCACGGTTCATCAAGAATAGTCTTATTTGTCGGTATGGTATCCCTGAAAGGATTATCACCGACAATGGTACTAATTTGAACAACAAGATGATTACTGAACTCTGCACGCAGTTCAACGTAAAGCACCATAACTCTTCTCCGTACCGACCAAAGATGAATGGCGCTGTAGAAGCTGCTAATAAGAATATCAAGAAGATCATACAAAAGATGACGGTGACGTACAAAGACTGGCATGAGATGTTACCGTTTGCTCTTCACGGTTATCGCACTTCAGTACGCACTTCGACAGGAGCAACTCCTTTCTCTTTAGTCTACGGAATGGAAGCCGTTTTACCAGTGGAAGTTCAGATTCCCTCTCTAAGAATCATGAAAGAGGCGGGCTTAGATGAAGAGGAATGGATTCAGACTCGACTCGATCAGATAAACTTGATTGATGAGAAGAGACTTGCGGCTGTTTGTCATGGACAGATATATCAGAAGTGCATGACCCAGGCATTTAACAAAAGAGTCAAGAGACAGGTGTATCAAATTGGCGACTTGGTGGTAAAGCGCATCACTCTACCACAAGGTGATCCCAGAGGCAAATGGATTCCCACGTACGAAGGGCCGTTTGTAGTTAAGAAGGTATTCTCTGGTGGAGCCATGATACTAGCTACAATGGACGGCGAAGACTTCCCGCATCCCGTGAACGCAGACATAGTCAAAAAATACTACGCATAAAAGAGACCTGCTAGGTCGACGTACCTAGGCAAAAGTAAGGGCATCCCGGCGAACCAAAAAGGTTCGGGCAAAAATTAGGGATAAACATAAAAAATGTGCACCCGGCAAGTCGAAAACCTGAAAAGGCGGCTTGGGCAAAAAGGGGTATCCTGGTGGATTGAAAACCTGAAAAGGCGGTCCAGGCAAAAATTAGGGATTAAAGCGTATGACTATGTCCCGTTCTCAGACAGCTTCATCCAAGTTCAAAGGACTGAACAAGCTAATCACTTCTATCCGACAGCAGGAGATGAGAGGCTTGAAGACATAATGGCAGTAGTGGAATTAAAGTCAATAGGACGTTTTCGGCATAGCTTTCTCTTTGTTTTCTTGACAATTTCCTCTTACTAGGATTTTTGTCTCCTTGTACACAAATTGCCTGTTTATAGGCCCTCTTTCGAAATCAATATAATTTTAGTTTCAAAAAAAAATGCTCTTGTTTTACTTTCTCTGTTTTGTTTGCATAAACGTCCATTGATTTAATTCGAATTAATATATGCATTTGGATATGATCGATGTTTACCAAAAATGCGTGCATAAAATAGAAATAGCGATTACTACTAGGCTTCAGGATCGAGGAGAAGGTCTAATCATGCTTTCCAATGAATCCGTTGCTAATCCTATTCCCCAGCAAAGCCAGTCATTCCCAGAAGAGAGTGGCATTACTAGACAAATGGGTCATCTCTTCCACCCCCAGCCGGGCTTCTGTTGAACATTTCTACCATCAGACAGAAATCAAGCATCCCCGGCTAAGAAAGGGTCATCGATACCAGTATCTCCCAACCAGAAGATTGAGATTTATTTTCCCCAGTAGAGTCCTCAGGAAGAACTTTTCAGATGCATAATTCATTCATTACATCATTTCACAGCATACGCATGCATACATCGTTCGCAGTTATTTTCGAAAGCATAAAACATCTAATGCATCATGACATGGCATGAAGCTAACTTTATTTTTCAGGTTAATACAGTCAAAATAGAGAGCCATTCAGACGGACATCTTCATCGATTACGTTCAGATTCAAATACATCTTTCAGATACACTCCATGTCAACATTCATCCTGACGTCCTCCTAGTGATGGCATCTATAAGCCCATCCCAGACATTTATTGCAAATACAACATATACAAATACTATCAGATATAGCCTAGCGTACGGTTCATTCTGATTCAGCTCAACATATGACTCTTTCAACTCATATGCGATCTAACGTACGATCCATTCCGACCTTCAACAACTCCAATACGGTCCAGCATACGACCCATTTGGACCTTCAAGGCCTCGGATGCTACCTAGCGTACGGTACATTCTGAAGTGTAGTCTGGCGTATGACTACCCCTTTATTATCAGATGCAGCCTAACGGACGGCTCGTTCTGCTACTCAGAGACGGTCTAGCTTACGACCCGCTTGGATGTTCATCCCCTCAAATGCTACCTAGCGTACGGTACATTCTGAAGTGTAGTCTGGCGTATGACTACCCCCTTCATCACCAGGTACAACCTAACGGACGGCTCAGTCTACAACTCAGATACGATCTAACATACGATCCATTCTGATCCTTCACCCCCAGTAACGATACAGCCTAACGGACGGCTCGTTCTGCAACTCAGATACGATCTAGCGTACGATCCATTCTGATCCTTTATCCCCAGCAGTGTATGACTCATTCGGATTCTTATCTCATTTTGATTCGGCACAACATATTACTCCTCCAACAATACGGTCTAGCGTACGACCCATTCGGATCTTCATTCCTCAGATACTACCTAGCGTACGGTACATCCCGAGGTGTAGTCTAGCGTACGACTACTTTTCGTCAGATACAGCCTAACAGACGGCCCATTCTGCAACTCAGATACGATCTAGCGTATGATCCATTCTGATCTGTTATCCCCAGCGACGTATGACCCATTCTAACTCCCCAGGGAAGTCGACGACCTAATGAATGACTCACTATACGGTCTAGCGTATGACCCAGTGACACCCATGACTTCAGATATCTTCTAACGTACGACGTACTCTGAAGCTCTCATCATCAAACTTCCTAGATGGCATCTTTAAACCCATCTCCATCAAGACTAACTAATTGACAAGTGCAAATTTTTGGGGCATCCTAAGTGTTCAATAATCTTCCACCTCCAGACCACGAATGGCGTACATACCATTCTGACTCTCTCGGTTCAAGAATATTGAACAGGGGCAGCTGTCATACCCCGAAATTTGCCCATTAATATTTCAAGACATTTTTCAGGGCACTCCGACTCATTTTTATGACACTGATCTTAAAGGAACAAAGGCCCAGCTCACGAGTGGCCCAATCCAGAAAATGGCCCAAACTGGCCTGCTCGCTAGGCGAGCAAATCCTTCACCTAGCGAACGTTCGCTGCACGCTCGCCTAGCGAACGTTCGCTACACGCTCGCCTAGCGAAGCTGGCAGATAACAGAAAATTCTGGGCTTCACTCTGAGCCCATTAGGTCATGAAAAAAAGGCATTATAAATACCACAACTCCAGTCAGAAAAAGAGAGGACGAAAAAGGACGAAAGGAGAACCCTAGCAAGCAAACCCTAGCGCTCACAAACGGAAAACCCTTGAGGCTAACCCTGAGAATTCCGAGTCACCCTAAAGGAAACCCTGAAGGAAAAGCCGGCGGCAGCAAGGTCACTTCCGCTCAATTCGATCCGATCGGCCAATTCAAGGTTACAATTCGATTACAAACAGGTTGGCATTGCTATTACTACCTTATGTTCTTAATTTGCACATGGTATCATGATTGAATTTATGAAACTATCTTAAGTTTTACATATGAATTTAAGTATGCATGAACATCTGAATGTCTAACCACATAATCTCTGTAATGGATGCTATAAGGTGTGAAGCTTGCTGACATTATGCTGTTATCAAAACCAGAATCCGCAGCCGCTCGCTAGCACATCGCTAAGCGAGCATGCAGCGAGTATTCGCTAAGCCTTCGCTAGGCGAGGCAGCGGCGACCGGGACAGTCGCTGATTTTTCTGTTCTGTCCTTTGCTAACCTGTCATGTTTTTATCATAGCCATGCATTGTTTATCTGACCCTACTGCTGTTCTAGTTTCTTTTGCGGTGCAATCCTTGATTGCATCCTGACTTGGTACTCTAACCCGTTTGCTGAATTTTGTAAAGGTTCACCTTTCCCAGGAAAAGATTGCTGTCTAGGTCTTCCACTTTATTTGTGGGATACCCTTGTGGAGTTTCACCCTAAATTACCTAATTAATTTTAATGTATTAATTTTAATGTATTAATTTTAATGTATTAATTTTAATGTGGAGATTCATCCTAATTACCTAATCGATTGTAAAATACGGCCTCTAAATATGTGATCTTGGACCTCTCTTTTGCCTTACGATATTACGGTACCACGGTCATGTCCCGCGAATGTGGGGATACACTTAGCAATGGCCCTTCGATTAAATCATCATAAAATAAATCATAGTCCCTCGGATGTTGCCTTCGAATATATGATTTCGTCCCTCGATGACCCTACGGTGTAGCCTACGGTTAAATGATGATCGTCCCTTCGAATGCTAAGGTATCCTTACAACTGTTGCCTTCAATGACCTATCGATGACCCTACGATGACCCTTAAACATCCAAAGGGTAAAATTACTTACTTCTCAATAGTAAGGACAGTTTTACCCTCATAAGGATAGGAAACGTTCATAACGACCTTAGGAAGGTATAACTCTCAATTGCTGGATCATAACCTAAAACATTTCTCACCCCTCACACTTTGCAAATCCTAGAAAATCACCACTTGGTATACATTCATACTAGAATCATTACCAAGTTACATTTTTCTAAACCGTTTTCAAAATCAAACGAGATAAATACTTTGTATACATTCATACGAGAATCATTACAAAGTTAAACTCTCTTTTCGAAACATTTTTTAAACAATTCACGAACACTTTTCAGACAAAAATATAAGTGATCCAGCAATTAAGAGCCCATGGATAACCATGGATACAAAGGGTGCTAACACCTTCCCTTTGTATAATGTACCTCCCGAACCCAAAATCTATTGAGGTCTTTCCTGTTCTTTTCCACCTTTCCTTATTGGATAAAAGAAAAGTCGGTGGCGACTCTTGCTATCCGCGACATTGCGATAAAAAGCAAAACACCCCAAGTCAGTTCACCGTATAACAAAATGATATATAAGTTTATATGTAACCACAAGTGGATTGGTGTAGGCACACACATTTCTTGCACAACACTCATCAAAACTAACTCTGATTACTACCACGTTTTATTATATTTTAACAATAGCGACACAAAGTTTTTATCAAATTCAGGTTTCTTCAAATATGGAGTAAGCATCCTAATTGTTTAGATGTAATCAAATCTTCTTGGTCTACTAATGTGGTTGATTATCCAATGTATATTTTGAATATGAAGCTTCAAATCTGAAATCTAAATTGAAGATATGGAATAAAGAAACATTTAAAAATGTGTAGGATCATGTGAAACAAGTTGACGCTTAACCTTCAACCTATTCAGAATTTAATTGCATCTACATCATATAATTAATTACTTGTAGATCAAGAAAGACGGGCTCAACGCAATCTTGACCATGCTATTAACATTGAGGAAATATTTTGGTGAAATAAAGCTAGAGTTATTCATCATTCTAATGGGGACATTAACATTTTTTTCCATAGAATGGAAAAACTCAAGAATGCAACAATGTTGATTCACTCTCTCAAAGTGGATAATCAAGTTGTCACAGACAAGGAACATATAACCAACCATGTGGTGGAGCACTTTCATAATTTGTTTAACAATGTTTCTATTTTGCAGAATTTTAGCTTGGTTGAAGAGGAAGGTTGGTTTCTAAGAACGTAAATAATTTACTGATATTGTTGCCTACAATGGAGGAGACTTAATATTTTGTGTTCAATCTTAAGAAAGACAATGCGTCAGGCCATGATGGATTTGGTACACACTTTTTGTTGGTGTAAGCCCTAGATGCCAATACTTTTGGTACTTGTATCGAATTGTTTATTTATAATAAAAGACTTTTTCTTTATTATGTTTGTTTAATAAAGTCCCTGGAATAGATAGTCCGTTTAATGTATCAAGTGTGACTTAATCATGAGATCACATTAAACATAAGGACACTATTCTTAAAATATCCGTAGTCGAGCTTTATTGTGAAGTGGGATAACATTAAAGCATGAAGACTATTATGTTTATAGACTGATGATCACATCTTATGGATCATGGATAAGGAGTTATCAAGTCTCAAACATAGGTATGAATATTAAGAGTAATATTTATACTGGATTGACCCGCTATGAGAATACTATATAGAATGTTATGCAAAGTGTCATAAGTTATTCTCATGGTGATAATGGTGTATACCATCCTTCGACCTGAAACCACTATGGACCCTAGATGTAGAGTCGAGTGCCTTATTGCTGATCAAACGTTGTTTGTAACTGGATGACCATAAAGACAGTTGATGGGTATGTTAGACGGTGTGGCTAGTGATCGAGAGGGGGGGTGAATAGATCACCTCTTTGAAAATAAACGGATTTAAAATTTTATCAGAGCTATTGATACTTAGCGGAAAATTTTAGTCCCGAATCGACTTCCGTCTATTCTGAACCGCTACTAGAAAACCGGACACGCGAATTTATTGCTGGATTTTGAATTAGAATGACAGAAAATATTACCACTAGAATCTTATTAAATTGAATGCACTTATCACTAAATCCTAATTCCAATGAATAAAACTCAACTAACAGTTTTGTCAAACAGTTGGTGTGTATGTGATCAATGATGAACAACAGTGGGGTTTAGTTAAAGAAGTTTTCTTGCCACTGCTGTCTCTCAAAAAATACAGTCACAACACACTAACTGAAATTACGAAACTGTTGGAAACGTAAAGAGGAGTAAGGAAAGAATACGATACGCAGAGATTTGGTAAGGAAGTTCCCCACGTCGTCCTCGCGTGTGGGTACGTCTCCCTCTCAATTTCAAATGAAATTGAGAACTTTGATTATCAATTATGCCGAATTCGTTGATACAAGGTTACGATACAAAGACAGAATTCTAAATTCCAAGAACTTCTTCTTGTATGAAACCTCCACTTGATCTGAGCACGATCAAGAATTTCCTGCACAAAATTGCAAACAATTCACCGGTTCCACGACCTGTTTGCGAAATCCCCCGATCTCCAAACGCAACGCTGCGGCTGAATCTGTTCTGCAAACGTGACTTACAAACCCGCAAGAACACTCCAGTTCTTGAAGGACAAACCAGTAGGTTTTTCCTCGAAACCCCCTTCAATCTTCAACTCAGCTAGATCCTCGATCGTTCCACTGAAAACCTCAGCTAGATCCTTGATCGTACCACTGAACGTTATCTCGTTGATCCTTTAATCCCAAGAACAAGAATGATTATGTGTTGATGTTCTTGAAGAAAAGTGATTGAGAAGATGAAGTCTCTTTCAGGTTTCTAACTGCTCAAAACAATTGCTGCTACACACTCCTTTGATTGGTGTCTCAACTGTTTTTCCCTCTCAGAATTCGTATCTCTCCACTGCTGTCACAACATTTCTTATATATGCAAAAACAGGAGCTGTTAGAACATAAAACAGACTTATGTATTGATACATGAGGGTATGCATCAATACATACTGTAAGATAAATGAGTTTTTAGGGAATTTAAGTAAGCATGGATCGATGCATAATTCGTATGTATTGATACATAGGACATTTCAACTAACATGGATCGATGCATAATTCGCATGTATTGATACATAGGACATTTCAACTAATCATGGATCGATGCAAGGCTCGTATGGATCGATCCATAGAGCATTTTACCTGTCCATGTATCGATACATGACTCGTATGGATCGATACATACTGAACAAAAGAATTTTGTGATTTACAACATACTGTATGAATCGATGCATAGGATTATGTGTTGATGCATACTGACACAAAATAGATTTTATGAGTTCTTTTAAGAGATGTATCAATGTAGGTCTTTATGTACAGTCATGCAACAATAGAATGGGATAAAAGCACAAATGAATCATGTAAGGTAATGCACAGCCAACATTTGGATGATGATCACACAATTTGCTATCATTCAAAATTTATTCAAAGTAAAGAATTTTCTCACAAACTCCCCCTTTTTGATGATGGCAAATTTTTGGCAAGATGTGTGATACTCCCCCTGAGTTTGTGCTATCTGCATTTCTCCCCCTTTGTCAACATCAAAAAGAGGAAGAAACAGGTTTATCAAGGCAACATGTTGTAGCAGGACATGGCAAAAAAATTGATAAAAAAGCTAGCAATCACAAAGAAGGAAGCTTCAAAGTAAAGAATCACTCACAAAGAATGACAAATAAGGGCAATAACAATAGAGGTAAACAGAAAGTGAAAAGCATTTAAGGATTAGAACGAGTTTAAGAATTACATAAGCTAAACCATATATTGTGCAACAATTCAAATAAAACTTGAGCAATATGAGATGAAATGCAGTGAAATGAAATGATGATTGGTTAATGGGGATTGTGGCCACCACAGGACTCCTCATCATCTCTATCAGGATCTCTGAAGCTTGGCGGAGGTGGAGGAGGAGGCATTGCGTCTGGATTTTGGCCCATGAAGGAGTAGTGCCTAAACCGGTCCTGAACTTCAATGCTTCTAAATCTGTCCATAATACCAGGATTTTCACGGCAGTCGTCCATAAAGCCAGACATTTCATTGTAGAACACTTGGTGCCACTTAACCAAGTCCTGGTGCCAAGAGTGTTGATTCTGATACATCCGTGTATGCTCATCATGCCAGTCACGATGCTCCTTATGCCACTCATTTTGTTGTACATGCCAATGTCGTGCCTCTTCATGACGTTCTTTGTTGGCAAGTTCCATTTGTTGAAGCATATGAGTGATGTCCGCAGTAGGTGTTGAAGATGTAGTACCACCGGAGAACGGAGGAGCCGTAGGTTCAGGAACATAGTTGGTTGGAGACCACCTTCGTGGCACCCAATCACCCCAACCAGCATTGTCCTCAGCTGGAGGCACATCTGCTTCATGCGCATCCTGCATTTCCTCATCAGGCTGGTCTTCAACAACATGGATTCGTTCAGAAGGAACATCAAAATTGTAGATCCTCGTTTTGGATTTTCTTTCAAAGAAGTAGAAGCATTTACGGTCCTTGTCCCACCGATATCCCATATGCGATAAAGTGGAGGATTCAAACTCTTGAGAAGCAGATGGAGATAGGAGAGGAACTAGAGGGATTGCAACATTCCAAAACTTAATAATTTTCATTATTTGAGAAGCATAACCTAGAGAAACATTCTTGGAGCTGTTGCGCACGAAAAATAGACGTTTTACAAAGTAATTTGCCCAATTCAAGGGAACCTTATTTTGCAGAATGTAGAGGAGATGTATGCTTGCCCTGTCCAACCGAGAATGTCCACTGTTTGCCGGACGCAGAATGTGTGAGATTATCCAATGAAGAATACGCGGAGTTTTCTTAATCATACCAGACGTGACGTGTTCATCCTCACTCAGCGGTCTGTCTAGTTTTAAGATAGATGGGGTAAACTCCTTCATGTTAAATTCAATGTCAAAATGCAGGTCATGCCAGGACTTGAAATTAAGCGACGGAGACGGAATTTGAAACACTGTTTCCCAATCAGTAGCTTCAAAAGTATATGTTCTGACACCGATAGAACACCTAAACATATAGCCTCTACCAGTTTGTAGGCCAGCATAAAAGGCTCGGATGAAATCCTCATGGTAATCATCCTTTGTAGACAAGAATAACCCAAGTCTTTGTGCATGTAGGAGTTCAACCACATCATTTAGATGCAGATGAATAGCATCAGTTTTATCAAAGACATGGGGTTTCATAACTAACCTTGTCTTGAAGGAGTCCTCAAACTCATTTGCAATTGTAGGATGAAGCAAGTCTAAGGCATTTGGAGGAATGTCTGGTTCCTGCTGAGAAGTACCAACTGGTTCCTTTCCTTTGCCTTTTCCCTTTGCTCTAGCTGGAATGGTTCGTGGAGGCATTATGATGAAAGGGTGAGGGAAAGTGGAATGAGTTTAGGGTTTTAGATTGAGTGATGATGAGGGAGATTAGGGTTAGCCGCTGGTTTTGGGAGGTATGTGTACTGCTGATATGAAGTCTTGAGATAGGATGTGATAAGTATGGCTGATGTGTCGATCCATGAGAGAGAAAAAAATGCATTTAATTCAAATAGCATCAGTATGTGTCGATGCATATGGCCATGAATCGATCCATATCATGCATTTATGTTTTTAACAGGTCTATGTATCGATACATGCGACGGATGGATCGATGCATCCTGAACCAGTTTTGAAAAATTTGAAATGCAGAAGATATGAATCGATGCATACATGGTTGGATCGATACATACTGATGCCAAATCAGATTTTAATGAATTTTTTTATGCAATATGGATATGCATTATGAAGTATGTCATGGTAGTTATGCCCAAGTATGATTCATAAATCAGTTTCTTAATGTTCAAACAATATATCCACAGAAATTTACATAAACGAAAGTTTCATAAACCAGATTTTTAAAGAAATTTTGTTCTAACATACACATAGTTATAAAAGAAGTGTAGACAGGAGTGATATTACCTCTGTTGGTGTAATCTTGTGACGTATACATGATAGCTAAAACAAATCTCATCAACCAAGGTGAGGCATAATATAAATAAGAACCAACATGCTTAGGACATCAATTGAGAAAGATCTAAGATCCCTAATTCACGACGAATGTTGAAGAACGGTTCCGTTGCCAAAGGTTTAGTGAATATATCAGCAAGCTGATTTTTGGAGTCAACATGCTCAAATACAACGTCTTCTTTTTCAACATGGTCGCGAAGAAAGTGATGTCTAACCTCTATGTGTTTAGTGCGTGAGTGTAAAACAGAGTTTTTAGTAAGGTTTATGGCACTAGTGTTGTCACATTTTATTGGAATACATTTGAGTTGAATGTTAAAGTCTTGTAGTTGTTTCTTTAGCCACAAAATCTGAGCGCAACAACTACCGACTGCAACGTATTCAGCTTCTGCAGTTGACAAAGCCACAAATACCTGCTTTTTGCTATGCCAACTTACCAAGGAGTTTGAAAACAGGTGACATGTACCACTCGTGCTTTTCCTATCTGATTTGCAGCCAACAAAATCAGAATCGGAGTAACCCACTAAACTACAATCACTTCCTTTGGAATACCACAACCCATATTTAGGTGTTCCATGAAGGTATCTAAATATGCGCTTAACAGCTTTTAGGTGTGATTCCTTAGGATTTGATTGATATCGTGCACACATACAAACACTAAACATGATGTCAGGTCTAGAAGCAGAAAGATACAGAAGAGATCCAATCATACCTCTGAACTTTTTGACATCTACACACTTACCATGCTCATCCTTATCCAGATTTCCGTTGGTAGGCATAGGGGTGTCAATTGATTTTGAGTCATTCATTCCAAAGCGCTTGAGTAGTTCTCTGCAGTATTTTGTTTGACATACTGCTGTACCCTCATCAAGTTGCTTTATCTGCAGTCCTAGGAAGTAGTTCAACTCCCCCATGAGACTCATCTCAAATTCACCCTGCATAACCTTAGAAAATTCTTCGACCAAGTGTATGTTAGTTGAACCAAAAATTATATCGTCTACATAAACTTAAACTAAAAGGATGTGTTTTCCTTTGTGCTTAATAAAGAGAGTATTATCCACTTTACCTCTTGAATATCCATGATCAATTAGAAATTTGCTAAGCCTTTCATACCAAACCCGAGGGGCTTGTTTGAGACCATACAAAGCTCGTTTTAATTTGTAAACATGATCTGGATTTTCAGCATTCTCAAAACCAGGAGGTTGTGAAACATATACCTCTTCATTTATGACACCATTAAGAAAAGCACTCTTTACGTCCATTTGGTAAAGCTTAAAATCGTTGGAACACGCATAGGCAAGCAAGAGACGTATAGCTTCAAGGCGAGCAACTGGAGCATAAGTTTCCTCATAGTCTATGCCCTCCTCTTGGTTATACCATTGTGCTACTAAACGTGCCTTGTTCCTAGTTATCACTCCGTTTTCATCAAGCTTATTTCTAAAAACCCATTTAGTACCTATGATATGATGATATCGCGGACGAGGGACAAGTTCCCAAACGTCATTTCTTTTAAATTGATTAAGCTCTTCATGCATGGCCATTAGCCAAAATTCATCAATCAAGGCCTCTTTGGCATTTTTAGGTTCTACTTGTGAAACAAAAGCGAAGTGAGAACAAAAATTACTTATCTTAGAACGGGTCATTACTCCCTTTGAAATGTCTCCCAAGATGTTGTCGATAGGATGGTCTTTTGAGGACTTCCAAGCTGTTGGAAGATCATTCACTTCAGCTGTCTTTTCTTCCTCATTTTCTTCATGACTAGTATCTTCCTCCTTCTCATGGGCAGCTGTTTTGGACTGATCAGTTTCCTTAACAGCTTCCTTGAGTATGTCTTCTGTAGATACACCTGCGTCATCAAAAGAAATACCTTTTCCGACATTTTTTGGATAAGACTCATCAAAAGAAACATGAACAGATTCTTCAACAGTAAGTAAACGCTTATTATACACTCTATATGCTTTACTTGATAGTGAGTATCCAAGAAAGATACCTTTATCTGCTTTTGCATCAAACTTCCCAATATTTTCCTTACCATTATTCAAAACAAAACATTTACATCCGAACACGTGAAGATGTGACAAGTTTGGCTTTCTTCCTTTTAAAAGCTCATAAGGGGTTTTATTTAAAATAGGACGGATTAAGATCCTGTTTAAACCATAACAAGCTGTGCTAACTGCATCAGCCCAAAAGTATTTTGGTAATCCACCCTCATTTAGCATTGTTCTTGCCAGCTCCTCTAAAACACGATTTTTACGCTCCACAACGCCATTTTGTTGTGGAGTTCGAGGAGCTGAAAAGTTATGCTCAATACCATACTTGTCACAGTACTTATCAAAGTGATAGTTTTGAAATTCACCACCATGATCGCTACAGATGGTAACTATTTTGGAATTCATTTTATTTTGGGACAGATTTGCAAAATTCTTAAAAGCAGAAAAAGTTTCATCTTTGCTATGAAGGAATATGGTCCAAGTAAATCTAGAATAGTCGTCAACAATTACAAAACCATAATAATTTCCACCTAAGCTCTTTGTCCTAGAAGGTCCAAAGAGATCCATATGGATAAGCTCAAGGGGTCGAGAAGTTGAAATTATATTTTTTGATTTAAAGGAGACCCTCGTTTGCTTTCCCATTTGGCACGCGTCACATAGGTGGTCTTTTGAAAATTTTATTTTTGGAAGACCGACTACTAGATCCTTAGATACGACCTTATTAAGCAAATCGAAATTAACATGTACTAAACGTCTATGCCAAAGCCAAGAATCATCATTCAAGGTAACTAGACATTTAGTACTTGTTAAAGATACATCAAAAAGGTCAAGCATATAGATGTTGTTTACTCTTACACCCTTAAACACAA
The DNA here is from genome assembly GCF_024323335.1 of Lathyrus oleraceus. Classification (NCBI taxonomy): domain Eukaryota; kingdom Viridiplantae; phylum Streptophyta; class Magnoliopsida; order Fabales; family Fabaceae; genus Lathyrus; species Lathyrus oleraceus. Next base: position 148,830,947 of record NC_066582.1, on the reverse strand, counting down.
CGTTCTGTTCAGCATGTTCAATTATGCAGCAAGTTTTTGTGAAGGAAACTTTATAGCCCATGTCACATAATTGACTTATGCTTAACAAATTGTGTTTAAGTCCCTCTACTAGATGGACATTAGAAATAGTAGTGGTGGAGGGATTACCTACACTACCTTTGCCGAGTATAGCTCCTTTGTTATTGTCTCCATAAGTGACATATCCCTTCTTCTTTGCCTTGAAGTCTATAAAAAGCGATATGTCACCGGTCATGTGCCTTGAGCAACCGCTGTCAAGAAACCGCCTTCTATCTACGGAAGCAAGGCACTCATCCTACAATATCAAAAGAGAGAAGTTGGTACCCAATTTTCATTGGGTCCAAGTGGGTAAGTGCTAACATGGTTGCCTTTTGGCTTCCATTGATAAATACCTTTAGGGACAAGAAATCTCCTAAACTTGCATTTCTCAATGGTATGACCAGCGCGACAACAATAATGACATAAACCATGATGATGTGGTTGTTTATTCTTGTTCATTAAGTCCTTTGGAATGAAGGAGTATTTTGCATATGGTGGATTTAACGACTTCTTAAACAACCTAGAGTCAACGGCATAAGTAACCTTAGGTTGTAACGCTTTTTCTAATTTGACCTTGAGAGTGTTTACCTCTTTTTGCCAAATATGACAAGCGTCACAGTACCTAACTTTACTACATCCATCAATGTCAATATCTTTTGAATTTTCTGCAATACTAGCTTTTAACGCTTCTAAATCATTTTCAGCTTTGTATACTTTACCTTCCAAAAATGAAAAAATTTGTTTATCGAAAGATAGTCTTTTAAAAGCATCTACAGCTTCGTTATGCAGTTTTTCAAAAGCTATTTTCAGTTCGGAAAAAGACATAGAAGAGAAATTATTGTAATAGGCTTGTTTTACCTTTTTGTCATTGCTTTTCTTCTTGTGGTAGGACAGATTTTTGGTGTGAGCCATAAGGCACAGATTTGCGGTTTCATTACTATCACTTGAGCTTTGTGTGCTTGATGAATCACTATCACTTTCCCATGCAATGTAAGCTCTTCTTTGTTTGTTGTACCCTTTTGGTGAAGCTTTTCTTTGGTCCTTATATTTCATAGGACAGTCTGTTTTGTAATGTCCAGATTTACCACAATTAAAACAAGATCCTCTTCCTCTACTCTTCTTATTCTCTTCCTGTTTCGCATCTGTAGATTGTCTTCGAAACTTCATGAGGTTTTTGTCGGAATGCTTGACTCCATTCTTTCGAATGAATCTATTATATCTCCTTACAAACAGTCCCATTTCCTCATCATCCGAATCTTTGTCACTACTAGAATCATTTTCACTTTGCCCTTTTCGTGAGGACTTAGAGCTAGAGGCCACAAGAGCTATTGGCTTCTTCTCTCCCTCTTTGTCTCTTTTCTTCTCCTTTTCCTTCTTACTTTTGTTCTCATCTTTTTCAAGACTTTCCAATGCTTGCGGATGTTCTTCCAGCTTTCCAAACAGAGTTGTAATCGTAAGTCTCGTTAGATCGTTGGCTTCCTTAATTGCTGTTACTTTAGGTTGCCATTCCCTGCTAAGACACCTGAGAATTTTATTAGTAGCAATTTCATTGGAAACAGGTTTTCCAAGTGAATTCAACCTATTAGTGAGATGAGTGAATCTATTTTGCATGTCGGAGATAGATTCTCCTTGTTTCATGCGAAAGAGCTCAAACTCTTGATTTAGTGTGTTAATGCGGGACTGTTTTACTTCAGTAGTACCCTCATGGGCAACTTCTAAAGCATCCCACATTTCTTTAGTTGTCGTGCAATGAGATACTCGATAATACTCATCAACACCAAGTGCTGAAATTAGCATATTTCGAGCTTTCCAATCACACGACCACTTTTTCTCATCTTTCTCATTCCAATCAGCTTCTGGTTTAGGAACTATGGCGCCAGCCGCATTTGTCATAGTAATTTGAAAAGGACCATTTTCAATGGCAACCCATACTAGCCTATCCACAGAATTTATATGAACTCGCATGCAGTCTTTCCAGTAGCCGTAATTTTCACCGTTGAAAATAGGCGCTCTATTTTACGCCCCCTTTGGTTCAGAATCCATACTGTTACAGGCAGCCACAGAGCACCAGCGAACCGGCGCTCTGATACCACTTGTTAGACGGTGTGGCTAGTGATCGAGAGGGGGGTGAATAGACCACCTCTTTGAAAATAAACGGATTTAAAATTTTATCAGAGCTATTGATACTTAGCGGAAAATTTCAGTCCCGAATCGACTTCCGTCTATTCTGAACCGCTACTAGAAAACCGGACACGCGAATTTATTGCTGGATTTTGAATTAGAATGACAGAAAATATTAACACTAGAATCTTATTAAATTGAATGCACTTATCACTAAATCCTAATTCCAATGAATAAAACTCAGTTAACAGTTTTGTCAAACAGTTGGTGTGTATGTGATCAATGATGAACAACAGTGGGGTTTAGTTAAAGAAGTTTTCTTGCCACTGTTGTCTCTCAAAAAATACAGTCACAACACACTACTTGAAATTGCGAAACTGTTGGAAACGTAAAGAGGAGTAAGGAAAGAATACGATACGCAGAGATTTGGTAAGGAAGTTCCCCACGTCGTCCTCGCGTGTGGGTACGTCTCCCTCTCAATTTCAAATGAAATTGAGAACTTTGATTATCAATTATGCCGAATTCATTGATACAAGGTTACGATACAAAGACAGAATTCTAAATTCCAAGAACTTCTTCTTGTATGAAACCTCCACTTGATCTGAGCACGATCAAGAATTTCCTGCACAAAATTGCAAACAATTCACCAGTTCCACGACCTGTTTGCGAAATCCCCCGATCTCCAAACGCAACGCTGCGGCTGAATCTGTTCTGCAAACGTGACTTACAAACCCGCAAGAACACTCCAGTTCTTGAAGGACAAACCAGTAGGTTTTTCCTCGAAACCCCCTTCAATCTTCAACTCAGCTAGATCCTCGATCGTTCCACTGAAAACCTCAGCTAGATCCTTGATCGTACCACTGAACGTTATCTCGTTGATCCTTTAATCCCAAGAACAAGAATGATTATGTGTTGATGTTCTTGAAGAAAAGTGATTGAGAAGATGAAGAAGATGAAGTCTCTTTCAGGTTTCTAACTGCTCAAAACAATTGCTGCTACACACTCCTTTGATTGGTGTCTCAACTGTTTTTCCCTCTCAGAATTCGTATCTCTCCACTGCTGTCACAACATTTCTTATATATGCAAAAACAGGAGCTGTTAGAACATAAAACAGACTTATGTATTGATACATGAGGGTATGCATCAATACATACTGTAAGATAAATGAGTTTTTGGGGAATTTAAGTAAGCATGGATCGATGCGTAATTCGTATGTATTGATACATAGGACATTTCAACTAACATGGATCGATGCATAATTCGCATGTATTGATACATAGGACATTTCAACTAATCATGGATCGATGCAAGGCTCGTATGGATCGACCCATAGAGCATTTTACCTGTCCATGTATCGATACATGACTCGTATGGATCGATACATACTGAACAAAAGAATTTTGTGATTTACAACATACTGTATGAATCGATGCATAGGATTATGTGTTGATGCATACTGACACAAAATAGATTTTATGAGTTCTTTTAAGAGATGTATCAATGTAGGTCTTTATGTACAGTCATGCAACAATAGAATGGGATAAAAGCACAAATGAATCATGTAAGGTAATGCACAACCAACATTTGGATGATGATCACACAATTTGCTATCATTCAAAATTTATTCAAAGTAAAGAATTTTCTCACAGGGTACTCCACGAAGCATGCTAAGGGACATGAGTGACCTAGATGGAATTTGTCCATCCTGCGTAACAGGATAAATGTCTATGGGCCCAATATTGAACTGGACAAGGATGACACGGTCTATGCCTTGTGTTTAATACAGACATAAGGGCAAAAGTGTAATTATACACATAATTATTATCACAGAAGGATTTTTCAGATCACATGACATTTTCGTGTCTTGGGTAGCAGTGATGTGTTGCTAGATACCGCTCACTGTTTATTATGTTAAATACGTGATTTAATATAATTGTCAATGTCGCGAAAACCTATAGGGTCACACACAAAGGACGGATTGATGAGAGATAGAGTAATTAAGGAATACCGTAATGTACGGTGCCCTTAAGTGAATTATAGAACATCGTAAGGTACGGTGTACTTAAGTAGAATACGAAATATGGTAAGGTACCACGCGCTTAAGTGATTTTGGCATATTATAAGATATGGGCCATATACACTTGAGTGGGCTTTTTAGCTTGCAGCCCACACAAGTGGTTCTATAAATAGAACCCTTGTGTAGAAGCATTGACACACTTTCAATTTCGTTTCTCTCTCTCTCTCTCTCTCACTCAAAGCCTTCATTCGTAGCAGCTTGCACTGAGATTGAAGGAATCTGTTCGTGTGGACTGAGTAGAGGCGTTGTCATCGTCCAACGTTCGTGATCGCCACAAGAGGTGACGATTCTATCATTGATCATGCCCATTCTTAAGGATCATTAAAGGAGAAATTTTAAATTCCATTGCGTTTTGGATCGCCATTCTCCTTCACTTTTTCCAAACTTACTAGAATATTATCAAGGAATATGTTAGCAATGCCACCATTCAATTCATCAAAGACAGCTAGATCCTCCCCAACTACAAGTCTAACACTTTAGTCCTCATACATAAAATTAGGGAGCAAACAAAACTAAGCAATTTAGGATAATTTCCATGGAAATTTACATGCATTAAAATCACCACAAAGATCTTAGCAGACATATTGGCTATAATCATGCCTCATATAGTTTCTCAAGAACAAAAATCCCTCATTCATGGAAGGAACATTAGGGATTACATTCTCTTAACCTCTAAAGTGGCTAATCTCCTAAATAAAACTTATGGAGGCAACATTGCAATGAAGGTTGACATCTCCGGGGCATTTGAAACTCTCAACTAAGACTTCATGCGCATGGTGCTTCAATTGTTTGGGTTCAACACAACTTTTTGTAATTGGATTAGTTGCATCATCAAGTATAATCATATGTTTATTTTAATAAACAGACACAAAGAGGTTTATTAAATTGCAAGAAAGGTGTGACACAAGGTGATCCTCTCTAACCTTTGCTTTTCTGCTTGGTTGGGGATTTCCTAAGCAAAGGCTTATCCAAGCTAGTAAGTAGTCAAAAGATTAGTCTGATGAATTCCACTAGGTGCCAATGGATTCTTTCACACACTCTATATGCAAATGATATCATGGTATTCTCAAAATGGAACATGGATTCTATAGATGTTACTACTGATCTTTTCTAGAGATATGTTGAGTGCTTTGGCTAACATATCAATCCTTCAAAATCCATCATTTATGCGGGTTCAATGAGTACTCAGAGGCATAACCTAATTTCCATCAAAATGGGATTGTGCACATGCCATTTTCCTTTCCTATATCTTGAGGCCCCAGTCTTTAGAGGAATGCCAAAAACGATCCACTTCTAACCTATTACAAATAGGATAAGAGTGAAATTAGCTATCTAGAAATCCTATATCTTATCTATTGCAAGGAGAATCTTGTTGGTCAAGAGAATGGTTTTAAGGCATGCCAATGCATACCCTTCTAGTATATCATTAGCATACTTCGCCTTTAAAGGATATTGATAAATGGTGCATGAACTTTATATGGAGTGGAGACATTTCCATTAGGAAACTGATAATTGTGGCAAGGAAGAAATGTTGTCAAACTTTGGAAGTTGGTGGGTTGGGTCTAAAATCTCTAGTTTCTATTAATGAGGCCTCAAACAATCTTCAATGCTAGAAAACGACTAACTTTATGGATCACTAGGCTATATTCCTTAAAGTCGTATTTTTTTATGATAAGAGGCCATATTATACATCACATCCCATAATCTATTTGGATTGGTATGAATAGTGGCCTCTCAGAGTTTAAAAGAATACCTGGCTCATTGGTATAGGAGATAAGATTAATATTTGGTTGGACAATTGGTGTGGGTAGTACTGGAAGAGAATTTTCACCTCCCCACTACCAATTTCCCCAACCTAAAAACAATGTTAAACACTTTCATTCATTATAAAATCTTGATTGTACCATATAACTTATTGACTGGTTTCCCTTGCTTAATCAATCTAATAAAGGATATCATCATATCTAAGGAGGGAGGGGATAATTTGGTATGATCCCCTTATGATGATGACCAAATTACACTCAAGACTTCTTAGAATCGTATGGTTTGCACACCATAACATATCAGATGGGGAAAAATAACTTGGCACCAATATATCCCTCCCTCAATTTCTTTACTTTTCTGGAAGATTAATCATGGCAAGATTCCAACATATAACCTCTTATCCCAAATGGGGGGTCCACATGACATCTATATGCAACTTATGCATGATAAATTCAGAAACACTGAATCATTTATTCTTTGGGTGCTCTTTTTCTAGGAACCTCAGGAAATGGTTGGCTAACATTACAAACATCCACCCTGAGATCAACTCTTTGGCAGACTGTTGGACCATGATTGAGGCAAGAAACTCCAATCATTCTAAGATCATTATATTGTCATCAATTTTCAATATAATCGATGAGATTTAGAAAGTGATTACACTATATCATTACGTAATATTTACGAGTATTTTCAACATAATCTGCAAAACAATGAGCACAAGTTAAGCCAAAATGATGAAGAAGTGAGCAAAATGACAAAATGTGAAGAAAGTTGGGACTTAGAAAAAATAAACAGAAAAGGGAAGAAAACAAAGAAGATTTTCTTTTGCTTTTCTCGCAGTCGCGATGCAAAGATTATGGGCCCGATGAACACATATAATCGTGATGCTTGATAACACGGTCGCGATGACAAATTTTTCTAAAACTCTTTTTACACTTTAAATATAAAAAGGTAGAGATGTTTTTGAGGACACGAATTCCATGACAGCAAGTAACGGCCATATGCTTTTGTGAGCTATTTTTGAGAGCACTGAATTTGTTGGAGAGTTTATTTTCCATTGACCTTCATGAATACTTCTTAGCAACTGGTGATAATTATTAATTTCACTATGAGTAGCTAAGCTATTTTAGATTAGATATTTATATATGAACCTAATTGTACTATGTTGGATCATGTGAATGTTTGAGATTATTTGAATACTTTTAGGTTCTAATTATTATTCAATAGTTCTTGTTTTTGTTACTTTTTGTGTGTTGATAAGCACACAAAGTAATTTTAGATGAGTAGGTATTATTGACTGTAAGTCTATCAATATGAATTAGGGAAATTGTTCAACTTAGTAATTAACTACTAATAGGTAATTATAACTTATGGCTATAGAATTAACAAACTTACAAACACCTAGTTTTACTTTGGTTTCGCCTAAAGGAATTGGGGAATTATCATTTAAATTAGTGAGTTGCTCACTAAGGAATTGGGTGCAGTGGTCTTATTAATTCGCCTTATAATTATCGTGTAATTTTTATTCATCTGATACATATTCATCAACAAGTAAAATTAGAGGATTCGAAAGAAACACCTAATCCTTTTTCTCTATCGAACTTTACTCTGGAAATTTTCTCGTACGTCTTTTCGTACCAATCATAATCCAAAACCCCCCTTTTGTTTATTTTAACTCGCATTAGTATAACCTTGTTTAAATTTGCATTCTCTGTAGAGACAAATTATTTTATTACTTTGACGAGATTAGTACACATGCTAGTTTAATCATTAAGTTTTTGGCGTCGTTGTCGAGGATTGTTGGTAATTTCAACAAGGCAATATTCGTGCAACATTTTAAATTTAAGTTCTATTTTTTTGTTTTTAGTTATTTTTATTTTAAAGTTTTATTTTTTTTCTACTTTTATTGTGTTCTGTCTGGTTCAGTGCTACTAAGGTATTGTTTGTTTATTTATGCATGGTTCAGATTTGATATTGATACCGTTGGATTCATAAATTGAAAGAATGGCGCGCTTAATTCAAAAATTTCAACGAGAAGCACTACAAGCTACAAAAGAACCATATGAAGAACAAGAAGAGATGTTAATCCATCAGGACAACTGGTAGGGGATTATTGCAGGAGGACTGACGTTGAACATATATCATTAGGATTTCAACCAACTAAACCTGTATCCTTTTATATTAAAAATTATATACTTTCAGGTTTGAAGGATAACCCATTTGATGGGCAAGCAATCAGATACCCTTTGGAGCATCTTTGTAAATTCTATGAGTCTTGCTCAATGTGAAAACTGATGGATGAGACTGACGATCATGTAAAATTATGTTTTTTTAGTTTTTCTTTGATAGGTTGGTTAAGGATTGGTTGTAATGCATACCAAAAGGTACTATTCAAATCTGGAAACAACTGGAAGACAAAGTTTTAGTGAGGTATTATTCAAATGCTCAGTTTATGGAAAGAAAAGTTGCAATTTTCAACTTTGCCCAGGACGAGTCTGAGTCATTGTCTGATGCATGGGAAAGGTTCAAGTTGTTACTCCGTAAGTGCCTAAATCATACTATGAGTTCTATGGAACAAATGACACACTTTATCAGCAGGAAGAAAACACCAGCGAGAATGCTTCTCGATGTATCATCATGGGGTACATTGAGAGTGAAGATTGACGATAAGTTAAAAGCGTTGATTGAAAACATGTGCCATAATGAATATCACTCAACTGATCGAGCGATGAAGCAAAAGATTATTCTTGCAGTTGATTCGAACACAACATTTTTAGCTCAAATGGAGGTACTTTCTAAACAGTTAGCAGCGTCCCAATTAACCCAAGAAAATGTGAGTTAAGTTCACACACTCAGGTGTGATTTATGTGGAGAGGGACATGCAAATGGAAACTGCGTTCTAAATTTTGATAGTGTTAAAGCTCAATATCCAAACTTCCAAAAGAATAATCCATATTCCAACACCTACAATCCAGGTTGGAATGATCATATGAATTTAAATTGGAGCAACAATCAAACCTTGAATTCTAATCAAGGAGTTCAATAAGTTCTTTAAGCACCTCAACCAAAACTATCACCTCTAGAGGAAACCTTGTCCAACTTCATGAAAGCAACTCAAACAAGTTTTGAGAAAGTTAGAAAGACTCAAGAATACATGTTTAAAACTCAACGAGAGATGGCACAAAATCAAATCACCATGAACAGAACACTGAAGTGTCAATAAAGAACTTAGAGATGAAAATCAGTGAATTATCTCGACAAATGGGAGTCCAAGCTAGCTTAAGTGGGGGATTTATTGGTAGCACTGTAGAAAACTCAAAAAATGAAAGTTGCAAAGTCATTGAGTTGAGAAATAGAGTGGTACCTTCGAAACCAAAAGTGAGTAAGGAAAAGAAAGAATCAAGAGAGGTTGAGAGAAGAATTGAAAAGAATTGGTAACTAACGAAGAGGTTGATAAATATTCTGAGGGAGAAAAAAGTGAGGATACTAGTGAGGATGAAGTTAGAGGATACACCTTTGACCAATTCATAGATTAAAACTCACCCTTCAAAAGAACCAAGAAACAAATCTTAAATGAACAAAATCCTGAGTTATCCGATTACATCAAACCACCTTACCTGATTCTGAAGAAGAAACCTAAGAAAGAGGGGGTCAGTTTAAAAAGTTCATGGACATGTTGAACAAAATACGAGTGAATATTCCATTTTGTGAAGCTCTCGAACAAATACATGTTTATGCTAAATTTATGAAATAGCTCTTATCGGAAAAGTGTAAGTTGAATAATGATGAAAACATCGCTTTGATGGAAGAGTGCAACACAATCATTCAAAGAAAGCATCCACCCAAAATCACTGGTCCATGTAGGTTTACTATTCCTTGTTTCATTGGTTCAGTAAGTATTAGTCATGCTTTATGTGATTTAAGAGGTAGCATCAATCTGATGCCGCTATCCATGATGAGGAAGTTAAATTATGGAAAACCAAAGCCAACTTAGATTATCTTGACACTAGTTGACTATTCTATCACCTACCCATATGGAGTTCTTGAAGATGTCATTTTTAGGGTTAATGGGTTATTGCTCCCAGCTGATTTCGTAATTCTTGACATGCTTGAAGATTCTGAAACACCATCATTCCTCATAAGACCATTCTTAGCAATAGGTAAAACTCTCATTGATGTAGAAATGGGTGAGTTAACATTGAGGTTTAGCAATAAGAAATTTGTCTTTAACATGTTTGATGCAATAAAGCACCAAAAAGAAAACACACAATGTTATAGGATAGTCATGATGGAAGAAGTTGTTCAAGAATGAGGCTAAAACACTTTCATCACCGATGGATTGTGTTATTATTAATTGAGTTGAACAGATTGAAGATACATCTGATATGGAGATGGTTGAATGTTTACTCCAACTTCAGGAAATGCAAGATGATCACGCAACAACAAAAATTAAAGAATTAAGTAGTCATGAACAACAAATTCAACCAACCGTGTAACAAGATCTTGAGTTAAAAGAGTTTCTGAAACATCTAAAATATATCTTTTGGGTGAGAAACCACTACAGACAGCCATCATCAACAACTCATTATCAACACTGACATAAGAAAAGTTATTACAAGTTTTAAGAGATAACAAGAGAGCGTTGGGTTGAAGTGTAACTGATCTGAAAGATTTTTGCCCAGCCTAGTGTATGCACAAGATAAAATTGGAAGAGGAATTCAAGATTGTAGTTTAACTACAAAGAAGACTCAACCCCATCATGAAAGGAGTGGTAATAAAAGAGGTCCTAAAACTACTTGAGGTGGGTATGATATATCCTATCTCCGAAGTGCTTAGGTAAGTCTCGCTAAGATCATTTTCCATTACCTTTTATGGATCATATGTTAAAGAGATTTGAAGGTCGTGCATATTATGGTTTTCTATATGGGTATTCAAGGTATAACCAAGTTGCAATGGATCCAACAAATTAGAAAAAACATCGTTCACTTGCCCTTTCGAAGTGTTTGCTTACCGTAGGATGCCATTTGGTTTATGTAACGCTTCCGCTACTTTTCAAAAGTGCATGTTGTCTATATTTTCTAATATGATCAAATCGTCTATTGAGGTATTTATGGATGATTTTTCTATTTTTTGTAGTAATTTTGACAATTGTCTTGCACACCTAAATGTTGTTCTTGAGAGATGTACCAAAACGAACCTTGTTTTAAATTGGGAAAATGGAATTTTATGGTAACTGGAGGTATCGTTTTGGGGCATAAAATATCATAAAAGGGCATAGAGGTGGGTCAAACCAAAATTGAGGTGATTGAAAAATTACCCCCTCCAGTAAATGTAAAATAAGTGAGAATTTTCCCTTGACATGCAGGTTTTTACCAAAGATTTGTAAAGAACTTCTCCAAGATTGCAAAATCTCTTTGCAGTTTTCTAGTTAAGAAAAATGATTTCGTTTTTAATGATGAATCTTTTAAATCTTTCTCAATTATTAAGGAAAAACTTGTGACTGCACTCATAATTTTTGCACCAAATTGGGATCTTCCTTTGAAATCATGTGTGATGTAAGTGATTACGCGGTAGGCGCAATTATGGGTCAATGCCATGAGAAATTTGTCCATGCTATATACTACACTTGTAAGGTTTTAAACTAAATTCAGGTGAATTATACCACCACAAAAAAATAATTGCAAGCCATAATATTCGCCTTGGAAAATTTTTGGGCATATCTAATAGGTTCGAAAGTGGTTTTCTTTACATATCATGCAGTGTTGAAATACCTTTTCAACAAAAAAGATTCTAAGTCGAGGCTACTCTGATGAATATTATTGCTACAAGAGTTCGACTTAGAAATAAAAGATAAAAAATGTGTTAAAATGATGTAGTTGATCACTTATCCCGATTGGAGAATAAGGAAGTGACTAGGAAGGAAAAGAACATTAATGAACAGTTTCTAGATGAACACTTGATGGCAATTAGAGAATGACCTTAGTTTTCTTAAATGGAAAATTATATATCCACAAAAAATGTAATGGAAGATTATACTTTGTAGTAGGAATAAAAATTCTATAAAGAGACTAACCATTATTTGTGGGATGGGTCTTATCTGTTTAACTTTAGTGTTGATAGTTTAATATGCAGGTGTGTTGCAGGTAAAGAAGCAAAAGATAGTATATGGAACTTCCATAGCTCAGCTTATGAAGGTCATCATGGTGGTTAACAAACAACATTAAAAGTACTTCAAAGTGAGTTCTAGTGGCCAAATCTATCAAATATTGTAAGTGTCATACGGTGAACTGACTTTAATGTGTTTTTAATCGCAATGTCGCGGTTAGCAAGAGTCGCCACCGACTTTTCTTTTATCCAATAAGGAAAGGTGGAAAAGAACAGGAAAGACCTTAATTTAGATTTTGGGTTCGGGAGGTACATTATACAAAGGGAAGGTGTTAGCACCCTTTGTATCCATGGTTATCCATGGGCTCTTAATTGCTCAATCATTTATGTTTTTTTTCTCATTTGAAAAAGTGTTGAAAAATGGGTGGAAAATGTTTTGAAAAGGAGAATTTAACTTTGTAATGATTCTCGTATGAATGTATACAAAGTGGTTATCTCGTTTAGTTTGAAAGTCGTTTAGAAAAATATAACTCAGGAATGATCCTAGTACGGATGCATGCTAAGTGGTGATTTTCTAAAAAAGGATGTTTTGAAAAGTGTGAGGTGTGAAAAGTATTTTAGGTTATGAAGGAGCAATTAAGGGTTATACCTGTCCGAGGTCTTTACGGGCATTTCCTATCCTTATGAGGGTAAAACTGTCCTTACTATTGAGAAGTAAGTAGTTTCATCCTTTGGATGTAGAAGGGTCATCGTAGGGTCATTGATTTGTCATTGGAGGCAACAGTTGTGAGGATACCTTAGCATTCGAAGGGACTATCATCATTTAACCGTAGGCTACACCGAAGGGTCATCGAGGGACAAAGGCAACATTCGAGGGACTATGATGATTTAATCGAAGGGCCTTTGCTAGGTGTATCCCCACATTCGCGGGACATGACCATAATATCGTGATCGTAGGGTAACAAAAGAGAGGTCGAGATCACTTATTTAAAGGCACAGTTTTACAATTAATTAGGTAGCCGTAATCAAGTAGGTAATTAGGTCCACATTAAAATTAAGCCATTAGGGTGGCTCTTTGCCATGAAATCAATACATTAAAACCAATTGAGTAATTCTGGGTGAATCTCCATAAGGGTACCCCACAAATAAAGTGGGAGACCTAACAAGCAATCTTTTCCTGCGATATGCAAACCTTTACAAAACTCAACAAGACATGTCAGAACACCAAATCAGGGTGCAATCGAGGATTACACCACAAAAAAAAAATCACAACAGTAAATAGGGTCTGATAAATGATACATGGCTATGATAAAACATGAGTGAAAAATCAGAACAGAAAAGTCAGCTACTGTCACGTTCGCTCCTGCCTCGCCTAGCGAAGGTGTAGCGAATACTCGCTGCATGCTCGCTTAGCGATGTGCTAGCGAGCGGCTGCGGATTTTGGTTTTAATATTAGTACCATTTCAACCAATTTTATGCCTTAGGACTTTCATTACTGCAATTATATGGGTAATCGTTTAAGGTATTCAGGTACATACTAAAGTTCACATGCCAAACTTAAGCTATTTTCATAACTCTAATCATAAAGCCATATGCAAATTAAGAACATAATGCGGTAATAGCAATGTAAACCTGTTGGCGGCTGAATTGCGACTTCTGATCGGCAAAGCGGATTGAATGGGCAGAGGTAGACCTTGGTGCCGCCGAGTTCCTTCAGGGTTTGTCTCCAGTGAGTATCAGGGTTTGCTTGCTAGGGCTCTCCTCTCTCCGTTTTCGTTCTCCTTCCGTCTTCGTCCTCCCCCATTTCCTTCTCCCTTTTTCGTGACTGAAACTTGGCTATTTATAGTGATTGTGATGACCTAATGGGCTCAGAATGAAGCCCAGAAATTCTGATATTCGCAAGCTTCGCTAGGCGAAGGAATTGCTCGCCTAGTGAGCAAGCTAGTTTGGGCTTTTACTGGATCTGGTGCTTCGCTGGGGCGAGTGTCATAACGAGGGGTTCGCTAGGCGAAGGAATTGCTCGCCTAGCGAGCAGGCCAATTTGGGCCATTTTCTGGATTGGGCCTGTTGCGAGCTGGGCCTTTTGTCCCTTTAAGGTTAGTGCCTTGCAGAATAAGTTGGGGTGCCTCGAGAATGTTTGGCAAGATTAATGGGCAAATTTTGGGGTATGACAGTAAGTCTTATATGAAAGAATGTCTCAAGTTTTAGAAAATATGTAACATTTCTAAATGAGACGACATCTCGCTTAAAGGTATAATAGAGGTGAACCCTTTAACTATTCAGAAATAACCTTTATAGGTCTTTTTTCCTCCATATAACTTTAATGTATACATTCTGGTTTGTGTTGATTATGTCACTAAATGGGTTGAAGGCATAACTTGCGTTCCTAATGATGCCTAAATCGTCTTTAACTTTTTGAAAAGAATGTTTTTGCTAGATTCAGAGTCCATAAAGTCTTGATCAGTGATGGGAAGACACATTTATTTAATAAATACTTAGAAAGTGTGTTTTCCAAATACAATGTGAAGCATAAAATATTCACACTGTATCATCCTCAAACTTGTGGAGAGGTAGAAGTGTCGAACAAGAAGCTGAAACAAATATTAGAGAAGATGGTCGCTACATCCAGGAAAGATTGGTCCAAGAAGTTAGATGACGCCCTATAGGAATATAGAATAGCATTTAAGACTCACCTAGGATTGTCACCATATAAATTGGTTTATGTGAAGGTTTGTCACTTATCAGTCGAGCTAGAACATAAAGTATATTGGGAAATGAAGTTCTTAAATTTCGATGAAAAATCAACAGGACAAAAGAGATTGTTGAAGTTGGATGAGTTAGAAGAGATTAGAATAAGAGAATATGAGAATGTTGTGATCTACAAAGAAATAACCAAAAGGTACCATGATAAGAACTTGGTGAGGAGAGAATTTCAGGTAGGACATAAGGTTTTGTTGTACAACTCTCGAATGAGGTTGTTCATTGGTAAGTTGAAATCTAGATGGTCAGGCAATTTTATTATTACAAGTTGCACACTCTTTTACTGTAAATGACCAAAGTTTAAAGATTTATTCAGGAGGTAAAGTACCATATGAGAAGGTGTCTTTAATAGTGGTTGAACCTTAGACAAAAGTGTCAAGCTAATGACCTTAAAGAAACACTTCATGGAAAGCAACCCATCAAATTTTTAGAATTTTCAATTTTTGTTTTATTTCCATTATTGTACTTTGATCTAAGGAAGACTAATGGCTAGTTCTATAAATACTCCTTCCTTTTTGTACTTATATATGCTTTAATTAATGAACAAGTTTGTTACTTTTATTTCTTTCAGTTTTGATTTGCTATCTTACCAGTGACAATACGAAAAAGAAAAGCAAAAGTCACCGTAAAAGAATGAACAAAAGTGATCAACATTGAAGTTCCCTTGCAAAGTAACATTTGATGAAGAAAAGGAAAGTCGACTATTTGTACTCAATCTTCAGATACCTCGACAAGTAAGGTTTTAGCAAAAAAAACTCCATTGTTTACTTTTCTTTATGAGAATATACGTACATTAGTTATTTTCTAGAATTTTCACTATTTTTTCTTAGTCTATTGGTCTCATCAATACACATTGAGGTATTTGTTTGTGAAAACTCTGAGCCTTTTAAGCCATCATGTATTGAAATTTTTATATTAATTGATTAACCACTTTGAGCCAAAACTTTTTCTTTTGGTAACATAGCCTATTAAATAGCCAAATGACTTGAAACATTAATCGTTCCACCCTTTTTAAAGTTAGGTAAAAAAAATAGTTTCCTTGTCTAATGAAAAGGAATAAGTTTGGGGTTCCTCTTCGGAAATAGGCAACACTTTGTGAAATGTTGCAAAATAAAAGTATGTAACTCTTGAAGAATGTTGCAGTAGGAGAAACAATGTAACTTTTGGCAAAAGCTTATAACTCTTGGTAAAAGAAAGTTATTTCACCAGGGGTCACAATCTTGTGAAACAACACCAATATGGCCTATAAATACTTCATTCCGAATTCCGAAAAAACACAATAAAAAACATACATCCTCATCACTAAAATTCCAGATACTTTTCCCTATATTCAAATTTTCATCGGTCTTGTGCAAACTCGAGTATAAGTTGAATTATCCTGTGCATTCCTGCGTTCCAACTCTAAGACATTTAAGAGTATTTGAAATACTTATAAGGAAAGTGATTTCATTCACGATTCTAACTTCGATTCATTCGATTTAAATTATTTTTCTAACAATCTTACAAGTTTTTTAAATAATGGCAACCAAGACTTCCGTTTCAAGTATCAAAGTGACAAACCAAGAACACTAGAAGAAAGAATACAAGAAGAAATTGTCATTATCGATCCGGGTACATTTTTATGGTTTCTCATAGAAATTAGACCAATGTGAAAATCATAAAATTAAGATCCAAAATTAAATTTTACTTACAGAACTAGATAATATGCAATAGATGTTACATACAACAATATCATCATTTCATTCTATGTGAGAATAATTGTATGAAAAAACATATACACTAATTTGATTCAACATTATTGCAGCATGTTTGTATTATTTTCTAACGTATTGTAACACGATTTATATATATATAATTGAAAATAATTTTTCACATATATTTCAATAATAGTATTTCAAACAGTAACATATATAATTAATAAATTATTTCTTTCTCTATTCATTTACGATTTACAATATATTATATATGAATTAAATATATATTATTCTAGCTTTAATAAATCAATAATATATATTTTATTGTTTTATTTGGTTGATAATTGTGGTTCCCGTAATTTACATTACTTTGGTTCTACAATATGATATATGAATCATTCAAATATATGGATTACGAATGTTATTGTTCGAGACAAAAGTATTTTGAAAAACTTTAAAAATACTCTTATCTATAGAAATCAAATTTAGTATGAAATGCATACACATATATATGTTACATATTTCATACAATTAAAAGTTTCAAAAATTATACTCATATTCCTCTATAAAGCTCTCAAATTATCTTGCATAAAAATCTTTGAAACAAAAACATAAAAAACTTATTTTTAAAAAAATTGTCAGCACTTTTTAAGTCAGGTCTCTTGCACTTTTTAATTCAAATATGATTATCTGACTTAACAAAACCAGTTGCAGTTTCAAGATTTGAAGAATTGTTTGAAATACAAAATTCGTCATGCACTTGTTAAGTCAAGTGTCCTGTTAAACGACTTAACAAGTCCTGAACAAAATTCAAAATTATATCTTTTGATGAACCATTGTCATTTTAAACTTTTGCGAACCTTTATGAAAATGTCCCAAACTTTTACATCAATTCATAGAGATTTTTTAAAATGTATTTAAGGCAAAATACATTAGTTTTCAAATTACCTCTTTCATTATTAATTTTTCACATCAATTCAAATAAAATTTTCTAAGTGTTCATTCTTTTTCAAAAATGTTGAAACTTTGTGCATAACTTTAAAATCATTCAAAAAGTTTCATAATATATTATGAGCACTTAAGATTTATATATATTGTTTGTTGAATTGTATATTGAAGGGGAAGAAGAATTATTTATTCTTGGAAATTGTCCAAAAATATCTTTTATTCAAAAGTATCATTTTGTTGTAACTTGATCACCACGTGTGTGGTGACAATTATTTGTAAATAGAAAGTGGTGTGTTTTCTAAGTGTATGTGATAACCATGATAGTGTTGATGATTCTTGGAGAAAGGTCCTTTGAATTGTTTTGATTCAAAGTTCATCATAGTTGTTGGTGTATTTGTGAAATCAAGGAAGTAGTAGCTTCAAAAGACTCGGGTTTTTGGAAGGATGTTATCCAAGACGAAATGGATTTAACAATATCAAACGATACTTGAGAATTTGTCGATCTACCTAAAGGATCAAGACCTATTGGATGCAAGTGGATGTTTAGAAGGAAAGACCTACACGTCTAGATTAACGATCAAGGGATTTTAGACAAAATAAAGGTGTTGATTATTTCGACACATATGTGTTAGTAGCAAACACAATGAAAACTAGAGTATTGTTTGCATTACCTTTTTGGATGACCTTATAGTTCATCAAATAGATGTCAAAATAATATTCCTAAATAGAGATCTCAGTGAGGAGATTTATATGGAGCAATTGGAAGGTTATGTACTTCCTAGTAATGAACAAAAGGTGTGCAAGCTTGTTAAATCCTTTTATGGATTAAAACAAGCACCGACACAATGACATTAAAAGCTTGACTTTGTCATTGTAAGATTCACCAATTAACAGGGAGACACACAACTTAAGGGGATACTTTTCAATCATTACCAAAATACGAATTCAAAGAGTTTGTCATCATCCAAAAGGGGGAGATTGTGAGAAATATATCTTATATCTAGTTCAATTTTGATGAAGACAAAGATTATCAAAGAAGAAAAGGATCAAAAGTGTCATACACATCAACGATGAAGTCGACCAAGAAGGTTTAACATAGAAATTCAAGTGAAGATTTGAGACAAGTGAACATAACTAAGGTGCTCATTGCAATTTATATTATACTACTTTAAATTGTTCATAATTTCATATCTCACTTCATATAAAACCTTCTTGCATCATCATGCATGATTATCTAAAAACGTTACTCATCTAATTCTTATTACAAGTGTGTGTACACAAAGTTGTCTGAGAATATTGTGATATTCATTTGTCTCCATGATGATTATATGATCGATCATTAGCAACAAGATGAATGAAATTTTAGAAACAACGAGGTTTCTAACTTCCACGTTCAAGATGAATGATTTTGGACTAGTTGACACGCTTTTAAGGACCAAAGTAAAGCGAAATAGTGGAGGTTATGAACTTAGTCAAATACATTATGTTGAAAAAGTACTTGATAAGTTCAAACACTTACATTTCAAAAAAATGAGTACTCCATTTGATCCTAGTGTCAAACATCAAAAGAATAATGGAAGAGTAGTGGCTCAATTGAAATATGCAAGTGCATGCCATGTACTAGACCCTACATCACATTTGCAATTAGTAAAATGAGTAGATTTTACTAGAAATCCCAATGGTGAGCTCTGAAAGACCATCATTAGTATTTTTGGCTATCTTATGAAAATCAAAAATCTTGGTCTCCGTTATGGTAGATTTCTTGCCATATTAGAAGGACATACCGATGCGAGTTGGATATCGAGAGTTGAATATTATAAATCTGCATTTGGATGGATATTTACACTACTTAGGGATGTGATTTCTTGGAAGAGCAAGAAACAAATGTGGATCACTCTCTCAACCATAGAATAAGAGTTTGAGACTCTTGCTTCCGCTAGTGAAGAAGTTGAATGGTTGAGGGGCCTTCTGTCGAAAGTTTCATTGGCTAAAGACAATGTTTCAAAGGTGTTGATATTCTTTCGTGAAAATATTGATTAAGGATGTAACAATTTCATTCACATATATACGATCAAACTATAATTTGATTGATCCATTTACTAAAACACTAGCCAGAGATTTAGTAAAGACTATCTCGAGAGGTATGGGATTGAAACTCCTTGAATAAGAGTTTCGACAACGGTAGCAACCCAATATGAAGTTAATAAACTTTAACCTAAGCTTTAATGGATAACAAAAAGTCGTTGATTTGGATGTTTGTGCCACATTCTATGACAATGATGACTATTAAATATTGAGGATTGTGTTTTTTCAAACTCTTAATGAAGTTCTATATAGAGGATGTGTATCTCAAGAAATAGATACAAAATGAACTTCATCTATATGAATTTCGAGATGATGTCATCTCAAAGTGAGAGTTGGAGTTTCTCTTATGAAATATTCACGAAAATAGGAAAAATATATGGCCATAAATAGTATTAAGCAAAAGATGTAGGCAAAGAACCACTAAAAAGTGTGTGTAAGATAACGTCAATTTAATAATAAGGGATAACGGTTCAAAACATTGCTACCTATCTTTTCGATTAACATATTTTTTAGATTGTAATGTTTTTGTTTATAAGAAGAGGCAGTGGAATGCAACCAGAAAATGGGAGAAACATGAATATGATAGCACCTATAGTTCTCCACAAAAGAATTCCACCAGAAAATGGGAGAAACATGAATATGATAGCACCTATAGTTCTCCACAAAAGAATATGTTAGTTGAATTCCATAATAATACTCCAAAGATATAATTGAGAAAACATGTATTTGGATCATTATTTGGCTTTTATGATAAAACGATAAGATAAGTATACATCACATCATTGTTCGCGTTACATTATTTTCTTTTAGCTGATGAGACTGGTTGTGGTTGTGGTTTTGCTTTCCACATTTTGTGTCATGTACAATAAAACTAAATCATTCTTTTGACCCTTTTTATAAACACTTATTTTAAGTATTTAAGTTTTTAATATAGCATTATAGTAATTAATCTGGATCAAAATTTTTTAGAGCACATAAGGTAGTTTTTTTTTCCAATCATGTTCTTTTCATATATAAGACTTATTTTGATCATTTTTCAATAAGTAAGTTGACATTAAGAAAGTACATAGGATAGTCTAACATTTAGATAATGGATTACAAACTGCGAAAATACAAACTACAGGATCTAAGTTCCAAGAATCTAAATAGCACCTAAATTCTTTGAAGTTTAACAATTTAACTTGAATAAATATTTTTCTCACATATTTAGTTTCACCTACAAACAAAACTTATTCCTACTTAATCAAATAACCCAACAAACAACAACCTAAATCAAACCACTCACCCTACTAGTATAGAAAGTTGAAAAGTGGTTTAAGAACGAGTCAGCCATCACCACCAAATTCATCCCCAACCAAGACGAAGTCGCTGTCCACAAGTTCACTGCCACCAAACAAAATAGAAACAAGTGATCTCTATTGAAAATTCACCATAATCTATAAAGAATTTCTATTAATCTTGATAAAAAAGATTATTATCACCCACACAATGATAATGAAAAGAAAAGAACAATTGAGAAAGAGAAGAAATAACGATGGAGAAGAAGAATATTTTATGCAGAGTTTCTCTCTGCCCACAACTTGTGGAAAACTTCTTTATTCACTTTGCAACTACAAAATTCCGTGAATATAATATTATGAATACAACATTACAAGAATAAAGGTTACTCCCTATATGGTTAACTTACTCCCTAAGTCAAAGTCCAAAACTATAAAAGTCCAAAGTAGTTAACACTACTAAAAATAGGCCTAAGTCGAAATTATGTGTGAAGCAACATGCTTCGACACTTCAACACACTAGTACAACTCGACACACTAGGTGATTAGACACTTCCTTGCTTCTGTCGAGCAATCTGTTTCGACACAAGGAATTACAATTCAACACACCACTTAATTCATTGTGTCTAAGCTATCTACATTCATCATAACTCTTAGTCTTCTGAATACTTCAACTTGCACTCCCTTCATCATGATGTCTGCAATATGACTCTCAGTTCTGCAGTGTTACACATTCATCTTCCCATCTGCTACCTGCTCTCGAAGATAATTGAACCTCATCTCGATGTGCTTGCTTCGACCATGTGTTATCGGATTCTTCTCTAGATTGATAACTGACATGCTATCGATCTTCATGGTAATTTCTCCATGACTCTTCGTTGTTATCTCTTCAACTAGATTCACCATCCATGTTGCTTGACATGGACAAAGGGAAGCACCTATGTATTTTGCTTCGCACGATGATAATGCCACTAATGGCTCTTTTCTCGAACTCTAAGCAACGGGTGCACCACCTAGCATAAACACATAGCTTGTTGTGGATTTTTTATCCTTATCATCACTACACCAACTTGAGTCGGTGTATTCCACTAGTTTGCATTCTTTTCCTTCATCAACTGCAGAAAACAAAATTTCATAGTCGAGAATTCCTTTCAGATACCTTAGTATCCTCTTCGCCGCTGCTAGATGTGATGCCTTTGGCTTCTGCATGAATCTACTCACCATACTTACACTGTATGCTAAGTCAAGCCTTGTGTAACAAAGGTATCAAAGTGACCCAATAAGTCTTCTATATTGGGTTGGGTCGACATCATCTGAATCTGAATCTTTCAACAGTTGTAATTTGGGCTCAGCTAGAGTCAAAGTTGGGTTACAATCTTGCATCTCAAATCTCTTGAGTATTTTACCTGCATGCATCACCAAACCTCTGCCACTCTTGTAGAATTCGATGTCAAGGAAATATGAATTGTCACCCAGATCTAACATTTCAAATTCCTTATTGAGATCACCTTTGAAGTCTTCGATCTCCTTCTTGCAGCTACCTGTTATCAATAAGTCATCGATATAGAGGCATAATATAAGCAATTCACTCTTGCTTCTTCTTACATATACTCCATGTTCAGTTGTGCATTTCATAAATTCCTTCTCCTTTAGAAAGCCATTTATCTTCTTGTTCCAAGCTCTTGGAGCTTGTTTAAGTCCGTACAGGGCTTTATGCAGTCTGTGCACCTTTCTTTCTTCGCCTTATTTCACAAACCCAGCTGGTTGTGCAACATAAACTTCTTCTTCTAAGGGGCCATTTAGGAATTCACATTTCACATCCATCTGACACATCTGTCAGTTATTCATGTTTGTTAGACCAATAACCAACCTGGTTGTTTTGATCCTATCAACAGGTGCAAAAACTTCGTCAAAGTCAATTCCTTATTTCTGAAGAAATCCTTTCGCCACAAGTCTCGCCTTGTGTCGAGTCACTTCTCCTTTGGGATTCAACTTCACCTTGTATACCCACTTCACATCGATTGCCTTCTTGTCTTGGGGAAATTCGACAAGTGGCCAAGTGTTGTTGACTTCGATTGACTTCAGTTCTTCGGTCATTGCTTTCACCCATTTCGAATCTTCCAATGCCTCAGCTGCATTGACTGGTTCGACATATGCGTAGAAAGCATAGTGTACTAGATCACCTTCTTCATTGAACATATCATCTGATGTAATCACACATTCTTGCAACCTTGCAGGCATGTGTCTTGTTTTTTGAGGTCTGCTTGGGTTGCTTCACCTCTGACTTCTTGTCGAACTTCTCTTTCGACTTCACTAGCTGGTTTATCACATAAGATTCTCATTGAATCCTTCTTAACATTCTCAATCCAATCCCATTCCTTAATCTCATCTATGATCATATCCCTGCTGATCACCACTTGCTTGTTCATTGGATCGAACAACTTGTGTCCTCCAGTCGAATGATATCCTATCAGGATCATCTGACTGGACTTATCATCGAGTTTTCTTCTCAACTGATTTGGAACTTGCCTATGTGTTATAGATTCAAACACCTTTAGATGACTCAAGCTAGGCTTGACACCATACCAATATTCTTCTGGCGTGATTCCTTCTAGCTTCTTCGTCGAACATCTGTTCAGGATATATGTTGCAGTCGACACCTGCTTGCCTTTCAACATGCTTCTCACCATATTCATGATGGTTCTATTCTTCCTTATGCGATTTCATTTTGTCGTGGAGTGTAGGGTGGCACCACCTCATGCATAATCCTTTATTTCACACATAATACACCGAAGTGTTTCGACATATATTCTCCACCACCATCAGTCCTCAGAATCTTGATCTTTTGACCGCTTTATCTTTCGACCATATATTTAAACTTGGCAAATACCTCGATCACTTTAATTTTCTTCTTGATCACGTAAGTCCACAGTTTTCGACCGAAATCATCTATGAATGTAACAAAGTATTTACTACCTCCAATCGAATCCACCTGGATAGCACCACATACATCATAGTATTTGACTTCAAGAATTGCCTTCGAAGTGCTTCCTGCATCCTACTGAAGTTGTTCTTATGATGCTTCGCCTGCACACATTCTTCACACACTTCTTTTGGAATGTCAAATTCTGGTAATGCCCATCTGTTCATCTTTACCGGTTGTTGTTGCAAGGCACTTATGCTCCATCATATTAAGCTCAATCTTGAAAGTTCTATTCTGAGACATTAGAGACTTCAAGATCAACCTTCCATTTGAGTTGAGAACTCTCATCATCTTGTCTTTGATCGACACCTTGTAGTTCTTTTCGACTAACTACCATATGCTGAGCAAATTACTCTTCATGCCTGGTATATACAACACATTTGAAATTACTGACCTCTTGCCATCTTTCCTCATAATCAGAACATCACCAACACCTTCAGTTGCTAGAGTGTTGTCATTTGCAAACTTTACCATGTTCTTCATTGATGGCTTTATGTTGACAAACCAATCTTTCCTTCCACACATGTGTGATGAGCATCTTGAGTCCAAGTATCACAGATCCTTGAATATCTCTTCATCTCTCGTTGTAACCATCAGGAACATCTCTTCTCTTCATGTTTCGCCAGCTTTGCATAAGTTTCTTGATACTTTTGCTTTTCTGGACAATCACTAGAATAGTAACCATGCTTCTAACAATTGTAACACTGAATGTGACTCTTGTCTGGCTTCTGACCACCACATATTCCTCTACCTGCATCATCATCTCTTTGTTTTCCCTGGTTCCAGGGTTTTCTCTGATTCGACCAGTTTCCTTGTTGATTTCGACCAGTCGAATTATTGTAGCATCATCTGTCTTTGTTGCCATTCTAGCTTCCTTTGCCTTTCCTTTCTTTTGTTGATTGCGCCTGCAAAGCCATATCACTCTTCGACTTTCTTGCAACTCTTTCATCCATTCTTTGTTCATAAGATTCAACCGTCCCTTAAATCTCTTCCTTTGTCAGTTTTGACAAATATTTCGACTCTTCTATGGCTACTACCACATGGTCAAACTTTGGAGACAAAGACCTCAAGATCTTTCTAACAATAGATCTTGATGTCAACACTTCTCTACATACCTTGATTTGATTCACCAGTTTCGTAACCTTGGTGAAGAAATCAGTTATGCTTTCATTGTCTTCCATCTGAAGTAATTCATACATCCTTTTATGAGTTTGTAACCTCACCTCTTTTACCTTCTCCCTGCCTCCAAACGACTTCTCTATAATTTCCCATGCTTCTTTCGCTGACTCTACATCACTAACCTTTTCAAAGTTATATGAATCAACACATTGATGGATTATAAAGAGAGCCTTATAATCTTTCTTCTTCAATTCTTTATGGGCAGCCCTTTCTTGATCTGTCGCATTTTCTGCAAGCGTTGTTACTTCTTCCTTCACAAGATCCCAAAGATCTCGATAATAGAACACAACGTTTATCTGCTTGCACCAGTTCTCATAATTGTTGTTCTTGAGAATCAAAAGATTCGCTGGAAAATGCCCATTTGGATGATTCATTGCCATCATGATTTTCTTCCCGCGAATCGCTTAAACTGGAGCTCTTGATACTAGATGTTGGAAATCCACCACAACCCATGGAGAATTTCTATCAATCTTGACGAACAAGATTGTTATCACCCACATAATGACAATGAAAAGAAAAGAACAATCAATAAAGAGAAGAAAGAACGATGAAGAAGAAGAGTATTTTTTGCGGAGTTTCTCTCTGGCCACAACCTGTGGAAAACTTCTTTATTCACTTTGCAGCTGCAAAATTCTGTGAATACAATGTTATGAATACAACATTACAAAAAATAAAGGTTACTCCCTCTATTTATAGATTTAGGTTAACTTACTCCCTAAGTCAAATCCCAAAACTATAAAAGCCCAAAATAGTTAACACTAATAAAAATAGGCCTAATTCGAAACCATATGTGAAGCAATATGCTTCGACACTTCAACGCACTAGTACAACTCGCACACTAGGTGATTAGACACCTCCTTGCTTCTGTCGAGCAACCTGCTTTGACACAAGGAATTATAATTCAACAATCTTTGTCTTCATCTTGAGCAAAGCAATTAGCACAAACCAAGTTATGTTTTATTGTCAAGACGTTTCTATGGGCTAACTCCGATTTTAGAGGCAGAATATTGTGCAGTGCACGCCAGCCGAACACGAGAAATTCGCTTGGAACTTGAAGATTCCATAGAGAATCCAGTGACTGTTGTAACACGGCAATAATTGACAAACCTGCATCAACAAAACCATACAACTAATCATAACAAGATTTGACCTAAAAGCCTTTCGGATCCGGCCACCAAATGAATTTGTCTTCATGTTGCGAACACAAAGGAATTTCAGTCAAAATTACGGCCAATTCAGCAGCTGAAGTTAAGTTGTAGCAGTGAGGTTTCCAGCTGAATAACTCCATGTAGACATTCAATAACTTCTCCTTTCCTAACCACCTATTCTTCCAAAAACTCAAAATCTTACCATTTCCAACTTTCCCTCTAAAATAGACAACTATGCTAAAGTTATTATCTAAAATTTCAAGACCAAGCAAGTTAAGGTCTCTCCGCCAAATTGAGTGCTTCTTACCTACGCCAAAAAATGCAATCTCACTAATCTAAGCCTAAATGTCCCGTGCTTATAGGTTAATAATACATGTCATAAAGCCTCCTTATCGTTTAAGATTCTTCAAAACCACCAGGACAAAAGTGTATGGTTAAAAAGCTCACAATGTTTAATTTCAAGGCCACCAAGTTTCTTATCTCGACATACTTTCCCAAGAACACAAAGGGGAAACTAAATATTTCACAAGACAAGAAAGTAGATGTTGCATCAAGAAAATTCTCCTCCAAATTGATCCCAAAAATCTTAATTTTGTGAAAATTAATACATAACCCGGACACAAGTTAAAAACCCCTCAACATCCCTTTTATACTCCATAAGTTAGATCAATTCCCTTCTCATAGACTCAAAGTGTCATCATCAAACTAGAGAATCTCAAAATGAGAAAGGAGATAGGGGATATCCTTGTCTTAATCCTACCCACCTCAAAATCTTTAGTCGGACTCCCATTTTCCAAGATTTAGAAACTACTTGAGAAAACACTTCCCTCCGTCTATCTCACCCACTGTCTACCAAAACCCATCGAGATCATCACACTTCTAAGGTAGTTCCATGAAAGACTATCAAAAACCTTTTCAAAGACTACTTTAAAAATAAAACAACCTCTTCTATATCTTTTGACTAGATCCACAATTTCATTTATTACTAGGAATCCATCAAGCATTTGTCTATTTTAAACAAAAGTTGATTGGTTCCTAGAAATCAATGAAGGAATGACCACTACTACAAATAACATTTTTAACGCAGCACGGGAAAGAGATGTAACCCCGACTACCGAGGTGACGTAACAAATGGTGTCATGAAAGGGGCACACTTTACCTCTCTGTTTTTTTAAAATAATTGATGGGTATGTGATAAGGTCATGGGTTTGATCCCGAGGGAGACCTTTTTGAAATTCTGAAATGGCAAAAACACATGTCCCCTCGGTTTTGTAATTTCACCGACGGATAGACCATATTTTCACCTCGGTTATCTCATAAAACTTAGGGGTAAAATAATTTTGAGTTTATTAAATCTAATGTGAATTGCTTATTTCACTAAATCCTATATTGAACATATAACTTCTCAAAATTGGTTAGGGAAATAATTATATGAACAATTATGTTATATTTGAAGAACAACTTACATTTGTTAAGATTTTAAAGCATCCTGCAACTCATCATTCATCTCACATTATTTTATGGTTAAAATCTCTCCAATGTTTCAAATTATTTATTCAACACTTCCTTCTCTACTAATTCATTCTTGGAAGCATAAATTTTGATGCTTTGAAAATTGAACAAGTGTGGAAAAAAGTTGAACGAAAACTAGAAGTATTGGAGAGATTTTAACAATAAAACAATGTGAGATGAATGATGAGTTGCATAATGATAGAAAATCATAAATCAGTGTAAGATAATTTTCAGATACAATATAATTTTGCATATGATTATTTCCAAAATCAATTTACTAGGTTATATGTTCAAAGAGGGGTTAGTGAAACAAACAATTGATATTAGATATAATAAACTTAACTCAATGAAACAAGATGAGAGTTGCACAAAGAATCACAAAAAACACAAACTCGATATCAATATCAATTTAAAACTCAAATTCAATAACAACAACTAAACTAAAAAATATAGATTTTCATAACTTTGGATAATAGAACAACTAAACAACAACAACAACAATAACATTAACAACTCAATAACAACAACTTACATTAAATAACAACTAAAAAAAAAACAATCTCTTAACAAAACTACAACAACATCATCAATAAACTTATAACATTAATCATTTTATACAACAACAACAAGATTAAACCTCTAGGATTTAGGGTTTCAACAACGAGTCTCAGCAACAACAACAACAACAACAACAACAACAACAATAACAACATCAACAACAACAACTTCTATAAACCTATAACATAAATTTCCTTAAACAACAACAACATCAATAATATTAAACCTCTAGGGTATTGGGTCTCAATAACGAGTCTGAACAACAATAACAATAATATCAATAAACTTTATAATATAAATCTGTTTAAACAACAGTAATAACAACAAGATAAAATCTCTAGGATTTCGGATCTCAACAACAACAACAACAACAATAACAATAAGAACAATATGAATAGTGATGTTTGACGTATCAGGTCTCTGAAGAAGAAGTAAAAGAAAATGATTTGGATCTCTGAAGAAGAAACGAGAGCTCTAAACACATAACATCTTCGTATTAAAGATGATATGTGTTTATGACTCTCATTGTTTAGACATCTTCGTTAGGGTTCTATTTGTGTTGTTTTGACAAATGAAAGTGTTTATGTTCTCTTGCACATGTGTTTTAACCTTTTGTAACAATACTTATAGATACACTTATTTGGTCAATACTTTTCTATTATTCAAATTTGTTGTTAAAATTTTAATTGCAGTTATTTAATTAAATAAAATTAATTTATTATCAATGAGGATTCTATCATGTGATTGAGTTTGGGAAAGAAGAGTTTGATTCATGTATTCAAATAATTTTGTTGTGATATATTTGTCAGGGGCCCACAATTGGGGCGGTGCATGCTTTGCCTCATTAGACGTCTGCCCCATGATATGTTGCCCTCACGTAGCGGGGGAGGCTCACCCTAAGGGAAACGTGGACAACGACGTTTACTTTGTCCATAATCGCCTATGCGAAGTCATGCCCATGACTTCGCTAGAAGTAGGAAATCAACATACTCCCTGGTTAAGGTGAAGTTATTATTGCTTCTTAGGAGTTCCCTAAACTTAGGTCCATAAGCCTCTATAAATATCTCATCCATGATATGAGAAAATGACAACTCATTTACGTACATAAAACACTTAGTGAATATAAAGTTTATCACCTCACATGAGCTAGCTCTCTCCATAGCTAAAGACACCACTAAACACCACCGTAAGCAAACACTAACTTAGTGGCCACCTCTATCAACATAAGGGTGCCACACATTCTGTACTTTTCGACAAATAAAGTATTCATAAGAGAAATTTTATTGTCCCAAATATGTTTGAGAAATAATTTATATCTTTGAAAATGTTTTTTAAAAATTATTTCATTTATTTACGACTAGCATACAAACTGACATTCCTGTATTTTTTTTTTAGTTTATACACGCGTGAAAATATAAACTGTTTTTTCCCTTAATTTTGACTTTAAATTAAATTAAATTTATGTTGATTAACTTTTTTGGTAATGCACCAAAAATACTTATTATTTGAAAGATAATGGAAGTTGAGTGTTCCTATGGAAGTTAATATAAAACACTAGTTAATTTTTTTAAAAATAAACTGCTTCCCTGTTTACGGTTATATTATCTATATAATATAGAGTTATCTTATAATTAGATAACATTTATGAAATGTAAGATTGGAATAAAATATATCGGTCCAAAATATTTTAAAAAATATAAATGATTTATCACTCACATTTGAGACAATAAAATTTCTCTTATAGATATATTTTGAATACATGAATCCAACTCGTCTTCTCCAAACTCAATTATTGACAAATTAATTAATTTTAATACCTGATTAACATCAATTGAAATTTGAAAAGTAAATTTAAATAAGAGAAGACTCTTCATCAGATAAATGAATCTATAAGTATTATTATAAGAGTTTAATTGAAATACGCTGATAGTGTAAAAAGATTTTACACCGTCAGTTAATCATTGACGTCGGATATTAAAAAAAATTTAACTTTTATTTTAAAAATCTATAAAATAATACAAATTGATGATGGTGATGAATTGACGGTGTAAAACTTTTTACATTAACAGTGTATAGGAATTAATTTCTTTTTTAAAACTAACGAGCAGAGAATAATCCTAATTGATAACTTTTGTTTATGATGCAAGGAAAAAACATGCACAATACAATCAAATTTAGATTAAATATTACATTGACATACATGTTACATGACTTTGATATTGTGATTAATTACAGATAATTGTTGGATCTCATATATTTCCTTAAAAATATATAAATAATAAGTAGTTTAGTAAATATAAATAGAAAAAAATAAGTAATTTTTGTATTTAGATTTAAAATTTGAATTTATAATTTTTTTTTAAAACTAAGAGAGAAGAGAGACCTTGAATTTTAGTGAAGTGTTATCGAGTTGTTTTGATATTTTTTTTCTCTTGTACTTTATCCACTTTGCTATTTTTTATATAACAATTCAGGAAAAATCTTAAAGAGTTAGAGGAGTTATATATAAACCATGAATTATGAAAAAAAATCTCTTGGAATCTACACATATATTTATAGATGAGAAAAAAGAATATGCACTGACAACGTAAAATATGAGACCCATGTATTCTGTCATATCATACTTTGATTTTTAAAATACTGTTATGATTTGGTAATATAAAATATTTTGATTGGATGTCAATATAATAATTTTTTACATTGACAGTGCACTATCTTTAACCTTTTTGTACATATACAACTTTTTACTTAATTTTTTCAAAATATTTTTATTTAATAAAAGTGTTATGGAGTTATTATTATTGTATCATTTATTTATTATTCTCTCTCGTCACTATTATAAATAATATTTTTTTTAAAATTTATTAAATAAATAATAAGGTTTACAACAATTTAGATTTAACTGCAACAACCTTTAAAAATTCTCATTTTTCTAAAACTGAAAATAAAATATATTTTTTTAATTAAAAATAAAGTAGGTGAGTCCAAAATCTCTTATTTTCTTTATCTATAGTTATATATCTATCATCTATAATTACATAGGATTAATTACTATGCACTTACTATGCATTGTCAGTGTAAAAAGTTTTACATTATCAATTCATCATTATCATCCGTTTGCATTATTTTATAGATTTTAAAAATAAAAATCAAACTTATTTTAATATCTAATATCTATAATTAACTAACAGTGTAAAATCTTTTTACACTGTCAGTGTATTTCAATTAAATTCTAATTATAAATATAAATAAAGGGGATATGAAATTTTGGACAAACTTACTTCTATCATAATCTTATTTTTTATAAACACTATCTAATTGTAAGAGAACTCTATGTTATACAGATAATATAACTATCTATGGAGAAATAGTTTATTTTTAAAAAAATATTTATTATGATTTTGGAGTATTTTATATTAACTTCCATGGTAACACTCGAATTTTCATTATCTTTTTTAATTTTACTTCATTATTTTGTTTCTTTGCTTCCTTTGTTCTCTCTTTGTTTATATCACCATCTTCTTTTTCTTTAGTTCCAGTTATCTTACATAACCACATGCATTCCATTCTAAAAAACTCTTACCCATTAAATCTTACCAATTGATATTTTTAATATCATTAGTACTCCTTATAAATTTAACATGAGTTATTTCTTTGGGATCCATTAATGCACCACAAAGAATTGGTCCATTCGTACATTCTCAATTTATAGATTCGTTTTACAAATTTGATACTGCTCTGGCGATCAAGAAAAAAACAAATTCAATGTGTACGGTTGCCACCAAATGTTATATGGTGTATGTTTTTCCTTTAGATTTCAATTTGAGAGGAATAATCAATTCCTTGGTGCATGTTTGTTTCTATTATATCCTTCATTTTTCTACTATGAAATTATTTTTCCAATTCGTTTTGGATCTTATGTAGGTAAAACACATCAGACGACCAGTGATTATTCAAATTAAATCTATGTGTGAATTTTATCTTTATGTGAATCTTAGAAAAAATTAATATACATATGAAAAAGTAAGTCAACTTTAAATCAAAATTAAGCAAAAATAAATATTGTTTATATTTTCACACGTGTACAAATTAAAGAAAAAAGGACAGACAGGTCGTGCCCATTTGAACGTTAATTAATGTAAAAAATTTACACTTTCAATCAGTCATAATTTTTTTTTAAAAAAATAAAATAACAAACATGTCATAAATTTACACATAAAATGGAAGACTGTGAAACCCTATACAATATTTAATTTAACGATAATAGTTGTGTTATGCCTTTCTGACGTCACAAGTCATTTTTTATATGGAGTGTATTAGTTTTGCGATGATATTTGTTTTAATTAATGTAACTATAGTAAAGAGCTTTGTTTTCTGAGGGGTCTAAGGTAAGGTGACCTTTTGTCGCTTTTTTATTTTTGATACTTTACATTGAAGGTTTGAGTATCATGTTTAAGACTTCAATTAATTATATTTTTTAAGGATTGTTCGTTTGGCAATGATTCAATTACTCGGTCTTGAATCTATCACCTACATTTTGCAAATGATACTTTGATAATGTGTGAAAAGATTTAGGTTAATATTAGAGTCATGAAGGTGAACTTGATTCTGTTTGAGTTGATATCAGGAAGTTAATTTTTATAAAATTTTATTTGTTAGAACAAATGTGTCGAAGTCTTGATTAGAAGATGCAACTTAGGTGCTTTTTGCGAAAATGGTCAGACCCTCTAGATGGTGGTAAACCTCGACGTATTTCTTTTTTGTATTCTATGGTTTGAAAAAAATTATGGATCAAAAAGTAGAAACCTTTCAATAGGTGGTAATCTAATATTACTTAATTTTGTCTTGTCATCAATTGATTTGATGATCAACCATTGAAAGAATTAGTTATTGGATGGAGACCCATTTTATGCTAGATTTAGAAAGATTTGTCTTGTCATCAATAGATTTTGACGACCACCGATTGACAAGATATTTTGTGCTATCAAAATTGGAGGGAGACCCATCTTGTTAGTTGATTTGACACAAAAGTGAGGATAAGTGTGAGTAACGAGGAAAATACTCCTTTTTGAAAGAATTAGTGATTTGATGGAGACCCATTTTGTTCTAGATTTAGAAGACGCTTTAAGTTAGTTTTATTTAATAGTTTTATAGTAGGTGAAGGGTGAGGAGTCGATGAAGGTGGTTGGAGATGGCGTCAACGATTATTAGCTTGAGAGGAGGAGGAGGATTTTGAGTGTTGTTTTGTTTTGGAAAACTCTATTTTGGAGGTTGATGTTACATATAAATATTTGTAGATTTTTTATTCGATATATTATGCTAAAAGAGTATATTAATTCTTAACGTATTTTATTCGAGAGTATCCTTCGACGCATAAGAAGATTTTTAGAATAAACTACTTATTTTGAACATCTCGATCTTTGCTTGGAGACTAATTAATATTCCACTAATCTTTATTATAAGAAAAAATTTAGATTTTTTTGTCCTACTATGTGAAAAAAAATCACAACATAAATACATTTATTGTTTAAAATATTTTTTTTCACTTCTTTAAGTTGGTGCATCTAATGTCTCATAGTATTCAAGAGATATATTTGATAATATTGTCAAAAAAGTAACGAAAATTATTAGATTAATTTTGATATTTTTTATTTTTTTTCTACTAGGATCAGAGTGAATTTATAAACTCTAACAAAGAACAATTTGTTTCATTGTGGTATTTTAAACTCAAATTCTTTATTATGTTGAGGTGGTTGTAGATTAAAGGATTAATTACACTAGGGGTCCTTTGGGATATTTAATTGTAATAGATTGGTCCTTTAAGGCTTTTTTTTCTACATGCCAGTCTTTTAAAACATTGGTCTTTTTTATGAATTCGTTCCAAAAATGCACAATTGTCATTAACGGTGCTTATGTGGCTATTACGTTGCTGAGATGACGGTAACTTTACTGAGATATAATTGTTGTAAATTTACCTTTATTTAATCAGACAAAATCCTCTAATTTAAGTTTAAGCATTCCTAAAGTTAACCTTAATTTGACAAACTCTGCAAATACGAGTTGCTGCGAACGAAGATGATGGATTCAAAAGGGAGGTGAATGATTTGAGGGAGGAAGACTCAAATACAAAGCTTTGAACGTTTAGGTAAGTCTTGTTTTTCCTACGAAAATGTATTTGATTTATTGAGATCTAGGATTTTGAATGTGGTCCCTTATACTATTTAATGATTTCTACAGCTTACAACTTTTCTGTCAAAAATGGATGTTTTTTATGTTAATTTTCATCATGGGGGACAATTTGATGATAAGGGTAGATATGTAGGAGGGATAGTGTCAAACTGGAAGTGTGATGGGGTTATTTTGAAATTTTGGATGTTGTTAAAGAAATGGGGTATCCTGGGGTACTTGAAATGTGGTATGATTTTGCTGGCACTTTAAAGGAACTAATTAATGACTTTGATGCAATAGAACTGCTAAATTGGTCCAAGACTCATGGTAAGGTAGACGTATACATAGTCCATCCTATTTCCCAACCTGATGTAGTAGATGTAATTGATGTCCAGGTAATTCACAAACTAAAATCTCATAATTATTGCACTTATTTTATCTCATAATACCTACTAACTCAATGCAATTTTTATGTTTACAAGGCTTACTGGTGATATGATTTATGAAGTAAGACATATCAATGTGTCAGGAGACAAATTCACAGTTGACCTCAAGAAGAATGAGTGCTCTTATAAGAATTAGATGTTTATAGGCATTCCATGCTACCATGAAATTGCATGCATCCAACGTAAAGCTGAAGACCCTACATATTACATTCCTACCATGTATAGGAAGAAGACTTACCTGGCTTGCTATAGACCTATCACCTACCCAACCAATGGCCAAAGCTTATGGGAAGAGACCTCATACCTCCAACATACTTCCACCACCATCAAGAAGAGCACCAGTGAGGCCTAAAGGAAGAAGGAAAAAAGATGTTAATGAGAAGAGAAAAGATACAACAACTGTTAGCAGGAAATGGATGCCAAATAAATGCTCAGTGTGTGGTAAATCTGGCCACAACAAATCCACATGCCCAATTGTACCATCCCAACCTGCACCATCCCAAACACAACCAACTACAAGACTTCAAACTAGACTATCACCAAAAAGAACCCAACACACAAATTCATAATCCCAACCATAACCTATGACGAGACTTCAAACTAGGCTATCACCAAGAAGATCCCAAACTCAATCAACACAAACCCAAGCACAACCAACCACAAGAGTTCAAGCAAAGAAGGAACACACCACTACACTCCAAACAAAAGTATCACTAAGAAGAGGGACTACATCATTTCAGCAACCAACAACAGCTTTTCAGCCACCAAGAAGGACAATACCTAAGCTGTCTATAAAGAGAAAAAAATCACTAGAATATTGTCGCATCCGCGAAAAACCGGCGGGAAAAAGAAACAACAGAGCCGCCACCGTGCGTTATTTATCCCAAAGGAGGGAAAGGAAACGCTCGAAGTAAACCTGGAAAAGACATGGTCTTGCGACCAGAGATGCAAGGATCGGGAGTCGGTTATGCGAAGGGAAGGTATTAGCACCCCTACGCATCCGTCGTACTCGACGGGATCCACGCTCAGAAAGAATAGAAGAAAGGTTGCTAAAGACTGCTCACAAACTGCACAAGGCTGGAAGGAAACAAACACAGAAAGAAGACGGAAGAAGGTAACTCGGCAGGATATCGCATCCTGGGCCTACGTAGTCTGTCAGACACAGACATCAGAGTCGACGTAGTTCGGGACAGAGGAAACGTGCTCGCTAGGATGTCGCATCCTATGCATACGTATCTTCTCTGACCGGAGAAGAATCAGAGCACTCGTAGCTCGGCTAACGCACGCCAAACAAAACAAAGATAGGAAACTGACTGCCAATCGCTGGACTTATGTCAGACTCCACACAAACAGGCAAACCTAGAAACCGAATGCCAATCGCTGGACTTACATCAGACTCCGAACCAACAAACACACACAGGAAACCAACTGCCAATCGTTGGACTTACGTCAGACTCCAACAAACAAACAAGACACAGGAAACCAACTGCCAATCGCTGGACTTACGTCAGACTCCAACAAACAAACAAGGCACAGGAAACCAACTGCCAATCGCTGGACTTACGTCAGACTCCAACGCACACAAAGGGGGTGAAAAAAGAAAAAGGGCGCCCGGAGAGATCTGCTCATCTCCTGCCTACGTACCTCATCTGGTATGAGGATCAGGGCGACGTAATTCCCCTACGCAGGGAAAGAACTTCTAACCTCACTAGAGACAAAGGGAGACACAAACTACTAGGGAGACTATGACTCGAGCCTAGAAGTTGTCATGCATACGATCCATATGTTAAGGTTTCTATCCTAACTTGCACAGGAAGCAAGCTAGCCTAAACATCACAACCATAACACCAGCACAAAAGCAAGCACACACACTATATACAAACAAGTGGCTCACACAAGGCTAGGCTTTAGTCAAGGGGTCATGTCACCCTCGACAAACAAGCCACTGGAAAAGGGTGTGATTAGCTCTTAACCCTAACATTGAGAGTTAGGGTGAAGCAGATGAAATGGGAAGTGAGGGTAAGACCTCACAGCTCTTATCCCTGGCCTGGGAGAGCTTGACTCAAGTAGAAGGTGTGGGAGTTCAGAATGTGGGAACTCTTCTCCACAGATGACTGACTCAACAGGATCTTGGGTTATTATCCACAATGCATCAACACAATGGTGTGAGCAAGGTGAATGACACACTGAATAGCAGGGGATGGATTGCACATCCCTTTTATCTGCCAATTGCCTCTAAAGAGGACTTTACCTGCTTGGCACAAAAATAAACATTCACAAGCATTGCCTCTTAAGGAGGGCTTCAGACAGGTGCCTGCCCACATAACAGGACAGGTCTTCCACACTACATGAAGTCAAAGGAGTTATACCTTAGTGGTAAGCAAACCACAAGCTAGCAAAGCAAGTTCAAATGAACTCAAAGCAACTTAGGTACCTGTGAAAAAATCTAAACCAATCAATTCAACTGTACAGACAAACAAACAACAGTTAATCACACAGACAGACAAAGCATCAGGCAACAATGAGCAAGGCACAAGCACAAGTGAAATTGTTCTCAAAGCCTACAAAACAACACAATGTTAGCCAACATCAACCAATAATCAGGCTTAAATGAATGAGTCACTCCAATCATGGCAATGTGCATCTGAACCTGAAATCACAACTCAAATGATAAGTCCAAACCACTAGGTCAAAGCCTAGGGTCAAAAGAGGATCAAAAAGTCAAAACAGAACTTCAAACTTGACATGAAGCAACTTCAAACACATATTTACATATCCTAAAAAGGCTCACATCAAAATCATTAACCAAATGCATTTCATGATCAAGTGAAGTCAAAGGCAATTTCAAAGTTCATATGTGGTCATGATGAATGAAAAATTCAAATCAAAACAGAAATGATTCAAATAAATATGGAAATATTCATGGGTATTCAACACATCTAACATGATCAACATACAAAAAATCAGAAGCATCCAAGATCAATTGGCATGGAAATTAAATTGCATAAGTTGAACAATCAAATGTATGACACAAATTGTCACACCAGGTTAACACAAGCATAAAACATAAATGGTGAGTGAGAAAAATACCAAACCAAAACCAAAACATCTAGAAATGTGTCTAGAATTAGCATGTAAAATTTCAAGTTCATTGGATTAAAATCAAGCATTTCACAAAGGAAAGAGTAAGGCAAGGTCACAAATGCACATGTGTTCAGTAAACCTAGAGCAAATAAATTTCCAGCCAGGCACAACTTGCAAATTCATGATCATAAAAAACTAGAAAAAATAAGGATCATTATGCAAAAAATTGGGAGTGATTTGGATCATTTTTCAATTTATTATGATTTTTCTAAGTTGGAAGAAAAATTAAAATCAAAGCATGGCAAAGTTAGAGGGAAAAGATGAAAAAATAGCAAAGCATTTGAAAAAAAGCATCAGCCAAGGATCGAACTCAGTCCAATTTCAAAAAAAGTGGCGCCAAGGTGAAACGACGCTGTTTCACAGAAAACCCTAACCAGAGAAGAGTCGACGCAAGGCCAGCTATGGTCGACTCAACATTGCTGTATGGTCGACGCACCATTGCTGTATGGTCGACGAACGGCTGAAGATCTTCATCTTCTTCATGAAGAAGAAGATGAACAGTGCGCGAGCTTCAACATTTTTCCAGAATTTTTTCCAGAACTCAAAAACAAACACATCAACATGAAGCTCTTGCAATGGAAAGCAAAGATCAACAATCATTTAAGCACAAATCATCAAGATCTAAGGGAATCAAGCAAGAACATTCATGGATGTAAAACTTTAAACACTTATATCTTGCTCAATAATGCACCAATTCACACGATTTTTAGATCAGAATCACCAGGAGAACAAGATCTACCAGAATATATACATGAATTTGAGAATTAAGAGATTCGAAAACTGAACCTCTTGAAGAGCAGTTCTTGATTTTGCACGATCCACAACTTGTAAGTATCCAAATCCACTCTACAATGCTTGAAATGATGTTTGGTGAAGAAAAGGAAGCTTGCACACGTGTAGATCTAGCTTAATCTTGACTTTCCATTTTCAACTTCATGAGCTTCAACCACTTGATTCTTGCACGAATTCTTCAAACAAATACTTGATCTGCACTAAATCAATGCTAGGGAACAAGAATATGAAGTAATATTGCAATGCTATTTGGAAAAAATTTGAATTATGAATGGAAGAAAATTTTTGGAGGGAGAGAGAATTTTGGATCTAGAAATGTGAATTGTGATTAACCTCTCCAAATTCTGTTATGATTTAGTATATATACCATGTGCTAATCCTATTTTAATTAAAATTAAGCAAGGTTTAGTTGAAGTTAAGCAAAAACAAGGTGTATGGCAAAAATTGAAAAATTGCATGGTGCATGTAGTAAATGGACGTGAACAGTAACATTTTCTTGATCAAAGTCACTCAAAATCATCTTTTAAACACATTGGCAATGGTAGAAAGCTCCCGTGATGCATAGATTTCAAATTTGTGAATTTCCCTCCAAAAATGGCTTGAAAAATCACATGATTATGTGATGAGATTTTATGAAATGTGATGAGTGATTTAGAAAGTTTATGTCATGAGAAGAGTTTTAGAAAAAGAGGCACCAAATTTGGAGTTATGAAACAAAAGTTATGCCCTCTTGAAATCCCATGCACACTTGACAATGATTTGATCATATCTCCTCAACCACACATCAGATGCTCTTGATCTTGGACTTTTTGGAAATGGGAGAGAAAGATCTTCAACTTTCATGTTGGACAAAATTTCATTTGAAGCTTCTTTGATGATGTAAGATCAAGTTGAATTTGAACCAAAAACTTTCCATTTCTGGAAACTTTCAATTACATGTCACTTTCCACTTTTGGAAACTTTTGATCTGACCTCCAATTCTTCAAGATATACATTTGACATGATTAATAAGCCTCTTTTGAACATGAATGAGATGTTGAAACTCATTTCTCCACCTTCTAGCCCTCAGTTGACTTTCTGTTGACTTTCTGGTTGACAGATGACCTAGAAGTGCCCTGATCAGCCTGAGCCTTAACCACTTGAGGAATTTGCTCCAAAATGAACCCCTAGCTCTTGTAAGCTTCACATAATAATCATATTATCCTCATCCAAGCAAATAAACCCCATCTCCTTGAGGAACCCTGACTGGTAGAATGCAACTGATTAGGGTTGACTAGAGGTCAAAACCCTAATCCCAAAGAATCTGAGCATGAACAATAAGTCCCTTGAGGATGACATAACCATGATGATGATGATGTACCCTTGCCAATAAGATAATGCTCAAACTCCTTGAGGGACCAAGAAACCCTAATTGAAACACAAACCCTCAGATGGCTAGTGATCAATGCATGAGACCCTCAGGCTTGAACCTCTTAACCTCTCTATCTTCTGAGAAAGACTTTTAGAGGATGACTTGCTTGTTCTCACCTGATATGCAATATGCAAATGCCTAATGTCCTAAAAAATGAAATGCAATATGCTAAGCTAGTCCCAAGAAGAGGAGGGCAAATTTTGAGGTGTTACAAATGTTGACTGTTATATTTTGCTGAACTAAGAATCATGTAATTTTGATGACTTAGAAATATGTAATTTTAATCATCATTTTATGTTTTGGATGTCTACTATGTATTTTGGATGGATATTTCATGTATTTTGTATGGTATTTTGGTTACTTAATGAAAGATATTAAGGTCTTATCACTATTTTGGTTAATAAGTCTTTTATGTTTAGTCAATGATGTCTACAATGTCTCTTAAAGTGTAACAAATATGGATGCAAACTATGTCCTTACTGCAACATCAAATATGACAGTGTACTAAGTTGTCAAACATAGGTTAATTCAGTCTCTTAAAGTGTAACAAAAATATCCTTTAATTATTCTTTAGTGTAACAAATATGTTCTTTAACTCTTCTTTAGTGCAACAAAAATGGGCACAAATTATGTTGTTACTGCAACAAATATGGGCAACATAAAATTTGACAGACAAATTGGGCATAAAATAAACATCACATTAAAGAAATTCATTACAACAACACATGTTAAACAATACATTTAGGGCTAGCATCAACATTACTAACATCAACATAAATCATAATCACCACTTATGGATCAACATACACATTAACATTACAATAATCACAACTAAAAATATAATGACAAAAACTAACATCTTCAACATGTTCTTAATCATCTCTTTTGTGTAGTAGTCATCTTCATGGATCTTCATCTTTTTCTTCATAATGTTGATTTATGCGTCCTTTTCATCGCATTTTGAACATCTCCTTTGAGTGTTGATTTCTGTTTGCCCTTCACCATTGAACTCTTTTTCAACCCACTCAAAAAAGTTGCAGCCACAATTTAAACTTTCACTTTGTTAACATCTAACAGTTAGTATTATCAAATAAGACATAGCAGACAATAGCAATTAACTTACCACAAAGTTTTTGCAGCCCCAAAAAAACTTCCCAAAATTTCGTCCTTTCTTCCTCATTGTTCGTATCGCGACCTTTGCTCCACAAGCACACCTTAGTTCGATTTCACCATGACTTGCACTCGAAATCAAGGAATTACAGTTAGGACTATGTGAATTTGACAAATTTGTACCGTATGAAGCCATTGTTGGAGAAAGTATGAGAAGAACTCGTTGGATACTGATACATATATTCTAGGGATTTGATGAAGAAGAAAGAGATTTTTCTCAATTATTTCAAGTAATGTTCAAATATATGTCATCTCAACAACGTAACAGATACATAGACACCGTTAATGACAATTGTTCATTTTTGAAACGGAATAATTAAAAAAGACCAACGTTGTAGACGTTATGCGACTTAAGAATTGACATGTAACGAAAAAAACGTAAAGGACCAATCTATTACAATTAAATCTTCTAAAGAACTCTATAATTAAATATTCTAAAGGACTCCTCGAATACTTTTGCCTAAATTAAAAGAAAATTTTAATCATTTTTTATTTAATTATGATTTGTTGAATATATTATGAAGTAAAACTTTATAGTAGTTAGACGTGTCTTTGTGTTGTACCAAATGATGCACAATCTTATGCCTTTCAATTTTGTGAGATTTATTTATTTTTTATAAAAATTATGTGAGTTGGACTACAGAAATTCAATAGAGTCGGGACACACATGAAGAAAATTCAGATAACTTTGTGACATTTATTTACTTAGCAAAGAAAATGTCAATATTTTCACATGATTTGGTTGACATGCATTTTGTTCATTTGAGAATAGAGAAACAATAGGTTACTTTGTAATAAAGAATTAATATATTTTTTAATACAAATTGTTAGTTGTTAGAATTATATTTATACTTCTATTAAATTTTGAATCCTATATCTCAAACTCATTTTAATCTTTACTAGATTGACGTATGGACATTTGCTAGACTGAGTTTGTTTGTCATAGCTTTAAAAAATGACTCTTTTTCTTTGTACTTTTAAAATTGGTTTTTATTAGAATTTATTTTAAGAAAAAATAGAAGTTATTTCAAACTTATTTTTACAAATTAAAAGAAAAAATTTGCATCCGGTAATTTAATACTAATCATTAAAATTTTAAAATTACAAATTCTTTAAAAAATATATCTCATTTTTTAAAGTTTTTATACCTAAAAAATCATAGCAAAAAACTAAAGTATCTAAAATATTTTTTTATAAAAAAAGTATTTAAATTAATTTATTATTAAAAGTTTTTTTATTTTTTAAACAAAAACATAATATTATAAAATCATTAAAAAAATGAAGTAAACATGCTCAAAATCAAACTGTTGGTTACGGGGAGATGCATCAACATTAGGGCAAGAACAACACAGATGTGAGAAAGACACTACATATCCATCTAAAACCTTAAGGTGATAGGTGTATAGGTTTCACATTTATAAATGCTCAAATCTCCATATTTATAACCAATGTGAGACTCCAACTCACATTTGACTTACTATTTTTAACACTCATCCTCAAGTGTGAGTCCACAGTGTTTCCTCTGGAGTGGAAACTCTTTTGTCACATACACTTGTACCGTTGTTGACACCTCTTCCTGGGCATTTCGATTTCAACGGGACACCTCTTCTTGGGAATTTCGATACAAATAAGTAGGTCTCTTTATTCGAACCATACTTTGATACCATTTGTTGGGTCAAGAGGAGGAGCTTCAACATTGGGTCAAGAGAGACACCACATATCCACCCAAAACTTTAAGGTGATAGGTGTGTGGTTTCTCACACTTATAAATACTTAAGTCTCCACATTTTTAATCAATGTGAGACTCTAACTAACACTTGACTTATTATTCTTAACATTTTCCCTCAAGTGTGAGTCCACAATGCTCCCTCTGAAGTGGAAACTCTTTTATCCATATACATTTGTACCGTCGTTAGCACCTCTTCCTTGGCATTTTGATACATCTTTTCTTGGGCATTTCGATTTCAACGAGACACCTCTTCTCGGGTATTTTGATACAAGTAAGTCGATCCCTTTATTCGAACCAGACTCTGATATATTTGTTGGGTCATGAGGAGGAACATTAATATTGGGGCAAGAGCAACACACAAGTGAGAGAGACACCACATATCCACCTATAACCTTAAGGTGATAGGTGTATGGGTTATCACATTTATAAATGCTCAATTCTCCATATTTATAACCAATGTGGGACTCCAACTCACACTTGACTTATTATTCTTAACACTCCCTCTCAAGTGTGGGTCCACAATGCTCCCCCTCAAGTGTAAACTCTTTTGTCGATATATACTTGTATCGTCGTTGACACCTCTTCCTGGGCATTTCCATTTTAACAAAACACCTATTCCTGGACATTTTGATACAAGTAAGTCGATCTCTTTAATCGAATCAGGCTCTGATACCATTTGTTGGGTCATGAGGAGGAGCATCAATATTGGGGCAAGAGCAACACACAAGTTAGAGAAACACCACATATTCACCTAAAACCTTAAGGTGATAGGTGTATGGATTCTCACATTTATAAATGCTCAAGTCTCCACATTTATAACCAGTGTGGGACTCCAACTCACACTTGACTTATTATTCTTAACATTCCCCCTTAAGTGTGAGTCAACAATGCTCCCTCTCAAGTGGAAACTCTTTTATCCATATACACATGTAACGTCGTTGACACATCTTCCTAGGCATTTCGATATATCTCTTCCTGGGCATTTCGATTTCAACGGGACACCCCTTCATGGGTATTTCGATATAAGTAAGTCGATCCTTTTATTCGAACCAAACTCTGAAACCATTTGTTGGATCATTAGGAGAAGCATCAACATTGAGGCAAGAAAAACACATAAGTGAGAGAGACACCACATATCCACATAAAATTTTAAGGTGATAGTCGTGTGGGTTCTCACACTTATAAATGCTCAAGTCTCCATATTTATAACCAATATGGGATTCCAACTCACACTTGACTTATTATTCTTAACACCCCCCTTAAGTGTGAGTCCACAATGCTCCCCCTCAAGTGAAAACTCTTTTGTCCACATGCACTTGTAGCACCGTTGACGCCTCTTCTTGAACATTTTGATACATCTCTTCCTGGGAATTCCGATTTCAACGGGACATCTCTTTATGGGTATTTTGATACAGGTAAGTTGGTTCCTTTATTCGAACCAAGATCTGATACTATTTGTTGGATCATGAGAAGGAGCATCAACATTGGGAAAGAGCAACACACAAGTGAGATAGACACCATATATTCACCTAAAACCTTAAGGTGATAGGTGTGTGGGTTTCTCACACTTATAAATACTCAAGCCTCCACATATATAACCAATGTGGGACTCCAACTCACACT
Organism: Lathyrus oleraceus; assembly: GCF_024323335.1. Lineage (NCBI taxonomy): Eukaryota > Viridiplantae > Streptophyta > Magnoliopsida > Fabales > Fabaceae > Lathyrus > Lathyrus oleraceus. The sequence continues at coordinate 148,786,196 of NC_066582.1, read as the reverse complement.
TGACTTATTATTTTTAACATTCCCCCTCAATTGTGATTCCATAATCAAGTGGAAACTTTTTTCCATATACGCTTGTATCGTCGTTGACACCTCTTCCTGGGCATTTTGATACACCTCTTCATGGGCATTTCGATTTCAATGGGACACCTCTTCTTGGACATTTTGATACAAGTAAGTTGATCTCTTTAATCGAACCGAGCTCTGATACCATTTGTTGGGTCGTGAGAAGAAACATCAACATTGAGGCAAGAGGAACACACAAGTGAGAGAGACACCACATATCCACCTTAAACCTTAAGGTGATAGTTGTGTGGGTTCTCACACCTATAAATGCTCTAAGTCTCCATATTTATAACCTATGTGGGACTCCAACTCAGACTTGACTTATTATTCTTAACCCACCCCTACTAAAGGAGAAGAGCGATCCAAAATACAACGGAATTTAAAAAATTTCTCCTTTAGTGATCCTTACGAATGGGCATGATCAGTAATAGAATCTGTCATACCCCAAAAATTACCCATCATTTTTCCTAAAAAAAAAAAAAAAAAAAAAAAAAAAAAAAAAACCGAAGAAAAACCGAAAAAAAAAAACGAAAAAAAAAAGAAAAAACAATTTAATTAATTAATTAATTAATTAATTAATTAAATAATTAAAATAAATAAATAAATAAAATATAACAAATTATTTTTGACTTGGGTCTCCCTCATTCCAAGCCCATTACCCACGAAATTAGTCTATAAATACTGAAGTTTCAGTAGGGGAGTTACACTTGGAGTTACATTTGGGATTTACACTAGGAGATTCACTGAAGAAAGAAGGAAGAGAAGCAAAACACTCTGAGGTTTCCTTGGAACAAAACCTTGAGGAAAAAGAAAGAGAGAGAACAGAGAAGGACGGATAGAAACTTTGGCATAGGAACCCTGCCTACCCGGAGAATTCAGAGTAAAGAAACCCTGAAGGCAGCCCATCTGCACCGAAGCCATCGCCGTCCAATTCCCGCTGCCTAACTTATTCCGATACTACAAGTGGTCAATCCCTTCAACCTTGAATTGGCAAACAGGTTTGTGTATCTCTATTGTTTATACTTTCAATTGGCCATATCTACATATATAATGCATCATGATTAAATGTTGATATATAATTTGCTTTCGTATGGGAATTTAAATATGCCTGAATACCCTGAATGTTTGACCATGTTATTCCTGTGATAAAATGCCATAAAATTCAAAGTTCCTAACATGGGGCTGTTTTCAAATTCAAAATCCGTGGCCTTCGCTAGGCGAGGCAGAGGCGAACGAGACAGTACCTGATTCTTCTAGTCTGTTTTTTTTTATGTTTTTATCATAGCCATGCATTATTCATCCTATCCTATTTATTGTTGTGATATTTCTCCGGTGTAATCTTCGATTGCACCCTGATTTGGTGTTCTAACATGTTTCTTTTTTTGAGTTTCGTAAAGGTTCACATATCCCAGGAAAAGGTTATTGGCTAGGTATTCCACTTTATTTGTGGGATACCCTTGTGGAGTTTCACCCTAAATTAATTTTTTAATGTATTAATTTCTAATGTATTAATTTTTTAATATATTATTTTTAATAATTTTAATGTGGAGTTTCATCCTAATTATATAATTAATTGTAAAACTTTGCCTTTGAATAAGTGATCTTGGACCTCTCTTTGTTGCCTTACGATTACGATATTACGGTCATGTCCCGCGAACGTGGGGATACCCTTAGCAAAGACCCTTCGGTTAAATCATCATAAAATAAATTATAGTCCCTCGGATGTTGCCTTCGAATATACAACTTTGTCCCTCGATGACCCTCCGATGTTGCCTACGGTTAAAAGATGATAGTCCCTTCGAATGCTAAGGTATCCTCGTAACTGTTGCCTTCAATGACCAATCGATGACCCTACGATGACCCTTTTACATCCAAAGGATAAAACTACTTATTTCTCAATAATAAGGACAGTTTTACCCTCATAAGGATAGGAAATACTCATAAAGACCTTGGGTCGGTATAACTCTTAATTGCTGGCTCACAACCTAAAACATTTTTTCACACCTCACACCTTTCAAAATACCTTCAGAAAATCACCACTTGGTATACATTCATACTAGAATCATTACCGAGTTATATTTTTCTAAACAATTTTCAAAACTAAACGAGATAATCACTTTGTATACATTCATACAAGAATCATTACAAAGTTAAATTCTCTTTTCAAAACAATTTTTCTAAACAATTCACAAACACTTTTTTTTAGACAAAAATAATATAAGTGATCGAGCAATTAAGAGTCTATGGATAACCATGGATACAAAGGGTGCTAACACCTTCCCTTTGTATAATGTACCTCCCGAACCCAAAATCTAAATTAAGGTTTTTCCTGTTCTTTTCCACCTTTCCTTATTGGATAAAAGAAAAGTCGGTGGCGACTCTTGCTAACCGCGACATTGCGATTAAAACCACAAAAAAGTCCAGTTCACCGTATGACAGAACTGGCGACTCTGCCGGGGACCCTAAATATTTAAAAAGAGAGGTTACCTTAAAAACAAGATCACTTATTCAATTTGTCTGATTTATTTTTAAGGGATTGCTTGGGTATGTTATGCTTGAGTCAAAGATCCTACACCCGGATCTAGTGTACCTTAGGTAAGTAGCAAGAGATCATCGCGACTGTCCGGCGTATACTGGAATGGTCAAAATGATGGCTACGGTTAATGTGGCACTTTGGATGTCCTGATGTTCCTCATGTTAGTTGAGGAAATATTTGGCATTCGCGTGGTGTCATAAAAGCATTAACCAGACCTTTAGAACCCTAATTGACTCATCCTGGCCATTAGAAAGTAGTGAGATAACTGGCTTCGGTTCCGACTGGAGTTGGTTGAGACTCGATACTACACTCTTTGAGATTGGACTTTAGGGAAGCTTCGGTCAACCACTTGGTGTTGCACTGAAGTGGACTTAAGGAAAGGTCAATGATTTGAGATCCTTCTAGAACCCGGTTACTATTCTAAGACAGGTTGAACCAACCAAACTTCAGTGGGGAGGGTATTTACCTATGGAACTCACGCAAGCCTTAAAACCTAGGAATGATTGTTGTGTGACTTGCTTGTGCTTGTTATTTATCTAACAACATGACATCATAACAACATAACATCATAACATCATGGCATTGTACTAACCATTTCAAGGATTTAGGGATTTAACTCTGCTAAAAAGAAAAAACAAAAACAAAAGCAAAAACAAAAGAGAAAAGAAAAAAAAAAGCTCTTTTTGTTAGTTTATGCAAAGTTAAATCCCGAAAGTCCTTGAAAACATTTCATACATTGCATTGCATCGCATAACAGGTATTCTAAAGGATCAGTGTTCTCACGATTTTCCTATCAAACAGATTCCAGCAGATTCAAACAGATTGAACAATGGCTCTCGAACAAACTGTCAAAGATCTCCAGGCCCAGAATGCTCAATTCCAGGAAATGATGCTGAGCTTATCTAAGGGGCAGGAAGAACTGAAAGCTCTTTTGATGGAGAAGAAGAAGGACCAGAAACCTGTGGGTTACATCAACCCGGGGAGAAGGCTTAAGGGACAGGTTACAGGAGTCAAGATTAGAATTCCGAAGGATTCAGAAGAAGAGACCGAGAATGATTCGGAAGATGAGAATCCTAATCTCGTCAATTCTGAGGACGACGATGAAGATTATGAACATGAACAGTACTCTCCGAAGGATGATAAGTACAAGTTGCTGGAAGAACGTATGCTAGCTATGGAGGGGCAGAAAGTGCCCGGTCTGGATTTCGAAAACTTGGGTCTGGTCTCTGATGTGGTCATTCCCCGCAAATTCAAGGTTCCCATTTTCACTAAGTATGATGGTGCCTCTTGTCCTCAGATGCATCTAAGGGCTTATGTGAGAAAGATTCAGCCGCACACTACTGATAAGAAACTGTGGATCCATTTCTTCCAAGAGAGTCTGTCTGGCACACAGTTAGAGTGGTATTATCAGCTTGAGAGCTCTAACATCCGCACATGGACTGATTTAGCAACAGCTTTCTACAAGCACTACCAGTATAATTCTGAGTTAGCGCCTACTCGGCTACAGCTACAAAATATGACTATGGGCTCTAAAGAAAGTTTCAAAGAATATGCTCAAAAGTGGAGAGATTTGGCTGGCAGAGTCAAACCCCCTATGACTGATCGAGAGTTAGTGGACATGTTCATGGGTACACTGACTGGCCCATTCTACAGCCATCTACTGGGAAATTCCTCGTCAGGTTTCACTGAACTTATCTTGACAGGTGAACGGGTTGAAAGCGGCATTCGAAGTGGAAAGATACAGGCAGCTACTTCTGCAAGCACCAAAAAGTCCTATCAGGGAAAGAATGAATCAAATGCTGTGTACAGTGAGAGGAAGCATAACAAGAAGAATCGTGACCATACTGTTGGGGCAGTTACAATTGCCGCACCGCCATCTCAGAACTTCCAACACAGACAAGACAGGTCGAGAAGACAGTTTACCAAGATCAATATGACTTTAACCCAAGCACTGCAGAGTATGTTAAAGGCCAATTTGATTACCCTCAGAGGCCCTCCTGCAAATCCCAACACTACTTCTCCTCGTTATAATCCCAACGCCAGGTGTGCCTATCACTCCGATAGCCTCGGGCATGATACGAATGATTGCTGGTTGTTGAAGAACAAGATTCAGGATATGATCGACGCTGGAGAAATTGAATTTGATCCTCCGGCGACCCCCAATGTCATCACAGCACCTATGCCTAATCATGACCAGAATGTTAATGTTGTGGACGACAATTCTCACGTTACTGACGTTGCTGATTTAGCATCTCCTCTCCTGATCGTTAAGAAGAATTTATTGCAAGCTGGTTTATTTCCAGGTTGTGCTGAAGATTGCGATCTCTGTGTACTCCGACCCAATGATTGTTTGAAGTTGAAGAACGGCATTCAACGGCTGATGGATGATCGTACAATTCTATTTGAAAGGGTTCCTAAGGTGGACAACTCTATTGAAGAGGTATCTGTGATTGCTAGGTCCAAAGCTCCAGTGAAGATTACCGCTACTAGAGTGCCTGTGAAGATTACCGCTGAGCCCAAAGTGGCTCCCCTGATTATTACCGCACCTGGCCCCGTGCCATATTCCTCCAGCAAAGCTATTCCGTGGAACTATGGAGGCGACGTTTACATCCATGGCATAAAGCAGGTTGGTAGTTCTGCTAATCCTAATGATATTGTGGGGACTAGTAAAGTTACTCGAAGTGGAAGGATCTACTCCCCAGAAATCTCACCTCCCGCTCCCGAAATTCGAGGAAAAAGACCAGTCAATCCTCCTCAGTCAGAGACATCGGTCGAAGTTACTTCTGAAGATGTTGCCAAACAGGAAATGGAAGAGATGCTGAAAATCATCCGTAAGAGCGATTTTGATGTAGTGGAACAATTGGGGCATACTCCGTCTAAAATCTCAATGTTGTCCTTGTTATTATCCTCTGAATCCCATGCCAATGCATTGATGAAATTCTTGAAGACCGCTCATGTGCCTCAAGAAACATCCGTCGATCAATTCGAACATTATGTTGCTAATTTGACTGTTGACAATGGCCTAGGCTTTTCCGATGCTGACCTGACGCCAGCAGGAAAGAATCACAATAAAGCTCTGCATATCTCCATCGAGTGTGAGGGGATCACCCTGGCTCACGTGTTGATCGACAACGGCTCTTCCTTGAATGTGCTCCCGAAAGCTGTACTCGATAAATTTGACCACAAAGGCATTGAACTGAAACCTAGTGATGTTGTGGTGCGTGCTTACGATGGTGCGAAGAGTGTTGTCTATGGTGAAGTGGTTCTCCCTATCAAGATAGGACCTCAAGTCTTCAACACTACCTTTCACGTGATGGACATTCGTCCCGCCTACTCCTGCTTGTTGGGGCGCCCTTGGATCCATGGGGCAGGTGCGGTAGCTTCGTCGCTTCATCAAAAGCTGAAGTATCCAATAGCAGGCATGGTTGTCACTATATGTGGAGAAGAAGAGTATATTGTCAGTAGTGTGCAAGCCTTCAAATACGTCGAGATGGATGGTGAATTCTTTGAGACTCCTTCTCAGTCATTTGAAGTGGTTCCTCCACCCAGTCCTGTCCTTAAGCCAACTCCCCTTGTGCCCAAGGTTGTTCGTGCTCCCCCTGTCATGATCTCTCTGAAAGATGCTCAAGCCGCGATTGAAAATGGTGATCGTGCTGGTTGGGGTCAACTGATCAATGTACCGTACAAGTCTGATAAAGCTGGCCTGGGGTTTAACTCTGGAAAGATAGTCAAAAATCAGATTAATGCTATGGAAGATGCTGATAGTGATTGCGACTTGGATAGCTGGATTTTCCCAACAATTGGTGACGGACTCAACAATTGGAAGACTGAAGACATTATCCCGATTTCCTTTAGTCAGGAGTAATTGTTATTGTTTATTCTAGAATTGCAAATTTTAATTTTCTTTTACAATCAAACTTCTTAAAGCATTGTGTCTATGCCCGAGGCACAATGGCTAATTTGTTAGGGGTTTGTCATTTTCATAAGCATATTCATATTCAATAGATCAATGGACTTTTTGCATTCAAATATTGCGCTCTTTATCTTTCCTGTCATTTTTCAAACAAGCTATGTTTCTTGCACACACTCACGTAACAATTTGCCGATCCATATCCACTCTGGATCCTGTTGGTAATGACTCTGCTACTGTTCATTATGACTTTGAAAATCCGATCTACCAAGCCGAGGATGGAAGCGAGGAAGATTGTGAAGTCCCTGGAGAACTTGCCCGACTACTGCAAGAAGAAAAGACTATACAGCCGCATGAGGAATCAATTGAAATTGTAAATCTGGGTACTGAAATAAACAAGAAAGAAGTCAGAGGTTTCTTGGGGCACTCGAATTACATTGCCCGATTCATTCCACACTTGACTGCTACCTGCAAACCCATCTTCAAATTACTGAGACAAAATCAAGAGATGGTATGGAATGATGAATGCCAAGAAGCTTATGACAAAATCAGGAAATATCGCCAAGAACCTCCAGTTCCGATGCCACCAGTTGAAGGAAGACCTTTAATTACGTATTTGACCGTGTTAGAAAAATTCAATGAGGTGTGTTGGGGCAACATGACGAGTCTGGTCGAAAAGAGCATGCCATATACTGCCTTAGCAAAAGGTACCGACTGTGAAACAAGATACTCACAGCCCGAGAAAGCTTGCTGTGCTTTGGCCTGGGCTGCTCGCCGACTAAGACAGTATATGTTGAATCATACCACCTTATTGACTTCTAAGATGGATTCTATCAAATACCTATTTGAGAAACCTGCTGTCTCCTGAAAGAGTTATCACTGACAATGGTACTAATTTGAACAACAAGATGATTACTGAACTCTGCACGCAGTTCAAAATAAAACACCATAACTCTTCTCCGTATCGGCCAAAGATGAACGGCGATGTAGAAGCGGCTAATAAGAATATTAAGAAGATTATACAAAAGATGACGGTAACATACAAAGACTGGCATGAGATGTTACCATTTGCTCTTCATGGTTATCGTACTTCCGTGCGAACTTCGACAGGGGCAACTCCTTTCTCTTTAGTCTACGGAATGGAAGTCGTTTTACCAGTAGAGGTTCAGATTCCCTCTCTAAGGATCATGAAAGAGGCGGGCTTAGACGAGGATGAATGGATTCAGACTCGACTCGATCAGATACATCTGATTGATGAGAAGAGACTTGCGGCTGTTTGTCATGGACAGATATATCAGAAATGCATGACCCAGGCATTTAACAAAAGAGTTAAGAGACAGGTGTACCAACTTGGCGACTTGGTGATCAAGCGTATCATTCTACCACAAGGTGATCCCAGAGGCAAATGGACTCCCACATACGAAGGGCCATTTGTGGTTAAGAAGGTATTCTCTGGTGGAGCCATGATACTCGCTACTATGGATGGTGAAGACTTCCCACATCCCGTGAACGCGGACATAGTTAAAAAATACTACGCATAAAAGAGACCCGCTAGATCGACGTATCTAGGCAAAAGTAAGGGCATCCCGGCGAACCAAAAGGGTTCGGGCAAAAATTAAGGATATATAAAAAAAATGTACACCCGGCAAGTCGAAAACCTGAAAAGGGGGCTTGGGCAAAAAAGGGTATCCTGGTGGACTGAAAACCTGAAAAGGCGGTCCAGGCAAAAATTAGGGATTAAAGCGTATGACTATGTCCCGTTCTCAATCAACTTTCATCCAAGTTCGAGGGACTGACCAAGCCAATCACTTCTATCCGACAGCAAGGGATGAGATGCTCGAAGACATAATGACAGTAGTAGGCTTAAAATCAATAGGACTTCTTCCACATAGCTTTCTCTTTGTTTTCGACAATTTCCTCTTACTAGGATTTCTGTCTCCTTGTACACAAATTGCCTGTTTATAGGCCTCCTTTCAAAATCAATACAACCCTCTTTCAAAAAAAAGATGCTTTTGTTTTTACTTTTCTGTTTTGGTTGCGTAAATGTCCATTGATTTAATTAATATGTGCATTTGAATATGACTGATGTTTACCAAAAATACATGCATAGAATAGCAATAGCAATTACTACCCGACTTCAGGATCAAGGAAAAGGTCTAATCATGCTTCCAATGAATCCGCTACCAATTCTATTCCCCCAGCAAGTCTGTTATTCCTCAGAAGAAATTAGCAGTATTCCCCGGCACAGCCAGTTACTCCCCAACAGAGGTCGGCATCATCAGACAGATTGATCATCTCATCCATCCCCAGCCAGGCTCTGTTGAATATTTCCACCATCAGACAGAAATCAAGCATCCCCAGCCGAGAAAGGGTCATCGACACAAATGTCTCAAATCAGTAGATGGGGATTTATTTTCCCCAGTAGAGTCCCCAAGCAGAACTTCTCATACGCATAACTCATTCATTACATCCTTTCACAGCATACGCATGCATACAACATTCACATTTATTTTAGCATAACACGAAACATCTCATGCATCATGACATAGCATGAAGCTAACTTTTTCTTTGCAGGTTAATTATCCTCCTGATATAGTCAAAGTAGAAGGTTCATTCAGACAGACACCTTTATCAATCACATTCAAGATTCAGATACATATTTCAAATACAGTTCATGGGAACATTCATTCTGACAACACTTCGATATCCTCCTAACGATGGCATCTCTAAGCCCATCCCAGACATTTATTGCAAGTACAACATATACAGGTTATCAGATACAGCCTAACGTACGGTTCATTCTGATTCAGCCCAACATATGACTTCTTCAGCAACTCCAATGCGGTCTAACGTACGACCCATTTGGACCTTCAAATCCTCAGATGCTGCCTAGCGTACGGTACATTCAGGGGTGTAGTCTAGCGTACGACTACTTTCTTTTTCAGATGCAGCCTAACGGACGGCTCATTCTACAACTCGGATACGATCTAACGTACGATCCATTCTGAACTTCAACAACCCCAACGCGGTCTAACGTACGACCCGTTTGGATCTTACAACCCTCAGATGCTACCTAACGTACGGTACATTTCTGAAGTGTAGTCTGGCGTACGACTACCGCTTTCATCATCAGATGCGGCCTAACAGACGACTCATTCTGCGACGGTCTAACGTACGACCCGTTCGGATGTCCATCCCCTCAGATGCTACCTAACATACGGTACATTTCTGAAGTGTAGTCTAACGTACGACTACCCCTTTCGTCATCAGATTCAGCCTAACGTACGGCTCATTCTGCAACTCAGATACGATCTAGCGTATGGTCCATTCTGATCCTTTATCCCCAACAGCATATGACACACTCCGACTCCCCAGCGAAGTCGGCAGCCTAATGGATGACTCATTATACGGTCTAACGTACGACCCAGTGTGGCACCCATGTCTTCAAATTGGCCTAATATACGGCGCGATCTGAAGCTTTCGTCATCAAACCTCCCGGATGGCATCTTTAAGCCCATCTCCATCAAGACCAACTGTTGATTCTCAAGTGCAAATTTTTGGGGCATTCTAGTGTTCAATAATCTTCCACCTCCAGACCACGAATGGCATACACGCCATCCTAACTCTCTCGGTTCAAGAATATTGAACAGGGGCAGCTGTCATACCCCAAAAATTACCCATCATTTTTCCTTAAAAAAAAAAAAAAAAAAAAAAAAAAAAAAAAAAAAAAAAAAAACGAAAAAAAAAAGAAAAAAAAATTTAATTAATTAATTAATTAATTAAATAATTAAAATAAATAAATAAATAAAATATAACAAATTATTTTGGACTTGGGTCTCCCTCATTCCAAGCCCATTACCCACGAAATTAGTCTATAAATACTGAAGTTTCAGTAGGGGAGTTACACTTGGAGTTACATTTGGGATTTACACTGGGAGATTCACTGGAGAAAGAAGGAAGAGAAGCAAAACACTCTGAGGTTTCCTTGGAACAAAACCTTGAGGAAAAAGAAAGAGAGAGAACAGAGAAGGACGGATAGAAACTTTGGCATAGGAACCCTGCCTACCCGGAGAATTCAGAGTAAAGAAACCCTGAAGGCAGCCCATCTGCACCGAAGCCATCGCCGTCCAATTCCCGCTGCCTAACTTATTCCGATACTACAAGTGGTCAATCCCTTCAACCTTGAATTGGCAAACAGGTTTGCGTATCTCTATTGTTTATACTTTCAATTGGCCATATCTACATATATAATGCATCATGATTAAATGTTGATATATAATTTGCTTTCGTATGGGAATTTAAATATGCCTGAATACCCTGAATGTTTGACCATGTTATTCCTGTGATAAAATGCCATAAAATTCAAAGTTCCTAACATGGGGCTGTTTTCAAATTCAAAATCCGTGGCCTTCGCTAGGCGAGGCAGAGGCGAACGAGACAGTACCTGATTCTTCTAGTCTGTTTTTTTTTGTTTTTATCATAGCCATGCATTATTCATCCTATCCTATTTATTGTTGTGATATTTCTCCGGTGTAATCTTCGATTGCACCCTGATTTGGTGTTCTAACATGTTTCTTTTTTTGAGTTTCGTAAAGGTTCACATATCCCAGGAAAAGGTTATTGGCTAGGTATTCCACTTTATTTGTGGGATACCCTTGTGGAGTTTCACCCTAAATTAATTTTTTAATGTATTAATTTCTAATGTATTAATTTTTTAATATATTATTTTTAATAATTTTAATGTGGAGTTTCATCCTAATTATATAATTAATTGTAAAACTTTGCCTTTGAATAAGTGATCTTGGACCTCTCTTTGTTGCCTTACGATTACGATATTACGGTCATGTCCCGCGAACGTGGGGATACCCTTAGCAAAGACCCTTCGGTTAAATCATCATAAAATAAATTATAGTCCCTCGGATGTTGCCTTCGAATATACAACTTTGTCCCTCGATGACCCTCCGATGTTGCCTACGGTTAAAAGATGATAGTCCCTTCGAATGCTAAGGTATCCTCGTAACTGTTGCCTTCAATGACCAATCGATGACCCTACGATGACCCTTTTACATCCAAAGGATAAAACTACTTATTTCTCAATAATAAGGACAGTTTTACCCTCATAAGGATAGGAAATACTCATAAAGACCTTGGGTCGGTATAACTCTTAATTGCTGGCTCACAACCTAAAACATTTTTTCACACCTCACACCTTTCAAAATACCTTCAGAAAATCACCACTTGGTATACATTCATACTAGAATCATTACCGAGTTATATTTTTCTAAACAATTTTCAAAACTAAACGAGATAATCACTTTGTATACATTCATACAAGAATCATTACAAAGTTAAATTCTCTTTTCAAAACAATTTTTCTAAACAATTCACAAACACTTTTTTTTAGACAAAAATAATATAAGTGATCGAGCAATTAAGAGCCTATGGATAACCATGGATACAAAGGGTGCTAACACCTTCCCTTTGTATAATGTACCTCCCGAACCCAAAATCTAAATTAAGGTTTTTCCTGTTCTTTTCCACCTTTCCTTATTGGATAAAAGAAAAGTCGGTGGCGACTCTTGCTAACCGCGACATTGCGATTAAAACCACAAAAAAGTCCAGTTCACCGTATGACAGAATCGTTACCTCTTGTGGCGATTGAAACCTTTGATGCAGATCTACGGAGTGATCACGAACGTTGAATGGTGACAACGCCTCTACTCAGTCCACACGAACGGATTCTTTCAATCTCAATGTTAGCTGCTATGAATGAAGGATTTGAGTGAGAGTGAGAGAGAGAGAGAGAGAGAGAGAGAGAGAGAGAGAGAGAGAGAGAGAGAGAGAGAAACGAAATTACAACTGCACAAATGCTTCTGCACAAGGGTTCTATTTATAGAACCACTTGTGTGGGTTGCAAGCTGAAAATCCCACTTAAGTGTATGTGGCCCATATCTTATAATATGCCAAAATCACTTAAGCGCGTTGTACCTTACCATATTTCGTATTCTACTTAAGTACATCGTACCTTATGATGTTATACAATTCACTTAAGTGCACTGTACCTTATGGTGTTCCTTAGTTACTCTATCTCTCATCAATCCGTCCTTTTGTGTGTGACCCTGTAGGTTTTCGTGGCATTGACAATTATATTAAATCACGTATTTAACATAATAAACAGTAAGCGGTATCTAGCAACACATAACTGCTATCCAAGACACGAAAATGTCATGTGATCTGACAAATACTTTTGTGATAATACTTATGTGTACAATTACCTTTTTGCCCTTATGTCTATATTGAACACAAGGCATAGACCGTGTCATCCTTGTCTAGTTCAATATTGGGCCCGTAGACATTTATCCTGTTATGCAGGATGGGCAAATTCCATCTAGGTCACTCATGTCCCTCAACATGCTTCGTGGAGTACCCATCAACTGTCTTTATGGTCATCCAGTTACGGACAACGTTTGATCAGCAATAAGGCACTCGACTCTACATCTAGGGTCCATAGTGGTTTCAGGTCGAAGGGTGCTATACATCATTATCACCATGAGAATAACTTATGACACTTTGCATAACATTCTATATAGTATTCTCATAGCGGGTCAATCCAGTATAAATATTACTCTCAATATTCATACTTATATTTAAGACTTGATAACTCCTTATCCATGATCCATGAGATGTGATCGTTAGTCTATATACATAATAGTCTTAATGCTTTAATGTTATCCCACTTCATAAGAAAGCTCGACTACGGATACTTTAAGAATATTGTCATTATGTTTAATGGGATCTCATGATTAAGTCACACTTGATACATTAAACGGACTAGCTATTTTATGGACTTTATTAAACAAACATAATAAAGAAAAAGTCTTTTATTATTAATAAATAATTCAATACAAGTCCCAAAAGTGTTGGCCTCTAGGGCTTACACCAACACCCACCTCCTCAAGTGTGAGTCCATAATTAAGTGTAAACTCTTTTGTCCATATACACTTGTATCGTCGTTGACACCGCTTCTTGGGCATTTCGATACACCTCTTCCTGAGTATTTCAATTTCAACAAGACACCTCTTTCTGGACATTTTGATACAAGTAATCTGATCTCTTCAATTGAACCAGGCTTTGATACCATTTGTTAGGTCATGAAGAGTAACATCAACATTGAGGCAAGAACAACATACAAGTGAGAGAGACACCACATATCCACCTAAAACCTTAAAGTGATAGGTGTGTGAATTCGCACACTTATAAATGCTCAAGTCTCTACACACTTGACTTATTTTTCTTTACATATACTTAGGGATGGTTGAAGAAATTAAACTCAGTTTCAATTTGTATTTGGGGCGGGTTCCAAAGACTTTTATATGATTGGTGTCATTTTTATACCTTTTTGTATGTTTGTAATGATCTAAAGATTATCCTTTTTTTTTTTAGAGGATCTTAAGATTGTCCTTCGTATATATAAATCTTTCTATCTTTTAGACGCTTCTTATATTTAATTTAATTGGTTTTCTTTATATATATATATATATATATATATATATATATATATATATATATATATATATATATATATATATATATATATATATATATATATATATATATATATATATATATATATATATATATATATATATATCTTTTAGACGCTTCTTATATTTAATTTAATTGGTTTTCTTTATATATATATATATATATATATATATATATATATATATATATATATATATATATATATATATATATATATATATATATATATATATATATATATATATATATTATTTGACTTCTCAAAAAATCAAATAAAATACAGTTAATTTCATGAAAGGACTATGCATACTTGATAATTTATTATTTATTTTTAATTTTTTTAATAGAATATGTATACAAATATTTTAGAATAAATGTATAAAGTATTTGAGATAAAGATCTTTTTTAGTTTAATTAAAAATTTGAATTTAAATGTCATTCTAAAAATGCAACAATGTTTAATTTTAAATTGTGATTTTTTTATTTGATATTTATTCTCTACAGTTGCATGTAGAGGATATTTAATTTATAAAAAAGTTAAAATAAATAAAGGAAAATTTATCAAGTAAAAAATCAATTTTAATATAGTACTCTTTTCGTTCCTTTTTAAATATTATTTTCTCTAAAAAGAATACAAAATTTATAATTCAAGATAATATAATAAATAATTAAAGATATTATAGATAAAAGAAAATTTATTATTTTAATAATAATAATAATAATAATTAAATTTCTTTAGTATGTATAAAAAAAAAAGAGAGAGAAGGAGTAAATCGCATGAAATGTTGAGAGCATTTAATTGGGCGAAGTCGCAGCTGAAGGTTTACTACTACTCCTAGAGAAAGAGTTCCCTACATGAAGGGGTGAGGGTGAAATGTGACATGGAATAAGGTTATGATCATTATCATCACTGGACATCCATCAAAATCATCACAGCAATTGGTCATGATTGGAATTTGAAACATACAGATAACCTTTTCATTTCATTTCTCTTCTCCCTGGGTGGGTCCCTACTATCCAATACCCATACCATTATCACGTGGCTCTTTCCCTAGCCAACAACGTCCTTTTCTCAACCTTTTCCTTTTTTTTCTTTTTTTATAATCTTTATTAACCGTGGGATAGAAAAAACAAATGAAAAGAATACAAACTTCGTTTGTTTCTTCCTCGTGTCCTCCGAACACTCGCGCGTGGGGCAAATGAGGATATGCTTTACTAAATAAATTAGGATGTTTTAAATTAGCATTTCTCACAAATTAAAATATGTATTTAATTTTATATGGAATTTTTTTATAAATTTTTTTATAAAATTATTCATTAATAATTTTTTTTATAAAATTTAAAGAATAAAAAATATTAATTAGTTTAATAAAAATTAGACATTAACATTCTATTAAAATTATAATTTAGGAGATCAATAGTACTATTTTACAATAATTAATTATCTTTTTCTTTATTACAAAGACTAAAGAAAATAAAGTCAAAAACAAATGGAAACACATTAAAATTTCAAAGGCAACTTCTCACGAGTATGGTAAGTATTGTTCCGTTGCGGAATTAGAATTGATCGATGAATTGGTGGTTGTGTTGAACAACGATGGAACATATCTTTCGATATGGTGGAGGAGGGGCTGACCTGCAAGGTTAACATTGTTCAAATTATAATGGGAATGAAAAGAGTGAATAAAAATTGAATTTGAAATTGTGTATTTGGAACTAGTGCGTTTTTTTTCTTATATTATGCGGAGGTTATAACAATCTGTTATTTTCTATGGTGTAATGTGTAACATCCCGATTTAATTATTTATTTAATTTAATTGAGTAGTTTATTTAAATAACTATTCTTGTGAATGTATGACATGTTTGTTCGGTGACGATATTTGTGTTAATTAATTAGTCTAATGAGAATTAATTAATTAAATAATTAGAAGTTGGAGAGAATAGGAAGACTTTAGGCAGTATTGTGAATTGAGAGAATTTAGTGATTAGTGGAGAGAAGTGGAATCTTAATTGGGAAAAAAGTGTAACTAAGAGAAATTAATTAGAATCATATATATTCTAAAAGCTAGAAAAAATTAAGGTAGAGGACCTTTTCTGCCAATACGTGAAAACAAGGAGGCTAGAGAACAAAAGTGGAGAGTTAGGGCTTGGAAGGAGAAATCATTGAGGTTTACTTTTGTTGTAATTACAATGTAGGAGGGAGGAGATTATTCATCTAAGGATGCTTATAATATGAAAGGGTAAAGATGTTTCCCTTAACCTCCAATAAGGTTTGTATGATTCTGTCATGAATTGTTGTTGTTATCTATCAATCTGAAATTTGATAATCGATTGTGGTAATATTTTGTTTTCATGGAGGAACTCATGTTAATTGATTTGTGTAATGACCTGTTGTGTTATGCTGGGTTGTTCCTCCATGGATGCGTTCTTGAAGCTTTGAAACATAAACCTGAAAAATATGTTAATTGGTGTATATGATGTGATAATAGTGGATTGGATGGGATATAAGATTTGATTTTCGAAATAAGTTGTTTTAGAATGTTAAGGTGTGTTTGGATAGGGTTTAAAAATGATTAAAGTTATTGATACATGATGAACAACTAAAATTTGTATTAAACCAATCTATTGGCTACAATAAACAATCTATTGATTCCTTTTCACTGTAACGTTATCAAATACTAAAATTTGTATTGAACCAATATATTGGCTACAGTAAACAATCTATTGGTTCCTTTTCAAAACGACAAGAATTTTGGACATAAACTTTGGACCAATCAATTGGCCAGTCATGTAATCGATTGATCTATGTTAAAAATTGGAATTCTAGGACGAAATGAAAAGGACAATTGATTGGCCTTAGGGGTGAAATCTATTGGTCTATGTTTGAGCGTGAAAAATAGTAAAACAGAATGTTAACAATAATTGATTGGTTTCCATCATCAATTGATTGGTTTGTTGGTTGTTTTGACCATAACTTGAGCTACGTGACTCGAACTGAGGTGAAGAAATAGTTGGATGATCTACTTGATAAGAAGTTTGTTTGACTGAGTGTTTCACTATGTAGAGCGTCAGTGTTGTTAGTTAAGAAGAAATATGGTAGCCTGAGGTTATGTGTTGACTATCAACAACTGAACAAGGTTACTATCAAGAATACGTATCCATTTCTGATTATTGATGATTTGACAGATCAATTGGTTGGTTTTTGCATGTTTAGCAAGATTTATTTGCATTCGGGTTATCATTAGATTCGTGTGAAGTTAGACGATATTCCGAAGACTGTGCTCAGAATGAGATACGGTCACTATGAGTATTCAATGATGTCGTTTAGTGTGTTTAATGCACCTGAAGTGTTCATGGAGTACATGAATAGATTATTCCATCTATACTTAGATCAGTTTGTGATTGTGTTCATCGATGATATTCTGATATATCCAAAGTTCGATGAAGAGCATGTGGAGCATATGAGAGTTGTGCTACAGACCTTGAAGGAAAATAAGCTACATGTGAAGTTGTCTAAATGTGAGTGTTGGTTGAAAGAAATGAGTTTCCTTGGTCACGTGATTTCTAGTGGTGGTATTGTTGTTGATCCATCAAAGATCGATGTTATGTTGCAATGGGAGACTCTGAAGTCTGTTGCTGAGATACAAAGTTTTCTTGGTTTGGCTAGTTATTACCGGAGATTTATTGAAGGATTTTCAAAGTTGGCATTGCCTTTGGCTCAGTTGACTCAAAAGAGTCAAGCTTTTGTGTGGAGCGTTCAGTGTGAAAAGGGTTTTTAAGAACTCAAGAAAAGGTTGACGTTTCCTCCAATTTTGGTTTTGCTAAGTCCATGTGAGACCTTG
The DNA here is from genome assembly GCF_024323335.1 of Lathyrus oleraceus. NCBI lineage: Eukaryota > Viridiplantae > Streptophyta > Magnoliopsida > Fabales > Fabaceae > Lathyrus > Lathyrus oleraceus. The sequence goes on along the minus strand of NC_066582.1, from coordinate 148,768,300 downwards.
TTATATATTGTGATGCTTCAAAGATGGAGCTAGGTGGTGTGTTTATTCAAAATGGTTAGCTTGTGGCTTATGCTTCTAGGCAGTTGAAGGTTCATTAGAGGAATTATCCTATACATGATCTAAACTTGACAACTATAGTGTTTGTGTTGACAATTTGGAGGCATTATCTGTTTGGTTCCATATTTTAAGTGTTTAGTGGCTACAAGAGTTTGAAGTATCTCTTCGATAAGAAAGAGTTGAATTATACAGAGAAGATAACTCAAATTTCTGAAGGATTATGATTTTGGTTTGAGTTACCATCCTAGTAAATCCAATGTCGTAACTGATGCCTAGAGCAGGAAGTCTTTGCACATGTCAGTGCTTATGGTTAGAAAATTAGAATTGTTTGAGAAATTCAGAGATATGAGTTTGGTATGCAAAGAAAATCCTAACAGTGTGAAGTTGGGTATGTTGAAGCTAACCGGTGGTATCCTTGAAGAGATTATAGAAGGTCCGAAAGTCGATTTGGGATTGGTTAACTGACTAGCGTTAATCAATCAAGGTAAATGAGGTAACTTCAAGATCAACGAGAATTGTGTGATGAGATTCTGAGATAGAGTTTGTGTACCTGATGTTCCAGACTTAAGAAGAGTATTCTTGAGTAAGGGCATCAGAGGGGTCTGAGTATTCGTTCCAGTGCTACTAAAATGTATCAAAACTTGAAGAAAATGTTTTGGTGGCCAGGAATAAAGAAGGAAGTAAATGAGTATGTGTATGCGTGTTTGACTTGCTAGAAGTCGAAGATTGAACATCAGAAGTTGTCGGGTCTTATGCAATTATTGAGTATTCATGAGTGGAATGGGACAACATTTCCATGGATTTCGTGAATTTTTTTCCGAAGACGATGAAGGGATGTGATTTCATCTGGGTTATTGTTGATAGGATGACTAAATCGGCTTATTTCATACCGATTAAGATAAGTTCACATCGAGATTTTGGCAGAGCTTGCAATAAGCAATGGGTACTAAAGCCTCTGAATATTAGAAGATAAGATCAAAAAGTTTTACATGAGAAAATAATACACATTACAAGATCAATATTCTTTCCACTACATTGACTTAGTGGGAAAATGATTGTACTATTGTACCATTTTGTCTCCCAATTTCATAAATCATTATGCAAGGATACAACTACTTGTGGAATACCATTTTTTTTCGTCCAACGGATCTTTCTATTGCCTATATAAAGGAGTATTGAAAGAATGGAATAAAAGAATTACTAAGTGAATATTGCAATACTGTCAAACTTTTGAGAGAAAGAAAAGCATACACACAAGGAACTTTTGTTCATACACTTTCATAGAAAACATTTTTGTGTGTAAATTTTTGTAATACATTTGTGTAATCTTCTTTCAAGAAGCATCTTTGTAACACATATTATTTCTCAACTTTTGAGTTGTTTTTACTTGAGAGACTAAGGTATAATCATAATTTCTTAAGAAGACATTGACAGTTTGTCTTTGTGGTTGTATTCAAGTTTGGCTATAGTGGATTAAGTCCTTATGATAAGGCGAAATCACCTTGGTGAATGGACTAGAGGTAGCTTCGTTAATAGCAAACTAAGATAAAAATATTTGTGTTCATTATTTTTATTCTAAGTTCTCTCTTTGTTGTTTTGGGTAGAAAAAAGTTTCATTCTGGAAACCCAATTGAAACCCCATTTTCTTGTGTTTTTGTAACCTTTACTTTTCTGTTGTTATATGTTGTTAGCAAGCATTGTCCTGGAACTAAAGTTTTTGCTTTGTTCTTCCTTTTTAGCATATTTGCAGCAAAGATAATCTCACTCTTTGGTACCCATACTCTTATGGATCCTTTGAGGTTAATTTTAATAGGCTTCCTCTTATTTTGAGTCTTGGCTTTGTAATAAGGCTTTGGATCATTAAAGACTTTAGGTTTAAGAGTTTGTTGTCTTGAATGAATCCTAGCTTTAGGTTCTGGACCTTTCAGAACTTTGTAACTTGATTTCTTAAGTTCTATCTTCTTTAGAACCTTTGACTTTGAGGTCCCAGGTTCTGATTCTTTTAGAACCTTTGACTTAAGAATCATTGATTCTGATTTCTTAAGAACTTTTGATCTTGAGGTATCAGGTTCTAATTTCTTCAAAACCTCTTACTCTACAGTTATAGGTTATGATTGGCTTAAAACTTTAACATTAGTAGCAGACACAAAATAAAAGTACAACGCTTTTTGAGCAGAGCTTGAAGAAATATGATTTGTGGTTTAATCAAGGTTTCAGTCCTTGGATTAAAAGGTTTTTGATGATAACCAAGATCTTCTCCTTTGCTTATACTTATATCATAGACCATGGATGCAAGTTTTGTTCTTTTAAAGTCAGTTATGACAAACTCTTGAAGAGCCAGCTCATACTCATCAAGTGGTTTGTCATACATATCCTTAACTAAAGCAATTTGATATTTTTCTAATTTTTTAATATTATTTTTAGAAAAACTTAATTCATCTTTCATAAGACCATATTTCTTTTGATAATTTTCATATGTTTATCTTTATCCTAACATCTATCCATAAGATCTTGACATAAAGTAATTAAATTAGATCTAAAGAGTTTAGAGAATACCTCATATGTATCCTCTAAATTTGAGTCAGAATCAACTTTTGATTCTATGACTGAGAATGTTTAAGCCATCAAAGCTATAATAGCTTCTTCTTTATTATTGTCAGCTTTTTCTTCATCATTAAGTTCATCTCTAGTTGTCATGAGATTTTTCTTGAACTTGCTTATGAACTTGTTCTTTTCGAAGCTTCCCGTTTTAGTTTTGTCCTTCTTAAGCTCTGGAATATCAACTATAATATGATCAGGCTTCTGACAGTTGAAACACCCTTTCTAATCATATTTATTATCTCTAGAGCTTGTTCCTATGAATCCAGATCTCCTGTTAGAGAACCTTCTGTTCTTGTTAGCAAGATACTGAAATCTCTTTATGATGAAGGCCATTTCATCATCATTTTAATCTACATCAGAGGATTTAGTATAAGTGGCTTCTTTTTTCTCAAAATTCGGTGAAGGTTTAACAGACCTCCCAACAGATTTCAAAGTCATAAACTTTGGTTTCTTGATTGGTTCTTCATGTCCATTGATTTCTAACTCATGGCTTTCGAGATTAGTGATCATACTTTCAAGACTGATATTGTCCAGGTCTTTAGCTTCCTGAATAACAGTCACCTTGGGTCTGTATCTGACATGAAAACTCCTAAGAATCTTCTTGACATGATCAGTGGTGGTATAGCTCTTGTTCAAGACTTTAAGTCCAGACATAAGAACTTGAAACCTTGAGAACATGGTTTCAATGTTTTCATATTGAATAACTCATATTGTTGAACCAATAGGTTATCTTTGGCTTCTTTGAATTCCCAGTTTCCTTCATAAGTAGCACATAAAGATTCAAAACTAGTTTTGGCAGCAGATTTGTTAATGATCTTTATATACTCAGAGTGAGGAAAAACATCTATAAGAATGCCCCTCACTATGTGGTGTTTTCTGTAAATCTTCTTCATAACAGGTGTGATAGTTTTTCTATCAGTTGTCATTCCTACTCCATTTACATGAATATCAGTTCCATCTTCAAGAATTTCCCATAACTCATTGATCGCTCGACTTCGTTAGTCGAGAATGGGTACAAACTGCAAGTGCACAGTTCTATCGCGTAGTTTTAAAAGATATCGATCCCACAGGGACTTATGAATCGATATACCGTTATCTAAGTTTACTTCGTAAAGCTAAGGTGAACAATGTTTGATTGTTTGGGGGAAAGCTAAAAACTAAACTAAGATCTAGATTAAATATTAATAAAGCAGATATCGGTATGCAGTTCGTCGTAATTAGGGAATCAATCCTTCGTCGGTCTCTTGGTTTTAAAATAAATCTTTTCAGTTGACTTTATTGATTAAAAGTTTTATCTCAAACTCTCGCTCTATTGAATAAACCATGATTTTATGTTAATGTAGCTGTCACTTATAATTAAGTCAAAAACCATTTTTTGAAAGCAATACAGTCCATAGAAACTCTTTTCAAGAAAACGCCGACCGTTTAAACACCCTTATCTCAAACTCTCGCTCTGTTGACTTAGGTTATATAGTTAAATTCGAATGCTTAACTCTCGTCCTCACATTCAATCTTTAAAAATACTTTTTGGAAAAGATCGGAATTTAATTAACTCTAAAACTTGCTCTCGCCCTGATCTAGAATTAATGTCTAATTTACACTGTCCAGTTAAAACCTCAAACTCTCGCTCTATTGATTTTAACTTCTTTATGTCTTTTACTTTCGTAAAAACCTTGGTTATTAAACCTGTAAATTTAAACCGTAAAAAGAGTGATTTTAATTCTAAACTTAATTTAACCGACTTAGTTTTTATTCCTTCATTCCGCTTACTTTACATACCGATACCTAAATAAATTAGCCAGACATGCTAAACAAACTAAAATATTTATCATGCATAAACAGACTCATCCCAGGCAGATAATATAAATAAATAATAAAACAAAGCATTAAATAATAATTAAAGAACCTGAATGAGGTAAACAATAGTCTTGAACACTCCACCACAAGCCGGTAGGATTTGTTCTTGGATTCTTCAGTTAAACAACAAATTAAAACGAAGGAAATAAAACTAGATTCTAACGTAAGGTTAGATCCGGTAAAAAGGTGTACAATAGTTTCCGGTGTAGAAACTATTGTACGAAAAGAATTAACTAAATGCTAAAAGGAAAAAGGAAAATAGAAATTGCAAAAGAGATAAAGTAGAACTCGTAAAAATAATAAAGAAACAATGCCTAAGCTGCTGGAAAAATAAAATATGCAAAAGCGAAAACGGCAAAGGAAAAATGTGGAAAAGCTTCGGAACCCTCTTTGGTTTTTGCAAGTGGCTATTTATATATGTTTGAGTAACCGCTTCCGCTGCCAAAAAGTCTTCAACGTGGATAAATGCATGGCGTGGATATAGGGCCCAACACTCCTCAACGTCTCCTCAACGTCTCTGAGGCGTTCCTTGCGCCAAAAATGTAGGGGAATGGTGTGACGTTCGTCACACCATGTGTGACGTCCGTCACAGGAGTGTGCAAGGCGTGACGCTCGTCACGCCCTCTGTGACGTCCGTCACATGCACGGCACCTGCGCTTTTGTGTTTTGGGCTGGGCTTTGACATTTGGTTCATTTTCTTTCCTTTTTGCACCTCCTTTTCTTCCATTTTTACTTGTGCTTCAAAATAAGCCACCTGAGACAAATAGGAAGAAAATACCGCGTAATATCTAATAAAATGAAGTGAACTGAAATAAATAATAATAAAATTTAATTGAATTAAGTCCAAAAATATGATATAATTTCGTGTTATCAAACTCCCCCATACTTAGATCTTTGCTTGTCCTCAAGCAAAATTCGGTATAGAACTCGTTAAAGGTTTTAGCCAGATAAAATTTCAAAACACACATCAATTCGTAATAGGTTGCAAGTGGATTTAGTTTAGAAGCAACTTGAGTTTAATCTTGACATCAACAACCACCGTCACAACCTAGATAACCCTGCCTTATGCAAATCAGTTCAAGTACACTATGATAGCTATCCTGGTTCCTTTATTCTTATTTCACCCGTTTTCATTCTAGCGAAATCACATTAAGCCCTTTATCTTTTCGCGCACATAGTGGAGTAACCGGTTAGTGATTATGATCCCTCTTTTAGCTAGAAGTTCTGGTACATAAGTCGGATAACTTCGTTATTCAGCCCATTGCAAATTGCGGGGGATCGAACCGTAGTTCGCCCTACCAAGTTCAGTACCAGATACCTACTGAACCAACTCATAATGGATCTTTCATATTGTGTTTTTGTATGATCTGCAACCTTTAGATTAAATGATCTGGTAAGGATCACCTAACTTAATTAGTGCATTTCCTGATATATAAATATTTTTTTTTTATGTTACTTTGGGAATCATTCACTTATATTCATCGGCTCTCCACGTAGTTTGCTATTAAGATGGTGCTGATTTCTCATATAAACTACTTGGGGTTACTATAAAACTAAAAGTTCAGGGGATTGGTATAATAGGTACTTATCATGATCTAACGTGTTGGGTTCGTTTAGAGTGTTTGGCGGTAGTAGTCTTTGTCTTGATTCGACTCAAGATCGATAAGATGAGCAACCTTTATACTTATTGGGTGTTGAATTTTTGTTGTTGTGGCTCATGAAAATTTGAGGGAATAGAAATTTGTTCACACTCGGGACTTAACTTAAAATAATAGATTTTTTTTTTTAAATAATACAATATAATTAAAATAACAATGGAGGGAAAGGTACATACTTGAAAAATGAAAATAGAAAGAACATGGTTCCCCCCCCCCCCCCCCCCCCCATACTTAAACTAAACATTGTCCCCAATGTTTTAAGGAAATGAAATACAATATGGAAAGGAAAAAGAAACTACAACTAAGGCTGCCTTCCGCCTCTGGTTCTTGGACCTGGTGATCTCTGACGTAAGTCTAAGTTGTCGAACCTGCTGAACAACTCAGTAAACCGCTGGTCGGTTATGGCATTCCTAGCATCCTGTTGTTGTTGCATTTGGCGCATCATTTGCATCATCTCGGCATTCTGTGCCTGCATACCATCAATAGCATCCATGATGTCGTCGTTGGTTGCAGGCCTTCTTCGTCGACGACGTTGGGAGGATGAGCCAGTTGCATTACCGGAAGGGTTGAGCGGGACTGACTGTTGTGTAGGAGGATGATCACCTTGCTCCATTGCTTCAAACTCGTCCGTGTGCGGGTTTGTTTGTGAAGGCTCGGTGGCTTCGGGAGCGTTTAGATCATAGAGGTGGAGGTCGGGGTTTGTGACATCAGTTAGGGTGATATTTGGTAGAACAACGCTTGGGACTGCTTGGTTGTTCACCATAAGATAATATCCTCCGCCTACTCTGTTCTTAATCAGGCGGCTGGATCGACAGTAGCTGATATCCATAGATAGGGGAGGTAGAGATTCTAAAGTTTGGAGTTTATCCCCTAGGTTTAGGCCAAGTGCTATGATGGTGATTAATCCACCAATTATAAAGGGTTGCCGGCCTCTAGCACATAAGGTGCGGATATGATGAAATAGAAAGGAGGCGGCGTTTACCTGAGTATCCGGTTCGAAGACGCATTGGAGGAAGAAAAGCTCCTTTGAGTTGACCTTGCTGTTGTTCGGTCTTCCAAAAACTGTGTTTTGCAAGATGCGGATAAAGTACCGGATAGTGGGGTTATGTATATGGGAAAGAAGGAGCTCTTCCCAGTTGTAGGTATCTATACCGGAAATTTTCTTGAAAAGGCCGAAAACGTCAATTGTGTTCCAGTTTGAGTTTGGAGGGATTCTGGGGTGTACCAGACCTTCTATGGGGAATTGTAGCATGGTACTCAATTGGTTTTGGGTTAAGGAGTACTCGGTGTTAAACATACGGAAGGTTGCGGTACCGGTTAAAAATTCGTCTTCACCGGCGGGAGTGGTGTAGTCGTATGAACTTAAGAATTCTAAGGTTAGGGATGGGTAGGTGGGATGATTATGAGTGCAAAGGAAGGTTAAGTTGGCTAGGCGGAGCATCCATTCGATACCTTGGAGTAATCCTAATTGTTGTAAACAAGTTAAATCGGGATACCTGGTGGAAACGACGCCTCGCTGTTGGAAACGCTCGAATTGCTCCCTTTGATAATTTTCATCTTCGGATCGGAAGATGATATTTCCGAAATTCTGATTTCCTGCCATTGTGATGAACGAATTTTGAATGAGTGATTTGGAAAGAAAAGAAATGTATTTGATAGGAGAGAATGGTTTGTGGTGAATGAAGGAAGGTTTGGTGGGTATTTATAGGAAAAGAATTTGGAAGTTGGAAAGGTGGTGGTTGAAAAGTGAATGAATATGGGTAAATGTGAATAAATGGGGAAGATAAAAAGTTGAAGGGGTGTAACGTTCGTCTCCAACGGCTCCTTAACGTTCACCTAGTCTGAAGGGCGTTACGCTCGTTACAGGTGCATGACGGGCGTAACAGGTTCTTAGTGTGACGTCCGTGACAGAATGTGTGACGCTCGTCACACTATCTGTTTGGGCAATGTTCAGCTAGCGTTCTTCAGGTAAGTTATTATATATTGTTATTATTTTTTTTTGTTTGTTTTCTACTGAATGATTTATTCTGCAATTTAATTTCTCCTGCATGCTTATTTTACTTTGTATAATAATAAGTCATAGGTAGCAACAGTAGAGAACATAATAGCTATTGCATGATAAAATTAAATAAATAACTTCCATAAAATGATCATAATGTAATATTGGAAAGAAGAACAAAAGAAATGCGAAACGGAAACAAATGCGAACATGAATTCAAATAACATTAATGAATAATCTAGCTTAAAACTAAATAACTAAGAAAAACAAATAAATACTATCCATCTGCACGATCTCTGGCCGGAGGAGCAAAAGAGTTAACACGATGTAGCAACTCGTGAAGCTGATCTGTCATACTGCTCATGTATCCTAGAACTTCGTGTCTCATGTCAGTAAATTCTTCTCTGAGGGCGCCTTGTTCTGACATCAAAGCTTCAATGGCGGTGTTATAATCAGTTCCGGGCATATGATGTCGGAGGTCGGATACTGCTGATTCTTCGGTCTGAACAGGCTGAGGAGGAGGGTCAATATCATAATAGCCAGATGGTGTCTGAGGGTCAGATTCAGCATGAGGGATCTGGTCATCATAAGTCTCATAGTCATCACAAATCTCATAGTCCTGGATGGATTCAGTGGATCTAGCCGTAGAGGGGGTTTCGTTCAGGTCGTAGAGCCAGTTACTGCGGTTATGAACACTAGTCCTAGGATCGGGCATGGTGAAAAGGCAAAGAACTTGGTTATCAATAATAAGCTCAAACTCGTCAGACCCTAGGTTTGCTATAAACATAGTGTTGAAGAGGAAGGGTATACTCATAGTAGTAATGCCACAAAAAGGGCTTAGGTCAAGCATAGGCTGACGTAATCCAATAGCATTACCTATCATAGTTATCAAACCGCCTATTCGGATTGGTGCTCGCTCGTCCTGGATAAGGTGGTCCATATTAGCTAACATAAAAGTGGCACCGTTTATTGGACGGTTCTGGGAAGCACAAAATATGATGAAGAGTTCATCACGTGAAACTGAAGTACTATTTGGCTTCTTCCCAAATAAAGTGTGGGTCAGGATCTTATGGAAATAGCGAAAGGCCGGGTTGTGTATGTTTCCAGAGAGAAACTCATGTTCCTCGGGCTCGTCATTTCCAGTCAACTTACCCCAAAAGTGTTCAAGTTCTCTATATTCAAAAAGTTCTTCCTGGCTTACTGTGAATGTGTCAAAGGAGGTAGGAAAACCCAAAAGGTTGGTAAAGTCTCTAATATTAAATTGGTACTCCATGTTGAACATTCTGAACTGGATAAAACCTCTGCTAATTCCTTTTCCATGGCTGGGTAGATAGATTAATGAGCTAAGGAATTCTAGTGTGAGTCTCCGGTAGGTGGTGAAATGTCTCAGGATAGGGGATGTCTCCCATCCTATCTGATTCAGCAAATACAGGACACTTTGTCTCAGTCCAAGGGCAGTCATAGCCCAATCATCAGCATATAAACTAGGTAGCATCTCTCTAGTGGCTAGCTCTTCAAACTTTTGTTTCTGAGCCATTCCTCTGAATTTGATACCCATACGATCAATATGTCCCATCTGGTTAGTGTTAGCTAAAGAAAAGAAAACATGAGTTTTAGTCAGGATTTGGCCAAATGCCGAAAGAAGAAAGAAAAGTTATTATTAAATTAAAATGAATTAGGAATGAATACTAAACAGAAATTAAAAGAATAATTAAGGAAGAAATAGGAAGATAATAATAATAAAAGGAAATAATAAAATAATCGTGGGCTGTCTCCCACTAAGCGCTTTGTTTAAATGTCGCAAGCTCGACAAAGAAACTGTTAAATATAATCTATTAATCCTGGAGGCGTTTCGTCTAAGTGTAGGATTTGCGAATCTCCATTGGTTTCCGCATAGTGATAGTGTTTTAGACGTTGCCCGTTTACGGTGAACGGTTCTGTGGATTTGCCTTTAATTTCTATCGCTCCACTGGGAAAGATGTTAGTGATATGAAAAGGTCCTGACCATCTGGGTCGTAGTTTTCCCGGGAATAACTTTAGTCTAGAGTTAAATAAAAGGACTGCGTCGCCTTGCTTGAAGATTTTCCTTGATATACGCTTGTCATGCCATTGTTTTGTTCTTTCTTTGTAGATTCTGGCATTTTCATAGGCGTCTCTTCTGAGTTCCTCTAATTCGTTTATGTCAAGGATTCTCTTTTCACCGGCGGCTTTATAGTTTAGATTCAGGTTTCTAATAGCCCAATAGGCCTTATGTTCTAACTCTACCGGGAGGTGGCAGGATTTTCCATATATGAGCTTGAATGGGGTCGTCCCTATGGGGGTTTTATAAGCAGTTCGGTATGCCCACAAAGCTTCTGGTAATTTCAATGACCAATCTTTCCTTGAAGTGGCGACTGTTTTTTCTAGTATTTGCTTGATTTCTCTGTTAGATACTTCCACTTGTCCACTGGTTTGAGGGTGGTAAGGTGTCGCTATCCTATGTCTCACGCCATATTTAAATAATAATTTTTCGAGTACCTTGGATATAAAGTGCGATCCACCATCACTGACTACTATTCTTGGGATTCCAAATCTCGGAAATATTATATTCTTAAAGAGTCTAGTTACTACTCGGGTGTCATTTGTTGGAGAAGCTATAGCTTCGATCCATTTTGATACGTAGTCAACTGCCACGAGTATGTATTTGTTACCGAAAGAGGATGGAAAAGGTCCCATGAAGTCTATTCCCCACACGTCGAAGATCTCTACTTCCAAAATACCTTTTTGTGGCATCTCGTCACGTCTAGATATGTTTCCCGTGCGTTGACATCTGTCACATTCCTTAATAGCCGCATGTACGTCCTTCCATATAGTTGGCCAATAAAAGCCGGCTTGTAGGATTTTAGAGCAGGTCTTGGATGTACTTGTGTGTCCACCATAAGGAGCGGAGTGGCAGTGTTGGATTATATTTTCTACCTCTTCTTCGGGTATACATCGACGGAAAATACCATCGGGGCCCCTTTTGAAAAGTAAGGGATCGTCCCAGTAATAGTGTTTTATATCTTAAAAGAATTGTTTCTTCTGCTGGTAGGATAAAGTGGGCGGAATTATTCCGGCGGCTAAATAATTGACGAGATCAGCGTACCATGGTGTGACAGATATAGCTAAGGTGGTTTCTACTTGCATGTCGGAGTTGTTCTCTTCCAAAGTAGCTATAAGTTTATCGTACGAGAAATCATCGTTAATTGAGGTTCTTTCCGGTTCAAGGTTCTCAAGTCTAGAGAGGTGGTCTGCTACTACGTTTTCAGTTCCTTTCTTGTCTTTGATTTCTAAATCGAATTCTTGTAGCAACAAGATCCATCTTAGGAGTCTAGGTTTAGCATCCTTTTTTGTTAAAAGGTACTTGATAGCAGCGTGATCAGTGTAAACTATTATTTTGGCTCCGACCAAGTAAGAACGAAATTTATCTAGCGCAAATACAACTGCTAGGAGTTCTTTCTCGGTAGTGGTGTAATTCATTTGCGCTTCATCCAGGGTTCTGCTTGCGTAATATATAACGTGAAGCTTTTTATCTTTTCGTTGTCCTAAAACAGCACCTATAGCATAATCGCTGGCATCGCACATTATTTCGAATGGTTCATTCCAGTCGGGTGTCTGCATTATGGGTGCGGAGATCAATGCTTGCTTAAGCGCTTGAAATGCTTTTAAACAGTTATCGTCGAATATGAAATCAGCATCTTTCATCAATAGTCCGGTTAAAGGTTTAGTTATCTTAGAGAAGTCTTTGATGAATCGTCGGTAAAAACCGGCGTGTCCTAAGAAGCTTCGTACTTCTCTCACAGTTTTTGGGGGTTGAAGGTTTTCGATTACCTCTATTTTGGCTTTGTCTACTTCAATTCCTCTGTTCGAGATGATGTGTCCTAAAACAATTCCTTCTTGCACCATAAAATGGCACTTCTCCCAGTTAAGTACTAAGTTTACTTTCACACATCGCTCAAGAACTCTTTCTAGGTTTTCAAGGCATTCTTCAAAACTTTGTCCGTATACGGAAAAGTCATCCATAAATACTTCCATGATATTTTCGAGAAAGTCGGCGAAAATTGCCATCATGCATCTTTGAAAGGTTGCAGGAGCATTACACAGGCCAAACGGCATTCGTCTATAAGCGAAGGTACCAAAAGGGCATGTGAACGTTGTCTTTTCTTGGTCATCAGGGTGAATTGGTATTTGGAAGAAGCCTGAATAACCGTCTAGATAACAGAAATGTGAATGTTTTGCTAATCGTTCTAACATCTGGTCAATGAATGGTAAAGGGAAATGATCTTTTCGGGTTGCTTTGTTTAGTTTCCTATAGTCAATGCACATTCTCCATCCCGATTCGATTCGTTTAGTTATAGTTTCCCCTTTTTCGTTTTCAATAACGGTTATGCCTCCTTTCTTTGGTACTACGTGTACAGGACTAACCCATTTGCTATCAGATATAGGATATATAATACCTGCTTCTAATAACTTGGTTATTTCCTTCTTTACTACCTCACTCAGGATCGGATTTAGTCTCCTCTGGTGTTCCCTAGAGGTTTTACAGTCTTCTTCTAACATGATGCGGTGCATACAAATAGAAGGACTTATTCCTTTAAGATCAGTGATGTGGTAACCTAGTGCGGTTGGATACTTTCTTAAGATATGTAGGAGTTTTTCTGTTTCGAGTCTTCCTAGGTCTGCATTAACTATCACAGGTCGTTCAAGTTCTAAGTCTAGGAATTCATATCTCAGATTTTTGGGGAGTGTTTTCAGGTCAGGGGTTGGTTTGTTAAGACATTGCGTGGGGTCCGGTGTTATTGCTGAACATTGGTTAGATTTGTCTTTTAGAGGATAGTCTGATGATTTGTCTTTTAGAGGATAGTCTGATGATTTGTCTTCTCCTAACTCTGCTTCTTTTATGCATTCATCGATGATATCCATGAAGTAACATGTATCTTCTATTGCAGGTGCTTTCAAGAATTGGGAAAGAATGAACTCAATTTTCTCTTCACCTACTTCGAAGGTGAGTCGTCCTCGTTTTACGTCTATGATTGCACCGACAGTTGCTAAAAACGGTCTTCCCAGTATAATGGGTGTAATATCATCTTCTCTAATGTCCATAATTGTAAAATCAGTTGGAATGTAGAATTGACCTATGCGTACGGGAACGTTTTCAAGAATTCCTACAGGATATTTTATGGAACGATCTGCTAGTTGCACAGACATTTTGGTTGGTCTTAATTCTCCCATTTCCAGTTTCTTACATATGGATAAAGGCATAACGCTAATTCCGGCTCCTAAATCGCATAAGGCTTTGTCGATGACAAATTTTCCTATGTGACAGGGTATAGAGAAACTACCCGGATCCTTGAGTTTAGGAGGCATGTTTTGGATTATAGCGCTACATTCGGCAGGGAGTGTAACGGTTTCGCTATCTTCAAGTTTCCTCTTATTAGAAAGAATTTCTTTTAAGAATTTAGCATAGGAGGGCATCTGCGTAATAGCTTCGGTGAACGGAATTGTAACGTTTAATTGTTTAAGGAGATCAACAAATTTTCTAAATTGGCCCGCATCTTTGGTTTTAACAAGCATTTGAGGGTAAGGGATAGGTGGTTTGTAAGGTGGTGGAGGTACATAAGGTTCCTTCTTTTCTAGGGTTTCCTTATTACTCTCTTCCTTTTCCTTTGGTTCACTTTCCTCAGTTGATTTCTTAGGGTTTTGGTTTTCTATCCTTGGATCAGACGGTCCTTCCACTTCCGTTCCACTTCTTAATATAATTGCATGAGCGTGGCTTCTCGGGTTAGGTTGGGGCTGTCCAGGGAATGTACCAGTTGGGGCAGCAGTAGGTGCTTGTTGTTGAGCTACTTGTGATATTTGTGTTTCCAGCATTTTGTTATGGGTAGCCAAGGCATCTACTTTGCTTGCTAGTTGTTTAAGTTGTTCGCCAGTGTGTACATTCTGGTTTAAAAAATCTTTATTGGTTTGTTGTTGGGAAGCTATAAAGTTTTCCATCATGATTTCCAAGTTGGATTTCCTAGGCGCGTTATTGTTAGGCATGGATGGGTTCGGTTTCTGATATCCCGGAGGTATAGCTGGGGCTTGATTTGGAGACTGTCCAGGTGCGTACAAAGCATTATTACTCTTATATGAAAAGTTTGGATGGTTCTTCCAATTTGAGCTATAGGTATTCGAGTAGGGGCTTCCTTGAGCATAGTTTACTTGCTCTGCTTGGATTCCTGTCAAGAGTTGACAATCCGTAGGAGTGTGACCTTGGATTCCATAGACCTCGCAATTCTGAGTTATAGCAACCACGGCGGCTGGAGGTGATACGTTTAAACTTTCAATTTTCTGGACCAAAGCATCCACTTTTGCATTAACGTGATCAAGGTTGCTTATCTCGTACATGCCAGTTTTCGTTTGAGGTTTTTCCACCATTGTTCGTTCGGTTCCCCACTGATAGTGGTTTTGGGCCATGCTCTCGATAAGCTGGTAAGCATCAGCATAAGGTTTGTTCATTAGTGCACCACCTGCAGCGGCGTCTATTGTTAACCTTGTGTTGTACAAGAGACCATTATAAAATGTGTGAATTACTAACCAGTCTTCCAAACCATGGTGTGGGCAAAGTCTCATCATATCTTTGTATCTTTCCCATGCTTCGAAAAGAGACTCGTTGTCTTTCTGTTTAAATCCGTTTATCTGGGCTCTTAACATAGCTGTTTTGCTTGGCGGAAAGTATCGGGCAAGAAAAACTTTCTTCAACTCGTTCCATGTGGTGACTGAGTTGGAAGGAAGAGATTGAAGCCATCTTCTAGCGCTATCTCTTAATGAGAAAGGAAAAAGACGAAGTCGAATTGCCTCTGAAGTGACACCATTAGCTTTAACAGTATCAGCGTATTGGACAAATACGGATAAATGAAGGTTTGGATCCTCGGTAGGATTTCCAGAGAATTGGTTCTGTTGCACAGCCTGCAACAGCGAAGGTTTAAGTTCGAAGTTGTTTGCTTCGATAGCGAGTGGAGCAATACTTGAATGCGGCTCATCTTGCGATGGAGCGGCGTAATCTCTAAGAGCACGAGCTGGTTCTGCCATCTCGGTTATCGAAGGAAAAAGGTTTTTGAAATCAGGAAGTTCTATAGGAGGGAGATTGTTTGCAGCACGATATTCCCGAATTCGTCGTAAGACTCGGAGATATAGTTCGATATCGTTTATTCGTAAATAGAGCGGTTCGCCTTGAGAGCGAGTGCGTGGCATACAAATCAACGAAAGAAAGAATAGAAGAAAAAGAAACCTTAGTCTCTACACCGTAACGGAAGAGTTACGATATCGATTAAATAAAAGTCCCCGGCAACGGCGCCAAAAACTTGATCGCTCGACTTCGTGAGTCGAGAATGGGTACAAACTGCAAGTGCACAGTTCTATCGCGTAGTTTTAAAAGATATCGATCCCACAGGGACTTATGAATCGATATACCGTTATCTAAGGTTACTTCGTAAAGCTAAGGTGAACAATGTTTGATTGTTTGGGGGAAAGCTAAAAACTAAACTAAGATCTAGATTAAATATTAATAAAGCAGATATCGGTATGCAGTTCGTCGTAATTAGGGAATCAATCCTTCGTCGGTCTCTTGGTTTTAAAATAAATCTTTTCAGTTGACTTTATTGATTAAAAGTTTTATCTCAAACTCTCGCTCTATTGAATAAACCATGATTTTATGTTAATGTAGCTGTCACTTATAATTAAGTCAAAAACCATTTTTTGAAAGCAATACAGTCCATAGAAACTCTTTTCAAGAAAACGCCGACCGTTTAAACACCCTTATCTCAAACTCTCGCTCTGTTGACTTAGGTTATATAGTTAAATTCGAATGCTTAACTCTCGTCCTCACATTCAATCTTTAAAAATACTTTTTGGAAAAGATCGGAATTTAATTAACTCTAAAACTTGCTCTCGCCCTGATCTAGAATTAATGTCTAATTTACACTGTCCAGTTAAAACCTCAAACTCTCGCTCTATTGATTTTAACTTCTTTATGTCTTTTACTTTCGTAAAAACCTTGGTTATTAAACCTGTAAATTTAAACCGTAAAAAGAGTGATTTTAATTCTAAACTTAATTTAACCGACTTAGTTTTTATTCCTTCATTCCGCTTACTTTACATACCGATACCTAAATAAATTAGCCAGACATGCTAAACAAACTAAAATATTTATCATGCATAAACAGACTCATCCCAGGCAGATAATATAAATAAATAATAAAACAAAGCATTAAATAATAATCAAAGAACCTGAATGAGGTAAACAATAGTCTTGAACACTCCACCACAAGCCGGTAGGATTTGTTCTTGGATTCTTCAGTTAAACAACAAATTAAAACGAAGGAAATAAAACTAGATTCTAACGTAAGGTTAGATCCGGTAAAAAGGTGTACAATAGTTTCCGGTGTAGAAACTATTGTACGAAAAGAATTAACTAAATGTTAAAAGGAAAAAGGAAAATAGAAATTGCAAAAGAGATAAAGTAGAACTCGTAAAAATAATAAAGAAACAATGCCTAAGCTGCTGGAAAAATAAAATATGCAAAAGCGAAAACGGCAAAGGAAAAATGTGGAAAAGCTTCGGAACCCTCTTTGGTTTTTGCAAGTGGCTATTTATATATGTTTGAGTAACCGCTTCCGCTGCCAAAAAGTCTTCAACGTGGATAAATGCATGGCGTGGATATAGGGCCCAACACTCCTCAACGTCTCCTCAACGTCTCTGAGGCGTTCCTTGCGCCAAAAATGTAGGGGAATGGTGTGACGTTCGTCACACCATGTGTGACGTCCGTCACAGGAGTGTGCAAGGCGTGACGCTCGTCACGCCCTCTGTGACGTCCGTCACATGCACGGCACCTGCGCTTTTGTGTTTTGGGCTGGGCTTTGACATTTGGTTCATTTTCTTTCCTTTTTGCACCTCCTTTTCTTCCATTTTTACTTGTGCTTCAAAATAAGCCACCTGAGACAAATAGGAAGAAAATACCGCGTAATATCTAATAAAATGAAGTGAACTGAAATAAATAATAATAAAATTTAATTGAATTAAGTCCAAAAATATGATATAATTTCGTGTTATCACTCATCATCAAGACTTATGATGTGAGTGTACATCTTGCTTTTTCACCATTCAAATTCAATAGAATCTCAACTGAATTGTTGATTCTAAGTGTTGGCAGCAATTTTGGTAAAACAAATAGTGTTCACAAGATGTCATGTGTGATGTCTTAACATGAGATATCCTATGTACCTGCTGGAATTCAAGAACATGTGCAAGCAGGATTGTTTCAGAATGCCACATACAATGACAAGGCTTCTGATATTGGCTGTACCTGCTGGAGCTTAAATGGAAGACATGTTCATGCAGGATTGTTTCAGATGACATACACAATGTCATGGCATCTGATATGGTTGTACCTGCTAAAAGCTATAAAAGGAATTATTGGATTATGCAGGATTTTTCCAGGATGTCAGACCCGATGTCATGACATCCTGTACACAGAACATTCAGTATGAATGTCTGGTGTTTTGTGATTGCACAATTAATGGAAATCTTTGGATGATTGAAGATATGGCTAGCTGGCGCATTCAATCGTGGATTACAACCTGATTTACATATTTTCCAAAGAGATCTAACCAGCTGTTATAAAAAGATATGATTGGAAAATAGATTTAGGGTTTTCAAGATGTCCAAGCCCAGCAGAATGCTTCTATAAAAAGGGACTTAGAAAACCTGTTTGGACACACAACCAAGACTGAGCGAAATATAGAGAGAGAGCTAGGGTTTGTGTCTGTTTAGTCGTAAGACTTGTAGGTCATTCAAGTCATCCATTGATGATTGAATTGGACTGATTTGTGGTTATAATTTGTCACTCTAAAGCTGTTAAGCAAGAGTGCGTGTCTACTTGATCAAAGCTGTGAAGCAAGATCAAGTGTGTGTCTTCTTGATCAAAGCTTTGAAGCAAGATCAAGAGTGTGTCTTCTTGATTGAAACTGTGAAGTAAAATCAAGAGTGTGTAATTGAAAAGTATTTTCTTTTCACAAGGGATTGTTGTTTAAAATCACCGGTGTGTGAATGTAAGGGAAGTGAGTGGGTTCTCATATCTAAGAGTGCTTAGGTAGAAGTTGCACGGGTAGAGATTAGGTGAGAAAGACTGTAACTTGTTGAAGTGTACGGATAGTCTTTGAACTAATTCTATTTTAGTGAATTTCCTTCCTGGCTTGGTAGCCCCCAGACGTAGGTGAGTTGCACCGAACTAGGTTAACAATTGCTTGTGTTATTTGCTTTACCATTCTGTTTATTTATCCATTGTATGTTGACAGATATCAGTGTCATAACATTACCTTCGACATCTTATATCTGATACCAGAATTTCAATTGGTATCAGAGCAGGCATCCTGCTCTGGTTCTGGGTGAGATCTAGGGGCAATACTTTCTGGTACAATGGAGAGAGATGGAGGATTTGTTCATAGGCCACCAATTTTGGATGGTTCTAACTATGACTACTGGAAACCTCGAATGGTAGCGTTTCTAAAATCCCTTGATAACAAGGCGTGGAAAGCTGTGTTAACAGGTGGGGTACATCCTGTCATTACTAAAGAAGGAGAAGCCACCACTAAGAAGCCTGAAGAACAATGGTCCAAGGAAGAGGATGATCTTGCTCTTGGAAACTCTAAAGCCTTGAATGCAATATTCAATGGGGTAGACAAGAATATTTTCAAGCTGGTAAACAACTGTGAATTGGCCAAAGAGGCTTGGAACATTCTCAAGACCACTCATGAAGGCACCTCTAGGGTAAAAATGTCGAGACTTCAGCTGCTCACCTCCAAGTTTGAAAACTTAAGAATGAAAGAAGATGAAAATATTCATGAATTCTACATGAGTATCCTTGAAATTTCCAATGCCTCTGGAGCCTTGGGGGAGAAGATGTCAGATGAAAAGTTAGTAAGAAAAATACTCAGATCACTCCCCAAGAGATTTGCTATGAAAGTAACAGCCATTGAAGAATCACAAGACATCTCAAATATGAGAGTTGACGAGCTAATTGGATCCCTCCAAACATTTGAGATGGGAATATGTGATGGAGCTGAAAAGAAAGCCAAGAGCATAGCATTTATGTTAAACACTGAAGAGGAAGATGAGGAAGGTGGTCAAGATATTGATGAAGACCTAGCAAATAAGATAGCAATGCTGGGAAGACAGTTCAATAGACTAATAAAAAGGGTAGATGTGAGAGCAAAGGGAAATGTCAAGAACATCACATCTGACAAATTCAATAGCCTTGGTAAGAAACCAAAGTCTGAAGAAAAGCCCAAAGATGTTCAGTGCTATGAGTGCAATGGGTATGGTCATATTAAAACTGAATGTGGGACCTACCTCAGGAAACAAAAGAGGAGTCTTGTGGCCTCTTGGTCTGATGGAAGTGAAGCAGAAGAAGCCACAAACCATGTAACTGCACTGACAGGAAGATGGGGGTCTGAGGAAGAGTCAATTGATGATGAAAAAACCCTTAAAGAATTGTGCCACAGAACAACAGAAGTGTGCAGACAAGTTGACAACTAGAAGAAAGTGATAGCTCAGCTGGAAAATGAAAAGGAAGAGCTTGTGGAAACCATCTCTAAATTAAAGGTGGAAGCTGTATTCTTAAATTCCAAACTAGATGAGATGACTAAGTATGTAAGAATGCTTAACAATGGATCTGCCATCTTAGACAAGATTCTCCAGACTGGCCAAATAACAGGAAACAAATCTGGTATTGGATTCAAGGTTGAGTACAGTTACACTGGTTGTAAACCAAAATCTAAACCTAAGTGCAACCATGTTAAAAGCAAACCTGAGATGTCACAACAGATGTCACAACTGCAAAAAGGGAAGCATCAAAGATGGAAATGCCAATACTGTGAAAAATTTGGCCACCCGAAGCCCTTTTGCTATAAGCTATGTGGCTATCCTGGCCCTATTCAGTCTCAATACCAATCAAGGTCTAAGCATCACAAGACTGTCAACAAAAAGCAATGGGCTCCTAAGACAAAGGTCACAAGTCTCATAGCTCACACTTCCCTCAAAGTTTCTGCCAAAGAAGATTGGTATTTTGACAGCGGTTACTCTAGACATATGACCGGGAACAAAAATCTGCTAACTGAACTTCATCCTCATGCCATGAGTTATGTTACCTTTGGTGATGGTGCAAACGGGGAAATCAAGGGAATGGGTAGGCTGGATTGCCCAGGAGTTCCTGACCTTGATGATGTCCTACTTGTTAAGGGATTAACTGCTAATCTTATAAGCATCAGTCAACTGTGTGATCAAGGTCTGAATGTAAACTTCACCAAAACTGAATGTCTGATTACTAACAAGGAAAATAAAGTAATCATGAAGGGAGTTAGGTCCAAAGACAACTGCTACATGTGGAGCTCTCAAGAGACTGGATACTCTTCAATGTGTACCTTAGCCAAAGAAGAAGAAGTAAAAATATGGCATCAAAGATTGGGCCATCTGCACCTGAAAGGTATGAAGAGAATCATATCAGTTGAGGCTGTTAGAGGAATTCCCAACTTAAAGATTGATGAGGGAAAAATCTGTGGAGAATGTCAGATTAGAAAACAAACAAGGATGTCACACTAGAAGCTCAGACATGACACAACTACCAAAGTCCTGGAACTACTTCATATGGACTTGATGGGACCCATGCAAGTAGAAAGCCTTGGTGGGAAGAAATATGCATATGTGGTAGTGGATGATTTCTCCAGATACACCTGGATCAATTTTATAAGAGAAAAATCTGATGTATTTGAAGTCTTTAAGGAGCTGTGTCTGAAACTTCAAAGGGAAAAAGAAAGTCCTGTTGTCAAAATCAGAAGTGATCATGGAAAGGAGTTTGAGAACAACAAATTTGCTGAATTCTGCTCTTCAGAAGGAATTCATCATGAGTTCTCATCTCCCATCATTCCCCAGCAAAATGGTGTGGTGGAAAGAAAAAATAGGACTCTGCAAGAATCAGCCAGAGCCATGATTCATGCTAAGAAGTTGCCCTATCATTTTTGGGCTGAAGCCATGAACATAGCCTGCTATGTCCACAACAGAGTGACATTAAAGAAAGGGACTCCCACAACCCTTTATGAAGTCTGGAAAGGAAGAAAACCTACAGTAAAATACTTCCATGTATTTGGTAGCAAATGCTATATCTTGGCTGATCGTGAGCAAAGAAGGAAGATGGATCCCAAAAGTGATGAAGGAATGTTTTTGGGTTATTCAACAAACAGCAGAGCCTACAGGGTATTCAATTCCAGAACTAATGTATTGATGGAATCCATTAATGTAGTGGTTGATGATCAATAGACTGATGTCACAGACGATGTCGAGACATCTCTGAATGATTCTCCAGCTGACTCCTCAGACAAGAATAAGGAAGAAGAACCACCTCAAGCTGAACCTGAAGATGAGAAAATCAACAAGGGACCATCTATCAGAATACAGAAGGATCATCCCAAAGACCTTATCATAGGAGACCCAGATAAATGAGTCACTACTAGATCAAGGGAAGTAATCCCACATGGTTGCTTTGTGTCAAAGATTGAACCTAGAAATATCAAGGAAGCCTTGACTGATGAGTTCTGGATCAATGCCATGCAAGAAGAGTTAGGTCAATTCAAGAGGAATGAAGTATGGGAATTGGTTCCTAGACCTGAAGGAGTAAATGTCATAGGTACAAAGTGGGTATATAAGAATAAATCTGATGAACAAGGGGTTGTTACTAAAAACAAAGCTAGATTAGTAGCTCAAGGATATACTCAAGTTGAAGGAGTTGACTTTGATGAAACTTTTGCTCCTGTAGCTCACCTTGAGTACATTAGATTATTGCTTGGAGTGGCATGTATTCTGAAATTCAAACTGTTTCAGATGGATGTAAAAAGTGACTTTCTAAATGGCTACCTAAATGAAGAAGTATATGTTGAACAACCTAAAGGCTTCACAGATCCAAATCTTCCACAACATGTGTACAGATTGAAGAAAGCTCTCTATGGGTTAAAACAAGCTCCCAGGGCTTGGTATGAGAGACTCACAGTGTTCCTCACTGACAATGGATACAGGAAAGGAGGTATTGACAAAACTCTGTTTGTGAAGAATGAAGGAGGGAAGCTCATGGTGGCACAAATATATGTAGATGACATTGTATTTGGTGGAATGTCAAAATAGATGGTTGAACATTTTGTTAGACAAATGCAATCTGAGTTTGAGATGAGCCTTGTTGGAGAACTGATCTGCTTTCTTGGGCTACAAGTCAAACAGATGGAAGACTCTATCTTTTTATCTCAAAGCAAGTATGCCAAGAACATTGTAAAGAAGTTTGGAATGGAGAATACAAGCCATAAAAGAACACCTGCTCCTACACATGTAAAAATCTCCAAAGATGAAAATGGTGTCAGTGTAGATCAAAGTCTATATAGAAACATGATAGGCAGTCTGCTATATCTCATAACAAGCAGACCTGACATTGCATTTGCTGTTGGTGTGTGTGCTAGATATCAAGTTGAACCAAAAGTCAATCACATAAACCAAGTGAAGAGAATACTGAAATATATCAATGGCACCAGTGACTATGGGATGTTATATACTCATGGATCTGGACCTATGTTGACTGGATATTGTGATGCAGACTGGGCTGGGAGTGCTGATGATAGGAAGAGCACATCAGGAGGATGTTTCTTCTTAGAGAACAATCTGATTTCATGGTTCAGCAAGAAACAGAAATGTGTATCTCTATCCACTGCTGAAGCTGAATACATAGCAGCTGGAAGTAGTTGTTCCCAACTGGTCTGGATGAAACAAATATTGTCTGAATACAATGTCACACAAGAAGTCATGACATTATACTGTGATAACCTGAGTGCTATATATATTTCCAAGAATCCTATTCAGCACAACAGGACAAAGCACGTTGATATCAGGCATCACTTCATCAGAGAACTCGTGGAAGAGAAGATCATAACACTAGAGCATGTTCCTACAGAGAGGAAATTAGCTGACATATTCACAAAAGCTTTGGATGCCAATCAATTTGAATGTTTAAGAGGAAAACTGGGGATATGTGTGTATGAGAATCTATAGCAATCAAAGGAGTCTGTGGATAGTTCTCACAAAAAGAGTATGGAGTTTTGTGAGGTATGATGTAGTGAAAGATGTGATGGATGTTAAGAGGCTATGAGATTTACTCACCTTTGGTCAATTTTGACTAAAAAGGGGGAGAAATGTTGATATG
Organism: Lathyrus oleraceus; assembly: GCF_024323335.1. Taxonomy (NCBI): domain Eukaryota; kingdom Viridiplantae; phylum Streptophyta; class Magnoliopsida; order Fabales; family Fabaceae; genus Lathyrus; species Lathyrus oleraceus. The sequence continues at coordinate 148,744,839 of NC_066582.1, read as the reverse complement.
GAAGCAATTGTGGAGAGATGTGTGTGGCTGGACTGGAGGACAGCTATTATTGAAAGAAGTACACAGGTGTGTCATACGGTGAACTGGACTTTTTGTGTTTTTTATCGCAATGTCGCGGTTAGCAAGAGTCGCCACCGACTTTTCTTTTATCCAATAAGGAAAGGTGGAAAAGAACAGGAAAGACCTTAATTTAGATTTTGGGTTCGGGAGGTACATTATACAAAGGGAAGGTGTTAGCACCCTTTGTATCCATGGTTATCCATGGGCTCTTAATTGCTCGATCACTTATATTATTTTTGTCTAAAAAAGTGTTTGTGAATTGTTTGGAAAATTGTTTTGAAAAGAGAATTTAACTTTGTAATGATTCTTGTATGAATGTATACAAAGTGGTTATCTCGTTTAGTTTTGAAAATTGTTTAGAAAAATATAACTCGGTAATGATTCTAGTATGAATGTATACCAAGTGGTGATTTTCTGAAGGTATTTTGAAAGGTGTGAGGTGTGAAAAAATGTTTTAGGTTGTGAGCCAGCAATTAAGAGTTATACCGACCCAAGGTCTTTATGAGTATTTCATATCCTTATGAGGGTAAAACTGTCCTTATTATTGAGAAATAAGTAGTTTTATCCTTTGGATGTAAAAGGGTCATCGTAGGGTCATCGATTGGTCATTGAAGGCAACAGTTATGAGGATACCTTAGCATTCGAAGGGACTATCATCATTTAACCGTAGGCAACATCGGAGGGTCATCGAGGGACAAAGTTGTATATTCGAAGGCAACATCCGAGGGACTATAATTTATTTTATGATGATTTAACCGAAGGGTCTTTGCTAAGGGTATCCCCACGTTCGCGGGACATGACCGTAATATCGTAATCATAAGGCAACAAAGAGAGGTCCAAGATCACTTATTCAAAGGCAAAGTTTTACAATTAATTATATAATTAGGATGAAACTCCACATTAAAATTATTAAAAATAATATATTAAAAAAATTAATACATTAGAAATTAATACATTAAAAAATTAATTTAGGGTGAAACTCCACAAGGGTATCCCACAAATAAAGTGGAATACCTAGCCAATAACCTTTTCCTGGGATATGTGAACCTTTACGAAACTCAAAAAAAAGAAACATGTCAGAACACCAAATCAGGGTGCAATCGAAGATTACACCGGAGAAATATCACAACAATAAATAGGATAGGATAAATAATGCATGGCTATGATAAAAACATAAAAAAAACAGACTAGAAGAATCAGGTACTGTCTCGTTTGCCTCTGCCTCGCCTAGCGAAGGCCACGGATTTTGAATTTGAAAACAGCCCCATGTTAGGAACTTTGAATTTTATGGCATTTTATCACAGGAATAACATGGTCAAACATTCAGGGTATTCAGGCATATTTAAATTCCCATACGAAAGCAAATTATATATCAACATTTAATCATGATGCATTATATATGTAGATATGGCCAATTGAAAGTATAAACAATAGAGATACGCAAACCTGTTTGCCAATTCAAGGTTGAAGGGATTGACCACTTGTAGTATCGGAATAAGTTAGGCAGCGGGAATTGGACGGCGATGGCTTCGGTGCAGATGGGCTGCCTTCAGGGTTTCTTTACTCTGAATTCTCCGGGTAGGCAGGGTTCCTATGCCAAAGTTTCTATCCGTCCTTCTCTGTTCTCTCTCTTTCTTTTTCCTCAAGGTTTTGTTCCAAGGAAACCTCAGAGTGTTTTGCTTCTCTTCCTTCTTTCTCCAGTGAATCTCCCAGTGTAACTCCAAGTCTCCCCTACTGAAACTTCAGTATTTATAGACTAATTTCGTGGGTAATGGGCTTGGAATGAGGGAGACCCAAGTCCAAAATAATTTGTTATATTTTATTTATTTATTTATTTTAATTATTTAATTAATTAATTAATTAATTAATTAATTAAATTTTTTTTCTTTTTTTTTTTTTTTTTTTTCGTTTTTTTTTTTCGTTTTTTTTTTTTTTCGTTTTTTTTTTTTTTTTTTTTTTTTTTTTTTTTTAGGAAAAATGATGGGTAATTTTTGGGGTATGACAGCTGCCCCTGTTCAATATTCTTGAACCGAGAGAGTTAGGATGGCGTGTATGCCATTCGTGGTCTGGAGGTGGAAGATTATTGAACACTAGAATGCCCCAAAAATTTGCACTTGAGAATCGACAGTTGGTCTTGATGGAGATGGGCTTAAAGATGCCATCCGGGAGGTTTGATGACGAAAGCTTCAGATCGCGCCGTATATTAGGCCAATTTGAAGACATGGGTGCCACACTGGGTCGTACGTTAGACCGTATAATGAGTCATCCATTAGGCTGCCGACTTCGCTGGGGAGTCGGAGTGTGTCATATGCTGTTGGGGATAAAGGGTCAGAATGGACCATACGCTAGATCGTATCTGAGTTGCAGAATAAGCCGTACGTTAGGCTGAATCTGATGACGAAAGGGGTAGTCGTACGTTAGACTACACTTCAGAAATGTACCGTATGTTAGGTAGCATCTGAGGGGATGGACATCCGAACGGGTCGTACGTTAGACCGTCGCAGAATGAGTCGTCTGTTAGGCCGCATCTGATGATGAAAGCGGTAGTCGTACGCCAGACTACACTTCAGAAATGTACCGTACGTTAGGTAGCATCTGAGGGTTGTAAGATCCAAACGGGTCGTACGTTAGACCGCGTTGGGGTTGTTGAAGTTCAGAATGGATCGTACGTTAGATCGTATCCGAGTTGTAGAATGAGTCGTCCGTTAGGCTGCATCTGAAAAAGAAAGTAGTCGTACGCTAGACTACACCCCTGAATGTACCGTACGCTAGGCAGCATCTGAGGATTTGAAGGTCCAAATGGGTCGTACGTTAGACCGCATTGGAGTTGCTGAAGAAGTCATATGTTGGGCTGAATCAGAATGAACCGTACGTTAGGCTGTATCTGATAACCTGTATATGTTGTACTTGCAATAAATGTCTGGGATGGGCTTAAAGATGCCATCGTTAGGAGGATATCGAAGTGTTGTCAGAATGAATGTTCCCATGAACTGTATTTGAAATATGTATCTGAATCTTGAATGTGATTGATAAAGGTGTCTGTCTGAATGAACCTTTTATTTTGACTATATCAGGAGGATAAATAACCTGCAAAGAAAAGTTAGCTTCATGCTATGTCATGATGCATGAGATGTTTCGTGTTATGCTAAAATAAATGTGAATGTTGTATGCATGCGTATGCTGTGAAAGGATGTAATGAATGAGTTATGCGTATGAGAAGTTCTGCTTGGGGACTCTACTGGGGAAAATAAATCCCCATCTACTGATTGGAGATATTTGTAACGATGACCCTTTCTCGGCAGGGGGTTCTTGATTCTGTCTGATGGTAGAAATATTCCACAGATCTTGGCTGAGGATGGATGAGATGATCAATCTGTCTGATGATGCCGACCTCTGTTGGGGAGTAACTGGCTGTGCCGGGGAATACTGCTAATTTCTTCTGAGGAATAACAGACTTGCTGGGGGAATAGAATTGGTAGCGGATTCATTGGAAGCATGGTTAGACCTTCTCCTCGATCCTGAAGTCGGGTAGTAATTGCTATTGCTATTCTACACATATATTTTGGTAAACATTTATCATATTCAAATGCACATATTAATTCAAATTAAATCAATGGACATTTACGCAACCAAAACAGAAAAGTAAAAACAAAAGCATCTTTTTTTTGAAAGAGGGTTGTATTGATTTTGAAAGGAGGCCTATAAACAGGCAATTTGTGTACAAGGAGACAGAAATCCTAGTAAGAGGAAATTGTCGAAAACAAAGAGAAAGCTATGTGGAAGAAGTCCTATTGATTTTAAGCCTACTACTGTCATTATGTCTTCGAGCATCTCATCCCTTGCTGTCGGATAGAAGTGATTGGCTTGGTCAGTCCCTCGAACTTGGATGAAAGTTGACTGAGAACGGGACATAGTCATACGCTTTAATCCCTAATTTTTGCCTGGACCGCCTTTTCAGGTTTTCAGTCCACCAGGATACCCTTTTTTGCCCAAGCCGCCTTTTCAGGTTTTCGACTTGCCGGGTGTACATTTTTTTTATATATCCCTAATTTTTGCCCGAACCCTTTTGGTTCGCCGGGATGCCCTTACTTTTGCCTAGATACGTCGATCTAGCGGGTCTCTTTTATGCGTAGTATTTTTTAACTATGTCCGCGTTCACGGGATGTGGGAAGTCTTCACCATCCATAGTAGCGAGTATCATGGCTCCACCAGAGAATACCTTCTTAACCACAAATGGCCCTTCGTATGTGGGAGTCCATTTGCCTCTGGGGTCAGTTTGTGGTAGGATGATGCGTTTGATCACCAAGTCGCCAAGTTGGTACACCTGTCTCTTAACTCTTTTGTTAAATGCCTGGGTCATGCATTTCTGATATATCTGCCCATGACAAACAGCCGCAAGTCTCTTCTCATCAATCAGATTTATCTGATCGAGTCGAGTCTGAATCCATTCGTCCTCGTCTAAGCCCGCCTCTTTCATGATCCTTAGAGAGGGAATCTGAACTTCCACTGGTAAAACGACTTCCATTCCGTAGACTAAAGAGAAAGGAGTTGCCCCTGTCGAAGTTCGCACGGAAGTACGATAACCATGAAGAGCAAATGGTAACATCTCATGCCAGTCTTTGTATGTTACCGTCATCTTTTGTATAATCTTCTTAATATTCTTATTAGCCGCTTCTACAGCGCCGTTCATCTTTGGCCGGTACGGAGAAGAGTTATGGTGTTTTATTTTGAACTGCGTGCAGAGTTCAGTAATCATCTTGTTGTTCAAATTAGTACCATTGTCAGTGATAACTCTTTCAGGAGACAGCAGGTTTCTCAAATAGGTATTTGATAGAATCCATCTTAGAAGTCAATAAGGTGGTATGATTCAACATATACTGTCTTAGTCGGCGAGCAGCCCAGGCCAAAGCACAGCAAGCTTTCTCGGGCTGTGAGTATCTTGTTTCACAGTCGGTACCTTTTGCTAAGGCAGTATATGGCATGCTCTTTTCGACCAGACTCGTCATGTTGCCCCAACACACCTCATTGAATTTTCTAACACGGTCAAATACGTAATTAAAGGTCTTCCTTCAACTGGTGGCATCGGAACTGGAGGTTCTTGGCGATATTTCCTGATTTTGTCATAAGCTTCTTGGCATTCATCATTCCATACCATCTCTTGATTTTGTCTCAGTAATTTGAAGATGGGTTTGCAGGTAGCAGTCAAGTGTGGAATGAATCGGGCAATGTAATTCGAGTGCCCCAAGAAACCTCTGACTTCTTTCTTGTTTATTTCAGTACCCAGATTTACAATTTCAATTGATTCCTCATGCGGCTGTATAGTCTTTTCTTCTTGCAGTAGTCGGGCAAGTTCTCCAGGGACTTCACAATCTTCCTCGCTTCCATCCTCGGCTTGGTAGATCGGATTTTCAAAGTCATAATGAACAGTAGCAGAGTCATTACCAACAGGATCCAGAGTGGATATGGATCGGCAAATTGTTACGTGAGTGTGTGCAAGAAACATAGCTTGTTTGAAAAATGACAGGAAAGATAAAGAGCGCAATATTTGAATGCAAAAAGTCCATTGATCTATTGAATATGAATATGCTTATGAAAATGACAAACCCCTAACAAATTAGCCATTGTGCCTCGGGCATAGACACAATGCTTTAAGAAGTTTGATTGTAAAAGAAAATTAAAATTTGCAATTCTAGAATAAACAATAACAATTACTCCTGACTAAAGGAAATCGGGATAATGTCTTCAGTCTTCCAATTGTTGAGTCCGTCACCAATTGTTGGGAAAATCCAGCTATCCAAGTCGCAATCACTATCAGCATCTTCCATAGCATTAATCTGATTTTTGACTATCTTTCCAGAGTTAAACCCCAGGCCAGCTTTATCAGACTTGTACGGTACATTGATCAGTTGACCCCAACCAGCACGATCACCATTTTCAATCGCGGCTTGAGCATCTTTCAGAGAGATCATGACAGGGGGAGCACGAACAACCTTGGGCACAAGGGGAGTTGGCTTAAGGACAGGACTGGGTGGAGGAACCACTTCAAATGACTGAGAAGGAGTCTCAAAGAATTCACCATCCATCTCGACGTATTTGAAGGCTTGCACACTACTGACAATATACTCTTCTTCTCCACATACAGTGACAACCATGCCTGCTATTGGATACTTCAGCTTTTGATGAAGCGACGAAGCTACCGCACCTGCCCCATGGATCCAAGGGCGCCCCAACAAGCAGGAGTAGGCGGGACGAATGTCCATCACGTGAAAGGTAGTGTTGAAGACTTGAGGTCCTATCTTGATAGGGAGAACCACTTCACCATAGACAACACTCTTCGCACCATCGTAAGCACGCACCACAACATCACTAGGTTTCAGTTCAATGCCTTTGTAGTCAAATTTATCGAGTACAGCTTTCGGGAGCACATTCAAGGAAGAGCCGTTGTCGATCAACACGTGAGCCAGGGTGATCCCCTCACACTCGATGGAGATATGCAGAGCTTTATTGTGATTCTTTCCTGCTGGCGTCAGGTCAGCATCGGAAAAGCCTAGGCCATTGTCAACAGTCAAATTAGCAACATAATGTTCGAATTGATCGACGGATGTTTCTTGAGGCACATGAGCGGTCTTCAAGAATTTCATCAATGCATTGGCATGGGATTCAGAGGATAATAACAAGGACAACATTGAGATTTTAGACGGAGTATGCCCCAATTGTTCCACTACATCAAAATCGCTCTTACGGATGATTTTCAGCATCTCTTCCATTTCCTGTTTGGCAACATCTTCAGAAGTAACTTCGACCGATGTCTCTGACTGAGGAGGATTGACTGGTCTTTTTCCTCGAATTTCGGGAGCGGGAGGTGAGATTTCTGGGGAGTAGATCCTTCCACTTCGAGTAACTTTACTAGTCCCCACAATATCATTAGGATTAGCAGAACTACCAACCTGCTTTATGCCATGGATGTAAACGTCGCCTCCATAGTTCCACGGAATAGCTTTGCTGGAGGAATATGGCACGGGGCCAGGTGCGGTAATAATCAGGGGAGCCACTTTGGGCTCAGCGGTAATCTTCACAGGCACTCTAGTAGCGGTAATCTTCACTGGAGCTTTGGACCTAGCAATCACAGATACCTCTTCAATAGAGTTGTCCACCTTAGGAACCCTTTCAAATAGAATTGTACGATCATCCATCAGCCGTTGAATGCCGTTCTTCAACTTCAAACAATCATTGGGTCGGAGTACACAGAGATCGCAATCTTCAGCACAACCTGGAAATAAACCAGCTTGCAATAAATTCTTCTTAACGATCAGGAGAGGAGATGCTAAATCAGCAACGTCAGTAACGTGAGAATTGTCGTCCACAACATTAACATTCTGGTCATGATTAGGCATAGGTGCTGTGATGACATTGGGGGTCGCCGGAGGATCAAATTCAATTTCTCCAGCGTCGATCATATCCTGAATCTTGTTCTTCAACAACCAGCAATCATTCGTATCATGCCCGGGCTATCGGAGTGATAGGCACACCTGGCGTTGGGATTATAACGAGGAGAAGTAGTGTTGGGATTTGCAGGAGGGCCTCTGAGGGTAATCAAATTGGCCTTTAACATACTCTGCAGTGCTTGGGTTAAAGTCATATTGATCTTGGTAAACTGTCTTCTCGACCTGTCTTGTCTGTGTTGGAAGTTCTGAGATGGCGGTGCGGCAATTGTAACTGCCCCAACAGTATGGTCACGATTCTTCTTGTTATGCTTCCTCTCACTGTACACAGCATTTGATTCATTCTTTCCCTGATAGGACTTTTTGGTGCTTGCAGAAGTAGTTGCCTGTATCTTTCCACTTCGAATGCCGCTTTCAACCCGTTCACCTGTCAAGATAAGTTCAGTGAAACCTGACGAGGAACTTCCCAGTAGATGGCTGTAGAATGGGCCAGTCAGTGTACCCATGAACATGTCCACTAACTCTCGATCAGTCATAGGGGGTTTGACTCTGCCAGCCAAATCTCTCCACTTTTGAGCATATTCTTTGAAACTTTCTTTAGAGCCCATAGTCATATTTTGTAGCTGTAGCCGAGTAGGCGCTAACTCAGAATTATACTGGTAGTGCTTGTAGAAAGCTGTTGCTAAATCAGTCCATGTGCGGATGTTAGAGCTCTCAAGCTGATAATACCACTCTAACTGTGTGCCAGACAGACTCTCTTGGAAGAAATGGATCCACAGTTTCTTATCAGTAGTGTGCGGCTGAATCTTTCTCACATAAGCCCTTAGATGCATCTGAGGACAAGAGGCACCATCATACTTAGTGAAAATGGGAACCTTGAATTTGCGGGGAATGACCACATCAGAGACCAGACCCAAGTTTTCGAAATCCAGACCGGGCACTTTCTGCCCCTCCATAGCTAGCATACGTTCTTCCAGCAACTGGTACTTATCATCCTTCGGAGAGTACTGTTCATGTTCATAATCTTCATCGTCGTCCTCAGAATTGACGAGATTAGGATTCTCATCTTCCGAATCATTCTCGGTCTCTTCTTCTGAATCCTTCGGAATTCTAATCTTGACTCCTGTAACCTGTCCCTTAAGCCTTCTCCCCGGGTTGATGTAACCCACAGGTTTCTGGTCCTTCTTCTTCTCCATCAAAAGAGCTTTCAGTTCTTCCTGCCCCTTAGATAAGCTCAGCATCATTTCCTGGAATTGAGCATTCTGGGCCTGGAGATCTTTGACAGTTTGTTCGAGAGCCACTGTTCAATCTGTTTGAATCTGCTGGAATCTGTTTGATAGGAAAATCGTGAGAACACTGATCCTTTAGAATACCTGTTATGCGATGCAATGCAATGTATGAAATGTTTTCAAGGACTTTCGGGATTTAACTTTGCATAAACTAACAAAAAGACCTTTTTTTTTTCTTTTCTCTTTTGTTTTTGCTTTTGTTTTTGTTTTTTTCTGTTTTTTTTTTAGCAGAGTTAAATCCCTAAATCCTTGAAATGGTTAGTACAATGCCATGATGTTATGATGTTATGTTGTTATGATGTCATGTTGTTAGATAAATAACAAGCACAAGCAAGTCACACAACAATCATTCCTAGGTTTTAAGGCTTGCGTGAGTTCCATAGGTAAATACCCTCCCCACTGAAGTTTGGTTGGTTCAACCTGTCTTAGAATAGTAACCGGGTTCTAGAAGGATCTCAAATCATTGACCTTTCCTTAAGTCCACTTCAGTGCAACACCAAGTGGTTGACCGAAGCTTCCCTAAAGTCCAATCTCAAAGAGTGTAGTATCGAGTCTCAACCAACTCCAGTCGGAACCGAAGCCAGTTATCTCACTACTTTCTAATGGCCAGGATGAGTCAATTAGGGTTCTAAAGGTCTGGTTAATGCTTTTATGACACCACGCGAATGCCAAATATTTCCTCAACTAACATGAGGAACATCAGGACATCCAAAGTGCCACATTAACCGTAGCCATCATTTTGACCATTCCAGTATACGCCGGACAGTCGCGATGATCTCTTGCTACTTACCTAAGGTACACTAGATCCGGGTGTAGGATCTTTCACTCAAGCATAACATACCCAAGCAATCCCTTAAAAATAAATCAGACAAATTGAATAAGTGATCTTGTTTTTAAGGTAACCTCTCTTTTTAAATATTTAGGGTCCCCAGTGGAGTCGCCAGTTCTGTCATACGGTGAACTGGACTTTTTGTGTTTTTTATCGCAATGTCGCGGTTAGCAAGAGTCGCCACCGACTTTTCTTTTATCCAATAAGGAAAGGTGGAAAAGAACAGGAAAGACCTTAATTTAGATTTTGGGTTCGGGAGGTACATTATACAAAGGGAAGGTGTTAGCACCCTTTGTATCCATGGTTATCCATGGGCTCTTAATTGCTCGATCACTTATATTATTTTTGTCTAAAAAAGTGTTTGTGAATTGTTTGGAAAATTGTTTTGAAAAGAGAATTTAACTTTGTAATGATTCTTGTATGAATGTATACAAAGTGGTTATCTCGTTTAGTTTTGAAAATTGTTTAGAAAAATATAACTCGGTAATGATTCTAGTATGAATGTATACCAAGTGGTGATTTTCTGAAGGTATTTTGAAAGGTGTGAGGTGTGAAAAAATGTTTTAGGTTGTGAGCCAGCAATTAAGAGTTATACCGACCCAAGGTCTTTATGAGTATTTCCTATCCTTATGAGGGTAAAACTGTCCTTATTATTGAGAAATAAGTAGTTTTATCCTTTGGATGTAAAAGGGTCATCGATTGGTCATTGAAGGCAACAGTTATGAGGATACCTTAGCATTCGAAGGGACTATCATCATTTAACCGTAGGCAACATCGGAGGGTCATCGAGGGACAAAGTTGTATATTCGAAGGCAACATCCGAGGGACTATAATTTATTTTATGATGATTTAACCGAAGGGTCTTTGCTAAGGGTATCCCCACGTTCGCGGGACATGACCGTAATATCGTAATCATAAGGCAACAAAGAGAGGTCCAAGATCACTTATTCAAAGACAAAGTTTTACAATTAATTATATAATTAGGATGAAACTTCACATTAAAATTATTAAAAATAATATATTAAAAAAATTAATACATTAGAAATTAATACATTAAAAAATTAATTTAGGGTGAAACTCCACAAGGGTATCCCACAAATAAAGTGGAATACCTAGCCAATAACCTTTTCCTGGGATATGTGAACCTTTACGAAACTCAAAAAAAGAAACATGTCAGAACACCAAATCAGGGTGCAATCGAAGATTACACCGGAGAAATATCACAACAATAAATAGGATAGGATAAATAATGCATGGCTATGATAAAAACATAAAAAAAACAGACTAGAAGAATCAGGTACTGTCTCGTTTGCCTCTGCCTCGCCTAGCGAAGGCCACGGATTTTGAATTTGAAAACAGCCCCATGTTAGGAACTTTGAATTTTATGGCATTTTATCACAGGAATAACATGGTCAAACATTCAGGGTATTCAGGCATATTTAAATTCCCATACGAAAGCAAATTATATATCAACATTTAATCATGATGCATTATATATGTAGATATGGCCAATTGAAAGTATAAACAATAGAGATACGCAAACCTGTTTGCCAATTCAAGGTTGAAGGGATTGACCACTTGTAGTATCGGAATAAGTTAGGCAGCGGGAATTGGACGGCGATGGCTTCGGTGCAGATGGGCTGCCTTCAGGGTTTCTTTACTCTGAATTCTCCGGGTAGGCAGGGTTCCTATGCCAAAGTTTCTATCCGTCCTTCTCTGTTCTCTCTCTTTCTTTTTCCTCAAGGTTTTGTTCCAAGGAAACCTCAGAGTGTTTTGCTTCTCTTCCTTCTTTCTCCAGTGAATCTCCCAGTGTAACTCCAAGTCTCCCCTACTGAAACTTCAGTATTTATAGACTAATTTCGTGGGTAATGGGCTTGGAATGAGGGAGACCCAAGTCCAAAATAATTTGTTATATTTTATTTATTTATTTATTTTAATTATTTAATTAATTAATTAATTAATTAATTAATTAATTAAATTTTTTTTTTTTTTTTTTTTTTTTCGTTTTTTTTTTTTTTTTTTTTTTTTTTAGGAAAAATGATGGGTAATTTTTGGGGTATGACAAGGTGCTACAACAGTATGTTTGTCTGTTTACCGATGTCAAACAGGATGTCTGATATGGTGCACAGGAAAACAAAACGAAGAGGTCCAAGTAACTCTAATTAAGAGTAATGAAAATATTTCTTTTAAAAATATATAAACTTAATTAATTATTTTTTTCAATTGTGCTTTTATTTGATCTTAAATATTACTTATGTTTTATGATAAATGTTATCTTTGACTATTTCACATAAATTAAAAAATATTTTAATTATTTAATTATTATAAATATAAATGTATGACATGCTATAAGTATAGCGGAAGGAATGAATAAGAGAATCAAGAGTAACAAAATGATAAGCATATCGTGAGTGTCATGTTGTCCCTTCACGCACCGACATTTTCCTCACTACAACCATTTGAACTCTTCATTCATTTCTACCCACACCACCACTCACGAACAGAGTACGTGCATTTCATCTTACTAATTTTTCACGAACAAAACCACACGCACCTCAATTTTGAAGAAGCGTCTCACCACCACTACTCTCCTTTTGTTTAGGTTGGCTCACAATAATTGAGTTTGCAAATTCTCTTTAATACGGTTCATCTCTCCATCACAATTTGCCACCAATAAATATAAGACTCAATAAACTAAATTACATAATTAAATAAGTTGATTTAAAATATTTACTTTGTTAATTATTATATAACTTTTTTTGAAGAAATAATTATTTAATATTTCTATAAGAAAATTTAGTACATATTATAGAAAAATGCAACATGAGTATATAGTCAAATAAATCATTAATTAACTTCAAAATTTGAAAAACAAAAGTCTTAAAAAGCATTGAAATAATTCAAAAAAATTATATATTTAAAACATAGTAGTGTTCATTATCTTTTTTTCTCCAACATCTTTAATTATTTATTACTTTATTATATCTATTCTCTCAACGCAACAAATAATTAGAGGAATTACTCAAATTAATAGTTAATGTTGTGCTAAATATTAAAATAAATAATTAAATAGAAACATATTTTTTTTTCTAGAGAGACACTTACAAAGAAATGAATCTCTCTCTCTCTATATATATATATATTTATGATTGATGCATATTAATGGTTTTTCTATTTTATTCTTTATTCTTTATTAGTTTCTATTATTTTAATTTCTTTTCATATATCATTAACTAAGATTTTTTTATTTTTAAAATTATATATATTTTATGTTTCTTATACGAAATTAATTATACTTTTTAATATTTTTAATATAAGAGTTGGTATTTATGCATGAGATAGATAGATGAGAGTTATGAGAGGCCATGATCTTCATGTCATGCTTGCGATTTCATTTATTGATTGTTATAAATGTGTAAGCTTAGCATATATACTGTGGCTTCTCTTGAGTCTCCATATACCTAACTTTTATCAATGCTAATTAAATTTCTAGAATTGATAATTAGTTGTAACTAACTATAAGTACCATGTCTTATGTATATTCTAATACCCCCTCAAACTTAAAAGGAGTGTAAATCATGGACCTTGAATTTGGTGCAAAAGTTAATAAATAAAGCAGTAGGAAGAAGCTTTGTTAACACATTTGCAATTTGTGCATGACCAGGAACATGTTGAATGTTCAACTTGTCGACTACTATACGTTCTCGAACAAAATGAATGGCAAGCTTTATATGTTTAGTCCTTGCATGAAAAACTAAATTATGAGAGAGTAATACAATACTAAGATTATCATAAAGCAAAGTTTGAGTGAGATAGTCAAGATGAAGTTCTGCAAGTAGAGATTCAATCCATAGCAATTTTGAAGTTGCATGAGTAAGGGCTCGGTACTCAGTTTTCGTGCTTGAACGAGTTATAAGAGATTGTTTCTTTGAGATTCACACAACCATATTAGGACCACTACAACAAGTAACGTTTTTCATGACAAAGCTTTCACCTCGAACAATAGAAAATCGAGGTATAAAGCTAAGGCTCGTTATTCTTTATTATTTAAAAAAAATAAAAAAATCATACATTCCCTCGATTTTTCATAAGACTGAGGTGAAAAACAACTCAGTACAAGCTTTGATTACCAGCTAATGTAGTTTATGATTTTATTTGTTTATAAGTGTAAACAAAATGTTCTAGCCCTTCGGTTTTCTATTTAATCGAAGGGATAAAACATAAGAGCAAAGATATCAACAAATATATTCAGTAATAAGAGCAAAGATTTGTTGTAAACAATTTATTTTAATATTTTGTGTAAACAATGTAATTTAAAAAAAAGAATTATTCACCTCGGTTTTCGTCATCACCGAGGTGATAGTTAAAATGAGAAAATATAAAACTGAGGTGTTTAATCATCATATTTTACCATAAAACCACTCGTTAAACAAATTTTATCCTAAGATTTTTCTGCTCTTGCAATCTATCTCATATATTGATGTTGATGTCGATATTATTGTTGTATTTTTTTATAAACTTCCTATATTGTCAATCAAAGAAAATATTGAGAAATTTATTGTTTTCCTCGATTAACAACATTGAGAAATTTATTCCTAAAAATAATTATCCATTTCTCTTTTACGTTCTTTGTCATGTGAAAATATTTGCCATGAAAAACATTTGCTCAAGATAATGAAATTTCACTGGGATGGATTGCATGTACAATTTTTTTTTTCTCTTATTTGGAACAAATAACTCATCAGAAAATTTAAAAGATATGTTGTTCTCCAAGAATCCTTTGTCAATCTCTTGATTTGTTTGAACAACTTATTTTATTATTCTGTGTAAATATTGTAAATATTAAAAAAAATAAAAATACCTCGGCTTTTAACAGAAATCGAGAGGTGTGTGGTTGATTTGTTTGAACAATTTATTTTATTATTCTATGTAAAAATAGAAATATTGAAGAAAAAAATTCCCCTCGGTTTTTAACAGAAACTGAGAGGTATTTGACACTTGGGTTGGAACATATTTTATTGAGGTAAAATATAAGTGTGTTTCTTCATCGTCCTTAAACAAATCTTTGTCGTCCATTTAATGAGTATCAACGCTCAAGACACTGTCATTAGTGATCCTCGTGAAACCTAAAAGTCTTATTATAAAAGCATTATGAATATTAGTGAATCCACAAGAAATTCAAATATTATGAACCCCTCTATGTTTAATCAGAGTATTGTATCAATGTGATCGATTGCAAGATCAGAAAAAATTTAGATTTTTAATATGTGGTTGATGAGAGTATTGTATTTACTTTGCAGGTGATGGATTACAAGTGCAAAAAATTATTTTGGGTTCAAGGTTTGTATTCTTATATAATCATATAGCTGAATATTTATTTTATTTATATAACCTTTTTATTTTATTTTATATCATAAATAAATGAATGCAAAAGCCATAGAGAATATATTGCATTCAACATTTGATCTTCCTCAAGATCAATGAAACGAGGATCCCCAACAATTGCTCTTCTCCAAGAGATCCAACATTTGTTCTTCACCGACAACGATGACGATGAAGAACAACATTTTAACTTTAATATTCTGTGTAGACAATATAATGTTATGTGTAAATAATGTAGTTTGTAAACAAATTAATTTATTAATATTTTGTGTAAGCAATGTAATGATTATTAATATCTTCGGTTTTGTTATAAAATCGAGAGGTATATGGTTCTAGTTTAGAAAATTTTAAAAAACTACTGTTGGGGTTTGAACCCATGACCATTTAAACTAAACCCTTAGCTATTTTTAAACCGAGGGGTAAAGCTCCCACTTTTCATGTCATCCTTCGTTACCTCAACATTATAACCAATGTGAAATCCATTTTGCGTCCGACATGACATGTATTATTTGTAGTAGTGGACCAAGGTATATGCATGTTCCTGATGTTAATCTTTGATCATCCGAATCAATCGCTCAGACGAAGTCGTTGTAGGCTCTCAATGAGGTGTTTGTGAGAAGATTGGCTGGTAAAAGGAGCATGCCATGAGAGATGGTGCCACTCAGATATCAAATAACTCTCTTCACCAAACTCCAGTGCGAATCAAGTGGTGCATACATGAACAAACATGCCTTTTTTACATAAAAGGCAATATCATGGTGCATGAGAGTGTCATATTGTAGGGCTCCTACAGTGGACTTGTACATAGTTGTATCTGATAGAACATTAGGGTCATGTTTGCTCAGCTTGCAATGACTAAACATGGGAATTATGAATCCATTTTCACCTGCCATGTTTACTTTATTCAAGAGACCCTTGATGTATTTAGATTGTGTAAGTAAGATGAAGTCATCTTTATGATAATGCACCTTAATTCATAGAGTATTTTTGAATGCCAAGTTGTTTTAGAGAAAATTTGGCATGCAACTTTATGATAACATCATGAATTAATGCAGGAGATGTACCAGTTATGAGTATATCATCAACATAAACCAAAGCATATAATCTGACTCTTTGATGTTTGTACACAAAGAGAGAGTGGCCGCATTTGCTTGATACAAAGCCAAACTAAATGAGAGCTTGATAAATCTTGTCATACCAGCCTCGTGGGGCCTTCTTTAAGCCATACATTACCTTTTTCAGTTTACAAACAAGGTTGGTGTTTGAATCAGCAAATCTAGGTGGTTGGTCCATGTACATTTCCTCGTGCAGATCTCCATTAAGGAATGCATTGTTGATATTAATTTGTTGAATTTCACACTTGAAGGTGATGGCCAGGGTCAAAATAATTCAAATTATGGTTTAAATGACTACAAGTGGGAATATTTCATGAAATTTAAAGCCCCATTGTTGACGAAATCCCTTGGCTACAAGCCTTGCTTTGTACTTATTTAAACTTCTATCTGGATTTTCCTTTAACTTGAACACTCATTTTCACCCTATAGGTTTCTCATGAGGTGGAAGTGTGGATAATGTCCACGTGCCATTCTTCAATGATGAATCATATTCAATCTTCATGGCTTCATACTAATCATGATTGGCAATGGCTTGTCTGGTGGTATGAGGTTAAGTGTGCACAAGAAACACTTTTTGGTTTAGTTTTAACTTTAGTCAACATGGGATGATTATTGAATAATGGATTTATATTATGAAGTTATGTGTGAAATGATGGCGCTAATGAACCTGTGGACTGGATAACTAGATTTTGTGACCAAGAGACATTAGTGGGAGCTGATGAAGACGATAAAGGTTAGGTGTCAATGATTGATTAAAGTGAAACAAGTTCAAGTGTGACAAGGTTAGGAACAAGGCATGTATGATTAGTTGACTGAAGCAGCTGAAAAGAATGGGAAACATTGGAAATACCATTAGAATGACCTTCAAATAAAGGTTGAGTATGTGATAATTGAGATGGTAGGCTTGTAGACAGGGATGCAGGGAGGTCAATATCTTGTGGATCATTGGGTTTAGAGGTTAGCTGATGTGTTTATTTAGGGGGGCCCTTGGAGAGTAATGTGGACTTTGAGTTAGGTAGGATGAAGGACACATTAGTGTGGCTTGTATAAGTACTTATGAGTTTATGATCCGGTATTGTTGAAAAGACCTTACTAAAGAGAAACTCAACTTCATTGAATTTGAAATCCTTGGATATAAAAATTATTCAATAAGTGTCGTACCCCAAATTTTGACCACCTTCTTTCAACCCTTTCATCTAACTTATAGCTTAGATCACCAACATGTCCAGTATCCGTACAGGTCCTCTGATCCTACTTTAAGGTCTAATTGCTATAACTAATTTGTCAAAACTAACATATAGTTTTCATTAGGAAAATTTGAGATTTTTTATATTATAGAGGTATAATTGTTATTATTTTTGGCACTAATATTAACCTCTTAGAATTTGGGATTGAATAAAAAAAATTATAATGATTATAATATTATATTTTTATTGGTCATTAAAATTAAACAATTCACTAAGTATTAAAGTTATATTATTGTAAGTGTCATATCATTTCAAATGATTGGAATAATCCATTTGAGTAATGACTAGAGTGTAAGCAATTACAAGGGGAAAGGTCAAGAGTTCAAATCCCACATTTTCAAGTTTTTTTTTTTTGCGTTTTCGCTTTATTTTAATTTTATTTTAAAATCCAAAAATCGTATTTTATTTTTAATTTTTAATTTTTGTTTTTTTAAATATTTTTTTTTATAAATATTATATTATTTATTTTAATGCATTTTTTATTAGATTGATTTTTATTTTTAGCTCTTTTTTATATCTTGAGGAACAAGTAAGTGAGTTTTGAAAATAATCAATTTATTTGATTAATTATTTGAATCATAATTAATTTGTTTCTCATTTTGTCAATCAAATTGTTAAAATTAGGTAATTGTTTTAATAATGCTTTTTTTAATTATCTTATTATTATTATTAGAAAAAAGTTTTAAAAAAATTTATTTTTATTTTTAAGAATATTTTTTGTTTTTATTATTTTATCTTGCGTTTCTCTATTAAAACGCAAGAGAAGACACAAGTAATGCAATTCTCTATTTTGGTATTGCGATTTGTTTCATTCTTTTCTTACTTGTGTCTTCTCTTGCGTTTTATTTTTTCTCTAGAAAATGTGTTTCTTCTTTATGTATTTATGGCTGCTCATGTATTTTCGAAATAAGTGTGGTTGACTTATGCTTGAAAAGTAAACATTAGATTTTTATTATTTAAATATTATAAAGTCTTGTTTATGTTGTGAAATTAAAAGGTGAATATTTGTCCTATTAGTTTAATGAAGGTTTAAAAGTGTGGTGGAATGGGTAAATAAGTGTTTGGGGTTTACTTAAAAACTTGGAGAAATTAAAGACATTGCTTCTCAAATAATTGTTTGTTTTATTTTTATGCTTTATCTATTTTATTTTTTTGTTAATTTATGGTAATCTATGATGGATATTAGATTGATTTTGTAATTTAACTTTTTGACTCAGCCCTGTAATTGAAATTTTTATACACCCTCCTATGATTTTATTTTATTTTTATTGATTATAATTATTATTAATAGAATAATTAAGGTTCATAGTTAATTAGTTTGTTAACAAAAAAATACCAAATAAATATATGATTTAAAAATTTAATTAGGTTACAGTAAAGGATAATTTTATGATAAGGATAATTAAGCATAATTAGGCATATTTAGTTAAAAATAATAATTAGACTATTATAATTATCCCTTATATTTAACATATATAAAAATACGAAAAATATAATTAATTAGTTAAGGTTAATTAGTTAGGGTTGGTTAAGACAATTATAGGACAATTAATATTAGAGATAACTTTAGGGTATTATTAGGGTGTAGATTAGTCTAATTAAAATTAATATTTAGGGTTAACATAATTAAAAATATACTATTAATCTTTTCCTTTTCCACATTAACTTTTCTAATTTCATTATTAAAAATAAACAATAACATATATAACATTTAATTTAATTTATAAATCAAAATAAATAAATAAATAAACCAAATATGTTAAGTATGTTAAAGTTTTTTTGTTTTCAATAAAAAATATAAAAATACTAAAAAGAAACAAATAAATAAGTAGTGTTTTCCATTTTTATTATTATACATGGTTAGATAATTAATAACATAATTAGGATTATTTGGAATAATTTATTAGTAATTAGACTATTATAATTCCCTTATGATAAATAAAATAAAAAAAGAACAAAAAATATAATTAGGTAATATAATTAAGGATTTAGGGTTAATCTATGGGATAACTTTGAGAATAACTTTTGGGATAATTATAGGGATAAATTTCTAAGGTTTTAGAGATAAAAAAAATAAGGGATAAGGGATATGGTATTTGGTTTTATGTAATTAATCTTTTAAATATTTTGTTAAAATAATTAAATATAAACAATATAATTATGGATTTATTTTCTCAAAACAAATTAACCATTATGCTTTTTTGCAAACAATTAAGGGATAAAATAAACTTCACTCATTTAAAACAATAAGTCCTCTACCCTTGCACATTGAGATATTTTTTCAAAGTCAAATGCTTCTCTGCCCCCGATGCGTGAGAACTTTCAAGGGATAAAAACAATCAACCAACCAACATAAGACGAACTACAGGACTCTAATCCTTCAATAAATTTGAGGGTACGTAGGCATAGAGTTGTAAGACTCTAACGAGTACAATAATCAAAAACTTTTTTTTCTCAATTAATCAATTTTCTTTTAAATAATAAAATAATTTTAAATAAATAGATAAATAATTAACCAATAATAATTAATAAAGCAAACATCTCAAGGACACATTAACCCTTAAATTAGAGGAGGATCTCATTGAGTACAATGGAGGTAAGGGGTGCCTAACACCTTCCCCTTACTTAACTGACTCCCGAACCTAGTCTCTCACCCTTAATCATTAGGTTTTATCATTATTTCCCTATTCCTTAGGAATGAATAAAGGATGATAGCGACTCTGTCATTTTTCCATCTGCGACATTAAGCATTAAGACACTTAAGGCCTTTGTGAGTTGGAGTCACCCCTAGATACATACATTGTCTACTTCTAAACTGAAATTTATGTTTCTTGTATGGACCGAGTAAAGGAAAACATGAGCATAAAAACACCTTCAAATCCATATACTCAGGTTATTTGTTCTACAAGGCAACATATGGTGATATGAACTTGGGCAACCCAATTGTTGGTAGTCTATTGATCAGATGAACTATTATGGTTAAACTATCAATATGTAATTGACATTGCGATATGAGCAAGGAGATTGAGCCCCATTTCCATTATCTACATGTGGTTTCTCTTCATAGTTCCATTCTGACGTGAACTGTGTGGACATGTGAGCCTAGGAACAATGCCTAATTCCTTGGGATAATTAGCTAATGGCTTGAATACTACTCAAAAGTCAGACTAAACAACTTTAGTTTTTGTGTTGAATTGTTTAGTTACATACTTTTGGAAAAGTTTGAAGGCATTGATAGCATCACTTTTATTATTGAGTAGATAAAGACTAGTCTATTTAGAAAAAGCATCAACAAAAGCTATATAGTAAGAGTATCCATTGCTTGAAGGATGTGAAGAGGCCCCCCATAAGTCAGTATGAACAACATCAAAAGCGTGATTGTAAATGGTATTGGACAAAGGAGCATGTATTCTCTGGGGTTTACCAAGACAACATGATTTATATAATTCTACTGTCAACAATGGTGAAACAGTTGCAACAGAGGGTGGTGTCAACATTACTGTCCTGAGGTGACACATATATGGTAGGGGAGTGGTCCATTATGGGACTTAGATGTTCAGTAGGATTAGGAGGAGGGTTTTCATTGGGAATATCATCAAGAAGGGAAAAAGTCTGTTTGGTATTATTTAGAGGAGGTTGAACATCCTTAAAGGGAAACACAGTTTCATAAAAAATGACATTCCTAGATATGAAAATGTCATGGGTTTGAAGGTCATACAATATATACCCTTTGGTACCATCTTTATGACCAATGAAAATGGCTTTCCTAGCTCTAGGGTCGAATTTGGTTCTGTGGGCTTGGAGGGAGGTGGCATAGGAAAGGCATCCAAACACTTTTAAATGGATCATGGAGGGGGGCTGCTTGAATAAGAGTTCATGAGGGCACTTAGATTTAAGGAGAGGGGTAGGGAGCCTATTTATGATATGAACTGCATGTTGAATGCAAAAGTTCCACATAGACAAAGGAATGTTGGAATGAAAACGGAGGGACCTAGCAACATTTAGTATGTGTTGGTGTTTTCTCTCCACCACACCATTTTGTTGAGGTGTCTCAACACAAGTTCTGTGGTGGAGAATTCCTTTGGCCAGAAGGAAATCAGACAAGGTTAAAAATTTTGTGCCATTATCTATCCGTAAGCATTTTAAGGTGGTTTGAAATTTATTCTCTATGTATGCTACAAAATTTATGAGGCTAGGTCTGGTTTGATCTTTGGTTTTAAGAAAGATGACCCATGTATGTCTAGTATAGTTATCAACAAGAGTCAAAAAATACTTGTGGCCTAAAGTAGAAATAGTAGAGAAGGGACCCCATAAATCAGCATGTAAAACAGTGAAAGGAGCATTAGATTGAGACACACTATTAGGAAAAGGAAGTTTCTTTTGCTTAGCAAATTGACAAGAATCGCAAGGAGCATTGTTATTATTACAAGTAATGAAAGGAAAAACTTTTGAAATGGTATGTAAACCTATATCAGAGATGTGTCCTAGTCTCATGTGCCACAAATTACATGAAGTGTGAGCAGCAGAATTATTAACAAAAGAATGACCAGCTGTGGAGTCCAGAACATAGAGTCCCCTGTGCAGTCTAGCTATACCAATCATTTCCTTGGAATGATTCTACACAATATGGCAAGCATTGGAGTTAAATTGGACAGAACAATCACTACTATCAACAAGTTTGGCAACAGAGATAAGGTTAACATGAAAACTAGGAGCATAGAGTACATTGTTCAAAACAAGGGAAGGGGAAATAACAATTGTACCACAAATAGAGGCAACAGTCTGTGATCCATCGGGTAAACTAACAGGAATAGGGATGATAGACTTATGATCAATGAAAGAAGATAAACTAAAAGTAAAATGGTCTGTAGCCCCAGTATCAAGGATCCAAAGGTTAGGATTCTTACCATTCACTTGGGAGGAGTGAGAATTCAGGACAAAAGGAGAAGTGGAGACTGAATTAACAGTGGGATTGGGTTTAGATTGTTGGAGAAGTGCCAAGATGCTGTCATATTGTTCCTTAGTAAAACCAAAGGAGGATGATGATGAACTTTGAGAAGCTGATTATGTGGTGTTGTTGACACTAGCAGCAGTCGGGGCAGAAGAGGAGGAATGACCTGGAGCTTTACCCTTCACTTTGTTAAAACCAGGTGGGTATCCATGCTTAAGAAAGCATGTCTCAACAGTGTGATTAACCCTGCCACACTGTGTACAAACCCTATTTGTGCCTCTTGGAGCATTGGAACTTGGGGACTTCCCTCGATAACCATATGAACCTTGCTTAGCAGTGTAATTTGCCTCATGTGTCTGAGTCTGGAGAGCAGAAGTTTCTTCCGTGGCTCCAGTAGATGGAACAGTATTGGAAGCATAACTGTCCATTTCTCTTTCTTGCTGAATAACAAGGGAGAAAGCCTTGTCAATGTCAGGGAGAGGATTCATCATCATAATTTGAGATTTTGAGTGTGCAAACTTTTCTGTCAAACCCTTTAGGAAGTGTATCACATAATCTTGCTCTCTATACTTCCTAACATATGTAATAGCACCACAAGAACATTGGATAGCACATGTACAAGTAGGAATAGGTCTGTAATTCTCTAATTCATCCCACATAACCTTTAATTGAGTAAAATAGTTTGATACATCAAGAGTACCTTGTTTGAATCTGTAGAGGTCTTCTTGGATGTCAGAAATGCGGAAAACGTCACCCTGAGAAAACCTAATTTGCAGATTCTTCCATACGGCAGAAGCATTCTCAATCCACAACACGGATTTCGCAATGGATTCTGAAATTGATCGTTGGATCCAAGCAAGAACCATAGTGTTGCAATGGATCCACGAAGCATACAAAGGATCTGACACCGGCGGTTTAGTTAGGGTTCCGTCGATGAACTTCTCCTTGTTCTTGGAAATAAGAGCTATTTGCATTGAATGAGCCCATGTGTGATAGTTCTTATCAGTGAGTAATGGCGTAACAAGAACATGCGTAGGATTTTCGTTAGGATGAAGATAGTAAGGGTTCGCAGAGTTGGTTGCGTAATCACCATAGCTCTGGTTTGCCATTCAGAAAGAAAAGAAAGAAGAAGAAAACGAAACAAACGAGGAAGACGAAGGCGCGAGAATGGAAAACGAATCGCGTGAGAAAGAAAGGAATGGCTACCAGAGCTTATTGCTCTGATACCATGTCAACAATGGTGAAACAGTTGCAACAGAAAAATGTAGAAAGCAGAGAATAACAGAAAAGCTTCATTGATGAAGAAGAAAGCTAACAAAATCTGTTACAATGAATATATTCAACCAATAGCCTGATGCTCTATATATGTACACTATCTATTAATAAGGAAAATGGAAAAATAATCTATATATGTACATGTATGTTGATATCTACTAATTATTTATTCTTTCATATAGTCTTAGAGTTTGCATGACCTTGACTAGAATGCCATAAAGAGGCTTTATTAGAAACTCAATTTAATGAAATAGTATTATCAACAAAAGATGAATCTTTGTGTAACTTAGGAATGAAGGTATTGCATGTGTTTGCAGGAACAAGATTGTTGAAGCCGTACAATCCACTCCTATCAAGAAAACCTTGAAGGATAACCAACTTAGAGGCTTATGATCTCACATAGCACTTGTCAGCATGAAACTCAAAATGCATGATTTTCCTTAGCAATCTTTGAATTAGACATCAGGTTTCTAGTTATTTGAGGGACGTGCGGTAAATGGTTTGATGTGAGTCTGCTTTTATATGCATTTTAACTTGACAATGGTGCTACCAATAGAATGAACTAACATGTTATGTTCATTACCAACGACTACATGCTTAGGTTTATTACATGACAATTTCATATGAAAATTAGATGCAAATGGAGTGATGTGATGTGATGCACCTAAGTTTGCAAACCAGGCCTGAGCTTCAAGATCCCGAGGAATTTGGAATTGCCCCTAATATGCTAAACAAGTATTTTCCTAAGGAGATTTTAATGCTAGAAATCTCTGAGTGACAACTTGAATCATTTGTTGTTAGGCCTTGAGATTGTACTTTGGTTGATGTAGGATCAAAAGACTCGTCAAATCTATGCCATCATTCAACTACCAAGTGGCCATATTTATCACACAGTTGGCAAGTTGGTCTATTACCAGGATGAAGTTTTTCCTGTCACGATCTCTTCCATGATTTATTTTACCTCTAACTTGAAACGCCTGATTTATGCCAAAATGATAGTCAGGTTAACCTACTCCCGAGTTACTCGAGGCTTGATGTATGTTGGTTGTTACACTTGGCGTTACACGTTCATGTCGATACTTATCAAGTTGAGCCTCTTGCACATAGAGTAAGGCTTCAATATCATAGATTTTAGTTTGATCACTTTTTCCATATATCATCATGATAAACGAATTATATTCCTCAGGCATGCCTCGTAAGATTGCACCAATTTGATCTCTCTCTGAGATAGGATCACCAAAGGCTAGAAGTAAAACAACAATATCTCGAATTCTTAGCACATACTCAGAGATTGACCTGCTACCTTTCTTGGTTGTCTTGAGTTCAGACCTGAGTTGGTGCACGTGTTCCTTCATCTGTGAGTTAAAGTGCTTATGCATTTTATCCTACACTTTATACGCATGCTTGTAAGACAAAACACATAGTAGAACATCTTCTGAGATCGTGGAAAGTATCCATGTGAGCAAAGCTTGATCTTGCACGATCCAAGCTTCATAGTTTTTAGAGACAATATTTTCCAACCTATCAATTTCTATTTTAAACATTGGTATATGAGGATTAACTACCACTTTGTGGAGTTTATGAGAGAGAATCACCCCCTTAACTTGTTGATTCCATAACAAGAAGTTAGTTTATTGCAGATTTATAGGATGTAACACATGTTTGTGGGTCCTGAATATGCCATAGTTGATGTAGTAGCTTGAGATGAAATTGTTGTAGGTTGTGTATTGAGGAGTTATGAATTAAGATATGCCATTGATGCTTCTTCGAAGTTGCTTTCTACCAAATCTCAGAACTCTATTGAATCCACTTGTTGAATCTTCTTTGAAGCTTTGAATCTCCCTCTATGGTGAAAATGATAATGGTGATGTTATAGCGGAAAAAGGCGCCTTAGGCTGATACCATATAAGAGTTGGTGTTCATGCATGAGCGTGATGGGAGTTATGAGAGTGCATAATCTTCATAGTCTTCATGCTTGTGATTTCATTCATTGATTGTTACACGTGTATACCCTTATCATATATAATGCAACATTTATTGAATCTCCACCTAACTAACTTTTACCAATGTTAAATAACTTTTTATAGTTTGTTATAGTTAGTTGTAACTAACTATAACTACCATGTATTATGTATATTTTAATACTTAAATAATGTAAAATAACCAAAATACCATATAATTTAGAATGGAGGGAGTACTCTCCTATGTCAAAATATTTAAAAGTCATGCTAACTAGTGCTTTAAATAGATATACCCCGATTATAATGAATACGAATTTATTCCACTTAAGTTTTCTCTATTTATCCCTTTTCAAAACCTTGATGCTTGACATAGGGCAAAATCAAATCAAAATGTTAGAACTAAAATATTAAAATTAAATATTTTTTTTAATAAAAAATATAAAATAAACATATTAATACATGTCTTTCTCTCATCATCAATCATTTTTAGTTTTGTTTTTCCACCATTATCTTTTACTAACAAAATTAGAAAAATAACCTGAAAAAATAAATAAATTGAGTTTATTATCACACAATCAAAAGAATTATGTGATAGTTGAGTAGTGTGTGGCGGTTTATGAGACAAACAGAAGGAAGAACACCACCATAAGCTCTAATGGAGGTAAGGCGCGCGATGATGGTGTACGTTGCCGTAGGAATGAACAGGGAGTAACAATGGTGGTGGTGGTGGTAGTGAATGGAAGAGGTAAAAGATGTACCAATAACATAAATGAGAGGAGAGGGAAGGAATGAAGAGAAGTTGTAACTTTTTTATTAAAACAAATATTAAATTTTAACCCTTTGATATGTTATAGCCACATGCCATGTATTAGTGCTTTGAACAAGGATAAATGGAGGAAACATTAGTGCGATGTTTTAAAAATTGGACTGGGTCTGTTCGGTTGAACCGATGATCTGAGAGATCAACGGTATGGTCAGATTGATGGTATGGGTAAGCTATTGGACCAGTGGAAACTGGCCTAAACCAATAAAAATTGGCGAATAGACGATTTTGGAAAATCGACGAGTTAAATACTTGTTTTTTTTTTCTCAAACAAAATAACGTCATTTTGATAATTTAAAAATATATATAAGTAGACTTTGTTCAAAACCTATTTGTAACAACTTTCTTTTATTGAAATTAAATTTATTAGATATTTTGTTTATGTTGCAATTAGACTTTGTTCAAAATTTATTTGGATTTGTATTTTGTATTATTTTGATGTTTGTTATGACTTATTTAGAATTTGAATTTAACAATGAACTTGTGAAATTATGATATTTTAAAATTTTTGAAATTTTTGAAATTTTGTTGGTGTTATGATTTTTTTAGATACCAAATTATTTGGTTCGATCGATTTAATAACTATATAGTTCTATTATAGAGATCAGTTTATTCAATCGATTTATTCGATTTAATCCATTTAATCATGTCGTTCGACAAATTATACAACACCCTCACCGATTTAATGACTGATTCGATTTTTAAAGTATTGCCTAAATGAAGCAAAGTTGTTAAATTATAATAATAAATAAATAAAATAATTAACAGTAGTAATTAAAAAAATTAGTTAAATATAATTAATTCCTCTAACTTTTTTAGGGTAAAAATACATTAATTTTGTCAAAGTATATTATAAAAATTATTGAAAAACTAATTTAACTATTGGAAAGAGATATTTTAGAATTAAATAAAATTATAATTAAAAATACATTGTGATATTCTCTATTATGTTTTGTTAAGCTGTTACAAAACAGTGGTGTAAATAGATTTATTCTCTATTATTATTATTATTTCCTTATTTAGGTAGCAGCAATTATAGGGAGTTATTTCTCTGTTTATTAACAAGTTAGTACAGCTTGTTGTATCCTATTTATACCTTACAATGTAATAGTTCCTATCACGATGAAATATACAATATATTTCTATATGGTATCAGAGCACAAGATCTGAACCATCCCTAAATCGTGAGCACCACCCATGGCAGATACTAAAGCAGAAAATTCAGCCAACAGTTTGGCTGAAGGACATGCTCTTCCTATCACTGGTCACAAATTGAATGGCCAGAATTACAATCAATGGGTGCGCTCAGTCAAAATCTACCTTCAAGGAAAAGGGAAGGAAGGTTATATCATAGGAGACTCCAAGTGTCCAAAAAAGGGGGATTCAAACCTCGAAAAATGGCAACTAGAAAACAGTCTAGTAATGTCATGGCTGCTAAACACCATGACAAATGAAATTGGAGAAAATTTCATGTACTATGACACTGCCAAAGAGATGTGGGATGCCGTAAAGGAAACCTACTCTAATATCGACAATACATCTGCAATTTTTGAAATCAAGAGCATACTCCATGATTTGCGTCAAGATGACCGCTCAGTCACAGAGTATTTTAATACTCTTAATCGTCACTGGCAGCAACTGGATGTATGTGATGAAGTTGAATGGAGCTGCAGGGAGGACAAAAAGAAGTACAAAGAATTGGTGGAGAAAGATAGAGTCTACAAATTTCTATTAGGTTTGAACACAGAACTTGATGAAGTTCGTGGGAGAATCCTTGGAACCAAACCTCTTCCAAAAATTCGAGAAGCATTCTCAGAAATACGAAGAGAGGAGAGCAGGAGAAAATTGATGCTTGGAAAATCCAGTGCAGTCCCATCTATAGAAGGATCTGCAATGGCAGCAAGGGGAGATCAACGTTCTTTCCAAAAGAAAACTCGGCCTTGGTGTGACCACTGCAAGAAACCGGGTCATACCAAGGAGACATGCTGGATCATTCATGGAAAGCCATCAGAGCTAAAATGGACTAAAAACCGGGACAGCAGGGGGAACACAGTTGAGATAAATTCTCACTCATCACCATTCAACAAGGAGCAAATGGAAGCCTTACAAAAAATGCTTCAACAAACAATTGGTACAGCTACTGTGGCACAAAAAGGTAATCTTTTTCATGCTCTAAACACTAGCATGGGAAAACAAAATTCTTGGATTATTGACTCAGGAGCATCTGATCACATGACTGGAGATTTGACTGTCTTTGATAGCTATTCTCCATGTCAAAATAATTCGACTGTTCGAATTGCTGATGGCACCCTTTCTAAGGTCATGGGTAAAGGTTCAGTCATTATTTCACAAAATATTACTCTTAGTTCAGTACTGTATGTGCCTAAACTTGATTGTAACTTGCTGTCCATCAGTAAACTTACAAAGGATTTGAAGTGTATCACTAAATTCTTTCCTAACCTGTGTGAATTTCAGATTTTGGAGTCGGGGAGGACGATTGGCAATGCTAAAGAATGTGATGGACTCTATATCCTTCAGGCTGAAGCATCTAAACCAGAATCCGAGGCAACCTCTTGCGTTGTAGTTTCTGCAATGCTGTGGCACTATAGACTAGGCCACCCAAATTTTATGTACTTGAAAAAAATGCTTCCTAAAGTATTCAATAAAAATCAAAAGTTGTTTCAATGTGAAATTTGTCAATTGTCCAAACATACACGCAGCCCCCCACCCACCTCAACCCTATAAACCTTCCCAACCTTTTTATGTTATTCATAGTGATGTATGGGGACCATCGCGAGTCAGAAATATAACTGGATCAAGATGGTTTGTCACCTTTATTGATGACCACACACGGATCACTTGGGTCTACCTTATGAAAGACAAATCGGAAGTTGGTAGAACATTTGAATGTTTCCATACCATGGTGCAAACACAATTTCAAAGCAAGATTAGAGTGCTTAGGAGTGATAATGGTCTTGAGTACTATAATTCTGCACTAAGCTCATACTTTACGCAACATGGAATAATACACCAAACCTCATGTGTGGATACACCTCAGCAGAACGGGGTTGCCGAGAGAAAGAATAGACACCTCCTAGAAGTAACCCGATCTCTCATGCTAGCTACAAATGTCCCTAACCATTTTTGGGGAGAAGCTGTCCTCTCTGCAACCTATCTAATAAACAGAATGCCTTCCCGAATCCTTAACTTTCATACGCCTTACTCCACTCTCCAAACCTTATACCCAACCAATCGCATCCTTACATCTATTCCTTTAAAAATATTTGAATGCACAACCTTTGTCCATAATCTTGATCCCCAACGCAGTAAACTTGACCCGAAATCCATTAAATGCATATTCCTCGGCTACTCTCCTCACCAAAAGGGATACATATGTTATTCACCTCAAAACAAAAAATTCTACCACACCATGGATGTAACTTTTTTTGAGAATCAACCATATTATCCCAAAGTTGGCATTCAGGGGGAGAACATCTATCCAATTGAAGTGGTAGAATCCCAACTTTTGGAACTTGAGCTAACTGAACCCAAACTCACTGCAGAGGCATCAAAACCTACACCTGAACCAAATGAAACTGCAACAGAAACTGTAAAACCTACACATGGACCAGAAGAAACTACGTTAGAAAATGTAGAGGAAATTGCAGTAGAAACTACAGCCCCTACAACAGAAACTGCACCAGAAAACAACGTGAAAGTGTACTCCAGGAAGAGCAAGAAGGGAATGGAGTCCTGCACAACTCCAAGGCAGAACCAAGAAACCTCCAAGACTCTAGAAAATGGCGTTCCCTCAGGTAATACTGCTCCTAACTCTGTGAATGTTGATGACATTAATATTCCTATTGCTTTGAGAAAAAATGTAAGATCGTGTACTAAACATCCCATTGAAAGATTTGTATCTTATGGAAAATTGTCCCAGAGTTACAAGACGTTTGTAACAGCCCTTGACAATACACATATTCCAAGCAACATCCATGAGGCACTCCAAAATTCTGAATGGGCAGCAGCCGTAACTGAAGAGGTTCAGGCCTTAATTAAGAATGACACTTGGGAGATCACAAGCCTACCATCAGGGAAGAAGCCGGTAGGATGCAAATGGATAATCTCCATGAAGTATAATGCAGATGGGAGTGTAAATCGGTACAAAGCTCGACTTGTAGCAAAGGGATTTACTCAATCATATGGAGTAGACTATGAAGAGACTTTTGCACCGGTGGCCAAACTGAACTCAGTTAGAGTTATTCTCTCTTTGGCTGTAAATTTAGATTGGCCACTCCATCAACTAGATATCAATAATGCCTTCTTAAATGGTGACCTAGAAGAGGAAGTTTATATGCAGATTCCTCCTGGACTTGAATCATCCAGCACCGCAAATATGGTGTGCAGGCTCCGAAAATCCCTTTATGGCCTCAAGCAGTCTCCAAGGGCGTGGTTTGATAGATTGACTCGAGTTGTAAAGAAAGACGGGTTCAACCAATGCCAATCAGATCACACTATGTTTGTTAAACACTCCATGGAAGGAAAGGTAGCTTTGTTTATTGTTTATGTTGATGATATCGTTATTACAGGAAATGATTATGATCAAATTAATCATTTAAAGGGACTCTTGGCAAAGGAATTTGAAGTTAAGGACTTGGGACAACTGAAGTATTTGTTAGGGATGGAAGTTGCTCGAACAAAGGATGGTATCTATGTATCACAAAGGAAATACACCCTTGACTTACTTCAAGAAACTGGAATGCTTGGGTGCAAGGCAACTAATACGCCAATAGAACAAATAAAAGGAAGAGAAGATGAAAGTCCACCAGCTGACAAAGATAGATATCAAAGTTTAGTTGGGAAACTAATCTACCTATCTCACACTAGGCCCGACATTGGGTTCGCTGTAAGCTTGGCTAGTCGCTACATGTCAAATCCAACTGAGTCTAACATGAAAATGGCGAATAGAATCCTCCAATATCTCAAAGGCACACCAGGACGAGGCCTCCACTTCATGAGGAATTCAAACAGGGACATTGAAGTTTATACAGATTCAGATTGGGCAGGATGCTCCACAGACAGAAAATCGACTACAGGCTATTGTTCATTTGTGTGGGGGAACCTAATAACTTGGAGAAGCAAGAAACAATCTGTAGTGGCGAGGAGTAGTGCAGAAGCAGAATTTAGAGCTATGGCCCTAGGCATTTGTGAAGGAATGTGGATTAAGAGCATGTTAGATGAAATCAAAATTCATGTGAACCATTCTGTGAGGTTACTATGTGATAACAAAGCTGCTATAAGCATTGCAAAGAACCCAGTCCAACATGATAGAACAAAACATGTGGAAATTGACCGACACTTCATTAAAGAATAAATTGATCAGAAGATTATAAATATTGATCATGTCTCATCATGCAAGCAAACTGCAGATATCTTAACCAAGGCTCTTCCAAGGAATACTTATGAAAATATCAAATCCAATCTGGGTATGATAGACATCTACCACCCAGATTGAGGGGGAGTGTTGAAGATTAGCACATATCAAATCATAATCATTTGATTATGATTTGTTAAGCTGTTACAAAACAGTGGTGTAAATAGATTTATTCTCTATTATTATTATTTCCTTATTTAGGTAGCAGCAATTATAGGGAGTTATTTCTCTGTTTATTAACAAGTTAGTACAGCTTGTTGTATCCTATTTATACCTTACAATGTAATAGTTCCTATCACGATGAAATATACAATATATTTCCATATGGTATCAGAGCACAAGATCTGAACCATCCCTAAATCGTGAGCACCACCCATGGCAGATACTAAAGCAGAAAATTCAGCCAACAGTTTGGCTGAAGGACATGCTCTTCCTATCACTGGTCACAAATTGAATGGCCAGAATTACAATCAATGGGTGCGCTCAGTCAAAATCTACCTTCAAGGAAAAGGGAAGGAAGGTTATATCATAGGAGACTCCAAGTGTCCAAAAAAGGGGGATTCAAACCTCGAAAAATGGCAACTAGAAAACAGTCTAGTAATGTCATGGCTGCTAAACACCGTGACAAATGAAATTGGAGAAAATTTCATGTACTATGACACTGCCAAAGAGATGTGGGATGCCGTAAAGGAAACCTACTCTAATATCGACAATACATCTGCAATTTTTGAAATCAAGAGCATACTCCATGATTTGCGTCAAGATGACCGCTCAGTCACAGAGTATTTTAATACTCTTAATCGTCACTGGCAGCAAGTGGATGTATGTGATGAAGTTGAATGGAGCTGCAGGGAGGACAAAAAGAAGTACAAAGAATTGGTGGAGAAAGATAGAGTCTACAAATTTCTATTAGGTTTGAACACAGAACTTGATGAAGTTCGTGGGAGAATCCTTGGAACCAAACCTCTTCCAAAAATTCGAGAAGCATTCTCAGAAATACGAAGAGAGGAGAGCAGGAGAAAATTGATGCTTGGAAAATCCAGTGCAGTCCCATCTATAGAAGGATCTGCAATGGCAGCAAGGGGAGATCAACGTTCTTTCCAAAAGAAAACTCGGCCTTGGTGTGACCACTGCAAGAAACCGGGTCATACCAAGGAGACATGCTGGATCATTCATGGAAAGCCATCAGAGCTAAAATGGACTAAAAACCGGGACAGCAGGGGGAACACAGCTGAGATAAATTCTCACTCATCACCATTCAACAAGGAGCAAATGGAAGCCTTACAAAAAATGCTTCAACAAACAATTGGTACAACTACTGTGGCACAAAAAGGTAATCTTTTTCATGCTCTAAACACTAGCATGGGAAAACAAAATTCTTGGATTATTGACTCAGGAGCATCTGATCACATGACTGGAGATTTGACTGTCTTTGATAGCTATTCTCCATGTCAAAATAATTCGACTGTTCGAATTGCTGATGGCACCCTTTCTAAGGTCATGGGTAAAGGTTCAGTCATTATTTCACAAAATATTACTCTTAGTTCAGTACTGTATGTGCCTAAACTTGATTGTAACTTGTTGTCCATCAGTAAACTTACAAAGGATTTGAAGTGTATCACTAAATTCTTTCCTAACCTGTGTGAATTTCAGATTTTGGAGTCGGGGAGGACGATTGGCAATGCTAAAGAATGTGATGGACTCTATATCCTTCAGGCTGAAGCATCTAAACCAGAATCCGAGGCAACCTCTTGCGTTGTAGTTTCTGCAATGCTGTGGCACTATAGACTAGGCCACCCAAATTTTATGTACTTGAAAAAAATGCTTCCTAAAGTATTCAATAAAAATCAGAAGTTGTTTCAATGTGAAATTTGTCAATTGTCCAAACATACACGCAGCCCCCCACCCACCTCAACCCTATAAACCTTCCCAACCTTTTTATGTTATTCATAGTGATGTATGGGGACCATCGCGAGTCAGAAATGTAACTGGATCAAGATGGTTTGTCACCTTTATTGATGACCACACACGGATCACTTGGGTCTACCTTATGAAAGACAAATCGGAAGTTGGTAGAATATATGAATGTTTCCATACCATGGTGCAAACACAATTTCAAAGAAAGATTAGAGTGCTTAGGAGTGATAATGGTCTTGAGTACTATAATTCTGCACTAAGCTCATACTTTACGCAACATGGAATAATACACCAAACCTCATGTGTGGATACACCTCAGCAGAACGGGGTTGCCGAGAGAAAGAATAGACACCTCCTAGAAGTAACCCGATCTCTCATGCTAGCTACAAATGTCCCTAACCATTTTTGGGGAGAAGTTGTCCTCTCTGCAACCTATCTAATAAACAGAATGCCTTCCCGAATCCTTAACTTTCATACGCCTTACTCCACTCTCCAAACCTAATACCCAACCAATCGCATCCTTACATCTATTCCTTTAAAAATATTTGGATGCACAACCTTTGTCCATAATCTTGATCCCCAACGCAGTAAACTTGACCCGAAATCCATTAAATGCATATTCCTCGGCTACTCTCCTCACCAAAAGGGATACATATGTTATTCACCTCAAAACAAAAAATTCTACCACACCATGGATGTAACTTTTTTTGAGAATCAACCATATTATCCCAAAGTTGGCATTCAGGGGGAGAACATCTATCCAATTAAAGTGGTAGAATCCCAACTTTTGGAACTTGAGCTAACTGAACCCAAACTCACTGCAGAGGCATCAAAACCTACACCTGAACCAAATGAAAATGCAACAGAAACTGTAAAACCTACACATGGACCAGAAGAAACTACGTTAGAAAATGTAGAGGAAATTGCAGTAGAAACTACAGCCCCTACAACAGAAACTGCACCAGAAAACAACGTGAAAGTGTATTCCAGGAAGAGCAAGAAGGGAATGGAGTCCTGCACAACTCCAAGGCAGAACCAAGAAACCTCCAAGACTCTAGAAAATGGCGTTCCCTCAGGTAATACTGCTCCTAACTCTGTGAATGTTGATGACATTAATATTCCTATTGCTTTGAGAAAAAATGTAAGATCGTGTACTAAACATCCCATTGAAAGATTTGTATCTTATGGAAAATTGTCCCAGAGTTACAAGACGTTTGTAACAGCCCTTGACAATACACATATTCCAAGCAACATCCATGAGGCACTCCAAAATTCTGAATGGGCAGCAGCCGTAACTGAAGAGGTTCAGGCCTTAATTAAGAATGACACTTGGGAGATCACAAGCCTACCATCAGGGAAGAAGCCGGTAGGATGCAAATGGATAATCTCCATGAAGTATAATGTAGATGGGAGTGTAAATCGGTACAAAGCTCGACTTGTAGCAAAGGGATTTACTCAATCATATGGAGTAGACTATGAAGAGACTTTTGCACAGGTGGCCAAACTGAACTCAGTTAGAGTTATTCTCTCTTTGGCTGTAAATTTAGATTGGCCACTCCATCAACTAGATATCAATAATGCCTTCTTAAATGGTGACCTAGAAGAGGAAGTTTATATGCAGATTCCTCCTGGACTTGAATCATCCAGCACCGCAAATATGGTGTGCAGGCTCCGAAAATCCCTTTATGGCCTCAAGCAGTCTCCAAGGGCATGGTTTGATAGATTGACTCGAGTTGTAAAGAAAGACGGGTTCAACCAATGCCAATCAGATCACACTATGTTTGTTAAACACTCCATGGAAGGAAAGGTAGCTTTGTTTATTGTTTATGTTGATGATATCGTTATTACAGGAAATGATTATGATCAAATTAATCATTTA
This sequence comes from Lathyrus oleraceus, assembly GCF_024323335.1. NCBI lineage: Eukaryota > Viridiplantae > Streptophyta > Magnoliopsida > Fabales > Fabaceae > Lathyrus > Lathyrus oleraceus. The sequence continues at coordinate 148,709,235 of NC_066582.1, read as the reverse complement.
AAGGGACTCTTGGCAAAGGAATTTGAAGTTAAGGACTTGGGACAACTGAAGTATTTGTTAGGGATGGAAGTTGCTCGAACAAAGGATGGTATCTATGTATCACAAAGGAAATACACCCTTGACTTACTTCAAGAAACTGGAATGCTTGGGTGCAAGGCAACTAATACGCCAATAGAACAAATAAAAGGAAGAGAAGATGAAAGTCCACCAGCTGACAAAGATAGATATCAAAGTTTAGTTGGGAAACTAATCTACCTATCTCACACTAGGCCCGACATTGGGTTCGCTGTAAGCTTGGCTAGTCGCTACATGTCAAATCCAACTGAGTCTAACATGAAAATGGCGAATAGAATCCTCCAATATCTCAAAGGCACACCAGGACGAGGCCTCCACTTCATGAGGAATTCAAACAGGGACATTGAAGTTTATACAGATTCAGATTGGGCAGGATGCTCCACAGACAGAAAATCGACTACAGGCTATTGTTCATTTGTGTGGGGGAACCTAATAAATGTAGAGGAAATTGCAGTAGAAACTACAGCCCCTACAACAGAAACTGCACCAGAAAACAACGTGAAAGTGTACTCCAGGAAGAGCAAGAAGGGAATGGAGTCCTGCACAGCTCCAAGGCAGAACCAAGAAACCTCCAAGACTCTAGAAAATGGCGTTCCCTCAGGTAATACTGCTCCTAACTCTGTGAATGTTGATGACATTAATATTCCTATTGCTTTGAGAAAAAATGTAAGATCGTGTACTAAACATCCCATTGAAAGATTTGTATCTTATGGAAAATTGTCCCAGAGTTACAAGACATTTGTAACAGCCCTTGACAATACACATATTCCAAGCAACATCCATGAGGCACTCCAAAATTCTGAATGGGCAGCAGCCGTAACTGAAGAGGTTCAGGCCTTAATTAAGAATGACACTTGGGAGATCACAAGCCTACCATCAGGGAAGAAGCCGGTAGGATGCAAATGGATAATCTCATTAACTATTAAAAAGTATTTGATTTTTATTTTCATAACTTAAATGTAATTTTGGTTTTTATTTTTATTTTTAAATGGATTAAATATACAATATCCTTGAAATGTTAGTGAAATTTGATTTTTTTTTTTAATTTTTTTTTTTGGAATCTCCCTTCAAATGTTAAAATTATGTGTTGTTTTTGCCTCTTGAACGCAAAAGTTACTCCCATGTAATATATATATTTTTTATTTATCCTTTTAGATTCAATGATCAAATTATACGCTTAGGAAGAAAAAAAAAGTATTACAGAAAAAATCTAAAAAAATAATATTATAGGAATAAAAAAATCCACCTACATTTTATTTTTCCCTTATTTAATTTAATCCCTTTATTTTAGTATTTTTCAATTGAGATTAATTGATATGCAATATTCATATAAACTTTTTTTTATATGAACGCTCGGAAACATTCATAAATCGGAATCTAAAATAAATTTTTTTGATCATAATATTTACAAGTGATCAAAATAAAAGTCAAACATCGTTAAGAATGTAAGATTTCTGTATAACTTGCGTATTAGTTAAATTCTTTTTGAATTTAAGCCTCCACTCTCTCTAGATATCATCTTTGATGATATGAGAAACAATAACATTAGTTAATATAAATGTCATTTATTTAAAATTATTATTTATTTGGTTGATAATATAATATTATATTTAAATAAAAAAAGTAATTGAATTAAAAAATAAATAAATTATAATTTAAAACGAAAAATTTGAAAGATTTAATTCCAAATAGGTCATGCTTATTGTTTTTTTTTAAAATATTTTTTTATCCTAGTAAATTCAATCATGTTGTGATGAACAAAATTAAAATCAGATCTTATTAGTAAAATGACAATCATGTTAAAATATTTTTTCAATTTTTTAAACGCTTCAAATTTCATTGACAAAATCATAGTTCTGTCATCTCACGTTAGAGCAATTCAATTGATAATTATATTAACGTTACAGCAATTCAATTGATAATTATATAAAAATATTAAATACAATGATGCACAGATGATTCAAATCCGTGACATCTCATATTTTCATTCTTTAAAAATCTCATCTTAAAAAGAAACTTCTTTAATAAAGTAAAAGTAACATCTTTAACAAATATGTGCAAATAAAACAAAGCTTACATCTTAAAATAAGGAGATTAAAAATAGAAGGACTATAATTACATTAAGGCTATTTATTAAGACTATTATTTATATTGTTTTATAATAATGATTAGAGAGAATATATTAAGCATTTCAAAAAGTTAAAAGAAATTTAAAAATATTTATTTAAAAGAACTAAATACACAATTCTCAAAATAATATTTTTACAATAGCATGTTATTAAGGTACATATTAGAATTTTCAAAATTTTAATTAACGATAATTGTTTTAAAAAATTACTCTTTTCGTTGTTATTTATAAATCACTTTATAACTTATTTTTACATATATTAAACAAATTTATGTAATTAATGTGTGTATAACTACTATTAATTTTATTATTAAATTATTTGTATATAAACATATTAATAATAAAAAGTTTATATTTTAAAATAAATTGTGGTAAAAATATAAGATGTATTTGAAAATAATAACTAATGCATTTAGAATGTATATAATTCTTATATTTTTAAATAAAAAAATATTTTAATACTTCTTATAAATAAGAAAATGGAAAATAATATCCAAATGACTTGTAAACATAATTTGGTATTTGTTGCTGATTATAGCACTCCCTAACTTCAGATAGTAGTTTATGCACTTATACATAAAAGACATTCATTAATAATAAAAAAAGAATATTTTGACTTATACTAAAAAAATATCACTTTAATCATTACTTCATTTGATATTATACACATGTCATTATAATTACGAGATATTTTATATTTTGGATGTGAGAATTCGTTGCTACGAGTTTATTTTTTTTAAAAAGATGTCTAGTTGAATTGATAATTATGAGTGTTGTATATATAATATTCAGTTTGATCTCAAGCCCACACCATTACGATTACGAGGTATCGACTGTTTTGAATGTGTGAACTCTCACGACATTGTTCTTTAGAAAATACATTTAATTAGATTCAGAGTCGTCTCAAATTTTTGGAGGTTCTGTGTAACCTAGCCATATTTTAACAATGGAAAACAAATAGAGACCCTTTATACTCGCAATTTAACATAGCAAATATTTTATGAGACCCTATTTAATAATAGTTTAATCTTGACAAACTTGAGACGCGGTGCGGTAATTCACTTTACACGTCCTCAAAGACGGCACTGATTGAATTGAGTGCATGAGTCTTGTATATAAACTATCATTAATCTCGACTCATAAGTATTATGAGTCTATTTTGGTCATACTGGAACAATTTTCACCAATCGAGACTAAGAGACACAATGTGAACTTCGTATTCTCACAAACGACATCATTGCTCGAGTCAATCTCAAATCTATGCCTCTGCAACTATGATATATTATTTGCTTTGAGAGTGAAAACCCTCACACCTTTAACTTTATTCTTAAAAATGTGCTTTTATTGAATTAAGGTGTACGAGTTTTTTTTTAAAATAACCATGTTTTTTAACTAATGTGCTAGTTGAAATGGTGCATCCAATTAAACTAGAGAGGAGGCACCCAGAGCTTTGACGCATGCATGCAAAGGCAATGTATGTAGGTGTCACGCTTCTTGGCGCATGCTTGTGTTGTTTAGTGTGTGCACCCATGCATCTGGCGCATGCATTGCCATGTGTGTATGGTGCGTAGGGCATTGGCACATGCATTTCATGGTTCATCTATAAATAACATGTGCATCTCCCATATTTTTGCAGACTACTTCTTACCCTCCAAGCCCATTTTATTTCATTCTACTTCAATCTCCTTCAATTTTTTGTTCTTTAACCATGTTGGAATATATTCACAAAAGAAATGCCAATTTAATTTTTTTTGCAGTCGCACCTCCGATAAAGATTCGACTTTGAAATATAGAATCGTTTGTACGTCTTAATCGGACGTTAAACTGTTGGTTAGATGGAGAAATCGCAGATGGTGAAAGGATTAGAAGAATTCAATGGCTTGAGTCCACGTTCAACCAAAATGGAGAAGTGCGTGTATGTGTGGATATTAAGACCGACAGAGACATTCACATGATGATGTATAATATGTTCAAAATTATTTTGATGGTTGTAATCGCTTAGTTATAGTATTTTATTTGTTGTAGTTTGTTGTGTTGTTGTTTATGTGTTGCTTGTGTGTTTAATGTGTTGTAATTGTTTGTGATAGTATTTCCTCACAAAGTTATCATATGAAATAAGTATTGTTTTTAATATAAAGCAAAAGAGGTACATGTAAAATTATCTTGTTGTGCTTGTTCCAACACTGGGACAGTTAGTACGATTGTGACCGGGATGGCGACATGAACTACATAATCGAGCCATTTTGTTCGCCGTATCCATTTCGGTTTGAATATGTGTGCTGTTTGGGCGGCCATTTTTCTTTCTTCGCATAACTTCATTGTGCCAGACAATGTCCCCTTGATATTCAGGCCAGTAATCCTCTTTTGCAATAACTGAAAAGATAGTTTTGTAAACATTGGATAGGCTTATGACTTTGTAAACGTAAGATAGTAAGTAGGATGGATCCATTCGATCCTTTGAACATGCCGCTATGACATGAGAGCAGGGCATACTAAAGGCTTGAAACTTTCCGCAGTTGCACCAACCTCTATCTAGTTCCACTATGTATTGTCCCATCGGCATGCCTTCATTGTGATCCATGGACTTAGCAACACTGTACCAACCTTTAGTACGGTCAAACACCGTGACCACGCGTGTGTTAGCTTTGATAGCTTCATGTCTAATGAATTTCATTGAAGCATCACTGAACAACTGCCCAAATTGTAACACTGAACTCCATTTGGAAAGTCTAGTCTCAAACAGCGCCCCTAGCCTGAAATATGTTGCTTGCGCTAATGCGGTTATAGGTAGGTTTCAGATGCCTTTAAAGACAAAGTTCATTGATTCCACAAGATTTATTATCATGTGACTCCAACGTTAACCGTTGTCGTATGCCCTAGTCCACTTCTCAAATGGAATACTGTCGATCCACCATACTGCATCTGCATTAGACAACCTGATGTCTTCACGGTAGTGTTTGAAAGAAGGTTCTGTTAATGCATAACCTGCATTGACAACCTTCTTCCACAACATTTTGTCTTTGATCTCTCGCATAAAATTTTGAGCGATATGTCTAATACAGTAGACATGCATCGAGGGAGGATCCTGCCAGCCATTATCAATGTTTTCGTAGGCACTCACCATTGAAGGGTTTCAGTCATAGTTCAAACATAAGTTAGGTTGAGGAGCAACGTGCAATCGGAGATTTTTTAGGAAAAACTCCATCCCTCAGCAGTCTCCCCTTTAACTAGGGCAAAGGCGATTGGAAAAATATTGTTGTTGCCATCTTGTGCCACTACCATCAATAGCGTTCCTTTATATTTCCCATACAACCATGTACCATCAATTTGTATAACAGGTTTATAGAAAGAAAAATCTTTGATGCATAGTTGATACGCCCAGAAGAGACGGTGGAATATTTCATTTCCGATAGCACAAGTCTCGTCTGGGGTATACGCCGACAACGTTTCCAACTTGACAATAGTCCCTGGAGCATACTGTTTAAGAGTAACCAAGTATTTTTGAAGTTGTTTGTAAGACTCCTCCCAATTTCCATACACTTTTTCAACCGCCTTTGTCCTAGCTATCCAAGCTTTCCTGTATGATGGAGTATACTTGTATTGTGTTACAATATGCGAGATTATTTTACTCACCTTTAACGACAGATTGTCGCTAATGGCAGACAAATTTCATCGCATATTAACTGAGAGCTAAGTTTGCGATGGCCTTGCATTGGGTTCGTAGGCATGCATGTGTGAACTGGACCCATGGATCCAATCTCCAAAGAATCACTCCTCTTCCGGTAAGGAGCTGACAACCGGAAAAGGCAACGATGATTTCGACAATAAATCTTATACCTCATTGCATTAGTTCGATCAACTATGTAATTAGTTGATAGTTTAATGTGATACTTTTTAATGGCTTTTACACAATCTTCTTTTGTGCGAAATATATCTCCTTCTTTCAATGATCCTTGAATTTGCACATAAGGATTGTAAAATATATCTGATGAAGGTTCATCGGCACCCAAATTCAAGGTTGTCATGTGTTGAGATGGACAATATACATGACTAGATGGTAATGGCTCCTCTTTTTCTTCATCATTCACCATTGAATCAATCAATAACTCAACTTCTTCTTCTTCCTCATCAACAACATTGACTTCAACTTGTTCGTCGTCATCAGTTTCACAAAACACTTGTGACTGATCAATGAACTGAGACACTTGTTGTTGTTGTTGTGGTAATATATATATATATAACTCTATATCGTTGTACCCTGATTGTTCATGAGTGACAAACATATGATGAACATCGTTATCATCTCGAATCTTCAACTAATAAAACTTTACTTTATTGTCTGTAAACCACACCGAATTTTTATAGATGATTTGGCCCACCTGACTACAGTGCAATTTCTTTTTTATTCTTTGTTCAAATGTGAAAAATTTGATCGTTGATTTATTGTAAATCGAGTTACTTCTGTGTTGCGAAAATAAAAATTGAATAATTAATGCTCAAATATTTCACATTCGGTATGGGCACTGATCATGTAATGTGGCGAGGAAGACATTTTTTTAAATGTAAGTTTAATGTTTGATGGTGAATGCGCTGATCTGTTATTCACATGCAGCTAAATAGGGGAGACAATGTATGTACTGATCACGCAATTAATCTACAAAGTTAAGACAATGCAATGCAAAGAATCCATGCAGAGACAAGACAATGCAAAACACGCACCTATAAAGAATCTCTGCCGTAATAATCCAACACTAGAAGCATGCACCTGCAAAGAAGATGTCTCTGCCATAATAATCCAAGGCAGGCGCCCTTTTCAATGACGCATAAAGCAAGGCATGCGCCCTAGCCTTAGGCGCCTCTCCCTTGCATGCATAAAAAGGCATGCATGCGTCACTAGTCTTGGCGCATATGACCATGCATGTCTTAAAAAAAGCATACGCCATAGCCTTAGGCGCCTACACCTATCCTCACATGCATGCGGCCTATCCAATGCTTCACATGATGCATAGTTATTCACATGCTGCATAGTTATCTCATCTATAAATATGACAATAACTCACAACACTCAACATCTAGAACACTAACAATCAACATCTGTAACACTCAACCTTTAGAACAATTAACCTCTGCAACACTCAACCTCTACAGCATTATGTTTCTATTGACAATGGGTGATGAACATCGAGGAACAATCGACAATATCATGACATTTATACGTTATTACTTCTTCTTACATATTTCATACTTATTTCTTACTTATGTTTCTATTGTTTATTACTTCTTCTTACTTTATTTCCTACTTATGTTTTATTAGGACCCAAAACGATTTTGATGCTGTGCACATGAATATGTACCCCACGATTCTTTGATAGAACCATATATTTGAGGATGAGGTTTAGGTAATCTCCTCAACATAGTCTCATAATCGGTTGACTATAAATTTATTCTTGCTTTGTTAGAGATATGAAGACCTGAGACTCACACATTCCACCTTCCTTTCGGTGAGTGTATCGTCATACTTGAGGACGTCTACATGTTGTTAGGTCTACATATCAATGGTAGGGTCGTGAATGATAGATTTAACCAGGATAACTCTATATTCAATGAATTATTGGATGCCCCTTTATGTGACGACAGAACTACGGGAGAGACTTCTGGTCAAGCTAGGGGTCAAGGTATTAACTTAAAATATGTCAAACAATATTATGCGAGTATAACATTAACTAAAGAATCTACCAAGTATGAAAAAATAATTAAAGCTCAGTGTTATAGTATGATTTTATTCGGTAATTTTTTATTTCCGGAAAGTACCGGTAATACGGTAAATATTATGTATTTATCGTTGTTATAAAACATAAATAAGGTAAGCACATATAATTGGGGTTCAGCTGTTTTGGCCCATATATATAGTGCGTTGTGTAAAAATGCCCAAAAAAATACTTGTACGTTTTATTCCTACACATATTTTCTACCAGCGTGGGGTTGGTCAAGAATGTCGTCACTCGCCCCGGTAAACGAGAAGTCATTCATATTCCCCTTTGCAACAAAGTAAGTTTAAAATTTTACCATCTAATTTATTAGACTTTATATTACAACTAACTATAAATAGTATGTTTCAGATGTTTTTTATCTAGGTGATTAGTTAAAGGGATGAATTACTACAAGTGTCTGAAACACATTGTAGTAGTCTATCACAATCTATTGGACCACATTGACCAGACGATGTAATACTACTACATAACTCTACTTTTGATTTCAAAATAATTATCAAATTACATATCATCTAATCATGTCATATTCTTGTACAGTTTATCTGGAGGCCATATTTGGGTCTTGATAATCAAGTTAACCATGATGATGTTGCAGTTTGGACAACAAAAACACCAATTATCTGGTTCACTACTGTGGAGATGCACCAGAGTGACTGGGTAAAACTGCAGTTCGGCATACAACAACAAATTCCAGAACTCCGATGTGTTTGGGAGATTGGCATCAACAAATAATCGATGCCCAATGGGATTATTCTGACTGGAGAGACTTTGCAAAAGAGATGTGTCGTCATTGGAGGAATCGACGACAACACATCTTAAACGAACCAGTCATACAGGGTGCTAGACCAACTCAACAATATATGGCATGGTTTAGGTCGGTTACAACGCCATAATTTGTGTCTGAGCCAAGGTATTTGATTGATCCACGCCAACTAGCTTCGTCGTCATATGCCCAACAACAAATCCCCGTCCAAGAACAATGTTAACCTACCCAAGCCCAATGACCAACCTCACACCATCACCCTACCATATACACCCAACAACCAAACATCCAACCTCGCAACCCATTCATACGACACACCTAACCTCAAAACCAAGAATCAAACCCTACCCACCAATAACCATACGCAACCACCACAACAGTCTACAACCCAGATGATTCATACAATTCATGCCATCATAGGCCCCCACCAATGACCACCCAAACATCCCATCGCCACAACACCCAACCATTGTTTGACTATAACACATCCCAGGAACCATTGATTTGTTTCTAAACTGATTCAATGTCACAATTCGGGCAACCATACCGTCCACAATTCACCCAACCACAACGACCCAACTACGACAACATGGGCACCGAACTCAATTACGGAAGCGCCGTTGACGAGAATTCATCAGGTTATTGGGAACAAATGATGACACATCTATCAAATACCGCTGGACCTTCCACCGAGCTTCACACCAGCCACCATTGGATCATGTCAACACTTAAAGACCCCAACTACCTCAGAAAAATTGTAGGAGACCTCGAAGACAAACTAGCGCACCTGAATGTGGAACATGAGTGCGTTTCAATCGGACGAGTAATTGAATTTCTTATCAATTCCATGTAATTTGTCATTATAATATAAATATAATTTTTATTTTTAATATATTTTTTAATTAATTATAAATTTAACATTTAAATTTTAAAAAAAATTAAAGGTGTATGCGCCACATGCATTAAAACATACACTATGTAGTGTATGCATGCGACAATGTATGTGACACCAAGACATGTATGCGCCAATGCATGTGGCGCATACATGCATTGGTTTTGCATGCATGTGCCTGCATTATGGGTGTCTCCTCTTTAATTGAATTGAATGTGTTAATTCAACTGTCGCATCAGTTAAAATAATTGATTATTTTGATGTATTTTTTAAAATTTTAATTAAAAATATTGATTATTTAAAAAAAAATTATGTAGAGTGTTAATTTTCTTAATCTCGACTCCCATAAACAATATGAAATTATTCAAGTGTAACAAAACAATTGTTTTTTCTTTCTAAATCATGTTTTTTAAATATGAATACAAATTTACATTTAATGATGAATTGAGAGACAAGATGTCGGGTGATGATTATGAGTGTCCCCACAAGTGCATGGTAGTTGTCCCACGTGTTCCCTTGAATTGTGCTGGGCTTTCTACACAAACCCCAATGATGGATTATTAAAATCATAACACTCATTCATTTTATAACACCCACTACCCGACAAACTCACCTAGCATAATTCATCAACCATCTTTTTTCACACCCCACAGGTGGGAAGTACTTGTACATTATTTTATCAAACACAAAAATCATTTGCTCGTACGAGGCTTATTCCCATGTGTCTTGCACGTGAATTTAGGTACCTCTCCACTTCTCATTTGTATTTTGTCCCACTTTCCATCTCCAACCACCTGCCTTCTTAACACTCCATCTCCCTTTCTCTCTAATTATTCAAATATCATCATCACAAAATTTGATCCAAAAGAATAGTATATAGTTGAATAATTTTTCTATAAATTTTAATTAATTAAGATAAAATTTATTAATTTATAATTATTTTATTAAATACCATAAAGTTATTATCATAAATAAATATTTTAATATTTTTAATTTCTTAATATATTTATCTTGAGATCAAATTTTGAGTTAGCGTGATAATTGTTTTAAAAATAAAATAATTAAAAACGAAAATAATAGAAATATTATCTCCTTTTGAATTTAGAATACCTACCTAGTCTTTTGTCGTCAGGTAACCAATAATTGGAAGATCGATTGCACGAAACTATCCCAATAAGAGTCCGAATTTTCTCCTTTGGTCCGTACACTGTTCGCCCACATGTGATTAAAACGTGAATTTTAGACCCTAGTGTTTCTTGCTCCATTTTTTTCTTAAATATAACAAACCCTTCCTCAAGACACTTTCATCATATACTAGATTTATGCAACCACCAAAAGATTTTTTTATTCTTAAACTTTAATGTTTATCAATTTGTTAGGTTTATACTACCTCTCATCCTTAATTTAACACTCCACCCTATATTTTGATCCTCGTTAATTTTTATTTAGTTAAATAATCAGAATAATATTATAGTTTTTGGGGTCTTTATTATTAAATTGAATTATAGATTAATATTATCAAGTAAATTAATTAGGTATTGATTAATTTAGATTATTATTAATTAGGATTAGATTAATATTTTATTATTAGTTAGAATTAATTCTTAAACTATTATATTAGTGGTTTTAGTAATTTCCTTGTTAATTAGTCATGTTAGGTTAAAATATATTATCTTTTCAGGTTTATTATATGAATATTATTATCATTATGGTTTTTTTTGTTTGAGTTTGGTCAAAATGTTGACTAGATTAAGTCATATCCATGCACATCATCAAGTCGGGTCAAACTCATGACCTAGGTCCATCCCCAATTCACCCCATTCACAAACCCTAATCTACGTGCAATCAGAAGTAGAAAAGAGTCAAAACTTTCAATTTCAAAAATCAATCAGAACTTTCCAAATTCATTCACAGGTACATCCTAATAATACAATTTACAAACAATTCAGACCAAATACATCAAGTCCTGAAAACCCTAATTCCTAAAATCTAATCAAATAATCAATCAAATAAAAACTTCCTAAAACAACAACAATCAGATTAATTAAAAAACCTAATTCTAACTCTATAAATACCTAAATCTAAAATAGAATTAAGGACGAAAAAAATAAACCCTAAGAATACTATTGCTTCTGCAACTCCCAACCTCCACTTAAAGCTCTGATTGAGTAATAATTAGGGTTTCACATTGAAACCCTAATTTCTTCGAGCTCAACCACCATCACAATACAAATTACCTCGCATAAAGAAGAAAATAAAAAGTTAGAAAGAGTAGAAGACTAAGCCAGAAGAAGCAGATTGAAGGAAAAGAAAGAAAGTTAACAAAGATACCTTGCTGGCCGAAGAAATTCGCCTCTCTGTAGGTTGGTCTCTTGCTTCACCGTAACTGATTTGTATAATTTTTGTACACCTTGTTCGCTTGTGATTATTGTATTATTTAGGGCTTGTTAGATAAGCGGAAATGGATTAGGGTTTAGGATTGGAATTGTTGATTGGTTTGGGGAGTTGGGAAATTTGTTTGGTTTTGGGAAATTGAAGGTTTTATTAGGATTCAGAGAAGGATGATCTATGGATCGGCAAATGTTTGATGTAAATTTGGGTAGCTTTAGGGTAATTCTGGGTAAGGTTAAGGTTGGGGACGAAGGTCAGGGATGAAGTTCATCATGTTTACGAAGAACATGGTGAACAAATGAAGGTTTTGGGTTTGATTTAGGGTAAGGGTTCCTAGGGTTCATCTGGTTTGTTAGGGTTTATGTTGAACCCATGTTAGGGTTCATAGTTTCTGGGTTAAGGTTCATGTTGAACCCATGTTAGGGTTCATGAAGGTTTGAAGATCTAGGTGTGGGATGAATGTTCATGAAGAACATTCATCAATGTTTTGGGTAAAGGATGAAGTTCTCGGTTGAACTTCAACCGGGAACTGTGAAAGGAAGTGGTTTTTAGGGTGGTTTCTGGAAAAAGGGGGCGACCGGAGTTTGGGTAATCTGAGAGAGAGGAGAGGATATATATAGAGAGGGGGAGAGAAGAGAGATAAATGGAGAGAAGAAATCAAATAATTTGAAGGACTTTTCCTTGTATACCCCATTTGAGTGTATCCACGTCAGGCTTGCATGGCGTGCTCTTATCCAATCATTTTGCTGACTCAAGTCAGCCAATATGTACCCACGTGTATCGTGTTCTTTCTTTGACCTTTAATCATAGCCTATAGTTCTGCGTACCTTGACTAGTCAGCGCAATCAAAGGTTGAGATCTCACGCCATAAGATCCATCAAATCTTGATCAAGAGACCCAAAGAGAGTCTACCGTTGACTCTCTCCCTTCATGGACTCCTTCCACGCTAGGCTTCAGCAACCACATGTGCCTCATTTCCTTTGCTATTAGCACCCCTAGCCTTAGCCCGTTTACTAGTATAAAATAATTAGTTTGATTAAAATTAAAATTAACTTAATTAACAATATAACACTAATCTTTTCTTTTCTTTTAATTCATTCCATTATTCTATTATATAAATCAATCTAATCATGACATTTTGCATTCAACAAAGCAATTAAAATTAATTCAACATATTCAAATCTTAAGTCTTATACCCTTGTGCACTGAGGCATTTTCAAAACAAACATTCCTTCGCCCCCGATGCATTGAGAACTTTCAATAATCTAAAAAATAACAAACAAAAAACATTTTCTAGATGAAATATGGTGCTCTGATCCTTCAATAAACTTGAAGGTACGTATGCATAAAGTTGTAACATTCTAGCGAGTATAGTAACCAAAAACATTTTCTTAGTCCTCCCTTTTTTGATTAAATATTTTTTCTTAACAATAAAATATTCCCTGTAAGTAAGTAGATTAAGCAAGAATAAATAACATAAGCAAACATCCTTAGAAAAACATAGTAATCCTAAAATTAGAGAAGGATCCCATTGAGTACAATGGAGGTGAGGGGTGCCTAATACCTTCCCTTTGTTTAATCGACTCCCGAACCCTGGTGTCTCACCCTTAACTTTAGATTTTATCATTATTTCCTTGTTCCTTAGGAACAAATAAATGATGATAGCGACTCTGTAAAATTTTTCCAGTCGCGATAATTGGCGACTCTACTGGGAAAGACTGGTACTTTCCCTAAAGAGAGTCCATGCCTCACCTTAATGTGTTCGAGATGGATTTCTTTAAGACTGTGGTGAATGGTCAACTTGTGGATATGGAGGAATCTTCTTCTGAAGTTGAGGTTTTTGAAGGATGTGGAGACCAACAATCAGACCCCTGAGGCTCAAGAAGATGAACATCATGATGTTTAAGTTTGTTTATCTTTGTTGTTAGCCATCAATGATGATGTGATTTTTGTAACATTTGGATAATGTCTTTTATTTCCGGTATCATGCTTAAGCCCTTTTGAGGACCCTTTTGGGTATACTAATATTATTTTGTTATCCAATTCCATCTTGATTGTGTGTATATTCTTGGGAATATCTTTAAATTACCCAGACTTATGTTTTAGCAGCATGCCTCAGAACTTGGCCTTGCTGTGTACAAGTTTACTCCTTTTTAATAGATTTTTAACTAGTTGACTTTGTTGATAATTAGACCTTTTGATTAAGTGATCAACCAATTTAGTTGTTTATTAGAGGCTCTTTAGACCTTATATTTGGTCACAGGCTTGGTAGTTCGCCATGGATTCTTATTTTCATGGTCGATTTTGTTCGGTTAGAGATTTTTTATAACCTAGCCGGAGGTTCTTATTTACGTGGTTGGTTTCATTAAGTCGGAGGTTTTATTGACATAAATTAATTAGAGGTTCTTATTTATATGGTCGATTTCATTAGGTCAGAGGTTTTATTAACCTAACCTAACCATAAGTTCTTATTTACATGGCTGATTTCATTAGGTCAAAGGTTTTATTAACATAAACCGGCCAGAGGGTCTTATTTATGTGGCTGATTTCACTAGGTCAAAGGTTTTATTAACATAACTTGACCATATGTTTTTATTTACATGGCCGATTTTATTAAGTCAGAGGTTTTATTAACATAACCCGACCATAGGTTCTTATTTACATGGGCGATTTCGTTAGGTCAAAGGTTTTATTAACATGACTCAACCACATGTTCTTATATACGTCCCTGATTACTTAGGTAATCGGCGATGCCTATTATCCTTATCGCTCCTGGGACGAACTTGACTTTACTGTAATAGACTAAAAATGACACATAAACATATGAACCGAGGGTACCTCGTTAAAAACCCTTGCCCTTGCAAGGGAAAATATTTCTACCCATAACCTTTATTTAATAATATCATTAATAATGTTAGTTGTAATAAAATCTAATATTGTAAACATTCCAAGCCCTTGGCATTTCTATTCCTTCCAAATTTTCTAGTTTGGGAAGAGTTTTCCCTTCTTATGTGTGTCTGTAATCTTCTTCAAAATCAAGTCACCCTCTTGAAAACTTCTCGGTCACACTCTAGTGTTGAACCTTATGGCCACCCTTAGGTTTGCTACACATTCTCATATGTGAGCTATTCTTTTGATTTCTTCTATGAGGTCGTCCAAGTTGTCTAGGCCTTCCTTGTTAAGACCGTCGACAAAGTTTAATCGACACCAGGTTAGAGAATTGACTTCTAATGGTATCATTGCATCGACCCCGTACACCATTCGAAAAGGTGTCTCCTTAGTGGTTGAATGAGGAGTAGTGTGATGGGACCACAAGATCTCATGCAAGTACTCGGCCCAAAGCCCATTCTCTTCATCCCATTTCTTCATGATTTATGATAGGATGATCATATTTGCTGTGTCTGCTTGTCCATTAGTTTAGGGATGCTCAACCAAAACAAAACGGTCTTGCAAAGTTCTATAATAGACGAGCTCGCGAATTGCGTGCCATTATCAGATAAAATGATCCCTGGTGTTCTTGCTAAAAACATCATTTGGTTAATCCCCCTGAATCCGGTCAGGTGGGGTTGCAATCGTCCTTTATGTAGGAGGTATGTTAGGAAGGGTGAATGGCCATCGTTGTTAGTGATCCAAGGTTTTACACGTGTTTCCTCCTTTTTGCGTTATTCATCGGTCATTTTCCCCTTGTTTTTGGTCTCCATAACCTATTTATTTGTAAGCCTTACCCCATTTGGATACTAAAGAGGTGTGGATTTAATAGGTTTTAGTAACCATTAACAAATTGTAACTGACTCATCATTAAGCGTTATGTAACGGACTCAGCCATTGGTTGTTCCATTAATGCCATAACAGCTATGACTTGGAAGGTCCTTTCAGCGCTCCGATAAATTGAGTCTGGGAGATGCACGGAACTCACTGCCCGACCTCATAAAAAACACGTGATGTACATAAGCCCCCAAAGCACGAGGCCTATTTGGGTGAAGTGTTTTGAGAGTATCCTTGATCACGTAAACCTGTCATAATCGTATTTTAATAGATTAAACTCCCTTTAAGTTCATAGTTTTAAGGATGGATCAGTTCCTGACGTATATTGGGAATATTTACGTTTTTTATGAAGGAAATGGAGAACCTTGATGGATTCTAGAGAAGTCGTAGAGCCCCAGTGGGATTCCGATCTATTGGTGCAGTGGAACTCGGTAGGTTCTAGACATAGAGAAGTCAGAGAGCCCAAGCGGGATCTCGACCTATTGGCGTTGTAGAACTCGGTAATTTCTAGACATAGAGAAGTCAGAGAGCCCTAACAGAATCTCGACATGTTGGCATCGTAGAACTTGGTACGTTCTAGACATAGAGAAGACGGAGAGTCCCAATGGGATCTCTATCTATTAGCATCGTAGAACCCAATAGGTTCTAGGCAAAGAGAATTCAGAGAGCCCTAGTGGGATCTTGACCTATTAGCATTATAGAACTCAGTAGGTTATAGAAATAAAGATGTCGAAGAGCCCTAGTGGGATCTCAACCTATTGGCATCTTAGAACTCGGTAGTTTCTAGACATAGAGAAGTCGGAGATCCCCAGTGGGATCTTGACCTATTGACATCTTAGAACTCAATAGGTTCTAGACAGAGAGAAGTCGGAGAACCCTAGTGGGATCTCAACCTATTGGCGTCGTAAAACTCAGTAGGTTCTTAACATAGAGAATTCAGAGAGCTCGAGTGGGATCTCGACCTATAGGCGTCGTAGAATTCTCTAGGTTCTAGACATAGAGAATTCGGAGAACCCTAATGGGATCTCGACCTATTGGTGTCGCAGAAATTGATAGGTTTTTAACATAGAAAAGTCGGAGAACCCCAGTGGGATCTCGACCTATGGCGTCCTAGAACTCGATAGGTTCTAGACATAGAGAAGTCAGAGAGCCTTGGTCGGATCTCATCCTATTGGCGTCGTAGAACCCGATAGGTTTTAGACATGGAGAAATTGGATAACCCCAATGAAATATCGACCTATTGGCGTTGTAGAACTCGGTAGGTTTTAGACATAGAGAAGGATGAGAGCTCTAGTGGAATCTCGACCTATTAGCGTCGTAGAACTCAGTAGGTTCTAGACATAGAGAAGTCGGAGAGCCCTAGTGGGATCTCGACTTAATACATTTTATTTCTTTGATAATTGATTTGTGCGAATTAAAATCAAATGGAATGGTAAGCCCCAAGCCAATCTTAGCTTATCTTTAGCCGAGGTTTGTACCGTATAGGTTTAAAGCCCTAGTGAGTCGGGCATTACTGATTGATGGGTCTCATCATTTTTAAAACCAGACCGGCTAATCCCTAGGCAGACCATATCAATTTTTGGCCAGGGATAAGTTAAACAAACTACTTAAGATCAGAGGTACAACAATTTGACTAGGATTCCAAATGTACATTAACTTAAGCTTTCATTTAAGGTCAGAGGTATGTTAACTTGACCTGGCTAGAGGTATACTAACTTAGCCAAGATTCTAGAGGTATATTTATACTTGGTCTTTAGTTAATGTCAGAGGTTTCAATTAACATAACTCGGTTAAAGGTTTCTATTTACTTGACAAATTTGCTAGAGATTCTTATTTACTTGGACTTTTGATTCGGTTAGAGGTTTCAATTAACATAACATGGTTAGAGGTTTCTATTTACTTGACCGATTTTCCAGAGATTCTTACTTACTTGGACTTTTGATTCGATCAGAGGTTTTAGTTAACATAATCCGGTCAGAGCTTTCTATTTACTTGATCGATTTTTTCAGAGGTTCTTATTT
The DNA here is from genome assembly GCF_024323335.1 of Lathyrus oleraceus. Classification (NCBI taxonomy): domain Eukaryota; kingdom Viridiplantae; phylum Streptophyta; class Magnoliopsida; order Fabales; family Fabaceae; genus Lathyrus; species Lathyrus oleraceus. Next base: position 148,691,429 of record NC_066582.1, on the reverse strand, counting down.
ACTTGGACTTTTGATTCAGTCAAAGGTTTCAATTAACATAACCTGGTCACAGAATTCTATTTACTTAACTAGTGTGCCCCTTGTGGAGGTCTTTGTCGTTCTCGGTCCCTACTTTTGTTGGAGAGTAAGTCTTTGTCTGGACTTTGTACCTAATGAATTATATAAAAATGATTAAAAGTATAAACAATTCATAATACTCAGAAGGTAATGTCGAATTTTGCATCAAATTATTGTCCCGATGAGATCAACCGACTTCTCTTCTTCAACTTCTGATTTGTTTAATTTGTGTGACATATTTGTTTCTTTTGATCATAGTATTTGACATCTTCTTACATAAAATTTGATTTCTTCAATAGGATATAGTTTCTCCCGACAATCACCCTGCATCATTTTAAAAGTTAGAAAAGAGGAGGTGTCTCCCGCCATCGTAGGAAAAATGAGCGACACCCATTGCGTAAGTAAGTTCTAAATGGGTCATTAGTTTCAAATGGCAGATAAATTAACTTGCCTTATCCAATAACAAATTATTAATTCAAGCACATACTTTATATGTCCAACCTCCTGGTTTTGTCGGTGATGTCGCTTGATAAATACATGCCACCAAGATTGGTTATGCCAGCTTGTATTTTGATATTCACGATGCAGTCTGACACATGTCGCGTCCTTGCGGGCTACTTGTTGTCTTTATGCTCGAGAACTCAGTTACTTGTGATCGTTATGATTCACCGAATCTGTTTAGTAAGCTTGCCACATGATCAACCACTTGCCACATGATCAACCATGTGCGCTCGATTTGCGCACCAAGTTCACTCGTGGGTTATCTCGCACAGTCACGATGAATAGGATATTTGATTAGACAAACATGCCATTACCTAATAGTGTAAATATACTTTACCATGCATATTGGTCAAAGGTGTGTTACAAATCATAACAAAAAATGGTAACAACAAGTGCAACAATAGAAGGTGTGTAACCCAAACTTATGTAAAGGATCACCAAAGCCAAAATAATCTGAATTCTAATTCCTTGAGCACCAAAATACCATTGTCTTTGACTAAGTGACTTAATAGTTTTTGAGAGGAAGAAAATGAAGGCAGGAATCATTCCATGTTTGGTGCTTGGGTTATTATTATTTGACAACAAGAAAAGACTTATTTCAATCCTCAAACCATTCATTTCAATCACTCCCCATTTTCGAAAAAGATAAACAGATTTGAACTACGATACACTACCAAGCTCTTAAAATATTTTGAGGATTTGCAATAAGCAAAGTTAAACCCAAACTTTGGCAAGTTCTTATTGGAACAAGAATGGCTGCCCTATATAATTTCTATCTTATAGTACTGCTTTGACCATCTCCCAGTTGAAATAATAATGTAATCTAAGTTCAGGTACTGGTTTGACAATATGTACGAATGAAATACATAGTATCTAATGTGATTTATAAGAATATAAGTGGAAATAGTATCAACCCGAACCTAATAGGTGCTGCCGGATTTTCCATAACACATCGAGCTGGAATGGATACGAAGGAGCAATCTTGTTGCATCGGTGGCACATTGATCAGAAATAAATCTGAAGGAACAATCTCGCCGCAGTCAGTAGCACATCGATTTAGTTGAGCATACCAGCAATTGCAAATCTTGTCGGCTCCTCTATATCAGAAGTTTTGTCGGCGATCTCAACTCGTTAATCGCCATCAAATTTTCACCTTCTCACTTTAGAGAGCCATTAAGTATGTCTCACTTTAGAGATAAAGTTAGTATCGAGCAGGCCTTAGACTGTCTTCATGGCCGCTTTGATTTTTCGGAGGAGTGTCGCTTCCTTTGTTACATGTCAGACACAACGGTCTATGGTCTATGTCTGACGTCTTACAAGGCGGGATTGTGAAGAGGTCGCAATTAGACCTTAGTCATTCAACAAATCCTTCCTTCACTCCAAGTGGTAGATCATTCCGTACATAAATTGACCGCGTCGGATTGTCATCGAGTCGGACGACTTCAATCTCATCAGTCAAAATTTTCCTCAAGCTTTTCATCTTTCCCCAATCGATTTTCTAAACTCGTTGTCTTGCAGGAATTAATCCTCTTATAAGTTGAGATTAAATACTTTGATTGCTTCATACACCTTTTTCTTTCTTTTTTAGAGGTGACAATGTTTGCTAAGGTTTTTTTTAGCATCGTCTCATGTATAAGACGAGTTCTACATAGATCATCTTTAACAACAATTGACTTATTCAAATTGTTATAGTATTTTATCTTCGGATTGACCGTAGAGGCTACAATGTCTTACGATGTTAGTAATGATCTTCCAAGAATATCGTTGTAGACGCTCTCACTAGAAACTACAAGAAAACTCACGTTTATCGTCCTCATATTCTCCCCTTCGCCAAAGAAAACTAGTAGGTATGCTGCTCTACATGGTCGACTTGAAGAATCATTGAACGCTAAGAGACTTCTACCTTCACACGACTACAAATATTGCATGCAAAACCCTAACTTCAATAGGTACATTAGGTCACACGAAATTCCATCGTCAATGAGGATCTTTACTAAATGATTTGCTATAATGGCGGTTACAACCAGTGAAAATGTTTCGTTAGGAGTTCCATCCACCTTCTCGTGGTCTCGAAACCCTAAAATCGATATATATATATATATATATATATATATATATATATATATATATATATATATATATATATATATATATATATATATATATATATGCTTCTGTCGCTTCTCGATTTGCGTCATTCATTTGGGGGAGTTTTGTGGTGGAAGCTCTCTCTCGCTAGGAAGTTTCCCACCAGTCGAATCAAAGACAAAGATCATAAAATGCTCTAGAGTTGGAAGGATTTAGGGTGCTCTCAGAAATAAGATCGATATTTGCTTTCTTCATTTAGCGTAACTGCTAGAACGATCATCACACGAATCAATTGGATCTAATTGTGGAAATTCGCAGGAATGAGAATTCGATTCCCTCATACAACGCTCCTATTTCGCTGGGGAATCATAAATGGTTGGTAAAATAGTGAGATGAGATCTTAAATCGGTGGAGTACTTTCCGGTGCAGCGAAGAGGGACTTTCCTGCAAGGTTAGTATTTTAAATCAATTAAAATGTACATATTCCGAAACAAAATCTAATTACCTGAATGGTTCCACTTTTATGCATTAAATAAAGGGTATATATATTAGGATATTCAGCATTTCTTGATGAGCTATCTTCCTCCCTCTTTTTTTATAATTTTAATTTGATTAACTAACCATTAACAACTAAATGGTGAGATTCTCCACACGTGCATGTTCAACAAACATGCATCAAAGAATATATAGTTGCAAACGCCCACTTGGGTTTAGAATTATAACTTTTAAATGTGAAAGTACTAAGCATTAGTATTATTATTATTATTAAGCATATCTGGCCATGTGAACGGCTGAGCTGGTTATCATGTGATTGACGGTTATAAGAATCGTTTTATTACTTTACTTGGATGTGTTATATCGTTAATCGATGATTAACTAGTGCCTATTACCTCAATTGCACGTGCATTGCTGGTACATATACTTATATCATTGAGATTTACAGATTAAAATTTAAAAGTATTGCTTCAATTATTGAAATAAATAAAGATTATGAATTGATGATTTAGGCAACAATGCTGCACGAGTTAGTACTATATTGGTGCATTATAGGGCCATCTTAGTTGGACAAAATAATGAAGTAACAGATAGCTCTTAGCAGGAGTGTCCCCTACGCCTACGATACAGATTAGTAGTAACCGATTAGAGATGATTTTTCTTGGTGTTAAACGTGGTCCACTTGCATTAGTAGTACTTGAATAACTTGTGAGATTAAAAGCCATAAATGGTTTTTTCGTAGGTGTTCATTGGATTGCTTACATCAATGCGCCACGGTTGGGACCATTTGTCTCTTAATAATGATTAGTGGGGCAACAATAATAATGATAATTATCATGGATATCTATAACTTTAATTACATCGATGTGTTTATAAAAAATGTATCGCAATCTTTCTTCAAATAGAGAACATTATTACTACAAAATTGTGTAAATAGTATGCAGTCTTACCTAAATAAATCATGAATTGTGTATTTTTAGGATTATAGAGATGGTTGATCATAAGAAGATGATCACCATTTGATTCACGTGAGATTGGTTAATTTCATATAAATTATAAACAAATTAAATTTTAGATATATAAAAAAGTGATAAATATATTTGTTCCACACTAGAAATCTGAATTGTGGGGGACAATTCTTTGGAGTGATAACACACGTTATGTTATTCTGATGTTGTTGCAATGTGACTCGAGTCGTTCAAGTACATTTGTTCAAGATGAAACTGTAAGATTAACACTCTAACACTCATGTCAATATTGAGTTATGGAGATGTAATAAATTATGGATTGAAAAATCATATTTGTTTCCGCGCTAACGATGGTATTTATATGATGAGCGAAATTAAGCCTCCCTGGACTTAGGCTTGAGGCCAACCCAGAACAGTTGTCTCCAAGATTTACTATGATGTGGTGCATGGGAAGTCTTCTAAGAATTAGATCGGGCACACCCTGGTCGTGATTCCATGTTGAGATTGGAAAAGCTCAGTAGAAAACTTCATTAAATCCATATTGAATCATTTAGACGTTTTCCAGATTTTTTATGTGTGATCCTAGGTACATATGTTATGGTGTGGTGCTTCGGCCTAAGACATTTTAGTGCAGTTAAGTGTGCTTATGTTTTTTAGGCATCATCTAGACCACCGGTTTTTGACCTTCCAATTTCCTTTGCTTCGTGACGTTGATTTGCTTACTTTTTCTTATATAAGGATCACCTTGGTATTTCAGGTAACTTTCATTCCCTCTTGCACTTAACCTTGTTATTCCTACGACCTTTTTTCTCTTTTGTCTTCCACACTTCGATTTCAGTTATCTTCTTTCTTTATTAGGGTTTCACATTATCAACCCTTCCTTGCTTCAATTAGTTTCTTTGGTTAATCTTCGTATCCAAGTACCGTTTTCTGACCCCTTTCTCTTTGATATGTTATCCCCTTTACCATTTTCCATGGACAACCTAGGGATGCATATGAGAACGTTAAACAAGCCAATGAGGGTGACTCTCCCATATCATCCATTTACAAAAATCCTGACACTCCTTATGATGAACCTTGAGATATCCATTACATCCCCAATCTAGATGTTTTAAGTGATATTTCGAGGTCCGAAGGAGATTTCATTAAAAGTGGAGACGACCTTCTTAGCCCTTTTAAGGGGTTCCTACACTATGATTTCTGTGGAAGCAGTTGATCGCCTAGGTTCCTCTCTCCAAGCCTACAATGAAGTGGAAATTGCCCTTCCATCTCAGAATGAGTGAAGAACCTTATAATTAGCTTGGTTTTTCAGGGCAATGTGTGACCGAGATCCTAGTGATGAAGAAATTAGGGACCGTCCCGTCTTTACGAATTACAATAATGTTTTTGACTGGCGGTATCTACTACGTGATAGTTAGGACGAAATGGTGAGGCGGGGGTCTGCAGATTTGGTGTCACCGTAGGATGATGGGGTTTATCATTTTGTGGATCCTGATCTAGAGGGAACCATCTCTATTCTCAACAGCGTGGATAAGGTGGATGGAGCCCATATAAAAGTAGGCATTTCTTTAGATTAGTTTGTTTCCCACATCGATGATGACAAGAGCATTTATAGTCCTTATGACAGTTGTCATGTCCTTTTCTATGAGTGTCTAGTCACTCGACTGAGATTCAGGTTGCCCTTTACCTGGTTCAAAGTCTAATTGTCGAAACATCTAGATATTGCTCATTCACGACTTCACCTCTCCACTTGAGCCTTTACTAAGATGTTTTAATACTAGTATGAGTACCGGGAGATGGTTCCATCCATCATAATATTCTTTAATTCATTCTTTGTGTCTCATACCTCAAGGGACTCTATTTGTGAGCAAGGAATTATTTCTCTCCTCCAGTCGACCAAAATGTTTAGTGTCTATATGGACAGTTGGAACTGTCTGAAAGACCACTATATTTTAGTGACCCATTTGACTGCGATTGCTCAATCTATTTTCTATAAAGTTTGTGACAGAGTTCTCGCCCCGACTAGTGATTGTACCTCGTCATCCTCCAGGTGAAAAGAGAAGATTCAAAAATATAGGTCATGGATCTATTTCAGATTAGACTCTCTTAGTTATCCTATAACCGATGAGAAATTGAGCACAAAAGGGGAGTCGATGAAGGAGGACTTGGTAACCTTATGGGAACACTTGTGTTTCGAGGAGGGTAAGAGTCCTAGGGTAGTAGGGGTTGTTAAGAAGAAAACACGACTCATCAATTCTCGAGCTATCAAGAAGGCTTCTAGTGCCTAAGAGACGAGAGAACTTTTTAGTGAGGAGGGTAAATTTGGTTTGAATTTGCTTTTGTAATTTTGGAAAGTTGTTGATGGCTAATTATCTTTCTTTTTTACAGGATCTATGACGTCCATCAAGAGTATTTACAAGATAAAGAAGACCAGAGTGGTCGATGTTGCTTCTCAGGCCATCCGCCTCTTTTGATCCCTGCACTAATTGAGGCGGCCAAAGACCAGTCATCTGCCACCACTGCTACTGATCAACCCTATATTGCCACAGACTCTCTGGTCGACCTCCCGGTGCATTCGGCCACTTAAAAAAGGGCGAGAGACAGAGAAAAAATTCACATAACCGCCACCCTAATACCGAAGGAGAATTGCCATCCAAGGCGCAGCGGAATTTAAAATTTTCTCCATTTAATGATCCTTACGAATGGGCATGATCAGTGATAGAATCGTTACCTCTTGTGGCGATCACGAACGTTGAACGATGACAACGTCTCTACTCAGTCCACACGAACAGATTCCTTCAATCGCAGTGCTAGCTGTTATGAATGAAGGCTTTGAGTGAGAGAAAGAGAGATACGAAATTCCAACTCTTCAGTTGTGTTGTATTCCCATACAATGCTTCTGCACAAGAGTTCTATTTATAGAACCACTTGAGTGAGCTTCAAGCCAAAAAGCCCACTTAAGTGTATTTTGGCCCATATCTCATAATATGCCAAAATCACTTAAGTATTTGGTACCTTACCATACTTCGTATTCTACTTAAGTACACCGTACTCTACGATGTTCCTTAGTTACTCTATCTCTCATCAATCCGTCCTTTGTGTGTGACCTTGTAGGTTTTCGCGATGTTGACAATTATATTAAATCACGCATTTAACATAATAAACAGCGAGCGGTATCTAGCAACACATCACTGCTACCCAAGACACAAAAATGTCATGTGATCTGACAAAACCTCCTGGGATAATAATTATGTGTATAATTACCCTTTTGCCCTTATGTCTATATTGAACACAAGGTATAGACTGTGTCATCCTTGTCCAGTTCAATATTGGACCCATAGACATTTATCCTGTTACGCAGGATGGGCAAATTCCATCTAGGTCACTCATGTCCCTCAGCATGCTTCGTGGAGTACCCATCAACTGTGTTTATGGTCATCTAGTTATGGACAACGTTGGATCAGCAACAAAGCACTCGACTCTACATCTAGGGTCCATAGTGGTTTCAGGTCGAAGAGTGGTATACACTATTATCACCATGAGAATAACTTATTATACTTTGCATAAATTTCTATATAGTATTCTCATAGTGGGTCAATCCGATATAAATATTACTCTTAATATTCATACCTATGTTTAAGACTTGATAACTCTTTATCCATGATCCATGAGATGTGATCATCAGTCTACAAACATAATAGTCTCAATGCTTTAATGTTATCCCACTTCACAATAAAGCTCGACTACGGATACTTTAAGAATAGTGTCATTATGTTTAATGTGGTCTCATGATCAAGTCACACTTGATGCATTAAACAGACTAACTATTCTAGGGACTTTATTAAACAAACGTAATAAAGAAAAAGCCTTTTATTATTAATAAATAATTCGATACAAGTACCAAAAGTATTGACCTCTAGGGCTTACACCAACATATACAACCAGAGACCAGAACAAGCGGGACTGAGATAAGTATCCACCTAAAGAAGAAGAACCCAAAAAAGGGATAAGTCCTCCGATTCTGGTGATGTCGGGATTTCTCTTGAGGTTTTTTACGCAATGCTTCCCAAGTTACATGTCACTCTGTCTTCTAGGGTGCCCGAGACCTCTCAAGAGGCGTAAGCTTGTTTTTCCGAGCAAGATGATGCCTACATTCAGGGCCTTTCTAACACCGATAAGATGGAGCTAGTGGTAGAGACTGTTTACCATATGTTTCATGGAATTTCTTTGATGGCCTTGGAGGTTGTTATTCGGGGAGAAGTATTTTCCCTCAGTAATTGTGAAGCAACTATCTGTGAATAGACTGCCTTATAGGGAAATGTGTCGAAACTCCAAGAAGAGCTGGAGAAGTCTTGGAAGGAAGATAAAGATTTTAAGAAGAACTTCGAGAGATTTTTTATCCTTAAAAGAGAAGTCAAGACTCATGGCACCCTATCTGACCTGGAGGCTAGGAGAAATCTTTGAAGGAAGCTTCAAAAGATGGTTGAGAGATTTGCAGGGGACGCTGAGAAAGTTTTGAAGGAAGCTCAAACTTCTAAAAAAGAGCTACCCTTCAAATTGATCGCCAACGTAAAGGATTTTGGAAGAAGATAAGGAATCATACTTGTAGTTTGAGCAGGAGTATAACGCCTATAATAATGATGGCATCCAGAGTGCTCTGGATGCTTTCTATAGGTCCATCAAACAAATCAAGCTCCTACTATCTATGTTTAGTATTAGTAGAAGCAATGCATATCTAGAGATTGACCTAATTTAAAAACTAGTTAGTTGCCGATTTAACTGCGAATATTTTCTGCATATTTAGCTACACTTATTTCCTGCGGATTTATCAGCAGATCTTCTTGCTGAAAATATTATTAAAGGTTTTAGCTAGGAACAAAAACGGGAGAAAAAACCGCAAGAAACATGTTTCCTGAAGAAATTTAACTAAAATCCTTAAGAAAACATAGTATTTCTAATAGTGCTCAGTGTAAATCGTTCTTATTGGATTGAAACACCATTTGTTCCTGTAAATTATGCAATTGCCAATCTCTTAGCAAAAATAATTGACCGCCACAAAAATTAGTTAAAACTACTTTTAGCTTTGTATAATCAGTATAATTGATTTTATTCTGTGCAAGTTTGCTACTTTTTGATTGTTGGAGGAAATCGATTTAGTATTCTCAATTATTGACTGTCTGCATCATGCTATTAAATTGTTGCCTTTGTAACCCATTTTGGTTGTCAAATTGCTGTATACATTGAAAGTAACGTTCAAGATGTTTGGATAAAGTAAAAAAAATTGTTTACATTTCTAATATTCACTTTTAATTGCGAAAAATCTTGTGTACATCTATGAAAACATAGTATATACATAGGAGATTTTTATGTGTTGATTGTCCTTGCGAGTTTGCCTCATTGTTATTGGAGTACGCATTAATGGGATGGATAGTTATTGATCCACTAAAATTGGGATCTCTGCAGTCCATTTTTTCTGTTTACATAGCTTTAGTGTGTTTACGTAGCCTGCATACACTTTTGATACCAAAACTTTTTGTATGTACATCTTTGAAAATAGGGTGAATATATTGGTCATTTTTGCAATTATAAGTAAAAGCGTGGAATGGAAATCGAAAATGTTATCTAGATGCATTGTTTAAAGATTGTAAATTATAATTTCATGATAACAATTATTCGAGACTTCTTTATTTTTTTAAGCTTAATTTCCATTGATATTAAATATTGTTTGTACTTGCTTCATGTTCATGTTGTCTCTTAACTATGACATGTAACTCTCTGTATGTTATGCCATCATACATGTATTGTTTAAAATCACAGGACATAAAATTGTATGTCAAAACTTATATATACCATGGGAAAAATGCATACTCTTGCTCATTATTCCACTAGTTTGTAGTGAACGCTGATAACTTGTGATTGTGATTGTGGGAAAGCTTATTTGTAGTTTTTTGTGAAAGCTATCCGATTTCAATCTAATAAATCCAATAAATGTCCTACATGTCTATGGCCCATTGAGGAACTTATGGAGACCAAGGTGTCACTGATTTTATTTTATTTTTGTGGTCATTGATTATTGTTGGGGTTGTTTTTGCATCAATTTTAATAAGTAATTTTCTTAGGCCCTAAGAAGGGTTAGTATGTGAAAAGGAAGGAAGCTTAAACACACTAGCAAGGGTCGAGTTACATAGAAAAGACTTAACTTGTTTAGTAAAGCCAAACACACTAGGAAGGGTCGAGTTACATAAAAAAGACTTAATTTGTCTAGTAAAGCCAAACACACTAGCCCAAACTAAGTGATAGATCACCCTATTGGACTTGGGCTACCCAAGGTAACCATACTTACCCAATAAACATGGATGATGACGTGTGCACATAGTGACTCATAAGAGAATCAGTCAATGCATAAAATTGTTTCCTCCAAGATTCTAGAAAGAGCAAGTCTTTCCTTGAACACTTTCATGTTCATAGAGCTAGGAAAAAACTGTCCCGCAGACTCTACAACTCAAGCCTAAGAGAGTCTTTATAAATATCTCAATCTGAGGACTGAGAATGGGAGGTCTAATTTCCCCCATAAATAGTACACAAAGTTTCTCACCGCACTGTGTGAGCTAGTCCTACATGCAGTACAACAATCCTAAAACCCTCAGACAACCCTTTATAATTAGGGGTTTTCACTCATTTGACTTTTATCAAGTACAACTCCCTACCAAAATTTGTCAAAAATATACTAACTCTACAAACAACATGAGAAATATCTGACCTTGTACACGCTACCATATACATCAAACTATCCATCTAAGACACATAGTTAGATCATTCCATTTGTATTGGCTCATCCTCAATAGAAGGACTTTGTTTAGAACTCAATTTAAAATGAGTATCAAACGAAGTGTTTATCGCTTTAGAGTTTTCATTTTGATAAGTGGTTTAGAACTCAATTTAATTACTAGTGGCTTATTGATAAGTGGTTTTTATATTGTTTTAATTACTTTTCTTTCCTTTATATTTTACCGTTTTCATCCGTTTTCCTTTCATTTTACCATGTTTTATGCTTTCGTATTGCCTTTCCTTTGTTTCGAGGTTATAATAGGAGTTTCAAACGAAAGAAGGAAAAAAATGGATAAAACGCAGAAAAAGGTGAAGAGTCAGAATTCTCTATATAAAAACCAAGGGTCTGTTACAGCCACCTGTAATGCCTATTACGGGCCGTAACAGGTGTTGTACCTAGAAAAATACGATCCTTCGTAAAGCGCATCGCACGCTCGCGAAAAAATGTGTTCGAACAGAGTCACCACCGAACTTTATTTATTCCAATGAAGAAATAGGAATATATCAATAAAACTTTTGAAAAGAACATGGTCGTCGCAACCATATTCGAGTTCGGGAGTCGATTACGTAAGGGGAAGGTATTAGCACCCCTCATATCTGGTGTACTCAACGGGAACCTTTTAGTTAAACTTGAGATTGAATGTTAGCTTATGTCACTTTTTTCTTAGAAATATAAAAGGAAAGAAGAAGGGTAACAAAAAATATTTTTTATTAGGGTGCTTGACAAGATTGCGGGTCTCACTCCTACGTATCCTTCAGTACAATAAGGAATTCAAAGCTTTGTAGTTCAGGTAGAAAAATTGCTGTATGTTGGTTGATTTTAATGGAAGATGCTTTGTCACCAACAATAGAAAACATTGCTTACCCACATCGGCTTGGAGGAGTGTACATTTGTGTCACATCAAATGGATTTCTAAATATTAACATTCATAGGAAAAATGTCTCTTATCTCTACTCACGCGTTTGTGGATGAAACATTATTTTGAATCGTCTCTAAACTGAGTATCTTTCGGTTAAAAGATTTTTGATTTGTTGAATATTTTATAAGTGAATGACAAACGTTGATGAGAACGGGACATAAGCCTCAAAACCAATCAACTGGGATCCCACCGGAATGCTAGATTCCAACAGTCCTTTTTCATTCAAGGTATTTAAGAAATCTTGTTTGATGGACAATGAACGCTCAATAAGAACAAGAGGTAAACCTTGGAATCAATTGTTCAAGGGTTCCATCAGAATGCTAGACTCCAACGGTCCTTTTTAGTTCAAGTGTATTAAGTGTTTTAGGAGCTAAAGAAATAATGAATGGCTAACCCCAAACGTGTGCCTCGACACCGATCATTCGAGGGTTCCATCAGAACGTTAAACTCCAACGCTCCTTTTCTTTCACATTTGTTAAGAAAAAAGGGTTTAATATTACATTTAATTCAGAACAGGCACTCGATGTTGATCGAGATTTGAATTTCATAAATGAGAAATGATTGGAGCGGATTGGGAAACGTTTTGACTCGATAGTGAAAAGTGGTGAGATCTTTTGAAAACTAACTTGATGTTGATCAAGTGTTTCAATGTTATTTTGAAAGATTGATTTTATTATGTGCCATCATGTCTTATTTAAAAATCCAAGGTCTTCATGCAAGATTAAATAAATCATACAATCAAATATGACATATAATCATACAATTACCACACCAAGCATGCAAGCATTCACACTTCAATCAAAAGTCAAACAAGTCAATCCATGAATCAAGGTCATATATTTTTTTCAAGTTATTTCGAAATTCATTTGGTAGTAGAAACCTAATTCAAACATCTAAACAAAATTATTATTTTTTCAAAAATAAGAAGAAAACTAAAATAAATGTTTTCCCTCGTAACTTTAGCTTTCCTTTTTGTATTTTTTTCTTTATATAAGAATTAGTCTTATTTAAGATATTTGCTACGAATAAAACAAATTTTTTTAATTAAAATATTTGTTTGTATAAAGAAAAATGGAAGTAGTTTTTTTTCTTTTTTATGACAAATTAAAATAACAACAAACAAGTGAATGGGATAGGGTGAGTGTAGCGGTGAGGCCCAAGCAGGTTGAATAAAAAAACAAGAAGAAACAACTCATAAAAAACAGAAAGTTTAGCCAAGTTGGGGGGTGGTGTTACCGTGAGGCAGGGTTATAAGGCCCAAGTAAGAAAATGAATACCCAAAGTAAAGATGGGGCGCGTGTCAATCAAATTTGGTTCAAGTGTAAGTAGTATTGGTGAGTTGAAGGAACTTGTAATCTAAGTTGCAGGGACTAGTATGAAGGTGTGACAAACAAAAGAAATGGAGGTTTGAATTGGGTTTAACAAGCAAAAGATTTTTCCAAAACAAGAACACCACTAACAAGTTAATAACAACGAGATATAAACACAAGTATTTTTACCACGGTTCGCTTGAAACTCAAAGCTACTCCAGTCCACCCGCCAAGGTTATTTTGCCTTATGCACAAGGGCTTAATCCACTATAATCAACAGATTACAATAATCACAAAGAATAACCTTCTTTTTCTTCTCAAGGATCCAACTATACCCTAGTCTCCTTAAGGACTCACAAATAACAACATTCATTGTTTTCTCAAGGATAACCTCTTTAAGGAATCAAACAAACAATTTGAATAATATTTTGTATGTTACAAGATGCATCTATACAATAAAAAATATGTACAAAAGAATGATATCTTTTCACAAAGAAATAGACTTGTCAAAATACTGTGTCTCCGAAGTTTTTCTTCAAGTATTCAAGTCTCACTTATATAGCATAAGAAGAAGGCCGTTGGAGGGTAAAATGGGGAAAGATCATAGAGCGGTTGTGCACTGTTGGATGGGAGAGGAGTGATATTGTGTGCTGTCCTTCGCCAACAAAATCAGTGACAACTATGATGTGTAATACTATCCTTTCCCATGAAATCAAGTAGTGGAAAGGATGTTCGATTTGTACTATGTACTATTTGATCATGCTCCTATTTGATCTTATCTTCAAGTTCATTGGCTTATGATGAAGGTTGATGAAGCATGAAATGAAGAAACATAAAGCTGGATTCAGAAACTTTAGAATCTTTTGTCATAACCTTGACAGCGTCAGTAGTCTGGCTTGAGATCTTCAGTATCTTCAGAATCTTCAGAGTCTTCAGAATCTTCAGAGTCTTCAGAGTCTTCAGAATATTCAGAGTCTTCAGAATCGTCAGTCAGAACCTTGATAACTTCAATCGTCTGGATTGAGATCTTCAAAATCTTTAGCTACATAATACAACTTCAGAAGCTTGCCATTCTTAATAAGTTTGGTGATCAGAGTCACGTCCGGAAGCATGAGCCGAGAGAACATTGCAGCAACAACATAGTGTCTCCTCATAAGTTTCTCAAGAGTGAATCAGCACAAAACCATGGTAATAACTCCTAAGATTTGAGATTCAGTTGGATACGGTGACCTAGAAGTCCTCTCCGAGTAAATAGGTCGGGGAATTGTAGGATGAATATTTACTTCTACATGGTTAACCCTAATGGTTGAATCAACATAGTTTTTAGCGTTGAATGTCGATCCAATGCTACTAGACTGATTGTAACGAAAGGACTGGACCCTATTCATTCGAATCCTGATAGATCCATAAATATCCTGAATAACATCTCTAATAGACGTGGATTCAATCTTTTCAGATTTAACCATATCTTGTAAAATCCATTTATGAGGGAACTTGTCAATAATATCAGAAGCAGTAAGAATCTTCGGGGTCATAACATTAGATCTGCTAAGATTGACTTCAATAATACATGTTTCATTTGTAGGAGTAGTGTTAAGACATTTAAAATTGCAATTAACATTAGAAACTTTGTAGGTAATTCTACTAATAACGTCTATGTTAGCAACTCCAGGATTGAGTGTGTCGCTTAGGCCTTGAACATATATGACAAGTGAGTTTTTAGTGAATTCATTAGTTAAACTCATAGAGTAATTATGATGGTAGTTAAAGTAAATTGGACCATCATTATGGTTAGATTCAACTATAGCAATAGTTGAGATAAAAATCTTTAATACGAGTATCACGAAGGACTAACAGAATAAGGGTGTTTAGCCCTAGTTTATGTTAAGGATTTATAGCTATTTGGATTAATCTTAGATGGATATAATGATATCCTTCTCTAACATGATTTTCTAACAACTTTCTATTTAACAAATTAATGGTTTCATGTTTATTGCATATAGATGTAGCATATGTTATTGTAGTTGGGTTCGGTGCCCATGTTATCGTAGTTAGGTCGTTGTAGTTGGGTGGATTGTGGACGGCATGGTTGCCCGAATTGGGACATCGAATAACTTTGGAAACGAAACAATGATTCATGTGGTATACTAAAGTCAAACAATGGTTGGGTGTTGTGGCGATGGGATGTCTGGGTGTTCATTGGTGGGGGCTACAATGGCATGACGCTGAATCGTATGAATCATCTGAGCTATAGACTATTATGGTGGCTGCGTATGGTTGTTGGTGGTTAGGGTTTCATTCTTGGTTTGGAGTTTGGGTGTGTGGCATGAATTGGTTGCGAGGTTGGTTGTTTGGTGGTTAGGTGTATATGACCGGGTGATGGTGTGAGGTTGGTCATTGGGTTTGGGTGGGTTGACATTATTCTTATAGAGTTGTGTATTAGTATTACATAGTCTGGTCCAATGTGGTCTCAAAAGATTACGATAGACTACTGCAACGTGTTTGGGACACCTGTTGTAGTTCATCCCTTTAACTGACCACCTAGATCAAAAAGATTGGAAATATATTAGTTACAGTTAGTTGTAGTATAAAGTCTAATAAATTAGATGGTAAAATTTTAAACTTACTTTGTTGCATAGGGGAATGTGAATGACTTCTCATTGACCGGGGCGAGCGACAACAATCTTGACCAACCCCATGCTTGTAGAAAATAGGCATAAGAATAAAACGTACAAGTACTTTTTTGGAATTTTAACACAACGAACTTTATAGATGGGACAAAACAGCTGAATCCCAACTATATGTGCTTATCTTATTTATGTTTCGTAACAACGACAAATACATAATATTTACCGTATTACCAGTACTTTCAGGAAATAAAAAAATTATCAAATAGAGTCATAATATAACACCAAGCTTTAATTATCTTTTCATACTTGGTAGATTCTTCGTTTAATGTTATACTTGAATAATATTGTTTAAGATATTATAAATTAATACCTTGACCCCTATGTTGACCAGAAATCTCTCTTGTAGTTGTGTCTTCACACAAAGGGGCACCCAACAATTCATCGCATATAGAGTTATCTTGGTTAACTCTACCATTTATGGTCTTACCATCGATATGTAGACCTAACAACATGTAGACATCCTCAAGTGTGACGGTAGACTTACCGAAAGGAAGGTAAAATGTGTGGGTCTCAGGTCTCCATCTCTCTAACAAAGCAAGAATAAATCTGTAGTCAACTGAGTATGAGACTATGTTGAGTAGATTGCCAAACTCGCATCCTCGAATATATGGTTCTATCAAAGTATCGTGTGGTACATATTCATGTACACAAAATCGAAATCTCTATGGATCCTAATAAAACATAAGTAAGAAATAAGTAAGAAGAAGTAATAAACAATAGAGACATTTTGTTACAAAATAAGAATAAGAATAAGAATAAGAATAAGTAATATAGAATAGAGATTAAGTAATAACAGGTTGAGTGTGACAGAAAGATTGAGTGTTGCAGAGAGGTTGAGTGTTGAAAAGAGGTTGAGTGTGACAGAAAGGTTGAGTGTTGCACAGAGGTTGAGTGTGACAGAGAGGTTACGTGTTGCAGAGAGGTTAAGTGTGATAGAGATGTTGAGTGTTGTAGTATTTATAGATGAGATATGTTGGTAAGTTGCAGCATGTGATGTATAAGTGTAGGCGCCATTGGTAAGGGCGCATGCCTTTTAATTTTGCATGCATGTGAGGATACGCCAAAGGTAAGGGCGCATGCCTTGTGTTTAAGCATGCATGTGAGTAGGCACCATTGAAGAGGGCGCATGGGTTGCTTTATGTATGTGATCACGCGTCATTGATAAGGGCATACCTTGTCTTGTTAGGGAAGAAGCATATTTCCAAAGAATCATGCAGGTGCATGCCTTGGTTTATTAGGGTAGAAGAATCTTGCAGGCGCCATTGGTAAGGGTGTTTTCCTTGTCTTGTCTCTGCATGGAATCCTGCAGATTCTTAAAAAAGTTTATACGTGATCAGTTGACTTTGCTTGTCTTCTGCATGCGTTGCCTTCACCATCCACCTTATTTAATTTCATGCTAATATGTGATCAATGCACTCCCCATCAAACACTAAACTTACATTTTAAAAAAGTGTCTTCATCACCACATTACATGATCAGTGCCCATACCGATGGTGAAATATTTGAGTGTCACTTATTCGGTTTTTATTTTTGTAACACAGAAGTAACTCGGTTTATAATAAATAGATGATCAAATTTTTCATATTTGAAACAAAGAATAGAAAAGAAATTGCAGTGTAGTCGGGTGGGACAAATCATCTAAAAAAATCTGGTGTTCTTTGCAGACAACCAAGTAAAGTTTTAACATTTGAAGATTCAAGATGATGGCGATGTCCACCATATGTTTCTCAGTCATGAATAATATGGGTACAATGATATAGAGTTATATATATTAACACAACAAAATAAAGTGTTGCACTTCGTTGATTCGTCACAAGTGTTTTGTGAAATTGATAACGACGAACAAGTTGAAGTCGATGCTATTGACGAGGAAGAAGAAAAAGCCGAGTTATTGGTTAATTCAATGGTGAATGATGAAGAAGAAGAAGAGCCATTACCAACTAGTCATGTATATTGCCCACCTCAACACATGACAAGCTTGAATTTGGGTGCAAATGAATCTTCGTCAGATATATTTTACAATCCTTATGTGCAAGTTCAAGGATCATTGAAAGAAGGAGACAAATTTCGCACAAAAGAAGATTGTGTTAGAGCCATTAAAAGTTATCACATGGAATTATCAGCTGATTATAGGTTTGATCAAACTAATGCAACGAGGTATAAGACTTATTGTCAAAATGAGCTCTGCCTATTCCGGTTGTCAGCATCTTACCGGAAGAGGAGTGATTCTTGGGAGATTAGTTATATGGGCCCAATTCACACATGCTTAATCACGAACCCAATGCAAGACCATCGCAAACTCAGCTCTCAGTTAATATGCGATGAAATTTTATCTGTCATTAGCAACAATTCATCGTTAGAAGTGAATAAAATAATCTCGCATATTGTAACACAATACGACTATACTCCACCATACAGGAAGGCTTGGATAGCTAGGACAAAGACAGTTGAAAAAGTGTTCGGAAATTGGAAAGTGTCATACAAATAACTTCTAAAATACTTGGTGGCTCTTAAACATTATGCTCCAGGGACCATTGTCAATTTGGAAACGTTGTCGGCGTATATCCCAGACGGGACTTGTGTTATTGGTAATGGAATTTTACACCGACTCTTCTGGGCGTATCAACCATGGGTCAAAGGTTTTGCTTTCTGTAAACCTATTATACAAATTGAAGGTACATGGTTGTACGGGAAATATAAAGGAACATTACTAATGATAGTGGCACAAGATGACAACAACAACATTTTTTCAATCGCATTTGCCCAAGTTGAAGGGGAGACTGCTGGGGGAGGGAGTTTTTTCCTAAAAAATCTCTGATTGCATGTTGCTCCTCAGCCTAACTTATGTTTGATATCAGACCAACACCCTTCAATAGTGAGTGCCTACAAAAACATTGATAATGGCTGGCAAGATCCTCCGTCGACGCATGTCTACTGCATTAGACATATCGCTCAAAATTTCATGCGGGAGATCAAAGACAAAAGATTGCGGAAGTAGGTTGTCAATGCATGGTATGCATTAACAAAAACTTCTTTCAAATACTACCGCGAAGACATCAGATTGTAGAACGCATATGCAATAAGGTGGATCGACAATATTCCATTGGAGAAATGGACTAGGGCATACGACAACGGTCAACGTTGGTGCCACATGACAACAAATCTTGTGGAATCAATGAACTATGTCTCCAAAGGCATCTGAAACCTACCTATAATCGATTTAGTGAAAGTAACATATTTCAGGCTAGGGGCGTTGTTTGAGACCAGACGTTTCAAATGGAGTTCAGTGTTACAATATGGGTAATTGTTCAATGATGCTTCAATGAAATTCATTAAAGAGGAAGTTGTCAAAGCTAACACACATGTGGTCACGGTGTTTGACCGTACTAAAGGTTGGTACAATGTTGCTAAGTCCATGGATCACAATGAAGGCATGTCTAGGGGACACTATCGAGTGGAACTAGATAGAGGTTGGTGCGACTGCGGAAATGTCCAAGCCTTTCTGCCCTGCTCCCATGTCATAATGACATGTTCAAAGGTTCGACGGGATCCATCCTACTTACTATCCGAGGTTTACAAAGTTTTAAGTCTTTCCAATGTTTAGAAAATTAGATTTTTAGTGGTAGCAAAAGAGGATTACTTGCATGCATATCAAGCGGACATTCTCTGGCATAATGAAATAATGCGAAGAAAGAAAAAAGGACCGCCTAAAAAACACCCGTATTCGAACCGAAATGGATACGGCGAACAAAATGGTTAGATTATGTAGTTCATGTCGCCAGCCTGGTCATAATCGTACTAACTGTCCCAGTGTTGAAACAAACACAACAAGATAATTTTAATTGTAACTCTTTTGCTTTATATTAAAAATAACATTCATTTCATATAATAACTTTGTGAGGAAATACCATCACAAACAAATACAACACATAAGCAACACATAAACAACAACACAACAAACTACAATAAATAAAATACCATCACCAACAAATACAACACATAAACAACATAACTATGCCATTACAACAACATAACTATGCGATTACAACCATCAAAACAATTTTGTACATAGTATACATCACCCTGTGAACGTCTATATCAGTATTAATATTCACTCATTAACGAACTTCTCCATTTTGGTTGAACGTGGACTCAAGCCATTGAATTCTTTTGATCCTTTCATCCTTTGCAAATTCTCCATCTAATCAATAGTTCAACGTCCTATTAAGACATTTGAACGTTTCTATATTCCAAAATCGGATCTTTATCGGAGGCTGCACTGCTAAAAAGATTAAATCGACATTTCTCTTGTGAATATATAAATATTCAGACATTTTAAAGAAAAGAAAATTGAAGGAGATTGAAGGAAAATGGAAGAAGGGTAAGAAGTTGTGTGAAAAATTATGCGATAAACGCTTGTATTTATAGATCAGCACACACATGTATGCGTCATTACCCTAGACGCACACACACATGGCTACATGTATGCGTCAATGCATGTGTCGCCTTCACATGCATGCACCATTGCATGTGGCGCCTTCACATGCATGGTTGTATGTATACGCCAATGGGTTGGACGCCTCCTTTGATTACTAATTAGATGTGTTAGTTCAACTGTCACATAAGTAATCAAATGTGTTTATTTCGATAACTAATTTTTAAAAAATAGATTATTTTAGTATTTAAATTTTAAAAAAAATAATTATTTAAAAAAAAATCCAAATCAACCGAAGATTATGGTTGCTATCATGACAACTTTTTATTTACATATTAAGATTAAAATTGAAATAAGATATAACGAAAATTTTACAAACTAGCTTAAAGAAATAAATAAATAGTTTTCACATCAATTTTAAAATTTCCCTCTTACATTTCGGATACTTTAATAGTCAATATAATAACTTGCGTATTTAAGTCAGATTTGAAGTTCTAACCGACTTAAAAAATTCATTTTTATTAAAGTTTTATCCAATTTTTAACAACCAGAGCATAAACTATTTTTAAAAACCAAAATTAAATATTTACATTTTTAGTAATAATTCATTTTTTAACCAATTAGAACCTGCATATGTTGTTGGAATGTTTATATTTAGACATATTTATTTATTAAGTTCATAAATTTGTATTAACTATATTAATTATTTATAAAATTAAGAATTTTAATTGATTAATTGATAAAATAAATTAAAAATATTAATTAAATTTTTACTTAATAATTAATTAATTGAATATAAGGTCAAAAGTGAAGAAATATCAATTTAATCTATTTTAGAATGAAAACTCTAATTAAATATCACTCTAAATATAACTATGATGCCCATTATAATTAAACAAAAAAAGATAAATTATATTTTTTCTCTATTTAAATAGTGTTAAACACAAAGTAATAAGTAACCGTGTTTGTTTTAATGGAGCTGTTTATTTTGTTTTTTTTAAAAAATAATTTTTAGAGTGTTATATATTTTAGTGTAAAAATAATTTATGAAGGAATTTTTCATAAAACCTTCAAATGAAAATTTAGTTTGAATAGTTATTCTTAAAATGTTATTTTAGGTATTTCATCATTTTATCGAAAAAATTTTTGGATATCAAATTTTTATAAAATCACTCAATTTTAAAGCTATTTCAAATAGTTTTTCATAAAAATTATTTTTAAGATACAATTTTTTGAAAAAATTATGATTTTGACTATATTTTGATATTCAATAATGTATATTTATGTTATAAAATGAACAATTCAATCTTTTAATTTATAAAAAACAAATTTAGAAAAACTTATAATATTTTGAAAAATATTTTTGTAGAATCCATTTTCAAAAATACGAAGAAAAAATCAATTTTTTAAAAGTTAAAACAAACTGGCTCATATATCTTTCGTCTTTAAGGATTATCATCGTTGAGTTTAGAAAGTTTAGAGAGTTTTTTTTTTGAATCCGTTAATGTATTTGTATAATCTTTAATAGATTGTTATATGATAAATTTGAACGTTTTTGTATAAGATTATATAGAAAGAAAACTGATAACAAAAATAAAATCCAATTTAAAACAAGGTTTATACAATTAAATCATTTATTCTTAATTATCTAGGACACACGAAAAGGAAGATAGAAAATTCTCACCCCGCAGTCAAATTTGATTCCAACCATACATTACCTTAATTCTTTTCATTTGATTCCAACCATACATTACATACATTACGTTAATTCTTTTCATGAGGGAACTTCATTGCTATCATGGAATCCGAAAGTTCAATAATAAAAGAATATGAGACACCTAAATGCGAAACAAAAACATCTAAAAAAAGAACTATCAATATCTCTAACAATACTATCCCATACCAAAATACAAATTAATTATCAAATTAATTCCAACAAATAGCTTATGTTTGATTTATAAAATTATATGTAAGGGTCGCTGTTATTCAATTTGATTAAATTTAACACGAGTTTGTGTTCTATATGCATTCGGTAAAGAGACTCATAATTTTTGAAATAATTGATGCTATATTTTTTATTTGTTCTTTGAATAAATAAACAATCATTCAATTGGTACATGAATGTTATAAAAATAAAGTTTTTATGCGAACTTAAATATTACATTTTTTATGTTTTTATAAATTTTAAATATTTAAATAATATTTTGATCTCTAAAAAGCATACATGTGTTTTTTATTTTTGTCCATAAATCTATTTTTTTCTAAAAAAATATTTGAAGGTTGAATTTCATTTGATTTTAGTTTATAAAATTAAAATTTATGATTTTCTATAGGTTATAACTTTAGTAACTGAAATCAACCAGATTTTAATATTTAGGATTATTTAAAAAGAATTTCTATAAAAACCATTTCAATTTACATAGATTAAAAATCTATTTAAACCAATTGTAAATTTGATTAAAATATTTAAAATTTAATTGGGATATAATATCATAAAGATTTATTCAAATTTGTCTTGCAAGGTAGATGGAAGTTGTAATGGCACCATGTGGTTTAGTGGAAGTGTTTGATTTTATGAGAAAATCTGGTATGGTATCCACCTTGAAGAAGTTTTCCGCTGCATTTTTATCAATGTTTCTTTTGCCTATAGTTGTAGTTCCTTTGGATTTTATTGTGTTGATGAAAGGTGATATTGTTGTTCTAGACTTTTCACTCATCTTCATAAATTGTTTTCTGATTAGTTTTATTTGAATTTGAAAATACAAGGGTTAGTAATTTACCGCTATTGGTCAGTAGCTATTCTCATCTGGATTTTGGTTCAAACTTTGATGGTTGTGTACCTTTGTTCCTGCCTACAAATATTGGTGCTTAGTTTTATTTTGAAGACCCTTTGTGACTTGGTCTATTGCCTTATTTTGTGCAGCTGATTAGCCTATATTGGCTTTGTTGTTTGTGTTTCTAAAGAGTCGCTAAACTTTGAGGTATATTTTATGCTCTTTGTTGGCTCTATTGTTATGCTTCTAGCTTATAGTGGTTAAGTTTGGTTGCTTATGTTAAGTAGTTAAGTCTTGATTATGACTGTTACCTAATTGTTAAATGTTTGATTGTTGCTTCTTACAGGTGGTTAACCGTTGAGTTGTGGTTTCTACTTGATGGTTAAACTTTTATTGTCTTGTTTGCCATTTGAAATTCTACTTTTAAGAATGGAGTTTTTTCTTGATTTTATTTAGGAGTGATTGTTGTGGATATTCTAGAAGAGGATTGATGAGGCTATGCACCTCAAATAATAAAAATTTGGTCTTTGGGTATGGCCTTCATGTAGCCAATGTATTCTGGCATTTATCTTTGTATTTTTTTACTTTGATTCATATTGTTCATCCCAAGTTGGAAGTGTTGTGTGTGCCTTCCAGCTTTGCGTGAGGGTATTAGAAATATAGGAGGTAAATATTAGTAATTAGTTGGTTATTAATTGGTGAGCCTATATAAAGGCTTTGATGTAATATTTGTCATCACTTTTCTCATTTGTAATATTTTCCTTTTAAATTTTAATTCAACATAATATCTTATTGAGTTTTTCCATGGATGTCATGTTTCTTCTGAAACATGGAAATGCTGTTTCTTAGGATTCATACCTAACTCTTCAGATGTCCTTAATTGTGAGCTTTGGGCCATTTTCAAAGGTTTTTCTATATTCAAGGGTATGGGCACGATAGCTTCAGCTTGCTACTTAAAATATCATAAGAAAGCGGTGTTGATCAAAAGTATCAAATATATCTTTTGTGAAAATAACGTTGAGAGTCATCCACACCCACTATGACGGAAATCAAAGTGTTGATTTCATGATTAAGCTCGAAACTTCTAGTAATATTGATCTTCTAATTCACGACTCTCCTCTAGAATTAATTAATATCCCCGTAGCAGATGCAACAGAAACTTTGTTTTTAAGAGCTTAGTGTGCATTTAAGAATTTTTTAGTTAAAATTTGATAAAACACACCTTTATAAAAACAAGTATATATATATATATATATATATATATATATATATATATATATATATATATATATATATATATATATATATATATAATTTTCAACACTTTATTTAGATGTGATAAATATTGAATTAATATGTAAATTTTGTGATTTGATTATTTTGAATTGAAAAGTTGTAATAATCAAATCATTCTATTGATTTAATTTTTTTATTTTTCAAGTTTGAATCATATAAAAATTATATTTAATTTTAGATTTTGAGAGGTAACACAAATACTTATTTATTTAATATATGTTTAGTTATTATATATTATTTATGAAAAAAAATTGTGCGTTTTGAATGAGTGTCAAAATTATAAGATAAAATTAAAGATTTTATTCTTTAAATTCTAGAAATTTTAAATTTTAAATACTTTTGTTTGATTCTAAAATTATTTATTTATTTAAAGGATTTTTTATTATATTTGTAAATCATTTGTGACATTTTTTGAATATATAAATATTTAATTTTTTTAATTTCAAATTAAATATTTAGCTTGAGAATGGTGTTTGCATTTATTATTATTAAGGTTATACAATAATATATATTTTCTAAATCACACAATTTTGATAAATTTAAGCAAATTTATGTGTGAGGTGTTTTCCCACTAAAGAGTGGCGAATATCTTATGATTATAAAATAGAATTGTAAATGAATAACATATATTTGTCGTAGTCTTGTATGTTTAAGGCTCTTCTCACCTAATTTATTAAAATATCTAATAATTTTTAGATGTGTTGGTTGCAACAATAAATTGCAAGAGTACCATCAGGTTTGTAAATTTGATTTAATCAAAATCATAAAAGATGCAGTGTGTAATTATTCATGTAAATTATTCCTGTACATTAATAATTGCATATTTATGATAGTAAATATAGAATTTGTTATTCAAATACCCCACATTTTCAAAAAAAAAATTAAAAATAACCCACTTTTCAAATTATTTTCCAAATTACCCCAGTTTCAAAAAAAACGTTAAGGCGTAGGTGTCAGATCAATTTGCGTCTACCCTTAATTTTAAAGAGGGGGCGCCAATTGAATTGGCTACAGTACATGGTGTTGTCAATCCAATTGGCGTCCATGTATATAAAGTGAGGGGAGGTGCCAATTGGCGTCCATGTGTATAAAGTGAGGGGAGGTGTCAATTGGTCTGACGCCTTCGTGTATTGTATAATTTTTTTTTGTATAAATAGATGTGTTGAGTGATTCATTTTTCCACATCTCTTTTCATTATATTGCAAACATTTTCGTCTTCGTCTCCGCTATGGAAAAGTGATTTATTCGAGAGACAAGCCTCCGATGGAGATGATGTTTTGGAACATCTGTCATTTCGAGCAACTAAAGAAGGAGTTGGTTCATTGGTTAGATGGAAACATACCTGAAGGGAAAAAAATTAGAAATATTGAGAGACTCAATGGTGTACGTGGTTGGGTGCGAGTAAAAAATGATAAGGATGTTAGGAAAGTAATGTTTGGACCAGATGACATCAGTTTGATTGTTGTAATCAGTTAGGAATGTTGTTTTTAAATGTTATGGTTAAGTATTTTCATCTGTTTTTATATTTGTTATTTGTGTTATTTATTTAGACTTGTTCGGTTTTAAGTGTGTTTAAGTTGGAGTGATGTTTGTTGAGAATGTATCAAGTGTGAGTAGTGTGGATAATAGTCCCACATTGGTTGAAAATGTGGAGACTTGAGCATTTATAAGTGAGAGAACCCATCCACCCATCACCTTAAGGTTTTGGATGAATATGTGGTGTATCTCTCACAAAGGTGTTGCTCTAAAAAGAAGAAGTCCCACAATGTTCAATGCTCCCTAGTGAAAAACTCCCACAACAAATGGTATCATGAGCCTTTGGTTCGAGAAAAGGGACCGACTTACTTGTATCGAAAGTCAATGGAGCTAGTATGGTGAATAAGAAACGTTTTGTACGGTACAAGAGGTTGTGGAAGTAAGAAGAGCTTTCACTTGTGGGGAAGCATTGTGGACTCACACTTGAGGGGGAGTGTTAAGAATTAGACTCGAGCATTTATAAGTTAGAGAACTCACCCATTTATCACGTTAAGGTTTTGGGTGAATATGTGGTGTATATCTTCTTATTTACTTTGCAACTGTAAAATACTATGAATTACAATGTTATTAATACTTTATTTACTTCATTACAAGAATAATGGTTACTCCCTCTATTTATAGATTTAGGTTAACTTGAACCTCGAGTCAAAGCCCAAAACAATAAAATCCAAAAACTATAAAATCCCAAAATAGCTAACACTACTAAAATAGGCCTAAGTCAAAATCCTGTGTGAAGCAACATGCTTCGACACTTCAACATACTAACACAACTCGACATACTAGGTGATTCGACACTTCCTTGTTATGTCGAGCAACCTGCTTTGACACAAGGAATTACAATTCAACACACCACCTAATTCATTGTGTCTAAGCTATCTACATTCATCATAGCTCTTAGTCTTCTGAACACTTTGACGTGCAATCCCTTCGTCATGATGTATGCAATCTGATTCCTAGTTCTGCAGTGTTCCACATTCATCTTCCCATCTACTATCTTTTCTCAAAGATAGTGGAACCTCATTTCGATGTGCTTGTTTCGACCATGTGCTATTGGATTCTTCGTTAGATTGATAACTGACATGCTGTCGATCTTCGTGGTAATTGTTCCATGACTCTTCGTTGTTATCTCTTTGACCAGATTCACCATCCACGTTGCTTGACATTCACAAAGAGAAACAACTATGTATTCTGCTTTGCACGATGATAATGCCATTACTCGCTCTTTTCTCGAACTCCAAGCAACTTGTGCACCACCTAGCATAAACACATAACCAACTGTGGATTTTCGATCCTCAATATCACTACACCAACTTGAGTCGGTGTATCCCACTAATTTGCATTCTTTTCATTCCTCAGCTGCAGGAAACAAAATGCCATTCTTTTCATTTCTCGAACTCCAAGCAACTTGTGCACCACCTAGCATAAACACATAACCAACTGTGGATTTTCGATCCTCAACATCACTACACCAACTTGAGTCGGTGTATCCCACTAATTAGTATCCTCTTCGGCGCTGCTAGATGTGATACCTTTGGCTTTTGCTCGAATATGCTCATCATACCTACATTATATGCTAAGTCAGGCCTTGTATGACAAAGGTATCGGAGTGACCCAATAAATCTTCTATATTGGGTTGGGTCGACATCATCTGAATCTGAATCTTTCAAAAGTTATAATTTGGGCTCAGCTGGAGTCGAAGTTGGGTTGCAATATTGCATCTCAAATCTCTTGAGTATTTCGCATGCATACCTTCTTTGGTGCATCATCAAACCTCTACCACTCTTGTAAAATTCAATGCCAAGGAAATATGAAATGTCACCCATATTTGACATTTCGAATTCCTTATTGAGATCACCTTTGAAGTCTTCGATCTCCTTCTTGCAACTACCTGTTATCAACATGTCATCGACATAGAGGCATAGTATAAGCAATTCACTCTTGCTTCTTCTTACATATACTCCATGTTCAGATTTGCACTTCACAAATTCCTTCTCCCTTAGAAAACCATATATCTTCTTGTTCCAAGCTCTTGGAGTTTGTTTAAGTCCGTACAAGGATTTATGCAGCATGTACACCTTTCTTTCTTCGCCATGTTTCACAAACCCAGCTGATTGTGCAACATAAACTTCTTCTTCTAAGGGTCCATTCAGAAATGCACATTTCACATCCATCCTGCACATCTGTTAGTTTTTTATGTTTGTTAGACCAACAACCAACCCGATTGTTTCGATCCTAGCAACAGGTGTAAAAACTTCATCGAAGTCGATTCCTTCTTTCTGAAGAAATTCTTTCGCCATAAGTCTCGCCTTGTGTCGAGTCACTTCTCCTTTGGGATTCAACTTCACCTTGTATACCCACTTCACATCGATTGCATTCTTGTCTTGGGGCAATTCGACAAGTGACCAAGTGTTGTTGACTTCGATTGACTTCAGCTCTTCGTTCATTGCTTTCATCCACTTCGAATCTTTTATTGCCTCGACTGTATTGATTGGTTCCACATCTGCGTAGAAAGCATAATGTAACAACTCATCCTCTTCATTAACCATATCATCTGATATAATCACACATTCTAGCAACCTTGCAGGCATATGTCTTGTTCTTTGAGGTCTACTTGGTCCTGCTTCACCTCTGACTTTTTCCTGTCGAACTTCTCTTTCGACTTCACTAGCTGGTTCTTCATAAAAGATTCTCACTGAATCTTTCTTAACATTCTCAGTCCAATCCCACTCTTTAAGCTCATCTATGATCATGTCCCTATTGATCACCACTTGCTCCTTCACTGGGTCGAACAACTTGTATCCTTCAGTCAAATGATATCCTATCAGGATCATCTGACTCGACTTATCATCAAGTTTTATTCTCAATCGATTGGCACATGTCTATGTGTTATAGATCCAAACACCCTCAAATGACTCAAGCTAGGCTTGACACCAGACAAACATTCTTCTGGCGTGATTCCTTCTAGCTTCTTCGGTGGACATCTGTTCAGGATATATGTCGCAGTCGACACAGCTTTTCCCCATAATTCTTTGGGTGGATGCTTGTCTTTAAACATACTTCTAACCACATTCATAATGGTTCTATTATTACTTTATGCGACTCCATTCTGCTGTGGAGTGTAAGGTGGCACCACCTCATGCACAATCCATTCTTTCACACATAATGCATCAATGTCTTTCGACACATATTCTCCACCACCATCAGTCCTTAAAATCTTGATCTTTTGACCGATCTTTCTTTCAACCATAGATTTAAACTTGGCGAATACCTCGATCACTTCACTTTTCTTCTTGATCAAGTAAGACCACTGTTTTCGACTGAAATCATCTATGAATGTAATAAAGTATTTGTTACCTCCAATTGAATCCACCTGGAGAGGACCACATACATAAGAGTATATGACTTTAAGAATTTCCTTCGACCTGCTTCCTGCCTCCTTACTGAAGTTTTTCTTATGTTTCTTCGCCTGCACACATTCTTCACACACTTTATTTGGAATGTCGATTTTTGGTAATCCTAAAACCATATTTCTTCTCTTCAAATCTCTGATGTCTTTGAAATTGAGATGGCCAAGTCTACAATGCCATATCCATTCATCTCTGCTGGTTGCTATTACAAAGCACTTATGCTCCATCACATTTAGTTCAATCTTGAAGGTTCTATTCTGAGACATTTGAGCCTTCCAGATCAACCTTCCATTTGAGTCGAGAACTCTTATCATCTTGTCTTCGATCGACACTCTGTAGTTATTTTCGACTAACTGCCCTATGCTGAGTAAATTACTCTTCATGCCTGGTATGTACAACACATTTGAAATTACTGACCTCTTGCCATTTTTCCTTATAATCAGAACATCATTAATACCTTCAGCTACTAGAGTGTTGTCGTTTTCAAATCTTACCATGTTCTTCATTTAGGACTTTATGTTGACAAACCAATATTTCCTTCCATACATGTGTGATGAGCATCTTGAGTCCAAGTACCACTGGTCCTTGAATCTCTCTTCATCTCTTGTTGTAACCATCAGCAACGTCTCTTCTTCTTCATATTTCGCCAGCTTTGCATAAGTTTCTTGATTCTTCTGCTTTTCTGGACAATCACTAGAATAGTGACCATATTTCTGACAATTGTAACACTGAATGTGACTCTTGTATGGCTTTTGACCACCACCCCTTTCTCTACCTGTAACACCACCTCTTTGATTGCCTTGGTTCCAAGGTTTTCTCTGATTCGGCTAGTTCCCTTCTTACTGATTTTGACCAGTCGAATTGTTGTATCCTCCTCTTCCTTTGTTATCATTCCAACTTCTTTTTCCTTTTCTTTCTTTTGTTGATTGAGCCTGCAAGCCATATCACTCTTCGACTTTCCTGTAGCTCTTTCAGCCATTCTTTGTTCATGAGATTCAAGCATCCCTTGAAGCTCTTCCTTTATCAGTTTTGACAAATCCTTCGACTCTTCTATGGCTACTACCACGTGGTCGAACTTTGGAGCTAACGACCTCAAGATCTTTCCAACAACAGATCTTGGTGTCAACACTTCTCCACATACCTTCATTTGATTCACCAGTTTCGTAACCTTGGTGAAGAAATCAGTTATGCTTTCATTGTCTTCCATCTGAAGCAATTCATACGTTCTTTTATGAGTTTGTAACCTCACCTCTTTCACCTTCTCCGCGCCTCCAAATGATTTCTCTAGAACTTTTCATGCTTCTTTCGCTGACTCTGCATCACTAACCTTTTCAAAGTTATCTGCATCAACACATTGATGGATTATAAAGAGAGCTTTATAATCTTTCTTCTTCAATTCTTTATGCGTTGTCTTTTCTTGATATGTCGCATCTTCTGCGAGCGTTGTTATTCCTTCCTTCACAAGACCCCAAAGATCTTGATAACAGAACACGTCCTTTATCTGCTTGCACATAATTTTTGCTCTTGAGAATCGGAAGATTTGTTGGAAAATGTATGTTTGGATGATTCGTTGCCATGGTGAGTTTCTTCCCACGAATCGATTAAATTGAAGCTCTTGATACCAAATGTTGGAAATCCATCAAAATCTATGGAGAATTTCAATCAATCTTGACAAAAAAGACTGTTATCAGCCACACAATAACAATGAAAAGAAGAAGAACAATGGAGAAAGAAAGAAAGTAAAGAACGATGAAGGAGAAGAAGAATTAAAAATTCTGCAGAGTTTCTCTCTGCCCACAAACTGTGGAAAACTTCTTATTCATTTTGCAACTGCAAAATACTGTGAATTACAATGTTATGAATACTTTATTCACTTCATTACAAGAATAAGGGTTACTCCATCTATTTATAGATTTAGGTTAACTTGAACCTCAAGCCAAAACCCAAAACTATAAAAGTCCAAAATAGTTAACACTACTAAAATAAACCTAAATCGAAATCCTGTGTGAAGCAACATACTTCGAAACTTCGACATACTAACACAACTCAACATACTAGGTGGTTCGAGACTTCCTTGTTCTGTCGAGCAACCTGCTTCGACACAAGGAATTACAATTCAACAGTTCTGACCATCTTTCACGCTCGAATAATAAAAACTAGGTATTATATTATGCTTTTAAATGGTTTATTTTTATTTTCCGAAGGTAATGGTTCTAGTATGCATGTTATGTATTTACCTTTACTAAGACATGTAGATAGAATAAGAAGTTACAGTTTGGGGATCCACTTGTTTGGCTTATCTTTATATCTCTTTGTGTAAAAATGCACACAAAGACACATCTATATTTTCTAGATGTGCTGTTTTTCTCCAAGTATGGGGTTGATCCAGACTACCGTCCCTAGCGCTCGTCAACCACAATCCGTTCACATTCCCGTACGCACAAAAGTAAGTTCTTAACAATTGACTATATTTACTTACTTTACCGATTATTATATCTAAATAATATATTTACTTTTATGGTGCAGATGATCGACACGTGGTATGAGTTTACAACAGATGTCCTAGACAATGTATTACCTAGTATCACAATCTCTTGGATCACCTTCGACCAACAAATGTATTGTCATTAACCTAATTAATTTGTAATATTTTGTTAATTTCTTCTAACAAATTTATAATCTAATATATGTTTACTTTTCAGTTCATTTGGCATCTATATCTAAACTTGGATCATGACCATGAAATCAACAAACAAGACGTTGCCGTTTAGACTGCATGCACACCGATCATAAGATTCACCACTGTGGAGATGCACCATAATGATCGTGTTAAATTGCAGTTCGGTATGCTTCAACACATCCCAGATCCCCCGACAAACCTCGAAGAATGACATCTACGAAAAGTTAACGACCAATGGAACTTTAACCCTTGGCAAAGCTTCGCTGGATCTGAGTGTCGAAAATGGAAGCACCGACAAGACCATGTCTTAATTGACGCTATGATGCCAACCGAAGAAAAACCAACTCGTAATTATATGACTTGGTACAGATCTATTGAATTTGAGTTCCTTGCCGAGGATATGTACCTATACGACCCACATTAGGTAACTTACACATAAGAAAGTTCAACATCTAACATCCAACAACATTATCAGACCGATTCTCCCAACCCCCTATCCATCAAAATTTTCAGTCCACAAACACACAAACTTACGACCTTAACATGTCAAACATCTGATCACAAATTTACATTTGAAAGTTTACAAATTACAAACAATATATATTTATTTTATTAAAATCTATTATATAGGTGAGAGTAAGGGTCAGTTTGTTTTAAATTTATAAAAATGGATTTTTTTTCTTTGTATTTTTTAAAATAGATTTTACAAAAACGTTTTTCAAAATATTACAAGTTTTTCTAAATTTATTTTTTATAAATTAAAAAACTAATTTTGATATACTATGACATAAACCTACATTATTGAAGACCAAAGTATAGTCAAAATCACAGTTTTTTCAAAAAAAAATCTATTTCAAAAATGATTTTTATGAAAAACTATTTGAAATAGCTTCAAAATTAAGTGATTCTTCAAAATTTTGATATCCATTTTTTTTCCGATAAAATGATGAAATACCTAAAATAATATTTTAAGAATAACTATTCAAACCAAATTTTCATTTGAAACTTTTATGAAAAGTTTCTTTATAAAACTTTTTTACATCAAAATATGTTACAGTATAAAAATCATTTAAAAAAAAAAGACAAAACAAACGGACCATAGATTATAAATTCGATATATAGTAAGAACTGTTTTCATAGTTTATAAAGAATTAATATCCAAATAAATAATAAAAATAGCAAATTTTTATTTAGCGTTCAATGTATTAGACATGTTTACTATATTATCTTTTCATATGTTTTTGTATTCTATCACACTTCCATTTCTTTCAAATTATCTAATAAATATGCATTAATATCTAAAATATTAGATTATCTTATATATATTTAATATTTGTTCACGTCATTTAATATTTTTTCTTTATATTAAATTAGCAAATGTTTCATTATGTTAACGTGGTTATATGTTAAAGTCTTGTATGAATAGTTTGAATATTTATTTATATTATAATTTTTTATTATACATTCTTCATTTAGAATAATAAATTTTTTACATATAAATCTCAATATATTATTTCTACAATACTAAAATAAGTTTATGCAAAAGCACAAGTATTTTACTAGTCACGTATTTATAAGCACAAATTTATTTCCAAAAGACCTATTTTTTCACATATCAATGTGGTCACACTTCCCCTACCTTGACTTAGTAGTTGAAGTGAATGGTGTGAATCATCCTTTTAATATATGAGATGTGGTTAACACATGAGTCTTTGATTATTAATCATTAGAATGTGTCTTGACACATCAGCTATATGAGGTGCAACATAATGGGATATTGGGAGAGCTCACCCACATGACCTTACCCCCTCCTTATTCGAGTATCCCACGTGTTGTCTATGAGTTGGATAGTTAATGGATCGAAATCGTTGGCTTTTGATGGACTTGATTTATGATATTACTGTCCAATTTCTAAGAAGGTTGCATAAATGACCATGCATGATTAGATTATAAGTTTGTCATTTCACCAATCATAGCATGTCGACAACCTGAATAAGTAAAGGATTCTTGCAAATGCTTAAGAATAGTGATGTGAGAAAGATTAGAGACAAATGCATAATGGAATGGGTTGCGATAACTTATAAAAATTATAAATAGAATAAGAATTATGTGTGGAACGTGTACCTCTGCATAATGCAATAAGAGATTCATCAAACATGGTAGATGGACCCAAAGTAGAACAAGACATTGGGGTAGAAGATTAGTCACTTGGACCATCTGTCAGAGATGGATCGGTAGAAGGGAGCTGGAAAGGAAGATGTAAAGATATGTGCAACATCAATATACATGTAGACACAATGTGTGGAGAAACAATAGTAACATATCGTAT
Organism: Lathyrus oleraceus; assembly: GCF_024323335.1. Lineage (NCBI taxonomy): Eukaryota > Viridiplantae > Streptophyta > Magnoliopsida > Fabales > Fabaceae > Lathyrus > Lathyrus oleraceus. The sequence goes on along the minus strand of NC_066582.1, from coordinate 148,657,115 downwards.
TTGAACTCTTGAATAATTAGGGAAAACACATTCAATTGTACGAGTAGACAATTTATCAAATCTTGGAGTAAGACCATAAACAAGCAAGTGAATCCAAAAACTCGAGGAGAAATACATACTAAAGGTTCATCATGGAAGAAAATGGAAGAGGGGACTTTACTCCGACTATCGAAATATGACATTATATTAATCAAGTACCCAGCATCATGGACAGCATATCTCCAAAACTTCAAATAAAAATAAACATTAGCATGGATAAGCAAAGTATTTGTTGTTTCGACTATAAAATAATGTATACACTCAACAATACCATGTTCGGACGTATGAGAAGAAAAAAAAAGTTTGATGTAAGATGACGAGAAAACACTAGAATGATAGTGGTAATGAAGGTTAGCAGCAGAATCAAAGTGAAGTGGAAAGGGACACAAGTGTTAAGAGTGCAAAGTGGTGGTTCTTAAGAGGGAGGGAGGATGGGATGTGGCGACAATGAAATCTCCATTGTGTGTTGAATGACCCATTGATGTGAGCTTTACAAGGTAGGTAGAGAGAGAAAGAAAAAGTGATAATGGGAGCTGCCGATGACGATGGCTCAATGTAAAGGGAGGTCAGGTGTTGTGTGTGAAGGAATGCCTACATCATAATCATAAGTCTTCTTTTTTTCACCTATACTATCATATACTATGTATGTGGGCCTCTTTAAATATGGTGAAGACTTTCGGGGGGGATTTTTGACCATTGATCAGTCAACCTGTTAAACAATATAGAAATTGGCAGCCGAACTCATAGACACGTATATATTATTAAAAAAATAAACAAGTATAATCAGACTAAGTCCTATCGTAAGCAGGACAAAAATACGCAGATAACTCCTCGAATATCAAAAACTGATTGGACACTAGACCTTCGCCCAACACAGAATGTTTAAGGTTTTTAAAACATTTAGTTACAAAAATATATTTAAATAATTCTCTCTTTTAAATATTTGATTCAAATATTTTAAAATATCTTCTAATGTCTAAAGGATGAACCCATGCCTACAACATCTTCTAATGCTCTAGGCATGAATGAAAATATAACAAAGGTTACTTGGCAGTCACTTAATCTACCAAGTACACACAAATCTAACTCCATGCCTTATCCTGATCCTTCAGATCTTTCGTGAAATGCAGAAAACACAAATGTACTACACACTACAATGATACTTCATATACCAACCACAATTGAACACCTATGTGCAAATGAACACTCTTTCCACTTATCATTAAAAACTGAGATTCTGCTGACCCAAATTCAAAGATAGCCAAAAAGTTAAGTAACCTTTATAGAGAAGAAACAAAAGTATACACAACTGTTGCAACTTGCAATTGACCAAGTAAAATATAATAGGGCATCAATCATCATTCATAATGTAAAGTTTGCAAACTGGTACATGATGTGATCAAACATGCAGTTTGAGAAAATGAAACAGAAAGAGATTAGTGGGAGTAAAAACACTGATATTCTTGCGAGACTATCAATCTGAAAAAACACTCTTGGTTGTGGTTTGAGACTTGGGAAACCTTTCCTCTCTGGAAAATGAATAATGTAAAACACATTGGATAAAACATTTCAAAGAAGACATGGTGGATAAAGCATTTCAAAGAAGGTGGCAAAATTTCTGAAACAAATGTCAAACAAAGTTGACAAATAACCAAAAGGAGAGAAAAAAATTTACAAAATAAACAAATGCCCCAACATGACTCTCAAACATTGCAGTACTTGATTATTCTCAGCTAATTCTTTAACTTAAAAAGATAGAAATCATTTGCATTGTTTGGTTACAAATTATAATCAGAATAAACAATTTAGAAACTGGTTAGAAGTTTCTTTCCAATGATGCCAAAGATTTTACTTCTCTTCATACAAAAGCTAATGATGACAATGATGGAGATTATCAATGCAAAGTTTAAAAGGAGCAAATCAATGAAACTAAATAACATGAAAACACAGGAAATGCAGAAAACATGATGCAGTCATTGTATAAAAACTATTTCAACCTCTTGTGACAAAGGCTTCATCCAGGGCCAAGGAGCATGAAGTATAAAGAGGCTTTGAATTTTTAACTACAAGCTTTGCTACAAGCCTGTCAAACACCAAAACCAAGTGAAGAATCAAAATTAATATAATCCTCCCCCACCCAAAAAAAGAAGCTAAATTCCAAACAAAAGCACTGAAATTATCATTGTAATAATAAACTCTTACTCTATTAATTAAACTATATATACTTATATATATCTTTCTTTCCTTCGAGCAATATACTACTACCACTACCACTACAATGAACAAGTAAAAAAAAAAACTAGAGTAAACCCTTTGTTAAAACCAACAAAGGCAAGGGAATTAGCATCTTCAATTCACTCCATCCAATATCTCCAACATTTCCTTCTTTACAAAATTCTTCAACTTTATACCTCAGTTCCATACCCCATTTACAAGCTGCAATTCACTTCACAGCTTCTCTATCTCTGCAAGAATCAATCATCAAACAATCAGTATAAACACAGAAAAAACATCAAAAACAAACAAAAACACACAGAGGAAGTTAAAGATAGTACCTTTGTTGGTGTATCAGCTACCCTATAAGCATCAGCAGTAATTCCCACTAACCATAATCCAGGGAAAACACTCTGAAAATTAAAACAAACAAAAAAAGAAAGTTTTCAGAATCAATCAGAAGAAGGTTTTGTTAGAGATTGAAAAACTGAATGGGAGAATGAGATCATGAGAATCATACATCCATTTGTTTCTGAACATTCTTGGGCCTCTTCCTGGGCCTGCGATTGGGCCTAGAACCAGTCATCACGAAAATATCCTCTTCGATCTCATCCTTCGAAAGAGCGATCCAGAATTTCCTCTTTTCCTTCTTCTCAGCGCAGCTTGTATCAGCAAAACCCCTAAGCCGAAGCGATTTCGGCGCATGATTCTCCCCGTTGTTGTTAACTGCTTCCTGCAATTCTACACCGCTGTTGTTTTTGGAACCTCCGGCTCCGATCTCGAAAGCGCCTCTCGGAAGCATAGGTTTCCTCGGCCTCAAATTCCACGGCTTCTGCACTATCTCCTCGGCTACGGTAACAGCTTCGGCTTCTTCTTCAGCGTATCGCTTACTATCTCCTCCGGCGTCATCGTCGGTTTCCTGGTTGGAAGACGGCAGAGGATGTCTGTGAGAGGAGGAGGAAGAAGGGAGTCCGAATCGGTTCCTGGAGGTTCGGGATCCGAGACGGTGAGGACGGGAGTCTGGTTCGGAATCAGGCTCGGAAGAAGCGTGATCGGGTGGACGACGGGAACGTTGATGGTTAGTGGTGTTGGTGTTGTTCTTCCCGGTGCCGCCCCATTTCAAGAAGGGGAGAGAGAAGTTGTGAAGAGGTTGAGACTTCACTGGTGAAGGCGCGGTCGTCATTGGTAAACGGCGAACCAGTAGCGTCGGAAGTTAAACGATGAAGGTTTGTGTTTTCGAAACGGTGTCGTTTGGAAATGAGAAACCCTAGGGTGTTGTTAATGAGGGTGGTGGCGTGGTGGTGGTTTTTTGCGTTGCGGAGTTGATTGAGTTTAGAGAGAAAACTAGACGCTGGCTAAAGAAGCCACACAAGAAGGAGTTTCATGCTATGTGCTTATGGGCTATGGGAAAATATAAGACTGAGTGTGTGAGTGAGTTCTATTTCATTCCTATTTGTTTGTTTTCTTACTAGATTTACGATCTACCCTAGATTCTTTCAAGTTATTCCCCTCAAGCTCCTTTATCCATTTTATTTTTTTTACAATTTCTTCATTTTTCATAAATGTTTTAATTAAAATTTGAATGGGAGATCCAATCGGTGTGAACTTTGAGTTGTGCTTTAATTGATAAAGGATTACAACTGTTTTTTTTACAAGCATGCACATTCTTAAACATTTAAGAGAAGCTAAGTAGGTTATAATTAATGGGTATATTGAAGTTGTAAACAAGGTTATTTAAAAGGGTTATTATTATCTTTTATGAAGCCAAATAAAATAAGATCTAACATTTAAATTATATCTTAATTACTAATCTCTTTATATTCGAGTCACTCGCGTATACGTGAGATGAGTTGGATTTGGATGACTTCGGGAAATTTGTGATGTGCTCTAAATTTGATTTGATTTCGAGGGATAATGATATTTACAAACACTATAATGTTCATTTGAACTTTTAGTCTTATGTGGTGTGTAGTTTAAGCTTCTATGTTGTTTCTCTTTACCTTCCTATTTTTTTGATTTTATTTAATCGAGTTTTTTGTCGTGGTGTTATGGTGTTGACAGTCTCGGTGAATTCCTCTATTTCTTCTTTTTTATATACATTTTAAGATTATGGGTAGTTTCTTTTGTGTGTATCAACGATAATATGATCTTCCATTTATGGTGGTGATAATTATTTTCTATAATGTTTAGACTTCTATTGATGACGAGGGATGATACTTCCTTGTGATGATATTGGTATGTATTTGTGGAGATATTGGCCCCCACTTACTTTGGTGTTCCCCCCTCCCCTAATTTGCCATCTTTTGTTGTCGTTAGGGTCTTTGCACAAAAAACTCTAGAGAAATTGTGAGGAAATATATTTTTCTAACGCACCTCTTATAAGAAGGTATTAATGGGTAACTTTCAATGGTATCCTTCGGGTTAACTTGTTGTTTGTACAAAATTAAGTGTTTTGGAGGATCATGTCACTCATCTTTATCTTGGTTGTCAGTCTATTTACTTTGGTCTATACGACATGCGATGCTTTGAGTCTCGAACAAACTTTAGGAAACCCGAGGAATGGGTTATGATCCTTCTTGGTACTAATGATTGAATATGTGGGATGTTATCCTTAATGCCGATTTCGTATTTATGATGTTACCTTTCGAGATTATAGTTTCAAGTTGCTTTTTACCACCTTTGAATTTCATTTATTGTCGACTTTATTTTTGGCTCACTCAATGATCTATCCGCCAGCTTGGAAGCGTATTAGAGTCTTTCAACATTTGTGTTCTTATGTTAAAGTTAAACCTCGTGTTTCGGTATTCTGCGCCGCATTTCACATCCACCGAAAACTCTCAAGGCACACCCATGGTTTGGTTATCTTCATGCAAATTTTCCCTATTTTAAAACTTTTAATGCGTCCTTTTGGGGATTTTTGATGTCTCTTTGTAATTTGTTATCTTCTAGTCAAGGCTTTTCATGAGTCAAAGTGCATCACTAGTAAGCTTTACAGGTCATGTTTTAACTAATATTGGTTGAATAACCCTTTTAGGTAAAAACATTGAGGAGTTGCATTTGAGACTTGAAAGGTTGAAGGGCGAGGATGTTGAATATTTTTTAAAGATAAAAAGTTATGCAAAATTTTTGAGTAGGCGGATCCCACCATATCTCATAGATTTTTTCCCTTTTTCTGTTGTAAAAGATGATAATTTAGCTACTTAAGTTTGTTTGATGTTAATCAATGATGTCATGCATTTTTTGTTCTTTCATCGCATTTTTCTTCTACGACTTTGCAAGTGGCATGGCGAGTGAAACATGATCAATAGGATCATGGAGCAAAAAATTGGTTCATCGGGTTGATATTTGTCTCCTTTGACCTGTTTTGTTTTACCCTCAATCTAAAAGAGGGTGGAAAGGTGACCTGTGAGGAATGTGAAAGGTCGTCCTCTCCTTCCAAACGAGCTATGTGGAAAAAGTTGCTTGTGGTGGTGCTCTTTGACAATGACATTGATTCCTAGTCTCTCCCTTCATTTGTGGCCCCTCTTCCCCTAGACACATCAAAGATTTAAGCCTTGGTCTCGAAAAGTGAAAGCCAATTAGATAGCTGACTTGGGTCTCTTGGGATGTTAATCTTCACTAACATAATGAATCCATTATATGTCTAAGTTTATGGCTTTAACTTGTTATTTCCTTGTGTCAATTGTTGCTCATTTAACGAGAGAATAGCAGCTCTCTAGAGCATTAGAGTGAGCTTAGTTATAGGCTCAAGAGGGTATTGTTAATGTCATGCAAGCTTAGAGTAAATTGGACTAGTTTAATAAAAGATTGACATAGAGATACGTGGAGCTTTAAGGTAGAGTCTGGAAATGGTCGTGGAGAATCATTAGATCTTAGAAAGGTATCTTAGGGACCAAATTAAGTTCCTTGATGAAGAGAGGAATATGGTTGAATCCATTACGTCAATTAATGTTTAACATAAGAAAACAATATAAATTTAATTGTTAACCTCTAAGACCAAGGTCGTTTCTCTTATATCAGGAAATGTGCTTCTAAAGAACCATTCTTGCCACATCATGTTCAAGGAAGTTGAGAATAAGGTTGATTTGCTATTTTTATAGAATGCATAATTGAAAAGGCTTCTTCAAGAAGCTTTCCAGTTATGTTCTGAAGGTAGAGAAAAATAAGAAAGGGGGGTTTGAATTGTTTTCATGGTAATCAAAAACTTTTTGAAACACCACACACAAAAAAAATAGATGCTAACAATACAAGGAGTTTATCCTAGTTCGCTTCAAATCCAAAGCTACTCCAGTCCACCCGGCCAAGGTGATTTCGCCTTCAATAAGGACTTAATCCAATAATCTCAACAAATTACAAAAACGTCTAAGAGTTTAATAACCTCTTAGCCTCTCAAGTATACAGACTTAGACAAGTCACTTGAGGAATTACAAAGAGTTTTAGGAATACAAGTGTTTGACTAGGTGCTTCTAGATAAGCAGTATAAACACAATTTAGGAACGATAACGACTGCAGAATTTGAGCAACAGCTCTTGTGTGAAACTGAATATTACAATGAAAGATATGAAAATGTTTTCGTGTATTGAGATGTTATAGATCAAGGTATTATCTTCAGTAGGTTATGAGGAGGCCTTTATATTGCATTTAGAGATTATACAATTGGAGGGAAATCAAGGGAGATTTCGTGCCAACTATGGGAATTTAAAGGTATTAAAATTCTTGTCCTTTCCATAGCAGTCTTGGAACATAATCCTTTGTTTCCTTAAACAGATTTGTACTATACTTAGAATGCTTCCTGATTAAGTTTTTGATTTTGTGATATCAGATAGAGTGTTTGAGCGTGTATCAGAGTGAGCATGATCAGAGTCTTTGAGCAGAGTCCATATGTCTTGCAGTTTTTCAGATATTCTTTTGCAGTCTTCAGATGTTATATTGCAAAGTCTTCAGATATTCTCTTGAATAGTCTTCAGATATTTATTTTCAGTCTTCAGATAGATTCTCTTGAACAGTCTTCAGATGTTATCTTGCAGAGTCTTCAGATGTAAACTCTTCAGATACAGAGTCTTCAGATATTGTTGTAGAGTCTTCAGATATGGAGTTGAACTACAATGTCAGATTCTTTAGTTAATTTCTTCCTCAAATGCATAGGAGTCATATCTGATTTCTCTTTGTGCTAGTTCAGCTTTTCTGGACTGGTGCGAATTTCAGATCTTTGTTTTCCTCAGAGTCATTTTGACATAAAACCCTGCACACTAGAGAAAATTATTAGGGTACCAAATTGTTTCATTCTTTGTTATCATCAAAACTTAGAGATATATTGCAGAATCAAAATCTTGTTCTAACAATCTCCCCCTTTTTTATGATGACAAAAACTCTGACTTTTGATGAAACAATGGTACTTTTCAAAGATACAGATTTAAATGAATCAGAGTCAGATATAAAATGACTCCCCTTAAGATTAGAAATCTCCCCCTAAGTTTGATACTTAGAAAAAATTTAAAGAGCTTAGAATCAGAAAAGGGTTTATGGGGTAGAAAATTTCTTACCAAATCTTCTTAGGTTGCTTGCCTTGTTTTATTTGTTTCTCAGATACATATTCATTTTACTTTTGCTCAAACAGATCCTGTAAAAAGACTTAGACTACACAATAATTTTAATGTCAGAATGTAAGTTATGCATTTCTGAGAGTTAGATGCGTTATTTCATCAAAATGACTTTTATTTATTTCTCCCCCTTTTTGTCAGACTCAAAAAGTTAAACAAATGCACAAATGATAAATTCACATAAAGCAAAACTCCATTGATAAGAAAAAGAGATACAATGCATAAGGAATTAGAAGAAAATGCCTCAGGGGAAAAAACTCTTATAAAAAAATACAAAAAAAAATATATTCCTAGAGTGCGTAGGTGTTTAGAGGAGGAGGCATAATCTGAAGTAGCTGAGCAAGCAGACTCTCGATGCTGAAGTTGACTTGATCCTACTGGTTGAGTTTGGCCCTGGCCAGTTGTTGTTCTTTCTGAAGCTCTTCTAGAGTCTTGAGGACTATAGGAGCTAGGTCAGATGTTGATGACTCACCTCGAGTCAGAGCAACCTCAGATGTCTTCTCAACGTCTTCAGTAGATTTTTTAGCAACTTCAGCGGCCAATGCTGCTTCAGCTTCAACTTTTGCCCTAGCTTTTGCCTCTACAGCAGCTTTCTCAGCTGCCTCCTTGGTAGAAGCTCTAGTCATAACTTTCTCATCAACTTCTCTTTGTGCTCTTTCAGCAGCCTCCTGAGCCAGATAAGCCTCCAACTTCTCCTTAGCAATTCTGATATAGTCATTTTTTACTTGTTCAGAAAGCCTATTTAGCTTGAAGAATTCATAAGTCATCCACCTGATGAACCTATTCCATTGAGTCCTTACTTCAGAAGGATTGTCACTGACCCTAGATTCATCAGATAGTTGCCTGAGTCTTGAAGTAGAGTTCTCTAAGAACTTAACAAAGGCATGATCAAGGGTAGGAAAAGTGAGGTCAGGTTCAGAGGTTTGAAGAGTGAGGTTAGAAGTTTTGTGTATGGGTTTGAATAGTTCAGAAATGGGTTTAGAGGGAACTGGAATGGTTTCAGAGGGTTCTGGTACAGACTAGGTCTTTTCAGAGTCAGTTATGGTCTGAAGTTCTGTATGAGTTGGAGAAGTTGGGTCAGGGATATCTGAATGTTCAGAGTTTGATGTTATGTCATAGTAGGGAGGGGAGACGGGGTTAGAGGAAGGGGTTGATATGGGTTTGTTGAGCAGTAAGGCTTCAAATATGGGAATGGATGTTATTGATAGGTTGAATTGAGGTAGCGGAGGTGAAGATTGGTTAGGGTCAAAAGTGTGGGGTTCAGAAGTATGTGGTTCAGAAAATATAGGTATAAAGATGGTTGGTTCAGAGGGAGAAGTGGGGGAAATGGTGACAGATGTGGAGATTGTAGGGGTGGTAAAGGTAATGATGAGGTGATTTGCGTAGAACCAGAAACAGTATGAGCTTCTAAGATATAGGACTTACCAAGTGCTAAAGAGCTCAGAGGCACAGGTTGCTTTTGAGTTGCTGAAGATTCTCCCAGCTTAAGACTTTTCTTCTTATTATTTTTCTTCTCAGAGGGATCTCTCTTCCTCTTCATGAAGTTTGGTGGTTGATTTAAGCACCAATCCAAGCTGAAGCCAGAAATGTTAATTCCTTGGGCTTCTAGATCCTGAAGGTAGCAGGCGATGACCTCTAGGGGATCAATCTTAGAGAAGAGGTACATCCCATTAGATGTATCCCTTTGATCCTTCAGAGCTTACTAGGAGGTGTTTTTTATGGGTTTGACTCTGACCTTGTATATTGAGCCCATGCTCTTCAGATTCTGCGCCTTCAGAGGCTTCCCCACGTCCATAGTGATATCTTCTATCAGATTTAGGGAGATGAGATGGTCCACCAGACTACTCTCTATCAGAACGTCTGAAATAAGTCTTCCTAGAGGGATGTAGTTCCTAGGCTTCATGTTATTTCTTGTGTCTATAACAGAATCCCTTAGATATTTGAAGAGGGGAGATGGAAGGTTCAGCTTCAGACCTTTGTGTAGACAATAGCGGATGCACTTCTGGTCCGTGTTGATATAGTCAAAAGAGCTGAAAGCAGGACGATGATAGATGGTTCCTAGAATGATCTTCAGCCACACACTCAGATTCTGGTGAAGCTCTTTGTTCTTGGATGATTTCCTTTCTGGGTTTTGAGAGAAGATGGTGGGGATAACTTTCTGGATGCCCATAACATAAGACACGATGCAATGATCATCGCAATCAGCGAATCTCCAGAATTCCTTCACCAGGAATATGTAAATGGGGCCATAAAGACACTTGAAGTAGTTAGCCCACCCTTGATTCTTCAGCTCTTGTGTTAAATCCATGCCATTTTTCTTGATATTTTCGAAATCAACCAACAACTCACATAGGACTTCAAGCTTCTCAACAAGAGTAGCAAGGTTGATGTGATGAGGAAGATCAAGAACATGGGGTTCTTAATAGGAGGTTATTGAAGGCGCATCAGCAGGGGTTGCAACTTGTTATGAAGCTTCAACTTGTTGCTCAGTATCATTCATCTGTTGGGAGTATTCAAACACTTGTTGTTGTTGAAGAAGATGAAGATAGTTGCAGAGAAAATTGAGAGAGGGTGAGTATAAGGGTTTGTGAAAGTTGTGAGTGTAAAAGTGTTGAAATATGGAAGTATATATACACAATTTCAAATACATGCAAAACGACAGTGTATCTAGAAAGGGAACAAAAGCAATTATGATTGCTAAAAATTGAGTTGACAAGCGTGGGGAGAATTAAATGAAACTAATGATGGGTGTATAATCGCAAGATGTGCACACTGCTCGAGGGGGTCTCAACAGTTTGGCCCTTGAGTTCTGAGCTAGACAGATGTATAGAAGATCCAGAGCCACGCGTTTGAGAGACCACGTGTTGATGTTTATGGAGTCAAGAATACCAAAAGGTTTCCGACTTAGAAGGTTTCTGATTCAAAAATCTTCTAACTTGTAGAAGTATCAGAACTAGAATAAGATAAACATCATATGCTTAAGTTAGAGTCTATTTTAACATTAGAGATGAAAAGCACATGTTCATAATCATTATGGGAAATCTGCCATATTTAAATTTTTCAGAATGAAAAGAAATCTATCTTCAGCTAAGTGTTTTATAAAGATATCATCCCATTGATGGTCTGTATCTATAAATTTTAAAATAATTATCCCTTTCTGAACATAGTCTCTGATAAAATGGTGTTTAATTTCTATGTGTTTCGCTATGGAGTGTAAAATAGGTTTCTTACTTAAGCATATATCAGTAGTATTATCACAAAAGATATAGATGTTACTCTCGTAGTCTTCAAGCTGATTCTTCATCCAGAGCATCTGAGTGCTACAAAGTGAAGTTGAGATGTACTTTGCTTCTGCAATTGACAGTGTAATGGTTGATTGTCTTTTGCTTACCTATGAGATGAGATTTCCTCCCAGAAAATGACAATTCCCATATGCGATTTTGCGCTCTAACCTATCTCCAGCGTAATCTGCATCACAATACCCATAAAGCATATACTCTGATGTTTTCTTATACATCGGGCCAAGGTTAGGTGTTCCTTTCAGATACCTAAGGATTCTCTTAACAACAGTTAAGTGAGATTCCCTTGGATCTGACTGAAATCTAGCACATAGACGTGTGTTAAATAAAATATTTGGACGCAAAGCAGTCAGGTAAAGGAGAAAGCCTATCATACCTCAATCGAGTTTTTGATAAACCTTTTGACTTCTTCCTTCTCCAGAATGCATGTAAGATGCATGGGAGTCTTGGTTGGCTTGCTTTCTGACATGTCAAATTTCTTTAGAAGATCTTTTATGTATTTGCTTTGATAAACATACATGGCTTCTGATGTTTGATTGATTTTGAATTCCCAGAAAGAACTTCAGTTCTTGCATTATGCTCATCTCAAATTCTGCCTGCATTAACTCAGGAAATTTTTGGCGAACATAGGGGTTAGCAGAACCAAATATTATGTCATCAACATAAATCTGACAAATCATATGAACGTTTATGATGTTTTTATAGAAGAGCGTGGAGTGCACTTTGCCTTTGATAAAATCATTTTCCATAAGAAATGAGATGAGTCTTTCATACCAAGCTCTAGAAGCTTGTTTCAGACCATAAAGAAATTTCTTAAGTTTGAAAACATGTTCTGGAAGTTTTGAATTTTCAAAGCCAGGAGGTTGATGGACATAAACTTCTTCAGAAATGTAACCATTCAGAAACACGCTTTTGACGTCCATCTGATATAACTTAATAGAATAATTTACAACAAAAGATACAAGGATACAAATAGATCCTAACCTCGCGACTGGAGAAAAGGTTTCATTGTAGTCAATTCCTTATTGTTGACTATAACCTTGTGCTACTAGCCGTGTTTATTTCTGACCACTTCACCCTTTTCATTTAGCTTGTTTCTGTATACCCATTTAGTTCCAATCACATTGGTTCCCTTGGCTCTTGGTACAAGATCCCAAACTTCATTCTTGGAAAATTGATCAAGTTCTTCTTTTATTGCTAGAATCCATTATTTATCTTGAAGAGCTTCTTCATAGGATGTTGGCTCTATCAAAGATACAAGTCCCAGAAGTGTTTCTTCAGAAACTTTGAATATTGATTTTGTTTTGACAGGTTCATCCTTGTTTCCCAAAATCAGTTCTTCAGAAACATTCTCCCTAATCCTTTGTCTTTTCTGATTGATTGTGCTTTCAGGTGCTTTTGAAGTTCCTCTTTTAGCTTCTTCAAAATCTTTTATCTTTTCATCAGAACCTGCAAGCGTGATCTCTAGATCTTCAAAATTCTCAACTAGCTTTGACTTTTCAGAGTCAAGCTTATCATCAAATCTGACATGAATTGATTCTTCCCCAATTTGTGTTTCTGTATTGTATACTCTATATCCTTTAGAATGTTATGAGTATCCCAACATAATACACTTTTGTGCCTTAGAGTCAAACTTGTCAGATTATCTTTAGTGTTCAGAATAAAACAAGAGCATCCAAAAGGATGAAAATAAGAAATGTTGGGTTTTCTTCCATTGCACAGTTCATAAAGAGTCTTTTCCAGAATAGGTATGATAGAGATTTTATTCTGAATGTAACATGTTGTATTCATAACTTCTACCCATAAGTGCTTAGCTACATTAGTTTCATTTTTCATGGTTCTGGCCATTTCTTGGAGATTCTTATTCTTCCTTTCTACAACTCAATTTTGTTGTGGAGTTCTAGGACAGAAGAAATCATGGGATATTCCATTAGAGTAATAACATTCTTCAAAAAATTTATTTTCAAATTCGCCACCATGATCACTTCTGCCTCTGATGATTTTAGGATCAAATTCATTTTGTACTTTTGGACATAAACTAGTGAACACAGAATGTGACTCATTCTTGTGCCTTAAGAATTTTACCCATGTCCAACGACTATAATCATCAACAATGACAAGTCCATACTTCTTACCATTGACTGAAGTTGTCTTAACATGTCCAAAAAGATCAATGTATAGAAGTTCCAAAGGTCTAGAGGTAGAAATAACATTTTTGGTTTTGAAAGTTGTTTTAAAAAATTTACCTTTCTGACATGCTTCACAAAGAGCATCTGAAGAAAAATTCAGCTTAGGTAGGACTCTGACTAACTCAAGTTTATTTAGTTGAGAAATCCTCTTCAACCTAATGTGACCCAAGCGTCTATGCCACACCCATTGATCTTCATTTACAGACATCAAGCATTTTACATTTTGATTTTTCAAATCTGAAAGTTTTATTTTATAAATGTTGTTCTTCCTATTTCTAGTGAAAAGGATTGTACCATTTTTCTGATTAACAACTTTGCACGTTTTTTGATTAAAAATTATATCATAACCGTTATCACTTAATTGACTTATGGATAATAAGTTATACATTAATCCCTTAACATAGAAGACATTAGAAAGAGAGGTAAGAGATCCATTGCCAACTGTTCCAGATCCTTTGATTCTTCCTTTCTGATTTCCTCCAAAGCCTACGAAACCAACATATTGAAGTTCCAGGTTTTGGAACATATGCTTTCTTCCCGTCATGTGTCGCGAGCAGGCAGAGTCCAGGTACCATGATTGGTGTTTTAACTCTGCTGCATAGGACATCTCTTCAGAGTCAGATTCTCTTTCAGATGAACTCCTAGAGGTAGTGGCCATGAATGCTACGTTTGCTTGCTCCTCTTCAGAACCAGGTTCTGATGCTTCAAATTCAGAGTCGTCCCATGTTGCCATGAGTCCTTTCTTATTTGCTTTGAAAGAGTTATTCTTGAAGATTTCCTTTCTGGAGCTATCCTTCTTTAGATTTGGTCATTCATTTCTGTAGTGTCTAGGCTCTTTGCATTCATAACATGTCACTTCCTTGTTGGGTCTGCCTATGGAAGTTGAATCTGGACGTTCTCCCTTCTATCTGGGCCTTCTGAAGTTGTTTTGTCTTTTTCTCCAAATTTGTTTGATTCTTCTTGAAAGAATATGTAAGACCCCAATTTTGACCCTAAGATCCCTCATGCAATTTCATCATATGCATCAGCATTGGGATCATACCTTGGCATCCTCCTTACCCCTCTTTCATTGGGTTTATTTTGGGAGAGATCACAAAGTACTATGTGATTGTATCATACTTATATATTATCATTTTACTAACCAAAATACCAAAAATATGTCTTTGCACTTGCCTAACTCTTTTGTAGGTAGGGCATGATCCCTATTGATCTATCAAGTTCATATCTAGCATTTGAGACCCTCATGGCTAAGAGCACAACCAAGGATTGATCCACAATGTCTATAAGCATCATATATGAGTCCCAATGATATCTACATGTTATTTTGATCAAGATTTCTTCAAGAGTTTGGAGGTGGTTTGCATTGGAAACCCTAGTTTGTCTAGTTATCTTGAGTAACTTATTCAACAAACTTCCTCACCAATAGATCAAATTTCTCAAGGTACACTCCAAAATTCATCATATTATGCATATATGATCTATAATGAGCCTAAAAAGTCAATAGAATTGCAAGTTAGCAAGTTGGTTGATGGTGGTTGGCCAGATGAATTCATCTGATCAAAACTGGGTCTCCCTAGACCCTATCTCCTACACTTTTCACCATATAAAAATTATTCCAAGAGAAATGTTACTCTAAATGACATTCCAAACAACTTTAATGTTTAAGTCTAGAGTTAATTTTGCTTGGAAAGTCATTTTCTATGTTGAAACATTATAGGTCATTTTGTCTAAACCCTAATTTGAAAGTCAACTTCATAAGGCCATAACTTGCTCAAATTTTATGAGATGAAATATTTACAAGTTGCACAATCCAATTTAATATGTCTACTTCAACTTTGATGTATGGAGTGAAATCTAAATCAACTTTTATGAGCATGTGATATGAGGATACATTATAGGTCATTTTTTACCAATACCATTGAACAAGTGATTTTCCTCAACTTCAAAAATGCATAACTCTCTCATTCTAAATCCAAATGATGTTATATTGTTGACCATTTTAAAGGTCTTTGAAATATCTATAACTTTTATGAAGACACGTTTCTCATTTGGATCTCACATAAAAAGTTTAGTAAGGTGGAACATTGAGGTATATGACTTGACACTTAGAAAATGTTTCAACATGTTGAAATTTCCAAACTTCCACCTCAAAATTCACCTTGATCCAAGTTCCAAATGGAAACGTGTTCAACATAAGAGTTGTTCCTCTTGATCTAAGATTTCCAAAAAGTCATAATTCATTCATTTTGGACCAAGTTTGCTAGGGATGTGCATGGTTTTAATAGGCCTGCATCAATGGTGGAAATCAAAACTTCAAATGACCATTTTACATTGCCTTACCATTCAAGCTTCATTCCAATCTCATTTCAGATGCATTTGGACCTAATTGGATTGTTTCATGGGTCTGCACATGCACATGCAAGATTGTGCATGACATTGCCAAATTTGGAAGAAACTTGAAGTGTGCAAATAACACTTTCAAATGCTATAAATATGGACTCTCTGAGCTCATTTGAAAGGATCCTTGCGCGCCAGCTTTGCCATCTTTCTTTAAACCCTCACAATTCAAAGGAAAACCTGATAATTTTCACTTGAAAATTGAGTTTGAATCTCACTGTTTGGAGATTCAAAAACTCCAGGATCCAAAGCTTCTTTACATTCCTAATCCACTTCTGCAAGTCATTGGAGCAAGATCAAACAAGAATTGAAGCAAGGAAGAGCAAGTTCTGCACAACATTGAAGGTATTTATAAAAAAAAACTCTTCTCTTTGATTCTCATCAAACTCTTGGATTTTTGGTTGTCTGAAGTCCTACCAATGTAGGCAAGAAGATTGAGTTGCTTTGAGGTCAAATCGAAGTAACTCAGTTGACACACCTCAAAACTCAACTCCTCATATCTTTATATATGTTTGGAGTTAGTTGAAATTGAGGTCATATTCGTACTCTACGCCATTTTTTCTTTCAGATCATGTCCTCCTTTTTCATTTATGTGATGGTGATGACTGAACCAGTCCGGTGAGGTTCGTCTGGGAAGGTGACCAGAGGTTTAGCGCCGGTGATGTGTTGGACAGGTTCTGAGCCACATGATCAACTCAAAATGTTTTAATCTCGTGTGTTGCTTGTAAATACCACTTGTGTTACACGTTGACTAGTGACTATGGTGGAAAGCGTGATGAGGACCACTTGATCTGCCACCTCAATTAATGAGGGAGATCAAGTGGTCCACATTTTTTTGTATTTTCTGATTTTCATTTTATTCCTTTGATTTTCATTAATTCATATTAATTTTAATATTGATCCAAAAAATATGAGAGTTTCACCAAAAAAATTTAAATAAAATCCTCTTTCATATTTTGAATTAAAATTATTTTTTGGATCATTATTAATATTTTTCATGATTTAATTGATTTTATGAATATTTTTTAATTGTTTAAAAATACTTTTAAGTCTCTAAAAATTCTGAAATTTTTTCTCCAAGGTCCTTTGACCTTGTTTTACCTATGATAAATCTCATGGCTATTTCTTTGGTGTTTTGATGAGGTTTTAGGAATTTGACAAACCATATTTAATTTAATGCATTATTTTTAGTATTTTTAAATTGAATAAATGCTAAATAATTGTGTTGAGCCATTTTGATTGTTTGTATAAGTTTGACTTGTGTTGTTGGGCCTTGGTCAAGGTTGATTTGACTTTGTTAAGTTAAGATCATTGGATTTAGGGGATTGATGAAATGTACATTCCATCTCCCAAAATTAATGAATGATCTTAATTTGGTAAAAGTCCTCCTTTGTCCAATTTGAGTTTGATCCACTTCCCCTCCCTCTTCATCGCATTCCCTTTCTTTATGCATTCATGTCATGGACCTATGATATCTCTACATCCTAAGGCTAGTTGATTGCAAAATCAACATAAGTATGGATGAGATTATGCCACCACTTTTGCATATTCTTTTTGTGTGTGGTATGTTTCATGAGCATAGTCCATTATACTATGTCTCTAACATGCATTAACATCAAACTTTTATTGTCCGACCTCAAATAGTTGTGACTTCTACATAAGTCCAATTACGATTGCTTAACATAGCGCTAAATTTTAACACAAAAGGCATAACATTCTAGTTAGTGAGATTGTAAGTCTCCCCTCTTTCATGGTATCGTGTGGAAACTTGGCCTTTTTTCCTTCCTTTGGAAGATGCCTTGGTTCAAGGATCCATGCTTGTGATAAGTGGGTTAAGTGTTCTCCAAAGAATGACTTAAAAATATAAAAAAAGCAAAAGCAAAAGCAATACTAACTTCTAACTCATTAACAACTAACATTTAATTTCAAGTCATTTACTTTAATACACTTTACCATAAACCTTATTCATTTGCCATTATTCATACCATTCTAATTGTTTATGTTAATGTAATTTTCACTTTGTCCATTTGGACCATATTTTGTGATATATTGTGATTGTGAATATTGTGTTTGGTTTGTGTGGTCTTTGACCATTAATGTACATAATAAAAACAAAAACCCTAAAAAATATCTTGTGTGGACTGTTGGTTTGACCTGAGACAATTGGACTTAGAATTTAGGCAACACTCCCTATGCAAAGGACTTTGCCAATGCCAACTTTTATGAAACCAAGTGCTTGCAATTTGAAACTTCATCTGATACATCATTGAAGATCCATTTGGGTTTATCTGCAACATGATCATTGTGAAGCTGTTACTTTGAACTTGTAACTTGTGGAATTCATCTGCTACATGGGCAAATTTGAAGAAACTCATGGAGTTGCTAAGCTTGGATGTGGCTATCTTTATTTGATGCCTTGCTCTTCAAGTTGATATATTTGTGCATTGTTTGTTGCTTGATACTAATTTCCAAGGGAATTTGGGTTTCTATATGACATTCTTGTCTATTGGATTGCAACCATTGTTCAGATCTTTTCAACTCTCAACTTTTAATTTTGTGCTTAGGATTAATCTCTTCATCTCCTTCCCGCTTCTTTAATTTCAAAATCTCTCCCTCCTTTTAAAACTTCTTTGCTTGTGCTTGTTTTCTAAACTTATACCATTTTGTAAATTAGAAACTTTGACCTTATGCCATTGCATTTCCAAACTTCTTTTCTTAATGAAACTTGTAAATATACTTAATTATACTTGACTTAAAATTTTCAAAAGCGAAAAAGAACTAACTCATTCAAACCATCTTTAGGCCTTTGTGCCTTTCAAACTTAAATTTTTGTTAAAAGCAATGCATACACTTTGAAATTTATACCACGAACTACGAGGTTTTGATCCCTCATTTTATGTTGGTATGTAGGCACAAGTCTGAAGGTCTTGCCAAACACAAAAATATAATTAATAAATTCTTTTCTCCTCCCCCAATTCTATTTACTTGCAAATATCATTTGTATAAAAATAAATATGCACACAAGAAATGGCTCCTTAGGAGTACATAGGACACTTTGGGTGTTAACACCTTCCCTCTGTGTAATCAACCCCCTTACCTGTAATCTCTGGCATTTTATTAGTTTTGATTTGAAAACTTCTTATTTTTGGGTTTTGCTCGCACTTTTCCCTTTTCCCTTGGAAACAATAAAAGCGCGGTGGCGACTCTGGTTTTATTGATGTCTTGCTTATCCATAGCTTGATGATCATGAATTTACCGCTACCGAAATTAAGTGGAGACTCTACTGGGGAGTAGTCTCCAATGGGTTTAGCCTACTTTCTTGTATGTATATATTTGTATATTTGATGAATGTATATTTATTTGTATGATAAAATCTGCTTGTTATGCTTGGTGATCTCTGAGTGGTGAGATAAGTTCTAACTCGAACTTGAGTGCAATTAAGATAGGAGGATGGTATAGTCATGTTCGACTTGTGTGGAGTAGTCCTTAGCAAGTTGGCTTGAGATACATCTGTTCAGTGGAGACCCTTTTGGATTTGGAAATATCACACAAGTATTTGTGGTTAGGCATTACTATCTCTAATTTGGGGCCCGAGAAGCTAAGGACCGTAGAAACTTTAACCCCTCTTGGCCTATTTAGGACGTAGTGCGGAGACTGTTCAGGTGTAGACTTGATAATAATTGTTACGCGATACTACACTCAGACGAGTTTCTCTTGAGAATATTATGGGTCAATGAGTCAGTCATCTTAACATATAATATCCGATAAATGGAATTAAGACTCTGGGAACTTTTTAGAACATGATCTACAGGTTTTATCCTTAGTTCACTCCTTTGGGATGTTTCTTACCCATACTCCATGCTCGTGATTTACAACAAACCCTTGATTCTTGGTTGATCCAATCAAGTCTTGTCAATATCAATGGAACTTGGGTGTTGATAAGGTGAAAACCATAATCCACCTAAATGGATGATTGATCTTGACAATGACTCGATTCATCCCTTGACCTTTGTTTGCTTGCCTTATGTGTGATATCTTATTTATGATTGTTGCATTCATGCATTCACACGCATCATAACATTCATCACACGAAAGTTTCAAGGAACTGAGGTATTATTTGCAAATATTTTCAGACCATGGATTATGGACGAAGGAACACTAAGAAGTACAGTTTCAGATCTCCCGACTTGAAAGAGTTAAGGAAGCTTTCATCTTTTGTATTAGATCCCTTGGACTTCAAGCAACGCCATGGGAAGCTTCTATCTATCTTGTCTGCTGATGTGGCTGAAGGACTTTTGAGTGTATTGGTGCAGTTCTATGATCCTTTCTACCGTTGCTTCACTTTTTCGGATTATCAGCTTGTGCCTACGTTGGAGGAGTATGCCCATCTCTCAGGAATACCCGTTTCCAACAAAGTGCCATTTAGTGGATTGGAAGAGATTCCCATATCTCACCTTATAGCTGAAGCTCTTCACCTGAAGAAGTATGAGATAGAGGCTCATTGGGCGAAGAAGGGAGGATTGTTTAGGTTGCCATCTGATTTCCTCATCAAGGAAGCTACTGCCTTTGCTCAAGCCGATGGTGTGGACGCTTTTGAAGCTATATTTGTGTTGCTCATTTATGGATTAGCTTTGTTCCCTAACATTGACAGTTTTGTTGATGTTAACGCCATTAGAATTTTCTTGATTGGGAATCCTGTGCCTACTTTGTTGGGTGATATGTACTTTTCTTTGCATCTAAGTAATTCTAAAGGTGGTGGAACTATTGTTTGTTGCATTCCTCTTCTGTACAAGTGGTTTATTTTGCACTTGCCTCAGACACCTGCTTTTGTGGAGAACAAACAATGTCTACGGTGGTCTCAAAGACTTATGTCTCTCACTAATGATGATATAGTTTGGTATGATCCTTCATTGAGTAGCTTAGAGATTATTGATAGTTGTGGTGAATTCTCTAATGTGCCTCTCATTGGTACACAAGGAGGAATTAATTACAACCCTGCTTTGGCTCGTCGTCAACTTGGGTTCCCCTTGAGAGACAAGCCTAATAACACTTTGTTATAAGGTCTTTTCTATCAAGAGGGTAAATATCCCCAACATTTGAAGCAGAAGATTGTGCATGCTTGGCATAATGTGCATAGTGTAGCACCTCAAATTTGCACCTACCATTATACATACATTTTCATACTAGGTCATAGCATATCATGATCCATTGCATAGCATTTGCATTGTCCCTCAGTTGCCTCAAGTGCAAGCAATCAAGAATTAGGTCAAACTAATCTCCTGATCAGTCAACCAAGCAAGCAAAGGTGTTTCTCAAGGAACCAAAGCCCTAGGGTTTGTCCAACAAGTTCACATGACTAGGAGGTCTATTTGAAGTGTTCAAGGCAAGGGTTGAAGACTTGGAGGTCATCAGTTTATGCACAGACAGTCAAAAACCCTAGAAAGTCAACTGTCAGTCAAGGCAGTGGATGGTGGCCATTCTTGTGGAATTTGGGCACCATGGTCAATAATCAAGAGTTCATACAACTTGGGACATCATTTGAAGTCAAGTCCTCAAGGAATTAGGGTTTGGAAGTCATCAGTCAATGCACAATCAGTCAGAAACCCTAAAAGTCAACTGTTGGTCAACTGTCTATTTAATCAGTGATTTGATGATTGGAATTGGTTTGTGAGAGTTCATTCATGTCCAAATAGTCATCATATATCATGCCAAACACCATCATGGAAGAATTTGAAGCCAGATCATGAATTTCCCAAAATGGAAACTGGGCCTGTAACTGAAACTTACTAAAAATGGAAAGTTTTGATCCTCAAACTTACATCATGATACAAGCCTCAAATGAATTTTTGCCCAACATGAAAGTTGAAGATCTTGTTCTCCCATTTCCAAAAAGTCCTAGAACTCTCAATTCCCATGTGTGGTTGGCAAGTTACGATCGAATCGATTTCAGAAAATCTTGAACTTCAGAGGGCCATATCTCCCAAACCGTTTGGCCAATTTTGGTGGGGTTTTTTCCTACAAGTCACATTTGATCCCCTCTTTCCAAAAATATAAATTTCATGAGCCAAAACTTCACCAATCAAAATGGCATATTTTGACCTTTTTCATTCAAATGTAAGTTTGACCAAGAGTTGACTTTTTGATTCAAACATTTTTTCAACATTTGGCCAATTGGAACAGCTCATAAATGTCATTTAGAATGTGTTTGCAAAGTCAAATTATGCAGCACATTTGAATCTATACTTGGTTGCTTGAATTACAAGAAAGGTACAAATGCACCATACTTGTCCATGCCTTGCCTTGTACCTCAAAAGGACAGCAATTATGCAGCATTTCTTCTGTCCTTAGAGCCTCATTATGCAGCAAAATAAACAATTGTACATATAGCCATGCCTCACTTGCTTAAATTTTGGAAAGGACACTTCCACTCCATGCTTCAAACAATGCCTTGCACTGTCCATAGCAGATTTTGATCCACCTTTTCTGTCATGAGGACATAGCAGCAACAACACAAGAGAACACACTGCAGACTTCACTCACCCACTTTGCTTTTGCACTTTTGAAAAGACCTATCAAACTAAAAAGAACAAAAAACATTTTGCAGAAAAAACAATACAAAACAGCAGGGCATTTTTCTTATTTGCAATTCCTGTAAAAAAGGGAACCTTGCCCTCACTGTTCTGTCAAAAAAATGCAACAAACCACCTGCTAACAGCCACAAGCCATGACCAACTGCACTCACCCTTGGCCTTGCACATTGTTCTGCACCATTTCCCTGCCATAACAAAACCCTGCAGCAGCATAATCCAACCTTACTTGGCAACCAACAAACCTCATTCATTCCCAACCATCCCACTTGCATTTACCAAAAAAAACAAAAACCAACCTTTCACACTCCTCTCCAACTCACCCTGCTATTGGCATTGCCTTAGTCCTGCCCAAAGACACCAACATAACACTGCAGCAGAAAATTGGATTCAGCTGGCCCTCACCTTGTTTCTTCTGTCAAGAACAAAAGGCACCTAAACCAAAGCCCTTGGCCATTTCTTAAAAGAAAACCTGTCACAACATAACACTGCAGCAAGAACAACCCTTGGCCCTTGCTCAAAACCACACTCATCCAAAACTGATCCCTGCACTGCATCTAAAAAAAAAAGGCTGTCAAGACACTGCAAGACAACAGCATCCATGAAGAAAACAGGATACATTGGCATTTGTTTTTGAGGCTGCTGAGATCAAAAAAAAGGGAACCCAGCTGTTAACTTCATTGGCATTTTTTCCTGTCATCGAAAAAAAACAAGCCACTGCAGCAGAAAAGCATAGATGAACCTTGCCCTCATTTTGTTATCTCTCTGTCAAAGAACACAAACAGACTAGGATTGGCTGCAACAGGACCAACAAAAAACTCATTCATTGAGATTCACCCTGCCATCCTGCATCTTAAAAGTCTTAAAAACACTCACTCCAACTTACCTGCTCTTTTCATTTTCTGTCTTAAGTTTTCCAAAGACTGAACCTTGGCCTTGGCTTTCTCACATCTTTGTCATTTGCAAGCCTTAATGACAGCCACACAAGATTACTTGGCCAAAATAGAAAACTCACTTTGGCATTTCCTTTTTCTGTCCAAAATACCAAAGAGCAAAACCCTGCATTGACATAACTTCCACCCTCATTTTCCTGTCACAAACAGCAGGGCTTTTCATCCTTTTGCTGTCATTTTTGAAGCACAATTAACACCACAAACACATCAAGCCAAGGAAAATTCATTCATGCTCAAAAGCACCTTTGACCATTTCCAAACTTCCAATGAACCTAACTTGGCCTTGCTTTAAACAACCATCAAACACATTTTCTGTCATTTGAAAATACTGCTAGCAGCCACTTGGTCAAGAGAAAAACACAAAAAACTCACTCAAGGCCAACTTCATCATTCATCAAAAACACAAAAAAAACTCATCCATGACAGTCCAGGATTGATGCCAAAACAAGCCATCTCAAGCAAAACAACATTCATCATTCATCATTGGAGAGTTTCTAAAGCATCAGTTTCAGGCTAAGAGGACCAAACAACAACTGTTTCTCATTCTGCTTCAAAAATAGGTAAAATTTCGACCCTCTCTATTTCAAAAACCATGACATGTTTTGAATAGGTCTTTCATTGCTGAGTTTAATGATGGCCTTAGTTTTGGAAATGGTTGAGTTATCATGAAGATGTCTTGAAATGAACATTGATGATCCAAACTTGTCTCACTCATTGCTCTTTGCCTAGCTCGAATTATCGAAAATCAATGCTTGAATGTTGTTGTATGATGTTTGATGAACACCATGGTATAACCAATTTCGATTTCTGGGCAAAATTGAGAAACACGATTTGGAATGGTGAAACCCTAGCCTGTGAATTTCCCAGTTTTCTTCCCATTTTCGTGTTGCCTGGCCTTTCACTCACCAACCAATGAAATTATTTCATTCTGGGCCAAAAACGGCACCGTTTAGTTTAAGTGAATCAAATATTACAAAAATGCCATTTTCCCAAATATTGATTCAATTAATTTCACATTTTAATTACCAATCTTCCAAAATTCATAACTTGCTCATTTTTGATCCAAATTCAATGGGATTTTTTGTGTTGTGTTCATCATGATCTCTACTTTTTTATCATTATTTTTCCAGAATTTTTGGATGGTTGGTTTTTAAATGGCCTTAGGGTTTGTGACATGTGACCAAATTTTGTACACCTTGCCAAATCAATTGTGAAATGATGAGAATGTATCCAATGGCTCTCAAATTTTTTGTGCTTAAACTAGACACATTCATGGTGATTTTGATGTAAAGTTTGTGAATTTACCATTTGTGGTTTGTGAGTTATGATTTTTTTGAATTAGGGTGTGACAATTTGTGTCACACCATTGATGTCCAACTTCATGATTTTCATTGCCATGCTTCTTGACCTCCAAATGACTTGATTTTTTGCATGAACCTACTCTTGTATGTCTAGATTACATGTGAATTTTATTGGATTTATTTGAACTATTTTCCATTTGTTTGAGATTTTTCCTCCCTGCCTAGTCAAATGTTGACTTTGTGTGACACATGTTCCCATTTCATTTGTGAAATTCTCATACTTTATTGGATGGACATGAAATTTTGCATGAGATAACTAGACATCCTTATCTTTACCATGGCTTTAGTCCCATTCATTTATCATACACCATTCTTGACTTATGCTTTTTCTAAGTTGATGCATGTTTGGTTGACTTCATTGAGCATGTTCAAATTTGCTTTGACTTTCTGATTTTTATTGACTGCCTTCCACTCATCCAAATGGGATGAAATTTGACATGCTTACCATGCTATGTGTTAGGTTTGATCATGATTTATTTGATGATTTTTGGAAAATGTTTAGATTGCTTTTGAGTTAAGTCTTGCTGTTGACTTATATGAGCTTCTGTTTGCCATATTTTGACCTAAACTGTTCATGAAATGATGATAGTGATTGATATGAGTGTGAATCCAATTGGGTTTGTTTCTTGAATGCTTAAATTTGACTTTGATTGGATATCCTTTGCTGTTTTGACTTTCTCATTCACTTTTGACCCTAGGCTTGCCCTAGTGGTCCTGTTACTCACCTTTGAGTTTGTGATTTCAGGTTGACCATCCAATGGCCATTGAGACCAATTTTTTTGATTGAGCTTACTCAAGTATCATTGTCTAACCTCTTTTTTTTGTAGGTGGCTTGGCTCACATGCCATAAGCTTTGTACCCTGCACATCCATGTGCCTCTAATGGACTGATGTTGTCTGTTTCTGTTTGTTTTGTTTGAAGTTGTATACTAACATCTGCTTGACTGTTTCAGGTGCTTTAGTTGCTTAGTTCTTCGTGAACTTTTGCTTTGCTTTGCTTGTATAAGCAATTTGCATTGAGGTATGTCTCTTTGTCTTCATGTAGTCTGGAAGACCTGGCCTGTTACTTGGCCAGGCAACTGTCTGAAGTCCTCCTTAAGAGGCAATGTTTGTGGATGTTTAACTTTGTCCTTGCATAGAGTCAAAGACCTCCTAAGTGAAGAGGCAATTGGTGGAAGGTAGGGATATGCAATCTATTCCCCACTATTCAGTGTGTCATCTGCTTTGCTCACACCACTGTGTTGATGCCTTACAGATACAAACCCAAGATCTTGTACAATTGTACAGTTGAGTCAGTTTTAATGTGTAGAAGGGTTCCCACTTTCTGAACCCACACATTCTTGTCTTGAGCTCTCCCAGGCCAGGGATAAGAGCTGTGAGGTCTCATCCTCACTTCATCCTTTCATCTGCTTCACCTTAGCCCCTCAATGGCAAGGTTAAGAGCAACATTCACCCAGTTCCAGAGGTTTGTTTGTTGAGGTTGATATGACCCCTTGACTAAAACCTAACCCTTGTTTGAGCCACTTGTTTGTGTATAGCGTGTGCTATCTGTGCTTGTAGGATGGTTTGACTTGCTTCCTGTGCAAGTTAGGATAGTTTGACTTGCTTCCTGTGCAAGTTAGGATTAGTTTAGACTTGCTTCCTGTGCAAGTTAGGTTTTGCTTGGCTTGCTTCCTGTGCAAGTTAAGTGTGTGTGGCTTGCTTCCTGTGTGAGCCGTGCTTAGGATAGTTTGGCCCTTGTGCCATTTAGCTAGAAACCTTAACTTAGGGTTGATTTTGCATGACAACATCTAGGCTCGAGTCGTAGTCTCCCTAGAGTTGTGTCTCCCTCTGTTATCTGGTTAGGCTAGTCCTTTGTCCCTGCGTAGGGGAACTACATCGCCCTGATCTTCATACCAGATGAAGTATGTAGGCAGGAGATTGAGCTGATCTCTCCGGGCGCCTTTTCTTTCTTTTTGTGTGTGCTGTCTGACCTTTGCTAGGCTCGAGTCCCTGACTCCTTAGCATTTGCCGTCTGTCTTGTTTGTGTGTGTTTGACAGTTATAGGCTGAGTCCCCGACTCCCTATCTATCTGTTGTGTTGTTTAGGTTCGGATGCTGACATAAGTCCAGTGATTGGCAGTCGGGCTCCACGTTTGCCTGTGTGTGTTTGTTTGTGTGCGTGTCAGCCGAGCTACGAATGCTCTGATTCTTCTCTCGTCCGAGAAGATACGTATGCATAGGATGCGATATCCTAGCGAGCATGTGTCGTTTCCCTAGTCCGAACCACTTCGACTCTGATGTCTATGCCTGATAGACTAAGTAGGCCCAGGATGCGATATCCTGCCGAGTCAGTTTCAGTCAGTCTCTTGCGTTTCTTTCAGCCAGTGTGTGTGAGTATTTGAGCAGTGTTTTAGCAACCAATTTTCCTTCCTTTTGTGCGTGGATCCCGTAGAGTACTACGGATGCGTAGGGGTGCTAATACCTTCCCTTCGCATAACCGACTCCCGAACCCATTCTCTTTGGTCACGAGACCATGTTCTTTCCAGGTTTACTCTGAGCGTTTCCTTTCCCTCTTTTGGGATAAATAACGCACGGTGGAGGCTCTGTTGTTCTTTCTTTTCCCGCCGGTTTTTCGCGCGATGCGACAGCTGGCGACTCTGCTGGGGATCTAGAGAAGTTGACCTATGCTGGTCCATCTTCCCTAAGCGAGTCTCTCCTAGCGCTCTCTAGGTTAGGGTTTTGGTTGCTTTGTGCTGTGTTCATTTATTGCATTCATTATTTACTGTTTGCATTCATTGTCTATTGTTTGCATCTATGTTTGCATTAATGTTTGCATTTATTCATCTGTTCACCTGGCTGGTTGTCTGTTTCTCTCTGTTGGGGTGGGAGTTCTATGAGGTAAAAGGCCCAATACCCAGGCTATGAGTGAAATCTAGGAAACCTAGGAATAGAGTGATTCATGGGAAGCGGGTGGTGTACGCCACTTAGCGGAACATTGATATCACGAGCAGTTCAGACTCTGATGGGGTATTATCGGTGCATACATCGGGTGTGCACAGGATGATATTCTTGAAAGGGTTGTTTATCCTGCGTTTCTCTTGACCTTACCCTGGCCTAGACTACACCCGTGAGTGGGGAAGGGTTCATCATTACAGGTACTGTTGGTGACTTATGGTTCTGTTGGTGACTTTGGGTTCAGACAACGGTATATTCAGTTGACCTTGGGTTTTCAAGTTGGATTTGGGTTCTGAGTTTAGACCGAAGCTTCGACTTTGTGATCAGAGATGCACCGCCAGCCAGTTGTGTCTGCATCATGTGCATCATAGCATATTTATTTTCAAAAAGAAACGCAAAAAAAAAATGAAAAAAAGAAAAAAAAGAGAAAGAAAAAAAAGAAAAAAAAACTAATCCCTGCATGCATATCATTTCTCAGGTACATTCCAGAGCTTGTTCACTGATAGAGATGGCAACAGTCCCAGAGTTGAAGCGGAAGACTTGTATCTACGTTTTTTACCGGGAGCCTTTAACGCCTCTGATTGAGTTGGGCAGTCTTGTGACCAGTGATCGTCTAGGGGGGTTCGTGAACCAGTATGGGGATATCCTGACAGTGTTGAAGACAGTAGTTGACCCGGTGCCGTTGCAGACACTTCTTCAGTTCTATGACCCGGAGCTTAGATGTTTCACGTTCCAAGATTACCAGTTAGCACCTACTCTCGAGGAGTATTCTATATTGTTGAGCATCCCGATTCAGCATCAGGTTCCTTTCTTGGACGTACCAAAGGAGGTTGACTTTAAGGTTGTTGCCAGAGCTCTCCGGTTGAGTGTTAAGGAAGTTTGTGATAATTGGAAGCCCAGTGGGGGAGTTGTGGGTCTGCCGTTGAAGTTTCTTCTGAGAATAGCCAGAGTTGAAGCAGAAAAGGGGAATTGGGAAGTTTTTCACGCACAACTAGCTGCCATGATCTATGGGATCATCCTGTTTCCCAGTATGCCAAATTTCATTGACTTCACTGCTATCAGCATTTTCATCAGAGGGAATCCAATCCCTACTCTTCTAGCAGATACTTACTATGCCATTCACAGCAGGCATGGTAAGGGTGGAGCCATCAGGTGTTGTCTACCTCTTCTGTTCAAATGGTTCATGTCTCTTCTGCCAGCCAGTGGACCGTTTGTGGATACCCAGAGCACTCTGAAGTGGACTCAGAGGATCATGTCGCTCACATCTTATGACATCAGATGGCAATCTTACCGGATGAATGTGAAGAATGTTATTATGAGCTGTGGAGAATTCCGGAATGTGCCACTTGTGGGGACCAAGGGTTGTATAAATTATAATCCAGTTCTTTCTCTTCGCCAGTTAGGTTTTGTTATGAGTAGAGGACCACGTGAAGCTGAGATAGCCGAGAGTGTGTACTTTGAGAAGAAGGATGACCCTGTTAGGTTGGAGCAGATTGGAAGAGCTTGGAAGTCCATTGGTGTCAGAGATGGATCCGTCTTAGGGAAGAAGTTTGCCATAGCCATGCCTGATTACACTGATTGGGTAAAGAAGAGAGTGGAAACTTTGTTGCTACCCTACGATAGGATGGAACCGTTGCAAGAGCAACCACCCTTGATTCTTGCTGATAGTGTGCCTGCTGAGCACTATAAGCTAGCTCTGATGGAGAGTCGTCGGTTGAGGGAGAAGGAGCAAGACGCCCATATGGAGTTGTACAAAGCTAAAGCTGATAGGTTGCACATGGCCCATCAACTCAGGGAAGTGCAAGGAGAAGATGCTAGCAGAGCAAGGAGCAAGAAGAGGTCATATGAGGAGATAGAGTCTATGTTGGATGAGGAGCATAGGGAGCGCTTGAGACTGCAGAGAGCAGAAGCCAACTATCAGAAGAAGATCAGGGACTTGGAGAAGCAACTCAGAGATAAAGACATCCAGTTGAAGAAGGAAGTAGACTTGAGACAGGCATCAGAGGACCACCTTGGAGGAGAAGTCTTAGAGCTTAGAAGACAGTTGAAGGAGAAGATTACCCCTCTACCAGATTGTGCAGAATGCTCACTGTTGATCGACCAGTGCCATTACCTGAAGACCCTCATTCCGGAAGACCGTCTGTCTTAGTTTGTATCTCTGATTGTATTTTGTTGAGAACCACCTCCAGGCTTGTTGGATGGGATTCATTTGCGTGTAAGCCGTCTCTTGGATCTTTTGTTGAGAATCACCTCCAGGCTTGTTGGCTGGGATTCTTTTTCTTTGTACGTTGTTTATTCAGATATTCTGTTGACATTGGTTGTATGCCTTTTTACCCTCATGTATATATAAGGATGTCAGCATTTCCTTGTATCTGTTTGTTCTCTTGTTGCTGCAGGTTGCCATCTTTTCAGAATGGGTCAGGCTCTTTGAATGACTGAGAAATGAGCATCTCATGTGCATCATGCATATCATTAGCATCATACTCATATCATTTTGCATAACAGGTGTTCTTGATCGTGACTTCTCACTCTTGGTTCCTGTTCAGGCAGGATAGCTGATCAACGTCCACACCGCTACTCAACAAGACTGAATCAACAGAGAAGTATGGATCAATTTCAAGCTGAGTTGGCTGAGATGAAGGCTAGCATGGCCCAGTTTATGAATATGATGCAAGGGGTTGCACAAGGTCAAGAAGAACTCCGAGCTATGGTTCAGAGACAAGAGGCTGCAAATCCACCGATCAACCATGCTCCGCCAGAGGGAGGCCCGGTCAATGATAACAATGTTGCTACTGCAGTACCCGTCAACAACTATGCTGTAGGTGATGAGTTGGGGGGTATTCGAATCAACGGTCAACCTATTGTTCCAGATGCCGCTAATGCCAGAGTAGTCCGTGCTCCGGCCCGTAATCCTGCTACGATTGTTGACAGACAAGAGGATATGTTCTCTCTGCTCAGTGAAGACGAAGACGTTCTGGGAAGGGTCAATGAGAGAGACCGCAAAGTTGAGGCGCTTGCTGAGAAGATCCGTGCTATGGAAAGTCAGAATTCTCTCGGTTTTGATGTTACTAATATGGGATTGGTTGAAGGTTTGAGAATCCCTCACAAGTTCAAAGCACCATCCTTCGACAAATACAACGGTACTTCTTGCCCTCGCACCCATGTGCAGGCTTACTACAGAAAGATCTCTGCGTATACCGATGATGAAAAGATGTGGATGTATTTTTTCCAAGACAGTCTATCTGGGGCTTCTTTGGACTGGTACATGGAATTGAAGAGAGATTCTATCCGCTGTTGGAGGGATCTGGGTGAGGCCTTTTTGAGGCAATACAAACATAACATGGATATGGCGCCTAGCCGGACTCAGCTGCAGAGTCTATGTCAGAAATCCGGAGAAAGCTTCAAGGAGTATGCCCAGAGGTGGCGTGAACTGGCTGCTAGAGTTCAACCCCCTATGCTGGAGAGGGAGTTGACAGACATGTTTATTGGTACTCTTCAAGGTGTGTTTATGGACCGGATGGGGAGCTGCCCATTCGGTAGTTTTTCTGATGTCGTCATTTGTGGAGAGAGGACTGAGAGTTTGATCAAAACTGGGAAGATTCAAGATGCTGGTTCCACTTCTTCTAGGAAGCCGTTTGTTGGGGCACCTCGTCGAAGAGAGGGTGAAACTAATGCTGTTCAACACCGCAGAGATCAGAACAGAATTGAATACCGTCAAGCTGCTGCAGTGACCATTCCGACACCTCAACCTCGTCAACAACAGCAAAGAGTTCAACAACCGCAACAACAACAACAACAACAGCAGCGTCCTTTCCAGCCTAGGCAGAAGTTACAGGCTGATAGAAAATTTGATCCTCTGCCTATGTCTTACGCAGAGCTGCTGCCCGAACTACTCAGGTTGGGGATGATTGAGTTGCGTACAATGGCTCCGCCTACAGTATTGCCTCCTGGATACGACGCCAACGCCCGTTGTGACTTTCATTCTGGGGCACCAGGCCACCATACTGAGAAGTGTCGAGCTCTCCAGCACAAGGTTCAAGATTTGATCGATGCCAAGGCGATCAACTTCGCTCCAGTGCCTAACGTCGTAAACAACCCTATGCCTCAACATGGTGGGCATAGAGTGAACAATATTGAAGGGAAAGAAGCTGAAGATCTGGTTGTTAATGTTAATGATGTTCAGACTTCTCTGCTAGTTGTGAAGGGTCGTCTGCTGAAGGGGGGTGTCTACCCGGGCTGTGACGAGAATTATTTGGGCTGTGCAGAATCTGAGAATGGTTGCGACCAGTTAAGGGTCGGTATCCAGGGTATGATGGATGAAGGTTGTTTGCAATTCAGTAGGGCTGTAAAAGATCGTGGAACAGCGTCAACTATCACCATTTACTTTAAACCGTCTGAAGAACGTGGACAAAGGGTCGTCAGTGCACCTGCAGCAAATGGTACCCCAGTTACCATTCCCGTGCCTGTAACCATCAGTGTTCCAACTACTATCGTTGCGCCTGGAAGGAGGGTTGTTGAGAATAGTAGAGCCGTGCCGTGGAAGTATGATAATGCTCACCGCAATTACAGAAGGGCTGAAAGTCAGACAAGACCAGTAAATCAAACTCCAGTGACAATTGGTTTACCGAATAGAGTTCCTGCAACTGTTGGTCCGGCTGTGGATAATGTAGGGGGTCCAGGAGGTTTTACCAGAAGCGGTCGTCTGTTTGCACCGCAGCCTTTGAGGGACAATAATGCTGAAGCTCTCGCCAGAGCAAAGGGTAAGCAAGCTGTGGTTGAGGAAGAGCCTGTTCAGAAAGAAGCGCCCGAGGGGTCGTTTGAGAATGACGTGGAGGAGTTTATGAAGATAATCAAGAAGAGTGACTACAAGATTGTAGACCAGTTGAATCAGACTCCGTCCAAGATCTCTATACTTTCACTGTTGATGTGCTCTGAGGCACACCGTAATGCCTTGCTGAAGATGTTGAATCTGGCTTACGTGCCTCAGGAAATTTCTGTCAATCAACTGGAGGGTGTGATGGCCAATGTGAGCACCAGGCATGGTGTGGGTTTTACCAACCTGGACTTACCACCTGAAGGGCGAAACCATAACAAAGCCTTGCACATCACCATGGAGTGCAAGGGGGCAGTGTTGTCTCACGTATTGGTAGACACCGGGTCGTCGTTGAATGTGTTGCCTAAGCAGATTCTGAGGAAGATTGATGCGGAAGGGTTTGTGCTTAATCCCAGTGACTTAATCGTTCGTGCTTTCGACGGATCCAAGCGTTCTGTGTGTGGGGAAGTTACCTTGCCTGTGAAGATAGGTCCTGAGGTTTTTGATATCATCTTCTATGTTATGGACATCCAGCCCGCCTATAGTTGTTTATTGGGGCGTCCATGGATTCATGCAGCAGGGGCAGTCTCGTCGACTCTCCATCAAAAGCTCAAATATGTCTGGAACGGTCAGATTGTGACTGTGTGCGGTGAAGAAGAGATTCTGGTGAGTCATCTATCCTCGTTCAAATATGTTGAGGTGGATGGCGAGATCCACGAAACCTTATGCCAGGCGTTTGAGACTGTGGCTCTTGAGAAAGTGGCGTACGCTGAGCAGAGGAAGCCGGGTGTTTCAATTACTTCTTACAAGCAGGCTAAGGAGGTTGTTGATTCTGGCAAAGCTGAAGGCTGGGGCAAGATGGTGGATTTGCCGGTTAAAGAAGACAAATTTGGTGTTGGTTATGAGCCTCTCCGAGCAGAGCAGAATGGTCAAGCGGGTCCGAGTACCTTTACCAGCGCTGGGCTGATGAATCATAGTGACGTCTCCGCAACCGGTATTGAAGACTGTGACAGCGATTGTGATTTGGACAACTGGGTTCGCCCGTGTGCACCAGGGGGGTCTATCAACAACTGGACGGCTGAAGAAGTGGTTCAAGTTACTCTTCTGATAGAGTAATTTTCTGTTGTTTTGTCATTTTGCATGAAAATCCTACGTTCTGCCCAAGGCGTAGTGATTCATTTTGTAGGGCCTCATCATGTTTTAATGATTATCATTAATGAAGGACATTTTTTGAAATCAAACTTTGTGATCCCTGTCTTTCTATTTTTGTTTTCATTTTTCTTTTTCCAAAACAATAAAAATGGCAATGTTTTTGTTTTTGTGACTTTATTGAACTCTTTTTCTAAAACAAAGCATCAAACATGCAGAAGCGACCTTATGGCATTCACTATGAACAGTTCTGTTATGGCTCAGTATGATTTCGACAATCCCATCTACCAGGCTGAAGAGGAAAGTGAGGAAGACTGTGAACTCCCTGCAGAATTGGCCAGATTACTGAAGCAGGAGGAAAGGGTCATCCAACCTCATCAGGAAGAGTTGGAAACTGTTAATCTGGGTACTGAGGACGACAAAAGAGAAATCAAGATTGGGGCTGCTTTAGAGGACTCTGTCAAGAGGAGGCTGATTGAGATGCTGAGAGAATATGTGGAAGTGTTCGCCTGGTCGTATCAAGATATGCCTGGTTTAGATACAGACATTGTGATGCATCGATTACCTCTTAGAGAAGGATGTCCTTCGGTCAAGCAGAAGCTTCGTAGAACAAGTCCTGACATGGCAACTAAGATCAAGGAAGAGGTTCAGAAGCAGTGGGATGCAGGTTTTCTGGCTGTTACAAGTTATCCCCCATGGGTGGCCAACATCGTTCCTGTGCCGAAGAAGGATGGTAAAGTTAGAATGTGTGTCGATTACCGGGATTTGAACAGAGCGAGTCTGAAAGATGATTTCCCATTACCTCACATCGATGTATTGGTTGATAATACGGCTCAATCCTCGGTATTCTCTTTCATGGATGGTTTCTCCGGGTATAATCAGATCAAGATGGCGCCAGAGGACATGGAAAAGACGACATTCATTACACCTTGGGGCACGTTCTGTTATAAGGTGATGCCGTTTGGGCTGAAGAATGCTGGTGCTACCTATCAGAGGGCAATGACGACTCTCTTCCATGACATGATGCATAAAGAAATCGAAGTGTACGTGGATGATATGATTGCGAAGTCGCAGACAGAAGAGGAGCACCTGGTTAATTTGCAGAAGCTGTTTGACCGGTTGAGAAAGTTCAGACTGAGGTTGAATCCGAACAAGTGCACGTTTGGAGTGAGATCCGGGAAGCTCTTAGGCTTCATTGTCAGTGAGAAAGGGATTGAGGTTGATCCGGCAAAAGTCAAAGCTATTCAAGAGATGCCTGAACCGAAAACGGAGAAGCAAGTCCGTGGGTTTTTAGGGAGATTGAACTACATTGCAAGGTTCATATCTCATCTAACTGCTACATGTGAACCAATTTTCAAACTGCTTAGAAAGAATCAGGCTATCAAGTGGAATGATGATTGTCAGAAAGCTTTTGACAAGATTAAGGAGTATTTACAGAAACCTCCAATCCTTATACCTCCAGTTCCAGGGAGACCTCTGATAATGTACCTGTCAGTGACTGAGAACTCGATGGGGTGTGTATTGGGACAGCATGACGAGTCTGGTCGAAAAGAGCATGCCATATACTACCTTAGCAAAAAGTTTACCGACTGTGAAACAAGATATTCACTGCTCGAGAAAACTTGCTGTGCTTTGGCCTGGGCTGCTCGCCGACTAAGGCAGTATATGTTGAACCATACCACTTTGTTGATTTCTAAGATGGATCCAGTGAAGTACATCTTTGAGAAACCAGCTCTCACCGGACGAGTTGCTCGTTGGCAGATGATCTTAACAGAGTATGACATTCAGTACACGTCACAGAAGGCCATCAAGGGTAGTATTCTGTCAGATTACCTTGCCGAGCAACCGATTGAAGATTATCAGCCTATGATGTTTGAATTCCCTGATGAAGACATCATGTATCTCAAGATGAAAGATTGCGAAGAGCCTCTTGTCGAGGAAGGACCGGACCCGGATGACAAATGGACACTGATGTTTGATGGGGCTGTGAATATGAACGGTAATGGTGTTGGGGCAGTGTTGATCAATCCCAAAGGTGCTCATATACCTTTTTCTGCCAGATTGACGTTTGACGTCACCAACAACGAAGCTGAGTATGAGGCTTGTATCATGGGGATAGAAGAAGCCATTGATCTGAGGATCAAAACACTTGATATATTTGGAGATTCAGCTCTAGTGGTCAATCAAGTCAATGGAGATTGGAATACGAATCAGCCACATTTGATTCCGTATAGAGATTACACCAGAAGGATAATGACGTTCTTCAAGAAGGTGAAGTTGTATCATGTCCCCCGGGATGAGAATCAAATGGCTGATGCCTTGGCTACTTTGTCGTCTATGATCAAAGTTCATTGGTGGAATCATGTGCCACATGTTGCGGTGAATCGACTTGAGAGGCCCGCGTATGTGTTTGCAGCCGAGTCTGTTGTGATCGATGAGAAGCCGTGGTATTATGACATCAAGAATTTCCTCAAGACTCAGGAGTATCCTGAAGGTGCGTCGAAGAATGACAAGAAAACCCTGAGAAGGCTAGCTGGAAGCTTTTATTTGAATCAGGATGATGTGTTGTATAAGAGAAACTTTGACATGGTCTTGCTCAGATGCGTGGACAGACCCGAGGCAGACATGTTAATGCAAGAAGTTCATGAAGGTTCCTTCGGCACTCATGCCGGCGGACATGCAATGGCTAAGAAATTGTTGAGAGCGGGTTATTACTGGATGACTATGGAATCCGATTGTTTCAAGTATGCTCGGAAGTGCCATAAGTGTCAAATCTATGCTGATAAAGTGCACGTGCCACCAAGCCCTCTGAATATCATGAATTCGCCTTGGCCGTTTGCCATGTGGGGCATTGATATGATCGGGAAGATTGAGCCTACTGCTTCGAATGGACATCGCTTCATCTTGGTTGCGATTGATTACTTCACCAAGTGGGTAGAAGCAGCTTCCTATGCTAACGTTACCAAACAAGTGGTTACCCGGTTCATCAAGAAAGAAATCATCTGTCGCTATGGAGTTCCCGAGAGAATCATCACTGACAATGGTTCGAATCTCAACAACAAGATGATGAAAGAGCTTTGTAAAGATTTCAAGATTGAACATCACAATTCTTCCCCTTACAGACCGAAGATGAATGGTGCTGTAGAAGCGGCAAACAAGAATATCAAGAAGATTGTGCAGAAGATGGTCGTTACGTACAAGGATTGGCATGAGATGCTGCCTTTCGCTTTGCATGGGTACCGTACCTCAGTACGTACGTCGACCGGGGCAACCCCTTACTCCCTTGTGTATGGTATGGAAGCTGTTCTACCTGTTGAAGTGGAGATTCCTTCGCTGAGAGTTTTGTTGGATGTCAAGCTGGACGAAGCCGAGTGGATTCGAACAAGGTTTAACGAGTTGAGCCTTATCGAGGAGAGACGGCTAGCAGCTGTATGTCATGGACAGTTGTATCAGCGAAGGATGAAGCGAGCCTTTGATCAGAAAGTGCGTCCTCGAAGCTATCAGGTCGGTGATTTAGTTTTGAAGAGGATCCTCCCTCCCGGTACAGATAACAGGGGCAAGTGGACTCCTAATTACGAAGGTCCGTATGTTGTGAAGAAGGTCTTCTCCGGTGGAGCCTTGATGCTTACAACTATGGATGGTGAAGATTTTCCATCTCCTGTCAACTCAGATGTAGTCAAAAAATACTTCGCATAAATTGACCCGCTGGACAAAAAGAAAAAAAAGTCCAGGCAAAAAAAAGGGCGTCCCGGCGAACCAAAAAAAAACAGAAAGAAAAGGTTCGGGCAAAAGTTAGGGATAAAAATAAAAAAAACTTGTACACCCGGTAAGCCGAACACCCGCAAGGGCGGCTTAGGCAAAAATGGGTATCCCGGTGGATTGAAAACCCGAAAGGGCGATCCAGGCAAAAGTTAGGGATTAAAGCGAAGACTACAGTCTGAGTTGCCTGTACTTCATCAAGCTTTGTCGTCTGCCATCTCGAAAGATGTGATCCGTCCAGTCATTCTTCTCAGAAAGCAAGGAGTTGGGAGGAAAACTGATGATCTGTGAGTTATAACAGAATTGGGAAATAGTGGATGCCGTGTTCACATTGCCATTAGGATAGATTCTTTCCTTTTGTGCGCAATTACCTCTTTCTAGGAATTGCTTCCCAATGTATTTGCCTCTTCAGGCACATTTTCAATCAATAAAAGTCGCTATTCAGATAAATAGCTCTTTTGTTTTATTTTTACTGTTTTGTTTGCAAAAATGTCCGAATTTTTGATAAGCATTGCATATAAGAACATGAAGGCTACACAATAACGTGCAGAAAGATAAAACATTTGAAAATCATTTTGAATGTTGAGGACACTTGAGTGTATCTTGTCCATGTATCCCCTGGGGCATTTTGTTGTGCTGCTTTTCAGATTGGCATCTGTAAGGACGTTTCCCCAGCAGATATTTTCCCCAAGCAAGTTTGGAAGCTATCAGAGCTATGTCCCCCCGCGAAGACGTCTGTGGATAGCGCCTTCTATTCCCCAACAGATCTAAGGATTGCCTATCCCCAGCAGGCCTGTATTTGCCGAGTTCCTCCCCGAGTGAGGCAGGTTCACTGAAATTTATCTCCAACATTTATCCTACTTGTGGACTGAAGGATATCCCCGGCGGAGTTTATCTTTCCCCAGCAGCAGTGCTATTCTTCAACATGAGTGTGAAGTCGCTTTACCATTCCTCAAGCAGAGTTCCCCGCAGAGTATTTCCCCAAGAGGAATCTCCCCACAGAGTCAGAGTATCTGATCATTTCGGCTCCCTAGCCAGGGTTCATTTGCATTTTGCATGTAGTAATCATTGCATCCTCAAATTGCGTAGCATTTCCATTCCATATGGAGCATTACGCCATAGAAAAATTCAAACATATGCATTCATGTGTTAACTTCACCAGACCGTATCCCCGGCAGAGGCGGATCATTTCATTCGACATCAGCACAGCAAGTCTGCTACAGTTGCTCTTGACAGCATTCAGAATTGTTTATTCCCCACAGAGGTTTAATTCCTCACCCGATGGTGACAGAGGTTTATTTCCTCACCCGATGGTGACGGAAAATTTGTTTCTCTTCAGTGAGACCCCCAGCGAGTGGTCAACCTTGCCTTGACATATCAAAGATGTCATTCTTGTGATACCAGTAAGTGTCATATCAACACCCGCGTGTGTTTCTTTGTTTGGTGTCGGTAAACACCATTGTTTCGGTGTCCGTAAACATCGGGTCTTCTCTCCAGCCATCAGTAAATGTCTGGTAATCATTTTTGGTGTCAGTAAACGCCATTGTTTCGGTGTCTGTAAACATCGAGTATTTTCTCTCCAGTCATCAGTAAATGTCTGGTCATCATTTTTGGTGTCGGTAAACACCATTGTTTCGGTGTCTGTAAACATCGAGTATTTTCTCCAGTCATCGGTAAATGTCTGGTCATTTTTGATGTCGGTAAACATCATCTTTCGATGTCGGTAAACATCGAGTCCTTTCCTCAGTCATCGGTAAATGTCTGACAATCCCCAGCTAGAAATCCCCAGTAGAGTCATCTGTAAATGTCCTATCTGGTTTCCAGTTGCAAATATCTGTATCTCCCCAATAAAATTTCATTCCCAGTCATCGGTAAATGTCTGGTCATTTTGATGTCGGTAAACATCATCTTTCGATGTCGGTAAACATCGGGTCTCATCCCAGTCATCGGTAAATGTCTGGTCAATAAAATCAAAATCCCCAGAAGTCGTCAGTAAACGTCTTGTCTGATTACACCACAAAGATTTTGTCCCTCCCCAAGTGGAGATGCCATCGGTAAATGGCCCAGTTTCCTTCGATATCGGTAAATGTCGAATTCCCAGTTACAGTAGCCATCGGTAAATGGCCAGTTTGAAGTTGACATCGGTAAATGTCAAGTTTCGTTGAAGCCACCATCGGTAAATGGTCTTGCTTCCTTTCTACATCAAATTTCATTCCCAGCCGCCATCGGTAAATGGTCGTGCTGAAGTTGATATCGGTAAATATCAAAGTTCCAGTTCTTCAACCATCGGTAAATGGTTTTGCTTTTCTGAAGCTGTCATGCAGTTTGTCATCGGTAAATGACGTGGTTCTTTTGTATCATATCCAGTACTGTGCAAATTCTACGGTTCTTTGGTATTCAATCCCTGTTTACCCTGAAAGTCTGACAGCCGTTGCTATCATCCGTTCGGGTTCCCAGCTGATTGAATAGGGGCAGCTGTAGCACCTCAAATTTGCACCTACCATTATACATACATTTTCATACTAGGTCATAGCATATCATGATCCATTGCATAGCATTTGCATTGTCCCTCAGTTGCCTCAAGTGCAAGCAATCAAGAATTAGGTCAAACTAATCTCCTGATCAGTCAACCAAGCAAGCAAAGGTGTTTCTCAAGGAACCAAAGCCCTAGGGTTTATCCAACAAGTTCACATGACTAGGAGGTCTATTTGAAGTGTTCAAGGCAAGGGTTGAAGACTTGGAGGTCATCAGTTTATGCACAGACAGTCAAAAACCCTAGAAAGTCAACTGTCAGTCAAGGCAGTGGATGGTGGCCATTCTTGTGGAATTTGGGCACCATGGTCAATAATCAAGAGTTCATACAACTTGGGACATCATTTGAAGTCAAGTCCTCAAGGAATTAGGGTTTGGAAGTCATCAGTCAATGCACAATCAGTCAGAAACCCTAAAAGTCAACTGTTGGTCAACTGTCTATTTAATCAGTGATTTGATGATTGGAATTGGTTTGTGAGAGTTCATTCATGTCCAAATAGTCATCATATATCATGCCAAACACCATCATGGAAGAATTTGAAGCCAGATCATGAATTTCCCAAAATGGAAACTGGGCCTGTAACTGAAACTTACTAAAAATGGAAAGTTTTGATCCTCAAACTTACATCATGATACAAGCCTCAAATGAATTTTTGCCCAACATGAAAGTTGAAGATCTTGTTCTCCCATTTCCAAAAAGTCCTAGAACTCTCAATTCCCATGTGTGGTTGGCAAGTTACGATCGAATCGATTTCAGAAAATCTTGAACTTCAGAGGGCCATATCTCCCAAACCGTTTGGCCAATTTGGTGGGGTTTTTTCCTACAAGTCACATTTGATCCCCTCTTTCCAAAAATATAAATTTCATGAGCCAAAACTTCACCAATCAAAATGGCATATTTTGACCTTTTTCATTCAAATGTAAGTTTGACCAAGAGTTGACTTTTTGATTCAAACATTTTTTCAACATTTGGCCAATTGGAACAGCTCATAAATGTCATTTAGAATGTGTTTGCAAAGTCAAATTATGCAGCACATTTGAATCTATACTTGGTTGCTTGAATTACAAGAAAGGTACAAATGCACCATACTTGTCCATGCCTTGCCTTGTACCTCAAAAGGACAGCAATTATGCAGCATTTCTTCTGTCCTTAGAGCCTCATTATGCAGCAAAATAAACAATTGTACATATAGCCATGCCTCACTTGCTTAAATTTTGGAAAGGACACTTCCACTCCATGCTTCAAACAATGCCTTGCACTGTCCATAGCAGATTTTGATCCACCTTTTCTGTCATGAGGACATAGCAGCAACAACACAAGAGAACACACTGCAGACTTCACTCACCCACTTTGCTTTTGCACTTTTGAAAAGACCTATCAAACTAAAAAGAACAAAAAACATTTTGCAGAAAAAACAATACAAAACAGCAGGGCATTTTTCTTATTTGCAATTCCTGTAAAAAAGGGAACCTTGCCCTCACTGTTCTGTCAAAAAAATGCAACAAACCACCTGCTAACAGCCACAAGCCATGACCAACTGCACTCACCCTTGGCCTTGCACATTGTTCTGCACCATTTCCCTGCCATAACAAAACCCTGCAGCAGCATAATCCAACCTTACTTGGCAACCAACAAACCTCATTCATTCCCAACCATCCCACTTGCATTTACCAAAAAAAACAAAAACCAACCTTTCACACTCCTCTCCAACTCACCCTGCTATTGGCATTGCCTTAGTCCTGCCCAAAGACACCAACATAACACTGCAGCAGAAAATTGGATTCAGCTGGCCCTCACCTTGTTTCTTCTGTCAAGAACAAAAGGCACCTAAACCAAAGCCCTTGGCCATTTCTTAAAAGAAAACCTGTCACAACATAACACTGCAGCAAGAACAACCCTTGGCCCTTGCTCAAAACCACACTCATCCAAAACTGATCCCTGCACTGCATCTAAAAAAAAAAGGCTGTCAAGACACTGCAAGACAACAGCATCCATGAAGAAAACATGATACATTGGCATTTGTTTTTGAGGCTGCTGAGATCAAAAAAAAGGGAACCCAGCTGTTAACTTCATTGGCATTTTTTCCTGTCATCGAAAAAAAACAAGCCACTGCAGCAGAAAAGCATAGATGAACCTTGCCCTCATTTTGTTATCTCTCTGTCAAAGAACACAAACAGACTAGGATTGGCTGCAACAGGACCAACAAAAAACTCATTCATTG
Organism: Lathyrus oleraceus; assembly: GCF_024323335.1. NCBI lineage: Eukaryota > Viridiplantae > Streptophyta > Magnoliopsida > Fabales > Fabaceae > Lathyrus > Lathyrus oleraceus. The sequence goes on along the minus strand of NC_066582.1, from coordinate 148,615,066 downwards.
AGATTCACCCTGCCATCCTGCATCTTAAAAGTCTTAAAAACACTCACTCCAACTTACCTGCTCTTTTCATTTTCTGTCTTAAGTTTTCCAAAGACTGAACCTTGGCCTTGGCTTTCTCACATCTTTGTCATTTGCAAGCCTTAATGACAGCCACACAAGATTACTTGGCCAAAACAGAAAACTCACTTTGGCATTTCCTTTTCTGTCCAAAATACCAAAGAGCAAAACCCTGCATTGACATAACTTCCACCCTCATTTTCCTGTCACAAACAGCAGGGCTTTTCATCCTTTTGCTGTCATTTTTGAAGCACAATTAACACCACAAACACATCAAGCCAAGGAAAATTCATTCATGCTCAAAAGCACCTTTGACCATTTCCAAACTTCCAATGAACCTAACTTGGCCTTGCTTTAAACAACCATCAAACACATTTTCTGTCATTTGAAAATACTGCTAGCAGCCACTTGGTCAAGAGAAAAACACAAAAAACTCACTCAAGGCCAACTTCATCATTCATCAAAAACACAAAAAAAACTCATCCATGACAGTCCAGGATTGATGCCAAAACAAGCCATCTCAAGCAAAACAACATTCATCATTCATCATTGGAGAGTTTCTAAAGCATCAGTTTCAGGCTAAGAGGACCAAACAACAACTGTTTCTCATTCTGCTTCAAAAATAGGTAAAATTTCGACCCTCTCTATTTCAAAAACCATGACATGTTTTGAATAGGTCTTTCATTGCTGAGTTTAATGATGGCCTTAGTTTTGGAAATGGTTGAGTTATCATGAAGATGTCTTGAAATGAACATTGATGATCCAAACTTGTCTCACTCATTGCTCTTTGCCTAGCTCGAATTATCGAAAATCAATGCTTGAATGTTGTTGTATGATGTTTGATGAACACCATGGTATAACCAATTTCGATTTCTGGGCAAAATTGAGAAACACGATTTGGAATGGTGAAACCCTAGCCTGTGAATTTCCCAGTTTTCTTCCCATTTTCGTGTTGCCTGGCCTTTCACTCACCAACCAATGAAATTATTTCATTCTGGGCCAAAAACGGCACCGTTTAGTTTAAGTGAATCAAATATTACAAAAATGCCATTTTCCCAAATATTGATTCAATTAATTTCACATTTTAATTACCAATCTTCCAAAATTCATAACTTGCTCATTTTTGATCCAAATTCAATGGGATTTTTTGTGTTGTGTTCATCATGATCTCTACTTTTTTATCATTATTTTTCCAGAATTTTTGGATGGTTGGTTTTTAAATGGCCTTAGGGTTTGTGACATGTGACCAAATTTTGTACACCTTGCCAAATCAATTGTGAAATGATGAGAATGTATCCAATGGCTCTCAAATTTTTTGTGCTTAAACTAGACACATTCATGGTGATTTTGATGTAAAGTTTGTGAATTTACCATTTGTGGTTTGTGAGTTATGATTTTTTTGAATTAGGGTGTGACAATTTGTGTCACACCATTGATGTCCAACTTCATGATTTTCATTGCCATGCTTCTTGACCTCCAAATGACTTGATGTTTTGCATGAACCTACTCTTGTATGTCTAGATTACATGTGAATTTTATTGGATTTATTTGAACTATTTTCCATTTGTTTGAGATTTTTCCTCCCTGCCTAGTCAAATGTTGACTTTGTGTGACACATGTTCCCATTTCATTTGTGAAATTCTCATACTTTATTGGATGGACATGAAATTTTGCATGAGATAACTAGACATCCTTATCTTTACCATGGCTTTAGTCCCATTCATTTATCATACACCATTCTTGACTTATGCTTTTTCTAAGTTGATGCATGTTTGGTTGACTTCATTGAGCATGTTCAAATTTGCTTTGACTTTCTGATTTTTATTGACTGCCTTCCACTCATCCAAATGGGATGAAATTTGACATGCTTACCATGCTATGTGTTAGGTTTGATCATGATTTATTTGATGATTTTTGGAAAATGTTTAGATTGCTTTTGAGTTAAGTCTTGCTGTTGACTTATATGAGCTTCTGTTTGCCATATTTTGACCTAAACTGTTCATGAAATGATGATAGTGATTGATATGAGTGTGAATCCAATTGGGTTTGTTTCTTGAATGCTTAAATTTGACTTTGATTGGATATCCTTTGCTGTTTTGACTTTCTCATTCACTTTTGACCCTAGGCTTGCCCTAGTGGTCCTGTTACTCACCTTTGAGTTTGTGATTTCAGGTTGACCATCCAATGGCCATTGAGACCAATTTTTTTGATTGAGCTTACTCAAGTATCATTGTCTAACCTCTTTGTTTTGTAGGTGGCTTGGCTCACATGCCATAAGCTTTGTACCCTGCACATCCATGTGCCTCTAATGGACTGATGTTGTCTGTTTCTGTTTGTTTTGTTTGAAGTTGTATACTAACATCTGCTTGACTGTTTCAGGTGCTTTAGTTGCTTAGTTCTTCATGAACTTTTGCTTTGCTTTGCTTGTATAAGCAATTTGCATTGAGGTATGTCTCTTTGTCTTCATGTAGTCTGGAAGACCTGGCCTGTTACTTGGCCAGGCAACTGTCTGAAGTCCTCCTTAAGAGGCAATGTTTGTGGATGTTTAACTTTGTCCTTGCATAGAGTCAAAGACCTCCTAAGTGAAGAGGCAATTGGTGGAAGGTAGGGATATGCAATCTATTCCCCACTATTCAGTGTGTCATCTGCTTTGCTCACACCACTGTGTTGATGCCTTACAGATACAAACCCAAGATCTTGTACAATTGTACAGTTGAGTCAGTTTTAATGTGTAGAAGGGTTCCCACTTTCTGAACCCACACATTCTTGTCTTGAGCTCTCCCAGGCCAGGGATAAGAGCTGTGAGGTCTCATCCTCACTTCATCCTTTCATCTGCTTCACCTTAGCCCCTCAATGGCAAGGTTAAGAGCAACATTCACCCAGTTCCAGAGGTTTGTTTGTTGAGGTTGATATGACCCCTTGACTAAAACCTAACCCTTGTTTGAGCCACTTGTTTGTGTATAGCGTGTGCTATCTGTGCTTGTAGGATGGTTTGACTTGCTTCCTGTGCAAGTTAGGATAGTTTGACTTGCTTCCTGTGCAAGTTAGGATTAGTTTAGACTTGCTTCCTGTGCAAGTTAGGTTTTGCTTGGCTTGCTTCCTGTGCAAGTTAAGTGTGTGTGGCTTGCTTCCTGTGTGAGCCGTGCTTAGGATAGTTTGGCCCTTGTGCCATTTAGCTAGAAACCTTAACTTAGGGTTGATTTTGCATGACAACATCTAGGCTCGAGTCGTAGTCTCCCTAGAGTTGTGTCTCCCTCTGTTATCTGGTTAGGCTAGTCCTTTGTCCCTGCGTAGGGGAACTACATCGCCCTGATCTTCATACCAGATGAAGTATGTAGGCAGGAGATTGAGCTGATCTCTCCGGGCGCCTTTTCTTTCTTTTTGTGTGTGCTGTCTGACCTTTGCTAGGCTCGAGTCCCTGACTCCTTAGCATTTGCCGTCTGTCTTGTTTGTGTGTGTTTGACAGTTATAGGCTGAGTCCCCGACTCCCTATCTATCTGTTGTGTTGTTTAGGTTCGGATGCTGACATAAGTCCAGTGATTGGCAGTCGGGCTCCACGTTTGCCTGTGTGTGTTTGTTTGTGTGCGTGTCAGCCGAGCTACGAATGCTCTGATTCTTCTCTCGTCCGAGAAGATACGTATGCATAGGATGCGATATCCTAGCGAGCATGTGTCGTTTCCCTAGTCCGAACCACTTCGACTCTGATGTCTATGCCTGATAGACTAAGTAGGCCCAGGATGCGATATCCTGCCGAGTCAGTTTCAGTCAGTCTCTTGCGTTTCTTTCAGCCAGTGTGTGTGAGTATTTGAGCAGTGTTTTAGCAACCAATTTTCCTTCCTTTTGTGCGTGGATCCCGTAGAGTACTACGGATGCGTAGGGGTGCTAATACCTTCCCTTCGCATAACCGACTCCCGAACCCATTCTCTTTGGTCACGAGACCATGTTCTTTCCAGGTTTACTCTGAGCGTTTCCTTTCCCTCTTTTGGGATAAATAACGCACGGTGGCGGCTCTGTTGTTCTTTCTTTTCCCGCCGGTTTTTCGCGCGATGCGACACATAGGAAAGGAAGATTCGAGCTTGGTCCATGCAACTATGTAGCTTTGGAAGCTTACACTCTTTAGGTGAAGAAGAGAGCTTTGGAATTAAAGATGCCTTATCCTTGTGAGATACCTATGTCTATGGTTGGGGTTGAGCCATTAACTCTCCCTAACCAAGATGTAGAGGAGTTGGAAGACGCACTCGCCAAGATGAAGCGAGAGAAGGACATGTGGGAAGATAGTTTCCATGCTTTGAGCAAAAAGCATGAAGAGTTATAGTTGGAGTCTAAGGAAAAAGATGCACTTATTGAGCTACTTGAAGACCGAGTGACAAAGAGACAGAGAGAGTTGGAGGTTTCATATTCTAGCATACCTCATCCTTCTGTTGCCTAGAAGAAGATTGTTGATCAACTTGTCCTCGAGAAGACTCGAATGAAGGCTTCTTTTGAGACCGAGATTTAACGCATTCGAAGGAAGTACGCGCCTACAGCCAGATCTTCTGACGTTGTTGTTAGGGATCCTTAGGATGATTGGTCTCCTTTTCTCTTGTATTTTTCATTTGGTTTCTGAATTTGTACTCAGTGTAATCCTTCCAATTTTATAAATAAAAGAGATTTTTGGTCATATCAAATTGTTGCAATTATTGTTATATATATATTTGCAAATAATATAGTAAGTTCCTTGAAAATAAAAATAATCAAGCATTGCATTTCATGCATCATTTGCATAAGCAGGTTTCTCTTTCGCCAGATGTCTTATTGGTGTTTCTTCTGTGCTTCAGCCAAGCTGACTCATCGGTACAATACTCGCGCTAATCACTCCAGAATCATGGAACATCTTGAGCAAGAGAATAGAGACCTGAAAGAGGAGATCGCCCGCCTGACTACCATGATGGAGTCAATGTTATCTGCTCAGAGCCAGTCTCCTCCAACACCTGCAACTCCTCCTCCTCAGAGGACTGTTATTTCAGAGGTGGCTACCTCTACTTTTCCCGCAACTGCCGCTCATTTCGCACCCAATATGCCTGCCGGATTCCCGTGGGGGATGCCGCCAAACTTCATACCTGAAGGTTTTGCACCTACATTTGCTTCTATGACGGCATCTAGCCCGGTCATGCCTCTGCTGCCACCTGTAGTGCATACTTTACCTCGTGTGGAAGACACCATTTATCATTCTGAGCCATTTGAGGGCCCGGACGTATATGAGAAAATGAATGAAATGAAAGATCAATTTCTTGAGTTGCACAACGAGTTTAAAACTTTGAGAGGTAAAGACCTTTTTGGGAAGAGTGCCGCTGAATTATGTCTGGTGCCGAATGTGAAGATTCTAGTGAAGTTCAAAGTTCCTGACTTTGAAAAATACAAAGGGTACACATGTTCGCTCAGTCATTTGGTGACGTATGCCCGCAAGATGTCTATCCAAACAGACAATGATCAACTGTTGATCCACTACTTTCAAGACAGTCTGACCGGCGCTGCACTAAGATGGTATATGGGGTTGGACAATGCAAGTGTTCATACTTTCAACGATTTGAGTGAGGCATTTGTTAAGCAGTACAAGTACAATGTTGATATGACTCCCGACCGAGATCAGTTGAGATTACTATCTCAGAAGGACAAATAAAGGTTTAAAGAGTATGCTCAAAGGTGGAGAGAACTCACTGCTCAGATCACCCCTCCTTTAGAGGAGAAAGAGATGACCAAGATTTTTCTGAAGACCCTTAACTCATTTTATTATGAGAATATGATCTCTAGTGCCCCCAGTGATTTTACCGAAATGGTAAATATAGGGATGAGGCTAGAAGAAGGTGTCCGAGAAGGACGGTTTTCAAAGGAGGAGGTATCGTCGAGCAAGAGATACGACAACAGTTTCGGTAAGAAGAAAGATAACGAAGCCAACACAATAATTAGTAGGAGGCAGAGGAGGCCTCAGATCAGAAGAAGCCAACCACCCTGTCAACATCATCATCAAGTATCTTCAGTAATTCCCGTTTTTTCAGCCAATCAATCAACACCAATTCAACAACAACAACAACAACAAACACAACAACGAGCAAACACCTACAACAACAATACCAATAATCACCAATAACAAATTTTCGAGAGGAAGAAGGTTTCTTTCGACCCGATTCCTATGACATATGCAGAGCTTTATCCATCATTTATTCTCAAGAACCTATTACAACCGAGAAATCCGCCACAAATTCCTGAACCACTTCCATGGTGGTACAAGCCTGACCTCCGTTGTAGTTTTCATCAAGGAGCACCAGGACATGTCATTGAGAACTACTATCCACTTAAATATGAAGTTCAAAAGCTAGTGAAAAGTGGAACGGTGTCCTTCGAGGACCGTGCGCCCAACGTGAAAGCTAACCCACTGCCAGCCCATGGAAATTCATCTGTCAATTTAGTAGACGGCTGCCCTGGGGAGTTCAAAGTGTTTGACGTCCGTTTCATAAGGAGGTCCTTGGTGACGATGCACAAGGGAATTTTCTTGGTGAGTGATTGTGAGCATGACCTTGATGGTTTTGCTATCTATAGTGTTAATTCAAGAGGTTGTGAGATTGTGAAAAGGGACATCCAGCGGTTGATGGATGAGGGTATGATCCAGATTGTATAATCCCGTCACGTAGATGACGATGTGAATGTGATCGTTCCCGTGTTTAAGAATCCCGAGAGAGTGTTGATTCAATATGATAGCAACAACAGTAACAATATCAGCCAAAGATCGGTATCGCCGTTAGTTATACGGCTGGCGGGTCCAGTCCCGTATGCATCCGATAAAGCTGTTCCGTATCAGTACAATGCAACTATGGTGAAGGATGGTTAAGAGGTTCCATTACTAATGACCAGTTCTGTTGGGAGCATTGTTGATGTTACCAAGGTAACCCGCAGTGGTCGAGTGTTTGGGTCGGTGTTCCCAAAAGATGTGGAAGATTCGACTGTCAGTAAGAAAGTGGAAGTGCATGCAGCAGATCCAGTTAGTGCTTCAAAGTGTCAGTCTGGTGAATCCAACAATTTGAATGCTAATGATGATGATGAGGTACTTCGGTTAATAAAGAAAAGTGAGCTTAATGTGGTGGAGCAGCTGCTCTAAACCCCCTCAAAGATTTCAATATTGTCTCTGCTAATGAATTTAGAAGCGCACAGAGAAGCACTGCAAAGACTTCTAGAGCAAGCGTTCGTAGAACATGATGTTACAGTGGATTAGTTCGATCATATTATAGCTAACATCACTTCTTGCAATAATCTCAGCTTCTGCGATGAGGAATTCCCCGAGGAGGGTAGGAATCATAACTTGGCTTTGTATATCTCGATGAATTGCAAAGGTGGTGCTTTAGCCAATGTTCTTGTTGATATTGGATCGTCGTTGAATGTGCTGCAAAAGTCAACTCTTTAAAAGGTGTCATATCAAGGAGCGTCTATGAGGTATAGTGGCGTAATCGTCAAAGCTTTTGACGGTTCACACAAAACAGTGATAAGTGAAGTGGACCTTCCAGTGAAGATAGGTCTGAGTGATTTTCATATTACTTTTCAAGTAATGGATATCCATCCGGCCTACAGTTGTCTGTTGGGAAGGCCATGGATCCACAAGGTGGGAGTTGTTACCTCCATGTTGCATCAGAAACTCAAATTTGTCAAGAACGGGAAATTGTTCATTGTTGGCGGGGAGAAGGCGTTGTTGGTTATCCACCTGTCATCTTTCTCTTGTGTTGAAGTTGAGGACGAGGTTGGAACTCCGTTCCAAGCCTTGTCTATTATTGTTGAAAAGAGAATTGGGGCACATATGTCCTCATTGAAAGATGCAAGAAAGATTGTTGAAGAAGGCAATGTTGATCAGTGGGGGCGAGTGGTAGAGGTCGCTGACAACAAGAACAAAATCGGTCTGGGTTTTCAGCAAGGTTCATCATCTGCTAGATCAGAGGATATGCAACTTAGCTTTCATAGCGGAGGGTTCATTCATGGCAATGAACAACACTTAGCTGCTGTGCTAGAGGATGACGAAGAGGAAGACTGCACCAATTTCGTGACACATGGAAAGGCTTGCGACAATTGGAATGCTGTTGATATTCCTGTTATTTGCATCGATCTAAGTAATTGCTTTTTTTTAAATCCTTCTCCTATGCCTAAGGGAGAAGTGAAAATTGTTAGGCATTTCAATTTGATCATCAATAAAATTAATTATATTCATCCACATCTATGATGTTTGTTTTTACTTTTTGCTTTATTCTGAAAATGGTAATCATAAAAAACATAAATAAACAATATAATTGTCCATCTGCATAATATTTGGTCACAAATTCACTTCTCTAAAATTAAAATATCAAATCATTATGCAGGTTGGTATCTAACCCCATTGAATACAATAATCCTTCTCCTTCTCTAAATTTTGAATTCCCTGTGTTTGAGGCCGAGGAGGAAAGTGATGAAGAAGTGAGTAATGAATTGTCTCGTCTTCTTGAGCATGAAGGAAAAGCCATTCAACCATTCAAAGAGCAGATTGAATTAGTCAACTTGGGTTCCGAAGATGATGTGAAGAAAGTCAAGATTGGGTCTCGATTATGTCCAGATGTTAAAAAGGAGTTGATTGATCTTCTTCGAGAGTATTCAAATGTGTTTGCTTGGTCCTATCAGGACATGCCCGGTCTGGATTCTGAGATTGTGGAGCATAGATTGTCATTAAAGCCAGAATGCCCACCAGTCAAGCAGAAGTTGAGAAGAACGCATCCTGATATGGCAGTGAAGATCAAAGAAGAAGTGCAAAAGCATATTGACACCGGTTTCCTTGTGACCGCTGAGTATCCGTAATGGGTGGCCAATATTGTGCCCGTAACGAAGAAAGATAGAAAAGTCCGCATGTGTGTCGATTATAGAGATTTAAATAAAGTCAGTCCGAAAGATGATTTCCCTCTGCCACACATTGATATGTTGGTGTATAATACTGCTAAATTCAAAGTCTTTTCATTTATGGACGGATTTTTTTGGATATAATCAGATCAAGATGGCACTCGAAGATATGGAGAAGACCACGTTCATTACACCTTAGGGGAAATTCTGCTATAGAGTGATGCCTTTCAGTTTGAAGAATGCTGGTGCAACTTGCCAAAGAGTAATGACTACTCTTTTTCATGATATGATGCATAAAGAGATTGAAGTTTATGTCGATGACATGATTGCTAAATCAATTGATGAAGAGGGACATGTTGAGCATTTGTTAAAGCTTTTCCAGCGTTTGAGGAAGTATAAACTCCGCTTGAATCCCAATAAATGTACTTTTGGTGTTCGTTCTGGTAAGTTGTTGGGCTTTATTGTCAGCGAGAAGGGTATTGAAGTCAATCCCGCCAAGGTCGAAGCAATACAAGAGATGTCTGCGCCCAAAACTGAGAAGCAAGTCAGAGGTTTTCTCGGCCGCTTGAATTATATCTCAAGATTCATTTCACACATGACTACCACCTGTGCGCCTATATTCAAGCTTCTTCGAAAAGATCAATCTTGTGATTGGACCGAGGATTGCTAGAAAGCTTTTGACAGTATCAAGGAATATCTGTTTGAGCCTCCAATTTTGTCTCCGCCTGTTGAAGGAAGGTCGTTGATCATGTATTTGACTGTGCTCGAAGATAGTATGGGTTGTGTTCTTGGTCAGCAAGATGAGACTAGAAAGAAAGAATTTTCAATTTACTACCTCAGTAAGAAGTTCACCGACTGTGAGACTCAGTATTCTATGCTTGAGAAAACTTGTTGCACATTGGCTTGGGTTGCTAAGCGTCTGCTTCAGTATATGTTGAATCATACCACTTGGTTGATATCCAAAATAGATCCAATCAGGTATATATTTGAGAAGCCTGCTTTAACTAGGAGAATTACCCGTTGACAGATGTTGTTATCAGAGTATGATATTGAATACCGATCTTAGAAAGCAATCAAAGGTAGTGTCTTGGCTGACCATTTGGCTCACCAACCAATTGAAGATTACCAATCAGTGTAGTATGATTTTCCTAATGAAGAGATCTTGTACTTGAAAATGAAGTATTGTGATGAACCATTGCTTGAAGAAGGGCCATAGCCTGGTTCCCATTGGGGCATGGTATTTGATGGAGCTGTTAATCAGTATGGTAATGGAATTGGGGCAACGATTATTACTCCTCAAGGCACGCATTTTCCATTTACAGCTAGATTGACTTTCAAGTGTACAAACAATATGGCAGAATATGAAGCTTGCATTATGGGGCTTGAAGAGGCCATTGATCTCATAATCAAGCATTTAGATGTCTTTAGAGATTCAACTTTGGTTGTGAATTAGATCAAAGGCGAATGGGAGACGAATCAACCCGGTTTGATACTATATAGAGATTATGTAAGGAGGACTTCAACTTTCTTTACAAAGGTTGAGTTTCATCATATCCCTCGAGATGAAAACCGGATGGCAGATGCTCTTGCAACGTTGGCATCAATGATTGTAGTGAAATATTGGAATAAGGTTCCCAACTTGACTGTGATGCGTCTTGATAGGCCAGCTCATGTGTTTGTTATTGTAGAAGTCAAAGACGAAAAGCCGTGGTATCATGACATCAAGTGTTTCCTCCAAAGTCAGATTTATCTGTTTGGGGCATCTTTGAAAGATAAGAAGACTTTGAGAAGACTAGTAAGAAATTTCTATCTAAATGGTGATGTGTTGTATAAGAGAAACTTCGATATGGTTTTGCTCAGATGCGTGGATAGACACGAAGCAGACCTATTGATGACTGAAGTCCATGAAGGTTCCTTTGGTACTCATTCCAATGGACATGCAATGGCGAAGAAGATGTTGCAAGCAGGTTACTATTGGCTGACAATGGAATCTGACTGTTGCAAGTTTGTGAAGAAATGCCACAAGTGTCAAATATATGCGGATAAGATTCATGTTCCCCCGACACTGTTGAATGTCATTTCCTCCCTATGACCCTTCTCCATGTGGGGAATTGATTTGGCATGATTGAGCCCAAAGCTTCAAACGAACATCGTTTCATTTTGGTGGCAATTGACTACTTCACAAAATGGGTTGAAGCGGCATCATATGTGAATGTAACCAAGCAAGTTGTTGTAAGGTTTATCAAGAATCATATTATATGCCGTTATGGGGTGCCAAGCAAGATCATTACTGACAATGGATCGAACTTGAATAATAATATGGTGGAAGCTCTTTGTAAAGACTTCAAGATTGCACATCATAATTCTTCTCCCTACAAACCCTAGATGAATGGGGTTGTTGAAGCTGCAAATAAGAACATCAATAAAATCATTTAGAAGATGGTTGTAACGTATAAGGATTGGCATGAGATGCTCCCATTTGCTTTGCATGGGTATCGTACATCCATCCACACTTCAACAGGGGCAACCCCTTTCTCTCTTGTATATGGCATGGAAGCAATGCTCCCCGTAGAGGTTGAGATTCCGTCATTATGTGTGCTCATGGAAGCCAAGTTGACTGAGGCTGAATGGTGTCAGACCAGGTATGATCAGTTGAATTTAATAGAAGAGAAGAGATTGACTGCCATGTGTCATGGTCAGTTATATCAGCAGAGGATGAAGAAATCTTTTGATAAGAAGGTCAGACCTCGCGTGTTCAGAGAAGGTGACCTTGTGCTCAAGAAGATTTTGTCGTCCAAACTAGATGTTAAGGGCAAATGGACTCCTAATTATGAAGGCCCGTATGTTGTTAAGAGATCCTTTTCAGACGGTGCTTTGATTCTTACAACTATGGATGGTGAAGAGTTCACTCGTCCTGTGAACGCAGATGCAGTCAAGAAATACTTCGCCTAAAAATAAAAGAACAACTCGCTAAGTTGAAAACCCGAAAGGGCGGCTTAGGAAAAAATGAGCGTCTCGGTGGATTGAAAACCTGAAAGGGCGATCCAGGAAAAAGTTAGAGACATAAAATTGAAAGATTATCCTGATAAATTGAGTACCCCACCTTGGGGCAATTTATACAAAAATTAGGGATTATGGCAAGTAACTGTATCCTGCTGATCTTCAGATTTTGAAGATTTTGTTGAGTACAACGGTCGCGGTGATTTATCATCCCCAGTAGCGGCCAAAAGCACAATGGACATCAAGAGTTGGTAGAAGGATTAGTGATCATTGTATTCAATGTAACCCTTTTCCATGTAAATTACCATATTCAACTTTGTAAAAATCTATGGAGTCTTGTCATTTACAGACTACCATTCCATTAAATAAAGTTGAGCTTTTATCCAATTGTTTCTACTCTTGTTTACTTCAGCAAATAGTTTTAAATTTTATTATGATCATTTTTGAAATTAAAATAAAAAAAAGCATTTTTCTTAGACATATAAAAGCATGGATTTTAAGCAATCGATTTCATTTAAAAGGAATGTCAACATTGGTTTGAAAGCAGTAAGCCTTAAAGTGCAGAGTATTATTGGTTCTCCCCAAGCAGTTGGCGCAATTTCTCTTTCATCCTCAACAACATTTTTAGCATTCAACACATCATTGTCTGCTATTCCCCAGTAGGGTAGCCAGCTGAGTTGGTTGATTCAGTCCCTTGCGGAATGTTTATTCCTCAGCAGAGTTGGTGTTTATTCCCCAGCTGAAAAACAGGTTTCCTCAGCAGTTTGCATGGTTGCGGTAGAACTTTGGTTTCCTCACCAATCGCCATCCGATTCGATCCCAGTCAGAGTTTCCTCCTGGTTTCTGAGCAGCTATTTGTGTTTATCCTTTGCACTGTTGTCCCCCATTTGGTATGGTATTGACCTAAAATTCCCCGTAGACTCGATAACGGTTTTTCTCAGCAGACCTCCTCTTTCCCCAGCTAAGTTTGAGCCTTTGGGATGTTGATCTCTCTTTTCTCCACCAGTCATCTCCCTATTTCGTGGATTGACTGAGAATTGTATCGATGATTTAATTTTGCAACACCTTTGTATCCTTTGCGATCGTTTTGTCAGCATGATCATCACATATACATATACATATACATATACATATACATGTGCATATATACTCATATATTTCATCATCATTTTTTATTCATTCGTGCAATTCTTATTCTCTGTTATGGCGATACTTTATCCCCATACAAGTTTGGTGTTTGTCCTCCCTCCATTGTAGAGTGTCAGCCCCTTAAGCAGAAAGACTTTAACCTTTTTCCTTTCCCCACTGAGTTATTTCCTCGTGGATGATTATTATTTTAGTTTCCTCCCCAGTTGATTATCTGGATGGAATCACTCCCCTTGAGTTATATCCTCATTGGGTTGAGTCTTGATTGACCGTTTCTTTCTAGATCTTACCTAGATATATGTTTTGGATCCATTACGAGTTTATTACCCAGTAACTGGTAATATTCTTCTTAGTCAGCAGTTTGCTACTTCTTGCCCAATACCCGGCAAAAGTACCCTTGTTTTCTCCTCAGTGGAGTCCCTAGTGGATTCATTTTTTATGATTCCCCAGGAAGTATATCCTTGATATGTTCATCCTAACCGATGACATATATTTTCTTCCCCTGTTTGAGTTTATCCTTGATATGTTCATCCTAACTGATGACAAATACTCTTATCTTTGGTATTCTACCCAGTAAAAAGGTAGTTGTAATCCCTATTTTTATTCCCCCAGAGAGTTAATCCTTGATATGTTCATCCTAACCGATGACGAGTTTCCTTCTCTTTGCAGTCTTCTACCCAGTAACAGGTAGTTGTAAGTCCTGCTTTTTTCCCCTTTGCAGAGTTTATCCTTGATATGTTCACCTTAACCGGTGACAAATATCCTCTTTGTGGTATTCTATCCAATAACTGATAGATGTAATTCCTATTCCTTCCTCACAGAGTCTATCCTTAATATGTTCATCCTAACCGGTGACTGATTTTCTCTTTGTTCGTATTCTATCTTGCATTCGATAGACGTAATTCCTACTCTTTTTGTTCGGTTGGTTTATCCTTGATATGCTCATCTTAACCGATGACGGATATCCTCCTTAACATCCCCAGGAAAGTCTATCCTTGATATGTTCATCCTAACCGATGACAAATTTTCTTTCCTTTTGAGTCTATCCTTGATATGTTCTCCCTAATCGGTGACGAATATTCTCATCTTTGGTCTTCTGCCCAGTAACTAGTAGTTGTAAATCCTATTTCTGTAGTTTTCCCCAGCAAGGCTATTCTTACCTAGTAACCGGTAATGAATATTCCCTCATGGCGCTTCCTAGTGAGTCATCCTTGATATGTTCATCCTAACCGATGACAGATGTCCTCTCTGTCAGAACTTTATTACCTCCTTACCCAGTAAAAGGTATTGGATAAAATATTTCTACTCCTTCTATGTTGAAGTTTTTTTCTTCCCCAGTTGAGTTGAGAGCGTATTTCCGTGGTGAAATCACTTTTCCTGCATGATTCAAGTATATAAATTTTATCTTGATCTTCTCGTTTCCCCTATAAATGTTTTTGTTTCCCCGGCTGAGTCTTTCCATTTTTCATGGGATTCCTCTAGTCCCCCAGCAGTTTTTAAGTCGTAGTCTGGCCTGCGTATAACCTCTTTTATCCCCTCAGAGTCTTTGTCTCCCCAGTGAGTTTTCCTTATGCAATGCATTATACTCCTGCGGTCTTTTGGTCTCTCTGGTTTCTTTTCCTTTGTGGCAACATTTCCCCACAAAAAATTTGCTGTTACATTCATATCATATGCATCATGAGGTCTCTTAGGGACCAAAATTTGTTTATATATGCTGTTATTTAAGTCCATTCTACTGAGTCGATACGAAGATTTTAACCTTCACCTTCTCAATTAGAATGTCCTTAAATAGGGGCAGCTGTAAGACCCCAATTTTGACCCTAAGATCCTTCATGCAATTTCATCATATCCATCAGCATTGAGATCATACCTCGACATCCTCCTTACCCATCTTTCATTGGGTTTGTTTTGGGAGAGATCACCAAGTACTATATGATTGTATCATACTTGTATATTATCATTTTACTAACCAAAATACCAAAAATATGTCTTTGCACTTGCCTAACTCTTTTGTAGGTAGGGCATGATCCCCATTGATCTATCAAGTTCATATCTAGGGTTTGAGACCCTCATGGCTAAGAGCACAACCAAGGATTGATCCACAATGTCTCTAAGCATCATATACGAGTCCCAATGATCTCTACATGTTATTTTGATCAAGATTTCTTCAAGAGTTTGGAGGTGGTTTGCCTTGGAAACCCTAGTTTGTCTGGGTATCTTGAGTAACTTCTTCAACAAGCTTCCTCACCAATAGATAAAATTTATCAAGGGAAACTCCAAAATTAATCATCTATTGCATATATGATCTACCGTGATCCTAAAAAGTCAAGAGAATTGCAAGTTAGCAAGTTGGTTGATGGTGGTTGGCCAGATGAATTCATCTGATCAAAACTGGGTCTCCCTAGACCTTATCTCCTACATTTTTCACCATATGAAAATTATTCCAAGATCAAAGTTACTATAAATGACATTCCAAACAACTTTCATTTTGAAGTTTATAGCTAATTTTGCTTGTAAAGTCATTTTCTATGTTGAAACATTATAGGTCATTTTGTCAAAACCCTAATTTGAAAATCAACTTCCCAAGGCCATAACTTGCTCAATTTTTATGAGATGAAATATTTACAAGTTACAAAATCAAATTCAAGATGTCTATTTCAACTTTAATGTTTGGAGTGAAATCTAAATAAACTTTTATGAGCATGCGATATGAGGATACATTATAGGTCATTTTGGACCAATACCATTGAACAAGTGATTTTCCTCAACTTCAAAAATGCATAACTCTCTCATTATAAATCCAAATGATGTCAAATTTGTTACCATTTTGAAGGTCTTTAAAAGATATACAACATTTATGAAGACACGTTTCTCATTTGGAGCTCACATAAAAAGTTTAGTAAGGTGGAACATTTAGGTATATGACTTGACACTTAGAAAAAATTTCAACATGTTGAAATTTCCAAACTTCCACCTCAAAATACACCTTGATCCAAGTTCCAAATGGAAAAGTGTTAAACATATGAGTTGTTCCTCTTGATCTAAGCTTTCCAAAGAGTCCTAATTCATTCATTTTGGACCAAGTGTGCTAGGGCTACACATGGTTTTAACAGGCCTGCATCAATGGTGGAAATCAAAACTTCAAATGACCATTTCACATTGCCTTGCCATTCAAGCTTCATTCCAATCTCATTTCAGATGCATTTGGACCTAATTGGATTGCTTCATGGGCCTGCATATGCCCATGCAAGCTTGTGCATGGCATTGCCAAATTTGGAAGAAACTTGAAGTGTGCAAATAACACTTCCAAATGCTATAAATGTGGACCCTCTGAGCTCATTTGAAAGGATCCTTGCGCGCCAGCTTTGCCCCCTCTTCAAACCCTCACAATTCAAAGGAAAAATTGATAATTTTCACTTGAAAATTGAGTTTGAATCTCACTGTTTGGAGATTCAAAAACTACAGGATCCAAAGCTTCTTTCTGAAATTCTGGTATCAGATATGAGATGTCAAAGGTAATGTCACGACACTAATATCTGAGTAACACATACAGAAGAAAGATTTAGAATGGTAATGCAAAAGACACAAGCAATTGTTAACCCAGTTCGGTGCAACTCACCTACATCTGGGGGCTACCAAGCCAGGAAGGAAATTTACTAAAATAAAATCAATTCAAAGATTCTCCGTACATTTCAATAAGTTACAGTCTTTCTCACCTAATCTCTACCCGTGCAATTTCTACCTAAGCACTCTTAGATATGAGAACCCACTCACTTCCCTACTTCACAGTTTCAATCAAGAAGACACACATTTGATCTTGCTTAATAGCTTTGATCAAGTAGACACACACTTGATCTTGCTTCACAGCTTTGATCAAGTATACACACACTCTTGCTTAACAGATTTAGAGTGACAAATTACAACCACAAATCAGTCTAATTCAATCATCAAAAGATGACTTGAATGGCTTACAAGTCTTACGACTAAACAAGACACAAACCCTAGCTCTCTCTCTATATTTCGCTCAGTATTGGTTGTGTTATAAAACAGGTTTTCTAAGTCCCTTTTTATAGAAGCTTTCAGCTGGGCTTGGACATCTTGAAAACCCTAAATCTATTTTCCAATTAAATCTTTTCATAACAGCTGGTTATATCTCCTTGGAAAATAAGTAAATCAGGTTGTAATCCATGATTGCATGCGCCTGCAAATCAGATCTTCAATCATACATAGATTGCCATTAATTGTGTAATCACAAAACACCAGACATTCACACTGAATGTTCTGTGTACAGGATGTCATGACATCGGGTCTGACATCCTGGAACAATCCTGTATAATTCCATAATTCCTTTTATAATTTCCAGCAGGTACAACCACATCAGATGTCATGACATCGTGTATGACATCCTGATACAATCCTGCATAATTATGTTTTCCATTTCAACTCCAGCAGGTACACATTATCAGAAGCCATGACATTGTGTATGACATTCTGAAACAATCCTGCATGATCATGTTCTTGAACTCCAGCAGGTACATAGGATATCTCATGTTAAGACATCACACATAACATCTTGTGAACACTCTTTGTTTTACCAAAATTGCTGCCAATATATAGAACCAACACTTTCCATTCCTAATCCACTTTTGCAAGTCATTGGAGCAAGATCAAACGAGAATTGAAGCAAGGAAGAGCAAGTTCTACACAACATTGAAGGTATTTTTAAGAATTTTTCTTCTCTTCGATTCTCATTCAATTCTTATCAATTCTCTTGGATCTTTGGTTGTCTGAAGTCCTACCAATGTAGGCTAGAAGATTGAGTTGCTTTGAGGTCAAATCGAAGCAACTCAGTTGACACACCTCAAAATTCAACTCCTCATATCTTTCTATATATTTGGAGTTAGTTGAAATTGAGGTCAGATTCGTGTTCTACGCCATTTTTTCTTTCATATCATGTCCTCCTTTTTCATGTATGTGATGGTGATAACTGAACTAGTCCGGCGAGGTTCGCCTGAGAAGGTGACCGGAGGTTTAGCGCCGGTGATGTGTTGGACAGGTTCTGAGCTACATGATCAATTCAAAATGTTTTAATCTCATGTGTTGTTTGTAAATACCACTTGTGTTACGCGTTGACTAGTGACTATGATGGAAAGCGCGCTGAGGACTACTTGATCTGCCACCTTCATTAATGAGGGAGATCAAGTGGTCCACGTTTTTTTTTGTATTTTCTGATTTTCATTTTATTCCTTTGATTTTCATTAATTCATATTAATTTTAGTATTGATCCAAAAAATATGAGAGTTTCACCAAAAAAATTTAAATAAAATCCTCTTTCATATTTTGAATTAAAATTAATTTTTGGATTATTATTAATATTTTTCATGATTTAACTGATTTTGTGAATATTTTTAATTATTTAAAAATACTTTTAAGTCTCTAAAAATTCTGAATTTTTTTCTCCAAGGTCCTTTGACCTTGTTTGACCTATGATAAATTGCATGGCCATTTCTTTGGTGTTTTGATGAGGTTTAGGAATTTGACAAACCATATTTAATTTAATGCATTATTTTTAGTATTTTTAAATTGAATAAATGCTAAATAATTGTGTTAAGCCATTTTGATTGTTTGTATAAGTTTGACTTGTGTTGTTAGGTCTTGGTCAAGGTTGATTTGACTTTGTTAAGTTAAGATCATTGAATTTAGGGGATTGATGGAATGTACATTCCATCTCCCAAAATGAATGAATGATCTTAATTTGGTAAAAGTCCTCATTTGTCCAATTTGAGTTTTTGTTCATTCCCCCCCCCCCCCCCCCTCTTCATCTCATTCCCCTTCTTTATGCATTCATATCATGGACCTATGATATCTTAATATCCTAAGGCTAGTTGATTGCAAAATCAACATAAGTATGGATGAGATTAGGCCACCTCTTTTTGCATATTCATTTTGTGTGTGGTATGTTTCATGAGCATAGTCAATTATACTATGTCTCTAACATGCATTAACACCAAAATTTTATTGCCCGACCTCAAATAGTTATGACTTCTACATAAGTCCAATTACGATTGCTTAACATAATGCTAATTTTTTTACATAAAAGGCATAGCATTCTAGTTAGTGAGATTGTAAGTCTCCCCTCGTTCATGGTATTATGTGGAAACTTGACCTTTTTTCCTTCCTTTGGAAGATGTCTTGTTTCAAGGATTCATGCTTGTGATAAGTAGGTTGAGTGTTCTCTAAAGAATGACTTACAAATAAAAAAAGCAAAAGCAAAAGCAATACTAACTTCTAACTCATTAATAACTAACATTTAATTTCAAGTCATTTACTTTAATGCACTTTACTTTAAGCCTTATTCATTTTCCATTATTCACACCATTCTAATTGTTTATGTTAATGCTATTTTCACTTTGTCCATTTGGACCATATTTTGTGATATATTGTGATTGTGAATATTGTGTTTGGTTTGTATGGTCTTTGACCATTAATGTACATAATAAAAACAAAAACCCTAAAAAATATCTTGTGTGGACTGTTGGTTTGACCTGAGACAATTGGACTTAGAATTTAGGCAACACTCCTTATGCAAAGGACTTGGCCAATGCCAACTTTTATGAAACCAAGTGCTTGCAATTTGAAACTTCATCTAATACATCATTGAAGATCCATTAGGGTTCATCTGCAACATGATCATTGTGAAGCTGTTACTTTGAACCTGTGACTTGTGGAATTCATCTGCTACATGGGCAAATTTAAAGAAATCATGGAATTCCTAAGCTTGGATGTGGCTATCTTTTATTGATGCCTTGCTCTTCAAGTTGATATATTTGTGCATTGTTTGTTGCTTGATACTAATGTCCAAGGGAATTTGGGTTTCTATATGACATTCTTGTCTATTGGACTGTAGCCCATTGATCAGATCTTTTCAACTCTCAACTTTTAATTTTGTGCTTAGGATTAGTCTCTTCATCTCCTCCCCACTTCTTTAATTTCAAAATCTCTGTCTCCTTTTAAAACTTCTTTGCTTGTGCTTGTTTTCTAAACTTAGATCATCTTGCAAATTAGAAACTTTGGCCTTATGCCATTGCATTTCCAAACTTCTTTTCTTAATCAAACTTATAAATACACTTAACTATACTTGACTTAAAATTTTCAAAAGCCAAAAAGAACTAACTCATTCAAACCATCTTTAGGCCTTTGTGCCTTTCAAACTTAAACTTTTGTTAAAAGCAATGCATCCACTTTGAAATTTATACCATGAACTACGAGGTTTTGATCCCTCACTTTATGTTGGTACATAGGCACAAGTCTGAAGGTCTTGTCAAACACAAAAATATAATTAATGAATTCTTTTCTCATCCCCTCATTCTATTTACTTGCAAACATCATTTGTACAAAAATACATATGCACACAAGAAAGGGCTCTCTAGGAGTACCTAGGATACTTTGGGTGCTAACACCTTCCCTCTGTGTAATCAACCCCCTTACCTATAATCTCTGGCATTTTATTAGTTTTGATTTGAAAACTTCTTATTTTTGGGTTTTGTTTGTACTTTTCCCCTTTCCCTTGGAAACAATAAAAGTGAGGTGGCGACTCTGGTTTTATTGATGTCTTGCTTATCCATAGCTTGATGATCATGAATTTACCGCTACATAAGAGATAATTCTTCTTCAGCATCAGAATCTTCATTCTCAGAGTCATCGTCTTCTTCTCTTCAGCTTGAAAGACTTTGTTTCTTTCTGGCTTTCTTCTTTCTGATCTAAACTTTAAAGCAACAAATTTGCTTTTCTTCTGAGGTTCATCTTCTTCTAGCTTTATCTCATGACTTCTGAGAGAGATGATAAGTTCTTCGAGACTTATGTTGTTCAGATCCTTGGATAACTTTAGAGCAGTAACCATAGGTCTCCATTTTTGGGTAAGACTTCTGATTATCTTCTTGACATGATTTGTTGTAGTATATCCTTTGTCCAAAACTTTGAGACCTGCAACCAAGGTTTGGAACCTTGAGAATATCACTTCAACAACTTCATCATCTTTCATTCTGAAGGCTTCATACTTCTGGATTAAGGCCAAAGCCTTAGTCTCTTTGACTTGATTGTTGCCTTCGTGCGTCATTTTCAAGGAATCAAAGATTTCTTTGGTTGTTTCTTGTTGGTGATCTTCTCATACTCATTGTAGGAAATTGTGTTTAACATAATGGTTCTTGATTTATGGTGATTCTTGAAATCACGCTTATGATCATCACTCGTTCTGCTTATTTGAATAGAGATGCCAATTGTAGAAATGGGTGGTTCATAACCATTTGTGACAATGTCCCAGAGATCAGCGTTGTAGCCTAGGAAGAAACTTTCAATTCCGTCCTTCCAGTAGTCAAATTTTTCTCCATAAAAAACTGTAGGTTTTACGTTGTAGCTATCTTTTTCATTTGTGTTATCCATGAAGTTTTTCTCACTCTGGATCTCTCTACACGACTAAGTGTTTAATTCAAAAAATCAATAACAAAGCCTAAGCTCTGATACCAATTGAAGGTAGAGAAAAACAAGAAAGGGGGGTTTGAATTGTTTCCACAGTAATCAAAAACTTTTTGAAACACCACTCACACAAAATAAATGCTAACAACACAAGGAGTTTATCCTGGTTCGCTTGAAATCCAAAGTTACTCCAGTCCACCCGACTAAGGTGATTTCGCCTTCAATAAGGACTTAATCCAATAATCTCAATAGATTACAAAAAAGTCTAAGAGTTTAACAACCTCTTAGCCCTCTCAAGTATACATACTTAGACAAGTCACTTGAGGAATTACAAAGAGTTTTAGGAATATAAGTGTTTGACTAGGTGCTTCTAGATAAGCAGTATAAACACAATTTAGGAACAATAACATTTACCCAATTTGAGCAATAACTCTTGTGTGAAACTGAATATTATAATGAAAGATATGAAAAAGTTGTCATGTATTTGAGATGTTGTAGATCAAGGTGTTGTCTTCAGCAGGTTATGAGGAGGCCTTTATATTGCATTTAGAGATGATACTGTTAGAGGGAAATCAAGGGAGATTTCGTGCCAGCTATGGGATTTTAAAGGTATTAAAATTCTTGTCCTTTCTATAGCAGTCTTGGAACATAATCCTTTGTTTCCTTAAACAGATTTGTATTATACATAGAATGCTTCCTGATTAAGTTTCTGATTCGGTGATATTAGATAGAGTGTTTGAGCATGTATCAGAGGGAGGATGATCATGGTCTTTGAGCAGAGTCCAGATCTCTTGCAGTTTTTCAGATATTCTTTTGCAGTCTTCAGGTGTTATCTTACAAATTCTTCAGATATTCTCTTGAGTAGTCTTCAGATATTTATTTTCAATCTTCATATAGATTCTCTTGAATAATCTTCAGATGTTATCTTGCAGATTCTTCAGATGTAGAGTCTTCAAATATTGAATCTTCAAATATTTTTGTAGAGTCTTCAGATATGGAGTTGAACTACATCGTCAGATTCTTTTGGTAACTTCTTCCTCAAATGCATAGGATTCAGATCTGATTTCTCTTTGTGCTAGTTCATCTTTTTTGGACTATTGCGGATGTCAGATCTTTGTCTTCCTCAGAGTCAATTTGACTTAGAACCCTGCACACTAGAGAAAATTATTAGGGTACTAAATTGTTTCACTCTTTGTTATCATCAAAACTTAGAGATATATTGCAGAATCAAAATCTTGTTCTAACATGTTCTGTATATGATATGGAGTTCACTACCATCAGTGTACACAGTTTCAAAAATTCAAATACTCAAGTTCAATTGTGAAATCCTGATAGCCATCAGCCTCAAATCCAAAAGGGGGTGTCTCCGTGGAATTAGAGAATGTATTGTATGCATCATATGGCCTTTATGTTACCAATGTCATGATGATTATACATGATGTTTATTATATCTTGACAATATTCCATCATTTATCCCTTAGGATTTTGTCAGTGGACAACTTGGGAGATTCTAGTTTCCAACTTTTTGTTATGAATGGTAATGTTTTCTACTTTTGTGGTCCGTTGCATAAGGAATTTGTTGATGTTGAGGTTTTCATTTTAGAATTCTTCATTAAGGCGAGTTTTCATCGCCATGAAGTTTTCCACTATCAACTTAAGATCGACTTATTTTTGGGTAGTTGGGGCAGCATTTTGGAAACCAGATGGCCCCACAGCTTGTTGAGGTTGGTTGTTTTGTAGGAAAATTTTGGGTTGTTTTGCCACCTGGGGTTGTATGTATTAGGGTAAGGATTGTTCCTATGATTATTCAAAAAATTGACATTTTCTTGGGTCGATCCTCCAGTATGAATCATTTGGCAATCATTTCCAATATGTCCATTCACACCGCGAATCTCACAGCTGAGAGTAGCGGGGGTAACAGAAGCAACAAGGCAAGGTGGAATGGAATTTGGATGGGTGATGCTTAAATTTTCAATCTTTTGATAAAAGGCATCGAATTTGGAATTCATGTGATCAAGTTGACTCACTTCATACATCCCTCCAGTTTTATGGATGGTTTTAGCGGCGACTTGTCACACGTTTCCCTAAGAATGATGGTTTTTGTCCATGTGATCTATAAGTTTGTAGGCCACATCTTATGAACTACTCATAAGATCTCTACCAAAAGCCGCATTGAGGGTCATCCTTTTGGAGTAAAGGTGATTGTTATAAAAAGTGTGGATTATCATCCATTTCTCGAGCCCATGAAAAGGGAAAAGTCTTAACAAGTCCTTGAAACGTTCCCTCTTCTTGCCTAAAATTATTTATCTCATTCCTAACTTGGGTTGTCTTACTTGGCAGAAAATACCGTTCGAGGAAAGAGGATTTCAAATGAGGCCAAGAAATTATCAAATTTGCTGACAAGGATTGAAGCCAAGCCTGTGCTCGATCTCTCAGAGAGAAGGGAAAAAGTCTTAGGCGAATAGCATTCTGGTCAATGCCTTTCACCTTAACAGTCTTGTTGGATCATACCTATCAGTGATGGTTTAAATTCAAAGTTATTTTCCCCAATAGGAGGGTATACGATACTGCAGTGTGGTTCATATTCCGTTGGAACCGCCTAATATTTTAAAGGTTTCATATCAACAACGGGGTCAGCCATAACAAGTTATCTTTGAGTTCAACACCTTTCTAGAAAAAAGAGCTCGATCTCGTCAACAGGTTCGACTAAAGTATTAGCAGAACGCGTTCTTCGCATACAAAGGTAGCGGTAGAATCATAACGCAAGTTCTGGCTGATGTAGGTCTGGTTTGGGCATCATGATGATTTCCAATTTTTGAACTAGGGCCAAATGAAATTGGCTCGTGCATTTTGCATAATTTTTTTGAAAAATACTCTTTGTCATGTCCTTGATCAAATGTAAAAGTAACCAGGTTAAAAGGTGTTGTAGTTTGGAAATGACAATGTGGTAAAGTGGTGATCTTGGTCATGATTCTAGGTCATGTTAGGCGATTGGACCAACTTGGACAATGCCGAAATTGAGGTACTTTCTCAACGAATTAGGTATTGGACCTTGAAACAAAGTTGAATAAGGACTCAATTAAGACATTTTGCTCAAAGAAGATCTTGAAAAGCTTGAAATATGCAAAAGTTATGAACTTTGGACCAAATCATAGGCTATTCTTGCCAAAATGTGACCAACCAACATGACCTAGAAATGCCACTTTGTGATTTATTGACTTTTAAGGTGAAAAGATGGATGTTAGGACCTCATATGATCATATCATGATGTAAAATGAGGTTTGGAGCTTTTTGGGGTGATTTTAGGTCATGTCCAAAGGTGAATTCAATGCCTTGAAAGTTCAAAAACCATGACCATACCGCGTACTTGTAACATGAATGAAATGGATGTTTGATTGGTGAATTGTGGTTGAAATTGACTTGAGTTGATGTTAAATGAATGCTAGTATGATAGGATGATCAAATCAGCCAAGGTCGTGGATCAAGGGATGCACAGACTATGGTTTCTTGGACCACAACTTTCATCAAGAGCCATGGTAAGTCAAATTAGGGTTTTGAGATGAAATGTGTGTATTGAGGTGATTCAAGGATTGGGGTATGAATTTATTTTTGGATTTTAAGGGTTCTTAATGGCATGATCAAGGCTCAAGGTGAGCCATGACTTGTACAATATTCATGTATCTTCAATGTATCTTCAAGGTGACCAGTTGAATCTTCATGTATCTTCAATGGGGAATCACCATCCAATTAGGGCTTTGGAGAGTGATTGAGATGTCTTGAATGATCCTTCATTCTTATGGGATACTTGAGGATGAAGATAGGGTTGAGGTGGCTTGGGCACACCTCAATATGATCAAAGGGTCTTGAGGCTTCATGATTGAACCTCGTGCCTTAAGTTTATGGAACATTGTGGAGCATTAGGTATAGATGCTTATGAAATCATATGTGTGGAATGTATGATTATGAATTAGGTTTACATGAATTTAGGGTAAATTTGAGGGTATGACATTTGCCTCTATTTAATCTTCTCGGACCTGAACGTATCGATAACAACGACTTCTAGCGCGTTCATGGTAGGAGGGGATTAAATACTACAAAGAGTAATCGAAAATTTTCCCGACTGGGGATAATAGTGGTATGAGTTGATTTGCTGGGGGAATTATACGTGGGAAAGTGTTTATGGGGAGAATAATGGTTATGATGATATGTAATGTGATGAATGTTATGCAACATAAGTATCTCTTCAAGGAGGAAAGATTGGATAACAATATTCCAAGAAGAAAGGTAGGGGAAGAAAGTCTGTTAGGGATATGAGCCATGTAAAAGAGAGGTAACTGCCCCTAGCAACGACTGGGGAGGAAACAAATAGTGATAATTCCTAGAAATAACTGGAATGCATGCCTCTAATGGGGAGATATATATCCAGTGACGATTCCTAGCAACGGCTAAATTACCTAATGTTGGTTCTAAGTGTTGGCAGCAATTTTGGTAAAACAAAGAGTGTTCACAAGATGTTGCATGTAATGTCTTAACATAAGATATCTATGTACCTGCTGGAGTTTAAAAATATAATTATGCAGGATTGTTTCAGGATGTCATACACGATGTCATGACATATGATATTATGTACCTGCTAAATAATTAAAATGGAATTATGCAGGATTGTTCTAGGATGTCAGACCCGATGTCATGACATCTATACACAGAACATTCAGGGTGAATGTTATGTGTTATGTGATTGCGCATTTAATGGCAATCTATGTATGATTGAAGATCTGATTTGCAAACGCATTCAATCATTAATTACAACATGGTTTACTTATTTTCCAAATAGATCTAATCAGCTGTCATGAGAAGATTTAATTGGAAAATAGTTTTAGGGTTTTTAAGATGTCCAAGCCCAACTGGATGCTTCTATAAATAGGACATGAAAAACCTGATTTGATACACAACCAATACTGAGCGAAATATTGAGAGAGAATAAGGGTTTGTGTCTTGTTTGGTCGTGTGACTTGTAAGCCATTCAATTCATCCATAGATGATTGAATTGGTCTAATTTGTGAGTTGTAATTTGTCACTCAAAGCTTTTAAGCATGAGTGTGTGTCTACTTGATTGAAACTGTTAAGTAAGATCAAGTGTGTGTCGTCTTGATTGAAACTGTTAAGTAAAATCAAGTGTGTGTCTTTGAAGAGTGTCTTCTTTTCATAAGGAATTGTTGTTTAAAATCACAAGTGTGATTGAGGGGGAGTGAGTGGGTTCTCATATCTAAGAGTGCTTAGGTAGAAATCACACGGGTAGAGATTAGGTGAAAAAGACTGTAACTTATGGAGTGTACTGAGAGTCTTTGAACTGATTCTATTTAGTGGATTTCCTTCCTGGCTTGGTAGCCCCCAGACGTAGGTGAGTTGCACCGAACTAGATTAACAATTGCTTGTGTCTCTTGCATTACTATTCTTTATCTTTATCCTGTTTGTGTTACTCATATATTAGTGTCGTGACATTACCTTCGACATCTCATATCTGATACCAGAATTTCAATTGGTATACGAGCAGGCATCCTGCTCTGGTTTTGGGTGAGATCTAGGGACAATACTCTCTGGTACTATGGAGAGAGATGGAGGATCTGTTCACAGGCCACCAATTTTGGATGGATCTAACTATGAATATTGAAAACCTCGAATGGTAGCTTTCCTAAAATCTCTTGATAATAAGGCTTGGAAGGCTGTGTTAACAGGCTGGGAACATCCAGTAATTACTAAGGAAGGAGAAGCCACTACTGATAAGAAGCCTGAAGAACAATGGTCCAAGGAGGAGGATGATCTAGCCCTTGGAAATTCTAAAGCTTTGAATGTCATATTCAATGGAGTAGACAAGAATATCTTCATATTGGTAAACAATTGTGAGGTAGCTAAAGATGCTTGGGACATTATCAAAACCACTCATGAAGGCACCTCTAGAGTGAAGATGTCTAGACTACAACTGCTCGCTACCAAGTTTGAAAATTTAAGGATGAAAGAAGATGAAAATATTCATGAATTTCACATGAATATCCTTGAAATTGCCAATGCCTCTGGAGCTCTGGGAGAGAAGATGTTAGATGAAAAGCTAGTAAGGAAAATACTCAGGTCACTCCCTAAGAGATTTGCTATGAAGGTGACAGCCATAGAAGAATCTCAAGACATCTCAAATATGAGAGTTGATGAGCTAATTGGATCCCTCCAAACATTTGAGATGGGAATATGTGATGGATCTGAAAAGAAAGCCAAAAGCATAGCCTTCATGTCAAACACTGAAGGGGAAGATGAGGAAGGTGGTCAAGAGATTGATGAAGATCTGGAAAATGAGGTAGCAATGCTGGGAAGACAGTTCAACAAACTTATGAAAAGGATGGATGTAAGTTTTAAGGCCAATGTCAAGAACATCGCATCTGACATCAGTAAATCCAACAATATTGGAAGAAGAACAAGGCCAGAAGAAAAGCCAAAGAAGGAAACGGAGTTCAGTGCTATGAATGTGATGGGTATGGTCATATTAGAACTCAATGTGGGACCTACCTCAAGAAACAGAAGAAGAGTCTTGCTGCCTCTTGGTCTGATGAAAGTGAAACAGAAGAAGCTGCAAATCTTGTGACTACATTGACAAGAAGATGGGGTTCTGATGAAGAGTCAAGTGATGATGAAGTAACCTTTGAAGAACTGACCACTACCTACAAAGAATTGTGTCACAAAAGTGCAGAAGTGTGCAGACAAGTTGAAAGCCAGAAGAAAGTGATAGCTCAGCTGGAGAATGAAAAGGGGGAACATGAGGAAACCATCTCCAAGTTGAAAACTGAAGCTATACTTTTGAATTCCAAACTAGATGAGATGACCAAGTATGTAAGAATGCTTAACAATGGATCTGACATCTTAGACAAGATTCTCCAGACTGGTCAAACAACAGGAGACAAATCTGGCATTGGGTTCAATGAATCTAAGGCTAATTGCAGTTACATAAATGGCAAACCTAAATCCAAACCTAAGTGCAGCCATATTGATAACAAACCTGCAATGTCACATCACATGTCACAACATCAGAAGGGAAGACAACAGAAAGGGAAATGCCAAAGATGGAGATGCCATTACTGTGGAAAATTTGGCCACCTTAAGCCCTTCTGCTATAAGCTGTATGGTTATCCTAGCCATATTCATCATCAGAATCACTATCAACCAAGACCCAAACATCACAGGCCTGTCAACAAGAAGCTATGGGTTCCTAAGACTAATGTTTCAAGTCTAATAGCTCACACTTCCTTCAGAGTTTCAGCCAAAGAAGATTGGTATTTTGACAGTGGTTGCTCTAGACACATGACTGGAAACAAAAACCTGCTAACTGACCTTCATCCCCATGCCACAAGTTATGTAACCCCTGGTGATGGAGCAAAGGGTGAAATCAAGGGAATTGGTAAGCTTGATTACCCTGGAGTTCCTGACCTTGACAATGTCCTAGTTGTTAAGGGATTACCTGCTAATCTAATAAGCATCAGTCAACTGTGTGATCAAGGTCTAAACGTAAACTTCACTAGAACTGAATGTCTGATTAATAACAAGGAAAATGAAGTGATCATGAAAGAAGTTAGGTCTAAAGACAACTGCTACATGTGGAGTTCTCAAGAAACTGGTTACTCTTCAATGTGTACCTTGGCCAAAGAGGAAGAAGTGAAGATATGGCATCAAAGATTGGGCTATCTGCATCTTAAAGGTATGAAGAGGATCATATCTGTTGAAGCTGTTAGAGGAATTCCCAACTTGAAGATTGATGAAGGAAAAATCTGTGGAGAATGTCAGATTGGAAAACAGACAAGGATGTCACACCAGAAGCTCAGAAATGACACCACTACCAAAGTTTTGGAACTCCTCCATATGGATTTGATGGGACCCATACAAGTAGAAAGCCTTGGTGGAAAGAAGTATGCATATGTAGTGGTGGATGACTTCTCCAGATACACCTGGATCAATTTTATAAGAGAAAAATCTGATGTTTTTGAAGTCTTCAAGGAGCTTTGTCTAAAACTTCAAAGAGAAAAGGAATTTGAGAACAACAAATTTGCTGAATTTTGTTCTTCAGAAGGAATTCATCATGAGTTCTCATCTCCCATTACTCCCTAGAAAAATGGTGTGGTGGAAAGAAAAAATAGAACTCTTCAAGAATCAGCCAGAGCTATGATTCATGCTAAGAAATTACCCTACCATTTTTGGGCTGAAGCCATGAACACAGCCTGCTATGTTCACAACAGAGTGACATTGAAGAAAGGAACTCCTACAACCCTATATAAAGTCTGGAAAGGAAGAAGACCTACAGTCAAATACTTCCATGTATTTGGTAGTAAATGATATATCTTGACTGATCGTGAACAAAGAAGGAAGTTGGATCCCAAAAGTGATGAGGGAATATTTCTGGGATACTCAACAAACAGCAGAGCTTACAGAGTCTTTAATTCCATAACTAATGTATTGATGGAATCTATTAATGTTGTGGTTGATGACCAACAGACTGATGTCACAAACGATGTCGGGACATCTCTGAATGATTCCCCAGCTGACTTCTCAGACAAAAATGAGGAAAGTGAACCTCCTCAAGCTGAACCTGAAGATGACAAAATCAACAAGGGACCCTCCATCAGAGAACAGAAGGATCATCTCAAACATCTCATTATAGGAGATCCAAATAAAGGGGTCACTACTAGAGCAAAGGAAGTGATCTCACATGGCTGCTTTGTGTCAAAGATTGAACCTAGAAATGTCAAGGAAGCCTTGACTGATGAGTTTTGGATTAATGCCATGCAGGAGGAGTTAGGTCAATTCAAGAGGAATGAAGTATGGGAACTGGTTCCTAGACCTGAAGGAGTAAATGTCATAGGTACAAAGTGGGTATATAAGAATAAATCTGATGAACAAGGGGTTGTTACTAAAAACAAAGCAATATTAGTAGCACAAGGATATACTCAAGTTGAAGGAGTGGACTTTGATGAAAGATTTTCTCGTGTAGCTCGCCTTGAGTCCATTAGATTATTGCTTGGAGTGGCATGTATTCTGAAATTCAAACTGTTCCAAATGGATGTAAAAAGTGCCTTCTTGAATGGCTACTTAAATGAGGAAGTATATGTTGAACAACCTAAAGGATTCACAAATCCAAATCTTCCAAAGCATGTGTACATATTGAAGAAAGCCCTCTATGGGTTGAAGCAAGCTCCCAGGGCTTGGTATGAGAGACTCACAGTGTTCCTCACTAACAATGGATACAGGAAAGGAGGTATTGACAAAACTCTATTTGTGAAGAATGAAGGAGGGAAGCTCACAGTGGCACAAATATATGTAGATGACATTATGTTTAGTGGGATGTCGGATCAGATGGTTAAACATTTTGTTCGACAAATGCAGTATGAGTTTGAGATGAGCCTTGTTGGAGAACTGACCTACTTCCTTGGGCTACAAGTCAAGCAGATGGAAGATTCTATCTTTCTATCTCAAAGCAAGTATGCCAAGAACATTGTTAAGAAGTTTGGCATGGAGAATGCAAGTCATAAAAGGACACCTGCTCCTACACATGTGAAAATCTCCAAAGATGAAAATGGTGTCAATGTAGATCAAAGTCTATACAAAAGCATGATAGGTAGTCTGCTATATCTCACATCAAGCAGACCTGACATTGCATTTGCTGTAGGTGTTTGTGCTAGATATCAAGCTGAACCAAAAGTCAGTCACATAAACCAAGTAAAGAGAATACTGAAATATGTCAATGGCACCAGTGACTATGGGATGTTATATACTCATGGATCTGGATCTATGCTGACTGGTTACTGTGATGCTGACTGGGCTGGAAGTGCTGATGATAGGAAAAACACATCAGGAGGATGTTTCTTCTTGGGGAACAATCTGATATCATGGTTTAGCAAGAAACAAAATTTTGTATCTCTATCCACTGCTGAAGCTGAATACATAGCAGCTGGGAGTAGTTGTTCTCAACTGGTTTGGATGAAACAAATGTTGACTGAATACAATGTCACACAAGAAGTCTTGACATTGTACTGTGACAACCTGAGTGCTATAAATATTTCCAAAAATCCTATTCAGCACAGCAGGACAAAGCACATTGATATTCGTCATCACTTCATTAGAGAACTTGTGGAAGAGAAGATCATAGCACTGGAGCATGTTTCTACTGAAGAGCAATTAGATGACATATTCATAAAAGCTTTGGATGCTAATCAATTTGAATGTTTAAGAGGGAAATTGGGAATTTGTATTCATGAGAATCTATAGCAATCAAAGGAGTTTGTGGTTAATATCCCAGAGGATATTTCTAACAAAAATAGCAAGGATTTTAGCAAGGTGTTTATAAGAAGAAGATGCTACTTCCTCAGATTGAGTATTGAAGGCCCCCTGTTATGAAGATTGTGTGTTGGTTTGGCTGTTCTGGATGTTGTTATGGCTGTTTTGGAAGCTTGGATGTTTTGTTGTTTTTTTTGGAATGTTTGTAATTTGTGGCAGTCCTTACTGATGCCTTCATGTAATATTTGGGCTCTTAGTGAGTTCCATGGATTTCTAATTATCTCAGCTATTGCAGTTGTGTATAATTGTGGTTTATATCTCCTAACATTTATGTTTTAACATTTTATATGTTATAACATCTATTGTGACATTCTCTGCTAGGCTGATTGACATTTATTTTGTCTAATTGGTCACCTTTGGTCTATTTTGACTAAAAAGGGGGAGAAGTGATTATGTGGAGCAGTTAAATATGTGGAGCTGTGTGGAGATGTATGTGCTGGTGTAGCCGAATAGATGAACAACTATTATTGAAGGAGATGTGTTTAATGTAAGACAGAATGCTGTTCTGTTTACAGATGTTGGAGGAGATGTCTGATGTGGTGCACAGGTGATGTTGAAGCAGATGTCAGAGGGTGACTCTGATTGTTACAGGTGCTGTTATTACAAGTGTTGTTGTTGTTAAAGGAGATGTTTGTGTTGTACAGACTTAGGGGGAGAAGAAGTACCCTTGTGCATTTGTGTGTTTTACTAGTTGTTATCATAGCTAGTAGTTTTGTTTGCTTCTGCTTCTGCTTAAACTGCTGTTATGATGTTTAACTGCTGATGTGTTTTTTCTTGTGAACAAAATGGACAGATATATGTTTTAGCCAAAAATTTCCAAAGGGGGAGTTTGTTGTTTCTAAGTGTTGGCAGCAATTTTGGTAAAACAAAAGTGTTCACAAGATGTTGCATGTGATGTCTTAACATAAGATATCTATGTACCTGCTGGAGTTTAAAAATATAATTATGCAGGATTCTTTCAGGATGTCATACACGATGTCATGACATCTGATATTATGTACCTACTGAATAATTAAAATGGAATTATGCAGGATTGTTCCAGGATGTCAGACCCGATGTCATGACATCTGTACACAGAACATTCAGGGTGAATGTTATGTGTTATGTGATTGCACATTTAATGGCAATCTATGTATAATTGAAGATCTGATTTGCAAACGCATTCAATCATTAATTACAACCTGATTTACTTATTTTCCAAAGAGATCTAATCAGCTGTCATGAGAAGATTTAATTGGAAAATAGTTTTAGGGTTTTTAAGATGTCGAAGCCCAGCTGAGTGCTTCTATAAATAGGACATGAAAAACCTGATTTGATACACAACCAATACTAAGCGAAATATTGAGAGAGAATAAGGGTTTGTGTCTTGTTTGGTCGTGTGACTTGTAAGCCATTCAATTCATCCATAGATGATTGAATTGGTCTAATTTGTGAGTTGTAATTTGTCACTCAAAGCTTTTAAGCATGAGTGTATGTCTACTTGATTGAAATTGTTAAGTAAGATCAAGTGTGTGTCGTCTTGATTGAAACTATTAAGTAAAATCAAGTGTGTGTCTTTGAAGGGTGTCTTCTTTTCATAAGGAATTGTTGTTTAAAATCACAGGTGTGATTGAGGGGGAGTGAGTGGGTTCTCATATCTAAGAGTGCTTAGGTAGAAATCACACAGGTTGAGATTAGGTGAAAAAGACTATAACTTATGGAGTGTACTGAGAGTCTTTGAGCTGATTCTATTTAGTGGATTTCCTTCCTGGCTTGGTAGCCCCCAGACGTAGGTGAGTTGCACCGAACTGGGTTAACAATTGCTTGTGTCTCTTGCATTACTATTCTTTATCTTTATCCTGTTTGTGTTACTCAGATATTAGTGTCGTGACATTACCTTCGACATCTTATATCTGATACTAGAATTTCACCTAACATCTATTGGGGAACACCAATGTAAGTTCAGTGACGATTCTTAGTAACAACTAGAATACCTTACTCAGTAGGGAATAACAATATAAGTTCAGTGATGATTTCCAACAACGGTGGAACATTTGACTTTGCTGGAGAGAATGAAGAGCTACGGTGACTATTCCTAGCAGTGACTAGAATACCCGACTCTGAAGGGAAGATGAAATTCAATGATGATTCCTAGCACCGACTAGAATACCTGATTTATGCAGGGGATGAAACCAAATGGTTCAGTGACAATTCCTTGCAACGGCTGGAATATCTGACTCTAGTTGGGGACGAATGAAAATTCAATGATGATTCTTAGCTACGGCTAGAATACCTGGCTCGTGCTGAGGAAAGAAGCAAGTTAAATGACAATTCTCGGCAATGGCTAGAATACTTGACTCTGTAGGGGAGAGAAGAAATTTGGTGACGATTCTTAGCAACGACTAGAATACCTGACTCTTCTGGGAAGAATATGAAGGCGGCAATTTCTAACAACAACTGAAATGTCTGATTTGTGTAGGAACCAAAATAGTTTAGTGATGATTCCTAGAAATAGTTGGAATACCTGATCTGCTTGGGGAAAATTTGAGAATTAATGTCGACTCTATTGGGGATAATCCCTAGCAATGGCTGGGAAGCTTCGAAATCTGAAAAAGACAATCCTAGCAATGACTGGGAAGATCGAAAACTTGATGAATTATTCTTGAGTAAGGTTGGAATGTGAATTGAAAAGGATACTTATGATGCAATGATATGTATGCGAAATGTCGATGTATGTTCGGGCTATTGGGGAATATGAAAATGCAAGGTTTAAGAATTGTGACAAATATGATTGGTCTTTGCAGGGGATAATTTGTTTAAAATGCCAATGGTGATTGGGCTTTGAATTTGTTGAGGGAAAGTGGACTGACTACCTGACATCGGCGTCTAGATCTCCTGAGGTCCAAGTTGCGTTTGGTTCAACTGCAAGGGTTTTCCTGCTGAGGAATTAATTTTGTTGATTGGTCCAAACCCAAAGGAGTTTGTGGCGTTGCGATGTTGAGGTATACCAAACATGCTGGACTATGGTTACCTTTATATACTTTTGAAAGAGAAGTAATTTTGATGTTTTCCCTTAAAAGTTTTTTTATAGGAAAAGTTTATTTTACCCGAAATTTTTAATTCAATGTGAATTAAAGAAAGTCACACTTCACAAACAAAGCAAAATTTCAAAATTCTGTCACTTACAAGATAGATCAGATTGATCCTAGAACATGTGCTAAATTTCTGGTAAGTGTAACGTTGATAAAAAATAAAACTGAACGTCGAATCGAAGCGTTAAATAAAAATTAAAGACAAAAGAGTGACTTGAACAAAAGAACAATCTTAAATCAGTATTTAGAACTATTAAAGAAGAAGTAAACGACGGGAATTGTAGAAGGATTGAAAGCAATCGAAAAGGTAGGTAAGTGCTGCAATCTTTAAGAATGTAAGGTAAAAGTTCAAAGTAATGAAAGGAACTAAAGATATTTAAACTTGTAAACAACGAAGTAAGAAATAAAGTGTTTGAAAGTAAAGAGCAAGGAAACATATTTCTGAAGAAAGTAAAGATAACTTTGTAATGCTTTGAAATGATTAAACAATGGTGTGGACAACGTACATTCTGCGTTTTGCAGTTCTTCTTCACACGAATACTTAGTAAATTTGCAGGTTTTTGTCCACAATTTGACACACACTTTTCTAACTCTAAGACCTTATATTTATACTGGATCGAAATAACCGCTATGAGGGTGCTTCAATCACGTCGATATACGTGGCGTCCTGCATGTGTATGCCCGCTCATTCTGCTTCCACGTGTATCTTTGCGGTTTCTGCCGAAGTTTCTCTTCCCTCATTTATTTAAATTTCAAATCTTTGATCGAAATCGTTTTTTAACCGCTCCTTAAGGAATCGCTCCGAAATTCCAGCTATACGCTTGATCTTTATTTAATCAGCTAAGCCAGTCTACCTTCAGCTGGTCGAATAACCTCTTAGTCGAAGCCAGCTGTACATGCTTTCCAATTTTGGTAATTTGAAGTGGGCGTCGAAAATTTGAGCTAACAGATTGTCCCCCAAAAATGTCATTTTCGACATACAAGAGAGAAATACATTTTTTGAGACCTTACTTCGACGCCTCAATGGCTGATACTGCCACGTGTCCCAATGTTGGCAAAACCTTTCAGTTCTTCCATTTGTCTGGTGATATCAGCGTCATCATTGTTTTTTCCTACCTACGTCTTTTCAGCCCACAACAAAATCTTTTCCACTCATCACGTTTCCTAGCTTCTAGGAAATCATGGCTATAACATTAATTGCCTATTTCACTGCACTGCCCAAGGGATACACGTGTCCCATTAACTTGTCTACCATCAATGTTGATTTGAAACGTCTCCCGGTAGGTCTATAAAACCCAATTATTTACCCATTTTAGAACTTCCTCACGTTCTCTGCATTTTCAAAGTTTCAGCCTTCTTTTCTCCCTATCTTTTCTAACTGAAACCCAGCTTTTCGCTTTTTCAAACCTTAACGATGGATGCTTCAAACAGAACTCTCAAGGGAGCAGGAGTTTCTTTCCAAACTACTTCCAATAGGTCCAAAGCTCCGAAGAAAATTTCTGAACTTCCACCATTTGCTACTTTATCCGTCCCCCTTGCTGTTGGTAATCGTCAGTACCTACCAGAACCTCAGACAGAGGAACAACGCCAAATTTTTGCTTCTCAAGTACTCATTTCCGTTTCTGTCTCTAATAAAACTTATGCCTTATATGGACCTCTAGCAGATTTAGAAACTGATACCAGCAAGCTTAGAGAGTTTTTTCCGTCTTACCATAAATGCAAACCCATAGGACAAGCTAAAAACCCTAGGACTTCTTCTTCCGAAAACACCCCGACTGAAAACGCTATATAAATTTGAGGTTTATGAACAATGGTTTTAGAGCCTTTTGTGCCACCCCAACTTTCAAAGATCCCACTGATTACTCCAATTGGCTAAACAAAATAGAGAAACAAAAATCTCAGGGTTGGAAAGATATAGGGATATACGACCTTATTATGCTGTCGAAATTGGACCTGGATTATAGTAACCCTATGTTAGTTTCTTCACTGTACTTTTGGGATAACACACACTATACCTTCTACCTGCCTTATGGAATGGTCACCCCCACACTTTTCGACATGGCCGCTATCACAGGGCTGAAACCCATTGGCCACACTTATGATCCTGATGTTGACTCCACATATACCATTTCCTTTTCGACTACAAGGGAAACATATTCAACACATATAACCCATTATCATGATAAAGACATCGAAATTGTCTCTGATGTGGAGCATATAGCTTTCCTGGCTCTGTGGCTGTCGCACTCTGTGTTTTGCTCGAAATCACTACAAGTGGCCAAAAAATATCTCGCCTTGGCTAATTAGCTACACGCGGGGCATGATATCTGCTTAAGTGAGATGATTTTGGCCAGCCTGTACGAATCTTTGGGCGACGGAGTGGCTCAACTAAAGAATTTAGGGGACAAAGGGAATCTTCTGTTGTCTGGCCCTTTTTGGTTATTACAACTTTGGCTCAATGCCACGTTCGAGGCTAATCTGCCCACCAAGGGCCTCGTCGACGAAGATAATGAAGAAATCAAGCGCAGGAGAGTCGAAGGACCGAGGTTATCTCAACTAACCCCCAGGGACGAAGGACAGGCTCTTCAATCAACCTTCATGAGTTACATCATGATGTTCGCTAAAAGTCATAATTTTACTTCGAGTATGGCTCCCTTCATTCTCAGGAAAGTTTGCCCTAAATGGTTTACCAGGACTTTTCCTTCCTTATCTAAAAAGCAAGAGACAAAATCCTTTCTAATTTGGGAAGCCTTCTTGACGCCTCAGATTCTTACCCTTCGATTTAACCCTTCAAAAGTCCAAGTCATACTGATAACTTACCAACCCAACCTTGTTGCTCGACAATTTGGGTTGGTCCAGGTCTTCCTGAAATGCCTATACGACAAGAAGAGTAGCCTCCTCCTTCACAATTTCGTTCATACTGAAGCCACAAATTTCAAACAAATATCCAAGTATACTGGCAGGACCCAGTTGACTCCATTTCATTTCGAGCCTAACTTCCTTTGTAGTCGAGAATTTAGGAAGTGGTGGGCCAAATACTACATCGAGGAATTTTGCGATGTTACCTCCTTTATTCAATTGTATGACAAAACTTTTCTCCTTGTGCGGGAAAGGACCAAAAAAGGTACTTATACGCTTATAAAAGAAATTCAAGTTTTTCAAAACTACTTTGAAACTGCCTATCGACCTGATGATCTTAGTCGAAGGAACCGCGAAGCAGCTGTTATGCTCAAAGAGAAGTTTTCAAAGAAACTAGAAACTTTAAAGATTCCCTCATACGTCCCCTGTGAGAAACACTATGAAATGGCTCTTAAATTATTTCCCCCAAAGTTTCCTCCACTGCCAAATGCTGACTTCGGAGTGGCTCTTGCACCCCCATTCCTAGATTGGTTCATTTGTGGAGATTCTATTAAAATCCTTCGACAACAATCTCAGAAAAAGGCTCAGTGGGTGGTTGCGACTAAACACACTTTAGGCAGTTTCAAAAGGCACCTTCATATAAGGATCGAAGATGTCCGAATCGAATCGGACATATGTGAAGGTATGATACAGGGGACTTCCCTCAAATTAGATTCCCTTTGACTTGCTTTTAACTAACACTTATTGTTTCTTCTTGTTTTTTGTCTAGCTATCAGGATCCTCCCTAAAAAGCACACCAACAAAAGACCCATCGACTCGAAGGTTGAAGGAAGTAGCAAACCTGCAAAGGTACCTCTCTTTCTTTGTTCCTTTATCCTTGTTATACATTGATGATATAACATTTAATGCTTGGTTCAAGTTTCTCGAACAACTCAGGTGAGTCCCCTACAAATCCAAAAACCCCCTGTTATCCCTATCTTCATGGATTCTGACGAAGATGACCTGTCGCTTGTTCTGGATCTCACTTAGAGGAAGAAGAAGCCACAACTGAAACCCATCGACCCCTCGAATCAACCGAACTCAAAACTCTCAAGAAAAAGTCTTGCTGCACTTATTATCCAAGAACCTACTCCTGAAGAAATGGAAAGAGTAGCAGCGACTCAAAGTGAGAGCGAAAATTCTAGCCCCGGGGTCGAAGGTTATAAGGTACAACCCACTTCTCTTCACTTTATTTCACTTGTTTGCTTCTTTTAGTCATTTACACCTTCTGCTTGTATTGACTTTAGGGTGACGCGAGTACCATCATTCCTCCCAAGAAAGCTGCCTCCTCCAAGCCTGCCTCTGTACCAGATGTTTTGAACAGAGCTGGTGAACCTACCTATCGACCATCCTCTGAAAAGGGGTCCATGAGCGAGATTAATCAACCTCCAACTGGTACCCTCGATGCTTCGCCACCAAAAACCAGCACTCAACATTCTCATACTAGTGACTCTGGTCATGAGACTGACTCGAGCGAGGAAAATGAAGCCGAAGGCAATCCAATCCATATGGTTGAGGATGAACTAGATGATGATGAAGAAACCCCTGGGGCTGGTCTACACATAGCGACGGAAATGAATAAGCCTCAGGGCGAGGGATGGGGCATCGATGACATAGTGGTAGAGGAAGCGGCTGAAGGAAATCTAGCGACTAACCCTGATAACTCCGAGAGCCAAACAAAAGGAAGAGCCAATGTGGGTGAAGAACATGCTCGAACTCAAACCCCTGCAATGGCCGACAATCCAATGGCTGGCGTTTCGTTAAGTAGCATTGGTGCCCTTTCTGCAGAAAAGTTGGCTATCTTAAAGCAAAGTCAACCACTGGAGTATCTAAAGGTGATGTTACATTACAGGGAGAGTTCTTCTGATCAGAGTCATAACACTTCAATGTCAGAAGATCCACCTTCGAGCACTTCTACGGGTGAAATCCTTTCTAAAATAAATGACAAAGTCTTTAAGGGTGACTTGTTTCTATTGCTGCTGGCTGATCCTTCTGCCCCTTTAACTATGAAAGCTCTTCTTAGCTAGGTTAACTTGCTAGAAGCTTCCCCTGAAGTGGCGAACGTTATTCTGGAGATAGGGACCATGATCGACCAAGCTGTCGTTGATCATAAGTTGCTACCTCACCTTATGGGAGAGATAGAGAAAAAATATGGTTTTGAGGCTGCAACTACCGAATATACCAATAAAGCCATGGAGTCGAACAGACGAAATAAAAGAACAAAGAGAAAATCGATGCTCATGATCGTAACATTGCTTCCTGGAGACAACAAATATCAGAACTACAGGCCAAAATCTCTGATGCTGAAAAGGACAAGCAACAACTGTTGGAATTTGATGATGCTTCGATGGCTCAAGATCTATCACTTGGAATGGAGTTTGTCGAAAAAGCTCGACAACTTGAATCTGACGTCAAACTCCTTTGCTCAAAAAGAACTTTGTGCAATAAACGGTTAGAGCTCCTCAAAGCCAAGTATCTTCAAATTAAAGCCAATCTTACCTTTTAATGTTATTCTTATTTGTCTGATGGTGTAACAAAATTTCTCCTTGTAATAAATATTGGTTTTTTGGCCTTATGACTTTATTATTACCATTTTGGCATCTTTACCATTTTGTATTTTACTTTATTTATGCGGTTACTCGACTCTTATTTTTACCTCTTGGATTGTCAAATGGTATTTTTTCAAATACTTCCCGTTTATTCTTAGAATCCTCCTATCTTCGCTGAGCTCTTCGATCTCATAGGCACCATTAGAAAAACTCTGCAGAATTTGGAAAGGGCCTTCCCACTTTGGGGACCACTTCCTCAAAGTTCTAT
This sequence comes from Lathyrus oleraceus, assembly GCF_024323335.1. Taxonomy (NCBI): domain Eukaryota; kingdom Viridiplantae; phylum Streptophyta; class Magnoliopsida; order Fabales; family Fabaceae; genus Lathyrus; species Lathyrus oleraceus. The sequence goes on along the minus strand of NC_066582.1, from coordinate 148,574,354 downwards.
CTTTTCGGTCCATTGGAAGGATCACTTTCCATACCAAATCTCAAGGCGTAAAGCTTTTAACTTTAACTTTCTTATTATAAGAGACCTCTATCCTTTTCTTTTGTTGCCTTAGAAATTCTAAGGCACTTAACCTTTCCTCGTCCAAATCAACCAATTCATCCAACATCACGCTCCAATATGATTCTGTGGGGAGTTCATGCTGCCTCTGAATCCTTAGTGATTACATGTGGATTTCTACTGGCAAGACAACATCATGGCAAAAAGTTAGGCGAAAAGGGGTAGACTTAGTAGCCTCTTTAGGGGACGTACGACATGCCCATAAAATTTGGTCCAGAGTCTTGTGCCAATTCTTAGGTTTTTTTCCTACATGTTTTTTAATCAAACCAATGATCACCTTGTTGGCAACTTCGACTTGTCCATTAGCCTGAGCATAATAAGGTGTCGACGTTACCAATTTGAAACCCATGTCCGTGGATAACTCCTGCATCTTCCGACTAGTAAATACTGATCCTTGATCCGTTGTGATTGTTTATGGAATTCCAAACCTATAAATAATATACTTTTGAATGAATTCGATCACATCCTCCTGGCTCACATTTGGCAAAGGTATGGCTTCAATCCATTTTGTGAAATAATCAACTCCTACCAATATGTATCTTTGACTTTTTGATGAGGGAGGTCGAATTTCTCCGATCAAGTCCAAAGCCCAACCTTTAAATGACTATGGTTTGATGATAAAATGTAATTCATTTACATGGACATGTTGTATGCCTGCATGCACCTGGCACTCTTGACATCCCTTCGTGAATTCAACACAATCTTCCAATATAGTAGGCCAATACAATCATCAAAATAAAAGCCATTTTATCTTATGACCGACTTGGTGTGCCCCACATGTTCCACTATGTACAGTTGAAAGGGCAAAGTATACCTCTGACTCACTAAGGCATTTCAGCAAAATTCCTTCCGAAGATTTCTTAAAAAACTCTGAACCCAAAAGAACATAAATTAATGCTCGATACCTGGTTTTTCGATCAGTAGATGTTGTGGGATTTTGTAGGTATACTACTATTGGTTTTCTCCAGTCTTCATCTGCCAAGCTGTCTATCGCCAATACTTCGAAATTTCCCTCATCAGCACATCCTAATCTTGTATGTTCTAAATCTAGGGGAATTAATCTGGTTGCCACTACCTTTCCTCTGACTTCTATGACTTTGTGCAATTTTTCTCTCGAAATTTTATACCCAGATGCGATTTGGGCCAAGTCATTAGCTATCATGTTCTCTATTCGTGGTATATGTCGAATATAAACCATTTCGAACTTTTTCAACAATCGACTGACGATTATGAAATACATGATCATATTCTCCTTAACACACCTATATTCTTTCGTGATCTGTTTTATGACTAGCTCTGAGTCTCCCATTATTTCAACCCGAGTTGCCCCCAATTCCAACAACATTTCAAGTCCTGCTATGAGGGCTTCATATTCAGCTTCTTTATTTGAACAAATACCTTTTTTACTTTATATTGGAATGTTGTTGGAATTTTATTTGGAGAAATAATTACGACTCTGATACCTGTGCCATTTTTATGGCTAGATCCATCGAAGTATAGCTGCCACGACCCTAATTCAACATAGTTCAAAGCGGCAGCGTCAATGGAGTGATCGACTATAAAGTCTGCTACTACTTGGCCTTTCACAACTTTTAATGGCATATATGTTAAGGAAAATTCAGTCAATGCCAATGCCCATTTCCCAATTCGACTGTGCAAAATTGGTTTAGATAACATATGTTTAATAATATCATAATGAGATGAAACATACACGTCAACAGGTTTGATATAATGCTTTAATTTTGTTCAAGAGAAATATAAGCATAAACACAACTTTTCGATCATGCTATACCTAGTTTATGCATCATTTAAAACCCTGATGAGGTAATAAATAGCTCTTTCGACACCATTATCATCCTCTTGCGCTAACATGCTCCCTAAGGTTTTATCAAATGCAGAAATGTACAATCTCATACTTTTATTTCTACAAGGTGGCGTCAAAATTGGTGGGTGGCTCAAGTACGTTTTGATCTTATCGAACGTCACTTGCTGAGCTTGCCCCCATTCAAACACTTCCTTGTCGAGTCGAAGCAAAGGTGAAAATGCTTGGGTCTTCCAACTAAGGTTTGAGATAAATCTCCCTAGGAAATTGATTTTGCCCAGCACTGACTGCAAACCTTTCTTTGTTGATGGCGCTTTCGCTTCCATGATGCCTTTGGTTTTATTCTGGTTTATTTCGATATCTTTTTTATGGACCACAAAACCTAAAAATCCCCGGCCTGCACACAAAAAGCATATTTTAGAGGGTTCATTTTCAAACCGTATTTTCTCATTCGTTCAAAAGATATTCGAAGGTGTTTAATATGACTCTCCCCCAAAATAGACTTAACAACAATATCGTCTATATAGATTTGCATAAAAGTTTCTATGAATTCATGGAAGATCGAATTCATCGCACTTTGGTAAGTCGCCCCTGCATTTTTCAAACCAAAAGGCATCAATACCCATTCGTAGGTACCTAAGGCTCCAGGGCAACGAAATGTCGTTTTTGGGACATCTTCTTCAGCAATGAATATTTAATTGTACCTAGAATACTCGTCGAGCATGCTTAAATATTCATAACCTGCGGCAGAATCGACCAACATTTCCGCCACTAGGATTGAATACTCATATTTTGGGGTTGCAGTATTTAAATCTCTAAAATTTATGCAAACCCTTTGTAAGATCCCAATTTTGACCCTAAGATACCTCATGCAATTTCATCATAAGCATTAGCATTGAGATCATACCTTGGCTTCATCCTTGCCCCTCTTTCATTGGGTTTGTTCTGGGAGAGATCACCAAGAACTTTATGATTGTATCATACTTGTATTTTATCATTTCACTAAACAAAATACCAAAAATATGTCTTTGCATTTGCCTAACTCTTTTGTGGGAAGGGCATGATCTCCATTGATCTATCAAGTTCACATCTAGGGTTTGAGACCCTCATGAACAAAGAGCACAACCAAGGATTGATCCAATAATGGTTATGAGAATCATATATGAGTCCCAATGTTCTCTACATGTTATATTGATCAAGTTTTCTTCAAGAGTTTGAGGGTGATTTTCCTTGGAAACCCTAGTTTAACTGGGTATCTTGAGTAACTTCTCCAACAAGCTATCTCACCAATTGATCAAATTTCTCAAGGGACACTTCAAAAATCATCATCTTATGCATATATGATCTACCATGAGCCTAAAAAGGTAAGAGAATTGGAAGTTAGCAAGTTGGTTGATGGTGGTTGGCCAGATGAATTCATCTGATCAAAACTGGGTCTCCCTAGACCCTATATCCTACAATTTTCACTATATGGAAATGATTCCAAGATAAAACTTACTCTAAATGACATTCTAAACAACTTTAATTTTGAGACGTAGAGCTAGTTTTGCTTGGAAAATCATTTTCTATGTTGAAACATTATAAGTCATTTTGTCTAAACCCTAATTTGAAAGTCAACTTCCCAAGGCCATAACTTGCTCAATTTTTATTAGATGAAAGATTTCCAAGTTGCATAATCAAATTCAATGTGTATAATTCAACTTTTATGTTTTGAGTGGGAGATAATTCAACTTTTTTGAGCATGTGATATGAGGTTACATTATAGGTCACTTTTGACCTATACCATTGATCAAGTGATTTTTCCAAACTTCAAAAATGCACAACTCTATCATTTAAAATCTAAATAACATGAAATCGGTGACTATTTTGAAGGTCTTTGAGAGAGCTACAACTTTCATGAAGACACTTTTATCATTTGAAGCTCATATAAAAAGTTAAGCAAGGTGGAATATTGAGACACATGGCTTGACACTTAGTAAAATTTTGATATGTAAACAATTTCCAAACTTCCACCTCAAATTTCTTCATGATAAAAACTCCAAATGGAAAAGTGTTGAACATGGAAGTTATTCCTTTTGATCTCAACTTTCAAAAGAGCTCATATTCATTCATTTTGGACAAGGAATGCATAGGCTGCGCATGGCATGAACATGGTGTCATCACTTGGCAAGGATCAAACTTCAAATCAAAATGTACACTTGCCTTGCAACCCAAGCTGAATTCAGATAATCTCACACTCATTTGTGGACTTATGGCAATGATTTTATGGGCCTATGCGCGCCCATGCACCCATGCATCATCAATGACCAAATTTGGAAAGTGAATTCAAGTGTGCAAAAAGCAATGGATTCAGCTATAAATAATGTCTCATATGCTCAGCATTACACACACATTCGCGCCAACTTTGATCCCCTAACTCTAACCCTCACATTGAAAAGGATAAACCTGAAAAGTTCACTTGAATTTGAGTTTGAATTTCCACTGTTTAGAAATTCAAATATCCAGGAATCCACAGTCTTTTGAGCATTCAATCCTTCCTCTGCAAGCATTTGGAGTGAGATCAAGCACGAGCAAGAGCAAGATCAGTTGAATCTAGACCTCCATTGAAGGTATTTTCTAGAAATTTTGATCTCTTCAATTATCTCTAATTCTTGCTCAATTCTATTGATTCTTTGGTTGTCTGAAGTCCTACCAATGTAGGCAAGAAGATTGAGATGCTTAGAGGCCAAATCGAAGCAACTCAGTTCATGTACCTCAAATTTCAATTCCATGTATCTCTCAATATACTTGGAGTTAGAGTGAATTGAGGCCAGATTCGAAATCAATGCCATTTTCACTTTAAAATCATGTCCTTGTTTTTAATTTTGGTGATGGTTGAAGGTGGACCAGTCTGGTGAGGTCCACCGGAGAAGAAGACCGGAGCTACAGCTCCGGCCATGCGCTGACATGTCTCACAACCACATGATCCTCTTGATTTGTTTTAATTTGGAGCGTGCATTTGAATTACCATTGTTATGGCGCGCTGACTAATGTCCATCGTGGATAGGGCGTTTCTGGCCACTTGATCTGCCACCTCAATTAATGAGGGAGATCAAGTGGTCCACGTTTTTTCAGATATTTTAATTTTCATTTTAATGGCATTATTTTCAATAATTCACATTAAATTCAATATTGATCCAAAAAATATGGGACTTTCACCAAAAAATTTCAAATATTTTTCTCTTTCGTATTCTGAATTAAAATTATTTTTTGGATCATTATTAATATTTTTCATGAATTAATTGATTTTGCATTTATTTTTAATTGTTTAAAAATATTTTTAAATGTCCAAAAATTATGAAATTTTTTCTCCAAGGTCCATTGACCTTGTTTGACCTATGACAAATCTCATGGCAATTTCTTTGGTGTTTTGATGAGATTTTAGGAATTGGACAAACCATATTTAATTTAAATGCACTATTTTAGTATTTTAATTTGAATAAATGTCAAATAAATTTGTTGATCAATTGTGATGACTTGTTTATGTTTGACTCTTGTTGTTGGGCCTTGGTCAAGGTTGATTTGACTTTATCAAATTAATATCATTAAATTTAGGGGATTGATGGAATGTACATTCCATCTCCCAAAATGAATGAATGATATTAATTTGGTAAAAGTACTCCTCCTTTAACCAATTTGTGATTTGATCCACTCCCCTCCCACTTCATCTTATTCCCTTTCTTCATTCATTCATTCCATTTGGCCTATGATATCTCATAATCCTAAAGCTAGTTGGTTGAAAAATTGACATCAGTATGGATGAGATTAGGCCACACCTTTTGCATATTCTTTTTGTGTGTGGTATGTTTCGTGAGCATAGTCCATTATATTATGTCTCTAACATGAATTAACACCAAAATTTTATTTCCCGACCTCAAATAGTTGTGGCTTCTACATAAGTCCAATTACGATTACTTATCATAGCGCTAAATTTGTGACATAAAAGGCATAAGCATTCTAGTTAGTGAGATTGTAAGTCTCCCATCTTTCATGGTATTGTGTGGAAACTTGTCCTTCTTTCCTTCTTTTGGAAGATGTTTTGGCTCAACGATTCATGCTTGTGATAAGTGGGTTGAGTGTTCTCCAAAGAATGTCTTAAAATGAAAAGCAAAAGCAAAACAATACTAACTTCTAACCAATTAACTACTAACTTTTAATTTCAAGTCCTTTACTTTAATGCCATTTAATTTTTGTTTCTATTCATTTGCCATTGTTCATATCATTCTAATTGTTTGTGTTAATGCAATTTTTAATTTGTCCATTTGGACCATATTGTGTGATATATTTTGCTTGTGTATACTTTGCTTGTTTGTATGGTCTTTGACCATTAATGTACATAATAACAACAAAAACCCTAAAAGACTTTTGTGTGGATTGTTGGCTTGATCTTGAACAAATGGACTTAGAATATAGGCAACCTTCCTATGCTAAAGGACTTGGCCAATGCCAACTTTTGAGAAACCCAATGCTTGCAATTTGAAATTCATCTGATATATCTTTGAAGACATCTCTAAATTCATCTACAACATGATCATTGTGAAGCTGTTATTTTGAACCTGTGACTTATGGAATTCATCTGTTACATGGGATATTTTGGAGAAGATCATGAAATGGATAAGCTCGGATGTGGCCATCTTTATTTGATGCCTTGCTCTTCAAGATAATATAATTGTGCATTTGTGTGTTGCTTGATTCTAAAAGTCCAAGGGAATTCTGGGTTTCTATTGACATTCTTGTCTATTGGATTGCTACCCATTTGGTCAGATCTTTTCAACTATAAACTTTTAATTTTGTACATAGGATAGTCTCTTCATCTTCTCCCAATTTCTTTAATTTAAAAATCTCTCCCTCCATTTTTCAAAATCTTCTTTGTGTGAACTACTTTTGTTCTAAACTTAGACTACTTTTGCAAAAAGATAGAAACTTTGGCCTTATGCCATTGCATTTTCAAACTTATTTTCTTAAATCAAGCTTGTAAATAAACTTAACTATACTTGACTTAAACTTTCAAAAAGCCAAAAAGAAATAACCCATTCAAACCATTTTTAGGCCTTTGTGCCTTTCAAACTTAATTTTTGTTAAAAATAATGCACCCACTTTGAAATTTGTATCACGAACTACGAGGTTTTGATCCCTCATTTTTATGTTGGTACGTAGGCATAAGATCGAAGGTCCTGTTAAGCACAAAAATATAATTAATGAATTCTTTTCTCATCCCCCCATTCTATTTGTTTGTAAACATCACTTTATACCAAGTACATATGCACACAAAAAGGGCTCCCTAGGAGTACCAAGGACACTTTGGGTGCTAACACCTTCCCTCTGTGTAACCACCCCCTTACCTGTAATCTCTGACTTTTTATTAATTTTGATTTGAAAACTTCTTACTTTTGGGTTTTGTTCGTACTTTTTCCCTTTTCCCTTGGAAACAATAAAAGCGCAGTGGAGACTCTTGTTATTTGATCTCTAGCTTATCCATAGCTTGATGATCATGAATTTCCTGCTACAAAAATTAAATGGCGACTCTGCTGGGGAGTAGTCTCCAATGGGTTTAGCCTACTTTTTATGTGTATATATTTGTACATATGTGATGTTTGTATATATGTATGTGTGATATAATCTGCTTGTTGTGCTTGGTGATCTCTGAGTGGTGAGATAAGTTCTAACCCGAACTTGAGTGCAATTAAGATAGGAGGGTGGTATAGTCATGTTCGACTTGTGTGGAGTAGTCCTTAACAAGTTGGCTTGAGATCCATCTGCTCAGTGGAGACTCTTTTGGATTTGGAAATGTCACACAAGTATTTATGGTTAGGCATTGCTATCTCTAATTTGGGTCTGAGAAGCTGAGGACCGTGGAACATTTACCCCCTCTTGGCCTATTTAGGACGTAGTGCGGAAACTGTTCAAGTGTAGACTTGATAAGAGTTGTTACGCGATACTACACTCAGACGAGTTCCTCTTGAGAATATTATGGGTCGATGAGTCAGTCATCTTAACCTATAATATCTGATAGATGGAATTAAGACTCTGGGAACTTTTTAGAACATGATCTACAGGTTTTATCCTTAGTTCACTCCTTTGGGATGGTTCTTACCCAGACTCCATGCTCGTGACTCACAACAAACCCTTGATTCTTGGTTGATCCAATCAAGTCTTGTCAATATCAATGGAACTTGGGTGTTGATAAGGTGAAAATCATAATCCACCAAAATGGATGATTGATCTTGACAATGACTTGATTCATCCCTTGACCTTTGTTTTCCTTGTGCATGATCCCTTATTTGTGATTGTTGCATTCATGCATTCATGCGCATCATAACATTCATCACACGAAAATTTCAAGGAACTAAGGTATCATTTGCAAATATTTTCAGACCATGGATTATGGACGAAGGAACACTAAGAAGTACAGTTTCAGATGTCCCGACTTGGAAGAGTTAAGGAAGCTAGCATCTTTTGTATTATATCCCTTGGACTTCAAACAATGTCATGGGAAGCTTCTGTCCATCTTGTCTGCTGATGTGGTTGAAGGACTTTTGAGTGTACTGGTGCAGTTCTATGATCCTCTCTACCTTTGTTTCACTTTCCTAGATTTTAAGATTGTGCCTACATTGGAGGGGTATTCTCATCTTTTGGGGATACCTATTTCTAGTAGAGTGCCTTTTAGTTGATTGGAGGAGATTCCCCGATCTAGTATTATTGCTAAAGCTCTTCACTTGAAGAAATCTGAGATAGAGGCTCATTGGGTGAAGAAAAGAGGGTTATTTGGGTTGCCATCCGTTTTCCTCATCAAGGAAGCTACTAATTTTGCTCAAGCTGGTAGTGTGGATGCTTTTGAAGCTATCTTTGTATTTCTCATCTATGGATTAACTTTGTTCCCTAACATTGACGGTTTTGTTGATGTTAACGCCATTAGACTTTTCTTGATTGGGAATCCTGTGCCTACTTTGTTGGGTGATATGTATTTCTCTTTGCATCTAAGGAATTCTAAAGGTGGTGGAACGATTTTTTGTTGTATTCCTCTTCTGTATAAGTGGTTTATTTCGCATTTGCCTCAAACACCTGCTTTTGTGGAGAACAAACAATGTCTAAGGTGGTCTCAGAGACTTGTGTCTCTCACTAATGATGATATAGTTTGGTATGATCTGTCTTTAAGCATTTTGAAGATTATTGATAGGTGTGGTGAATTCTCTAATGTGCCTCTCACTGGTACACAAGGAGGAATTAACTACAACCCTACTTTGGCTCGTCGTCAACTTGGGTTCCCCTTGAGAGACAAACCTAATAACATGTTGTTAGAAGGTCTTTTCTATCAATAGGGTAAAGATCCCTAACATTTAAGGCAGAAGATTGTGCATGCTTGCATAATGTGCATAAGAAAGGAAGATCCGAGCTTGGTCCATGCAATTGTGTAGATTTGGAAGCTTACACCCTTTGGGTGAAGAAGAGAGCTATGGAGTTGAAGATGCCTTATCCTTGTGAAAGACCTATGTTTATGGTTGTGGTTGAGCCATTAACTCTCCCTAACCAAGATGTAGAGGAGTTGGAAGACGCGCTCGCCAAGATGAATCAAGAGAAGGACATGTGGGAAGAGTGTTTTCGTGCTTTGAGCAAGAAGCATGAAGAGTTGCAGTTGGAGTCTAAGGACAAAGATGCACTTATTGAGCTACTTGAAGACCGAGTGACGAAGAGACAGAGAGAGCCAGAGGTTTCATCTTCTAGCATGCCTCAGCCTTTCGTTGCTTGGAAGAAGATTGTTGATCAGCTTGTCCTCGAGAAGACTCAGATGAAGGCTTTTTTTGAGACTAAGTTCCGTCGCATTCGAAGGAAGTACGCACCTTCATCCAGATCTTCTGACATTGTTGTTAGGGATCCTCAGGATGACTAGTCTCCTTTTCTCTTGTATCTTTTTTTTTTTGGTTTCTGAAATTGTACTCAGTGTAATCCTTCCAATTTATATAAATAAAAATAGATTTTTGGTCATATCAAATTGTTGCAATTGCCATTTAAATATTATATATTTGCAAATGATATAGTAAGTTCCTTGAAAATAAAAATAATCAAGCATTGCATTTCATACATCATTTGCATAAGCAGGTTTTCTCCAGATGTCTGATTGGTGTTTCTTCTGTGCTTTAGCCAAGCTGACTCACCGGTACAATACCCGAGCCAATCATCTGAGAATCATGGAACATTTGGAGAAAAAGAATAGAGAGCTGAAGGACGAGATCACCCGCCTGACTTCCATGATGGAGTCAGTGCTGCTGCTCATAATTAAGCTTCTCCAACACCTGCAACTCCTCCTGCGAGGACTGTTATTTCAGAGGTAGCTACCTCTACCGTGCCTGCTGTTGCCGCCCACTTTGCACCAACTATGCCTCCCGGATTCCCGTGGGGAATGCCACCCAACTTTGTGCCCGAAGGCTTTGCGCCTACATTTGTTTCTATGCCGGCATCTAGCCCGGTCATGTCCGTGCCACCTCCTGTTGTGCACACTTTGCCTCGCGTAGAGGATACCATCTATCATTCCGAGCCGTCTAAGGGTCCGGATGTGTTTAAGAAGATGGATGAAATGAAAGATCAATTTCTTGAGCTGTGCAAGGAATTGAAGACATTGAGAGGTAAATATTTGTTTAGAAAGAGTGCTGCTGAGTTGTGCTTAGTGCCCAACGTCAAGATCCCAGTGAAGTTCAAAGTGTCTGACTTTGAAAAGTATAAGGGGAACTCTTGTCCGCTCAGTCATCTTATGATGTATTCCCACAAGATGTCTACTCATACCGACAATGATCAATTGCCTATTCACTACTTTCAAGATAGTCTAACTGGTGCTGCGCTCTGTTGGTACATGGGGTTGGATAGTGCAAGCATTCACACTTTCAACGACTTGGAAGAAGATTTTGTGAAGCAATACAAGTATAATATGGATATGGCGCCGTATAGAGACCAGTTGAGGTCTATGTCTAGGAAGGACAAAGAGACATTTAAAGAATACGCGCAAAGATGGAGGGAATTGGCTGCCCAGATCACTCCTCCTTTGGAGGAAAAAGAAATGACAAAGATCTTTTTGAAAACCCTGAGTTCATTTTATTATGAACGCATGATCGCTAGTGCCCCCAGTGGTTTTACCGAAATGGTAAACATGGGGATGAGACTTGAGGAAGGAGTCTGTGATGGACGGTTGTCAAGAGATGAGGCATCAACAAGCAAGAGATATGATAGCAACTTTGGTAAGAAGAAGGATAGTGAGACCAACGCAGTAATCAGTGGGAGGCAGAGGAGGCCTTAGATCAGAAGGAATCCACCACCTCGTCAACATCATCATCATCAAGTATCATCAATAATTCTGGTATTTTCTAATCAACAAGCAACATCAATTCAACAACAACAACAACAACAACAACATCAACGTCAACAACAACAACCGCAACAAAGAACAAACACCTACAACAACAACAATACCAACAACAATCATCATCAGCAAAACTTTGAGAGGAAGAAGGTCTCTTTTGACCCGATTCCTATGTCATATACAGAGTTGTATCCCTCGCTAGTTCTCAAGAACTTAATTCAACCGAGGAACCCACCGCAGATCCCAGAACCACTTCCCTGGTGGTATAAACCTGAGCTCCGTTGTGCTTTTCATCAAGGAGCACCCGAACACGATATTGAAAACTGTTATCCATTGAAGTATGAGGTCCAAAAGCTTATGAGGAGTGGTATGGTGTCCTTTGAGGACCGCGCGCCAAATGTGAAAGCAAACCCTTTGCCCGCTCATGGGAACTCTTCAGTAAATATGGTGGACGGTTGTCCTGGAGAATTCAAGGTTTATGACGTCTGGTTTATCCGAAGATCCTTGGTGTAGATGCATAAGGATATCTGTATGGTGAGTGACTGTGAACTTGATCATGATGGTTGCGTTGTTTGTAGTGTGAACCCAAGAGGGTGTGTTGTTCATCTGATAAGGTTGTACCGTACTAGTACAATGCTAAAATGACAAAGAATGGTCAAGAGCTCCCGTTACCTACAACTAGTTCAGTAGTGAGCATTGCTGATGTAACGAAGGTGGCCCGCAGTGGTCGAGTGTTTGGGCCGGTGTTCCTAGAAAACAAAGAAGAAACGATTGTTGGTAAGAAGGCGGAGGTGCCTAATGTAGATCCGATTGGTTGTTCAAAAGATAAGTCTGGTGAATTCAGCAAATTGAAAGCCAATGATGATGATGATGAGGTACTCCAATTGATAAAGAGGAGCGAGTTTAACGTGGTTGAACAACTACTCCAGACCCCCTCAAAAATCTCAGTGTTGTCTCTGCTTTTGAATTCCGAAGTGCACAGAGAAGCACTACAGAGAGTTCTTGAGCAAGCATATGTAGAGCATGATGTTACTGTGGTTCAGTTTGATCACATCATGGCTAACATCACTTCATGCAATAATATGAGCTTCTACGATGAAGAACTCCCTGAGGAGGGAAGAAATCATAACCTGGCTTTGCATATTTCAATGAACTGTTAGGAAGATGCTTTGTCAAACGTGCTTGTTGATACTGGGTCATCGCTGAATGTGCTTCCGAAGTCAACTTTGTCAAAGCTATCTTACCAAGGAGCGCCTATGAGGTATAACGGTGTAATCGTCAAAGCTTTTGATGGTTCACACAAGACAGTAATTGGTGAAGTGGGCCTTCTAGTCAAGATAGGTCCGAGTGATTTTCAGATTACTTTTCAAGTACTGGATATCCACCCAGCCTACAACTGTTTATTGGGAAGGCCATGGATTCACGAGGCAGGGACTGTTACCTCCACTCTGCATCAGAAATTGAAATTTGTCAAGAATGGCAAGCTTATGATTGTCGGAGGAGAGAAGGCGTTGTTGGTTAGCCACCTGTCATCTTTCTCTTATGTCAAAGCTGAGGATGAGGTTGGAACTCAGTTCCAAGCCTTATCTATTACTGTTGAAAAAGAGGGTTGGGGCACCTATGTCCTCGTTGAAAGATGCTCAGAAGATTGTTGAAGAAGGTACTGTTGATCAGTGGGGGCACATGGTAGAGGTCTCCGACAACAACGGCATAACTGGTTTGGGGTTCCAGAAAGGCTCATCAATTGCGAGATATGAAGATATGAAACTCAACTTCTGTAGCGGAGGGTTCATTCATGGTAATGAACAACACTTAGCTGTTGTGCTAGAGGATAACAAAGAGGAAGACTGCACCAACTCTGTTAAGCATGGAAAGACGTGTAACAATTGGATTGCTGTTGATATTCCTATTATTTTGCATCGATCTAAGTTGGTTCCTAACCCCATTGAATACAATGATCCTTCTCTTTCTCCAAATTTTGAATTCCCTGTGTTTGAGGCCGAAGAGGAAAGTGATGTAGAAGTGAGTGATGAATTGACTCGTCTTCTTGAGCAAGATGAGACGATTATTCAGCCGTTTGAAGAGCAGATTGAGCTAGTCAACTTGGGTTCCGAAGATGATGTGAAGGAAGTCAAGCTTGGGTCTCAACTGTGTCCAGATGCTAAGAAGGGGTTGATTGATCTTCTTTGAGAGTATTCAGATATGTTTGCTTGGTCTTATCAAGACATGCCTGGTTTGGATTCTGAGATTGTGGAGCATAGATTGCCGTTGAAGCCAGAATGCCCACCAGTTAAGAAGAAGTTGAGAAGAACGCATCCTGATATGGATGAGATTAAAGAGGAAGTGCAGAAGCATATTGATGCCGGTTTCCTTGTGACCACTACATATTTGCAGTGGGTGGCCAGTATTGTGCCTGTGCCGAAAAAAGATGGAAAAGTCCACATGTGTGTTGATTATAGAGATTTGAATAAAGCCAGTCCGAAAGATGATTTCCCTCTACCACACATTGATATGTTAGTAGTCAATACTGCTAAATTCAAAGTCTTTTCGTTTATGGATGGATTTTTCGGATAGAATCAGATCAAGATGGCACTTGAAGATATGGAAAAGACCACATTCATTACACCCTAGGGAACATTCTGTTATAGAGTGATGCCTTTTGGTCTAAAGAATACTGGTGCGACTTACTAGAGAGAAATGACTACTCTTTTTCATGATATGATGCATAAAGAGATTGAAGTATATGTCGATGACATGATTGCTAAATCGATTGATGAAGAGGAACATGTTAAGCATTTGTTGAAGCTATTCCAGCGTTTGAGGAAGTATAAACTCCGCTTGAATCCCAATAAGTGTACTTTTGGTGTTCGCTATGGTAAGTTGTTGGGCTTTATTGTCAGCGAGAAGGGTACTGAAGTTGATCCTGCCAAGGTCAAAGAAATACAAGAGATGCTTGCGCCCAAAACTGAGAAGCAAGTCAGAGGTTTTCTCGACCGCTTGAATTATATTTCCATATTCATTTCACAAATGACTGCCACATATGCACCTATATTCAAGCTTCTTCGGAAAGATCAATCTTGTGATTGGACCGAAGACTGCCAGAAAGCTTTGGACAGTATTAAAGAATATTTGCTTGAACCTCCAATTTTGTCTCCCCCTATGGAAGGAAGACCGTTGATCATGTATTTGATTGTACTCGAAGATAGTATGGGTTGTGTTCTTGGTCAGCAAGATGAGACTGGAAATAAAGAATTTGCAATTTACTACCTCAGTAAGAAGTTCACCGACTGTGAGACTCGGTATTCAATGCTTGAGAAGACTTGTTGCGCGTTAGCTTGGGCTGCTAAGCGTCTGCGCCAGTATATGTTGAATCATACCTCTTGGTTGATATCCAAAATGGAACCAATCAAGTATATATTTGAGAAGCCTTCTTTAACTGGGAGAATTTCCCGTTGGCAGATGTTGTTGTCAGAGTATGATATCGAATACCGATCTCAGAAAGCGATCAAAGGTAGTATCTTGGATGACCATTTGGCTCACCAACCAATTGAAGATTACCGGTCAGTGCATTATGATTTTCCTGATGAAGAGATTTTGTACTTGAAAATGAAAGATTGTGATGAACCATTGCTTGAAGAAGGGCCAGAACCTGGTTCCCGTTGGGGCATGGTATTTGATGGAGCTGTTAATCAATATGGAAATGGCATTGGGGCAGTGATTATTACTCCTTAAGGAACGCATCTACCATTTATAGCTAGATTGACTTTCAAGTGTACAAACAATATGGCAGAATATGAAGCTTGCATTATGGGGCTTGAAGAGGCCATGAATCTCAGAATCAAGTATTTGGATGTCTTCGGTGATTCCACTTTAGTTGTGAATCAAATCAAAGGAGAATGGGAGACAAATCAACCCGGTTTGATACCATATAGAGATTATGCGAGGAGGATTTCAACTTTCTTTACAAAGGTTGAGTTCTATCATATCCCTCGAGATGAAAACCGGATGGCAGATGCTCTTGCAATATTGGTGTCAATGATTATAGTAAAGTATTGGAACAAAGTTCCCAATTTATCTGTGATGCGTCTTGATAGGCTAGCTCATGTGTTTGCTGTTGAAGAGATTAAAGATGAGAAGCCATGGTATTACGACATCAAATGTTTCCTCCAAAGTCAGATTTACCCGCCTGGGGCATCTTTGAAAGATAAGAAGACTTTGAGAAGATTAACCGGTAATTTCTACTTGAATGGTGATATACTGTACAAGAGAAACTTCGACATTGTTTTGCTCAGATGCGTGGATAGACACGAAGCAGACTTATTGATGATTGAAGTGCATGAAAGTTCCTTTGGTACTCATTCCAATGGACATGCTATGGCGAAGAAGATGTTGCGAGCAGGTTACTATTGGCTGACAATGGAATCTGACTGTTGCAAATTTGTGAAGAAATGCCACACGTGTCAAATTTATGCTGATAAGATTCATGTTCCTCCGACACTATTGAATGTTATCTCTTCCCCATAGCCCTTCTCCATGTGGGGAATTGATATGATTGGGATGATTGAGCCCAAAGCTTCGAATGGACATCATTTCATTTTAGTGGCAATTGACTACTTCACGAAATGGGTTGAAGCGACATCGTATGCAAATGTGACCAAGCAAGTTGTTGTAAGGTTTATCAAGAATTAGATCATATACCGTTATGGTGTGCCAAGTAAGATCATTACTGATAATGGATCGAACTTGAATAACAATATGGTGGAAGCTCTTTGCAAAGACTTCAAGATTGCACATCATAATTCTTCTCCCTACAGACCAAGATAAATGGGGTTGTTGAAGCTGCGAATAAGAACACAAGAAGATTATCCAGAACATAGTTATCACGTATAAGGATTGGCATGAGATGCTCCCTTTTGCTTTGCATGGGTATCATACTTCCATTCGCACTTCAACAGGGGAAACCCCTTTCTCTCTGGTTTATGGTATGGAAGAAGTGTTCCCCATACAGGTTGAGATTCGTTCATTACATATGCTCATGGAAGCCAAGTTGACTGAAGCTGAATGGTGTTAGACCAGGTTTGATCAGCTGAATTTGATTGAAGAGAAGAGGTTAACTGCCATGTGTCATGGTCAGTTATATCAGTAGAGAATGGAGAAAACTTTTGATAAGAAGGTCAGACCTCGAGTGTTCAGAGAGGGTGACCTTGTTCTCAAGAAGATTTTGACATTCAAACTAGATTCCAGAGGAAAATGGACTCCTAATTATGAAGGCCTATATGTTGTTAAGAGTGCCTTTTCAGGCGGCGCACTGATTCTTACAACTATGGATGGTGAAGAGTTCACTCGTCCTGTGAATGCAGATGTAGTCAAGAAATACTTCGCCAAAAAAATAAAAGAACAGCTCGCTAAGTTGAAAACCCGAAAGGGCGACTTAGGCAAAAATGAGCGTCTCGGTGGATTGAAAACTCGAAAGGGCGATCCAAGCAAAAATTAGAGACATAAAACAAAAAAGAATTTCTCGATAAGTTGAGTACCCCACCTTGGGGAAACTTATGTAAAAATTATGGATTATGGCAAGTAACTGCATTCTGCTGATCTTCAGTGTTATGAAGGTTTGTTTGAGCACAAGGGTTGACATCAGTTCGTCCCCAGTAGCGGTCAAAAGCACAATGGATATCAAGAGTTGGTAGAAGGATTAAGGATCATTTGTATTTAATGTAACCCTTTTCCATGTAAATTACCATTTTCAACTTTGTAAAATCTATGGAGTCTTGTCATTTACAGACTACCATTCTATCAAATAAAGTTGAGCTTTTATCCAAATTGTTTCCACTCTTATTTACTTCAGCCAGTAGTTTTAAATTTTATTATGATCATTTTGAAATTAAATTTTTAAATTAAAATCAAGTTTTTTCTTAAATATATAAAAACAAGAATTTTTCAAAGCAAGTAAAAGGAATATCAATAACATTTTAATGGATAACAGGTCCTTAAGTGCAAGACATCAGAGGTTCCCCAAGCAGTTAATCCTTCGGGTATCCCTAGACGTTTCTGTTGATTCAGTTCCTCGGTGGAGTGTTTGATCCTTAGTGGAATTCCTTTCCGTTTTGGTTGATTCAGATACCATACGGCTTGTTGTTTTCCCCGATGGAGTTTCTGCCTTCCCTAGCGAAGTTCGTATTCCTTTAGCAGGGTTGATTTTCAGAGATGGTTGATCTTCCCCTAGTGGATCGCTTTGGTTTCCCCACCAATCGCCATTCAACTTGCTCCCAGTCAGAGTTTCTTCCTGGTTTTTGAGCAGCTTTTGTTATGATTATTCTCTGTAGGGTTGTCTCCCATTTTTATGGTGTTGACCTAAAAATTCCCCACAGATTGGATGTTCTATCCTCAGTAGATCTCCTCCTTCCCCAGCTAGGGTTGAGCCTTTGGGGTGTTGATCTCTCTGTTCTCTAGCAGTTGTCTCCATATTTTGTGGATTGACCGAGGATTGTACCGGTGGTTCAAATTCTTTACGACACCTTTGTATCCTTTGTGATCATTTTGTAAGCATAATCATCATATATACATATACATATACATTCATATAATTTCATATTTGCATATCCTGAAATTCTTATTCTCTGTTATGGCGGTATTTTATCCCCATACCAAATCTGTAGTCTATCCTCCTTCAATTGTAGAGTGTCAACCCCTTAAGCAGAAAGATTTTAACCTTTCTCCGTTTCCCCACTGAGTTTGTTTCCTCGTGGATGGTTATTATTTCAGTTTCCTCTCCAGTGGATTTTCTGGATGGAATTACTCCCCTTGAGTTATGTCCTCATTAGGTTGAGTCTTGATTGACCATTTTCTTTCTAGCTCTTACCTAGATAAATACTTTGGTCCCCTAAGAGTCTACTACCCAGTAGCTGGTAATATTCTTCTTAGTTTGCAGTTTGTTACTTCTTACCCAATACCCGACAAAAGTACCCTTATTTTTCTCCTCAGTAGAGTCCCTAGTGGATCTATTCCCTAGGAAGTGTATCCTTGATATGTTCATCCTAACCGGTGAAAGATATCTTTCTTTCCCCTGCCTGAGTCTATCCTTGATATGTTCACTTTAACCAGTGACGAATATTCTCATTTTTGGTATTCTACCCAGTAAAAAGGTAGTTGTAATCCCTATTTTGTTCCTCAGAGAGTTAATCCTTGATATGTTCATCTTAACCGATGACGGGTTTTCTTCTCCTTGCGGTCTTCTACCCAGTAACCGGTAGTTGTAAATCCTACTTTGTCCCTTCGCAGAGTCTATCCTTGATATGTTCATCCTAACCGGTGACGGATTTTCTCTCCGACGGTTTTCTATCCAGCTTTCGATAGATGTAATTCCTACCCTTTTTGTTCAGTTGGTATATCCTTGATATATTCATCCTAACCGATGACGGGTATCCTCCTTGGCATTTCCAGGCAAGACTATCCTTGATATGTTCATCTTAACCGGTGACAGATTTTCTTCCCTGTTGAGTTTATCCTTGATATGTTCATCATAACCGATGACGGATACTCTTGCCCTTGGTCTTCTGCCTAGTAACTGGTAGTTGTAAATCCTATCTTTTCTACATTTCCCCAGCAAGGTTATTCTTACCCAGTAACCGGTAATGAATTTCCTCTCCTGGAATCCTCAGCGAGTCATCCTTGATATGTTCATCCTAACTGATGACGGATGTTCTCTCTGTCAGATCTTTATCATCTCCTTACCCGGTAACTGGTAATAGATAATAGATTTCTGCTCCTCCTGTGTTGAAGTTTATCTTCCTCAGTTGAGTTGAGTGCGTATTTCCTTAGTGAAATCGTTTTTCCCCTGCATGATTCGAGTACCTCAGTTTTATCCTGACCTACTCATGTCCCCTGCAGATGTTATTTGTTCCCTGGTTGAGTCTTTCCATTTTATATGGATGTCCTAGAGTCCCCCAGCAGTTTTTAAGTCGTAGCCTGGCCTACGCATAACTCCTTTTTACCCCTAGATCCTCTGTATCCCCAACGAGTTTTCCTTACGGAATGCATTGTGCTCCTGTGGATTTTCGGTCTCTCTAATTCCTTTTTTCCTTTGTGGCAATATTTCCCACAGAGCATTGACTTTTGCATTCATATCATTTGCATCATGAGGTCTCTTAGGGACCAAAATGTGTTTCTATATGTTGTTATTTAAGCCCATTCTACTAAGTCGATATGAAGATTTTAACCTTCACCTCCTCAGTTAGAATGTCCTTAAATAGGGGCAGTTGTAAGACCCCAATTTTGACCCTAAGATCCCTCATGCAATTTCATCATAAGCATTAGCATTGGGATCATACCTTGGCATCCTCCTTGCCCCTCTTTCATTGGGTTTATTCTGGGAGAGATCACCAAGCACTTTATGATTGTATCATACTTGTATTTTATCATTTCCCTAACCAAAATACCAAAAATATGTCTTTGCATTTTCCTAACTCTTTTGTAGGAAGGGCATGATCTCCATTGATCTATCAAGTTCACATCTAGGGTTTGAGACCCTCATGAACAAAGAGCACAACCAAGGATTGATCCAATAATGGCTATGAGCAACATATATGAGTCCCAATGTTCTCTACATGTTATATTGATCAAGTTTTCTTCAAGAGTTTGAGGGTGATTTGCCTTGGAAACCCTAGTTTAACTGGGTATCTTGAGTAACTTCTGAAGGAGAATTGCCATCCAAGGCGCAGCGGAATTTAAAATTTTCTCCATTTAGTGATCCTTACGAATGAGCATGATCAGTGATAGAATCGTTACCTCTAGTGGCGATCACGAATGTTGAACGATGACAACGTCTCTACTCAGTCCACACGAACGGATTCCTTCAATCTCAGTGCTAGCTGCTACGAATGAAGGCTTTCAGTGAGAGAGAGAGACGGAAACAAAATTCCAATTAGAGTTATGAGTGACAATGCTTCTACCCAAGGGGTTCTATTTATAGAACCACTTGTGTGGGCTTCAAGCTAAAAAGCCCACTTAAGTGTATTTGGCCCACATCTTATAATATGCCCAAAATCACTTAAGTATTTGGTACCTTACCATATTTCATATTCCACTTGAGTGCACTGTACCTTACGGTGTTCCTTAGTTACTCTATCTCTCATCAATCCATCCTTTCTGTGTGACCCTGTAGGTTTTCGCGACGTTGGCAATTATATTAAATCATGCATTTAACATAATAAACAGTGAGCGGTATCTGGCAACACATCACTACTACCCAAGACACGAAAATGTCATGTGATCTGACAAGTCCTTCTGTGATAATAATTATGTGTATAATTACCCCTTTGCCCTTATGTATATATTGAACACAAGGTATAGACCGTGTCATCCTTGTCCAGTTCAATATTGGGCCCATAGACATTTATCCTGTTACGCAGGATGGGCAAATTCCATCTAGGTCACTCATGTCCCTCAGCATGCTTCGTGGAGTACCCATCAACTGTCTTTATGGTTATCCAGTTACGGACAATATTGTATCAACAATAAAGCACTCGACTCTACATCTAAGATCCATAGTGGTTTCAGGTCGTAGAGTGGTATACACCATTATCACCATGAGAATAACTTATGACACTTTGCATAAATTTCTATATAGTATTCTCATAGCGGGTCAATCCGGTATAAATATTACTCTTAATATTCATACCTATGTTTAAGACTTGATAACTCTTTATCCATGATCCATGAGATGTGATCATCAGTCTACAAACATAATAGTCTTAATGCTTTAATGTTATCCCACTTCACAATAAAGCTCGACTACGGATACTTTAAGAATAATGTCCTTATGTTTAATGTGATCTCATGATTAAGTCATACTTGATACATTAAACGGACTAGCTATTCTAGGGACTTTATTAATCAAACATAATAAAGAAAAAGCCTTTTAATTATTAATAAATAATTCGATACAAGTACCAAAAGTATTGGCCTCTAGGGCTTACACCAACAATCTCCCACTAGCACTAGAGCCAATCAGGCATGCCCCTAATGCCCATTGATCTAGTATGACCATCATGCTTCTGCTGCGCGAGGGGCTTTGTCAGTGGGTTAACAATATTGTCAAGTGTAGGTACTCTACATATTTTCACATCTCCTCTATCTATTATCTCTCGAATGAGATGATAACGCCTAAGTATGTGTTTGAATCGTTGGTGAGATCTAAGCTCCTTAGCTTGTACGATAGCACCATTGTTATCACAATAGAGACCAATGGGATCCACAATGCTAGGGACTATGCCAAGTTCACTAATGAACTTTTTGATCCAAACAACTTCCTTTGCTGCACTTGAGGCAGCAATATACTCGGCCTCGGTTGTAGAATCAGCAACTGTATCTTGCTTTGAACTTTTCCAACTCACAGTGCCACCGTATAAGCAAAAACACATAACCATTGGAATCATGCATATTAAAGCGTCTCAGCACTTTGTCTATGTATGTACTCTGAATTAGGCCAAGCAATTTTGTGATCTATCTCTATAGATTTTGATTCCTAATATATATAGGCTGCTTCACCTAGTTCCTTCATAGAAAAGCATTTCCCCAACCAAGACTTTACTCGTTGCAAGGTAGGGACATCGTTTCCAATGAGTAATATGTCATCTACATATAATACCAGGAAAATGATCATGCTCCCACTAACCTTCTTGTAGACACAAGGCTCATCTTCGTTCTTGATGAATCCATATTGTTTTACTGTTTCATCAAAACGAAGATTCCATGAGTAGGTCACAGGCTCATCTTGATCCATGAGTGATACATCACCTTGATCTGTTATGAGTTATCCATATCTCTCAGGTAGGTGATGTATCCTGCTTGACCTGCGCTGGTCTTGTTCTACTTGAGCAGGTTGCTCTTCCACAACTACTTGTGTTTCCTGCTCTAATTCCTCCATAGGTGTATCGATGCTTTGTGATTCTTGAATTTCTTCAAGCTCTACTTTCCTCCCACTGATTCCTTTGGAATTAAAATCCTTTTCTAGGAAAACTCCAGTTTGAGCGACAAACACTTTTCCCTCAGAAGGATTGTAGAAGTAATACCGTCTTGTTTCTTTAGGATATCCCACAAATAAGCATTTGTCAGATTTGGGCTCAAGCTTAGTTGAAAATTTTCATTTCACATAAACTTCTCAACCCCAAATCTTCATGTAAGACATATGTGGTTTCTTACCACTCCATATCTCATATGGTGTCTTCTCAACCTTTTTGGATGGAACACGGTTAAGTGTGTAAGCTGATGTCAATAGTGCATGTCCTCAAAAGGAGTTTGGAAGATCGGGGTGACTCATCATGGATCGGACCATGTCCAACAGGGTTCAATTTCTTCTCTCAGATACACCATTCCATTGGGGTGTTCCAGGAGGAGTAAGTTGGGATAAGATCCCACACTCTTTCAGATGGTCATCAAACTCTAGGCTTAAATACTCACCACCTCGATCTGATCGAAGATTTTTAATATTCTTACCTAGTTGGTTTTGTACTTCATTCTTGAATTCCTTGAACTCTTCAAAGGACTAGTATTTGTGTTTCATTAAATACACATAACCATATCTACTGAAATCATCAGTAAATGTGATGAAGTACTGAAAACCTCCTCTGGCTGGCATGTTCAGTGGTCCACATACATTAGTATGTATGAGGGCCAAAATATCATTATCTCTTTCACCTTTTCCTGTGAATGGAGACTTTTTCATCTTTCCAATTAAACAAGATCTGCATGTCTCATATGATTCATAATCAAAAGAGTCCAACAGTCCATCTTTATGGAGTTTGGAAATGCGTTTCTCATTTATGTGGCCTAATCGACAATGCCAAAGGTAAGTTGGATTTAACTCATTAGGTTTCATCCTTTTAGTATTAATGTTATAAATAGGCATTTTAAGATCAAGGACATATAGTCTATTGTTCATTTGTGCAGAAGCATAGAATATATCATTCAAATAAATTGAGCAACAATTGTTCTTTATTATAAATGAAAAACCAAACTTGTCCAAACAAGAAATGGAAATAATATTCCTGCTAATTGCAGGTACATAATAACAGTTCTCTAACTGAATTATTAAACCACTAGGTAAAGTCAATACATAAGTTCCTACGGCTAAAGCAGCAACCTTTGCTCCATAGCCAACTCGTAGGTCGACTTCACCTTTTGCCAAATCTCTACTCCTTTTTAGTCCCTGCATATTTGTACAAATGTGAGAACCGCATCCAGTATCTAATACCCATGATGCAGAAGTAGATAAATTAATAATAACAAAAATACCTGAAGTTGAAGTCTCAACTCCATTCTTCTTATCTTCCAGGTACTTTGGGCAGTTTCTCTTCCAGTGTCCGGTCTTACCGCAATGGAAGCAAGTGCCTTCTTTTGCTATGCCTCCACTAGGCTTTAAAGCAGCAACGGTGGGTTTGGGTTTGGCAACTTCCTTGCCTTTCCCTTTATCACCCTGCTTAGTGGGCCTTTTGTTCTGTCTTTTTCCATTTCCGATCATCAGAATGGACTTCCCTTTTGACTTCAGATTCTGCTCGGCAGTTCTTAACATGGCGAGCAGTTCAGGAAGCGATTTGTCCATATCATTCATATTGAAATTTAGGATAAATTGACTGAACCCATCTGGCAACGATTGCAAGATTAAATCAGTCGCAAGTTCCTTTCTGAGGGGAAAACCCAATCTCTCAAGGTTTTCCACATACCCAATCATCTTGAGTACATGGGGACCTACAGGGGCTCCCTCAGCTAACTTGCCTTGAAAAAGGGCTTTTGAAACTTCAAACCTCTCATGCCTTGCTTGCTCTTGATAGAGCATCTTCAGATGTTCGATCATATCGAACGCTGACATGTTCTCATGTTGCTTTTGCAATTCTGAGTTCATGATAGCTAGCATGAGACAATCAGTTTCATTGGCATCATCGACATGCTTCTTATAAGCATCTCTTTCTGCCTTAGGTGCAGAACTAGGAGGTTCCTCTTCAGGAACAGATGTCTCCAAGACATACAACTTTTTATCATGTTTGAGGACAATCCTCAGGTTTCGGTGCCAATCCAGAAAATTTGTCCCAGACAATTTTTCCTTATCAAGGATTGATCGCAGGATGTTGTTAGAGGTGTTTGCTGTCATGGTAATCTACATAAGGATTAATGAAAATATAAGTATCATTGACATATTTAATTAGGCCTTTAATCAAATATGCTCCCACTATTTTACTCAAAACAAATGACCCTCATCATTTGATTCGGAAAATCCCGTTGGAAGATTTTCTAGTGGGTCGAGATCCATATTTCACTTCGTTCTAAGTCCGCGTAGGCGGATTACACAAAACTAGGTTATTTAGGTAGGAACTCCTTCCAATTGTATCTCATACAACTCTCGAAAATTTCAGTTGGGTGAATAACTCCTTATTCCAATCCATCATATGGATCATTCCCAACTCTTGCTTCTAAACATATATAATATTATTATAATTAAGTTTGACCCATCATTTTAGCAGTTGGATATTACAATTATCCCATCGCACCTTACCAATATAGAAAATGCACCTCGCATAGGCGAAACCTACATTGTCCGATACTAGTCTTGATGAGTGCTAAAACTTGGAAAGCAAACATATATAATATTATTATAATTTGTTTAGTTAAGTTTGACCCATTGTTTTAACAGTTGGATATTACAATTATCCCATCGCACCTTACTAATATAGAACATGCACCTCGCGTAGGCGAAACCTACATTATCCGATACTAGTCTTGATGAGTGTTAAAACTTGGAAAGCATAAACTTAATATTTAATTTGAGGGAATTGCAATTTTTCTGATCTCACCGGCTTATTTATCATATAAATCGCCTCTCACATGCATCAACATACATTCACATGCATCAACATACATACATACATAATGAAACAGTTATGGCCCCTAGCGCAATTGTTCTCCCAAGCCAATGAGAGAATCTAAGCTAACCTAACAACGATCTAAGCTTCTCCAAGCAAGATCTTCAAGGTTGTCCTCCTTTGGCACTGACTTCTTTGCTTTCTTCATATCATTACATTACATAAAAGAAACTCGTTTTACATACGAGGGAGTGAGATGAGAAAAGAAGTTACATTGAGAGATTAAAAGAGAGGCACGACACGCAGGTCGTATTTTAAAAACCAAAACAAAATAAAGGAAAACTAAGGCCATAACCGATCACTACAAGACAATAATAAACACATTATTATTATTATCAATTTTAATTATTTTAATTAATTAAAACCAAATTAAATTTCGACGACTGATCACACTACGCAGAGTTAGCCAGGGGTCCGCTGCCCGGTCAGCGGGAACGGGTGTTCCGCTGCCCGGTCAGCGGACGGTGAATTTTGCCTTGCGTTAACCGGTTAACCATATGCGTTAACCGGTTAACACTGATTGAAATCTGTTCAAAATTTGCTTTTTGTCTTGCGTTAACCGGTTAACCAAATACGTTAACCGGTTAACACTGTTTGAAAATCTCTTGGAAAACTGTTTTCCGTCTTGCGTTAACCGGTTAACCAAATGCGTTAACCGGTTAACACTGTTTGAAAAACTTAAAATTTTATTTCGTATTGCGTTAACCGATTAACACTGTTCCAAAAAGTGTTTAGAAAGCACAACTCTTGTGCTGTCACAACCCCAATCGCATAACTCTCTGACAACACAACCCTTGTGCCGTCACTAACCCTGATGCACCAATTTCAGACCGTCAAACACATCTCGATTGTTGATTCAGTATGATTGATCAACACGTCATTGCTTCACCATACTAATGTCAGATCAAGAAGCAAATGACCATTGATCGCTCAAAGGAAAACAACCATTGAGTGTTTGAATGAACGAAACGAGAACACTATATCATATATAATGTATTTTGCATCAGGATTACATATATCATATATATAACTTGATCGATCTCAATTCAATCTTTGATTCATTCTGTCTTTAATCATATTAATACAGAACAAAAACAATTATCAGATTCATGGTTTCGTAAGTGGCTCTGATACCACTGAAGGAGAATTGCCATCCAAGGCGCAGCGGAATTTAAAATTTTCTCCATTTAGTGATCCTTACGAATGGGCATGATCAGTGATAGAATCGTTACCTCTTGTGGCGATCACGAACGTTGAACGATGACAACGTCTCTACTCAGTCCACACGAACGAATTCCTTCAATCTCAGTGCTAGCTGCTACGAATGAAGGCTTTGAGTGAGAGAGAGAGAGAGAGGGAAACGAAATTCCAATTAGAGTTATGAGTGACAATGCTTCTACCCAAGGGGTTCTATTTATAGAACCACTTGTGTGGGCTTCAAGCTAAAAAGCCCACTTAAGTGTATTTGGCCCACATCTTATAATATCCCCAAAATCACTTAAGTATTTGGTACCTTACCATATTTCATATTCCACTTGAGTGCACTGTACCTTACGGTGTTCCTTAGTTACTCTATCTCTCATCAATCCGTCCTTTGTGTGTGACCCTGTAGGTTTTCACGACGTTGGCAATTATATTAAATCACGCATTTAACATAATAAATAGTGAGCGGTATCTAGCAACACATCACTGCTATCCAAGACACGAAAATGTCATGTGATCTGACAAGTCCTTCTGTGATAATAATTATGTGTATAATTACCCCTTTGCCCTTATGTCTATATTGAACACAAGGTATAGACCGTGTCATCCTTGTCCAGTTCAATATTGGGCCCCATAGACATTTATCCTGTTACGCAGGATGGGCAAATTCCATCTAGGTCACTCATGTCCCTCAGCATGCTTCATGGAGTACCCATCAACTGTCTTTATGGTTATCCAATTACGGACAACGTTGTATCAGCAATAAAGCACTCGACTCTACATCCAGGATCCATAGTGGTTTCAGGTCGAAGAGTGGTATACACCATTATCACCATGAGAATAACTTATGACACTTTGCATAACTTTCTATATAGTATTCTCATAGCGGGTCAATCCGGTATAAATATTACTCTTAATATTCATACCTATGTTTAAGACTTGATAACTCTTTATCCATGATCCATGAGATGTGATCATCAGTCTACAAACATAATAGTCTTAATGCTTTAATGTTATCCCACTTCACAATAAAGCTCGACTACAGATACTTTAAGAATAGTGTCCTTATGTTTAATGTGATCTCATGATTAAGTCATACTTGATACATTAAATGGACTAGCTATTCTAGGGACTTTATTAATCAAACATGATAAAGAAAAAGCCTTTTAATTATTAATAAATAATTCGATACAAGTACCTAAAGTATTGGCCTCTAGGGCTTACACCAACAACTTCTCCAACAAGCTATCTCACCAATTGATCAAATTTCTCAAGGGACACTTCAAAAATCATCATCTTATGCATATATGATCTACCATGAGCCTAAAAAGTCAAGAGAATTGGAAGTTAGCAAGTTGGTTGATGGTGGTTGGCCAGATGAATTCATCTGATCAAAATTGGGTCTCCCTAGAACCTATCTCCTACACTTTTCACTATATGTAAATGATTCCAAGAGAAAAAGTACTCTAAATGACATTCCAAACAACTTTTATGTTGAGACCTAGATCTAGTTTTGCTTGGAAAATCATTTTCTATGTTGAAACATTATAGGTCATTTTGTCTAAACCCTAATTTGAAAGTCAACTTCCCAAGGCCATAACTTGCTCAATTTTTATTAGATGAAAGATTTCCAAGTTGCACAATAAAATTCAATGTGTTTAATTCAACTTTGATGTTTGGAGTGGGAGATAATTCAACTTTTTTGAGCATGTGATATGAGGTTACATTATAGGTCACTTTTGACCTATACCATTGATCAAGTGATTTTTCCAAACTTCAAAAATGCATAACTCTACATTTCCAATCCAAATGACATGAAATAGGTGACCATTTTAAAGGTCTTTGAGAGAGCTATAACTTTCATGAAGGCACTTTTCTCATTTGAAGCTCATATAAAAAGTTAAGCAAGGTGGAATATTGAGACATATGGTTTGACACCAAGAACATTTTTGATATGTAAAAAATTTCCAAACTTCCACCTCAAATTTCTTCATGATAAAAACTCCAAATGGAAAAGTGTTGAACATGAAAGTTATTCCTTTTGATCTCACCTTTCCAAAGAGCTCAAATTCATTCATTTTGGACAAGGAATGCATAGGCTGCGGATGGCATGAACATGGTGTCATCACTTGGCAAGGATCAAACTTCAAATCAAAATGTACACTTGCCTTGCAATCCAAGCTGAATTCAGATTATCTCACACTCATTTGTGGACTTATGACAATGATTTTATGGGCCTATGCGCGCCCATGCACCCATGTATCATCAATGACCAAATTTGGAAAGTGAATTCAGGTGTGCAAAAAGCAATGGATTCAACTATAAATAGAGCCTCATATGCTCAGCGTTACACACACATTCGCGCCAACTTTGATCCCCTAACTCTAACCCTCACATTGCAAAGGAAAACCTAAAAAATTCACTTGAATTTGAGTTTGAATTTCCACTATTTTGAAATTCAAATCTCCAGGAATCCACAGCCTTTTGAGCATTCAATCCTTCCTCTACAAGCATTTGGAGTGAGATCATGCACGAGCAAGATCAGTTGAATCCAGACCTCCATTGAAGGTATTTTCCAGAAATTTTGATCCCTTCGATTCTCTCTAATTCTTGCTCGATTCTATTGATTCTTTGGTTGTCTGAAGTCCTACCAATGTAGGCAAGAAGATTGAGTTGCTTAGAGGCCAAATCGAAGCAACTCAGTTCATGCAACTCAAATTTCAACTCCATGTATCTCTCAATATACTTGGAGTTAGGGTGAATTGAGGCCAGATTCGAACTCAGTGCCATTTTTACTTTGAAATCATGTCCTTGTTTTTAATTTTGGTGATGGTTAAAGGTGGAACAATCCGGTGAGGTCCATCGGAGAAGAAGACCGGAGCTACAGCTCCGGCCATGCGCTGACATGTCTCACAGCCACATGATCCTCTTGATATTGTGTGATGTATTTTGCTTGTGTATACTTTGCTTGTTTGTATGGTCTTTGACCATTAATGTACATAATAACAACAAAAACCCTAAAAGACTTTTGTGTGGACTGTTGGCTTGATCTTGGACAAATGGACTTAGAATCTAGGTAACCTTCCTATGCTAAAGGACTTGGCCAATGCCAACTTTTGAGAAACCCAGTGCTTGCTATTTGAAATTCATCTGATACATCTTTGAAGACATCTCTAAGTTCATCTGCAACATGATCATTGTGAAGCTGTTATTTTGAACCTGTGACTTATGGAATTCATCTGTTACATGGGATATTTTGGAGAAGATCATGAAATGGATAAGCTTGGATGTGGCCATCTTTATTTGATGCCTTGCTCTTCAAGATAATATAATTGTGCATTTGTGTGTTGCTTGATTCTAAAAGTCCAAGGGAATTCTGGGTTTCTATTGACATTCTTGTCTATTGGATTGCTACCCATTTGGTCAGATCTTTTCAACTCAAAACTTTTAATTTTGTACATAGGATAGTCTCTTCATCTTCTCCCAATTTCTTTAATTTAAAAATCTCTCCCTGCAGTTTTCAAAATCTTCTTTGTGTGAACTACTTTTGTTCTAAACTTAGACTACTTTTGCAAAAAGATAGAAACTTTGGCCTTATGCCATTGCATTTTCAAACTTCTTTTCTTAAATCAAGCTTGTAAATAAACTTAACTATACTTGACTTAAACTTTCAAAAAGCCAAAAAGAAATAACCCATTCAAACCATTTTTAGGCCTTTATGCCTTTCAAACTTAACTTTTGTTAAAAATAATGCATCTACTTTGAAATTTGTATCACGAACTATGAGATTTTGATCCCTCATTTTTATGTTGGTACGTAGGCACAAGATCGAAGGTCTTGTCAAACACAAAAATATAATTAATGAATTCTTTTCTCATCCCCCATTCTATTTGTTTGTAAACATCACTTTATACCAAGTACATATGCACACAAAAAGGGCTCCTTAGGAGTACCAAGGACACTTTGGGTGCTAACACCTTCCCTCTATGTAACCAACCCCCTTACCTGTAATCTCTGACTTTTTATTAGTTTTAATTTGAAAACTTCTTACTTTTGGATTTTGTTCGTACTTTTTCCCTTTTCCCTTGGAAACAATAAAAGCGCGGTGGCGACTCTTGTTATTTGATCTCTAGCTTATCCATAGCTTGATGATCATGAATTTACCGCTACGCCCTTATTTGCACGTCATCCAATAGAATCACATGAGACAAATCCATAATGTACTTACGAAGTTGAGAGACATGACATACATTATGAAGGTTTGGGAGGGATGGTTGTAACACAACTTGAAAGACAACTTCACTGACTCTTTTAAGGATTTGATAAGGACCACTAGAACTTGATAGAAAACTTCACAACTTGATAGACACTTCATATCTGGCCACTAGAACATTCTCTTAAGGTCTTGATACATCTTTATGACTCCTAAATGAATATTCAAACTACTTTTGTGCGCTTATTCCAAAATCCTCTTTTTAATCCCAGTATATATGGAACACAAACTTTGTCTCTAAACTTAATGATCCCATCTTATGCTACCTTCAAATACATTCCTTTTCCTTGATCAAGTAGTATCAATTGATTAACCAGACTCGAATCTGACTTATGACCTTCCTTGATTTCTACTAGCACACCGCTGGTTAACTTCAACATACCTAGCTTCACACTTCTTGGAGTGACCTTGCACACCAAGCTTAAATCTCTTAAGTGTTCGATTAAATCCATATCTCTAACCATTAGTGCATACATATGCAACTTCAACATACCCAGCTTCACACTTCTTGGAGTAACCTCGCACACCAAGCTTAAATCTCTTAAGTGTTCGATTAAATATATATCTCTAACCATTAGTGCATACATATGCAAACACTTCCTACTTAATGAATCTTCTACCATGGTAGATTTAGTGGTTTGGTAATTCAAATCGAAGTCATAATCCTTCAAAAACTCTAACCACTTTCTCTGCCTCATATTCAACTTCTTCTAATCAAACAGATACTTCAGACTCTTATGATCACTGAAAACCTTAAATCTCGAACGATAGAGGTATTGCCTTTAAATCTTAAGTACAAACACTTTAGCTGCTAACTCCAAATTTGGGTAGGATAACTCCTTTCATGAGTACTGAGTTGTCTAATAGCATAAGCTACAACTTGACTCTTTTGCATAAGCACACCACTTAAACCCATCTTGGATGCATCACAATAAACCATAAAATACTCACTTAGATCTGGAAAAATCAAGATTGATGCTGAAGTCAACCTCTTCTTGAGCTCTTGGAAACTTCATTTTCACTGAACATCCCAAACATAAGCTTGTCCCTTCTAGGTCGATTGGGTCAAAGGCAAAGCCAACTTAGAAATCCTCCAATGAACCTCCTATAATAACCAGCTAAACACGGGAACTCCTGATCTCAATGACCGATTTACGTGTTTCCCACTGCAACACTGAGTATACTTTAGACTAATCCACTGCTATGCCACCACTAGAGATCACATGCACAAGGAAACATACTTCCCTTAACCAAAATTCACACTTGTAAACCTTGGCATACACCTTTTTGTCTTTTAAACTTTGTAACACAACTCTCTGATATTTTGTATGCTCTTCGTCTGACTGGGAGTATACCAGGATATCATCTATAAACACCACAACAAACTAAATATTAGGCATATCCTTAGACTTTACCTGAATTTGATGGTAACCTGATCTCAATTAAATCTTTCTAAACACATGATCTCCTACTAATTGATCCATGAGATCATAAATCCTCAGGGGAGGACACCAGTTCTTAATAGTGACCTTATTCAACTGTTGATAATCCATACATAAGTTCATGCTCCCATCTTTCACTACTACGAAAAACACCTATCACAACAGTTGGTAAAGTGATACCACCACGTTGAACCAACCGTTGTAAGATAAGGTGTGATTGTAAGTATGGTGCTTTTCACCATGGTTGTGTGACCATGATTGTATCTATGTAGTGCGCTACCTACCATAAAAGTTACTTTAAACAACCGTTATTACATTCTTTAATGCATAATATTTAACAACTATTGTACTAAATAATTGTTGTGATATATACACCTGAGTTTATTATAAATTATGTGGAATGCTTATTTCACCAGCGCTCACTAAACATATAGCAACATGCAGATAACGATGTGAACAATTCTTATCAAGAATTGAACGTGTACTTGTTTTCTAATGCAACTTTATCAATCATATTATATTTTTCTAATGCAGTTTGGAAAGTTATATATTCGGTAAGGGATTAAAAAAACACTCAAACCACATAAAATATAATAAACTCATATTTTCAACAAACATTAACAACAACAACAACATTCATCAACAACAAACACGATACAAAAAACATATCAAGTCATAGAATTCTTCAGAAACATACCATGCATGTCCCATAATGGCGTGTCTACAATGAAATAAGGATGAAGCTAAAGTTAGATACGCAAACTTGTGTCTATCTTGAATGAATTTCATTATGGATCTTTGACACAAGTTTGCAATGTTAACTTTATCTTCACCCTCTTTATTGAAACAAACATCCTTACCTAGCTCCGTCCTCTTTATTGAAACAAGCATCCCCATCTACAAGTCAAAACAAGGAGAAAGTTCAAACATTACGAAACAAGTTATTGAAACAGATTTTGAAAAAAAACTATAGTGAAAACGAACCTGTAAATATCCATTTACTAAGATTTGATGTTATGGTTTCGTTTTGGGATTTCCATATGAGAGGGACGAGTGAAAAAGTTGTTAGGGTTTCATTTTGAGAGAGATGAATGAAAGAGTTGCTAAGGTTTTGTTTTAAGAGAGACGGTTGTTATGTATTGAAGCGAGATATACTTTCGCTTATATAAAATAAGTAGCACCTTTCACCATTGTTGAAAACAAAAACCATTGTGATATACAAGGTGAATCACATTATTATCACGATAAATAACCAAATTGTTGGTGATGAGATTCAAACCATTTTACTCCATATACATTTCACTAAGGTTTTTCTATATGACCATTGTGACATGTCCTTTAGTAATACAAAAAAAAGTTCCCAAAAATAAACTATTATTACGGTTAACACCATGAACATTGTAAAATGGGTGTTACGAAAGATCTATTTTGTTACAGTGTTTCTTCTTAACCAACAAAATCGGCACTCCCTAAGGCTATAGGATTGACAAACTTCTTATCTAACAGATCTTCTAGCTACTTCTTCATATATATATATATATATATATATATATATATATATTGTTGAAAACAAAAACCATTGTGATATACAAGGTGAATCATATTATTATCACGATAAATAACCAAATTGTTGGTGATGAGATTCAAACCATTTTACTCCATGTACATTTCACTAAGGTTTTTCTATATGACCATTGTGACATGTCCTTTAGTAATCCACGGTAAAAAAAATGTTCCTAAAAATAAATTATTATTACGGTTAACACCATGAACATTGTAAAATGGGTGTTACGAAAGGTCTATTTTGTTACCGTGTTTCTTCTTAACCAACAAAATTGGCACTCCGTAAGGCGATACACTAGGATTGACAAACTTCTTATCTAACAGATCTTCTAGCTACTTCTATATATATATATATATATATATATATATATATATATATATATATATATATATATATATATATATATATATATATATATATATATATATATAGGTCTAGTACCAGGTACTAAATCTATTGCAAACTCGACTTCACGTTCAGGACGCATATCATTAATCTCTATTTTAAAGCAAGGTAATATCATGAGCACTTGAGTATCCTATTTCAAGGAAATCTCTACTTGGCTGGTAGATATAAATCTCGAATGCTCACTACCTTCTGACTCAGAAAACAACATAATTTTATCAAAACAATTTATGTGAACATGGTTGAACGATAACCAGTTAATTCCCAAAATAACATCTAGTTGACTTAGAGGTAAATAAATCAAGTAATTTCCAAAATCTTTATCGTAAATTGATAGGGGACAACTTTGACACACTAACGATGTGGTTACAAAACCATTGGTTGAGGTATCAATAAGCATATCACACTTCATAAGAGATATTTCTAGGTTTAACCTATTAACACAATCATGTGATATGAACGAATGTGTCACACCTATGTCGATGATAACAATTAAAGAGATGTCATTTATGAAACATGTACCCTTAATTAAATTATATGATCTTGAGGCTTCAACATCATTAAGAGCAAAGGCTTTCCCATAGGTTTGGCGCGCTGAACTGCGTCGGGTCTTTTCTTCAGCTTCTGACAATAGGTACTAATGTGACCCTGATCTCCACAATTGAAACTCATTGGGGTTGTATTCTTGCACTCACAAACACAATGACCTAGCTTTCCACACCCTCCACACCTCAGAGTAAAAGGAGTACCTCCCCCACTATTTCTATTATCGGTTACAACTTTCTGACTTTCCTTGGCATTTAGTTTTGCATACGGCTTTCCACGATTCTGATTAGAAAATCTCCTCTCATTCACACTCTTATAGTGTGTAGATTTAGCTTTGTTGTCTTCGTCATAAATTTTGCACTTGTTAACCAACACCGAGAAGCAGTGAATCTCTTGATATCCGATAAATTGCTTGATCTCAGGGCGCAAACCATTTTCAAACTTCACACACTTAGAATCTTCGACATCCACACAATTATAGTAAGGATAGTACCTGATTAGCTCTTCAAACTTGGTTGCATAGTCAGCCACAAACATGTTACCATGCTTCAGCTCCAAGAATTCAATCTCCTTATGGTTACAAACATCAATTGAAAAATACTTATCCAAAAATTGTTTCTTAAAATTGTTCCAAGTAATAACAGTGTCATCAACTTTCAATCTTTGACGGGTATTCTCCACCAGTACTCAGCTTCTTCAGATTACATGTGAGGTCCAAACAACACTTTCTAAGCATCGATACATGCCATGACCCTGAAAATATTTCCAATCTCTTGAATCCAAGTCTGGGTACCTTCATGATCATCTCTTCATTTGAACATAGGCAGATTATTCTTCAAGAATTTTCTCAACCCACGAAACTCATCAGATCCCCATTCTGATTCGGATTGGCTTGGTGATTAGCTAGCAAGGCTTCATTAACTTGGACCATCAAATGAGCCATCGCCTCGAGAGCATTCACACGTTTCTGCCAGTCATTTCTTCATGCACAACTGGTTGTAACAAATTCACAAGTTGCGCTTCTAATTCAAATCGTTGCATCTTTAATTGGTAG
The DNA here is from genome assembly GCF_024323335.1 of Lathyrus oleraceus. Classification (NCBI taxonomy): domain Eukaryota; kingdom Viridiplantae; phylum Streptophyta; class Magnoliopsida; order Fabales; family Fabaceae; genus Lathyrus; species Lathyrus oleraceus. The sequence goes on along the minus strand of NC_066582.1, from coordinate 148,538,624 downwards.
TCCTGCAATCCTAACCCAAATCATTACATCTTAAATTGTGTCACTCTCAATTTGAAAATTAAGACTTAAATCCTTCACAGTTAGGTAATGGTCGTATATAAACCATGGATTATCAGACAGTGCTTCATTTTTATTCTCTTCATGCTTCATGCGAGAAGGCTACTAGATATTATTAATTACCAAGATCAACTATACTTATCACCCTCTCCTGACCTACATTTGCTTCAGAGGAGTCTCCACCCTATCCTTCTCTCCAATAATTTGACTATGGCACCTCTTTTCCATGGCCGGTAAATGCGTTTCTCCTCTTTAATTGATAAAACAAATGCTGGACAATCGTATCCTCCCACTTTAATTCAATCCTCACTTATGCATTGCCTTCTATTGCAGCTGCATCCTCATCCTCTTTATCGTCTTCCCCTCCATCTTGAGTGACAACATTCTGGCCTAACACCGAGTCTTTGTATGATTTGAATACCTCACTTCTCTTCTCAACCTGGTTGTTACATGCAATTGGATTAACATGTTCCTTTTGTTTTTCCTTAGAGTTTGACACCTCCACTGTGTTAGCTTAAATTACTGTGATCAAATCCAAGTTCATCGTATATCACCGACATGGATGATAAGGCTGAGATCTGGGTGTTTCCTTCTTTGATCCAGTTAGTTCTCCGTGCTTTCAAATCATCTTCTTCAATTTGTTTGGTTTGCCGAAACAAACCTAAGGCTGGCCGCTGCGACTTCACTTTTATTTTACAGTACACCTAGTTGTGATTTTATTTTCGACTCTACTATGTTTTTCTTTTGGTCAAAATCAATTTATGTTTCGGCATAATTAAATACCTAGTATAAAATTTGTCACGTTAATATTGTGTTGACGTGTGAGTCCGTATAAGGTGGATGGCATGAAAGGACAAGTGAGAAAATAATGTACTTTGACAGCGATGCCTAGCATATGATATAAGAAAATCTAAAACAGATCTCATTATTGCCATTCCACCTGATATGTAAAACAATAATGAATCGTCTTGTTTTAAAACAAACTTTTAAACACCCGAGTATAGTTTAACATTTCTACTATAAGACAATAATATAGTTAGGGTGTCACACACAATCGAATCTTGATATTGTCAACTGTCAAATTTTAAATCTAAATGACAGACATCAATATTATTAAACTAAACACCAGTACTTAGGATATCACGATTGTATTTGAATTAAAAATAATTATTCTTATTTCGTTTACTTGCATATAAAAATATAATAATAATAATAGCAAGCATCGTGGGAAATATAAATATATTTATTTAACTCTAAGTATTTTGATATAAACTCAACCAACCAGAAAACAAAAGCTTCATAGTTAAGAGGTTACCAAAATGGGAGAAACTGCAGCAACATTGAATCTTCCTATCATAGATCTCTCATCACTCGATCGTATTTCCACATCGAATTCCATCCGTCAGGTTCACTTTCTATACTACTCTTGTTACTTGTGCATATATATTCATACTGTTTGTTAATACTACTAATAGTAACAGTTTATTTATAGGCATGCGTTGAGTATGGTTTCTTCTACCTTGTGAACCATGGTGTGGATCAAGATTTTATGAAGCAAGCGTTTGAGGAGAGTGCAAAATTCTTCTCACTTCCAATCCAAGATAAAACTAAGTTGAACCGCAAGGAGTATAGAGGCTATACACCTCTATATGCCGAGAAACTTGACCCTACTTCACTCTCCAAAGGTGATCCAAAAGAGAGCTATTATATTGGCTCTTTAGCAGATACAACTAGTGCTAGTCTCAATCAATGGCCTTCTAAGGGTATGTATTGATTTCCATTTTGCTCATGATTTGCTCTTACCAATATTTTCATTTCTAACAACAATGACACTTCAGATTTACTGCCAAATTGGAAACCAACCATGGAATCCTTATTTGGGAAAATATTGTAAGTTTTGTTGCCCTTCTAATGTGTTTTTTTACCTCTAAATTACTACATGAAGGACTTCTTTAATTATTCTTGTTATGTACATGGCACAGATCAGCTGGCAACAAATTGTTGTCTGTAATTGCTTTGTCTTTGGATCTTGATGAAGATTACTTTGATAAGATCAATGCCTTAAGCAAACCAGAAGCTTTTCTCCGCCTTTTGCGCTATTCAGGTGAATTGGGATATTGTGGTGCCTCTCCTCATTCAGATTATGGTATGATCACCCTCCTAATGACCAACGGTGTTCCAGGATTGCAGGTTCTCATTTCTTTCTTTACCATAATTTATGTTTAAAGTTAGTATTAATTTCTTAATCATTGATAGTAATTTATATTTAAAGATCTGCAAAGACAAGCTGAAGCAACCACAGGTTTGGGAGGATGTGTCTCATGTAGAAGGGTAACTTCATATAAGATCTTTGTAAATAATATGTATATTATGTTTGTTGTTTCGATAAACCAACTCAGTTAATAACTGTGCAGAGACATCAGAAAGTTTTATGTTTGTATATATAGGGCAATAATTGTAAACATTGGAGACATGATGGAGAGATGGACAAATTGTGTATACCAGTAAATTTCATCATCCAACAACTTTATAAGATATTGAATTTTTATAAACGGTTTATATTATATTATATCATTCTCAAATTTCTGCTATTATTACTATTGCAGGTCAACACTTCACAGGGTGATGCCAACTGGAAAAGAACGCTATTCTGTAAATATTACTACTAACCATTTCTAGTTTACTGGCGTGATTTTATATATATATATATATATATATATATATAAATTTCCATTGAAATATGATAGATGATATGCACTTTTGCAGGTGGCGTTTTTCATGGATCCACCGTCTGACTGTATAGTAGAATGCTTTGGAAGTTGCTGTAGTGAATCATCTCCACCTAGGTAAAAAAAACTAATTAAGGTCATTGAATAAAATGACTAATAATGTAAATACTAGTCACAATAGTTAATTAACTAATTAATTAACGTTATCATCAACCATATCACATTTATCATATTATACTCTCTATTTTATTTTTCATTTATCATATAATATGACAAAGTGTAACATCATCCCATGTAAAAAAATGTTATCCTCTTAACATGATTGTGATTTCTATAAATAATAGAAACACCTTTTTGTTTCCTTTCTTCTTTAATATATTATTGTCTTCTAGTCCCTCATTGTGTAAAAGAAACCAATTTTAGTCTACATGTGTTTTTTTTTTTTTTTTAATCTTTTATTGAAAGCTACTTTTAAATATATATATATATTTGCTAATGTTATAAGGTTTTGTGAAATGTTATATTGCAGATTCCCTCCAATACGTAGTGGGGACTACTTGAATGAGAGGTTCAAGATGATATATGGTTCTGAAAAGGAACTTAAAAGCTCTATCCAATCAAACTAAAGGTTGTATATATGCTGCCTACATGCAAAGTGGGGATTTAAATAAGTTTGCAAAATCTTCTCTTATCAATATTGATTGTTGCCATATCATTTCGAGTTTGTTAATGTTATTGTTGTTTGTAAACAACAAGACAATGTTGTTTTCTTATATTAAAAAAGTATTGTTTGTATAACAATTGTATTTGCATAAATAATTTATTTAAGTATTTATAAAAGGAGAGTTTATTTTGTTATGACGAGAGAATATTTATTAACAAGAGTTTATGGATTTTTTTTTAAATAACCATTTAAAAAAAAATCGAAAATAATCAATTATTCAAAAAAATTATCAAAATAATTGGATTTTGAAGAGGATGCGCCAGATGAATTGACGCATCCCCAATGCATGAAGAGGAGGCGTCAATAGCATTGACGCATGCATTGGGCTCCTCATGAGGAGGCGCCAATGCTAGTGGTGCCTATGTGCATTTGGTTGGTGTATGCGCCAATTCATCTGGCACATACACCCCCTCCTATTTTTTTAATTTATTTAATTTTTTTAATTATTAATATTTAATTTGTATTATTTAATAAATAATAAATAGTAATGAAAATAAATAAATTCATTGAAGATGTAATAATTGGTTACATTGGATTAACAATAAACTAATGACCCACCCGATTATAACGTCCCTCTGTTCCACATCCCGGTGCGTTAGTTTGTCTCCGAGGTCTCCCACGATTTTCTTGAGGTGTTTGGGGTCTTTGTGTGCTGACCTGATCGAGCGATGGCTGATTGGAAGGTCGGCGGAAGTTCCAGCGGTATTTGACAGGTGTGTCATCATTTGCTCCCAATATCCGGAGGGGCTCTGGCCAACGACGCTTCCGTAATGGAGTTCGGTGCCCATGTCATCGTAGTTAGGACGTTGGGGTTGGGTGAATTGGGGACGGTATAGTTGCCCAAATTGGGCCATTGAGTCGTTTTGGAAACGAAACAATGGTTCCTGGGGCGTACTATAGTTAAACAATGGTTGGGTGTTCTGTTGATGGGATGTTTGAGTGGTCATTGTTGAGGGGCTACGATGAAGTGACTCATATAAATTATCTGGGATGTAGACGGTTGTGGTTGCGGGGTTTGATTCTTGGTTTTGTGTTTGGGTGGGTGGTATGAACGGGTTGCGACGTTGGATGGTTGGTTGTTGGGTGGTTGGCATGAACGGGTTGCGATGTTGGGTGTTTGGTTGTTGTGTGTATGTGGTTGGTTGATGTTGTGTGGTTGGATGTTGGGTTTGGGTGAGTTCACATTGGTGTTGGATGGTGAATTGTTGTGGGGCATACGATGACGAAGCAAGTTGGCGTGGATCCATCAAATACCACGACTCAAATACAAATTGTTGAGTTGTTACCGATCTAAACCATGCCATATATTGTTGAGTGGGTCTTGCACCATGGATGACTGGTTCGTTCAAGATGTGTTGTCGTCGATTCCTCCATTGACGACACATGTCTTTTGTAAAGTTTCTCCAGTTAGAATAATCTCACTGTGCATCAACCATTTTTTAATGATAATTCCCCAAACACGTGGGAGATTCTGGAATCTATTGTAGCATTCCGAACTGCAGTTTGACCCGGTCACTCTAGTGCATTTCCACCGTAGTGAATCAGATAATCGGTGTCTTTGTTGTCCAAACTGCAGCATCGTCATGGTTCACATCATGATCTAGACCTAGATATGGCCTCCAGACAAACTGTAAAACAATACGAAACGATTAGATGGAAAATAATTTGAGAAGTATTTTTAAATTAAAATATAGTTTGGTAGGATTATTACATCGTCATGTCCAATGTGGTCCAATAGATTTCGATAGACTACAATAGCGTGATTCAGACACCTATTATAGTTCATTCCCCTTACTGACCACCTAAGATAAAAAAGAAGTGAAAATATTATTTACTGTTAATTATAATATTAAATATAATTAACTAAATTGTGAATGGTAAAGTGTTAGACTTACTTGGTTGCAAACGGGAACACGAATGGGCACTCATTTATCGGGGCGAGCGACGACATTCTTGATCAACCCCAAGCTTGAAGCAAATACGCACATGAAAAAAAAAGTACATGTATTCTTTTTTGCAGTTCTACACATTGCACTATATAGATGGGCCAACACAGCTGAACCCCAACTATAAGTGTTTACCTTATTAATGTTGCGTAATAAAGGTAAATACATTATATTTACAGAATTACCTGTACTTTCTGGAAACAAAAAATTACCAAATAAAATCATAATATAACACCGAGCTTTTATTATTTTCTCATACTCGGTTGAATCGTCGGACAATACTATACTGGCATAATATTGTTTTAGGTATTTTAAATTTATACCTTGCCCCTTGCTTGACCGGATGTGTCTCCCTCAGTTTCTTCATCTAACAAAGGGGCACCCAATAATTCATTTCAGATATTGTTGTCTTGGTTAACTCGACCATTCACTACCTTTCCATCTATACGGAGACCCATCAACATGTACACGTCCTCAAGTGTGACGGTACACTCACCAATCGGAAGGTGAAATGTGCGAGTCTCGGGTCTCCACCTCTCCAACAAAGCTAGAATGAACTTGTAGCCCACCGAGTACGAAACAATGTTGAGTAGATTTCCAAATCCACATCCTCTAATATATGGTTCTATTAAAGGATCGTGGGGTACATATTCATATACACGGCATTTAAACCTCTTCGGATCCTAATAACAAAAAAGTAAGAAAATACAATTAGAAGAAGAAATACATAATCAACAAACACACATATATAAGAAGTAAGAAAAACATAGTTAACAAAGGTATAAGACTAAAAACATAAAAAGTAAAAAGAGAGAGATAACATACAAATGCTGAGATATTCTCGAGTGTGCCTCTGTGTTCATCGCCCATAGTCAACAAAGACATGATTTAATTTTGCAAAGCTTGAGTGTGGTAGAGGAAACAAGTGTGGTAGAAGAATATAATTGAGTATTGATGAACATGATTTGATATTGTTGATATGAGAGACTATTTATAGATGAATGAGTGAGTAGGTTTGCAACCTAACATGAATGTGATTGTTTGCATGGAATGGCAAGAGAAGACAACTTCAGAAAGCATGTGAGAGAAAGCATGTGAGGAATCTCTTCTAGGCGCATGTGAAGAAACCACATGCAAAGGAAGAGGCGTCCTTCCTCTTTGTGCCTACATGTGATTCTTCACATGCAAGGAAGAGACGCCCTTCCTCTTGACGCCTTAGTGTAGGGAAATGGGAAGGGGCGCCCTTCCTAGTGGCTCCTAAGATCAATTTTTGTGAAGAGACGCCCATCATTTTGGCTCCCCAGTTACTTTATGGCGCCTAGGTGGGAATCTTAGGGCTCAGGGTTCAAAGATTCCTTGATTCCTTGATTCCCTGGCGCATGTGTGTTCTTGTCACTCTTTTCTCTACATGGTTGATTCTTTCTACTGCATGCATGGTCAAGTCTGTACAGACAATGACCAAGTTATCAATGCAACAACCAAGTTAGCAATGACCAAGCTATTTATGTTGTGCAGATGAACAACTTAGCAATGCATTCAATTCCATTAAAGTTGTCTATATATTTAATATTTCAACAAAATGTCTTCCACACAACATTACATGATCAGTGCCCATGTCGAAGGTGAAATATTTGATCATCAGTTGTTTGGTTTTTGTTTTTGAAACACAGAGGTAACTCGGTTTACAATAAATCAACGATCAAATTTTTCACATCTGAAACAAAGAATAGAAAAGAAATTACAGTGCAGTAATGTGGGCCAAATCATCTATAAAAATTCGGTTTGGTTTGCAGAAAACCAGGTAAAATTTTATCAAAAGAAGATTCGAGATGATGATGATGTTCAACATATGTTTGTTAGTCACGAACAATCCGGTTACAACGATATAGAGTTGTATATGTTACCACATCAACAACAGGTATCTCAGTACATTGATCAGTCACAAGTGTTTTGTGAGACTGATGACGAACAAGCTGAGGTAAATGTTCCAGATGATGAAGAAGAAGCTGAGATCATGGTTGATTCGATGGTGAACGCTGAAGAGGAAGAGGAGCCAATACCAGCAAGTCATGTATACTGCCCACCTCAACACATGACAAGGTTGAATTTGGGTTCAGCTGAACCTTCAGCAGATGTATGGTACAATCCTTACGTGTAGATTCAAGGATCTTTGAAACAAGAAGATCCATTTCTCACAAAAGAGGAATGTGTAAAAGCCATTAAGAAATTCCACATGCAACTATCAGCTGATTTCAGAGTTGAGAGAACTGACGTATCGAGGTATAAAGTTTATTGTCTGAATGAGCACTGCCTTTTTAGGTTGTCAGCTTCGTACCGGAAGAGGAACGAGTCTTGGGAGATTTGATCAATGGGTCCAGATCATACATGCATGCTGACAAACCCAATGCAGGATCATCGTAAATTAAGGTCTCAACTAATATGCGATGAAATATTGTCTGTCATTGGCGACAATCTGTCGTTAAAGGTGAGTACAATAATCTCGCATATTAGGGAAGAGTACGAGTACACTCCACCATATAGGAAGGAATGGATAGCTAGGATAAAAGTTGTTGAAAAAGTGTTTAGCAATTGGGAGGAGTCTTACAAACAACTTCCAAAATACATGTTAGCTCTAAAATAATATGCTCCCGGGACAATTGTCAAGATGGAAACATTGCCCGCCTATACACCAGATGGTACGTGTGCTGTTGGAAATATAATATTTCACCGTCTATTCTGGGCGTGTGAACCATGTATCATAGGTTTTTCTTTTTGTAAACCAATTATACAAATTGATGGTACATGGTTGTACGGAAAATAAAAAGGAACATTACTGATGGTAGTGGCACAAGATGGGAACATCAATATTTTTCCAATCGCCTTTGCCCTAGTTGAAGGGGAGACTGCTGAGGGATGGAGTTTTCTCCTAAGAAATCTCTGATTACACGTTGCACCTCAGCCTAACTTGTGTTTGATCTCCGACATACACCCTTCAATCATCAATGCATATAATAACATTGACAACGGCTGGCAAAATCCTCCTTCGACGCATGTGTTATGTATTAGACATATTGCTCAGAATTTCATGCGGGAAATCAAAGATAAGACGTTGCGGAAGAAGGTTGTCAATGCAGGTTATAGATTATCAGAACCTTCTTTTAAACACTACCGCGAGGAAATAAGATTGTCAAACGAAGATGCGGTACGGTGGATCGATAGTATTCCATTGGAGAAGTGGTCTAGGGCATACGACAACAGTCATCGTTAGGGCCACATGACAACAAATCTTGTGGAATCAATGAACTCTGTCTTCAAAGGCATTCGTAACCTACCAATAACCGCTTTGATGCAGGCTACATATTTCAGGCTAGGGACGTTGTTTGAAACCAGACGCTCAAAATGGAGTTCAGTGTTGCAATCTGGACAATTGTTCAGTGATGCTTCAATGAAATTCATCAGACATGAAGCTGCAAAAGCAAACACACACGTGGTTACGGTATTTGACCGAACTAAAGGTTGGTTTAGTGTTGCCGAGCCCATGGATCACAATGAGGGCATGCCGATGGGACAAAACAAAGTCGAACTAGATAGAGGTTGGTGCGACTGCAGAAAGTTGCAAGCCTTCTGTACCCCCTGCTCCCATGTCATTGCGACATGCTCAAAGGTTCGAAGGGATCCATCCTACTTGCTATCTGAACTTTACAAAGTCGTCAGCCTTTCAAATATTTATAAAATTAGTTTTTCCGTAGTGGCAAAAGAGGATTATTGGCCATAATATCAAGGGGACATCGTCTGGAACAATGAAGTTATGCGAAGGAAGAAAAAGGGTCGCCCAAACAGCACCCGGATTCGAACCGAAATGGATACGGTGAACAAAATGGTTAGACTATGTAGTTCATGTCGTCAGCTAGGTCACAATCGTAATAACTGTCCTAGTGTTGGAACGAGCACAATCAGATAAATTTACATGTACCTCTATTGCAATACATGAAAAACTAAATTTATTTCATATTAGACGTCTGTGACGAAAGTGCCATTACATAAACAGTAACACAGATAATTATAACAAATATAATACAAGAACTATGCAATTACAACCATTAAAACAATTTTGAACATGTAATGCATCATCCTACGAGCGTCTTGGTCGGTCTTAATATCCACTCATTCGTGCACTTCTCCGTTTTGGTTGAACGTGGACATAAGCCATTGTATTCTTCTAATCCGTTCACCCTCTAACCAACTTTACAACATCCGATTAAGATGTTCAAACGTATCTATGTTCCAAAGTAGAATCTGTATCGGAGCCGCAACGGCGGAAAATATTACATCAGCATTTCGTTTCTGAATGTATGCAGACATTGTTGAAACAGAGAAAATTGAAATTGATGGTGGTTGAACTAGACAAATTATGGTATTAGGAGATGAGTTTGAGTGAAAAATATTGTATCCAAGGCGTGGTATTTATAGAGACGGGACATCAATTGTACAAAACACGTGGGTGCCTGAGGGATTGGCGCCCAGACAACTAAGCACACATAAGCGCCAGATGAATTGGCGCCCACACAACCAAACACACACAGACGCCTCTTCATGAGGGCCCAATGCAAGCGCCACTAGCATTGGCGCCTCCTCATGAGGAGCCCAATGCATGCGCCAATGCTATTGGCGCCTCCTCTTTATGCATTGGGGATGCGCCAATTCATCTGGTGCATCCTCTTCAAAACCCGGTTATTTTGGTTTTTTTTTTTAATAATTGGTTATTTTAGAATTTTTTTTTGAAAAAAATGATTATTTTGAAAAAAAAGTTCAATTTATGGTGTCGTAAGAATTTAGATTTAATAACTATTTAGTTAAAAAGTCTTATAAGTATAAAATCTATCGTGTAAATTCTTAAATTCGAAAAGCAAATGATGAACGAGAAAAATAGAATAAATGATAAATTAATCTAATAAACCAGAATCCATCAAAAAATTTAAAATTTATATACAAATAATTATTATTTTAATAAAGGCCATATACCAAAAAAATATACAAAATACGGGATTAGACTAAAACACATTCAAAAGAAATAAACGGAAAATCAAACATATATTTTTATAAAATTATTTCGAATATCTAAGGGATGGAATAAAAAAAATTAGAAAATCGTGAGGTCTATATTAGGAAAAAAAATTACACAACTGTTATTCTCTCTATAAAGATAAAAAATGTTATATTTGCAATGGCATTCATGCAAATCTTCCAATGTTTTCTTGGCTACCAAGGAACCATTTTAGGATTAGAGATTGCTTGAACTACCAAAAGCGGATATGTTTCAATCCAAAATTTTGTTCAATTCCTCTCTAAGACAATGTGAATTGCTCTGATCACACCATTGAACTCAACATGAATGGTTGAGGGAAAATTGAAATTCTCAAAAAAAGTAAGGATAAAGTCACCATGTCACTGAAGATACCACCATAAACCAGACATAATATTCTCATTAAAATCTCCATCACAATTGCAGTTAAGCCAATCAAGATTAAGGGGTTTCCAAAGAACTTATTTGATGAGATGAGCTCTAGAAGGGTGTATGATGATATCAAAAGCTTTAAGAAGAATAGAGTCATGCATAAAAGAGTTTGTTGTTAGTGTAGTGTTGTTACTTGTGTTGGTGACTTGAGTTTTAAGGTTTGTTATTGTGGTATTGAGAGAATGGATTATGTTCTTGTACCGAGCAACATTTCTAGCATTCCAAATCCTATTTTTCAAGATGAATTATTGTTGGCATCAAGATAAAGGCCACAATCTCATCACTATTCAGCAATTCCCAGTCCTATTTAAGATTCGTAGCCTCATTCAATGTTACAAGTGATCTCAGGCCCAGACCACCATTAGTTATACGGGCACAAACTTTCTTCCAAGAAACCATAACCAACTTCCTATTGCTAACATTGTTACTCCATATAAAATTCTTATAAGATCTTTCAATAGATTTAAGCAAAGAGACAACCAAAGAGTAAATGGTGATAAAGTGAGTAATCATGCTTTGAATGACAAAGTTGACTAACACGACCCCTCCCAACCATGGAAAGAAGAGACCATTTCCAAGCATAAAGTTTGTAAATGATTATGTCTAGGTTGCATGTAAATGGCTTTAACCTTTCCTTTGAAAATGGGTTCACCTAAGTAATTGAAAGGCAAAAATTCTTTGGAGAAGTAAATCATCCTAGATATGATGTCCAACCTCCTATTAGACATTTAACTAGAGTAAACTGTTGATTTAGTTTTGCTAAAACCTTTCATGGAGCTAGAAAGTAGTTAGTGAAAAGCTTAGTCAGGGCTTGGATATTGGAAGTGTTCCTTGTAAAAATATGAGAATATCATCAGCGTAAAGCACATGAGATGTAATTTTGAATGCTTATTGTTCCTCTTATCAGTTGAAGCTCAGCATCCAAGGGCAATTTAGATATCTTTCTGCTTAGAACATCCTTAGTGAGGAAAAAGAGGAGAGGAGACAAGGGATCTCCTTGTCTTATACCCCTGATGCAATTAAAATAACTATTGAGAGCCTCAATGACGGCCACAAAAATAAAGGTTGGAGAGAGGATGACTTTGATACAAATACCAAAAGAAATCATAAAATAAAATAAAATTCTTTAGAACATTATAAAGAAAATTCTAGCTTAGGGTGTCAAAAGCCTTTGAAATATCCATTTTTAACATAAGTCTTCTTGTCAAGAAGGTGTACTTCATCTGAAGCCAAAAAGATACAATTTTTTATCTTCCCCCCTCAATGAAATCCCTTCGCTCTTTAGAAATCAGGTGTGGCATGATTAGGACAAGTCTGTCAACAAGAATCTTGGAAATGATCTTGAATTTGAAGTTGGCTAGAGCTATAGGTTTGAAATTCTCCATTGAATCTGCATCATTTTTTTAGGAATGATAATGATGGTGTTAGCATTATAATTGGGAAGAATCCAACTTGTCTTAAAGAACTTAAGAATAGAATTGCAAATATCCTTTTAAATGAAATTTTAATAGGATTGATAGAAGACTCTTCCAAGTCCACTAGAACAACGTGCACTATTTTTATTGAGACTGAAAAACTACATTAGAAATTTCTTATGTGGAAGGAATCATGGTGAGCATGGTATTCATGCTAGCATCAACCAGACTGGTATCACTTTATCAAGCAAGCTTGAGCTCTAACAGTTATCTAAAACACATAAAATATTAGTGAAATAATTGAAAGCATGATTAGCCATCTCTATAGGATTGTAGCGTTATATTTGTAAAATTTCCCAAATAAGGGTGGCGCAAGGGTTCCCGCCTTTTCAGAATACTTCATGTTGTTTTCTAAACGTCATGACTTCACCTTATCATGGCTCCTTTTGTGAATAGAAGTCATGGGCCTAAGTGGTTTATAAGAAAATTTCCCGCTACTGGCGAACAGGAAGATGAATCAAGGAAGGTATGGTCACCCTCTCCAGCGATGAACAAGCCTATAGGATAACCATATATTCGTCTGCTAAGAAGGAAAATCCCGTTTATGTATGGAGAGAGATATCATGTTCATCAGAAGTATAATAAGGCCCAATGTCCTTGGCGTCCTTAGGTACGACAGATGAGGCATCCATTGCCTTTTTATTCCTAGGAAAACATATGAAGAAAAATAAATCACCACTACTATCGTAGCTGTCTAAAGGGATGAATATAACCCTCAAAACCTACAACTATACACTAATCTAAATCCTATTACGAACATTTCTTTATAATTAATACTCATAAGAATGGAAGAGAAAAGGTAATCCATACCTGAGAAGGTTGTGAAAGGAGAACTAGGGGGATGTAGAGAATATATGTAGTTCAAAGAAGCTCACAAAGGTCTTGGGAGAAAATAGAGTAGAGAAGTGGAAGGAGAAACTTTTATAAATTATTTAACACTATAAGGAACCTTTTAGGCTCCCACATATTTTTGAAAAGCTCAACATGCTTATGGCACGTGACACTAGCGTATAAGGTCTCAAAAAATAGGCCATCATTACTTATATTATATGGAAGTAAGCATGTCCTTCTAAATGACTGATTGACATTCTCAACTGACATCCTGGTTAATCAGGAGACACATGGAAACAGGAAGGTTTCTCATCCCCAATTAGGGAGATTACATCAATAAAAAATGGATTCGACTCCCATTAAAGAGGACGCCTTAAGTTGATGGACTCATTCTAAGTTGAGGGACTCGCCTCCCATCAAAGTGATCGTCTTCATCTGAGGGACTCTCCCCATGATGATGGATTCGACTCCCATTAAAGAGGTCAGACTACGGGACAAAACCCGAAAGAAGCCTTAAAACACTTCTCTCTTTGCATGCCCTCGTGCTTGATGGACTGTGTAATGTTATATTTGTAAAAATTCTCAAATAAAGGAAGCACAAGGGTTCCCCCATCAGGATGTGACGTATGGGCGCCAAATTTACGTGGTAGTGGCTCTCCCTCCTAATAAGGCACATGCACAATGTTGTTATCCCTCCATCAGTTATGCATATTGAGTCATACCATGTCTTCTTGAAGAACAAGTAGTCAACAACCTCCCTCAGTCAAAGGGGGAGCAGTTACCACCTCCCTAGGGTTTCCTAAGTCTTAGGCTTAAATGCCTCTATAAAAACCTCTCCTCCCAACGGGAGATATGAAAAATCATAAATTGATAGACTACCCTAAGAACTACGTATATCATAGAGCCTATCACATCACATGAGCAGGTCTTTAAAACCTCCATAACACCAACATATAGGGCTCATCGCCGCTACAAAAAAGTCCTAGCCACCATATATTGTTATAAACCTACTAAAGTCTCTAAGTATTTCTTGCTATTGCAAGGATACCATGCACGACTTTACTTTTTGACCAATACAAGAATTATTAATGATATCTTTTCCATTCCTCAAGTATGCAAATTAATTTCTCAAGAATCAAAATAATGATAAAGAAGGGAAAATAATTTACAAGAAATTATAAAAATCATAAAATATTAATTTAAAAAAAATCACAAAATATTAATTTCAATTGTTTAAAATATGAACAACATAGTTTTTTTTCCTCTCAATCAATGTTTTTTACTTTAGGGTACAATATAGAGAAATTGAGTTCTCATAATGATTCATAATTACCTAATGAGTTTTTCAAACCATTTTTTTTCAAACTTGAAAATATTATATATTTTTTTCGCATTTCACACTTACCTTATCAAACATGTAATATTAATTTTATATAAAGTTGTTAGAACAACAACTAGTAACAAAAGAATAAATAGAAATGTTAATCGCAAACAATAAACCCATTTTTTGTTTACATAGTTCGGCCAAATGCGTTTACATTGAGTTTTCTAATGTGTTTCCAAACCTTCTCTTTTTTTAAACTCAAAAATATTTTATTTTCTCGGTTTTCACGTTTACGTCATCAAACATGCAATATTTATTTTATTTAAACTTGTTAGAATATAAACGAGTAACAAAAGAGTAAATGTAAGTGTAAATTACAAACAATAAACATAATATTTGTTTATGAAGTTCGACCAAGTGTGTCTACATTTGTGACTACATAGCAGTTATAGTTATGTATTATTATTTGAACTAATTAGGATTTTATCTTTTTTATATATATATATATATATATATATATATATATATATATATATATATATATATATATATATATATATATATATATATATATATATATATATATATATATATATATATATATATATATATATATAAAACTCATATTACAAGAATACAACTGAATCGTATTGCGAGGGGCAAAAGTCTTATTTATTTTGTAACTATGAGCCATGCTCAACAATCCCCCATTGGTGAATATGAAACCCCTATGAAGATTTCCTGCATTACATACATATCTTGACAACTAGGAGGTGCAACACTTGCTTAACATCGAGAAACATGTAACAAGTTCAAGTAGTGATGAAACTAGTCAGCAGTGGTTAACTTAGTCAACATAACATTTACATTCTCTTATACATGAAAATTTTCAAGTAATAATTATTCAGATGCAAGTAACACTCTAATCTTGTGAAATCTCACATCAATATGTTTGGTCTTGGCATGATACACCTGATTATTTTCCAAATTAATAGAACTCTAACTATCACAACGCAACTGAACTCCAACCTACTCAACACTGATTCACTAACCAATCATGTAACCTATAAGGCCTCATTGGCAACCTCAACTACCTCCATGCTCTCTACTTCAATTGTGTTTTTGACCTCATATCATCCACATCACTTGCATTGTCATAATCAACATATCCCACAACTGAAGGATCTTCGTGCACATGGTTAAACATGATAACATGATATCTTACAAGTAGAACTCATTCAATTATCTTTCTCTCAGATAGATATTGTCTCTCTAAAGGTGGAATGATCTCTAAATCTAGTAAGAAGTGCATAAGATTTCAAGTCTTCATACACTTCTCTTTCTGTTGGCTTGATATGATGTTTCTTTTTGTCACGTAGAATAATCATGTGTTCCACCTGAATCTTTAGGACCATGATGAAATCCTATAACGGGGTCTAGTTTGGCTTATTATTCAGGTACTACTGTCATATTTTTCACTATTTATGGATCAATATCCACCTTAATCACCTCATTTTTGAAATATTCTCGTTTAGATGCTGCCACATCTCTTGCAACAAATTGCATCAATATGATATGATCTTCAAAGACAACATCTTTACCACTAATCATCTTCTTTAAAACTGGATCCCACAACTTGAACCTCTACACACCTTTTCTATAACCAATGAAGACATACTTCTTTGACCTCAGATCAAGTATGGACCGATATTCACTCGATATATGCACATGCATTGGACATATAAAAATCCTTAAATTGTCAAGATCAAATAAGGTTACCTATTCATACCTCTTCTACAAACTCCCCGTCCAAAGAAGCTTGCGTGACCTGTTGATGAGTTCTTATTCCATCTTAATAGCCTTTTCCTATAACTCGTTAAGATTCCATCATTCATTCTTTCTACCACACCATTATGACGCGGTGTCTTCCAAACTGGAAATGCCTCAAAATACCTTGTTCTACACAAATTTTATGAAATTTAAATCAATGTACTATGTACCATTATTTGACCATAAATCCTTTACTTTTTTGCATGTTTAATTTCTAGTATCGATAAGTCTCAATATTATTGTTTCCACATATTTAACAACCATGACACCAAGAAGTGTATACAACTAAAGGACGCCATTGAAGATTTAATTTGAACTAGAAGGTTGTCTAGATTCTCTCACCGAGACATAAACGGGTCCAAAGAAAGGACACCATGTGAGAAAAGTCCCCAAAGAAATAGGAGTGGAGTGGAAAAAAAAGAGAAATAATCTGACACCAAAGATGTAAAGGAATTTCCAATCACATACACTTCGTCGGGGGAGATCTCGGTGAGTTGGAAAGACATCACATTCTAATGAACATTTAGGAAGAACCATTTCACTCTTGGGAGGCGCTCCCCCTTTAATGTTGAAGGGAGCATGGATAGCAAGAAAGCCTAACTAAACGAGATATTGACAAAGTAAACCACATTAGGGGTGACAAAACAAACACAATCTATCAATCCCTTAGAGAATTGGCACCTCAAACGCTAGAGAATCTCATTCCCTACAAACGAATGACTTCTAAAGATTCAATGAAGCACCATCAAATCCATGGAAAAAAGATCTTGAAGAACACTAATAAAGAAAAAAAGAAAGGGAAATATCCCCATATAATCCATTGTTAAATTGGAAAACGTCCGGAAGAATTAAGGCCGATATCAGATAATCTAAAGCTGATACAAAGCCAATTAAACAAAGATCGAAACATCTAAAAAAAACCACCACTCTTTACATTTAAAAAAACCGAGTCATGCTAAATGAGTTGTGTCCACACGTGTGGGCCAGAACACTCAAATATGGAATGAGTCAAACAAAAACAAACCACTTTTGTTTTTTGTCATTCAACAAGTCAACTGAAGCTTAGCCATTGCTGTCAATTGAAATAGGAAGAATATGGCGGCGACATTGAAACTTCCTATCATAGACCTCTCCTCACCTCACCGTCTTTCCACCGCCAGTTCCATCCGCCAGGTTCGTTTCCTCTCCTACTATCATAACTTCAACACTTGATTCATTTTCTACAATAACAAATATTCTTTACAGGCATGTGTTGAGTATGGTTTCTTCTACCTTGTCAACCATGGCGTGGACGAAGATTTCATGAATGAAGCATTCAAGGAGAGAGCAAAATTCTTCTCACTTCCAATCCAGCATAAAAATAACTTGAACCGCAAGGAGCATAGAGGCTATACACCTCTATATGCTGAGAAACTTGACCCTACTTCACTCTCCCAAGGTAATTTATCTTTTTTCTCAAACAATAAATCTCTACAATTCTTCAATTTAACTTTAATTTCATTATTCTTGATAATGAACCAGGTGATCCAAAAGAGAGCTATTACATTGGTCCTTTAACAGATACAACAACTCTTAGTCTCAACCAATGGCCTTCTCAAGGTTGTTCATTCTTTATTAGGAATTATCTAAATTCATTTTGTTTTTCCATTACATTTACTTGAGCTGTTTTTTTTACATTCCAGAATTACTCCCAAATTGGAGACCTACAATGGAATCCTTCTATTGGAAATTACTGTATGTTTTATTTTCTCTTTTATTTATTTATTTGTGAGTTTGAGCATTCAAATTCTGATTCTTTTGTTTATTCTCCCTTGTTAAACTGTTTAGAGTTTAAATATTCTTCTTATCTGTCACAGCTCAGCTGGCAAAGAGCTGATGTCTCTAATTGCCCTGTCCTTGAATCTAGATGAAAATTACTTTGACAAGATTAGTGCCTTAAAGAAACCAGAAGCTTTTCTTTGCCTTCTGCGTTATCCAGGTGTGCCAACTGTTGCACATTTTCTTCATTTTCAACTATCACTTTCAAACCTTTTAATGCCTATCAATGTGGCACTAGTTCACAATCCAAATATCAATTTGAATCACATAATGTACTACATTTAATTAGTCATATAGTATATTATAATATGTATTTCAGTTGTGATTGTTTATTTCTTGTTACTACTTGCTAAACTGTTGCTAGATCGAATCAAAACTGCAATTCTGGCTCAATTAATGCTTGTTTAATATTATATATTCCGAAGTTTTCTCTGTTATTTTATTAGTAGAGTCTGGTTTTTTTTTTCAAAATCAAAACCAATTAACCTTTATAACCATTTAACTGTGATAATATGGCTGTGAATTCCATCAGGTGAATTGGGATCTAATGAAGAGATATGCGGTGCCTCTGCTCATTCAGATTATGGGATGATCACTCTTCTAATGACCGACGGTGTTCCAGGGCTTCAGGTTCTCATTTTCTATTTAGTACAACTTTCTGTCATCAGGGATATATCACATTGATCCCATAATCAATTTCTGTTTAGAGTTACTATTTGCTTAATCATTGACTTAAGAATTTATATTCAAGATCTGCAAGGAGAAGTTGAAGCAGCCACAGGTATGGGAGGATGTGCCTCATGTAGAAGGGTAAGTTCATGCCTACTAACATTGCAAATGATATGTTGCTATCACTTTTAAGTTTATTTACTTTCCCTTTCCCATATAGTGCTAGGTATTTTATGTTTGTTTGTATATGCAGGGCCATAATTGTGAACATTGGAGACATGATGGAGAGATGGACAAATTGTTTATACCAGTAAATTCCATCATCCAACAATTTGTAAGATACATTTTTTATCAACGATTTATATCGTTCTTAGTTTCTGTTATTACTCTTGCAGGTCAACACTTCACAGGGTGATGCCAGCGGGAAAAGAACGCTATTCTGTAATTACTAATACTTTCTTGTTTGTTGGGCAAGGTCCTTTATCAAGCTTATAGCTTATAAGTTTATATGACTAAAATAAACTTGTTTGATTTGGTAACAATTTTGTCTCACAGAAGTTATAATGCTAGTACTTGTAGCTTTTTTTACTAGCTTATAGCAATTTTTCTATAAGTTACTTCAAGTAACGTTTGAATTTGTAGGTTAATTCTGCTACTAATTTTATCACACACTATACATTCAAATGCTACTTAAAGTATCTTATAATAAAACACTAAGTTCTTAAGAGAAGACTTTACCAAACAACTCTACTTTGTAGGGATGGGCATAGTTTGGTTCAGCTAGAACACCAAACCTGAACTAGTTGAACTAGAAAACAATTTGAGTAAACCAAACTAGACTGGTTCTACTTTTGCAGGTGGCATTCTTCATGGATCCACCCTCAGACTGTGTAGTGGAATGCTTTGAAAGTTGCTGCAGTGAATCATCTCCACCCATGTAAAGAAAAATACTATCCAATGAAGGTTTGCATATGAATTTATCTTTTACACATAATATGTTATAAGCTTTTTGTGAAATGTTGTGTGCAGATTCCCTCCAATACGTAGCGGGGACTACTTGAATGAGCGACTCAAGCTCACATATGGTTCTGAAAAGGATCTTAAATCCTCAATCCAGACAAAGAGCTAAAGGTAGTATGTACCTACTTATAAGGGCTGCAAGCCTGCAACTGCAACCAAATTTAAAATGAGTTAAGAATGCAGCCTATTAAAATACTTACATGTGATATGGAGTTTAACATTGATATTGTTCTTGTATATCGGTTACATTTGGATATATGATTAGATAAACCTTTTTTTTTGTTTAAAAGAGTTTATAATGTCATAATTAAACACTTCAAATTAATATTTCAAGCAAAATTATTAGGTGGACAATTAAGTACATGTGAATATGTTTGGATAAACAAATTGTTTTTCTTTTTATAAGAGTGCTGACGTGTAAAGCGAATCTTCATTATAAACAATTGATATTTTAATTATATGGATATTGGATATTGAAGGTGAGAAAATTACATAAGAGGAGTTGAATTGTGTTAGTTTTTTCTTCTTTTCTGAAAATCTCTTATCAAATTTTGAACACAAGTCTAGAATCTGAATCAGGGTTAAGTATTTAGTAGTCAATTAAAATAGTTTAGAGGTAGAAGGGAAAGAAGAAGAGACGCAAACAATTTATTTCAATAATAACAACATAAAATGTAAAATAGAGTATAACATCGACACAATCATGCATAATAATATATCACATTTTCACACCCAAATTATCATCAGCATCACATAGAACAACACCATCATCACACATAGTCATATCTCATGCATATAATTCATTCATATTATGTGATTCATGACAACGATAATGACTCATATGCATGTGGTACTAATTCAAAATTTGGTTCTTCTTACGAACCCGATTACCCCTTCGGAATCTCGAACTCCCCCTTCTGAGTTCTGGATAAGTCTTTCGTCCCCTTTTGGACCTATGACTTATCTTCTTCAACATATCAACAATGGATATATGACATGGTAATAATGCAATTAACACAATAATTATAATAATATTTAGTGATCCACAATCAATCACACAATCGCAACCATGCGTAACGTAATCCACCATTATGGACTATCACCAATATAATCAAACACATCATCTCAATCATCCACAACACATCAAATAATTTGTCAATACGGACCTCGTCCATATTCGTCACATCATACACTTCTTTCCCACCTACTACCAATCTCTAATAAAATCGTTAAAACTATTGTATCCCTAAAAGAAAGTTATAGTCCATTGTTTCAGCTACCCAACACTTTAAACTCCATCCCAAAATGATTTACGAGTTGAAAATTGTTATTAAAACCGTGCACGAAGGTGTTATAAAAAAGTTACTATTTTCTGAAATTTCCAACATGATTTTCATCTTCTCCAACCCCAAAAACGTCCATGAAATCATCACAAAAAAATATTTTACCCATTAAACAAAGTTATATTCCTCTGTTTCAGCTACCCAACGCTTCAAACCCCATCCAAAATAATTTATGAGTTGAAAGTTATGATCAAAACCGTGCACGAAGGCGTTACCAAAAAGTTGTTATTTTTCTGAAATTTCCAACACGATTTTCATCTTTTCCAACTCCAAAAACGTCCATGAAATCATCACCAAAAATATTTTACAGATAAAACAAAGTTATATTCCTCTGTTTCAGCTACCCAACTCTTCAAACCACGTCCCAGAATGATTTACGAGTTGAAAGTTATAATCAAAACCGTGCACGAAGGCATTACCAAAAAATTGATGTTTTTCTGAAATTTCCAGCATGATTTTCATCTTCTCCAACTCCTAAAATGTCCATGAAATCATCACCAAAAATATTTTATGGTTTTAAGTTCTGTCATAAACGTACATATATCAATCACTACTTATATTCATATATTTATGGATGTATATACTATATTAATCTCCAAAACCTTCAAACATCATCAATGATCAACATACATGGACACTTTAAAACATAAATTTTATTCAACAAATATCAATGTCAATCATCAATTCAAAGAGAATTAAACATTTCTCTACCCTTCCATTCATATCCCTAATATTGAACCAAATTTTCACTCTTACCTTATAATTCCAGAAAAATCCAAGTCTTTGAATATTCTCTTCCCTAGAGCTCTCCTACGGTTTTACTTACTTTTCTCTTCCCTAGAGCTCTCCTAAGGTTTTACTTACTTTTCTCTTCCCGTGTCTCTTTTTCTTCAAATCCAAAAGTTTCACCTACTATAAACTTTGTCATTCACTTCTCTCCTCCTAAATTAAAAATCTAATTTATATCTTTCTAATATTCCACTAAGGTCCAACTTATTATTAACTTACGTTATTTATTTTAATTTTCCATAATTTGCAATTTTCACTCTAAACTCATTATTTCCTTTTATTTTATTATTTCATTTAAATAATAACACAAAAATATTATTTTAATCAATTAAATAATTATAAATAAATCTACGAACCTCTAATCACTCTTCACACTCTTTACCCAAGGGTCATCCATCATTATTGTTATAACACATCTCAATTATCACACAAATAATAATTAGATATACACATAAAGTTATAATTAACTAATATAAATAATTTCTAGAAAAATAGGGTGTTACAACTCTCCTCCACTTAAAGAATTTCTGCCCTAGAAAATTACCTCAAGTGAACAGATTTGGATACGAATCCCTCATCTGGCTCTCAAGCTTCCATGTTACGTTTCCACCAGCTAGTCCTTCCCAAACTATCTTCACCAAGGTAATCTCTTTACCACGCAACTACTTCACTTCTCAATCATCTATCTGTATGAGTGATGCCTCAACAATCAAGTTATCTCTCACATGCACATCATCCACTTAGATCATATGAGACGGATCTGAAATGTACCTCCTCAACTGAGACACATAAAACACATCATGAAGATTAGTAAGCGACGATGTCATAGCAATCTGATAGGCCACTTCTCCTATTCTTTGCAAAATCTGGCAAGGATCGGTGAAACGCGGAGTGAGCTTTCGAGACGTCAAATCTCGACCAATACCAGTTACCGGAGTAACCTGAGAAACACATGATCTTCCTCTTGGAATCAAGTGCTTTCCTTAGTCTATCATGATAACTCTTTTGGCGACTCTGAGAAACTATAGTCTTCTCCTGAATCACTTTGATCTTCTCTGTGGCCTGTTGGACAATCTCAGTTTCAATCATATCACCCTCTCCTGACTCATACCAACACAAAGGTGTCCTACACCTTCTACCATGCAATGCCTCAAACGGTGTCATTCCATTACTCGAATGGAACTTTTGTTGTATGTAAATTTAATCAACGGTAAAAAGCTATCCCAAACACCTCCTTTCTCAAATATACAAGCCCTCAACAAGTCCTTTAGCGACCGAATAGTCCTCTCAGTTTGATCATTTGTTTGCGGATGATAAGAAGAACTCATATACAACTTCGTACCTAAAGTCATCTGCAAACTCTCCTAGAACCTTGACGTAAACCTCATATCTCTATCAGATACAATACTTGACGGAATACCGTGCAAATTGATAATTCTCTCGATATACAGCTTCACCAACCTCTCCAATGGATAATCCAGTCTCATAAGAATAAAATGAGAAGACTTCATCAACCTATCCATAATTACTCAGATAGTATCATATTTCTTCACAGTCCTCGGTAATCCATACACAAAATCCATCGAAATGTTATCCCATTTCCACTCAGGAATAAACAACAGTTGCATCAAACCTAACGGCTTTTGATACTCAATCTTTGACTTCTGGCAAGTCAGACACGCATACACAAACTTTGCAATCTCTTTCTTCATCCCACGCCACTAAAACATATTTCTCAAATCATGATAGATATTTGTAGCACCCGAATGAATACTTAGACCACTTCGGTGTCCTTCTTCAAGAATACACTTCTTGAGTTCAGGCACATCAGGAACATAGATTTTGTCACAGTATTTTATAACACCATTATCATCAATCTTGAAATCACCACCTCGATCTTGATTGATTAAAGCCAAACAATCTACCAATTCCAAATTAGTCCTTTGACTTTCTCTAATCCCTTTCAAAACACCACTAGTAAGCTTTAACATGCCTAGCTTCACACTCTGCAGCGTAACTTCACAAACCAAACTCAAATCTCTAAATTCTTCGATTAGCTCTAACTCTCTAGCCATCAATGTCGACATATGCAACGTATTCTAACTTAATGCATCAACCACTACATTGGCTTTACCATGATGGTAATTAAAACCAAAATCATAATCCTTTAACAATTCAATCCACCTCCTCCACCTCATATTTAACTCATTATGATCGAATATGTACTTCAAGCTCTTATGATCATTGAACATTTCAAATCTAGAGCCAAATAGATAATGTCTCCAAATTTCAAGTGCGAACACAACATCGGCCAACTCTAAGTCATGTGTAGGATAATTCTTCTAATGAACTCTAAGTTGTCTTAATGCATAAGCCACAACATGTCCATTTTTCATCAACACAACACCTTGACCCATCTTGGAAACATCACAATACACAACAAAAGGTTTGGTTGTACTCGAAAGAATCAAAACTGAAGCAGTCGTTAACTTTTTCTTGAGTTCTACAAAACTCTCTTCACAATCAACATCCCACACATACGCTTGACCCTTTCGAGTCAACCGAGTCAAAGGCATTTCCAACTTCGAAAAACCTATGAATCTGCGATAATAACTAGCTAACCCAAGGAAACTTCTAATCTCCGTAACAGACTTCAGAGTCTCCCACTGCAACACATCATCTACCTTCGAAGAATCAACCGTAATACCACCACTAATTTACATGGCCAAGAAAATTCACTTATCTTAACCAAAACTCACACTTAGATAACTTAGCATATAATTGCTTCTCTTTCAACAAATCCAACATAATTCTCACATGCTCAACATGCTCTTCATCAGTCTTTGAATAAATTAGAATGTCGTCAATGAATACCACCATGAACTTATCCAAATATTGATGAAAAGTTCTATTCATATACTTCATAAACACACCTGACGCATTGGTCACACCAAACGGCATCATAGAATACTCGTAGTGACCATATCTCGTTATGAATGCAATCTTCAAAATATCTTCTAGTTTCACTCAAATCTGATGGTAACCCGATCACAAATCAATTTTACTAAAAACACGAGCACCAACTAATTGATCCATCAAATCGCCGATTCTCGGAAGAGGATATTTATTCTTAATCGTCACTTTGTTCAGCTGTCGATAGTCAACATACAACCTCATGTTCTTCTTTACTAACAATACCGACACACTCCAAGGAGAAACACTTGGTCGAACAAATCTCTTCTCAAGTAACTCTTCCATCAGTTTCTTCAGCTTGCTCAAATCAAAAGCAAACATTTCATACAGAGCCATAGAAACAGGACTAGTACCAGGTACCAAGTTAATAGTAAAACCAACCTCTCGCTCTGGTGGTAAATCATTGATGTCTTCAAGAAACACTCTCGAAAATTCACAGATTGCGGGGGGATTGTAACGCCCCAAATTGCTTTCAGGATTACCGACTGACCCCACAAACCAACACGGGTCTTTTCAATATGCTTTGTCTTCAATCACACGCTTTCCAGGAAACTTCCCAGAAGTTCACTCATCCAAATACTACTCTAAGTCAAGCACGCTTAACTATGGAGTTCTTATCTGTTAGGCTACCGAAAAGAAGATACATCTTGTTCGTATAGGTAGTACCAATTAATCCTTATAATCCTTCCTTCAACTAGCTTCTGCTTGGTTCGTCCCTAAACCACATCGTACTGGGAGAGGTATGGCTCTAATACCATTTGTAACGCCTCCGACTGCTTTCAGGTTTACCGACTGACCCCATAAACCAACACGGGTCTTTTCAGCATGTTTTGACCTCACTCACATGCTTTCCAAGAAAATTCCCAGAAGGTCACCCATCCAAATACTACTCCAAGTCAAACACGCTTAATTATGGAGTTCTTATCCGTTGGGCTACCGAAAAGAAGATGCATCTTGTTGGAATAGGTAGTACCAATTAATCCTTATAAGCCTTACCACAACTATGCAGACCCATACTTGCACAGCCTTCAGATCCCTCTCATTCTTATGTGAATTCGGTTTTTCCCTAGAAACTGCTAGGAGTGTCTCATTGTCATGCCTCATGCACCGACAATCACTCCCTCGCCCTCGGGTGCAACATGTAACCACTCTCTGTCCTCTCCGGCCTCGGGTGTTACAAAGATCACAAACTACTCATTTGCCTTTGGCTTCGGACGAAGCTAACATCACAAACACTTACTCCCAATCCTTCACGGTCTCTCTCACTTGCTTAGAAGATACAAACATCAACTCTTCACCTCCATCGAACACATATTCACGCTCTGAAGGCAAGTCACATATATCTTCAGGAAAACATCGGAAATCACACTCCACTTGCATATCAATAGCCGTCACATTTCTCCTCACTCCCTGAGAAGCAAAACTAAACAATACCTAATCATTCTCCCTCAAAGACACCCCAACTGTACCAACAGACAAGAATCTTGAAATCACATCCTCTTTGGATTCAAGAAACTGCATCGACTTATCAAAGCACTTGGTTTAACTCTAACCGATTCATTCCAAGAATAACATCAGCTTGTTCCAATGAAAGACAAACCTTATACATCCTTAGGAAACACGTCAGGATATTCAACACACCACAGACTTATCTCTCACCCAAAACATCGCCTTCCCCCTCACAAGGAAGCGAACAACGAGAGCACCTGGCCGTCTTCCCTCAATGATCACACCATTTTTCTAACTGACACCATTCTTGAATCCGACCTCTCTTCAGGTTCAGGAAAAACACAATATTCTCAAAACAGTTGAACTAGCCAATATTGCACTCTCGCATGCAGCAACATGATGTCCAAGCTCTCTATAGTTGGAACATCCAAAAGAAGCAGACGTTTCTCCCCAACTTGTTTCATTCTCAACCTACAAATAGAAAACAAAACAAGCATCGACATTTTTTTATACACATGTTGCATACTAGGGAACAAACATAATTAAACAACTGGCCAGACAGACCGACCTACTCTCATACCACTATATAATACCCTAAAAACCCGCGTGCAATTATCAAAGAACTTAATTAACAAAATACAATCACTAAGGGTGTCACTCACAACAATCATAGCCTACTCTGCAACATGGGTTACTGATCGCGACTTAGTATGTATATAAGATTCGTGACTGCAAGTGCACAATCGTATTGTATAGTTTTAAAGATTATCGAACCCAAAGGACCAAAAATTGAACTTACCGTTATCTAATGTTACTACGTAAATCTAAGGCTGATGAGTTTTCTTAGGTTTAAGGGACAACGAGAAATAAATATTAACGAAAGCTGAATTTTAATAGAAATATTTAATAGCGGGATATCGGTATGTACCTCGTCAAACTTCGGGGATTCGATAAATAGTTGGCGCAATCTTAAATGTCAAAATGCCCTTCAGTATAAATTATTGGTTTAAAAGATTTTATCTCACACTCTCGTGTTATTGACTCTGACTATACTCTTAAACCAAAATGTTTTGCTCTCGTTGTCTCATTTGAATTAAAAGTAATTTTTAGAAATTAATAAATTCTAATTAATCATAAAGTGCTCTCGCTGTGTTTAGAATTAATGTCTAGTTTCATCTATCCGGTTAAAATCTCACACCCTCGTGTTATTGACCGTAACCTTGTTTTCTTTTTACTCTCGTACGAAAATAGTTTTTATTTTAGAATAAGAAACTATAACCAGAAAAATAGTTTATGAAGATCAATGCCAATTATTAATGAATTTCGTCATTATGACTGTCTTTACATACCGATATCAAATGGTTTAGCCAGACATGAGTTTCAACATAAACATGCTATTACGATGATTAAACATAAGACAAAACATGATTTTAAAAAAAAACTGAAATTAATTTGTTCTAAGATGAAATCATAAACAGTTAAAATAAACAACTAAAATGGAACCTGGAAAGTAGACTGAAAGTGGAATTAACCTTGATACTTGAATTCAGAAAATGTCGGCACGCTTGACAATCAGGTACAGAATTACAATCAAAATCAGTTCTTAAAACTAGAATTGCAATAGTCCCCCGATGTGGAAGATCTATCACTTTTACAAGTAAATATATTCGCTTAAAATTCTAAGAACAAAATTTTGGAAAAAAAAAGGATCCCCAAAACTGAAGACGGAAACCCTAAATTATACTACAAATTCTTCCCTTGAAAATCTGATAGTTGGCGTGAATTTAGGATGGTTGGTTGAACGAGAAAGACTGGGCGTGGAGAGAATCCAGGAGGAAATGGGGTTTCGTGGCGGGTGCCCCTCCTTTTCTTAGTGGCAAGCGCCACTCTTAAGGTGGTGGGCGCCACACTTAAGGTAGGTGGCGGGCGCCACACTCCAAGTGGGTGGCGGGCGCCACACTCCAAGTGGGTTGCAAGCGCCGCCCCTTTGTATTTTCTTCGTTTTCTTTCTGTTTCCTTTCCTTTTTGCTCTTTTTTTCTGCTTTCCTCGCATAGACACTTCTTATTTGATAAATACCTGAAATAAACACAAAATACGACATAATGCTATGGAAAATAAGTAAAACGGCACTAGATTTCAATGCAAGTCAAGTCAAATATATGATACATTTTCACATTATCAAACTCCCCATACTTAAACCTTTGCTTGTCCTCAAGCAAATGCTACACATATGAATAAAAGAACTTTGGGAAATTTTACCGCATATAGTATCAAGACTCGTGAAAAACACAATTGCATTCGGATACTCATTCTAGGCTACAAACTCTACTTCGGTTAAAAATTGCATCAATAGGTACTAACTTCCACACTAAGGGTATCGTTGGAACACAAACTCGTAATTGTGCAGTCATAAGTCTCCCTCCTATACAAACCAATATGAATCATGCCATCATGCCTAAACCTAACTTACTCATCCTTCTTTTATCCTTTTTCATTCTAGTGCAATCATATTAAGCCCGTTATCCTTTCACATTCATAGCAAGATAATATGCTAGTGACTATGATCTCATCATTATTTTATTTTATTTTTATTTTTCTCGCACTTTGGCTCAAATAACAACCCAAGAGGGTTGCACCGTGGGGTTAAATGACCGGGTGAGAGTCACCTAACTTAGAAGGAACAATACTTTTCATTAATTTGGTCATTCTTTTTCTCTTTTAAGCCTGAGATCATACACTTATTTGCATCGACTTCTTGCATAGTGTGTGTTGAGGATGGTGTTGACTTCTAGATAAACTGCTTAAGGAATATTAAAGGATAGAATTTAAGGCTATGACATGACAAGTACTCAAATCGATCTTATACTTGGGAGATTTAAGGTGTTAAAATGATACCGATCTTGTAAAGTTTTTCCAAGTCTCTACAATCTAACCCAAGTTTTATCTATAGCTTAAAATTTTCAAAAGATGCATTGTATTTCTAAGTCAAGATTTTCGCAAAAGTTTGGTAAGGCTCAAGAAAATGGGAGAATCAATAAATAACGGAAACCACGTATAAAGACTTGACAGTGCATGATATTTGACTCAACTAACACTAAACAATTTAACAAAGGAAATGAAAATAGTTAAATCTACCTAGAAAGCGACAAATGAAAGCGGTAAAGCTTCCTCCCCCATACTTAAATCGAGCATTGTCCCCAATGCAACGACATAAGGTAAGAAAGGAAGGTAGAACCTGGAATGTCTGCTACTAGTTTCCTCGGACACGTGTTCGCCCATGCCTACCGTTTACAGGCTGGTGAGGTGGCGTACCCACATAGGAAATATGTTCTTGGAGGTCCTCCACGCGTACTGTCAAATCTGCCATCTCATCGATCAATCCCGATATGCTATGTTCATTCCTGAAAGCATAATCATGTTGATCATGCTGTATCAGTCGAAGGATCTGCATCATCTCAGTTTGCTGAGCTTCCATATTTTGAATTCGTTGGTCACGCCGAGCGTATAATTCGCTACGTCGCATTATTTCAGCATAAATGTCATCAAGAGTGGCAGGTATATCCTCATTTCTTCTTCTGGGCCTACGCCTGGACGATGTACCTACAACATTTTCAGAAGAAACATGTGTAGTGTGTGGGTGTGTGTCAGTTTCAGGAGCAACCGGCTCCACCTGATCATAATCCTCAGCAATGTCCCCATCAACAGCTACATTTTCAGGAATATGCGCGGGGACTGGGTTAGGCACCAGGTCATAAATATAGCAATAGTTATCCAGATTACGGACATCTGTGCGATTTGGTTAGGGAGAATGAAATCTGGGAAAACGTTATTAGCAACCATTAAGTTAAATTTACCATCTTGCCGTCTCTTTACTAATTTCATGCTCCTAGACATGTCAATATCAATGGTACGGGACTGGAGTGGTATCAGGGACGAGAATTTTTCTTCGAGTCCTAGGACTCGAGCTATGGAGGTTATTAATCCGCCAAAAACGATTGCTCCTCTTTTCGCGATGACTATTGGTTGCATGTGAGAAATCATGAACGGGACGGTATTAACCATTTTTGGCACAAATGTGGCGAACTGATAGAAAAATTATTTCTCGTTCATCTTGTTAGAATTTGATCGGCCAAAAATAGTACAAGCTAATAGTTGGCGGAAATAGCGTATGGTCGGGTTGTGAATTAATGAGGCTCCGTTGCCCTCAAAACGGTGTGTTTCAATACCTGTTATTGCCCTCCAGAATGGTTGATTATAAAGAAAAGTACCGAGTATCTTTATGAAAGAGAGAAAAAAATGAAAAATAAGAAATAGTAAGGAATAATAATTGAAAAACTAGAATTAATAATTCAAAATAAAGATTAAGATGCGGGTTGTCTCCCACCAAGCACTTTGTTTAATGTCGTAAGCTCAACAAAATTTTAACAAAAGATTAATTTTGGGAATGAGCGGGAAACTCTACAAGCTTTAGATTAGTGGAATAGTCTTTGTTGTCAATGTTATGATAATGTTTCAAGCGCTGCCCGTTTACGATAAATGGTTCACTAGATTTGCCCTTTATTTCTATTACTCCATTTGGAAAAACTTTGGTAATTTCAAAGGGACCGGACCACCTAGAACGAAGTTTGCCTAGAAAAAGTTTAAGTAGAGAATTAAACAGAAGTACTACGTCACCCTCATTAAACTCTTTCCTCAATATACGCTTGTCATGCCACTTTTTAGTTCTTCCTTTATAGATCTGGGCATTCTCGTATGCTTCTAATATAAGTTATTCCAATAAGCTTTATGCTCTAATTCTACCGGAAGATGAAACGATTTTCCATAAACTAGCTTAAATGGTATGGTTCTTATCGGGGTCTTATAAGTTGTCCTATACGCCCACAAAGCTTCATGTAACTTTGAAGACCAATCTTTCCTAGAGGTGGCAACTGTTTTTTTTCTAGGATTTGCTTAATTTCTTTATTTGAGACCTCTACTTGCCCACTTGTTTGTGGGTGATAGGGTGTTGCTACGCGGTGTCGGGCTCCATATTTCAGTAATAGTTTTTCAAATATCTTTGAAATGAAATGGGAGCCACCATCACTGATGACAAGTCTCGGCACACCGAATCTAGGAAACATTATATGCTTGAAGATCCTAATTACTACTCGCACTTCATTTGTTGGAGAGGCTATAGCCTCGATCCATTTTGATATGTAATCAACAATAACGAGTATGTACTTGTTACCAAAAGAAGATGTGAATGGTCCCATGAAATCAATTCCCCACACGTCAAAGACTTATACTTCTAAAATGCCTTTAAGTGGCATTTCGTCGCGTCTAGAGATGTTGCCAGTGTGTTGGCACCAGTCATAATTTATGACCGCGGTGTGGACATCTTTCCATAGAGTGGGCTAAAAGAGGCCAGCTAGTAAGATCTTGGCGCAAGTCTTTGAAGTGCTTGTATGTCCTCCATAGGGAGCAGAATGACAGTGAGAAATTATATTTTCTACTTCATCTTCAGGGACACATCGACGGAAAATACCTTCGGCGCCTCTCTTGAAAAGCGGAGGCTCGTCCCAATAATACTGTTTAAGATCATGGAAGAATTTCTTCTTTTGTTGGTAAGTTAAATCTGGTGGGAGCACTCCAACTGCTAAGTAGTTGACAAAGTCAACATACCATGGCAGTGTGGTTTTAGTATAAATTGCTTCCACAACTTCATTTGTTTAGGCATCATTGTAAGTTAATGAGCATTCAACTGTATTACTTTCCAACTGGGCTATGAGTCGTTCATAAGGGAAATCATCATTGATAGGCACTTGTTCAGGCTCAAGGCCTTCCATTCTCGACAAGTGGTCAGCTATGACATTTTCAGTGCCTTTCTTATCTTTGATCTCTAAATCAAACTCTTGTAGGAGTAAAATCCACCTTAGAAGTCTTGGTTTGGTGTCCTTTTTACTTAATAGGTACCTAATTGCAGCATGATCGATATAGATAATTATTTTTTCTCCTACTAGGTAAGAACGAAATTTATCCAAAGCGAACACGACAGCTAAAAGTTCCTTTTCTGTGGTGGCGTAGTTCATCTGCGCAGGATCTAAGGTTCTACTTGCGTAATAGATTGCATGGAGATTTTTATCCTTTCTATGTCCTAAGACTGCGCCTACGGCATATTCACTAGCGTCACACATGATTTGAAACGGTAATCTCCAATCAGGTGGTTGCATGATAGGTGCGGTGATGAGAGTTGTTTTTAATTGTTCAAACGCTTTTAAGCATTTTTCATCAAAGATGAACTCAGCGTCTTTCATTAATAGACCAGTTAGTGGTTTGGTGATTTTGGAGAAATCTTTAATGAATCCTCGGTAGAAACCGGCGTGTCCTAAGAAACTTCGTATTTCTCTTACGATTTTTGCAGGTGGAAGGTTTTCTATAACTTCTATTTTAGCTTTTTCAACTTCAATCCCCTTATCAGACACTATGTGTCCAAGTATGATTCCTTGTCGGACCATGAAATGGCATTTTTCCCAATTTAACACGAGATTCACTTTTACGCATCTTTCAAGTACCATTTATAGGTTCGATAAACATCCTTCAAAACTCTGCCCACAAACAGAGAAATTGTCCATAAATACTTCCATGATGTCGTCTATAAAATCAGCGAAAATTGACATCATGCATTTTTGGAATGTTGCAGGAGCGTTACATAGTCCAAACGGCATTCGTCGATAGGAAAATGTACCATAAGGACAAGTGAAGGTTGTTTTTTCTTGGTCGTCAAGATGAATAGGGATTTGAAAGAATCCTGAGTAACCATCTAAATAGCAGAAGTGAGAATGCTTAGTCAATCTTTCAAGCATTTGATCAATAAAAGGTAAAAGAAAGTGATCCTTTCGAGTGGCGTTGTTCAACTTCCTATAATCAATGCATATTATGCTTCCAGTCACAACTCTTTGTGCTATAGATTCGCCTTTTTCGTTCTTAACAACTGTAACACCTACCTTATTTGGTACGACATGTACTGGGCTAACCCATTGACTATCGGATGTCGGGTATATAATTCTTATTTCTAATAGCTTTTGCACTTCTCTCTTGACTACATCACTCAGAATGGGATTTATCCTTCTTTGATGTTCTCTAGAGGTCTTACTGTCTTCCCCTAGCATAATACGATGCATGCATATGGAAGGACTTATTCCTTTTAGATCTGAGATATTATAGCCTAAAGCAGTTGGATATTTGCTTAAAACACATAGGAGTTTCTCGGTTTCTATCTGTCGTAAGTCTAAGTTAACTATTACAGGTCGCTCGAGTTCAGTGTCTAGGAATTCATACCTTAAATCTTTGGGTAGTGTTTTAAGTTCTAATGCTGGTTTCTTTGGGCAAGGCATATGATTCGGTGTCAGTGCTAGACATTCACTTAAACTGTCATCTTGGTATTCCTCACGCCAATTGTCATCTTCAAAAATATGAGGCATTGGAATTTCAAATATTTTGGAGTATGAAGTTTGTTCATTCTCCATTTCTCTTACACATTCGTCGATGACATCTAGCAGATAACATGTATTTTCTATAGCTGATGCCTTTAAGAATTGTGTCAAAATAAATTCGACTTTTTCTTCACCAACTTCAAATGTTAGCTTGCCTTTCTTTACATCTATAATGGCTTCGACAGTAGATAAGAATGGTCTTCATAATATGATAGGGATATTGGAATCCTCCTTTATGTCCATGATTATGAAATCAGTAGGAATATATAATTGACCTATGCGCACTGGAATGTTCTCTAGCATACCTACGAGAAATTTAACAGAACGATCAGCTAGTTGTACGGACATCTTAGTTGGTCTTAACTCTCCCATTTTAAGCCTTTCGCATATGGACAAGGGCATTAAGCTAATACTGGCTCCTAAGTCACATAAAGCTTTGTCTATGACAAACTTCCCGATTACACAGGGTATGGAGAAACTCCCTGGGTCTTTCAACTTATGAGGCATATTATTTAGAGTTATAGCGCTACACTCAACAGTAAGTGTAACGGTTTCGTTATCCTCGATCTTCTTCTTGTTAGATAAGATCTCCTTAAGAAACTTAGTGTGTGAGGGAATTTGAGTGATAGCTTATATAAAAGGTATTGTGATATTCAATTGTTTCAGAAGCTCTAGAAATTTCTTGAATTTCCCTACACTTTTGGATTTAGCAAATCTTTGAGGATATGGGATATGAGGTTTATACGGTGGTGGAGGCACATATGGTTCTTCTTTCTCTATGGCCTCTTCGTTTTTATTTTCCTTTAGTTCATTTTCCTTCTCAGTTATTTTACCAGGGTCTTGGTGCATGGCTGGATTTTGAAGTCTAGGGTCGGTTGGTCCGTCTAATTCGGTCCCACTTCGTAATGTAATAGCATTTGCATGACCTTTCAGGTTTGGTTGTGGCTGTCCAGGAAATGTACCTGCAGGGGAAGCAGTAGGTGCTTGTTGTTGTACCACTTGCGATATTTGTGTTTCTAACATTTTGTTATGGCTGGCTAAAGCATCTACTTTGTTTGCTAATTGCTTAATTTGCTCATTAGTGTGTCTGTTTTGATTTAGGAAATCCTTATTTGTTTGTTCCTGGGTAACTATGAAGTTTTCCATCATTATTTCAAGGTTTGACTTCCTAGGAGCATTTGGAGCAGTTGTGGCAGCCTTATGATATCCTGGTGGTACAGCAGGTGCTTTGCTAGGTGCATACAATGTGTTATTGGTTTTGTACAAAAAAAATTGAGGGTTCTTCCAACCTGGGTTATAGGTGTTTGAGTAAGGGTTTCCTTGAGCATAATTCACTTGGTCTGTGAAGATTCCTGCCAAAAGTTAACATTCATCGGTAGCATGCTCAGGAACTCCGCATAACTCGTAGTTCGGAGCTACGGCAGTCACTGTGGTTGCAGGTGTTATGGTCAGGTTTTCTATCTTTTGAGTGAGAGCATCTACCTTAACATTGACATGGTCAAGACTGCTTATTTCGTACATACTGCCTTTAGTTGGAGGTTTCTCTATGGAGGTTCTTTCACTTCCCCACTAATAGTGATTATGGGGCATACTTTCGATAAGTTAATAAGCCTCATTGTAGGGTTTATCCATCAGCGCGCCACCCGCGGCAGCGTCTATTGTCAATCTTGTGTTGTATAAGAGACCTTTGTAAAAGGTATGGATGATCAACCACTCTTCTAGACCGTGATGTGGACCAAGCCTCATCATGTCCTTGTATCTCTCCCATATTTCGAAAAGAGATTTGTTGCCTTTTTGTTTAAACCTGTTCATTTGGGCTCTTAGCATGGCCGTCTTACTAGGTCGGAAATATCGTGCTAAGAATTTTTTTTTTAACTCGTTCCACGTAGTGACAGAGTTGGATGGTAGAGACTGGAGCCAAGCACTAGCTCTATCTCTTAATGAGAAAGGGAAAAAACATAATTAAACAAACATAATTATGGAAGATCTATCACTTAATGAGAAAACGGAGCTCTATCTCTTAATGAGAAAAAAAATGTCACTACGTAATACCATAATTACAATCAAAATCAGTTTTTAAAACTAGAATTTCAATAGTCCCCCAATGTGGAAGATCTATCACTTTTTCAATTAAATCTATTCGCTTAAAATTCTAAGAACAAAATTCTGGAAAGAAAAAAAAAGGATCCCTAAAACTGAAGACGGAAATCTTAATTTATACTACAAATTCTTCCCTTGAAAATCTAATAATTGGCGTGAATTTAGGGCGGTTCGTTGAACGAGAAAATGGGGCTTCGTGGTGGGTGCCACATGAGAGTGGCAGGTTCCACTCCTTTTCTTAGTGGCAGGCATCACTCTTAAGGTGGTGGGCGCCACACTTAAGGTAGGTGGCGGGCGCCACACTCCAAGTGGGTGGCAGGCGCCACCCCTTTGTATTTTCTTTGTTTTCTTTCCGTTTCCTTTCCTTTTTGCTCTTTTTTTCTGCTTTGCTTGCACAGACACTTCTTATTTGATAAATACCTGAAATAAACAAAAAATATGGCATAATGTTATGGAAAATAAGTAAAACGACACTAGATTGCAATGCAAGTCAAGTCAAATATACAATACATTTTTGCGTTATCAGTTACAACAAAACATTTTACCGCATACATTTGCATTTAGGATGTTTACACGACATCCAACTCATATGAATATCTTCACAACGAAATCATAACAAAAAAAAACATACCAATTTAAAATCTCATAATAGTTTTCATAACAAAATTAAAAGTACCGACTCGTGAGTCTTCTCCAAGTGCTATCACACTAAAACATAAAACAAATACGAGAGCATGCATTGTCTCTCAAGAAATTTCAACACAAAATAAATAATTCACTCCCCAATGTTATATATCAGAGCATAACCAAAGATAATACGAATAAATCAAAATAAATAGCTCTATGAGCTAACTTTCATTCACAACAACGTTTCTACTCTTAAGTATCTGCATGATGCCCGTGTAAAGGAAACATTCAAGCAGAAGGGGTGAGAATTCATTTTAATAATAACAACATAGAATGTAAAATAGAGTACACCATCTACAGAATCATGCATAATAACATATTACATTGTCACACCCAATTATCATCAGCATCACATACAACAACACCATCACCACACATAGTCATATTTCATGCATATAATTCATTCATACCATGCCACTCACGGCAACGGAAATGACTCATATGCATGTGGAACCAATTCAGTATTTGTTTCTTCTTACGAACCCAATTCCCCCTTCAGAATCCCAGACCCCCCTTCTGATTTCCGGATAAGTCTTTCATCCCCCTTCGGACCTATGACTTATCTCCTTCAACATATCAACAATGGATGTATATCATGATAATAATACAATTAACACAACAATTATAATAGTATTTAGTGATCCACAATCGATCACACAATTGAAATCATGCATAATGTAATCCAACCTTCTAGACTACCACCAATATAATCAAACACGCCATCCTAATCATTCACAACACATCAAATAATTTATCAATACGGACCTCGTCGATATTCGTCACATCATACACTTCTTTTCCACCTACTACCAATCTCTAATAAAATAGTTTAAACTATTTTATCCTTGAAACAAAGTTAAATCCCTCTGTTTCAGCTACCCAAAACTTCAAACCCCGTCCCAAAATGATTTATGAGTTGAAAGTTATTATCAAAACCGTACACGAAGGTGTTACCAAAAAGTTACTGTTTTTTTGAAATTTTCAATTCGATTTTCATTTTCTCCAACCCCAAAAACTTCCATGAAATAATCACCAAAAATCTTTTACCCGTTAAACAAAGTTATAACCCTCTGTTTCAGCTACAAAAAGATTCAAACCCCATCCTAAAATGATTTACGATTTGCAAGTTACGATCAAAATCGTGCACAAAGGCGTTACGAAGAAGTTGATGTTTTTCTAAAATTTACAGCATGATTTTCATCTTCTCCAACTCTAAAAACGTCCATGAAAATATCACCAAAAATATTTTACACATGAAACATAGTTATAACTCTCTATTTCACCTACCCAACGCTTTAAATCACATCCCAAAATGATTTCTGAGTTGAAAGTTATGATCAAAACCGTGCACGAAGGCGTTACGAAAAAAATGCTATTTTTCTGAAATTTCCAGCATGATTTTCATCTTCTCCAATTTCAAAAACGCCCATGAAATTATCACCAAAAATATTTTATAGTTTTAAGTTCATTCATAAACATACATATATCAATCACTACTTATATTCATATAATCATGAATCTATATACTATATCAATCCCTAAAACCTTCAAACATCATCAATGATGGACATACATAGACACTTTAAAACATAAATTTCAGTCAACAAATATCAACTTTCATCGTCAATCCAAAGAGAGTTAAACGTTCATCTACCCTTCCATTCATATCCCTATTATTGAACCAAATTCCCACACTTACCTTGTAATTCTAGAAAAATCGAAGCTTTTGATTATTCTCTTTCCTAGAGCTCTCTTGAGGTTTTCCTTGTTTTTCCCTTCTGTTGTCTCTTTTTCTTCAATTCCAAAAGTTCCACCTATTATAAACGTTTTCCTTCACTTCCCTCCTCCTAAATTAAAAACCTAATTTTTATCTTTCTAATATTCCACTAAGGCCTAACTTATTACTAACTTTATTATTTATTTTAATTTTCCACGATTTGCAATTTCCACCCCAAACTCATTATTTCCTTTTATTTTATTATTTCATTTAAATAATAACACTAAACCATTATTTTGATCAATTAAATAATTATAAATAAATCTACCAACCTTTAATCACTCTCCACACTCTCTACCCAAGAGTCACCCACCCTTGTTACCCTAACACATCTCAATTATCACACAAATAATATTTAGATACACACATAAAATTATAATTAATTAATATAAATAATTTCTAGAAAAATAGGGTGGTACAAAGTTAACACCTCATCAGTCCACCTCCACGGTCAACACTCAATCCCAGGAATGTAGGGAATTGTAATCCACCTCACTTACCATTAATCCACGATTTCCTCAAATTTATGAGTCAAACTCCACGGCATGAAAACTCTCCAACGGAATCACACGCCTAAATTCCCTCTAACGGTTACTGAGTATCTCATTATAAAGCCAAAACAAAAATAGAGCACAAGGGGAAGAAAACGATTTTTCAGCAACATAAACAACAACTCGAATCCTCACACAGAAAACACTGAAACTACACAATAACCACGATAATTCGGAATCTATAAACAACAAGCCAATATCAATAAGGGCGAAGCAGATTCTAAATAAGAAGAATAAGGCATCATCGGGAAAAAACACTAGAAAAATGAACGACAACAATACATAACACAAATGAAACAGGCGGTAGAATAAAAGAGGAATCACTAGTTCAAAGAAGGGAGAAATTGAAGAAGAAGTCATAAGAGAATAGAAGCAAGGAGAGAGGTTTTGTACCCGAATCAGAGCCATCACCGGTAAACTCGCTAGAATTGCATATTCAAACCTCCATCTTTTCTTTAATTTTCGTGAATTTGCTCCATGATTGTATATGGTTGTAGTGATTCTGAATGTTTCCCCTAGATTATTTGTTACCGATGGTTGTCAAGATGGATGAATCGTTGCTTTTGGAACTTAGGCTTCATTTTTTTGCTTTATTGTGTTTTTTGGTTTGGCCACTTATTCATGTTTGGGGTAGAAGTCATGAAGGGCTTATGGGTTTCGGTATGTTTGGTCGGACTCGGATTTGAAGAGTTGGGAGAGTCGTTCATGGTGGAAACAAGAAAGAGAGGCGTCGTTGTTATTTATTATAGGGATAAAGACTAATAGAGAATATGATTAGTCATACTCATATTTCACATTAATAGTCTAGACTTAATTTTCAGTTATATCTTAGGATATGAAAGGCCAACACTAACTTAGAATAAGTAAGGTCAACCTTAATTTAATAGAATAAGAAAGGTCATTCTTAAATGTAGAACTTGAATGTTTAACTCTTCTTGTATAAATAAAGCATCATGCTCCATTCCAAATCAATAAAAGAATTGATTCTCATTATACAAATTTTTGAATTTTTTATGGTATCAGAGCATTTTCACCTCTCTCTGCTGCAGTTAAACTCTCTAAAGTTGGTATTGATTTCTTTGAAGATCCAACACTTTACAGGAGCATTGTATGTGCTTTACAATATGTTACAATCACCAGACATGAGCTTGGTTACTCTGTGAATAAGGTGTGTCAATTTATGTCTCAACCTCTAGTTTCCCATTGGTCTACAGTAAAGAGAATCTTAAAGTATCTTAAAGGTACAAGTGATTATGGATTGGTGTTCAAATCAGCTAGTTATGTTGCTCTTATTCATCTCAGGGCCTAATGTGATGTTGATTGGGCATCCTATGTGGATAACAAACGCTCAACTTCTCGTGCTTGTGTATTTTTGGGACCTAACCTCATCTCTTGGTAGTCTAAAAAGCAAAGTCTTGATGCCAAGTCTTCTGCTGAAGTAAAATATCACAACCTTGCTCTTGCTGCCTATGGAATTCTTTGGGTTCAATCGTTGCTACAAGAATTATGTTTTCCTATTCCTACTCATGTCATCTATTGTGATAATCAAAGCACAGTTTCTCTTAGCCACAATCCTGTGTTGCATTCAAAGACAAAGCATATGGAGTTAGACATATTCTTTGTCAAGGAAAAAGTATTCAACAAATAACTGATAGTTGAACATGTTCCTGCACAGTTTCAAATTGCAGATATTCTCACAAAATCTTTGGCTCGTCCTCAGTTTTGTTTTCCTTAGAGACAAACTCAAAGTGTCAAACACCACTGAGTTTGTGGGGGGAGTAATAGAGAATATGATGAGTCATACTCCTATTTCACATTAATAGCCTAGACTTAATTTCCAATTATATCTTAGGGTATAAAAGATCAATATTGACTTAGAATAAGTAAGGTCAACCTTAATTTAATAGAATAAGAAAGATCATTCTTAAACGTAGAACTTGAATGTTCAAATCTTCTTGTATAAATAGAGCATCATGCTCCATTCCAAATCAAAAAAAAAGTTTGATTCACATTATACAAATTTCTGAACAATTTAGAGACCATGAAAGAGGATTAGAGAGAGAGAGAGAGAGAGAGAGAGAGAGAGAGAGAATGGTCAATTATTTTTATTTCAACTAATTAAGATTTGATTAATTATTTTTATTTCAATTAAATAGGATTTGATTAATATATTTAGAAATAGTGAAAGAAAGTCAATAGGTGAATAAATATAATAATGATATATTCTTTGAGTAACAACAACCGTCACTAACATGTTAGGGTTTCCACATGCATTTTGTGTATTTTTGGATCTCATGGAGCCCAAGTAGATTTCTCTCTTAAGAAAATTTTACTTCGTACCCCTACATTTAGCCTCATACCCCTACAATTCTTTAAAAAATCCAATTCTACCCTTAACTGGTTTTAACCAATTTACCATTTCATTTTTACCATTCAGTTGAAACTTTCAAAAATTACACATTTCACCCTCGCACCGGAACTCCTGGAAAAAGACTTCCGGTATGTATTTTTTTCAAACCGGAAGACTTCACAAAAGACATCCGGAACACACAAAGTAATGAACCGGAAGTCTTCACGAAAGAGTTCCAATTCTTTAAGAAAAAAGTCATGTTCCGGAACACTTCTTGAAAGAGTTCCGGTAAACAAAGTGACACATACCGGAACTCTTTGAAGAAGTCTTCCGGTTTGTGTATTATGTGTTCCAGAACTCTTTCAAGAAGTGTTCCAGCTTTTTTTTTAAAATTTTTTTATTGTGCAGGAATGGAAAATCTTCCCCAAATATGTGTAGATACTTCTGATGCGTTTATAACGACTGGAAGATTTGGTACACGAGAAAAGGTGATCAAATGGATTAAAGAGGTTGGAATCGATAATAAAGTAATTGTTATTATCAGTCGTTTAGATACTGAAACAGGGAAGAGAGGGAGAAGTAACAAATTAATATTTGGTTGTGATAAAGGTGGGAAACACAAGAGTACTGATAGTGGTACCCAAAGTGCGTCCAATAAATGTGGATGCCCATTTAAAATCAGATCGACTCCGGCGAAAGATGGGCCTGGTTGGAAGATTGATGTAAAATGTGGGTTACATAATCATGGTTTACCTGATAGATTAGAAGATCATTCCTTTATTGGTAGGTTGACCACATATGAGAAGCAGCATGTCGCTGATTTGACAAAGAGACATGTACCACCTAGACACATATTGCTTTCCTTGCAAGACCGAGATCCTGAGAATGTCACTCGGATTACGCAAGTATACAAGCATAAGAGTGTGATACAAAAAGAGATAAGAGGTCCTAGAAGTGAGATACAACATCTGTTTAGGCTTATTGAGGATGCAGACTATGTCTATTGGAGTAGAAAAAAGGATGACTCGGAAGTTGTGAGAGAGATATTTTGGGCCCATCCTGATTCAGTTAAGTTGTTGAATATTTTTCCGATTGTGTTAGTTATGGATAACACCTACAAGATAAACAAATATAGACAACCTTTGTTTGAAATTGTTGGCATGACATCAACCGAGTTGACTTTTATTGTTGCATTTGCGTATATGGAGTCTGAGCAGACAGAGAATTTTTGTTGGGTATTGGAGAAACTAAAAGAGTTGTTTGTGAAGATGATTAGAGGTAGGTGCAGATGATGGATCAGAGGTGGATATGACTTGTGCAATGGATGAATTATGGAAACGATTTAGGTCATTGGATGTTATTGAGAAAAGGGGATTAAAGAGTAGGGTATGTGAACTAGCATACCCAACAATGACTCCATTGTGTCCACCACCTGAGAAACTAAAAACCAAAGGAGGAGTGAAGAAGAAAGGGAAAAAACCAGCAGAATATGATGTTTATAGGGACCCTTCGTATCATGAGTATGT
Source organism: Lathyrus oleraceus (assembly GCF_024323335.1). Taxonomy (NCBI): domain Eukaryota; kingdom Viridiplantae; phylum Streptophyta; class Magnoliopsida; order Fabales; family Fabaceae; genus Lathyrus; species Lathyrus oleraceus. The sequence goes on along the minus strand of NC_066582.1, from coordinate 148,495,668 downwards.
TGATAAGGTATCTCAATCTTCACAAAGGCAATCTCAACTATCACAGACTTTGAAGAAGTTAAAATTATCAAAGAAGCAACCACAATTCACTCTTCAATTTCCTAATCATATTAGGTCATACATTGAAGATGTAGTTAATGTTGAATCATATGTTAATTGCGGATTTAGAGTCATTGCATCATTGCACGGATATGGTGAGGATGGTTGGCCAATGGTTCGCAGAGAGTTAGGGATGGAAATAATAGACAAGGATAAGTCAACTTTGTATGACAAGTTATTTTCTAGTCGGTTGTCAGAAGTGAGAGAATCTTTGATGATAGAATCCTTTGGTTCACAGCCACCTGAAAAATGGTTGACTCTACCAGATATGGGTTACTTGATAGTGAATCACTATAATGTTGTACTTGTCTGTTTAGGCAATCCGTGCATGACTTTCTTTCCGATGACAAGTTCACATTCATCAAATGTCTCTATTTATTGCATTAGTTTTGTTAACCAAAATCATTGGGTTCAGGTACATATTTTAATTATTTTATATGAATATATTAGCATGAATATGTACTCAAAACATGAATATGTAATCAAAACATGAATTTTATATTATGTTTATTATATCCAGTTCTAAAACTTAATACATAAATCAATGTGAACGAGAAATATGCAAAGCTTCAAATAAATCAGCAAACTGTGGATCTTCCTCTTCGGCATTAACCTGTCTCAGATAACGATGAATTAATGTAGATACACGAGCCCAATCAGGATCACATGGTCCGGCGTCATATACAGGAACTGGTACCTCTCTTGGATCGTCACGATGGGGAGGGACCAACCGTGGATGCGAAACACAATAATACCACTCCAGATAACCATCTTCTACATCAGATGGAGTGGTGGCCAGGGAAGTTGGACGGATCACAGCGATAACGCTCTGATGGTAACCAATCCAATCAACATCAATATCTGTCGCCATCATACAATCAAGAGGCGGGGATGGAACATACTGCCTGTACCCGAACTGACGTAAACATCTGTCAGGCAAGTATGGAACAACTGTGTTACCCCACTTCAAACACCCCCTGTAGAGACATATCTCATCAAACTGACGCCATGCTCTATGATCCTCAAATGGACGCCATATGACGTCGGCAGGTGTCAGCTCGTCCAAAATAGATCGTAAATCATCAATCTTCAAGACTCCTTTCCTATACGACCATCTCATCGCTCGAGGAAGACCACAATTATCAGCTGGTTTCCAATTCTCCCCTCTTTTTCCAACAGTTGGAAAGTACTCGTGAATCCAGCACTGTTACAAAATACAAACATAAAAAATAAAAAATAAATTAAGTTAACATATTTTATAAAATGAATCCAACACTTAATAAACAAAATTAAATTATATACCTGTAGGAGAGTAGGATATCCACCGAGTTGTTTGCAACTGAACATGGACGCATCTCCAAGATATCTGTATAGGGTAACTAGTGCAGTTGCTCCCCAACTATATCTTGAACATCTATCTAAGTCCGTAAACAGTAGGAGGTATCATGCCTCTACAAGTGTAAAGGTCTTATCGGCAAAAATGGTGGAACCCACCAACATCAACATATATGATTTAGTCGCATATGCCCAGCTGGAAGCAGCTCTATGTTGTACGAATAAATCGTATAACCACTCCAACTTATAATACGAACCCCTGCAACTACGAACATGTGATTGTGCCTCACCCTGTGACACTCCTAAGTAGTCAACAACAAGTTTAACAACTACCTCTTTCGTGACATCCTGAGGACTCCAGAAGATACCCCTGATGGGCAAGTGAAGCAGACATGAGACATCATCCAAAGTAATGCTCATTTCACCAAACGACATGTGAAATGAAGATGTCTCTAGATGTCATCTTTCCACAAATGCAGAGACAAGATTTGTGTCTATCTTGTTCAGACTAGTTCTCTGAAGTGAAGATAAACCAGATCTAGATACCCAACTCTCCATCTGTGGTGGAAGAGCCAATGGAACCCTAGATGTCAGCTTCAGTCCATGTTCAGCAACCTTCAACTCTTTCTTTGGACCTCTTTCCTAAAAACAATTAAAACACATATTAGAAAACACAATATAAAATATTCAACTATTATTCATTTTCAAATATATTCCGTTTATTTACCTCACCAAACCATAAATGCCGAGCAACATGATGCTCATACTTCACCAAAAGAGACGTATCGTACGACCCTCTTGGATATCCAGTCGGCTCAGCTGCAGATGAAGATGCGCCCCGGCCTAAAGTGCGGTCTGGAATCCTACCATCTGCACCTCGTCTTCGAACCACTACAAAAAAATATTATAAAAAAATTATTAAAAATTAAAAAAAAAATTAAAAAAAAAAATTAAAAAAAAAGGTACGCACCGGAACACTTCAAAGAAGAGTTCCGGTGTGGAAAAATAAAAGGTTGACTACTAGAACACTTCTTAAAAGAGTTTCGGTTTGGTCATCCAAACCGGAAGTCTTTAAGAAAGAGTTCCGATATACAACCAACCAAACCGGAAGACTTTCTAAAAAACTTCTGGTTCAATGCCCCCCAAAGACAACAAACCGGAAGACTTTAGATAAGTGTTCCGGTATACACTATGTGAATCGAAAGACTTACTCTTAGTGTTCCGGTTTACATGCAAAAATATGTGTTCCGGAAGTCTTCAAACGCAAATGGGAGAAATTTTCATTTCTGAAAAATATACCCTATTTATATGAGGGTATTTTGGTAAAAAAATATATGTAGGGGTGTGGGTACAATTGTAGGGGTACGAGGTAAAGTTTTTCTCTCTTAAGTGTCCTGCGTGGTCTTGGCCAGCCTAGGCCCAAAAGGCCTTTTCTCTTTCACACTCCTTGAATGTTTACTCACCCATGGCCCATTATTTGTTTTTGTTTAATTTGTTTCTCTTAGTTAATTAATGTTAAAAACAATTAGCAACCATTAGCATTAATTCCAGAGATTAATATTACAATAAATCATTAACAAAAAAAAAATCAAAACTCTTAGATTTTAATTAGGATCTTAATTTCTTAGTTTAGTTAGTAATTCATTCTTATAGATTTAATATTCTTTTAGAAATTAACTAAAAATGAGTAAAATCCATTTAGAATTTAGGTTTTAATTAGATTTCTAGGGCAATATTCTTGATCACCTTTAATTAATTAAAACCTCCCTTTTTATTTTCTTGATTGATCTCGTTTATTTTAATTATGTTAATGGGCTAGATGTTCGGAAATTGATTTTGGCTTTTCTTAGTTGATTAATTTTGGGTTTAATTGAATATTTAATTTGCTAATTAGTCAATTATTTTGCCTTGATATTGATTATTGATTTGCATGACAATCATTTAAAATTATTTTGAATGATTATATTGTATGATTAATTGGTCAATTGTATGTTTGGTGACCAATTAATTAATTATCATAATTTTGGTCATGTAGCATTTGTTCATTTAAGTGTGAGATCTCTAGATTTAATAATTTTGACCTAAAAGTAAATCAATTTCAAAAGGTAAGAATAAAAATCCTTGATCAAAAGTCAAGTGACCTATTTTTCCAAATCTAATCCAAATTGAATGCAACATGGAGTACCCTTCTTGTCTCATTCAAATTCTTTTGTAAACCAACTTCAAAACACTTGATCTCACGCCAAGTGGTCCGTTTTTCAAACTCTTTTTCACGATAAATAATTTGATTGAAAAAGATTAGGAGTGAGAGTAATTTTCTTCTCGTTTTCCCGAGCATTCATGTAATGGTCGCACTTAGCCTACCGTTTGAACATTCGTCAATCACATCAATTCACCTTTAAACAATTGAATCAAGACGATTTGTTCATGGAAGAAAAAGGATTATGGAGGAAGTAATTTTATCCTCTTTTCCCCGAGTATTCGTGTGATGGCCTCACTTAACCTACCGATCGAATACTCTTCGCCCATTAAAGAAACACAACTTGATTCGTCTCACCAATTTCATAAGTAATTTGATTGAAAAAGATTGGGACAGAAGTAAGTTTCTTCTCCTTTCTCGAATATTCATGTGATGGCCGCACTTAGCCTACATTTGAATATTCCTCAATCACCTAAAAACAACTTAACTCATCAAACTTACTTTTCGCCCTCATGCATTCTTAAAAATCCTTTTCAGAAATAAGTGTGTTTTAGTCATTTCAACGTGATACAAACAAAGGCTTTAGTCTCCAATAGTGAGCAATAAACAAAAGTTTAAACGCTCGAAATGTCTAACGCATCACTCTCTAAAGCAATCAACCAACATGTGGTTTTATACTTAGACCTATGTAGTCTTGAGTTCCTCATTATAGTAGAGGATACGTAGAAGCGGGATCCAACATCTCGTCAGACCCAATAAACAAAAAAACAAAAACCCTTTCTTTTTTCTTTCTCCTCGCATGATAAGTCGAAGATAACAAATAAATTTACACTAACATTCGATCATTACACTAACTAAATGGGTCCCGTCAAGTATGATGGATATGAGGGGTGCTAACACCTTCCCCTTGCATAACTGACTCCTGAACCCGATCTAGTTATAATAACCATTCCCCTTAGCTCTGGCGGGTTTTATTCGATATTTTCTCGTTCCTTTGGAAAAAATAAATATCAGTGGCGACTCTGTTGTCATTATGAGTGTGCGACGCACCCAGGTATTTTTCGCGCTATGACATCATGATAAGGTAAATAAGGTGACTGTAGCATCTCAAAGATACAATTATACTAGCCTTAGGTGTTATGCTTTGAATATGGTTGAAGGCAATACTAAAAATAATAAATTTTATGACAACGCTTTCACCTCACCCAACAAAAATTGTGGTATAACTCTAGGACGCGTCGCATTTTTTTCTCAAAAAAATACCATATATTCCCTCGGTTGTAGTAGATAACCACATGGTAAACTAATTCAGGGTACATACTTCGAATCCCAGCAACTGTAGTTATGTCTTTATTTCTTTAAAAGTAGCCCATTTCTTTTTATTTTAATTTTTATTTAAACATTAAATTATTTATTCCTTCAATTACTCTAATAACCGAGGGGTTTGATACCCATATTTAACTATAAAAGGATCCGTTCACTAAGTGGTACCTTGAACCTAACTCATGTACAATCGCTTCATACTTGTAAACATCATTCTTTGGGATGGATTGCAAGACATAAAAATTATTTGGTTTTGTGTTGTTGTTCTTCTAACACCAACCTTGAACAAAATTATTATATGTCCTTATAATCTAGCTCACATAATTGTGTTATTTTTGTTTTTGTTGTTATTGTTGTTGATGTAAATAATATATTACTCCAGTTACTCTAATAACTGAGGGGTTTGATATACATATTTAACTATAAAAGGATTCATTAACTATGTTGTACCCTAAACCTAGATCATATACAGTCGCTTCATACTTGTAACCATCATTCTTTGGCATGAATTGCAAGACAAAAAATTCTTTGTTCTGTGTTGTTGTTCTTCTAACACTAACCTTGAACAAAAAAAAATTGGTCTTGCAATCTATCTCATATAATGGTGTTATTGTTGTTGTTAAATAATTTATTCCTTCAGTTACTCTAACAATTGAGGGGCTTGATATTCATATTTAACTATAAAGGATTCGTTCACTAAATTGTACCATAAACCTAACTCATATACAACTACTTCATACTTGTAAACAACATTATTTGGGATGAATTGCAAGACAGAAAAGTTCTTTAGTTTTGTGTTGTTATTCTTCTAATACCAAACTTGAACAAAACATATTTTGTTCTTGGAAGAATGGTGTTGTTATTGTTATTGTTATTGTTATTGTTGTTGTTGTTGTTGTTGTTGTTGTTTCCACATATTATAATGTTTAATGGTAAAAGAAAATATTGTTATATTTTGGAAAAACCTCCCAATGTTGTCGGTCAAAGAAAACATTCTATAATATTTTTTTTTCTTCGGTTGACAACATTGACAAATTTATTCCTAATCATATTGCAATGATGTTGTTTCACAAAATAAGATCTTGAAAATTTTGTTTTTGAGTATTACATTATTCAAATAGTACAGGTGTATGTGTGTTCCCCCTGCAAGGGAAGGGAGACTCAGAGGCCCTAGTAGGTATATTACACATTTGGGAGTGAGAGCTTGAAGGTGGCAAGAAACACAAGAAATGGGTGCTTGAATTGGGTTTCTAAAAATAAAAGCTTTTTTAAAACCAACTCAATCAACCAATAACACGAACAATAAAAATAACAAGGTTATTTTTATACTAGTTTGTTATTAACGAAGCTACCTCCAGTCCACCCTACCAAGGTAATTTTTCTTTCTCAATAAGGACTTAATCCATTATAATCGAAATTTATTACAGACACCATAAAGACAAACCGTCTTTGTCTTCTTGAGTCTATTTGACTAAAACCTAGTCACTCAAGGAAACCACTCAAACAACTTTGAGATTTACAAGTATGTGTTTACAAGTATTGCTTCTAAGAAAGAAGATTAACACAAGTTTAATACAATGAATTTTTTCACACAATAACGAGAAAAAACTTTATCTGTATTTACAAAGACTATGCACATAAAATATATACTTCAGCAAAAGCGTGTGTATATGTGTAGCGTGAGCGAATAAGCATGAGCATCATCTTCCAAGTCTTCTTTATATAGGCATTTAAAAGATCCATTGGAGGGTAGAATTGGAATAGAAAATTGAATTTCTCTCTTTGTATAAAGGTTTGCATATTGTCGCATCACGCGAAAAACCGGCGGGAAAACAAGAACAACAGAGCCGCCACCGTGCGTTATTTATCCCAAAAGAGGGAAAGGAAACGCTCGAAGTAAACCTAGGAAAGAACATGGTCTCGCGACCAAAGAGAATGGGATCGGGAGTCGGTTATGCGAAGGGAAGGTATTAGCACCCCTACGCATCCGTCGTACTCGACGGGATCCACGCACAATAGAAAGGAAAATGGTTGCTATAAACACTGCTCAAACACACACACAACTGGCTGAAAGAGACACAAGAAAACAGACTGAAACTGACTCGGCAGGACATCGTATCCTGGGCCTACTTAGTCTATCAAGCATAGACATCAGAGTCGAAGTAGTTCGGACTGGGGAAACGACACATGCTCGCTAGGATATCGCATCCTATGCATACGTATCTCCTCGGACGAAGGAGAATCAGAGCATTCGTAGCTCGGCTGACACGCACACAAACAAACACTGGCAAAGGCAAACGTGGAGCCTGAATGCCAATCACTGGGCTTACATCAGCATCCGAACCAAAACACACACAAAGAGGCTAACATGGAGCCTGAATGCCAATCACTGGACTTACATCAGCATCCGAACCAACAAACCCACACTGGAACCCAAATGCCACTCGATGGACTTACATCAGCTTCCAAGCACACAACAAGACAAACAAAGACACAGGCGCCCGGAGAGATCAGCTCATCTCCTGCCTACGTACCTCATCTGGTATGAGGATCAGGGCGACGTAGTTCCCCTACGCAGGGATAAAGGACTAGCCTAACCAGATAACAGAGGGAGACACAACTAGGGAGACTACGACTCGAGCCTAGATGTTATCATGCAAATCATCCCTAAGTCAAGGTTTCTAGCTAACTGGCACAGGGAGCCAGCCTATCCTAATCATGACTTGCACAGGAAGCAAGCCACACACACATTTAACTTGCACAGGGAGCAAGCCAAGCAAAACCTAACTTGCACAGGAAGCAAGTCTAAACTAACCCTAACTTGCACAGGAAGCAAGTCAAACAAACATACAAGCACAAGTAGCACACACTATACACAAGCAAGTGGCTCAAACAAGGGTTAGGTTTTAGTCGAGGGGTCATATCAACCTCAACAAACAAACCTCTGGAACTGGGTGAATGTGCTCTTAACCTTGCCATTGAGGGGCTAAGGTGAAGCAGATGAAAGGTGAGTGAAGATAAGACTTCACAGCTCCTATCCCTGGCCTGGGAGAGCTTAAGACAAGAATGTGTGGGTTCAGAAAGTGGGAACCCTTCTACACATTTGATACTGACTCAACTGTACAATTGTACAAGATCTTGGGTTTGTATCTGCAATGCATCAACACAGTGGTGTGAGCAAAGCAGATGACACACTGGATAGCAGGGGATAGGTTGCTTATCCCTTGGTTCTGCCAATTGCCTCTTCACTTAGGAGGTCTTTGACTCTATGCAAGGACAAAATTAAACATCCACAAACATTGCCTCTTAAGGAGGACTTCAGACAGTTGCCTGACCAAGTAACAGGCCAGGTCTTCCAGACTACATGAAGATTAGAAATATACCTCGATGCAAATTGCTTATATAAGCAAAGCAAAGCAAAAGTTCACAAGGAACTGAGCAACTAAAAGCACCTGAAATAGTCAAGCAGACATTAATATACAACTTCAAACAAAGCAAAAAGAAACAGACATCAACAGTTAATTGGAGGCAAATGGATATGCAAGGCACAAGGCTTAAGGCATGTGAGCCAAGCCACCTACAAAACAAACAAGTTAGACAATGATATTTAAGCAAGCTCAATCAAAAAGAAATGGTCTCATTGGTCATTTGTTGGTCAACCTGAAAACATAAGCTCAGAAGTGAGTAACAGGACCACTAGGGCAAGCCTAGGGTCAAAAGAGAATGAAAAAGTCAAAACAGCAAAGGGCAAACATCCAAAATCATGTTCAAACAATTAAGAAACACAACCAATTGGGTTCACATTCATATCAATCATCATCATCAATTCACAAGCAAAAGAAGTCAAAGCATGGCAAGCGAGAGCTCATAGAAGTCAACAGAATGACTTGCATCAAAAGTTAACTCAAACATTTCCAAAAATTACCAAATAAATCATGATCACTCTTAACACATATCATGGTAAGCATGTCAAATTTCATTGCATTTGGACAAGTGGAAGGCAGTCAATGAAAATCATAAAGTCAAAGCAATTTTGAACATGCTCAAAGAAGTCAACCAAACATATATCAACTTGAGAAATTCATAAATCAGAGATGGTGTATGATAAATGAATGGGACTAAAACCATGGCAAAGATGAGGATGTCTAGTTATCTCATGTAAAATTTCATGTCCATCTAATAAATTATGAGAATTTCACAAATGAAATGGGAACAAGTGTCACAAAACGTCAACATATGACCAAGCAGGGGAGAAAATCTCAAACAATTAGGAAATGCCACAAATAATTCCAAGAAAATTCACATGTAAACTAGACATACAAGAGTAGGTTCATGCAAAAAATCAGATCAATTGGAGGTCAAGAAGCATGGTATCAAAAATCATGAAGTTGGACATCAAAGGTGTGACACAAATTGTCACACCCTACTTCAAAAAATCATAACTCACAAACCAGCAATGATAAATTCACAAACTCTACACCAAAATCACCATGAGTGTGTCTAGTTTAAGCACAAAAAATTTGGGAGCCATTGGATAAAGTATCACCATTTCACAAAGGTTTTGGCAAAAGGTACAATTTTTGGTCACATGATACAAACCCTAAGGCCATTTAAAATCCAGCCATCCAAAAAATCAATAAAAATCATGATAAAAAAGTAGAGATTCAGATGAAAACAATGCAAAAATTCCCATGAAATTTGGATTTAAAATGATGATGTTATGAATTTTGCAAGTTGGATGGATCAAAGTGAAATAATTGTGAAAAAACAACATCATTTAATGGGTCATGTGCCACGCTGATGGCAAACTTGTAAATAGCCATGCCACTAAACAAAACGACCGTGTTTTGGTCCAGAAAATGAAATAAGCTGATTGGCTGGTTTCAAATGGAGAAGAGGCGCGGTCCAGGCGAAACCCTAACACATGCAATCCGCAGGAAAACTCGCAGCTGGCTATGAAGGTTGCGGGTAAATCCGCAGGTAATGTGCAGCAACCAAGAACAGCATGGTGTTCTTCATCACCTTCAACTTAATTTTTCCAGAAAATCCAAAAGGTCCCAGAAATACCATTTAAACATATTTTCATGAAGATCTAACAGCCCCTAACACGAATCAACATGCCATTTGTCTAAAAAACAACAACAACATCAAGAATCGACCAAATCTTGTCATAAACATAAAACTTTAAAACCCTCGTTCTCTCTCATTTTGGCACGGTTTCAATTGGTTTAAAGCTCATGACACTCATAGTGAAAAGACCTACAAGATGCATCATGTAATTTCATCAAAGGTTGAGTTCGAATTCTTACCAAGTTTTTGAAGAAAGTGGAGAATCAGTTGTTGTTTGATGATGCAAGCTCGAAACAGGTACACACAAAGCTCCCAGGAGATGTATGGTCGGATACTTTTAGCTCAATGATGCTTGAAACAGAACAAATCAAAGCCTGCCATTGATGAGGCTCTTGAATGCAACAGTCGTGTGTGGGCCTTCCAGCTGGGGAATGGTGGTGAAAATAGGTTCAAAATGATGAATGGATGTTGTATTAAGCAAGGCCAGGTTCAGTTCTTTGGCCAATGTTGACAGATTTTGGAAAATGCAAAGAATGAAGTTTTTTGAGAATGAGTGAATTTTTTTTGTGTTTTTTTTTGGAGGCTGCTAGTAGTGTTTTGTAATTGACAGAAAATGATGTTTATCTCTGCTGTTTTAGAGTACAAATCCAAGTTCATGAAAATGTGGGATGTGGTTGTTGAAAAAGTGTACTTTCTTTCAATTTTCAAGCAACTTGGCATGGCTGTATGTACTTGCACGAATTTGACTTTGTAACATGACCAAAACCATATTTCTGAACTATTTCAATTGGCCAAATAGTTTAAAAATGATTATTTTGAAAAGTCAAACTTCAACTCACTTGAAATTAATTAAGGCAAGTCCAAAAATGCCATTTTGATTGGTGAAGTTTTGGTACATGAAAGTTACATTTTTGGAAAGAGGGGATCAAATGTGACTTGTAGGAAAAAAACCCCACCCAAATTGGCCAAATGGTTTGAGAGATATGGCCTTTTGAAGTTCAAGAATTTCTGAAAATGATTCGATCATAACTTGCCAACCATACATGGGAATTGAGTGTTCTTGGACTTTTTGGAAATGGGAGAACAAGATCTTCAACTTTCATGTTGGGAAAAAATTCATTTGAAGCTTGTATCATGATGTAAGTTTGAGGATCAAGACTTTCCATTTTTGGTAAGTTTCAGTTACAGGTCCAGTTTCCATTTTTGGAAATTTCTGATCTGGCTTCAAATTCTTCCATGATGTTGTTTGCCATGATATATGAAGACTATATGGACATGAATGAGACCTCTCAAACCAATTTCCATCATCAAATCACTGATTAAATGGACAGTTGACCAATAGTTGACTTTTAGGGTTTCTGACTGACTGTGCATTGACTGATGACTTCTGAACATCCAATCCTTGACCTAAACACTTCAAATGGATCCCCAAGTCATGTGAACATGTTGGGCCAACCCTAGGGCCTTGGCTCAATGGAATTTGTACTTGCTTGCTTGACTGACTGATCTCCTGATCAGTTTGACCTAATTTCTTGATTGGCTTGCACTTGAGGCAAATGGAACAATGCAATGCTATGCAGTGGACCATGATATGCTATGACCTAATATGAGAATGTATGTACAATGATAGGTGCAAATTTGAGGTGCTACAGCTGTCCCTATTCAATCAGCTGGGAACCCGAATGGATGAGAGCAACGGCTGTCAGACTTTCAGGGTAAACAGGGATTGAATACCAAAGAACCGTAGAAATTTGCACTCTGCTGGATATGATACAAGGAGAACCACGTCATTTACCGATGACGCCTGCAGTTGACAACTTCAGAAAGGCGAAACCATTTACCGATGGTTAGAAACTGGAAACTTGATATTTACTGATATCAACTTCAGCAAGACCATTTACCGATGGCTGTTGGGAAACAAATCTGATGTAAAAAAGGAAGCAAGACCATTTACCGATGGTGGCTTCACAGAAACTTGACATTTACCGATATCAACTTCAACCCGACCATTTACCGATGGCTACTGCAACTGGGGATCTGATATTTACCGATATCGAAGAAAACGGGGCCATTTACCGATGGCGGATAAAACTGGGCATTCAATATTTACCGATATCGAAGCATACCGGGCCATTTACCGATGGCGTCTCCACTTGGGGAGGAACAAAATCTTTGTGGTGTAATCGGACAAGACGTTTACCGACGACTTCTGGGGATCTTGATTTTATCAACAAGGAAACAAAACATAACCAGACATTTACCGATGACTGGGATGAGACTCGACGTTTACCGACATCGAAAGATGATGTTTACCGACATCAAAAAAAAACGACCAGACATTTACCGATGACTGGGAATGAGAAATTTATTGGGGAGATACAAACAAATATTCGCAACCGGACACCAGACAGGACATTTACAGATGACTCTACTGGGGATTTCTAGCTGGGGAGTTATCAGACATTTACCGATGACTGCAGAAAAGACTCGATGTTTACTGACATCGAAAGATGATGTTTACCGACATCAAAAAATGACCAGACATTTACTGATGACTGGGGAGAATACCCGATGTTTACAGACACCGAAACAATGGCGTTTACCGACACCAAAAATGATGACCAGACATTTACTGATGACTGGGGTGAATACCCGATGTTTACAGACACCGAAACAATGGCGTTTACCGACATCAAAAATGATGACCAGACATTTACTGATGACTGGGGTGAAACTCGATGTTTACAGACACCGAAACAATAGTGTTTACTGACACCAAACAAAGAAACACACGCGGGTGCTAGTATGACACTTACCGGTATCACAAAACGACATTTTAGATATGTCAAGGCAAGGTTGACCACCTGTTGGGGGTCTCACTGGGGAGAAACAAACTTTCTGTTACCAACGGGTGAGGTAATAGACCTCTGTGGGGATATCAATTCTGAATACTGTCAAAGCAACTGTAGCAGACTTGCTGTGCTGATGTTGAATGAAAAGATCCGCCTCTGCCGGGGATACGGTCTGGTGAGGTTAACACATGAATGCATATGTTTGAATTTTTCTATGGCGTAATGCTCCATATTGAATGGGAATGCTACGCAGTTTGAGGATGCAATGATCACTAAAAATGCAAAAATGCAAAAATGATGAAAAACTCCGGCTGGGGAGCCAAAACTGATCGGGTACTCCAACTCTGCGGGGAGACTCTGCAGGGAGAGCAACGACTTCTCACTCATGTTGGAGAATAGCACTGCTGCTGGGGAAAGGTAAACTCCGCTGGGGATATCCTTCAGTCCACAGATAGGATAAATGTTGGAGATAAATTTCAATGAACCTGCCTCGCTCGGGGAGGGAAACGGCAAATACATGCCTGCTGGGGATAGGCAATCCTTAGATCTGTTGGGGAATAGAAGGCACTATCCACAGACGTCTCCGCAGGGGAACATAGCTCTGATAGCTTCCAAACTTGCTTGGGGAAAATATCTGTTGAGGAAACGTCCTCACCGATGCCAACCTGAAAAACAGCACAACAAAATGCCCCCAGGGGATACATGGACAAGATACGCTCAAGTGTCCTCAACATTCAAAATGATTTTCAAATGTTTTGTCATCCTGCAAGCTATTGTGTAGCCTTCATGTTCTTATATGCAATGCTTATCAAAAATTCGGACATTTTGCAAACAGAACAGTAAAAATAAAGACCAAAGAGCTATTTATCTGAATAACGACTTTTATTGATTGAAAATGTGCCTGAAAAGGCAAATACATTGGGAGGCAATTCCTAGAAAGAGGTAATTGCGCACAAAAGGAAAAATCTATCCTAATGGCAACGTGAACACGGCATCCACTATTTCCCAATTCTGTTATAACTCACAGATCATCAGTTTTCCCCCCAACTCTTTGCTTTCTGAGAAGAATGACTGGACGGATCACATCTTTCGAGATGGCAGACGACAAAGCTTGATGAAGTACAGACAACTCAGACTGTAGTCTTCGCTTTAATCCCTCTTTTGCCTGGATCGCCCTTTCGGGTTTTCAATCCACCGGGATACCCATTTTTGCCTAAGTCGCCCTTGCGGGTTTTCGACTTACCGGGTGTACAAATTCTTTTCATTTTATCCCTAATTTTTGCCCGAACCTTTTCTTTCTGTTTTTGGTTCGCCGGGATGCCCCTTTTTTGCCTGGACTCTTTTTTTCTTTTTGTCCAGCGGGTCAATTTATGCGAAGTATTTTTTGACTACATCTGAGTTAACAGGAGACGGAAAATCTTCACCATCCATAGTTGTAAGCATCAAGGCTCCACCGGAGAAGACCTTCTTCACAACATACGGACCTTCATAATTAGGAGTCCACTTGCCCCTGTTATCTGCACCGGGAGGGAGGATCCTCTTCAAAACTAGATCACCGATCTGATAGCTTCGAGGACGCACTTTCTGATCAAAGGCTCGCTTCATCCTTCTCTGATACAACTGTCCATGACATACAGCTGCTAGCCGTCTCTCCTCGATAAGGCTCAACTCATTAAACCTTGTTCGAATCCACTCGGCTTCGTCCAGCTTGACATCCAATAAAACTCTCAGAGAAGGAATCTCCACTTCAACAGGTAGGACAGCTTCCATACCATACACAAGGGAGTAAGGGGTTGCCCCGGTCGACGTACGTACTGAGGTACGGTACCCATGCAAAGCGAAAGGCAGCATCTCATGCCAATCCTTGTACGTAACGACCATCTTCTGCACAATCTTCTTGATATTCTTGTTCGCCGCTTCTACAGCACCATTCATCTTCGGTCTGTAAGGAGAAGAATTGTGATGTTCAATCTTGAAATCTTTACAAAGCTCTTTCATCATCTTGTTATTGAGATTCGAACCATTGTCAGTGATGATTCTCTCAGGAACTCCATAACGACATATGATTTCTTTCTTGATGAACCGGGTAACCACTTGTTTGGTAACGTTAGCATAGGAAGCTGCTTCCACCCATTTGGTGAAATAGTCAATCGCAACCAAGATGAAGCGATGTCCATTCGAAGCAGTAGGCTCAATCTTCCCAATCATATCAATGCCCCACATGGCAAACGGCCAAGGCGAATTCATGACATTCAGAGGGCTTGGTGGTACATGCACCTTATCAGCATAAATTTGACACTTATGGCACTTCCGAGCATACTTGAAACAATCGGATTCCATAGTCATCCAGTAATAACCCGCTCTCAACAATTTCTTAGCCATTGCATGTCCGCCGGCATGAGTACCGAAGGAACCTTCATGAACTTCCTGCATTAACATGTCCGCCTCGGGTCTGTCCACGCATCTGAGCAAGACCATGTCAAAGTTTCTCTTATACAGCACATCATCCTGATTCAAATAGAAGCTTCCAGCTAGCCTCCTCAGGGTTTTCTTGTCATTCTTCGACGCACCTTCAGGATACTCCTGAGTCTTGAGGAAGTTCTTGATGTCATAATACCACGGCTTCTCATCAATCACAACAGACTCGGCTGCAAACACATACGCAGGCCTCTCGAGTCGATTCACCGCAACATGTGGCACATGATTCCACCAATGAACTTTGATCATAGACGACAAAGTAGCCAAGGCATCAGCCATTTGATTCTCATCCCGGGGGACATGATACAACTTCACCTTCTTGAAGAACGTCAGTATTCTTCTGGTGTAATCTCTATACGGAATCAAATGCGGCTGATTCGTATTCCAATCTCCATTGACTTGATTGACCACTAGAGCGGAATCTCCAAATATGTCAAGAGTTTTGATCCTCAGATCAATGGCTTCTTCTATCCCCATGATACAAGCCTCATACTCAGCTTCGTTGTTGGTGACGTCAAACGTCAATCTGGCAGAAAAAGGTATATGAGCACCTTTAGGATTGATCAATACTGCCCCAACACCGTTACCATTCATATTCACAGCCCCATCAAACATCAGTGTCCATTTGTCATCCGGATCCGGTCCTTCCTCGACAAGAGGCTCTTCGCAATCTTTCATCTTAAGATACATGATGTCTTCATCAGGGAATTCAAACATCATAGGCTGATAATCTTCAATCGGTTGCTCGGCGAGGTAGTCTGACAGAATACTACCTTTGATGGCCTTTTGTGACGTGTACTGAATATCATATTCTGTTAGAATCATCTGCCAACGAGCAACGCGTCCGGTGAGAGCTGGTTTCTCAAAGATGTACTTTACTGGATCCATCTTAGAAATCAATAAGGTAGTATGGTTCAACATATACTGCCTCAGTCGGCGAGCAGCCCAGGCCAAAGCACAGCAAGTTTTCTCGAGCAGTGAATATCTTGTTTCACAGTCGGTAAACTTTTTGCTAAGGTAGTATATGGCATGCTCTTTTCGACCAGACTCGTCATGCTGTCCCAATACACACCCCATCGAGTTCTCAGTCACTGACAGGTACATTATCAGAGGTCTCCCTGGAACTGGAGGTATAAGGATTGGAGGTTTCTGTAAATACTCTTTTATCTTGTCAAAAGCTTTCTGACAATCATCATTCCACTTGATCGCCTGATTCTTTCTGAGCAGTTTGAAAATTGGTTCGCACGTGGCAGTTAGGTGAGATATGAACCTTGTAATGTAGTTCAACCTCCCTAAAAACCCACGGACTTGCTTCTCCGTTTTCGGTTCAGGCATCTCTTGAATAGCTTTGACTTTTGCTGGATCAACCTCAATCCCTTTCTCACTGACAATGAAGCCTAAAAGCTTCCCTGATCTCACCCCAAACGTACACTTGTTCGGATTCAACCTCAGCTTGAACTTTCTCAACCGGTCAAACAGCTTCTGCAAATTAACCAGGTGCTCCTCTTCTGTCTGCGACTTCGCAATCATATCATCTACGTACACTTCAATTTCTTTGTGCATCATGTCATGAAAGAGAGTCGTCATTGCCCTCTGATAGGTAGCACCAGCATTCTTTAGCCCAAATGGCATCACCTTATAGCAGAACGTGCCCCAAGGTGTAATGAATGTCGTCTTTTCCATGTCCTCTGGCGCCATCTTGATCTGATTATATCCAGAGAAACCATCCATGAAAGAGAATACCGAGGATTGAGCCGTATTATCAACCAATACATCAATGTGAGGTAATGGGAAATCATCTTTCGGACTCGCTCTATTCAAATCCCGGTAATCGACACACATTCTGACTTTACCATCCTTCTTCGGCACAGGAACGATGTTGGCCACCCATGGGGGATAACTTGTAACAGCCAAAAAACCTGCATCCCACTGCTTCTGAACCTCTTCCTTGATCTTAGTTGCCATATCAGGACTCGTTCTACGAAGCTTCTGCTTGACCGAAGGACATCCTTCTCTAAGAGGTAATCGATGCACCACAATGTCTGTATCCAAACCAGGCATATCTTGATATGACCAGGCGAATATCTCCACATATTCTCTCAGCATCTCAATCAGCCTCCTCTTGACAGAGTCCTCTAAAGCAGCCCCAATCTTGATTTCTCTTTTGGCGTCCTCAGTACCCAAATTAACAACCTCCAACTCCTCCTGATGAGGTTGGATGACCCTTTCCTCCTGCTTCAGCAATCTGACCAATTCTGCAGGAAGTTCACAGTCTTCCTCACTCTCCTCTTCAGCTTGGTAGATGGGATTGTCGAAATCATACTGAGCCATAACAGAACTGTTCATAGTGAATGCCATAAGATCGCTTCTGCATGTTTAATGCTTTGTTTTAGAAAAAGAGTTCAATAAAGTCACAAAAAACAAAAACATTGCCATTTTTATTGTTTTTGAAAAAGGATGAAAACAAAAAATAGAAAGACAGGGATCACAAAGTTTGATTTCAAAAAATGTCCTTCATTAATGATAATCATTAAAACATGATGAGGCCCTACAATGAATCACTACGCCTTGGGCAGATCGTAGGATTTTCATGCAAAATGACAAAACAACAGAAAATTACTCTGTCAGAAGAGTAACTTGAACCACTTCTTCAGCCGTCCAGTTGTTGATAGACCCCCCTGGTGCACACGGGCGAACCCAGTTGTCCAAATCACAATCACTGTCACAGTCTTCACTACCGGTTGCAGAGACGTCGCCATGATTCATCAGCCCAGCGCTGGTAAAAGTACTCGGACCCGCTTGACCATTCTGCTCTGCTTGGAGAGGCTCATAACCAACGCCAAATTTGTCTTCTTTAACAGGCAAGTCCACCATCTTGCCCCAGCCTTCAGCTTTGCCAGAATCAACAACCTCCT
The DNA here is from genome assembly GCF_024323335.1 of Lathyrus oleraceus. NCBI lineage: Eukaryota > Viridiplantae > Streptophyta > Magnoliopsida > Fabales > Fabaceae > Lathyrus > Lathyrus oleraceus. The sequence continues at coordinate 148,477,396 of NC_066582.1, read as the reverse complement.
TAGCCTGCTTGTAAGAAGTAATTGAAGCACCTGGCTTCCTCTGCTCAGCGTACGCCACTTTCTCAAGAGCCACAGTCTCAAACGCCTGGCATAAGGTTTCGTGGATCTCGCCATCCACCTCAACATACTTGAACGAGGATAGATGACTCACCAGAATCTCTTCTTCACCGCACACAGTCACAATCTGACCGTTCCAGACATACTTGAGTTTTTGATGGAGAGTCGACGAGACTGCCCCTGCTGCATGAATCCATGGACGCCCCAATAAACAACTATAGGCGGGCTGGATGTCCATAACATAGAAGATGATATCGAATACCTCAGGACCTATCTTCACAGGCAAGGTAACTTCCCCACACACAGAACGTTTGGAGCCGTCGAAAGCACGAACGATCAGGTCACTGGGAGTAAGCACAAACCCTTCCACATCAATCTTCTTCAGAATCTGCTTAGGCAGCACATTCAGCGACGACCCGGTGTCTACCAATACGTGAGACAACACTGCCCCCTTGCACTCCATGGTGATGTGCAAGGCTTTGTTATGGTTCCGCCCTTCAGGCGGTAAGTCCAGGTTGGTGAATCCTACACCATGCCTGGTGCTCACATTGGCCATCACACCCTCCAGTTGATTGACAGAAATCTCCTGAGGCACGTAAGCCAGATTCAACATCTTCAGCAAGGCATTACGGTGTGCCTCAGAGCACAACAACAGTGAAAGTATAGAAATCTTGGACGGAGTTTGATTCAACTGATCTACAATCTTGTAGTCACTCTTCTTGATTATCTTCATAAACTCCTCCACGTCCTTCTCAAATGACCCCTCGGGCGCTTCCTTCTGGACAGGTTCTTCCTCAACCACAGCTTGCTTACCCTTTGCTTTGGCGAGAGCCTCAGCATTATTGTCCCTCAAAGGCTGCGGTGCGAACAGACGACCGCTTCTGGTAAAACCTCCTGGACCCCCTACATTATCCACAGCCGGACCAACAGTTGCAGGAACTCTATTCGGTAAACCAATTGTCACTGGAGTTTGATTCACTGGTCTCGTCTGACTTTCAGCCCTTCTGTAACTGCGGTGAGCATTATCATACTTCCACGGCACGGCTCTACTATTCTCAACAGCCCTTCTTCCAGACGCGGCGATAGTAGTTGGAGCACTGATGGTTACAGGCACGGAAATGGTAACTGGGGTACCATTTGTTGCAGGTGCACTAACGACCCTTTGTCCACGTCCTTCAGACGGTTTAAAGTAAATGGTGATAGTTGACACTGTTCCACGATCTTTTACAGCCCTACTGAATTGCAAACAACCCTCATCCATCATACCCTGGATACCGGCCCTTAACTGGTCGCAACCATTCTCAGATTCTGCACAGCCCAAACAATCCTCATCACAGCCCGAGTAGACACCCCCATTCAGCAGACGGCCCTTCACAACTAGCAGAGAAGTCTGAACATCATCAACATTAACAACCAGATCTTCAGCTTCTTTCCCCTCAATATTGTTCACTCTATGCCCACCATGCTGAGGCATAGGGTTGTTTACGACGTTAGGCACTGGAGCGAAGTTGATCGCCTTGGCATCGATCAAATCTTGGACCTTGTGCTGGAGAGCCCGACACTTCTCAGTATGATGCCCTGGTGCCCCAGAGTGAAAGTCACAACGGACGTTGGCGTCGTACCCAGGAGGCAATACTGTAGGCGGAGCCATTGTACGCAACTCAACCATCCCCAACCTGAGTAGTTCGGGCAGCAGTTCGGCGTACGACATGGGTAGCGAATCAAAACGTCGATCAGGCATCCTTTGTCTGGGCTGATACGGACGTTGCTGTTGTTGTTGTTGCGGTTGTTGAACTCTTTGTTGTTGTTGTTGACGAGGTTGAGGTGCCGGAATGGTTACTGCAGCAGCTTGACGGTATTCAATTCTGTTCTGATCTCTGCGGTGTTGAACAGCATTAGTTTCACCCTCTCTTCGACGAGGTGCCCCAGCAAACGGCTTCTTAGAAGAAGAGGAACCAGCATCTTGGATCTTCCCAGTTTTAATCAAACTCTCAGTCCTCTCTCCACAAATGACAACATCAGAAAAACTACCGAATGGGCAGCTCCCCATCCGGTCCATAAACACACCTGAAGAGTACCGATAAACATATCTGTCAACTCCCTCTCCAGCATAGGGGGTTGAACTCTAGCAGCCAGTTCACGCCACCTCTGGGCGTACTCCTTGAAGCTTTCATTGGATTTCTGACAAAGACTCTGCAGCTGAGTCCGGCTCGGTGCCATGTCCATGTTATGTTTGTATTGCCTCAAAAAGGCCTCACCCAGATCCCTCCAACAGCGGATAGAATCTCTCTTCAATTCCATGTACCAGTCCAAAGAAGCCCCAGATAGACTATCTTGGAAAAAATACATCCACATCTTTTCATCATCGGTATACGCAGAGATTTTTCGATAATAAGCCTGCACATGGGTGCGAGGGCAAGAAGTACCGTTGTATTTATCGAAGGACGGTGCTTTGAACTTGTAAGGGATTCTCAAACCTTCCACCAACCCCATATTGGTAACATCAAAACCGAGAGAATTCTGACATTCCATAGCTCTAATTTTCTCAGCAAGGGCATCAACTTTACGATCCCTCTCATCAACCCTTCCCAGAACGTCTTCGTCTTCACTGAGCAGAGAAAACATATCCTCTTGTCTGTCAACAATCGGAGCAGGATTACGGGCCGGGGCACGGACTGCTCTGGCATTAGCGGCATCTGGAACAATAGGTTGACCGTTGATTCGAATACCCCCCAACTCATCACCTACAGCATAGTTGTTGATGGGTACAGCAGCAGCAACATTGTTATCATTGACCGGGCCTCCCTCTGGCGGAGCATGGTTGACCGGTGGAATTGCAGCCTCTTGTCTCTGAACCATGGCTCGAAGTTCTTCTTGACCTTGTGCAACCCCTTGCATCATATTCATAAACTGGGCCATGTTAGCCTTCATCTCAGCCAACTCAGCTTGAACTTGATCCATACCTCTCTGTTGATTCAGTCTTGTTGAGTAGCGGTGCGGACGTTGATCAGCTATCCTGCCTGAACAGGAACCAAGAGTGAGAAGTCACGACCAAGAACACCTGTTATGCAAAATGATATGAGTATGGTGCTAATGATGCGTATGATGCACATGATATGTTCATTCCTCAGGCATTCAAAGAGCCTGAGTCATCCTCAAAAGATGGCAACCTGCAGCAAGAACAACATAGAAGCACAGAAACAACATACACAAGAGTGATGAGTACAAGGTGAAACCAACAACCTCATCTATATGAGTAACAGGATCATACAACAAAGTCGACAAAGAAAATCCAAACAATCGGAGTACAACAATGAATCCCATCCAACAAGCCTGGAGGTGATTCTCAACATACATATCAAAGATACAAGCTAAGACAAACGGCCTCCCGGAATGAGAGTCTTCAAGTACTGACACTGGTCTATCAACAGGTCACATTCTGAACATTCTGGCAAAAGAGTGATCTTCTCCTTCAGTTGTCGTCTAAGCTCTACCACTTCTCCTCCAAGGTGGTTCTCTGATGCCTGTCTCAAGTCTACTTCCTTCTTCAACTGGATGTCTTTATCTCTGAGTTGCTTCTCCAAGTCTCTGATCTTCTTCTGATAGCTGGCCTCAACTCTCTGCAGCCTCAAGCACTCCCGGTGTTCTGCATCTAACATGCTTTCCACCTCCTCGTAGGATCTCTTCTTGCTTCTCAGTCTGCTAGCATCTTCTTCTCGCACTCCTCTGAGTTGATGAGCCAAGTTTAAACTATCAGCTTTGGCTTTGTACAGCTCCATCTGGGTATCTTGCTCCTTCTCTCTCAAACGGCGATTCTCCATTAGGGCTTGCTTGTAGTGCTCAGCGGGCACACTCTCAGCAAGGATCAAAGGTGGTTGCTCCTGCAACGGCTCCATCCTATCGTAGGGTAACAACAAAGTTTCTACTCTCTCCTTGACCCAATCAGTGTAATCGGGCATAGCAACGGCAAACTTCTTCCCTAAGACAGATCCATCCTTCACACCAATAGACTTCCAAGCTCTTCCTATCTGCTCCAATCTATCCGTGTCACTCTGCTTCTCAAAATACACACTTTCAACTACCTCAGCCTCAAGTGGTCTTCCCTTCATCACAAACCCCAACTGGCGAAGAGAAAGAACCGGGTTGTAATTGATGCAACCCCTAGTCCCTATGAGTGGCACATTACGGAATCCTCCACAGCTCATAATGACGTTACGCACATCCATCCGGTAAGATTGCCATCTGATATCATAGGAGGTAAGAGACATAACCCTCTGAGTCCACTTATGCGTGCTCTGAGCATCCACAAAAGGTCCACTGACTGGCAGGAGAGACAAGAACCATCTGAGCAAAAGCGGGAGACAACACCTGATAGCCCCACCCTTACCATGCCTACTGTGAATAGCATAGTAAGTGTCAGCTAATAGAGTAGGAACTGGATTTCCTCCAATGAAAATACTGACTGCAGCATAGTCAACAAAATTGGGCATACTCGGAAACAGGACGATCCCATAGATCATGACGGCCAACTGAGCATGAAAGGCTTCCCAACTTCCCTTCTCTGCTTCTTCTCTAGCTACCCTCAACAGAAACTTCAAAGGCAATCCTACAACATCCCCACTGGACTTCCAACTATCACTGACTTCCTTGATACCCAAATGGAGAGCTCTGGCAACAACTCTGAAATCAACCTCCTTGGGCACATCCAAGAAAGGAACCTGATACCGGACCGGGACACTCAGCAGAATGGAGTACTCCTCAAGAGTAGGCGCCAACTGATAATCTTGAAAGGTGAAACAATGAAGCTCTGGGTCGTAGAACTGTAGAAGAGTCTGCAACGGCACCGGATCGACTACCATCTTCAACAGTGTCAGAATATCTCCATACTGGTCAACAAACCCCTTCTGGTTACCACTGGTCATAAGGTTGCTCAACTCAATCAGGGACGTCAAAGGTTTACGGTGAAAGCTGTAGGAACAAGTCTTCCGCTTCAACTCTGGGACTGTTGCCATCTCTATCAGTGAACAAGCTCTGGAATGCACCTGAGAAATGATATGCATGCAGGGATTAGTTTTTTTTCTTTTTCTTTCTTTTTCTCTTTTTTTTTGTATCCTTTTTTTATTGCGTTTCTTTTGAAAAATAAATATGCTATGATGCAAATGATGCAGACTGGACTGGTTGGCTGTGTCTCTCAGAACACAGGATCAAAGCTTCGGCTTGAACTCGGAACCACAAATTCATCTGAAACCCAAAGTCATCTGAGACCCCAAAATTCTGAACCAATAGTCACCAACAGGATCACAAGTCACCAACAAGTCACCAACAAGTCACCAACTGTACCTGTAATAATGATCATTCCCTCCCCACTCACGGGTGTCATCTAGGCCAGGGTAAGGTCGAGAGAAACGCAGCATAAATAACCTTTCGCAGAACATCATCATATACACACCTGAAGTATGTAACGATAATATCCCACCAGGGTCTGAACTGCTCGTGATATCAATGTTCCGCTAAATGGCGCAATACCACCCGCTTCCCATGAATCACTCTATTCCTAAGTATCCTAGATTTCACTCATGGCCTGGGTATTGGGCCTTTTACCTCATGTAACTCCCACCCCAACAGAGAGAAACAGACAACCAGCCAGGTGAACAGATGAATATGAATGCAAACATTAATGCAAACAATAAACGCAAACAGTAAATGCAAATATATACAAATGAATGCAATAAATACAACAGCAAACAGCAACCAAAACCCTAACCTAGAGAGCGCTAGGAGAGACTCGCTTAGGGAAGATGGACCAGCAAGAGGTCAACTTCTCTTACGTCCCCAGCAGAGTCGCCAGCTGTCGCATCACGCGAAAAACCGGCGGGAAAACAAGAACAACAGAGCCGCCACCGTGCGTTATTTATCCCAAAAGAGGGAAAGGAAACGCTCGAAGTAAACCTAGGAAAGAACATGGTCTCGCGACCAAAGAGAATGGGATCGGGAGTCGGTTATGCGAAGGGAAGGTATTAGCACCCCTACGCATCCGTCGTACTCGACGGGATCCACGCACAATAGAAAGGAAAATGGTTGCTATAAACACTGCTCAAACACACACACAACTGGCTGAAAGAGACACAAGAAAACAGACTGAAACTGACTCGGCAGGACATCGTATCCTGGGCCTACTTAGTCTATCAAGCATAGACATCAGAGTCGAAGTAGTTCGGACTGGGGAAACGACACATGCTCGCTAGGATATCGCATCCTATGCATACGTATCTCCTCGGACGAAGGAGAATCAGAGCATTCGTAGCTCGGCTGACACGCACACAAACAAACACTGGCAAAGGCAAACGTGGAGCCTGAATGCCAATCACTGGGCTTACATCAGCATCCGAACCAAAACACACACAAAGAGGCTAACATGGAGCCTGAATGCCAATCACTGGACTTACATCAGCATCCGAACCAACAAACCCACACTGAAACCCAAATGCCACTCGATGGACTTACATCAGCTTCCAAGCACACAACAAGACAAACAAAGACACAGGCGCCCGGAGAGATCAGCTCATCTCCTGCCTACGTACCTCATCTGGTATGAGGATCAGGGCGACGTAGTTCCCCTACGCAGGGATAAAGGACTAGCCTAACCAGATAACAGAGGGAGACACAACTAGGGAGACTACGACTCGAGCCTAGATGTTATCATGCAAATCATCCCTAAGTCAAGGTTTCTAGCTAACTGGCACAGGGAGCCAGCCTATCCTAATCATGACTTGCACAGGAAGCAAGCCACACACATATTTAACTTGCACAGGGAGCAAGCCAAGCAAAACCTAACTTGCACAGGAAGCAAGTCTAAACTAACCCTAACTTGCACAGGAAGCAAGTCAAACAAACATACAAGCACAAGTAGCACACACTATACACAAGCAAGTGGCTCAAACAAGGGTTAGGTTTTAGTCGAGGGGTCATATCAACCTCAACAAACAAACCTCTGGAACTGGGTGAATGTGCTCTTAACCTTGCCATTGAGGGGCTAAGGTGAAGCAGATGAAAGGTGAGTGAAGATAAGACTTCACAACTCCTATCCCTGGCCTGGGAGAGCTTAAGACAAGAATGTGTGGGTTCAGAAAGTGGGAACCCTTCTACACATTTGATACTGACTCAACTGTACAATTGTACAAGATCTTGGGTTTGTATCTGCAATGCATCAACACAGTGGTGTGAGCAAAGCAGATGACACACTGGATAGCAGGGGATAGGTTGTTTATCCCTTGGTTCTGCCAATTGCCTCTTCACTTAGGAGGTCTTTGACTCTATGCAAGGACAAAATTAAACATCCACAAACATTGCCTCTTAAGGAGGACTTCAGACAGTTGCCTGACCAAGTAACAGGCCAGGTCTTCCAGACTACATGAAGATTAGAAATATACCTCGATGCAAATTGCTTATATAAGCAAAGCAAAGCAAAAGTTCACAAGGAACTGAGCAACTAAAAGCACCTGAAATAGTCAAGCAGACATTAGTATACAACTTCAAACAAAGCAAAAAGAAACAGACATCAACAGTTAATTGGAGGCAAATGGATATGCAAGGCACAAGGCTTAAGGCATGTGAGCCAAGCCACCTACAAAACAAACAAGTTATACAATGATATTTAAGCAAGCTCAATCAAAAAGAAATGGTCTCATTGGTCATTTGTTGGTCAACCTGAAAACATAAGCTCAGAAGTGAGTAACAGGACCACTAGGGAAAGCCTAGGGTCAAAAGAGAATGAAAAAGTCAAAACAGCAAAGGGCAAACATCCAAAATCATGTTCAAACAATTAAGAAACACAACCAATTGGGTTCACATTCATATCAATCATCATCATCAATTCACAAGCAAAAGAAGTCAAAGCATGGCAAGCGAGAGCTCATAGAAGTCAACAGAATGACTTGCATCAAAAGTTAACTCAAACATTTCCAAAAATTACCAAATAAATCATGATCACTCTTAACACATATCATGGTAAGCATGTCAAATTTCATTGCATTTGGACAAGTGGAAGGCAGTCAATGAAAATCATAAAGTCAAAGAAATTTTGAACATGCTCAAAGAAGTCAACCAAACATGCATCAACTTGAGAAATTCATAAATCAGAGATGGTGTATGATAAATGAATGGGACTAAAACCATGGCAAATATGAGGATGTCTAGTTATCTCATGTAAAATTTCATGTCCATCTAATAAAGTATGAGAATTTCACAAATGAAATGGGAACAAGTGTCACAAAAAGTCAACATATGACCAAGCAGGGGAGAAAATCTCAAACAATTAGGAAATGCCACAAATAATTCCAAGAAAATTCACATGTAAACTATACATACAAGAGTAGGTTCATGCAAAAAATCAGATCAATTGGAGGTCAAGAAGCATGGTATCAAAAATCATGAAGTTGGACATCAAAGGTGTGACACAAATTGTCACACCCTACTTCAAAAAATCATAACTCACAAACCAGCAATGATAAATTCACAAACTCTACACCAAAATCACCATGAGTGTGTCTAGTTTAAGCACAAAAAATTTGGGAGCCATTGGATAAAGTATCACCATTTCACAAAGGTTTTGGCAAAAGGTACAATTTTTGGTCACATGATACAAACCCTAAGGCCATTTAAAATCCAGCCATCCAAAAAATCAATAAAAATCATGATAAAAAAGTAGAGATTCAGATGAAAACAATGCAAAAATTCCCATGAAATTTGGATTTAAAATGATGATGTTATGAATTTTGCAAGTTGGATGGATCAAAGTGAAATAATTGTGAAAAAACAACATCATTTAATGGGTCATGTGCCACGCTGATGGCAAACTTGTAAATAGCCATGCCACTAAACAAAACGACCGTGTTTTGGTCCAGAAAATGAAATAAGCTGATTGGCTGGTTTCAAATGGAGAAGAGGCGCGGTCCAGGCGAAACCCTAACACATGCAATCCGCAGGAAAACTCGCAGCTGGCTATGAAGGTTGCGGGTAAATCCGCAGGTAATGTGCAGCAACCAAGAACAGCATGGTGTTCTTCATCACCTTCAACTTAATTTTTCCAGAAAATCCAAAAGGTCCCAGAAATACCATTTAAACATATTTTCATGAAGATCTAACAGCCCCTAACACGAATCAACATGCCATTTGTCTAAAAAACAACAACAACATCAAGAATCGACCAAATCTTGTCATAAACATAAAACTTTAAAACCCTCGTTCTCTCTCATTTTGGCACGGTTTCAATTGGTTTAAAGCTCATGACACTCATAGTGAAAAGACCTACAAGATGCATCATGTAATTTCATCAAAGGTTGAGTTCGAATTCTTACCAAGTTTTTGAAGAAAGTGGAGAATCAGTTGTTGTTTGATGATGCAAGCTCGAAACAGGTACACACAAAGCTCCCAGGAGATGTATGGTTGGATACTTTTAGCTCAATGATGCTTGAAACAGAACAAATCAAAGCCTGCCATTGATGAGGCTCTTGAATGCAACAGTCGTGTGTGGGCCTTCCAGCTGGGGAATGGTGGTGAAAATAGGTTCAAAATGATGAATGGATGTTGTATTAAGCAAGGCCAGGTTCAGTTCTTTGGCCAATGTTGACAGATTTTGGAAAATGCAAAGAATGAAGTTTTTTGAGAATGAGTGAATTTTTTTTGTGTTTTTTTTTGGAGGCTGCTAGTAGTGTTTTGTAATTGACAGAAAATGATGTTTATCTCTGCTGTTTTAGAGTACAAATCCAAGTTCATGAAAATGTGGGATGTGGTTGTTGAAAAAGTGTACTTTCTTTCAATTTTCAAGCAACTTGGCATGGCTGTATGTACTTGCACGAATTTGACTTTGTAACATGACCAAAACCACATTTCTGAACTATTTCAATTGGCCAAATAGTTTAAAAATGATTATTTTGAAAAGTCAAACTTCAACTCACTTGAAATTAATTAAGGCAAGTCCAAAAATGCCATTTTGATTGGTGAAGTTTTGGTACATGAAAGTTACATTTTTGGAAAGAGGGGATCAAATGTGACTTGTAGGAAAAAAACCCCACCCAAATTGGCCAAATGGTTTGAGAGATATGGCCTTTTGAAGTTCAAGAATTTCTGAAAATGATTCGATCATAACTTGCCAACCATACATGGGAATTGAGTGTTCTTGGACTTTTTGGAAATGGGAGAACAAGATCTTCAACTTTCATGTTGGGCAAAAATTCATTTGAAGCTTGTATCATGATGTAAGTTTGAGGATCAAGACTTTCCATTTTTGGTAAGTTTCAGTTACAGGTCCAGTTTCCATTTTTGGAAATTTCTGATCTGGCTTCAAATTCTTCCATGATGTTGTTTTCCATGATATATGAAGACTATATGGACATGAATGAGACCTCTCAAACCAATTTCCATCATCAAATCACTGATTAAATGGACAATTGACCAACAGTTGACTTTTAGGGTTTCTGACTGACTGTGCATTGACTGATGACTTCTGAACATCCAATCCTTGACCTAAACACTTCAAATGGATCCCCAAGTCATGTGAACATGTTGGGCCAACCCTAGGGCCTTGGCTCAATGGAATTTGTACTTGCTTGCTTGACTGACTGATCTCTTGATCAGTTTGACCTAATTTCTTGATTGGCTTGCACTTGAGGCAAATGGAACAATGCAATGCTATGCAGTGGACCATGATATGCTATGACCTAATATGAGAATGTATGTACAATGATAGGTGCAAATTTGAGGTGCTACACATATAGGAGACAAAATGGTACAATAGTACTGCCCTTAGTCCACAAAATCAGCATAGTGGGGGGAAGGGTGATCTTGTACTATGGATTATTTTTTTGATGCAAAACCTTTTGATCATATCTTCTAATCTTCATAGGCTTCTAATGAAATAATTTTTAAAAGTATCAAGAGACTAGTTAAGAGAATCTTCACAACCTCATTCTTCAGAGTCTTGACACAGTTCCTCAGAACCTGGTCTTCAAAGTCTTCAGATAATGTTCTTCAGAATCTTCAGAACTTAAACGCAGAATCTTGAAGGTTGGAAATCCTTCAAAGTCTCTTCAGTCAAAGTCACAGTTATAAGCTTTAGCATAAACACTCATCAGAACCATTGTTTAAGAGCTTTATAGAACTTGGCAGCATCTTGTAAAGCACTTGTATCTCTTTAGAGTCAGAGTGTGTTGATTCCAGAATCTGCTAACGTCACACATTAATGCTTCAAAGTCAAAACCTGTTAGAAAAATCTACACACTAGATAAAAAACCATCAGTGTACAAAATTGTTCTCTAAGAAATAATGCACTATTATCATCAAAACTAAAGATCAGGTGCAGAACCAAATCTTGTTCTTACAATCTCCCCATTTTTGATGATGACAAAACCATGTATTTTGATGAACAATTTTTACTAGTTTTAATCACATAAAAACAGCAGAGTGGGGTTTGTAAGCTCCCCCTGAATTTTATAGTGTTAAAAATTATTTTTCAACTTAGAATATAAGATTTAGGTTTGTAAGCTCCCCCTAAATATAAGACTTAAAATAATCTTAACACACATGATAATCTCAATCAACATAAAAGAAATAACTTCCCATAAGGCAGAAGTTTGGTTACTGAATCCTGGTAATGATAGATGTAGTAACTTTCCATTATGCAACAACTTGGGTTCATAAGTATTTCATTCAAAGTTGACTTGCTTGAGTGTCAGAAAGTCTGGTTATTAGCCTCATAAGAGCATGATTTGTCAGAGCTTTCAATATGCCTTGTTGTATTATGCATGTCTGGTTGTTATCAGAACTTGTATAAACCTGGTTCAGATCTTGTATACGTTTGGTTCAAAAACACCTGGTTGTCTTGAACTTAGTTCAGAACATGAGTATGTTTGATTAATTGCAAACTTCTTAGTTAACTATCAGAACATAAGCTCGGTTAACTATTCAGAACATAAGCCTGGTTCGTATGAACTTAATTAGGCTTGGTTAATGCCTTAGACCCTAAAACATTTGGTTAGTATGATGAACTTTTTCAAAGTTCTCAGAGAGGTTATCAATGTTAGAATAATCAATAAAGACATGTTTAGGTTTCAGAATTGGAATTAGATATATCAAATCAGTCATTCTGTATCCCCCTTTGTCATCGTTAAAAAAAGTAAAGACAAAGTAAAACAAAATGAAATTTCATTTCATTAAAAAAGATAATTCAAGTACAAAAAGAAAAAAACAAAGACACCACAAAGTTTTTAAAAACTAGGGTTTAAGGAGGGGGTGGTAGTCTTGATAAGATAAATTCAATCACTCATTCAATCTTTGATGTCTTCTCATCCTATTGCTTGAGTCTCTCTTTAACTTCCGAATTCTGAGTCGTCAGGTGCTCCAAAGTCTTCATAAATGACTTCATCAGAAATCATAGTCTTCTTAACCTTAGATACACTTCTAACTTCAAGATTTGTCTCAGAAGCAACCAAAGTAGTCTGAGCAGGAGAAGAAGGTGGAATTACTTCTGGAGCAGGAATAAGAAACATTGGACCTTATGAAGCAGGGGTTCAACCATACTAGAGAGTCTAGCATGGAAGTTCCTTTTAGTTTCCTTTAGGAACATAAACTCCAACTCTTCAGAGTTAACTTCTATCCAACTTTTGAAGTTGTTGGTCAGAGCACGTACTTTAGAAATATTTTCATTAGAAGTGCAAATCTTAGTAAGAGTGTTTAGTCTGGAAACAACGTCGCCTTCAATATGAGAAAATAATTCATCCTTAGGTGTAGGGTGAATGTTGGTTTGAGAAGGTGTTTGGTCAGAGTATGGTTGAGGGTTTCTATTTGGGAGGGATAGGATCTCAACATCTGACTCAGTATCAGAATCAATGTTCGATTCTGCAATAGGGACGTCAGAGTGAGTGAGAAGTATGGATTGATAGTTTTCAGAATGAGTTGTTGATCGTGGTTGATTCGGCAAGTTTTAGATTGGTATGGAATGAGTTACATAAATGGATGGTTTGGATATGGTGATAGTTTCAGAAACACTTGAGGATCTGGAAGAAGGAGTGGTTATGGTTCCAAAATGAATATATGATGGTGGATAAGTTTGAGGAGGAATAGATGAAGTAGTCATAGCAGAACTATCATTGTAAAAAGGAGTCTCAGTCATAGGCGGCTTACCATGATTTTAGCATAAAATTCGGTTCCACCCATTCACAAACTGGATTTATCCCAATATTCATCGCCACCCCATTCGAATAGTAAAAATATGCCAAAATTTAGTGGAATTCTATATATATTGTAACACCCCAAATAAAGAAAAAGAATTATTTAATTAAGTTGATAATATATTTATTAATTTAATTAAATAAAATTGAATTATTGGATTATTATTATTATTAATAATAATTATTGGAAAAATATATAAGTTGGAATAAGGAAAGGGTTTCATTTTTGGAAAAGGTTTCACGTGAGAAACGGAGAAGCTGCAGAGAAGAGGAAGAAGGGCAAAGAGCCGAAAAGCACGGTTGAGGAACGGAGAAGCTAAAGCTTAGAGATTTGCCGGATTGTTAAGGTAAGGGGGGTTTATCGTCGTTTAACGGGTATTATCGATTAACATGTAATGGGTAGTGATAAGCTGTTAATTTGACCGAATTGAGATTATGGATGCTGAAATATTATGATGAATAAGTTGAATTTAAGCTGAAATTAGATCGGTAGTTGTGTGAGTTGTGAGATTCTGAACGTATCGCTTTTTACGGATTTGGAATCGGAGGTCCGGAAGTCCTCCAACGGCGGAAAATGCGGAAACTCTGCATTCTGCCTTGTGTTAGCGCAGGAACTGCTGTTTCGCCTGCGTTAACCGGTTAACCCAGGGTGTTAACCGGTTAACACTGTTATAAATTGAGAAAATATGGAGTTTTGCCTGCGTTAACCGATTAACCTATAGCGTTAACCGGTTAACACTGTTGCAGTGTGGAAAAATAGTTGATTTTTATGTTGTAAAATGCAATTGGTAGTTGGCCTATTGCAGTTAATTGTGATGAATAAAATTGTTGAGTTTATGTTGTGAAATGCCGATGCAAATATGTTGAAAAGTTGATTATAAGTTGTTTTGTTGAAAATATTAAGTTGTAGGCTGATGAGCCAAAGTTGATTTTAAGTTGCTTTGTTGAAAATTACTGAGTTGTAGGCTGATGAGCCAAAGTTGATTATAAGTTGTTTTGTTGAAAGAAAAGCTGTTATGTTGCTGTTATTCTTATGTTGTTGAGTTCAAGTCGTACATGCCATAGACATTCATATGCATTAAGTCGGGGCTTTTGCTCACACCACGTTGGCCTGGATTGGCAAAAATTATGGGGCTTTTGCTCACACCACGTTGGCCTGGATTGGCAAAAATTATGGGGCTTTTGCTCACACCACGTTGGCCTGATTGGCAAAATTTTAAGTTGAAAGTTGAAGGCTTATGCCTTGATGCCCACTAAACTGGCAATGATTTTAAGTTGGGAGTTTTACTCCAAATGGTACCACATGCATAAAGAGTCGAGTCTCATTGAGTTGCATTTTATGTTGTTATTGAGTTGTATTTACGTTGTATTTGCGTATGATAATTGAGTTGAATGTGCCGTTACCGCATGCATGATATGATTTGGGTGATTAACGTGTAGAATTACTTAACATAACATGATGATTTATAATATTTGTTATATCGGTTGAGAAACTCACCCTTACAATATTTTTCAGGTAACGAGCAGTGAGTTGAGTAGGAGCTAGTGCTTGAAGTCTAGTGTGGTTAGAGGGTCATGCTCTGATAGATGTAACATCGGGACGGGATGTTTGAATTGTCGAATAAATGTTAATTTTGATGAATTACAGATGTTGAAATATTTTATCCGCTGCGTATTGTTAAAGAAGTTTTTATGTCGAATAAAATTGAGTATGACTGCTTTTATGTTGAATTATGTGAAGAAGTTGTTATGTGACACCCTTGAGTGACAATATTTACTCTGATATGTATGATTTAATTGTTGTTGTTTTAATTAAATATTTGGGGTATTTAGAAGGGTGTTACATTAGTGGTATCAGAGCAGGTCGGTCTGTCCGGCCAGTTGTCGTGTCGTTACCGTCTAACAATTGTGTAATTGTTACTAGTCTAACTTTTAAGTTGTGTTGTAGTGATAAGTTGAAATGGCTGGAAGGAATGACGCTGCAATGGCTGCCGCAATGCAAGCAATGGCACAAGCTGTGCAGAACTTGCCAAATGCTGGTGGAGATGCTGGATCACGTAGCTTGGCGACTTTTCAGAGAGAGAATCCGCCGGTGTTTAAAGGGAAGCATGATCCAGATGCAGCTTTGGGATGGTTGAAAGAGATTGAGAGAATCTTCCGTGTTATGGATTGCACTCCAGCTCAGAAGGTTCGGTATGGTACTCACATGCTAGCAGTCGAAGCTGATGACTGGTGGCTAGAGACTCACGAGAGGTTGACCGTGGCGAGTGAAGACGTTACTTGGGATGTATTCCGTAGGGAATTCCTGAGAAAGTATTATCCGGAAGATGTCCGTGGTAAGAAGGAAATTGAATTCCTTGAGCTGAAGCAAGGAAACATGTCTGTCACTGATTACGCTGCGAAATTTGTGGAGTTGTCCAAATTTTATCCTCATTACACTGGTGCTGGTGCTGAATTTTCAAAGTGCATCAAGTTTGAAAATGGATTGCGCTCTGAAATTAAGAAGGTTGTTGGGTATCAGAAGATACGCATTTTCACTGAATTGGTTGATAGCTGCAGGATATTTGAAGAGGACAATAATGCTCATTACAAGATTGTCAGTGATCGCAGAGGCAAGCAACATCAAAACCGTGGCAAGCCGTATGATGTTCCAGCTGGAAAGGGGAAGCAAAGAGCTGCTCCGGCTCAGAGAGCTAGTGGGGGAGGTGCTCCTACTGGTATAGTTTGCTTCAAGTGTGGTCAGGCTGGTCATAAGAGTAATGTATGCACTGCTGAAGTAAAGAGGTGTTTTCGCTGTGGTAAGATTGGCCATGCAATAGCTGATTGCAAGCACAAGGAAGTGATTTGTTTTAATTGCGGAGAAGAAGGGCATATTGGAAGTCAGTGTCAGAAGCCGAAGAAAGGGAATCAGTCTGGAGGCAAGGTCTTTGCTTTATCGGGTTCTGAGACTTCTGCTGATGATCGTTTGATCCGAGGTACGTGTTATATTAATGGCTTTCCTCTTGTAGCTATTATTGACACAGGTGCGACTCATTCCTTTATATCTTTGGATTGTGCTGTGAAACTTAAGTTAGGGATATCTGAGATGTTTGGTAGTATGGTAATTGATACTCCTGCGAAGGGTTCAGTGACTACTACTTCGGTTTGTTTAAATTGTCCTTTGAGTATTTTTGGTAGAGACTTTGGGATGGACCTAGTGTGTCTTCCACTAGTGCAGATTGATGTTATTCTGGGTATGAACTGGTTGGTGTTCAACCGAGTTTCTATCAATTGTTTTGATAAGACGGTGATCTTTCCTGAGATTGAAGAAGGAAAGAGTTTGTTCCTATCAGCAAGGCAAGTGGATGAGGCAGTAGCTGAGGGAGCAGAGTTGTTCATGCTGTTAGCAACTTTGGAGGCCAAGGATAAGATGGTGATTTGTGATCTAGCCGTGGTGTGTGATTTTCCTGATGTGTTTCCTGAAGAGGTGAACGAATTACCACCAGAACGCGAAGTGGAGTTCTCTATTGACTTGGTACCTGGCACTAGACCGATATCGATGGCTCCGTACCGTATGTCTGCTGTTGAGTTAACTGAATTGAAGAGTCAGTTGGAAGATCTGTTGGATAAGAAATTTATTCGTCCGAGTGTGTCACCGTGGGGTGCACCAGTGCTATTGGTTAAGAAGAAAGAAGGTACTATGAGGTTGTGTGTGGACTACAGGCAACTGAATAAAGTGACGATCAAGAATCGGTATCCTTTGCCGAGGATTGATGATTTGATGGATCAGTTGGTTGGTGCAAGTGTGTTCAGTAAAATAGATTTGAGATCTGGGTATCATCAGATACGTGTGAAAACTGAGGATATTCAGAAGACTGCTTTCAGGACAAGGTATGGACATTATGAGTATTCTGTAATGCCTTTTGGTGTGACTAATGCACCTGGAGTATTTATGGAGTATATGAATAGGATTTTCCATCCGTACCTAGACAAGTTTGTTGTGGTGTTTATTGATGACATTTTGGTGTATTCGAAATCGGAAGAAGAGCATGCTGAGCAATTGAAAGTGGTTTTAGAAATTCTACGAGAAAAGAAGTTATTTGCTAAACTGTCTAAATGTGAATTTTGGTTAGAAGAGGTGAGTTTTCTTGGTCATGTGATTTCAAGAGGTGGCGTTGCTGTTGATCCTTCTAAGATAGAAGCGGTATCTAAGTGGGAAGCTCCGAAGTCTGTTGCTGAGATTCGAAGTTTTCTTGGTTTGGCTGGTTATTATAGGAAGTTCATTGAGGGATTTTCTAAGTTGGCGTTACCGTTGACGATGTTGACTAGAAAGGGGCAAGCGTTTGTTTGGGACTCAAAATGTGAAGAAGGTTTCCAAGAGCTAAAGAGAAGGTTGACTACTGCTCCTATTCTGATATTACCGAGTTCATCGGAACCATTTGAAGTTTACTGTGATGCTTCATTGTTGGGTTTGGGTGGCGTGTTGATGCAGAATAAGCAGGTTATAGCTTATGCTTCAAGACAGCTGAGGGTTCATGAGAGGAACTATCCGACGCACGATTTAGAGTTGGCGGCTGTAGTGTTTGTTCTGAAGTTGTGGAGGCATTATTTGTACGGGTCAAGATTTGAGGTTTTCAGTGACCATAAAAGTTTAAAGTATTTGTTTGATCAGAAAGAGCTGAATATGAGACAGAGGAGATGGTTGGAGTTTCTGAAGGATTATGACTTTGGTTTGAATTACCATCCGGGTAAAGCAAACGTAGTGGCTGATGCATTGAGTCGGAAATCATTACATATGTCTATGCTAATGGTTAAGGAATTGGATTTAATTGAGCAGTTTAGAGACTTGAGCTTGGTGTGTGAGAGTACTCACAACAGTGTTAAATTGGGAATGTTGAAGTTAACAAGTGGTATTCTGGAGGAGATCAGAGAGAGTCAGAAATCTGATATGCTTTTGGTTGATAAGTTGACTCTAGTGAATCAAGGTCAAGGTGGCGAATTCAGAATTGATGAGAATGGTATTTTGAAATTTGGTAGTCGGGTGTGTGTTCCGGATGTTACTGAACTTAAGAAGAGTATTCTTGAAGAAGGACATCGTAGTGGGTTGAGTATTCATCCTGGAGCTACGAAGATGTATCATGATTTAAAGAAGTTATTTTGGTGGCCGGGAATGAAAAGAGAAATTGCGAGTTTTGTCTATTCTTGTTTGACTTGTCAGAAGTCAAAGATTGAGCATCAGAAACCGTCTGGGCTAATGCAACCGTTGGCAATTCCAGAGTGGAAATGGGATAGTATCAGTATGGATTTTGTTTCTGGGTTACCGAGGACAAGTAAGAATTTTGAAGCCATTTGGGTGATTGTTGATAGATTGACGAAATCGGCTCATTTTATTCCGATCAGAATGGATTATCCGTTAGAGAAATTGGCTGAGTTGTATATTGAGAAGATTGTAAGTCTGCATGGTATTCCGTCGAGTATTGTTTCGGACAGAGATCCTAGATTTACATCGAAGTTCTGGGAAGGTTTGCAGAAGGCTTTGGGAACTAAGCTGAGATTGAGTTCTGCATATCATCCGCAGACTGATGGTCAGACTGAGAGGACGATTCAGTCATTAGAAGATCTTTTGAGAGCTTGTGTTTTGGAAAAAGGAGGTGGTTGGGATTGTTATTTACCTTTGATTGAGTTTACCTACAACAATAGTTTTCATTCGAGCATTGGTATGGCGCCGTTTGAAGCTTTGTATGGTAGGAGATGTCGGACACCGTTATGTTGGTATGAGTCCGGTGAGAGTGCTGTGGTTGGACCGGAGATTGTTCAACAAACTACAGAAAGGATTAAGATGATTCAGGAGAAGATGAGAATTGCTCAGAGTCGTCAGAAGAGTTATCATGATAAGAGGAGGAAATCACTTGAGTTTCAAGAGGGAGATCACGTGTTTCTTCGTGTTACTCCGATAACTGGTGTTGGTCGAGCCTTGAAGTCGAAGAAGTTGACACCGCGATTTATTGGTCCTTATCAGATTTCGGAGAGGATAGGAGAAGTAGCCTATCGTATCGCTTTACCGCCGTCACTTGCGAATTTGCATGAAGTTTTTCATGTGTCTCAGTTGAGGAGGTACGTTCATGATCCGTCGCATGTTGTCCAAGTAGATGATGTACAGGTGAGAGATAACCTGACTGTTGAAACATCACCTATGAGGATTGAGGATCGAGAGTTGAAGCAGTTGCGGGGTAAAGAGATTGCCTTGGTGAAGGTAGCTTGGGGAGGACCAGCAGGTGGCAATGTGACTTGGGAACTGGAGAGTCAGATGAAGGAGTCTTATCCAGAGTTATTTGTTTGAGGTATGTTTTCGAGGACGAAAACTCTTTTAGTGGGGGAGAGTTGTAACACCCCAAATAAAGAAAAAGAATTATTTAATTAAGTTGATAATATATTTATTAATTTAATTAAATAAAATTGAATTATTGGATTATTATTATTATTAATAATAATTATTGGAAAAATATATAAGTTGGAATAAGGAAAGGGTTTCATTTTTGGAAAAGGTTTCACGTGAGAAACGGAGAAGCTGCAGAGAAGAGGAAGAAGGGCAAAGAGCCGAAAAGCACGGTTGAGGAACGGAGAAGCTAAAGCTTAGAGATTTGCCGGATTGTTAAGGTAAGGGGGGTTTATCGTCGTTTAACGGGTATTATCGATTAACATGTAATGGGTAGTGATAAGCTGTTAATTTGACCGAATTGAGATTATGGATGCTGAAATATTATGATGAATAAGTTGAATTTAAGCTGAAATTAGATCGGTAGTTGTGTGAGTTGTGAGATTCTGAACGTATCGCTTTTTACGGATTTGGAATCGGAGGTCCGGAAGTCCTCCAACGGCGGAAAATGCGGAAACTCTGCATTCTGCCTTGTGTTAGCGCAGGAACTGCTGTTTCGCCTGCGTTAACCGGTTAACCCAGGGTGTTAACCGGTTAACACTGTTATAAATTGAGAAAATATGGAGTTTTGCCTGCGTTAACCGATTAACCTATAGCGTTAACCGGTTAACACTGTTGCAGTGTGGAAAAATAGTTGATTTTTATGTTGTAAAATGCAATTGGTAGTTGACCTATTGCAGTTAATTGTGATGAATAAAATTGTTGAGTTTATGTTGTGAAATGCCGATGCAAATATGTTGAAAAGTTGATTATAAGTTGTTTTGTTGAAAATATTAAGTTGTAGGCTGATGAGCCAAAGTTGATTTTAAGTTGCTTTGTTGAAAATTACTGAGTTGTAGGCTGATGAGCCAAAGTTGATTATAAGTTGTTTTGTTGAAAGAAAAGCTGTTATGTTGCTGTTATTCTTATGTTGTTGAGTTCAAGTCGTACATGCCATAGACATTCATATGCATTAAGTCGGGGCTTTTGCTCACACCACGTTGGCCTGGATTGGCAAAAATTATGGGGCTTTTGCTCACACCACGTTGGCCTGGATTGGCAAAAATTATGGGGCTTTTGCTCACACCACGTTGGCCTGATTGGCAAAATTTTAAGTTGAAAGTTGAAGGCTTATGCCTTGATGCCCACTAAACTGGCAATGATTTTAAGTTGGGAGTTTTACTCCAAATGGTACCACATGCATAAAGAGTCGAGTCTCATTGAGTTGCATTTTATGTTGTTATTGAGTTGTATTTACGTTGTATTTGCGTATGATAATTGAGTTGAATGTGCCGTTACCGCATGCATGATATGATTTGGGTGATTAACGTGTAGAATTACTTAACATAACATGATGATTTATAATATTTGTTATATCGGTTGAGAAACTCACCCTTACAATATTTTTCAGGTAACGAGCAGTGAGTTGAGTAGGAGCTAGTGCTTGAAGTCTAGTGTGGTTAGAGGGTCATGCTCTGATAGATGTAACATCGGGACGGGATGTTTGAATTGTCGAATAAATGTTAATTTTGATGAATTACAGATGTTGAAATATTTTATCCGCTGCGTATTGTTAAAGAAGTTTTTATGTCGAATAAAATTGAGTATGACTGCTTTTATGTTGAATTATGTGAAGAAGTTGTTATGTGACACCCTTGAGTGACAATATTTACTCTGATATGTATGATTTAATTGTTGTTGTTTTAATTAAATATTTGGGGTATTTAGAAGGGTGTTACATATATCATACTTATTTTTATATGCATTTTTACTAGATTTGTATGAAATTTTAAAATATCCTAAAATTGCAACAAAAAAAACAGAGTTTCTTAATGCACCATATATCTTACTAGGACACCACATGAAAATACATAAATATTCCTCCAGATTTCAAAGATGTGTCTTTGGACGCACCTTGAAACGTTAAATGATCTGGAGATGCATCTCCGTAATATTTTCAAAGGCATGCACCATGCATTAACTCTGAAAGGCTTGACATGCATATTGTACCAAAGATGCATCACCGGTTATTTTACGGAGATACATTTCCGTAACATACCAGAACATTGCATGTTATGTTTTGTTTATGTTTATTAAGATGAAGATTTATAAACTTTATTTAACCCAATAAGTGACGAGATTTATACCATACAATCGATATGCAAAAAGTAACGTATATACATCCAGATGGTCCAAAAATGTCATATATAAATAAAGTTGAAATAAACAATAAAGTAGCATGAGGTGAAAATAAAACACAATCCCTAATGAATCCAAAGTACAACTATTATATACTACTGCACTACTGCGTATGTCGGACTACATCTCCTATGGCTCCTCTGCCTCCTCTACCATCAATCCCCCGTCCTTCGACGATGTCTCTATTACATCAATTCCCCTTGTGCCTCTGTCGTGATGGCATCTAGGACCTACCTCACATTAGACCCATTAGGGAAGATACCTTTGTCAATGCATGTTTGTGCAATCTCCATTATGCAACGACATCTAGGCAAGACACCCTCAACATGATTTGAATGTGCTTTCTCCTCCTCTAGTATCTGCTAATGAGCTGGCTTTGGTGGATCTTCTAAAGAAGCCCGCACCATATATGGATGTGACACCCTGAAGAACCACCTGATGTACTCGTCGACGTAGCTCTAATCGCTCTCAATTATGGTACTATATGCCTCATTTGGTACCAGATGACTCTCATAATCATAAAACATGGCATCCATCTATTTACATGTCAAAATAGGAGGAGCAGAGACAACAGGTTGTCTGGGAATGGTCTGAGTGTATGCGCATGGGCAGATGAGGAGCAGTGAGACGTGATCTGCAAGCTAACCATCCAGATTATAACATTATCTTGTCAAATGTCTATGTCTCACGGTGATCGACATAGCTGTTGAAGTGCATGTCCTCGGCAACCAAGCGATCAAGATACACTTTGGACGATTATATCGATTGGTTCCCTCTAAGCGAGGAAAATGCAGTAGCACGTGACATATCCTTAGTGTAAGTCGATACGCTCTCCCAACCGGGGATGCGCGGGAAGTGCTAGAGGATCCAAGCCTGAAAAGTTTAGAACATACAAATCATCAGTAACAGCATTGTAAAGATTAAATGAAAAGGACATAAAAATATTAAAAGACCAATAAATATTGTTATCAGTAGTGTGATGTTGCATATGACATGCTTTGTCTTCCACATACAACATTCTAATAACTCTGAGTACAAGTAGACCAAACAAGCAACCCCTCAATTATACTCATGGATTCGCTCAAAGTCCTCGAAGTACCATAGGTAGACGACACTTGTATAAGTGGCACTCTTGTCCACATAAATCGTAGTGCCAACCAAATATAACAAGTATGCTCTCATAACATACACTATATGCAGACCCACTTGCTCGTCATCACCTATAACATCCTTAGCTCTCTGGAGCTCATATGTATATTACCCTTTTCAAGAATTCAAACCTAGCATGAGCCCCTTTGGTTCTGGCCATCTCCGACGAAGAAGCCTCTAGGTCAACTCCTAGATAGTCTACCATCATCTCGAGTGCCTCGTCTTTGCTAATCCTCCCATGATCTAGAAGTTTCCCCTTGATCGGAAGATACAACAAATACAACACATCGTCGAGTGTGATAGACATCTCACCCAGCGGAAGATGAAATGACGAGGTCTCGGTGTGCCATCTCTCCACGAATGCATCAAGCATCCTGTGGTTAACCATAATATAACTAGTCATGCACAAGTCCTTTATCTCAGATAGGGACAAAGCTGCTTGAAACCACTCCTCATTCGACTGAGGCAAGACAATAATCTTTCGTCCGTGGTTAATAAACTTCAGCGGATCACGGTCCTGCAGAAAATAAAAATCAATGTCAGAAACTTATAATATATTAATAAACGTAAATTACAATAAACATAAATTAAAAAGAATGAAACCAACTAATGTCACATCTTCGTCCCAGATATGTCTGGCAGTATGGTCTAGGTACATAGGCAGTAGTGAGAACTCTACAGGGCCTCTTCCAAATGGCTATGCCTTAACATCCTCAACAACTTCACCATCCAGAGGTGGCACTGGCTCAACATCATTAGAAGCAAGAGGTGGCACTGGCTCATAAGCACCATCTGGAGGTCGCACTGACTCAGCAACATCAGATATAGGAGGTACCACTGATAACTCGGGTACCTCTGGCGTCTGAATAGGTAAAGCCTGGCGCCTGCGGAGGATAGAGAGGGTGATGCGTCGGTAGGTGAAACTTGTCTCCTATAGGAAGAAGAAGATGAAGAAGCATGAGCCCTAGAAGTATATGCCTCTGCATGGCCAAAGGAACAGGAGCCTCTGAAACCTGACTCTTATCCCGCCGCACTGATGCATGTTGTGCAATCCTCCCGTGCCTTAGTTTATCGTGTATATCATCCATAATGCCAAAAAGTTTAAGAAAACTAGACAATTAGTGCAAGCAAGCAACACTACAAACAAGAAAGCAAAAAAAAACATACTGTTATTTTACGGAGATGCATCTATGGGTAATATGAAACCAAAAGTTGAAAAATTCCAGAGATGTATCTCCGAAATTTTCTGCAACTCTTCAGTTCATCAATGGAGGCAATACAGAAATGCAGACTTCAAAATAAATGGCTTGATCATGATTTTCAACAAACAAACGTGTTTTACAACATGTATAAACTAACATTCTTGTCTTTCCTACTCATTTGATACTCAAATCATCATTTTTTACTCATTTACATAAAAACTCAAAAAACTTATCAATACATCAAAAACTTACAATTTTTCACTTTACTTTAGTGTTGGATGATGTTTCTAATGTTGATTGAAGATCATTGAGCTTGGTTGTTTGATTTTGGACTTTGGTGATAAAAAAATTGAGAGATTTTGAAGAGAGTTTTGAATTTTTTTAGAAATGAGAAAGAAGAATGATTCTGGCGCGATTTAAGCTCCAATATCTTCCGGAGATGCATTTTTGAAATAAATTAGAAGATGCATCTCCGAACAATTTTAACGTTTACTTAGAATTGAATGCGTCCGGAGATACATCTCCAAAATTTAAAGATATTCAAATATTTTCACGTGATGCATACGTAACACATATGGTGCATTAAGAAAAAAAAATGCACGACTTACTTGTAAATATACCGTTGATCCATAAATTTTTTAAATTTTACAGAAAATTTTAAAAAGCGACAATGAATGTGGGGTATATGTCAAAGAGTGCTAAGTTAAAAACTTCAGCTTATCGACAACAATAAAATATTAAAATACCAATTTTCCAAAAAAAAAAAACAGCAGCTTAGCTCTCCATAAAATAATTATGGCCCTGCCCTCACATCAATATTAACTGACACATAGGAATGGACATGGATCGATTTGGGTTGAGTTTATAAAAAAAAAAAAAATTCAATCCACATAGAATATATCGGTTTGAGTGATGTAAAATAAACCACTCAATCCACATAGAGTATATCGGTTTGAGTGATGTAAAATAACCACTACAACATCATTGGAACGATTTGAGATAAATCATAAATTTTTGTATTGGATTGGACAATGGATCATCCAATTTCTTTTTCTTATATAATTATATAATTTTAAACGATGTACCATATTATTTTTCATAAAAATCCTAACTATTTTTTTTCTTGAATTTTTTTTTAAACATATTAACGTTTTCATAAAATTTATAATAAAAATATTTGTAAAAATCAAAATTGTATCATGATAATACATAAAAATTACTCGGAACTTATTCATATTTGTATTAAAATAATCAAAGTACAATATCATAAATAATTCAAAATTATGATTTAAAATAAATCTAAAATTAAAAAAATCAAGTATGAATACATCAAAATCACCATTCATCAAATTATATTTTGAACTCAGTGAGTTTTGTGAGTTGGATCTTGGTTTATCCAAAACCCATATATTTTAAATGATTTTTCATTTTTAAAAACCATATTGACCCACCCCACCTCCGCTCAAACCCACTATTTTGTCAATTTCCCACCTCCGTTCAAACCCACTATTTTGTTGGTTTGCGCAAATTTGACCGGATTTTATGGGTTTACCCGACTCATTTAAAACTCTAACTCTAGTGACACATCGATTCCAGGTGTGCATCAGAAGCTTTTACGTTAGAAAAGAAGTTGTGCATGTTTGGTTTCACAAAGGTTTTGCTTAAATCACAGTAACTCATCTTGATTTTGTCAAACTCA
This sequence comes from Lathyrus oleraceus, assembly GCF_024323335.1. Taxonomy (NCBI): domain Eukaryota; kingdom Viridiplantae; phylum Streptophyta; class Magnoliopsida; order Fabales; family Fabaceae; genus Lathyrus; species Lathyrus oleraceus. The sequence goes on along the minus strand of NC_066582.1, from coordinate 148,451,470 downwards.
CTTCTGAATCCAAATATGCGCCAATACTTTGTTCATTTCAGCAGGTCATAACTAACAGCAATTCACATAATCTAAATAAATAATTTCAACTTCCTGGGATTTTTAAAATTCTTGTTCCACAGGACAAAATTTTAGCATGGAGCAAACCTTGGTAGATTGTCAAACTGCACAATTTTACATAACCCTGAGAAATGAAAACTACTAAACAAACATCAAGTTTTTAATTTAAACCCAAGTAATTCCTAGATGCTACTGTCTACAAGCAAACAAACAAACTAGGTTAACCATTCTGAAAGGGCAAATAAAAATTATTAAGGTTATTTCACAACCACATGTATTGGATGAATTACACAAGGCCACATGATAATAATGCTCACAGAACAGTTCCACAAGCTGGTGTTGCATGAAAAGCCGACTGTCTAGAAGGTCCTTCTTCGAGTAGTTTACGAGACAGAGTCGAGGGGCCGGCATCACCAATAGTCTCTCCTAAACTCAGTTTTGACATGCCAACCAGTTCATCGACATTGATCGGGGCCTTGGAATGTACTGCGGTTGGCTTCACCACTTCATGTGTCTCGTTCTTAGGAGCGGGCTCCGGACTGTATCCAGACCAATAGGGAAGAGGAAATGGAAAGAATGGAGAATAATAGGCCGGATATACTACCGGATATGACGCTGTTTGTGCATTGCTATCAGGCTTTAATAATGGGATAGAGGCAGACTCTCCGTCATTTGAGTTTGTGGAATCCATGGATTCGCATTCTTCATCGAGTGGGGGAGGAGCAGGCAAAGGGTTATTGCCTTCTGTTTCAGTCTGTAGCGGATTAGCTGACATGAAGTCTTGTGGTACCATTGAAGTGTCAGCAGCCTACAAAATCAATATGAAAATACAAGAAAGCCAGAAAAATTAGAAGGTTCCAAAGGAAAAGGGAAAGAGAAGAAGTTACATAATGCCTAAAAGAAAAAAGCGCATTTCAATAATCATATCAAATGATAATGAGCAGGTTATGTGGCATGGATTCCATGAATATATGCAACACAATGTAAAGGAAACACATAATTGATGCATAAAGTATTTGCAAAAAAGGGGACAAACATCATCTTGAACAATATCGAATAAGCTGGACCGTCTTTTCCTCCTAGACACGTTGCTTTGCCTGATGAAATATTTCTGAGCATGACTGGCCACTTGAGTAGGTGTCCTTGATATAACATAGTTCCTAGCAATTCCACGCCAGTCACCTTTGCCCAGCTTCTGCAATCCAAGTAAGAACATTCTATGCTCCTCCTCAGTCCAGGGAGTACCTGTAAAAAAAGATTAAAATTTAAACGCTCATTTTCCAGAAGCTAGAAAATCATCATTCAAGAACAACGAGCCTGTTTAGAGTTGTGTGCAGTGTGAAAAAACACAATTTTTCTTCTTTATTTTCAAAGAGCCTTAGCATCAAAACTCACACACAGTAAGTGTAGAGAAATGGGGAATTGCGGATTTGAACCCACATTCCAACATATCAAATGTCTCTACTAATTGTACTCAAGAGACTTTAAAATAACATATTCTACTAATACTAACAGATCATTAGTGGTGAAATCAAGTTCGGCAAGATTTAGTGAAACACCTGCCACAGCCTAACATTTAATCTACCAAAGGCTTTAAGCAAAAAATATTTTTTCTTTGTAAAATATAAAGCCTAGTTTAGATAGCTGAAACAGTTCAATACATGCATAAATATAGAGCATACCCCCATAATTAGGGTATGCCTCAAAATTAAACAAAAACTGAACAGTATGATTTTGAAGCACATGAGAAACATTATTTTTTAAGCACATGACTTAAGACTTATAAAATACATAAATATCTATAAATTTCTCAGACCAACCTTCAATACATTAGACATTCAAAATTTATGCAACAAGCATATGTAATCCAACAAACATTCCAATCATTCATACATAAAAGACAATCACTAATAAAGTTAACTCGTACCAGTACCCTTCTTGTCTAAGCTATTCCCACAGTGACACCAACCAATACAATTATTGACACCAACCAAAAATTTAAAAATACAAATATTGTCATAATTCTAAAACACACGAATCCAAGCTAAGATCACAAAATTGAAGGAAAAAGAATACGCATGCAAGCAAAATTGGGGAGAGAAAAAAAGTTTAAAGAAACAAACCCTTTTTTCTTTCACGGGAAGTAGAAGAAGAGCCAGGAACAAAATCCTCAGAGGCGTAGCCGTCAGCAACGGCGGCGTGATCAGGTGTTTCACCGGGTGAATCGAGATTATTTAACCCGGTATGAAGGGATCCAGACCCGGAACCAGTATAATGACTAAGATTACCCATACTAGCACTCTTTCGGATCCCATCGGTTAATCGAACTCCGAAAAGCTTAACGCCACGGTTGGGACACGTTCTTGAGTTGTGCCCATTGTGGCTGCAATGGGAACAACGTCGCGTCATGGTTTTCTGAACCGGATCGAAGGAGAACGAGGTTTGTCGGGTTTTGAAGATCCGAATTACAGGATCCGAGACATGAAATTGGAGGTTTTAAGGTTGGGAATGAATTACCGAATAGGTTTTTGTTTTGTGTTTATTATGTTTTGGTTTGGTCTAGGGAGAGAAAAGGAGAAAGAGAAACAATGCAACACTATCCATTTATCTTGTCGTGGATAAAGAGAGGTAGGGATAAGATGCTTCGCGGGTGTTTTTTTATGATACGTGCTAGTTTTTTTCTGACCGTGGATTGGTTCGGTGCTTGCTGACGTGGTGGATGTTTTGTAATGTTATTTATTGGGTAGCTTTTGAAACCGAGTTATCATATCATCAAGTTGATCAAATAATATTTTTTTCATACACCGTCTTTAAAATATTTACAGAGTGGATAAATTACATTATTATCTTTCTTTGATTTAAAAATAGTTTGTAAATTTTGGTTCAACATTCAACACTTGAGCACGAGTGTTACTATATTTTGTGTGGAGTTAGGGATCGTAATGAGTTGGATTTGTCCAGAGTATTATTAGACTATTATTATTATTATTTGTTCTTATATTTGTGATTTGAAGAAAAAAACATCTTCGTACTTGAAATTATAAGGGGGTGGACATGAATGTTTGTACGTATTTTCACATTCTATCACATACTATAAATATATAAGGATTTATATTTATATATGTAATTTTTTTACTCAACTACCCATATTTAAAAAAAAAATGCAAAATAACACAGTTTTCAAACAATTTTCTAAATTATTCTAGTTTTAAAAAAATGTTAAGACGTAGGTATTAGACTAATTGGCGACTACCCTTAATTTTTAAGAGGGGCCAATTGAATTGACTACAGTATATGGTGTTGTCAATCCAATTAGCGTTCATGTATATTAAATGAGAGGAAATGTAAATTGGTCTGACGTCTCAGTGTAATGTGCAATTTTTTTTATATAAATAGAGGTGTTGTGTAATTCATTTTTTCACATCTCTTTTTATCATATTGCAAACATGTTTCGTATTCGTCGTCGCTATGGAAAATTGATTTATTCGAGAGACAAACTTCCGATGAAGATGCTCTTTTGGAACATCTGCTGTTTCGATCAACTAAAGAGGGAGCTGGTTCGTTGGTTAGATGGAAAAATATCAGAAGAGAAAAAATTAGAAGTATTGAGAGACTCAATGGTGTATTTGGTTGGGTGTGAGTAAAAATGGATAAGGATGTTAGGAAAATGATGTTTGGACCAAATGACATCAATTTGATTGTTGTTGTTTATTTAGACTTGTTCGGTTTTAAGTGTGCTTATGTTAGAGTGATGTTTGTTGTTAACCTTGTTGTAACAAAAAGTTATTAATATATAAAAATCCAAGGTTACAAAAATTGAAAGGAGGTACTAAATTATGATGCAGAGGTTGCCCCTAGATTGAGACATTTTTTTCTTATTGGATCCATGTTGACGACATATACTACATAATCTTATCATTTTATTAGTCGTATCCATTTCTGTTCTAATACGCGTACTATTTAGTCGTCCTTTTTTCTTTCTTCGCATCTCATCGTTGTGCCAAACTATGTCCCCTTCATATGAAGGCTAGTATTCCTACATTGCTAGCACTAAGAAGCTTTCGTTATACACATTCATGACGGTAATGACCTTGTAAACATTGGATATATGGTTGTAAGCGTCCTGGCGAGTATGTGCGTATGTCGCAATGACATGGGAGCAAGGAATATGGAAGGCCTTGAACTTTCCACAATCGCACCAACTTCTGCTTAGTTTGACGGCATAGGATAAATTTGGTCTTCCCTCAATGTGGTCTATTGGTTCCTGTACACTGAAATTTTATCTATGACGGTCAAAGATTGTAATCGCGTGGGAGGTAGCTTTAATAGTTTCCTCTTTCATCACTTTTATACGACATTCACCAAATAATTGACCTAACATTAACACCGCACTCCATCTTTCCCCTCTGGTTGTGAAGGTAGATGCCAACCTAAAATAGGTTGTTCTAACCAATGCGGTTATTGGTAGATTTCTAATGCCTTTGAATACGCCGTTCATGCATTTCACAAGATTTGTTGTCATGTGGTCTCATCGACAACCTCTGTCAAATGCCCGTGTCCACTGCTCTAATGGTATGTTATTCATCCACCTCCATGCTTCTGCATTAGACAATCTAATTTCGTCACGGTAATATTGAAATGATGGCTGAGTTAGAGCATACCCTGCATTCACCATTTTTGTGTGAAGGTTATTGTCTTTGATTGGACACATGAAGTTTTGTGCAATATGTCTAATGCAATAGACATGGGTAGAAGAAGGATTATGCCATATGTTATCATGGTTATTGTGAGCACTCTCAATGGCAGTATGTTTATCTAAAATCAAACAGAGATTGGCTTGTGGAGCGACATGTGTTCTGAGATGACGAAGGAAGAAACCCCAACCACCAGCAGTTTCACCTTCAACTAGAGCAAAGGCAATGGAAAAGACATTATTGTTGTTGTCTTGGGCAACAGCCATAAGCAAAGCACCCTTGTATTTTCCGTATAACCATGTTCCATCAATTTGAATAATAGGTTTGCAGAATGCAAAACCTTTGATGCCTGGTTGAAAATCCCAAAAGAGCCGGTGAAAAATTCTATTTCCAGCAACACAAGTTCTGTCTAGCGTAAATGCTGACAATGTTTCCATAATTGCAACAGTTATTGGTGCGTATGTTTTAAGTGCCTATAAAAACCGTAGCAATTCTTTGTATGAATCCTCCCAGTTGTCGTATACCTGTTCAACCGCCTTTGTCCTTGCAATCCATGCTTTCTTGTAAGAGGGAGTATTATTATATCTTGTGATGATATGAGATATTATTATACTCACCTTCAATAATGGGTCTTTGTTAACAAGCGGCAAAATGTCTTGACATATCAATTCAACACTTAATTTACGGTGATCTTGTACAACATTAGTGGCAATGCAACTGTAAGGTGTGTCTATAGAAGCTATCTCCCAATAATCGCTTCTCTTCTTGTGAGATGCAACCAACCGAAACTTGCAAAGGATGTTACAACATTCGATGACATACCTTCTCGAATCAGTGTGTTTCACAGTGAAATCAGTAGAGTTATTCATGTGAAATTTTTTGATAGCTCGCACACATTCTTCTTTAGTGCGGAACATGTCTCCCACTTTTAACTCACCGTCTGATCGTGGATATGGGTTATAAAAAACACTGTTGGATGTTTCACCATCATGCAAGTCCATGTTTGTCATATGTTACGGTGGATTATATACATGACTTGGAGGTAAGGGCATTGGATGATCGTCATCTTCAATATTATTATTCAACATATGATCGACATGTGTCTCAGTTTCTTCTTCTTCTTCTTCATCAACGACGTTGACTTCTACTTCTGCTTCTAGGTCGACTTCATCTTAGTCTTCTGAATCAAATTCATCAGAGCTTCATTAGTTATCTGAGATTGTTGAGATGATATACTTTGTTGGAGATTAATATATAACTCAATAGAGTTGCAACCAGAATGTTCGTGACTAACAAACATATATTCAACATCTTCATCGCCCCGTACCTTTAGCAGGTAAAATTTACTTTGATTATTTTCGAAATAAATTGGATTTTGGTATGTGATTTGTGACACAAGACCAGATCCTAGGTAATATTCTATTCGTTTTTTCAAATGCAAGAAATTTGAACTTCTCTTGATCGTAAATCAGATAGTATTGGTGTTTCGAAAGCAAAACTCATATACATCACACTCATATGTCTCACCGTTGATTTTGGATTAAGAAGAAATGAAGGAATGGGTTTTGCTATCGTCATTGTTGTCCATGACATACCTACATAACACCTTGATTTTGTTGTCAGTATTGCAGTGTTTAGGCTTAAGTCAATTTGGTCCATTGGACCCAAACAAAGGAGAAATGGAATGTAAAAAAAAATGTTGAAAATTTCTTAATATACCCTATATGTTTTTTTAGGTACCATACATAAATACTAAAATGTCTCCTAATTCCTTGACATATATCTCCGGACGCACCTAATACACACTCAACGTATGTCATTCTGAATGACACCTTATAAGTTGGGTTTTTTTAATATCAGAGATGTATCTTCGGTATATTTCTGTAGATACATTTTTGGAGCGTTTGCACACCAGTATTAGAAGTAGCCACCATAAACATGTAATTTGACAAAATAAAATAAACATTCATAACATAAAATAAGCATTACACTTTAATATCCAGGGGGACGCTTCAACATCTTCGTTTGATTTTGAAATCGTCGCTTCCAACTCGAGCATAACTTTTGTTTCGAAACAGAAAAATGTATTCCACGTAGCCCTTACATATGCATCCAACTTGAGCTTAAAGTTGGTGAACTCAATCTTCCATCCGTTGTCAATTGACGGTGAACGGTATTCTAGCTTCATAATTCTTCGATTGTCCCCGCAAGATAAGAGATTATAGATTTCATATTTAATATCTGCATGAGATGTGTACTCGTTGAGCTTAAACTTTCGCTTGGGAGTTACGTTGGAGAAGGGGACATTTGTGACATATCAGTTGATTTTTATTTTTGACATTTGAGACATTTTTCAGTTTGTGTGATAAATAAACAAGAGCGTCTTAATTTATAGAATTGTAGACAAATGTGGACCATTCAAAACCTAACAAGTTGATTCCATAGATATATCTCTGGTTTCGCGCCCTATTATCTTGTTCTAGAGATGCATCTTCGGAACCTCTCCTAAAACTTGCAGAAAATAGAACATTTGAAAACAAAACTTAATTGAAGACATTTTTTAACAAATGAACAAATGTTATTGGAAAGATAAAAAATATATTAAAATATTAAGAAATTGAATATATTACCCTTCATTAATATTGAGACACAATTACATATACTTATTTGTCTGGCTAAATAGGAAATTAAAACGAATCGAAACATTTTTCACCAGCTAAATCTACAGGTGATACCCCCTTTGAATTTTGTGCATTTGATTCTCTTTCAATGTTGCTCAATTTCTCAAACTTTTGCATCATTTCCATAAAATGGTTCGACCAAGTTGTTGAATGAGATGTCAACTTCGGTGATGTAAGTGGTATAGGGCATTCCAGTTTTAAGTAAATTTGAACAAAATGTCGTGATTTTGAAAACCACTAAATACACATAATATAATCATTTGGATTTTGGGATGGGGCGGTACGTAGTGGGAAAAAGGTTTCCAAAAAATTAAATCATTGCAGATCAACACACAATATATCATACACATATGTTGTGAGGTGACTCATTTCAGGGAACCACGTCCATTTTTCCTCCAGTGCCGATCCACTAAGGCAAGGTACATGAGACTCATAAACTGTATCGAAGTTTTCTTTCTTTTCATACAATTGTGTGTATGATTCTTTATGAGTCATCAACTCTTAGATAAGTTGATGGCGAACAAGTGTATGATTATTTTCTCATTTACCGATTAAAGTCGAAACAACTTGATGATTGCAATTACCGTCCCTCTCAACATTAACGATCCACTTGATGTGTTTGTGCATAAACACCAGAATCTCGTCAATGAATGAAATCTTTGGTGGATGTGGCGTAAGAGGTGGTTTGCTAATGCAAGTTCCTTTGAAAACACTTTTTTGAGATTTTAGAGTTAGTGAGTCTGGAAAAACTTTACCAAAATGTTAAAAATACGAAGGAGACCGCACCGTTAAATTGTCACTCGATGTAGGCTTGAGCTTCTTTAGAGAATATTTTATTTTTAATGGTTGAGAGGGTGGTTTCAAGTCGGTGGTTTCTGGATAAACAATATTCCTCAATTGTTCTTTAATGTGGAGTTTCATGTTGTCACAAACTTTAAAAAATATCTCTTGTATCAATTCTCATTCGGTCAAAATAAAGATATTGATTTATCGTCTTTCATGACACCATCAACATCAAACCTAAGCCTCTTCCAATGAGTACAAACCTCATCCATTCTTATTGGGCAACCAAGTTTCACCTTTTTTGCAATAACTCAAGCACATGGGAGACCATATATTTTTACATTTATGCACTCACACTTTGTGTTATTGGAGCCTACATTATCAATTCATTTAGCCTCGTGAAAAATATAATTCAAACCAGCTCGAGATATGTTGTCAAACAATTGAGAATAAAGATTGTTGTCTTTAAATCTGTGTTCCAAAATTGTGATGCTCCGACCAAATGATGTATGTATCTAATTATGCTTATTCGGAATCATTTGGTTCACAGGGTCCCAATCTCTACACAAATTGTCCTTACTACTTCCCAGCCAATTCTTCAATGTAGCATGGGCAGACTCAACTCAGTTAGTTGTTGTATTTCCAAGGTGTCTAACCTGATTGACCCAAGCACAAACAATATTCTCCTTCACCTAGTCAAGAATTGTGCTCTCAACATATCTCAATAAATCAGGATACTTTTCACAAACTTTCTTGAAATGCATAGCAAAATCAACATATAATTCTTTTGTGGAAAAATTTACTATATGATTTCATTCTTCCCTTATTTTTTCCACAACCACACCCGCCTTCACCATTTGTCCATATTCAGACTCTATCTATTTCGTCCCAACTGCGGGTTTAACCCGACTTCTCACATTCTTTGTTATATGATATCTGCAAAGTAATGTATAAGAAGTAGGAAATACCCTTGCAACCGAATCCATCAAGGTGATATTGTGGTCGATAATAATCACTTTAGATATCTTATCTTGGTCCTTCAAAATTACTCGACACACCTCTAAGGCCCAAGTAACATTCTCCTCTTTCTTGCTCTCTAGAAATGTAAACCCGACAGAATAGGTCTTCTCAGTTGAGGTAACACCAACCATCTCCAATAATGGAAGTCTATACTTGTTGGTCTTGTACGTTGAATCAAGTATGAGTGCAGTAGGAAATATGTTGAACAACTTTGTAGAATCATGATGAATTAAAATACATCTCTAACGGTAACTCCATCCTTGCACGTTCGGTACCTAAACACATAACTGTTATCATCCAACATTTTCAAGAGTTGTTGCATTTCAGTCCTATCCCCATTAAGCGACTTGTTAGTTTGGTACTGAATATTATACACTTGCTTGATATTTGTGATATTTTTCGGGTTCTTTACATTTCAAAGTTGCAAGTATATTTTTCAGTTGAAGCAAATTCAAAGTCATGTCAGCAACACATTCCTTCTCTTCTAGCATGAGTCGACACACAATTGGATGACCGACTAACTTTTTACACAAATCATGGTTATGCAAACCATATATGACATTAAATCTCCAATTATTGTTTGCCAACATATAACCACGCACCGTAAAGGGACACTTAATTTTCTTGAACCAGTGTCGTCTCGTTTAAAATTTCCGGAGAGGAGTTCTATATTTTCCGTTTCTTTTGCACGTCATTGTCACAAAAGCACATCTTCTAGCCGAACCATTATTGGACCTTCTAATAACCATACAAAATCCCAGTTTAGAGGCATTCATATGAATCCACTGAAGCATTTGATCACGATATTCAAACTCTTGCTCATTTTTAAATTGATTGCCAACATCTACCGCTTTCACAACAACACATTGGACATTATGAGACACAAATTGTTGGGGGAAAACATCAGGGTGCACTATATCTAATGAAAACAGTTACCACAAAACAGTAAATAAGTGTTATTATTATAAACAGAGCTGAAAAATGAACACAGACTGATACCGGAAATATATTTCCAAAAAAGTTCATACTCGTTTCGAAGATACATTTATGGGAAAAAAACTCTAGTTTTTCAGATAGAAACAAGATTAATGTATGCAATGAGGCTTAAAATAAATGATCTTTACCTAGAATTCCAACTTCTTTTGTTCCCTTTGATGTAATGAACCACAAGATTGGAGTTTTGGAGTGAAAATAGAGATTGAGAATGGAAGAGTTTTTGGTGAGGGTTTGTAATGAAAAAAAGTATGGTTGTGGGATCATGCAACTCTATCTTTATCAAATGATTCCGGATATGCATCTTCGGAAAAAACTAACATGCAAAGGTGACAATAATTTTCGAAATCCCGCCCTAAACTTCCGAAGATGCATCTCTGGAATTTCCATTGGGCTGATTAATATGAATTTATTTCGGGAAATTTTCGGAGATGCATCTCCGGTATTAAAAAAATCCAACTTATAGGGCGTCACTCAGAATGACATATGTTGAGTGTGTATTGGGTGCGTCAGGAGATGCATCTGTGGAAACTGGGGGACATTTTAGTATTTTCATGTGGTGCCTAAGAAACATATATGGTGCATTAAGAAATTTCCCAAAATGTTTCTCATTTATCAGAAAAATGATATATGATCCATTATATAGGGTCGGAATTTACAGAGGATTTAACCTGCCACCCCCTTCAATTAAACCTGACACCCCCACATAGTGACTGCTATTGCCTTTTATGCCCTTATTAATTTTTTTTGGAATTTTCTATTGCGATTATCGAAAATTTGCTAAATTTCCGGTAAAAAAATAAATGATTTCTGATTTTTTTGTAGAAATACTGGAATTTTCTAAAGAAAAAAATTAAAAAAGTTTAGAAATTTTTTTACACTATCGAAAATTTTAAAATTTCCGATAAACTACCACACTTTTTGAAATTTTCGATAAACTACAATATTGAATTTATCAAAAAATCCAGTATGTTAATTTTTTTTTTAAAAAACGATAAAAAATGCATACCAGTAATTTAAAAATGAACTATCAGGAATTTGGTTTGTTATCAGAAAATTTCGTTCGCACTTTTGACTCAAATTTGTCCATGGACAATTTGAAAATTATGAAAATATGTGGGAGTGACACGTTAAATTCTCCTTTTTACAAGAATGAGAAAATGGGCTTACAACATGTAATATCCAAAACTGTAAACAAAAGAATATAAACTAGTAATATACTAATAGTGCAACACTCAGGTTTTTTATTCTAATATTTTTATTATATTTTATTTGAACTTTTGGAAATGTATTTTATTTAATTAATTATTATTATTTTTATTATTTAATTTAATGTGGATTTGGAGAATTTAGTTATAGGTTAATATTCAAATTATTGAAGGATGTGGAAAATTATGGGTTTGGGGCAACAAACTAAAATTTAATTATATATAAGCAGGTGAGTAAAGTTAGTGAGAATTGAGGGAATTAGTAAAAATTATTAAAATAAAATAAATTAGATTTTTATTTAAATAGAAGGGAAGAATAATACTATGTAGGATTTGGTGGAAAAGAGTCTAAGAGGAGGAAAGAGCAAACTCTAGTATAGAGAGTGAAAAAGGAGAGCCTTCATATCTAAAGTCAATAAAGCTTCAAATTTTATGAATAATCGAGGTAAGAGGGAATTGTTTAATATATTAGTGTTTAAGCATGAGCAATAATGGGGATTCCCTAACCCACTCTCTTTTCCCTTTTCTTCCATTGACGTGGAAGTTGAATCTTAAGATGGTTTGTGCAAAACCTCTCTATATTATTATTTGTCTAAATTTGAATTATGCTCTATTAATGTTGCAAATTCTATGATTATATATACTTAATCTAGATTATTGATGTTCATAAGTATATATGAGTGTTTTGAGGAATATGATGATGATTTTCGGATTAATTGATGTGATAAATTTTAAATTGATGTTTTGTTGTTATAATGTGTAAATTGAATGTTGGGTGTTTGAATGGTATGAGACCGGTTAAGGAAATTGAGATCTGGAACGATTTAATGGAGAAAATGCAGAAATCGTGTTCTGCACAGAAGTAACGGACCAACCATCACCATGTCGGGGAAGAAGACTCAAAATCGTCAGCAATGGCGGGCGTCAGCCGAGTGACGTTCCAACCGTCAACGCCCTCGAATGAGAGCATGATCCCCAAACTATCAGTGATGACATGCATCACACCCAGAGGGAAAAGACCGTCATGGATGAGACGGTCTGACCATCATCCCTGATTGATTAACCATATTGAGATGTTTGACTCAAATTTATGAGTAGTTTCAAGTTTTCTGATTTGTTCCTTGTTGTTTGATGTTGATTGATGAGAAAGTGTTATTGAGTTATTATGTTGAGATAATGTATGAGTACCTCATGTGAAGGAATTGTTGATGTTAGATAATTATGTTTGATGGAACCAATGACATGGCCATAAAACGACAATAATTATTGGTGATATATTGTAGGTCCGAAATGGACTAATGACGAGTATGACTTCGGTCCAGTGATGAGTATAAAAGTTTGAGGTATGTATGAGAATTGCATATTTCTTGTAGCATTCATACATCATGTATATTGGAGATATATAGGACTTTGACCTAGTGACGAGTAGGACTCTGATTCAGTGATCAGTAGGATTATGGTCTAGTGATGAGTACGACTTCAGTCCAAGTAACGAGTTTGGATACCTCAAAAACATATCTCTGAATATCCTAGAGATTGGTATTACATGAATTGGAGTAAAAGAGATGGACATTACATACATAATTGCACATGTTAATTGATTGTTGTTATTATTCGAGTTGTGATTGTGATTGCTTAGTTATACTAATCAAACTATAGATTGTTGTTATCATTCTAGTTGTGATTGTGATTGATTAGTTATACTGATTAAACTATCCTTGGTGTTTTATGCACCACTTATATATGGAATTTATTTCCCACCCCTTTATGTTTCCATGTTGTTTCATATGGATGAAGGTGGAGAAACACAAGAAATGGGGTTTGAAATGTTTTCTCAGTAAATAAAAACTTTTGCAACACCACACACACGAAAGTAAGAGCAAACTACACATAAGTTTATCCTGATTCGCTTGAAAATCAAAGTTACTCCAGTCCATCCAACCAAGGTGATTTTGGCTTCAATAAGGACTTAATCCAATAATCTTAAAAGATTACAATAATCGTCTAAGAGTTCAGCAATCTCTTAGCCCTCTAAAGTCTACAGACTTCACAAGTCACTTAAGGAATCACAACAACTATTAAGAATTACAAGTGTGTGTTTAGTGCTTCTAGACAAGCAGTATGAACACAATTAATAGAAGATGATCAATGATCACACTTTGAGCAACAACTCTTTTGTGATTACTGAATTTTACAATAGCAAGTATTTAGAATATGGTTCAAGTGTATTGTAGAATTCTTGTGTAGTTTCTTCGTGTCTTGGTATGATGATAGTGAGGCCTTTTTGTAGAGCTTAGTGTAGCGGTAAATTCATGATCATCAAGTTATGGATAAGCTAGAGATCAAATAATAAGAGTCGCCACCGCGCTTTTATTGTTTCCAAGGGAAAAGGGAAAAAGTACTAACAAAACCCAAAAGTAAGAAGTTTTCAAATTAAAACTAATAAAATGTCAGAGATTACAGGTAAGGGGGTTGGTTACACAGAGGTAAGGTGTTAGCACCCAAAGTGTCCTAGGTACTCCTAGGGATCCCTTTTTGTGTGCATATGTATTTTGTACAAAGTGACGTTTACAAACAAATAGAATGGGGGGATGAGAAAATAATTCATTAATTATATTTTTGTGTTTGGCAAGACCTTCGGTCTTGTGCCAACATAAAAATGAGGGATCAAAACCTCGTAGTTCGTGATACAAATTTCAAAGTGGATGCATTGTTTTTAACAAAATTAAGTTTGAAAGGCACAAAGGCCTAAAAATGGTTTGAATGAGTTAGTTATTTTTTGGCTTTTTGAAAGTTTAAGTCAAGTATATTTAAGTTTATTTACAAGTTTGATTTAAGAAAAGAAGTTTAAAAATGCAATGGCATAAGGCCAAAGTTTCTATCTTTTTTACAAAGTGGTCAAAGTTTAGAACAAAATCAGTTCAATCAAAGAAGATTTTGAAAAGAGAGGGAGAGATTTTGAAATTAAAGAAATGGGGAGAAGATGAAGAGACTTATCCTATGTACAAAAATTAAAAGTTTAGAGTTGAAAAGATCTGACCAAATGGGTAGCAATCCAATAGACAAGAATGTCAATAGAAATCAAGAATTCCCTTGGACTTTTAGAATCAAGCAACACACAAATATACAATTATATTATCTTGAAGAGCAAGGCATCAAATAAAGATGGCCACATCCAAGCTTATCTATTCCATGATCTTCTTCAAAATAGCCCATGTAACATATGAATTCCACAAGTCACCGGTTCAAAATAACAACTCCATAATGATCATGTTGCAAATAAACTTAGAGAGATCTTGAATGATGTATCAGATGAAGTTTCAAATTACAAGCACTTGGTTTCTTAATAAGTTGGCATTTGCCAAGTCCTTTAGCATAGGGATGTTGCCTAAATTCTAAGTCCATTTGTCCAAGATCAAGCCAACAGTCCATACAAAAGTTTTTTAGGTTTTTTTTTTGTTATTATGTACATTAATGGTCAAAGACCACACAAACAAACAAAGTATACACAAAACAAAGTATATCACACAATATGGTCCAAATGGACAAAGGGAAAATTGCATTAACATAAACAATTATAATGATATGAATAATGGAAAATGAAATAAAGCTAGAATTAACTGACATTAAAGTAAATGACTTGAAATTAAAAGTTAGTAGTTAATAGGTTAGAAGTTAGTATTGTTTTGTTTTTGCTTTTCTTAGACATTCTTTAGAGAACACTCAACCCACTTACCACAAGCATGGATCCTTGAACCAAGACATCTTCCAAAGGAAGGAAAAAAGGACAAGTTCCCACACAGTACCATGAAATAGGGGAGACTTATAATCTCACTAACTTGAATATTATGCCTTTTATGTCATAAATTTAGCGTTATGTTAAGCAATCACTACGCCAAAAAGGTTTTTTAACAGCGCATCTTAGACAGCGCTTTTAAAAGAAAGCGCTGTCTAAGGTTAAAATAAAAATAAAACACGGAAAATGTTCTAAAAAAATAATGAAAGCGCTGTCTAAGGGGGGGTCTTAGACAGCGCTTTTAGAAAGCGCTGTCTAAGACCCCCCCTTAGACAGCGCTTTTAGAAAGCGCTTTTAAATATAGACCTTAGTCAGCGCTTTTGAGAAAGCGCTGTTTAAAGTCTTTCAATTAAAAAAAAATTAAAACCAAAAGCGCTGTCTAAGGTGGGGGTTTAGAAAGCGCTTTTGGAAAGCGCTGTCTAAGGCATATCTTAGAAAGCGCTTTCCACAAAAGCGCTGTCTAAGGTCTAATTAAAATTAAATTTCAGACTTCTATTTTCGTTCTCAGTTCTTTTTGTTTTCCCTTCTGCGATTAAACCCCTCCAGCGAACCCTAACAGCGAACGAGAATACATTGTAATCATTCAGCAAGATGGGTGCACCTAACCAATGAAGATTCAATCAAATATATATGAAGTCGGACGCCTCCCCCTCTCTTGGTTCCCGATCTCAAATGTGACATCAAGAAGGAAGTTCTCGTATCTACTCACAATACCGAAATTCAGGTACTTTCATTTCTCAATTTTTGCTTCACTTGTAATTATCTTCTGGCATTATCGTCATATTTGCATCTCTCTCACCGACACAATCTAGTACTATAATTTTTTTTTAAATAATTAAAAGTTTTTTGAATGGTATCTGACATTAAATTCATCTCAAACTTGTGACTGTTGTTACTTATTTATACTGGTTGTTACAATTGATTCCCAACGCGTCATATGATTTGTCATGGTTATTATCATAATGTGAAGTGTGTTTATGATTTTGGTTGGCATAGTTATTTGATTTCTTAGATAAATTTTTTATTCGGTGATGATATATACGAAACTTTAGATTGAGATTAAAATTATTAACCGACCATTTTTTACCTTAATTTATGTTGATGTGTTATGTATATGAGGAGTGAAAACTTTGCAATTTCATTATCTTTTATGTTACTGAGTGCATGTTATTAACAAACTTTGCAATACCAGAAAGTGTATTACTCCAAACTTGAGCCGCAAAATCCAGGGGGCGAGGCTGTAGATATTACTCCGAAGGAATTTGGAGTGAGAACTGTAACACCCTTCTACCCAAACGACATATTTAAATAGATTATCAGAGTACAACATGTAGAAGAGTTTACATTTCTTACAACATAACAATTATCGCATCACAACATAAAACATATTATTTATTTTATTAAAACTTCGCAGCGGACAACAACATTAATATTATCATTCATCATATAACAATTCATAATAATGGTTCAACATTATCTCAACAAAACATCTCAACATGTTAGTCATCATAAACAACGTAAATAATAATCAATTATCTATCGAATCCCATAACCCCGGTGTCACATGACCAGAGCATTTGACTCGACTCTGTAGAATAACTCTACACTTATTCTTCAAACCTCAACAATAGCTACTCCTCTTTATCTGCACATTGCTCATCATAGATGAACATAACCACATGCAGAAGGGGTGAGAATTACATTATTAAATAATAATATAACGACAGAAATATAAACATAAATATATTTCACATATGCCAACACAGCTCATCACAATCATCATAATCAACATATTCATGAACATCAACAAAACAACATATCAAATGCAATGCACACACCCATGCATGACTCAACACGACTCGGTATACCCATTTTGTGACCAACTACAGGATCACCACTCCCAGATTCATCACCATAGAATCCGAGTTCCCCGCAAGGAACCAAGCCTCTCAACAAGCCCGGAGTCAACAACATCATTGGAACTCAGTCCGTTCATCACTAGGCATCGGCCTTTCATGAATGCATGCACACCAAGCATGCATCATAATCAACATAGCAACAACAGCATCATATATTCATGTTATCATCATCATTAACACATTCTATCACAAAAGCATATCACATCATGCCACATAATCAAACACAGTATTATCACACTCTACTAATATCTATACCACTCAAAGCAACGGGAAATGATCCCTCGTATACCATGCATCAGCTAAGTTACCTCGCTCAGCCTAACCAACCAAAACTGCACAACAACAGCCCAGGAAAGACCACAAGTCTGCCCATACGCGTATTGCCTATGCCCATACGCGTATTGCCCACGCCTGACCAAATCCATACGCGTATTGCCATGTCCATACGCGTATGCTACGCGTATCACATTCCCATACGCGTACCAACAGAGACCAAAACACGTTCAAAACATCATCTTCCTCATCCATACGCGTATTGCCTAGTGCCATACGCGTACCAGCAATCTCATACGCGTATTGCCTAGTGCCATACGCGTATGACCAGAAACCAGATTTCCAGATCTGCAATGGCTTTCTCTGCTACGAGATCTATCCAAATTCATCCTTCCACAGTCCAAATTTCACACAAAATCCCTCATATCATCTAATACAAATAGTCCCCTATTCGATTTCACAAATCTTAACATCATTGCATATAATTTCTACGAATTCCTTCGATTAAAATCCCAATTTCGTTCATCCAATATTTCACCATTTTCAGCATATTATTGTTTAATAAGGTTCAGACCCCTTACCTCTTTGGATTGAAGGAAGTTCTGAGCAGAATTTTGCCTTTTCCTCTTCCTTCTCTTTCTCTTCAGCGTTTCTCCCCTTTCTCTGACTCTGAGGCAACAACACGTGAAAGCTCTGAGTTCTCCCTTTGGCCTCTTTTATCCAATTCCACTTTTACCCTTCCACTCTTCATATTCCATTTATTTTATTTATTTAATTATTATTAAAATAAATAACATCTATAATAATAATAATAATTCCCAATATTATTTAATAATTCATTTCACCTTCAAATAATCATATTAAAATAATATTTAAATTAATCTAACAATATTCGGGGTGTTACAGCTCTCCCCCACTTTAGAAGTTTTCGTCCTCGAAAACATACCTCAAGCAAATAGAGCCGGATACGACTCCTTCATCTGATCTTCACGCTCCCAAGTCAAGCTCTCCCCAGCTGGACCTCCCCAAACAACTTTCACTAGAGCAATCTTCTTACTTCTCAGGGTCTTCTCTTCTCGGTCATCTATCCGAATTGGCAACACCTCAACGGTCAAATTATCCCTCACCTGGATATCATCCAACTGAACAACATGCGAAGGATCCGCAATATATTTTCTCAACTGAGATACATGAAACACATCATGCAGATTAGAAAGCGACGGCGGTAAAGCTATCCGATACGCCACTTCTCCAACCCTCTTCAAAATCTGATACGGACCCACAAACCTCGGAGTAAGCTTTTTAGACTTTAAAGCTCTACCCACACCTGTCGTCGGAGTAACTCTCAAGAACACATGATCTCCCTCTTGGAACTCAAGTGCCTTTCTCCTCTTATCCTGATAACTCTTCTGACGACTCTGAGAAATCTTCATTTTCTCCTGAATCATCTTAACCCTTTCAGTCGTCTGCTGCACAATCTCAGGTCCGAGTACAACACTCTCACCTGATTCATACCAACACAATGGAGTTCTACACCTCCTACCATACAATGCTTCATATGGAGCCATACCGATACTAGCATGAAAACTATTATTATAAGTAAACTCCACCAACGGCAAATAACTATCCCAAGAACCACTCTGCTCCAACACACAAGCTCTCAACAAATCCTCCAAGGATTGGATAGTTCTTTCGGTCTGACCATCAGTTTGAGGATGATAAGCTGAACTCAACCTCAACTTAGTTCCCAACGCTTTCTGCAAACTTTCCCAAAATCTAGAAGTAAATCTTGGATCTCTATCAGACACAATACTGGATGGAATACCATGCAGCCTCACTATCTCCTCAATATACAACTCTGCCAACTTCTCTAAAGAGTGATTAATCTTCATCGGCAAGAAATGCGCCGACTTAGTCAATCGATCCACAATCACCCAAATAGAATCATTACCTTTCGTCGTCCTCGGCAATCCCGTCACAAAATCCATGGAAATGCTATCCCACTTCCATTCAGGAATCTTCAAAGGTTGCATCATACCTGCCGGTTTCTGATGTTCAATCTTTGACTTCTGACAGGTCAAACAGGCATACACAAACTTAGCAACATCTCTTTTCATACCAGCCCACCAAAACAACTTCTTCAAATCTTGATACATTTTAGTTGCACCTGGATGGATACTCAATCCACTCCTATGGCCCTCTTCAAGAATACTCTTTTTCAATTCAGACACCTCAGGAACACAAACTCTACCTTTAAATCGCAGGATGCCATTCTCATCAATCTCAAAATTACCACCATTACCCTGGTTAACCATAGTAATATGATCAACTAGAGCGACATCAACTTGCTGACCATTCCGAATATCTTCCAGAATTCCACTAGTCAACTTCAGCATACCCAACTTTACACTATCAGCGGAAACTTCACAACCCAAACTCATATCACGGAACTGTTCAATTAACTCAAGCTCCCGAACCATCATCATAGACATATGTAGAGACTTTCTACTCAACGCATCTGCAACTACATTAGCCTTACCGGGATGATAACTCAATTCAAAGTCAAAATCTCTCAGTAATTCTAACCACCTTCTCTGCCTCATATTTAACTCTTTCTGATCAAACAGATACTTCAGACTCTTGTGATCACTGAACACTTCGAATCTGGAACCATACAGATAATGCCTCCACATTTTCAACACAAATACAACAGCTGCAAGTTCTAGATCATGCGTAGGATAATTCCTCTCATGAACTTTCAACTGTCTAGAAGCATAAGCTACAACTTTACCATTCTGCATCAAAACACCACCAAGACCCATCAAAGAAGCATCACAATAGACAACGAAGGACTCACCAGGATTGGGCAAGATCAACACTGGAGCACTGGTCAACCGCCTCTTCAACTCCACAAAACTCGCTTCACAAGCTGCATCCCACACATATACTTGACCCTTCTTAGTCAACTGCGTCAACGGCAATGCCAACTTAGAGAAGCCTTCAATAAATCTGCGATAATAACCAGCTAACCCCAGAAAACTGCGTATCTCAGTAGCAGACTTCGGAGTCTCCCACTGTAATACAGCATCAACTTTAGCAGGATCAACAGAAATCCCACCACTCGAAATCACATGGCCAAGGAAACTCACTTCCTTCAACCAGAACTCACATTTAGATAACTTTGCATATAATTTCTTTTCTCTTAACACCTGCAAAACAATTCTCAGATGTCCTGCATGCTCTTCTTCCGTCTTAGAATATATCAATATATCATCTATGAACACCACAACAAAATTATCAAGGTACGGATGAAATATACGATTCATATATTCCATAAACACACCTGGAGCATTAGATACACCGAACGGCATCACAGTGTATTCATAATGACCATACCTCGTACGGAAAGCAGTCTTCGCAATATCGTCTGACTTCACTCGGATCTGATGATAACCCGACCGCAAATCAATCTTACTGAAAACATGAGCTCCGACCAACTGGTCCATCAAATCATCAATCCTCGGCAATGGATACCGATTCTTGATAGTCACCTTATTCAACTGCCGATAATCGACACACAACCTCATTGTACCTTCTTTCTTCTTCACTAACAACACTGGTGCACCCCAAGGAGAAACACTTGGATTCCTCAGCATCAGCATTATTATAATGAGGACAATACTGCACCAACTCCTCAAACTTCGAAGCGTAATCAGCAACAGACATGTTACCCTGCTTCAGTCCCAGAAATTCCATCTCCTTCTTACATCGCACATCAGCAGGAAAATATTTCTCTAGAAAGACCGTCTTGAACCTTTCCCAAGTCATCTCAGCACCTGGTACTTCAATCCTCTGGCGAGTGTTATCCCACCAGTTTTCAGCCTCTTCAGATAACCTATGCGTACCAAACTGCACCTTCTGTGCTTCAGTACACGTCATCACCCGGAAAATCTTCTCAATTTCCTTCAGCCAAATCTGAGCACCATCTGGATCATAGCGCCCCTTGAATGTAGGAGGGTTATTCTTCAGAAACCTTCCCAAATTCCTAAACTCGTCGACCGGCGGATTCTGCTGCGCCTGCATAGCCTGCGCCATAGCAGCCAAAGCCTCAGCAATCGCACGGTCATTTTCTCCAGCCATACTCTGCACGACACAACTACAACCGTTAAATATCGACAGTGTCATTTACACTAATCGACCAATAGGGAAAACATCACATTATGACTCGACTGGACTGACCATGCTCTGATACCACTAATGTAACACCCTTCTACCCAAACGACATATTTAAATAGATTATCAGAGTACAACATGTAGAAGAGTTTACATTTCTTACAACATAACAATTATCGCATCACAACATAAAACATATTATTTATTTTATTAAAACTTCGCAGCGGACAACAACATTAATATTATCATTCATCATATAACAATTCATAATAATGGTTCAACATTATCTCAACAAAACATCTCAACATGTTAGTCATCATAAACAACGTAAATAATAATCAATTATCTATCGAATCCCATAACCCCGGTGTCACATGACCAGAGCATTTGACTCGACTCTGTAGAATAACTCTACACTTATTCTTCAAACCTCAACAATAGCTACTCCTCTTTATCTGCACATTGCTCATCATAAATGAACATAACCACATGCAGAAGGGGTGAGAATTACATTATTAAATAATAATATAACGACAGAAATATAAACATAAATATATTTCACATATGCCAACACAGCTCATCATAATCATCATAATCAACATATTCATGAACATCAACAAAACAACATATCAAATGCAATGCACACACCCATGCATGACTCAACACGACTCGGTATACCCATTTTGTGACCAACTACAGGATCACCACTCCCAGATTCATCACCATAGAATCCGAGTTCCCCGCAAGGAACCAAGCCTCTCAACAAGCCCGGAGTCAACAACATCATTGGAACTCAGTCCGTTCATCACTAGGCATCGGCCTTTCATGAATGCATGCACACCAAGCATGCATCATAATCAACATAGCAACAACAGCATCATATATTCATGTTATCATCATCATTAACACATTCTATCACAAAAGCATATCACATCATGCCACATAATCAAACACAGTATTATCACACTCTACTAATATCTATACCACTCAAAGCAACGGGAAATGATCCCTCGTATACCATGCATCAGCTAAGTTACCTCGCTCAGCCTAACCAACCAAAAACTGCACAACAACAGCCCAGGAAAGACCACAAGTCTGCCCATACGCGTATTGCCTATGCCCATACGCGTATTGCCCACGCCTGACCAAATCCATACGCGTATTGCCATGTCCATACGCGTATGCTACGCGTATCACATTCCCATACGCGTACCAACAGAGACCAAAACACGTTCAAAACATCATCTTCCTCATCCATACGCGTATTGCCTAGTGCCATACGCGTACCAGCAATCTCATACGCGTATTGCCTAGTGCCATACGCGTATGACCAGAAACCAGATTTCCAGATCTGCAATGGCTTTCTCTGCTACGAGATCTATCCAAATTCATCCTTCCACAGTCCAAATTTCACACAAAATCCCTCATATCATCTAATACAAATAGTCCCCTATTCGATTTCACAAATCTTAACATCATTGCATATAATTTCTACGAATTCCTTCGATTAAAATCCCAATTTCGTTCATCCAATATTTCACCATTTTCAGCATATTATTGTTTAATAAGGTTCAGACCCCTTACCTCTTTGGATTGAAGGAAGTTCTGAGCAGACTTTTGCCTTTTCCTCTTCCTTCTCTTTCTCTTCAGCGTTTCTCCCCTTTCTCTGACTCTGAGGCAACAACACGTGAAAGCTCTGAGTTCTCCCTTTGGCCTCTTTTATCCAATTCCACTTTTACCCTTCCACTCTTCATATTCCATTTATTTTATTTATTTAATTATTATTAAAATAAATAACATCTATAATAATAATAATAATTCCCAATATTATTTAATAATTCATTTCACCTTCAAATAATCATATTAAAATAATATTTAAATTAATCTAACAATATTCGGGGTGTTACAAGAACCCTGGCTCAGGAATATGGTGGTGGTGCTTTCACTGTTTCAGGAGATGTTGTCTTTTTTGCAAATTACAAGGATCAAAGATTATACAAACAATCCATCTCTTCTCTTGGTAAGCAAGCATCAGTTTTCACTCCCCAATACCCTTATTTTTGCGCACCTTTGATATGTGCATGTTTGGATTCACGGCGAGTTAAGCTGAATTACGGTGGCACTGGCACACAGACGATTTTAGCAAAAACTACCAACAAAATCACAGCGCCACCATGATTTTATCAAACTTACCGTCTTTCCAAAAATGCATGGTAGTTTTATTCTGCCATCAAATTAAGTTTTCTTTATAGTCAACTGTAGTTTACTTGCATATTGATTTTTTTTTTGCTCAATACTTGCATATTGATTTTTTTTTTGCTCAATACTTGCATATTGATTTGTATCAACATGAGAATGTTGATTTGGTGTTGTGTGATTTTCAATGTGTGTGAAGTAAGCAATTTTGTTAACTTGTGCTGTTTTTTTTTGTGTGTTTGATCACACCAGATGTGTCTCCTATACCTCTCACTCCGGATTATGGTGGACCGACTGTAAGCTATGCAGATGGAGTATTGGATACACGCTTTAACCGTTTTATTGCTGTAAGGGAAGGTAAGCAATTAAGAATGAGTTCTTCTTTAAGGCGTATGTTAGAACGCTTCCATTGCGAGTTTACTTAAATCATTCAATTATTTGCTCACTAATGTTCAATCATGTTGCTAGATCGTAGGGAAAGCAGTCTAAATCCACCTACAACTATTGTATCCATAGCACTTGGCAACAACAATGTTCAGGGTAAAAATTTCCATCTTACTAGTGAGTTTAGCTTTATGAGGAGCTTAATGAATACTATGCGTGTGTGTTTATTTGTTGTTTGTTATAAGTTTTCATAAGTTATTATATTTTGACTGTCTTAATCTTAATGCTTGTTTTCATTATAAGGTATTGCAATCAATATTAAGTGTAATTGTGTTGTGCAACTTTCAGAACCAGAAGTACTAGTCGGTGGGAGTGATTTCTATGCTTTCCCGCGTCTAGATCCTAAAAGTGAGAGGATAGCATGGATACAATGGAGTCACCCCAACATGCCATGGGATAAATCCGAACTTTGGGTCGGTTATATTTCTGAAAATGGGTGAGCTGAACTCTTTGCCTCAAGTTCCATATAATAATTTATGTTATAGTTTCTTATTATATGTAAATGTCATGTTTCAACTTGAAGCTTAATCATCTCTTGTTTCGATGCAGAGAGATCCACAAGAGTGTCTGTGTAGCTGGGTATGATCCTTCCGTTATAGAGTCTCCAATTGAGCCCAAGTGGTCTTCAGATGGTACTTAATCTAACCTTTTTTTCTAACACCAAAAAAAGTTTGATATATTAACGGTAGTTATCAAGTATGTTATGAAAGGAAAGGCTCCGACCTCCCTGAGTATTAAAAAAGGAAAGGCTCCTAGTAATCGGGAGCTTCATGCAAGATTGGAAGCCATGCAAGCTGAGCTTGATGCATTGAGGAGAGAAAGAGAGGCTAGCGCCTCAACAGTATACAGAGATGCTTCGGACAAAGACAGTATCAACTGTACCTTTCAGCCGAACATTCCAGAGGTAATTACATATAATTGTCTTAAATTGAACTAATTGTCTTAAATTATGCATTTTATACAAAGGATCAAGTGGACGAAATCAAAGAGGAGTGGTGTCAATTCATGATAAAGCTCAATGTTTGTTCATAAATTTGTGTAATTAATGTGTACATTTGTAGTATATGTTATGACTTGTAAATGTGTACATAAATTTGTATATATTTTGATACATTTAAGGCAAAATTGGTTTGAATTGGTTATATATATATTTGTTAGCCAAAAATTGGTAGAAAAAAGGCCAAAATGGCATATATAAAATGTGATAATTGTCTGTCAAAATCTGGTTGAAAACAGGTAGAAATTCTGGTTTATAAACCTGGAAAAAATGTGGTTTAAAACAAAAGCTTCAAAAATTTTCGTATACCTTAGACAGCGCTTTTGTAAAAAGCGCTGTCTAAGGGGGGGATTAGAAAGCGCTTTAGGCAAAGGGCTGTCTAAGGGGGGGGGGGGGGGGGGGGGGGGGGGGGCTTAGACAGCGCTTTTTGAAAAGCGCTGTCTAAGGTATACCTAAAAAAATTAAAATAGGAGGGTCTTAGAAAGCGCTTTTGGCCAAAGCGCTGTCTAAGGGGGTGGGGCTTAGACAGCGCTTTTCAAAAGCGCTGTCTAAGGTATACCTAAAAAATTTAAAATAAGAGGGTCTTATAAAGCGCTTTTGGCCAAAGCGCTGTCTAAGGGGGGGGGGGGGGGGGCTTAGACAACGCTTTTAAGATTTAAAAAAGCGCTGTCTAAACCTTTAGCAGCGGAGGTTTAGACAGCGCTTTAAAGCGCTGTCTAAGGCTAAAAAAAGCGCTGTCTAAGGTCTTGTTTGTTGTAGTGAATTGTAATTGGACTTATGTAGAAGTCACAACTATTTGAGGTCGGGCAATAGAATTTTGGTGTTAATGCATGTTAGAGACATAGTAATATGAACTATGCTCATGAAACATACCACACACAAAAAGAATATGCAAAAGGTGTGGCCTAATCTCATCCATACTCATGTTAATTTTTCAATCAACTAGATTTAGGACTTTGAGATATCATAGGCCAAATGAGATGAATGCATAAAGAAGGGGTAATAAGATGAAGAGGGAGGGGAATAGATGAAAACTCAAATTGATCAAAGGAGGACTTTTACCAAATTAATATCATTCATTCATTTTGGGAGATGGAATGTACATTCCATCAATCCCCTAAATCCAATGATATTAATTTTAAAAAGTCAAATCAATCTTGATCAAGGCCCAACAACAACAGTCAAACATCAACAAGTCATCACAATTGGTCAACAAAATTATTTGGAATTTATTCCAATTAAAAATACTAAAATAATTCATTTAAATTAAATATGGTTTGTCAAATTCCTAAAACCTCATCAAAACACCAAATAAATGGCCATGAGATTTATCATAGGTCAAACAAGGTCAAAGGACCTTGGAGAAATTTTTTCAGATATTTAAAAGAC
This sequence comes from Lathyrus oleraceus, assembly GCF_024323335.1. Taxonomy (NCBI): domain Eukaryota; kingdom Viridiplantae; phylum Streptophyta; class Magnoliopsida; order Fabales; family Fabaceae; genus Lathyrus; species Lathyrus oleraceus. Next base: position 148,424,844 of record NC_066582.1, on the reverse strand, counting down.
TTCAAAGTATTTTTAAACAATTAAAAACAAATGAAAAATCAATTAAATCATGAAAATATTAATAATGATCCAAAAATAATTTTAATTTAGAATATGAAAGAGGAAAATATTTAAATTTTTTTGGTGAAACTCTCATATTTTTTGGATCAATATTAAAATTAATATGAATTAATGAAAATAAAAGGAATAAAAGAAAATCAGAAAATTACCAAAAAATGTGAGCCACTTGATCTCCCTCATTAATTGAGGTGGCAGATCAAGTGGCCTAGAACACGTGTTCCATGATACACGCGAGTCAGCGCGCCACACACTTGGTAATCACAATGGACACGTGAGATTAGAACAAAATAACAAGATCATGTGGCTGGGAGACATGCCAGCGCATGACCGAAGCTACAACTCCGGTCTTCTTCTCCGGTGGACCTCACCGGACTGATCCACCCTTAACCATCACTAAAATAAAAAAGGAGGACATAATCTGAAAGAAAAAATGGCGTAGAGCACGAATCTGACCTCAATTTTAACTAACTCCATATATATTGAAAGATATGAGTAGTTGAATTTTGAGGTGTGTCAACTGAGTTGCTTCGATTTGACCTCTAAGCAACTCAATCTTCTTGCCTACATTGGTAGGACTTCAGACAACCAAAGAATCAAGAGAATTGAGCAAGATTGAGAGAGAATCGAAGAGATGAAAATTTCTGGAAAATACCTTCAATGTAGGTCTGGATTTAATTGTTCTTGCTTTGACTTATGCTTGATCTCACTCCGAATGCTTGTAGGAGTTGAATGGAATGCATAACAGGTCTTGGATCCATGGAGTTTTGAATCTCAAAACAGTGAGAATTCAAACTCAATTTCAAATGAAATTCTCAGGATTATCCTTTCAAATGGAAGGGTTAGAGGTTTGGGATCAAAGCTGGCGCGAATGTGTGTCGAATTCCTAGCATAAGGGGCTCTACTTATAGCTGAATCAAGTGATAATTGCACCTTCTAATTCACTTTCCAAAATTGGCAATTGATGATGCATGGGTGCATGGGCGTGTACAGGCCCATGAGATCAATGCTAAAGGTCCACAAATGAATGTGAGAGGGTCTGAAATCAACTTGGATTGCAAGGCAAGTGTGTGTGAATATTTGAAGTTTGATCTTTGCCAAATGACGATACCATGTTTATGCCATGCGCAACCCTAGCAATTCTTGTCCAAAATGGATGAACTTGGACTTTTTAGAAAGGCTAGATCAAGAGGAATAACTTCAATGTTCAACACTTTTCCATTTGGAGCTTGTATCATGATGAATTTTGAGGTGGAAGTTTGGAAATTTCAACATGTTGAAATTTTTTCTAAGTGTCAAGCCACATATCTCAATATTCCACCTTGCTTAACTTTTTATGTGAGCTTCAAATGAGAAAAGTGTCTTCATAAAAGTTATATCTCTTTCAAAGACCTTCAAAATTATCACCAATTTCATGTCATTTGGATTTTAAATGATATAGTTATGCATTTTTGAAGTTTGGAAAAATCACTTGTTCAATGGTATAGGTCAAAAGTGACCTATAATGTAGCCTCATATCACATGCTTATAAAAGTTGAATTAGCTCACACTCCCAACATCAAAGTTGAAGTAGACATCTTAAATTGGATTTTGCAACTTGGAAATATGTCATCTCATAAAAATTGAGCAAGTTATGGCCTTGGGAAGTTGACTTTCAAATTAGGGTTTAGACAAAATGACCTATAATGTTTCAACATAGAAAATGATTTTACAAGTAAAACTAGATCTAGGTATCAACATGAAAGTTGTTTGGAATTTCATTTAGAGTAAGTTTTCTCTTGGAATCATTTTCATTTGGTGAAAATTGTAGGAGATAGGGTCTAGGGAGACCCAGTTTTGATCAGATGAATTTATCTGGCCAACCACCATCAACCAACTTGTTAATCTTCAATTCTCTTGACTTTCTAGGCTCATGGTAGATCATATATGCATAAGATGATGAATTTTGAAGTTCCCCTTAATAAATTTGATCAATTGGTGAGATAGCTTGTTGAAGAAGTTACTCAAGATACCCAATCAAATTAGGGTTTCCAAGGCAAATCACCCTCAAAATATTGAAGAAAACTTGATCAATATAACATGTAGAAACCAATGGAACCCATATATGATGCTCGTAACCATTCTTGAATCAATCCAGGTTGTGCTCTTTTTCATGAGGGTCTTAAACCCTAGATATGAACTTGATAGATAAATGGAGATCATGCCCTACCTACAAAAGAGTTAGGCAAATGCAAAGACATATTTTTGGTATTTTAGTTTGTAAAAATGATAAAATACAAGCATGATACAATCACAAAGTGCTTGGTGATCTCTCCCAAAACAAACCCAATGAAGGAGGGGTAGGGAGGATGCCAAGGTATGATCCCAATGTTAATGCTTATGATGAAATTGCATGAGGGATCTTAGGGTCAAAATTGGGGTCTTACAGCTGCCCCTATTTAAGGACATTCTAACTGAGGAGGCGAAGGTTAAAATATTCATGTCGACTCAGTAGAATGGGGTTAAATAAAAAGATACAAAAACAAATTTTGGTCCCTAAGAGACCTCATGATGCATATGACATGAATGTAAAAGTGAATTCTTTATGGGGAAATATTGCCACAAAGGAAAAGAAATCAGAGTGACCGAAAGTCCGCAGGAGTATAATGCATTCCGTAAGGAAAACTCACTGGGGAAACAGAGACTCTGGGGGAAAAAGGAGTTATGCGTAGGCCAGGCTACGACTCAAAACTACTGGGGGACTCGAGGAATTCCATACAAACATGGAAAAGACTCAGCTGGGGAACTAACAACATCTGCAGGGGATACGAGTAAGTCAGGATAAAACTGAAGTACTTGAATCATGCATGGAAAAAGTGATTTCACTAAGGAAATGCTCACTCAACTCAACTGGGGAGAAATAAACTTCAACATAGGAGGAGCATAAATCTATTATCTACTACCTGTTACTGGGTGAGGAGATAATAAAGATCTGACAGAGAGAACATCCGTCATCGGTTAGGATGAACATATCAAGGATGACTCACTGGGAACCCACAAAAAGGAATATTCATTACCGGTTGCTGGGTAAGAATAGCCTTGTTGGAGAAAACTGCAAAAAAATAGGATTTACAACTACCAGTTACTGGATAGAAGACCAAAGGTGAGAGTATCGGTCATCGGTTAGGATGAACATATCAAGGATAAACTCAACAAGGAAGAAAATCCGTCATTAGTTAAGATGAACATATCAAGGATAGACTTGCCTGGGATTGTCAAGGAGGATACCCGTTGTCGCATTACGCGAAAAACCGGCGGGAAAAGAAGAACAACAGAGCCGCCACCGTGCGTTATTTATCCCAAAAGAGGGAAAGGAAACGCTCGAAGTAAACCTGGAAAAGACGTGGTCTCGCGACCAAAGAGAATGGGATCGGGAGTCGGTTATGCGAAGGGAAGGTATTAGCACCCCTACGCATCCGTCGTACTCGACGGGATCCACGCACAATAGGAAGGAAAATGGTTGCTAAAACACTGCTCACACACACATCTACACAGGCTGAAAGAGACACAAGAAAACAGACAAGACTGACTCGGCAGGATATCGCATCCTGGGCCTACTTAGTCTATCAAGCATAGACATCAGAGTCTAAGTAGTTCGGACTGGGGAAACGACACATGCTCGCTAGGATGTCGCATCCTATGCATACGTATCTCCTTTGGACGAAGGAGAATCAGAGCATTCGTAGCTCGGCTAACACGCACACAAACAAACACAGGCAAAGGCAAACGTGGAGCCTGAATGCCAATCACCGGGCTTACATCAGCATCCGAACCCAAAACACACTCAAAAGGGCAAACATGGAGCCCGACAACCAATTGATGGAATTATGTCAGCATCCGAACTCAAAACACACTCAAAAGGGCAAACATGGAGCCCGACAACCAATTGATGGAATTATGTCAGCATCCGAACCCAAAACATACAACAGCATGCAACAAGAAGAAGGGTCTCGATTGCAACTAGGGCAAGAGAAAGGGAAGGTCTCAATCGCAACGAGGGCGAGAGAAAAGCATTAGTGTCAGTTGTTAGTCAAACTCGGCAAGACATCGCGTCTCGTGCCTACGTATCTCATCTGAACATGAGAATCAGAGTTGCCGTAGTTCGGCTAAACTATTCCTGTTGGTTTGTGTTTTTTAAGTGGACAACGTCACTACGCAATCTACCTGATGCTCGACCTTTGGAGACTTACTCACCTGTAGCAGAAGGAGTTGACGTATCCTTAAGAGGGAATAATGTTTGTTTGTGTTTTAGGAAAGCTCAAGCAAGAAAGAAAGTCCTATACGAAGGAACCGTGCTACCTTAATTGTCATGCAAACGAGACTACGCGGAGTCTAGCAAACCTAGGGGATACAATCACACCACACAAACATATACAGCATGAAATAAACACACCAACAAGGGGCTCAAACATCAGGGCTAGGCTTTAGTCGAGGGGTCATATCAACCTCAACAAACAAGCCTCTGTATCGGGGTCAGGTTAGCTCTTAACCTTGCCATTGAGGGGCTAAGGTGAAGCTAGATGAAAGGTGATGAGGGGTGTGCCTCATTGCTTCTATCTCAAGTCAGAGAGAGCATCAGACAAGGGAGCGTGGGTCCAGAATGGGGGGACCCTTCTACGCTCAGGACATAGACTCGACTGTACAATGTACAAGATCTTGGGCTTGGATCTCAATGCTACAACCATGTAATGGGAGCAAGGAGAAGACTCACAGAATAGTGGGGGATAGATTGCTTATCCCTACCTTCCACCAATTGCCTCAACTGAGGACTTTTCCTGCTTGGGACAAATATAAACATACACAAGCATTGCCTCTTAAGGAGGACTTCAGACAATTTGCCCGGCCCGGTAACAGCCGGGTCTCCAGACTACATGAAGTCAGAAACGTCATACCTCAATGCCAATTGCTTATAAGCAAAGCAATGCAAGTTCTTAAGAGAACTGAGCAACTAAGTGTACCTGTACAAAAGTCAAACAGAATCAGCATCCCATTCATTATCAGACAACAATATAATGATCAATTAACAATCCCAATGATGTGCATAGCACAAAGCTCAAGGCTCAAACATCCTACAAAACAAACACATTAGTTTACAAGTATCAAGCAAAACATCCCAAATGTGAAACAATATCCTTAAGCCTTAACTCCTTAACCTGAAAAGCCACAATCACATTCAAATGTAAGTAACATGACCACTAGGACTAGCCTAGGGTCCAAAAGAAGGAAAAATCCTAAAACAGCAACCAATTCATGATCAAAGTCAAGCTATTTCAAATACAAAGGGATCCCAATTGGTCCCATATTCAAACTATGTACACATTTTATTATATGCAACATGTGAGGCAAAGTGAGCAATGTTAAACCACATATGAACAACCAGCAAGATCACATCAAAAAAAATATCAAAACAACACAGTAAATTCCACAAAAATTATATCCTAAACAGGGGATATTCAACAAGCTACATGTCAATTTTCAAGCAATTTGGACTAATGGAACTACGGGAATTAATTCAACATGACAAAGCATGCAAAAACACAATCAAATGAGATCGAAAAATATGTACCAACTTCAATTAAATGGTAAACAGTGAGATTAAATGGGAAATGGATGGGACCAAAGCTAAATGAAAGCTACGCATGTCAGGTACTATTCTACCAAATTTCATGGTCATATCATTCATCATGCTCATTCTATGCACAAAATAAGGCAGACTAGTTCAAAGGAAGCACTAAGCCTACAAACAGAATTATTGCATTCAAATCCACATCAACACACTCCCAAAAATTCTCAAACAATTTACACCTAAACAGGGGATAATCAAGGTCTACCATGTCAAATTTGAGCTCATTTGGGCAAATGGAACCATGTTAATGAAAATCAACAAAAACAGACACAATAATAGGCTCCAAATCACAACATCAATGTATACATCCACTTCAAAAATTCATAACTCAATGAAAACAAAAAAAGAAATGGATGAGACCAAAACAGGGAGGTCCTAACATGTGTCTACTACAAGCATATCAAATTTCATGAATTTCCAATACACTATGAGCATTTTACAATGATTCTACCAACCTATGTCACATGGATTTGCCAATTCAACCACCAGAAATGAAAAATCATGATCAATTAGAAAATACAATGAACAATTCCACAAAAATTACCAAAGGATCCTAACATGTTAATGAGCCTCCATACCAAATTTCAATCAATTCTAACAAGGATAGGTCATGCTAAAAAATCCAACAAATTGGCATCAAGAGGTGTGACACCAATTGTCACACCTAAGTTTGAAAAATTGTAACTCAAAGGCCAGGTATCATAAATTCATGAAATTTATATGGAAAAAAACCTCATCCAGTCAAGATTCAACATAAAAATTTCCAGACATTTATTTTACAATATGAGAATTTCATGATCAAATCATTCAAAGGCATCAAATTATGTACATGTGGAAGAAACCCTAGGTCAAATGAAAACTATTCCATGCACAACTTTGACCAATAGGTCAAAAATCATCTACAGCCAAACACCAAGTCAACAAAATTATTTTTATATTTTTGTGATTTTTCCATAATTTTCTATGATTTTTCTAAGGTCACATGTATTTTTTTATGATTTTTTAAGAATTAATTGGAATTAATTAATTAAATTATAATGGCAGTTTGGTACTTAAAGAGGCGGGGGCGGTAAACATGGATTTCAAATTTTCAAATCAGAATTTGGATCTGGCAGTGTTTTGCGCAAAGCTCATCGTCTCTTTCCCCAGAATTTTCAAAAACGCTCAAGAACGCGAAATCCACAAACCAGCACCAAAATGGACAATCTCATATCCGTTAGAACCGCAAGAACACGTAGAGTACGAATATGAGTTCCAATTAACCTAACAATTCCTGAATCGAGCGGATCGATCGATCTAAGGTTTTATATCCAAACTTCGAGTTACGATTTCTAAGTCTACAATCAACCATTTACAATTCTGAAACCAGCACCGTAATCTACGCAACAAGGCCTTTCTCACGCACACAATGATTGAATGAAAGCTAGAGGTCGAATTTCGATGATACCTGGTATGCAGTAGTGAAACAGGACGAATTCGCGTGCGATTTGGTGAAACAGCTACAGCACGAACATGAGGAGGTATGATGCGCAACTTAGATTCGATGGAAGATGCTTCTCCTGCTCGAATTTGCGATTCACCCTTAAAGAAACTTGGATGTACAGTCACGTTTTGGTGCGAATCCGATGATGGAAGGTGAAAACAGATGGAGTATATGCCAATTGAAGATCAAGGCAACAATAATTCTGCAGAATGATCAAGGATTCGTGAAGTTTGATGAGTTTTGGTTCTTTGGTGTTCTTGAAGATTCTTGGAGAATTGGATGGTTTTTGATCTGATTTTTTGTGAAAATGAAAATTCTCCCATGAGTTTGTTAGGATTAGGAATATATACTTCAGCTTAATCCACACTTAATCACCTTAATTAACCAAACCAAATGTAATTAGCATAATGTGATTTAATTGTGAAAGCTCCAAAACGCCCTTGCCAACTATTGCCATATGACAGCTCATGACAGCCCAAGCAAGTCACATTTGATGTTTAGAGGCAAATGCAAGATCAAAACAGAGTTGTGTGTTGATACCAAAGCTTCTGCATCAATGCATAGCATATATTTAACAGTATGCATCGATGCCAAACTCGTGTGCATCGATACATAACACCCTTTTTTACAGTATGCATCGATACATAACTTGTTTGTATCAATACAAGGCACTTTTTAACAGTATGCATCGATACATAACTTGTTTGCATCGATACAAGGCACTTTTTAACAGTGTGCATCGACACATAACTCGTGTGCATCGATACATGGCCCTTTTTTGCCTTGCACGCATCGATACGAAATTCGTATGCATCGATACATGGAAAATTTTGCCATGCACGCCCGGTGGTAATTTGACCATATCTCCTCAACCGTTCATCCGATTCTCACAATCTTGGACTTTTTGAAAATGGGAGAGAAAGATCTACAACTTTCATGTTGAACAAAATTCCATTCGAAGATTTTTTGACAATGGAAAGTTGAGTTGAAGTCGTTCCAAAAACTTGCCATTTTCTGGAAACTTGAAACCATAGGTCATTTTTCCTTTTGGAAACTTTTGGTATGACCTCAAATCCTTCAATGTGAGCATTTGAAATGTCAAATGAGACTTGTTTGAACATGAATGGAGTATTTCTAATCACTCCCACCCTCCAAATCCACAATTGACTTTGCAGTTGACTGGCTAGGGCTTCAGTTGAAATTCAGCTTGACTGATGACTTCTGAGCATCCAATCTTTGGCCAAATTACTTCAAAATGATCATTAGACCATATGAGCTTGATAAATCCACCCTAGTGCTTTGTCTCAATGAAAATGGCACTTGCTTGCTTGATTGACTGATTCTCCTGATCAGTTTGACCCAATTTGTCTGGGGAACTTGCACTTGGGCATATGGACAATGCAATGTTATGCAGTGAGTTATGTTAACGACCTAATATGAAATGAATGTACAAAGGTAGGGTGCAAATTTGAGGTGCTACAGCTGCCCCTATTCAATCAACTGGGAACCCGAATGGATGAGAGCAACGACTGTCAGACTTTCAGGGTAAACAGGGATTGAATACCAAGAACCGTAGAAATTTGCACACTGCTGGGAAATGTCTTTCTTGTTTTTGTTGTTTTTTTTCTTTTCAGGGTAAAGCACATCCAGACATCGACACACGATGAATGGGAACAGAAATCATCTCAACTAGATGCCAACGGACAACTAGGAAACACTCAACGTTTACCAAAACCAACGGAGAGGTAAATCCACGTGGGGATAGGTACAACTAGACGTCATAGGACGAATAGGGAAAAACTCAGCGTTTACCAAGACCAACGGAGAGGTAACCAATCATTAATGAATGACTGGAAGGATAGTGATACAACCATACGTCAGCGGACGAAATGGGAAAAACTCAACGTTTACCAAGACCAACGGAGAGGTAGCCAAACATCATAGGATGAATGGGAAGAGAGATACAACCATACGTCAGCGGACGTAATGGGGAACTCAACGTTTATCGACACCAACGGAGAAGGAGAAAACTCAGCCAGACGTCATAGGACGAAAGGGAGACTCAACGTTTATCGACACCAACGGAGAAGGAGGAAACTCAGCCAGACGTCATAGGACGAAAGGGAGACTCAACGTTTATCGACACCAACGGAGAAGGAGGAAACTCAACCAGACGTCATCGGACGAAAGGGAGACTCGACCAGACGTCACAGGACGAAAGGGAGAAGGAGAAAGCCACTTCACGAGGGAAAGGCACCACAACCTGAAACCGAATAGGACGTCTACTGGGAATTCTGGCTGGGAATCAACCATACATTAAGGAATGACTGGGAATGGGGTATACAATCAGACGTTCATGGACGAATGAGAAAAACACAACGTTTATCGAAACCAACGGGGAGGTAAATCCACTTGGGGATAGGTACAACTAGACGTCATAGGACGACTAGGAAAAACTCGACGTTTATCGACACCAACGGAGAGGAGGAAACTTCACTAGGGAAGAGGAGGACACAACCAAATCATCAACGGATGATAGGGAAAAACTCGACGTTTATCGACACCAACGGAGAGGAGAAACTTCACTAGGGAAGGGACGACGTTATGAACATCGAAAGATGATGTTTACAGACACCAAAGAATACCAGACACTACGCATGACTGGGAAAGCACCGAAAGATGGTGTTTACCGACACCAAAGAAGACCAGACACTACGTATGACTGGAAATCACCGAAAGATGGTGTTTACTGACACCAAAGAGACAACACACGCGGGTGCTGACAGGATACTGGCATCTACAAGATGGCAGGGCAAGGCCACATACTGGCAGGGGGTCTCACTGGGGAGAAACATGCTTTCTTTTCACCAACGGATGAGGAAATAAACCTCTGTGGGGATTATTAATCCTGAATGCTGTCAGGAGCAACTGTAGCAAACGTGCTGTACAAGTTAAACGAACATCCGCCTCTGCCGGGGATACGGTCTGACAGGTTTTGGAACACATGAATGCATATGTTTGAATTTTTCTATGGCGTAATGCTCCACCTTGAATGGAAATGCTACGCTTTTGAGGATGCAATGATTACTACATGCAAAATGCAAATGAACCCTGGCTACGGAGCCAAAGGATCAGGTACTTCAACTCTGCGGGGAGACTTTGACTGAGGAATACTCTGCGGGGAGAGCCTTCATCTAGGAATGCTTTGCGGAGAAAGCACCGACTTCTCACTCACGTTGGAGAAACAAAACTGCTGCCGGGAACAGGATAAACTTTGCTGGGGACGTCCTTCACAGGACTCAATCCACTAGGGGACTCCGCTTGGGAAGCAAACAATACTCCGCTGGGGAAGACAACACCAAACAACTCTTCGGGGATAAGTACTCCCTGGAGTAACAAGATCACCTTACTGGAGAATGATATAGCACTTCACTGGGGAAGACTTAACCAAACCTCAGGTAGGACAACTCTGCTTCGGGGAATAACTTCTACTCCACTGGGAAAGATAACACCAAGCCACAGGTAGACTAAACTCAGTTGGGGATGCCAATACTGATCTGCCACGGGAACCCGTCCAATCCACAAGTAGGATGAACTCTGCTGGAGAAATATTTCATGAAACCCGCTCCACTCGGGGAACTTGCTGAGGAAAACCCACACCACTCTGCTGAGGAGAACAACTCTGGTGGGGATGATAACACATCATATCATACTGGGGATAGACCTCCACAACCCTGCTGGGGAGAAGCACTCACGGCCGTGCTGGGGATAACAATATCACAAACCCAACTGCTGGGGGACAACATTCTCGTGACAAACTCCGCTGGAGGAACTCCTGGGGAAAAGTCCGCCAGGCGCTCAGCGGGGATCTTAGCTGGGGAACCTGCCAACACAAGCCTGCTGGAGGTAGGCAATCCTTAGATCTGCTGGGGAAAGAAGATACCATCCACAGACACCTCTGCATGGGAATAAAGCTCTGACAGCTCTCAACTTGCTTGGGGAAGAAATACCTGCTGGGAAAATGCTCACAGATGACGACCTGCAAGACCATTCAACACAATGCCCCAGGGGTACATGGGCAAGATATGCTCAAGTGTCCTCAACATTCAAAATGATTTTCAAATGTTTTATCCTTCTGCAAGTTATTGTTAAGCCTTCATGTTTTATTATATGCAATGTTTATCAAAAATTCGGACGTTTTCGCAAACAAAACAGTAAAATAAAAACAAGAGAGCTATTTATCTGAATAACGACTTTTATTGATTAAAAATGTGCCTGAAAAGGCAAATACATTGGGAAGCAATTCCTAGAAAGAGGTAATTGCGCACAAAAGGAAAACAAACTATCCTAATGGCAATGTGAATACGGCATCCACTTCCCCAATTCTGTTATAACCCATAGATTATCAGTTTTCCTCCCAACTCCTTGCTTTCTGAGAAGAATGACTGGACCGATCACATCTTTTGAGATGGCAGCTGACGAAGCGCAATGAAGTACAAGTAACTCAGACTGTAGTCTTCGCTTTAGTCCCTCTTTTGGGTTGGATCGCCCTTTCGGGTTTTCAATCCACCGGGATACCCATTTTTGCATAAGCCGCCCTTGCGGGTTTTCGACTTACCGGGTGTACAAATTCTTTTCATTTATATCCCTAATTTTTGCCCGAACCTTTTCTTTCTGTTTTTGGTTCGCCGGGACGCCCTTTTTTGCCTGGACTCTTTTGTTCTTTTTGTCCAGCGGGTCAATTTACGCGAAGTATTTTTTGACTACATCTGAGTTAACAGGGGACGGAAAATCTTCACCATCCATCGTTGCAAGCATCAAGGCTCCACCGGAGAAGACCTTTTTCACAACATATGGACCTTCATAATTAGGAGTCCACTTGCCCCTGTTATCTGTACCGGGAGGAAGGATCCTCTTCAAAACCAGATCACCAGTTTGAAATGTCCGAGGACGCACTTTCTGATCAAAGGCTCGCTTCATCCTTCTCTGATATAACTGCCCATGGCACACAGCTGCTAGCCGTCTTTCTTCGATAAGGCTTAACTCATTAAACCTTGTACGAATCCACTCGGCTTCGTCCAGCTTGACGTCCAATAACACCCTCAGAGAAGGGATCTCCATTTCAACTGGTAGGACTGCTTCCATACCATACACAAGGGAGTACGGGGTTGCCCCGGTCGACGTACGCACTGAGGTACGGTACCCATGCAAAGCGAAAGGCAGCATCTCGTGCCAATCCTTGTACGTGACGACCATCTTCTGCACAATCTTCTTGATATTCTTGTTAGCTGCCTCTACAGCACCGTTCATCTTTGGTCTGTAAGGAGAAGAATTGTGATGTTCGATCTTGAAATCTCTGCAAAGCTCTTTCATCATCTTGTTATTGAGATTCGAACCATTGTCAGTAATGATTCTCTCGGGAACCCCATAACGACAGATGATTTCCTTCTTGATGAACCGGGCAACCACTTGTTTGGTAACATTAGCATAGGAAGCTGCTTCCACCCATTTGGTGAAGTAATCAATCGCAACCAAAATGAAGCGATGTCCATTTGAAGCAGTTGGTTCAATCTTCCCAATCATGTCAATGCCCCACATGGCAAACGGCCAAGGCGAGTTCATGACATTCAACGGGCTTGGTGGTACATGCACCTTATCAGCATATATTTGACACTTATGGCATTTCCGAGCATATTTGAAGCAATCGGATTCCATAGTCATCCAGTAATATCCGGCTCTCAGCAATTTCTTGGACATTGCATGACCACCAGCGTGGGTACCAAACGAACCCTCGTGCACTTCTTGTATCAACATGTCTGCTTCGTGTCTATCCACGCATCTGAGCAAGACCATGTCAAAGTTCCGCTTGTACAGCACATCATCCTGATTCAAATAAAAGCTTCCAGCTAGCCTTCTCAGGGTTTTCTTGTCATTCTTTGATGCACCTTCAGGATACTCCTGAGTCTTGAGGAAGTTCTTGATGTCATAATACCACGGCTTATCATCAATAGCATTCACAGACTCGGCTGCAAACACATACGCAGGCCTCTCGAGTCGACTCACCTCAATATGTGGCACATGATTCCACCAATGAACTTTTATCATGGACGATAAAGTAGCCAAAGCATCCGCCATCTGATTCTCGTCCCGGGGGACATGGTACAATTTCACCTTCTTGAAGAACGTCAGTATTCTTCTGGTATAATCTCTATACGGAATCAGATGCGGCTGGTTCGTATTCCAATCTCCATTGACCTGATTGATCACTAGAGCTGAATCTCCAAATATGTCAAGTGTTTTGATCCTCAGATCAATGGCTTCCTCTATTCCCATGATACAAGCCTCATACTCAGCTTCGTTGTTGGTGACATCAAACGTCAATCTGGCAGAAAAAGGTATATGAGCACCTTTAGGATTGATCAATACTGCACCAACACCATTACCATTCACATTCACAGCCCCATCAAACATCAGTGTCCACTTGTCATCAGGATCCGGTCCTTCCTCGACAAGAGGCTCTTCACAATCTTTCATCTTTAGATACATGATGTCTTCATCAGGGAATTCAAACATCATAGGCTGATAGTCGTCGATCGGTTGTTCGGCGAGATAGTCTGACAAAACACTACCTTTGATAGCCTTCTGAGATGTGTACTGGATATCATACTCAGTTAAGATCATCTGCCAACGGGCAACACGTCCGGTGAGAGCCGGCTTCTCAAAGATGTATTTGACTGGGTCCATCTTAGAAATCAATAAGGTAGTATGGTTCAACATATACTGCCTCAGTCGGCGAGCAGCCCAGGCCAAAGCACAGCAAGTTTTCTCGAGCAGTGAATATCTTGTTTCACAGTCGGTAAACTTTTTGCTAAGGTAGTATATGGCATGCTCTTTTCGACCAGACTCGTCATGCTGTCCCAATACACACCCCATTGAATTCTCGGTAACTGACAGGTACATTATCAGTGGTCTCCCTGGAACTGGAGGGATCAGGATTGGGGGTTTCTGTAGATACTCTTTAATCTTGTCAAAAGCTTTCTGGCAATCATCATTCCACTTGATCGCCTGATTCTTTCTAAGCAATTTGAATATCGGTTCACACGTGGCAGTTAGGTGAGATACGAACCTTGCAATGTAGTTCAATCTCCCTAAAAACCCACGAACCTGCTTTTCTGTTCTCGGTTCAGGCATCTCCTGAATAGCTTTGACTTTTGTTGGGTCAACCTCAATCCCTTTCTCACTGACAATGAAGCCTAACAGCTTCCCTGATCTCACACCAAACGTACACTTGTTTGGATTCAGCCTCAGTTTGAACTTGACCAACCTGTCAAACAACTTCTGCAGATTTACCAGGTGCTCCTCTTCTGTCTGCGACTTCGCAATTATATCATCCACGTACACTTCAATCTCTTTGTGCATCATGTCATGAAAGAGAGTCGTCATGGCCCTCTGATAGGTAGCACCGGCATTCTTCAGCCCAAATGGCATCACCTTATAGCAGAACGTGCCCCAAGGTGTAATGAATGTCGTCTTTTCCATGTCCTCTGGCGCCATCTTAATCTGATTATAGCCCGAGAAACCGTCCATGAAAGAGAATACCGCGGATTGAGCCGTATTATCAACCAATACATCGATGTGAGGTAATGGGAAATCATCTTTCGGACTCGCCCTATTCAAATCCCGGTAATCGACACACATCCTGACTTTGCCATCCTTCTTCGGCACCGGAACGATGTTGGCTACCCACGGAGGGTAAGTTGTCACCGACAAGAACCCAGCGTCGAACTGCTTCTGAACCTCTTCCTTGATTTTCACTGCCATATCAGGACTCGTTCTACGAAGCTTCTGTTTGACCGAAGGACAATCATCTTTGATAGGTAGTCTATGAACCACAATATCAGTATTCAGCCCCGGCATATCTTGATAAGACCAGGCGAATATCTCCACATACTCTCTCAGCATCTCAATCAACCTGCTCTTGACCTCAGGTTTCAAAGCAGCCCCAATTTTGATCTCCCTTCTGGCATCCTCAGTACCAAGATTCACAATCTCCAATTCCTCCTGATGAGGTTGGATGACCCTTTCCTCCTGCTTCAACAATCTAGCCAATTCTTTCGGGAGTTCACGGTCTTCATCACTCTCCTCTTCAGCTTGATAGATGGGATTGTCGAAATCATACTGAGCCATAACAGATTTGTTCATAGTGGATGCCATAAGATCATTTCTGCATGTTTAATGCTTTATTTCAGAAAAAGAGTTCAAGAAAGTCACAAAAACAAAAACATTGCCATTTTTTTTTTTTTTTTTTGAAAAATGAAAAACGAAATAGAAAGACAGGGATCACAAAATTGTTTGCAAAACGTCCTTTATTAATGATAAACAATGAAAACATGTGGCCTTACAATGAACCACTACGTCTTGGGCAGAACGTAGGGTTTTGTGCAGAATGAAAAAAACAAAAGAAAATTACTCTGTCTGAAGAGTAACTTGGACTATATCCTCTGCAGTCCAGTTGTTGATCACTTCCCCTGGTGCACTCGGGCGGACCCAGCAGTCGAGATCACAGTCGCTGTCGACATCTTCACCCTCAGTAGCAAAGACATCACCATGATTCATCAGCCCAGCGCTGGTGAAGGTACTTGGACCTGCTGCCCCCTGCTCTGCTCGGAGAGGCTCAAAACCGATGCCAAATTTATCTTCTTTGACATGCAAGTCCACCATCTTGCCCCAGCCCCCAGCTCTACCAGAATTAACCACTTCCTTAGCTTGCTTGTAAGAAGTGATTGAAGCACCCGGCTTCCTCTGCTCAGCGTAGGCCACCTTCTCAATAGCCACCGTCTCGAACGCCTGGCACAGAGTTTCGTGGATCTCGCCATCCACCTCAACATATTTGAATGAGGACAGATGACTCACCAGAATGTCCTCTTCGCCACACACGGTCACAATCTGACCGTTCCAGACGTATTTGAGCTTCTGGTGGAGAGTCGATGAGACTGCTCCTGCTGCATGGATCCATGGACGTCCCAGAAGGCAACTGTAAGCAGGCTGGATGTCCATGACATAGAAGACAATGTCAAACTCCTCCGGACCTATCCTTATAGGCAAAGTGATTTCACCAAAGACAGAACGCTTGGATCCATCAAATGCACGAACAACTAGGTCACTCGGCGTCAGCACAACCCCTTCAATCGGTATCTTCTTCAAGATCTGCTTCGGCAGCACGTTCAACGAAGAACCGGTGTCCACCAGGACATGAGACAGCACAGCCCCCTTACACTCCATGGTGATGTGCAAGGCCTTGTTGTGATTCCGCCCCTCAGGTGTTAAATCAAGATCTGTGAATCCCACGCCGTGTCGGGTAGTCACGTTAGCAATTACACCTTCAAGCTGATTGACCGAAATCTCCTGAGGTACATACGCCATATTTAACATCTTCAGCAAGGCGTCTCTATGTGCCTCAGAGCACAACAGCAGAGAAAGGATAGAGATTTTGGAGGGAGTTTGATTGAGCTGATCTACAATCTTGTAGTCGCTCTTCTTTATTATCCTCATGAATTCCTCCACGTCCTTCTCAAACGAGCCACCAGGCACATTTGTTTGAGCAGGAACTTCATCAACAACGGCCTGTTTGCCCTTAGCTTTAACAGATGCCTCAGCATTGGCATCCCTCAACTGTTGAGGCGCAAACAGCCGACCACTACGGGTAAAGCCTCCGGGTCCACCCACATTGTCCACAGCAGGACTCACAACGACCGGAGCTTTACTAGTAGGTGCAAAAATCGTCACGGGCGCTTGATTCGAAGGCTTGACCCTGTTCTCAGCCCTCCTGTTGCTTCGGTAGGCATTATCGTACCTCCAAGGCACAACATTATTGTCTACGGCCCTTCTAACCGGAGCGACGATTGCTGTTGGAGTGTTGGCAGCAACTGGTGCGGATATGGTAACCGGATTACCACTGGTTGTAGGCGCACGCCCTTCAGCTGGCTTGAAGAAGATAGTGACAGTAGACACTGCCCCTTGATCTCTGTTATCAGCCCTACCAAACTGAACACGGCCCTGATCCATCAGACCCTGGATACCAGCCCTCAGTAATTCACACCCATCCTCTGACTCTTCACAGCCCAAACAGTCTCTATCACAGCCCGGATGAACTCCACTATTCAGCAGACGGTCTTTAACTACCAGCAAAGGAGTCTGAATCTCTTCAACATTGGCAACCA
This sequence comes from Lathyrus oleraceus, assembly GCF_024323335.1. Taxonomy (NCBI): domain Eukaryota; kingdom Viridiplantae; phylum Streptophyta; class Magnoliopsida; order Fabales; family Fabaceae; genus Lathyrus; species Lathyrus oleraceus. The sequence goes on along the minus strand of NC_066582.1, from coordinate 148,407,419 downwards.
GCTCTTCAGATTCAACCCCTTCAACACAGTTTACCCTATGAGCACTATGCGCAGGCATAGGATTATTAACAACATTAGGCACAGGGGAGAAATTGATCGTCTTGGAATCGATCAAATCTTGGACTTTGTGCTGGAAAGCCCGACACTTCTCTATGTTATGCCCGGGTGCTCCAGAATGGAAATCGCACCGGACATTTGCGTCATACCCAGGTGGCAAGACAGTCGGTGGAGCCATAGTTCTCAACTCCACGAAACCCAATCTGAGCAACTCAGGTAGAAGCTCAGCATATGACATAGGTAGCGGGTCAAACCTTCTATCCGGTTGCAGCCTCTGCCTCGGCTGATAAGGACGTTGTTGCTGTTGTTGTTGTTGTCTTGGTTGTTGAGGAGGTGGACGTTGTTGCGGTGCAGGGATGGTCACTGCAGCAACCTGTCTATATTGATGCTGATTTCTGTTCGGCCCCCGGCGATGCTGAACAGCACTGGTTTCACCTTCTCTACGGCGAGGTGCCCCAGAGAAAGGTTTCTTTGATGAAGAGGAACCCACATCGTTGATCTTTCCAGCTTTGATCAAGCTCTCGGTCCTTTCACCACAAATAACAACATCAGAAAAGCTTCCGAATGGGCAACTCTCCATTCGGTCCATGAACACTCCCTGCAGTGTGCCAATGAACATATCAGTCAACTCCCTCTCCAGCATAGGGGGTTGAACTCTGGCAGCAAGCTCACGCCACCTCTGGGCATATTCTTTGAAGCTTTCATTATTCTTCTGACACAGACTCTGCAGCTGAGTCCTGCTCGGTGCCATGTCCATGTTGTGTTTGTATTGTCTGAGAAAAGCTTCTCCCAGATCCCTCCAGCATCGGATAGAGTCTCGTTTGAGTTCCATGTACCAATCTAAAGATGCCCCAGATAGGCTATCTTAAAAGAAGTACATCCACATTTTCTCGTCATCTGTATATGCCGAGATCTTCCGATAATAGGCCTGCACGTGAGTGCGAGGGCAAGAAGTACCGTTGTACTTGTCAAAGGTGGGCGCTTTGAATTTGTGGGGAATCCTCAGACCTTCGACCAACCCCATATTCGTGACATCGAACCCAAGAGAGTTCTGGCATTCCATCGCCCGAATCTTTTCAGCCAGGGCATCGACCTTACGATCTCTATCTTCATTTCTAGCAACATCGCCATCGTCTTCTCCCATCATTGTGAACATGTCCTCTTGTCTATCAACAAAAGGAGCTGGATGACGCGCCGGAGCCCTGGTAGCTCTGGCATTAACCTCTGCAGCAAGAGGCTGACCATCAACCCTTATACCCCTGAGTTCTTCTCCAGTGGCGTAACCATAAACAGGAGCAGCAGCAACGTTGACATTCTCATAACCGGGTGGAGCAACGGGTGAACCGTGGTTAGACGCCTGAATAACCGTTTCCTGTCTCTGAACCAAAGCACGGAGCTCCTCCTGACCCTGAGCAACCCCTTGCATCATCGTCAAAAATTGGGCCATGTTCGCCCTCATCTCAGCCATCTCAGCCTGAACCTGATCCATGCTTCTTCGCTGATTGAGTCTTGTAGAATACCGGTGAGGTCGCTGATCAGCTATCCTGCCTGACACAGGAACCAGAGTGAGAAGTCCGAACCAGAACACCTGTTATGCAAATGTTATGTGTATGATGCTAATGCATATGATGCACATGAAATGATCATCTCTCAGGCATTCAAAGAACCTGATTCATCTCAAGAAATGACAACCTGCAACAACGCAAAAGCAACAGGGAGATATAGAGACATCATACAACTGAGTAATGAATACAGAGTGAAACCAAAATCTCATCTATAAATGAGCAACTGGATCATACAACAAAGATCCAAATATCCAACAAAGTACAACAAATGAATCCCACCCAACAAGCCTGGGGGTGATTCACAACGTAACATCAGGAAAATACAAGCTAAGACAAGCTACTTCCAGGAATGAGCGTCTTCAAGTAGTGACACTGGTCTATCAACAGTTCACACTCTGAACATTCTGGCAAGGGAGTGGTTTTCTCCTTCAACTGTCTTCTAAGCTCGACAACTTCTGCCCCAAGCTGGGTCTCTGATGCAAGTCTCTGGTCGACTTCTTTCTTCATCTGGATATCTTTGGCTTTGAGTTGCTTCTCCAAGTCTCTGATCTTCTTCAGAGAACTGGCTTCAGCTCTCTGCAATCTCAAACACTCTCTGTGCTCTGCATCTAGCAAGGTCTCCATCTCTGAATAAGATCTCTTCTTACTCCTTACTCCCCCAACATCTGCACTCTGGATGTCTCTGAGTTGATGAGACAGGTTCAGCTTTTCAGCTTTGGCTTGGTACAACTCCATCTGGGCATCTTGCTCTTTCTCCTTCAGGCGACGGCTCTCCATCAAAGCTTGCTTGTACTGCTCAGCAGGCACAGTGTCAGCAAGAATCAAGGGTGGTTGCACTTGCAACGGACTCATCCTGTCATAGGGCAGCAATAAAGTTTCCACTCTCTTCTTCACCCAATCGGTATAATCGGGCATTGCAATGGCAAACTTCTTCCCTAGAACGGATCCATCCTTTAATCCAATGTCTCTCCAGGCTCTCCCTATCTGCTCCAACCTAACAGGGTCATCCTTCTTCTCAAAACAAAAACTCTCAGCTATCTCAGCTTCGAGCGGTCTTTCACTCACAACAAACCCTAGCTGGCGAAGAGAAAGAACTGGGTTGTAGTTGATGCAACCTCTGGTCCCTATGAGTGGCACGCTCCGGAATTTACCACAACTTATGATGACGTCCTTCACATCCATCCGGTACGACTGCCACCTGATGTCGTAGGAAGTAAGCGACATGACCCTCTGAGTCCACTTAAGAGTGCTCTGGGTATCCACAAATGGTCCACTGGCTGGCAGAAGAGACATGTACCATTTGAACAGGAGAGGTAGACAACACCTAATGGCTCCACCCTTACCATGCCTACTGTGGATGGCATAGTAAGTATCTGCTAAGAGGGTTGGGACTGGATTCCTTCGGATGAAGATACCGACTGCAGCGTAGTCAACAAAGTTGGGCATACTAGGAAACAGGACAATCCCATAGATCATAACAGCAAGCTGGGCATGAAAAGCTCCCCAATTCCCCTTCTCTGCTTCTCCTTTAGCAACTCTCAGTAGAAACTTCAAAGGCAATCCAACAGCATCCCCACTGGTCTTCCAACTATCACTGATCTCTCGGATACTCAGATGTAAAGCCCTAGCAACAACCCTGAAGTCAACTTCCTTCGGGACGTCCAGGAAAGGAACCTGATGGTGAATAGGGACACCCAACAGAATGGAGTACTCCTCGAGAGTAGGCGCCAACTGATAGTCCTGGAAAGTGAAACACCGAAGCTCTGGGTCGTAAAACTGAAGAAGCGTCTGTAACGGCACTGGGTCAACTACCATCTTCAACAGAGCCAGAATATCCCCATACTGGTCAATGAACCCTTTCAGATGATCACTGGTCACAAGACTACTCAACTCAATCAGAGATGTCAAAGGCTCGCGGTGAAAGCTATAGGAACAAGTCTTCCGCTTTGGCTCGGGAACTGTTGCCATCTCTATCAATGAACCAAGCTCCGGAATGTACCTGAGAAATGATATGCATGCAAGGATTAGTTTTTTCTCTTTTTCTTTTTTTTCATTTTTTTTCATTTTCATTTTTTTTGCATTTCTTTCGAGAAATAAACATGCTATGATGCACGTGATGCAGACACGACTGGCAAGCTGTGCATCTCTGAACACAGGATCAAAACTTCGGCCTGAATTCTGATCACAAATCATCTGAACCCAAAGCCAACTGGTCAACTGTTGTCTGAACCCAATCTGAGAAACTGAGTCACCAACCGGAATACACTGAGTCACCAACAGTCATCAACCAGTCACCAACAGTCACCATCTGTACCTGTTAGAATGATCATTCCCTCCCCACTCACGGGTGTCATCTAGGCCAGGGTAAGGTCAAGAGAAACGCAGCATAAATAACCTTTCGCAGAATACCATCATATACACACCCGAAGTATGTAACGATGATACCCCACCAGGGTCTGAACTGCTCGTGATATCAATGTTCCGCTAAGTGGCGCCATACCACCCGCTTCCCATGAATCACTCTATTCCTAGGTTTCCTAGATTGCACTCATAGCCTGGGTATTGGGCCTTTTACCTCAAGTACTTCCCACCCCCAAGCAGAGAAACACAGCCAGCACAGCAGATGAAATGAATGAATGCAAACATTAATGCACACATTGAATGCAAACAATAAATGAAATGAATGCAATAAATAACAGCAAATAGCAACCAAAGCCCTAACCTAGAGAGCGCTAGGAGAGACTCGCTTAGGGAAGAAGGACCAGCACAGGTCAACTTCTCTTGTATCTTTTCCTGGTTATCCCCAGCAGAGTCGCCAGCTGTCGCATTACGCGAAAAACCGGCGGGAAAAGAAGAACAACAGAGCCGCCACCGTGCGTTATTTATCCCAAAAGAGGGAAAGGAAACGCTCGAAGTAAACCTGGAAAAGACGTGGTCTCGCGACCAAAGAGAATGGGATCGGGAGTCGGTTATGCGAAGGGAAGGTATTAGCACCCCTACGCATCCGTCGTACTCGACGGGATCCACGCACAATAGGAAGGAAAATGGTTGCTAAAACACTGCTCACACACACATCTACACAGGCTGAAAGAGACACAAGAAAACAGACAAGACTGACTCGGCAGGATATCGCATCCTGGGCCTACTTAGTCTATCAAGCATAGACATCAGAGTCTAAGTAGTTCGGACTGGGGAAACGACACATGCTCGCTAGGATGTCGCATCCTATGCATACGTATCTCCTTTGGACGAAGGAGAATCAGAGCATTCGTAGCTCGGCTAACACGCACACAAACAAACACAGGCAAAGGCAAACGTGGAGCCTGAATGCCAATCACCGGGCTTACATCAGCATCCGAACCCAAAACACACTCAAAAGGGCAAACATGGAGCCCGACAACCAATTGATGGAATTATGTCAGCATCCGAACTCAAAACACACTCAAAAGGGCAAACATGGAGCCCGACAACCAATTGATGGAATTATGTCAGCATCCGAACCCAAAACATACAACAGCATGCAACAAGAAGAAGGGTCTCGATTGCAACTAGGGCAAGAGAAAGGGAAGGTCTCAATCGCAACGAGGGCGAGAGAAAAGCATTAGTGTCAGTTGTTAGTCAAACTCGGCAAGACATCGCGTCTCGTGCCTACGTATCTCATCTGAACATGAGAATCAGAGTTGCCGTAGTTCGGCTAAACTATTCCTGTTGGTTTGTGTTTTTTAAGTGGACAACGTCACTACGCAATCTACCTGATGCTCGACCTTTGGAGACTTACTCACCTGTAGCAGAAGGAGTTGACGTATCCTTAAGAGGGAATAATGTTTGTTTGTGTTTTAGGAAAGCTCAAGCAAGAAAGAAAGTCCTATACGAAGGAACCGTGCTACCTTAATTGTCATGCAAACGAGACTACGCGGAGTCTAGCAAACCTAGGGGATACAATCACACCACACAAACATATACAGCATGAAATAAACACACCAACAAGGGGCTCAAACATCAGGGCTAGGCTTTAGTCGAGGGGTCATATCAACCTCAACAAACAAGCCTCTGTATCGGGGTCAGGTTAGCTCTTAACCTTGCCATTGAGGGGCTAAGGTGAAGCTAGATGAAAGGTGATGAGGGGTGTGCCTCATTGCTTCTATCTCAAGTCAGAGAGAGCATCAGACAAGGGAGCGTGGGTCCAGAATGGGGGGACCCTTCTACGCTCAGGACATAGACTCGACTGTACAATGTACAAGATCTTGGGCTTGGATCTCAATGCTACAACCATGTAATGGGAGCAAGGAGAAGACTCACAGAATAGTGGGGGATAGATTGCTTATCCCTACCTTCCACCAATTGCCTCAACTGAGGACTTTTCCTGCTTGGGACAAATATAAACATACACAAGCATTGCCTCTTAAGGAGGACTTCAGACAATTTGCCCGGCCCGGTAACAGCCGGGTCTCCAGACTACATGAAGTCAGAAACGTCATACCTCAATGCCAATTGCTTATAAGCAAAGCAATGCAAGTTCTTAAGAGAACTGAGCAACTAAGTGTACCTGTACAAAAGTCAAACAGAATCAGCATCCCATTCATAATCAGACAACAATATAATGATCAATTAACAATCCCAATGATGTGCATAGCACAAAGCTCAAGGCTCAAACATCCTACAAAACAAACACATTAGTTTACAAGTATCAAGCAAAACATCCCAAATGTGAAACAATATCCTTAAGCCTTAACTCCTTAACCTGAAAAGCCACAATCACATTCAAATGTAAGTAACATGACCACTAGGACTAGCCTAGGGTCCAAAAGAAGGAAAAATCCTAAAACAGCAACCAATTCATGATCAAAGTCAAGCTATTTCAAATACAAAGGGATCCCAATTGGTCCCATATTCAAACTATGTACACATTTTATTATATGCAACATGTGAGGCAAAGTGAGCAATGTTAAACCACATATGAACAACCAGCAAGATCACATCAAAAAAAATATCAAAACAACACAGTAAATTCCACAAAAATTATATCCTAAACAGGGGATATTCAACAAGCTACATGTCAATTTTCAAGCAATTTGGACTAATGGAACTACGGGAATTAATTCAACATGACAAAGCATGCAAAAACACAATCAAATGAGATCGAAAAATATGTACCAACTTCAATTAAATGGTAAACAGTGAGATTAAATGGGAAATGGATGGGACCAAAGCTAAATGAAAGCTACGCATGTCAGGTACTATTCTACCAAATTTCATGGTCATATCATTCATCATGCTCATTCTATGCACAAAATAAGGCAGACTAGTTCAAAGGAAGCACTAAGCCTACAAACAGAATTATTGCATTCAAATCCACATCAACACACTCCCAAAAATTCTCAAACAATTTACACCTAAACAGGGGATAATCAAGGTCTACCATGTCAAATTTGAGCTCATTTGGGCAAATGGAACCATGTTAATGAAAATCAACAAAAACAGACACAATAATAGGCTCCAAATCACAACATCAATGTATACATCCACTTCAAAAATTCATAACTCAATGAAAACAAAAAAAGAAATGGATGAGACCAAAACAGGGAGGTCCTAACATGTGTCTACTACAAGCATATCAAATTTCATGAATTTCCAATACACTATGAGCATTTTACAATGATTCTACCAACCTATGTCACATGGATTTGCCAATTCAACCACCAGAAATGAAAAATCATGATCAATTAGAAAATACAATGAACAATTCCACAAAAATTACCAAAGGATCCTAACATGTTAATGAGCCTCCATACCAAATTTCAATCAATTCTAACAAGGATAGGTCATGCTAAAAAATCCAACAAATTGGCATCAAGAGGTGTGACACCAATTGTCACACCTAAGTTTGAAAAATTGTAACTCAAAGGCCAGGTATCATAAATTCATGAAATTTATATGGAAAAAAACCTCATCCAGTCAAGATTCAACATAAAAATTTCCAGACATTTATTTTACAATATGAGAATTTCATGATCAAATCATTCAAAGGCATCAAATTATGTACATGTGGAAGAAACCCTAGGTCAAATGAAAACTATTCCATGCACAACTTTGACCAATAGGTCAAAAATCATCTACAGCCAAACACCAAGTCAACAAAATTATTTTTATATTTTTGTGATTTTTCCATAATTTTCTATGATTTTTCTAAGGTCACATGTATTTTTTTATGATTTTTTAAGAATTAATTGGAATTAATTAATTAAATTATAATGGCAGTTTGGTACTTAAAGAGGCGGGGGCGGTAAACATGGATTTCAAATTTTCAAATCAGAATTTGGATCTGGCAGTGTTTTGCGCAAAGCTCATCGTCTCTTTCCCCAGAATTTTCAAAAACGCTCAAGAACGCGAAATCCACAAACCAGCACCAAAATGGACAATCTCATATCCGTTAGAACCGCAAGAACACGTAGAGTACGAATATGAGTTCCAATTAACCTAACAATTCCTGAATCGAGCGGATCGATCGATCTAAGGTTTTATATCCAAACTTCGAGTTACGATTTCTAAGTCTACAATCAACCATTTACAATTCTGAAACCAGCACCGTAATCTACGCAACAAGGCCTTTCTCACGCACACAATGATTGAATGAAAGCTAGAGGTCGAATTTCGATGATACCTGGTATGCAGTAGTGAAACAGGACGAATTCGCGTGCGATTTGGTGAAACAGCTACAGCACGAACATGAGGAGGTATGATGCGCAACTTAGATTCGATGGAAGATGCTTCTCCTGCTCGAATTTGCGATTCACCCTTAAAGAAACTTGGATGTACAGTCACGTTTTGGTGCGAATCCGATGATGGAAGGTGAAAACAGATGGAGTATATGCCAATTGAAGATCAAGGCAACAATAATTCTGCAGAATGATCAAGGATTCGTGAAGTTTGATGAGTTTTGGTTCTTTGGTGTTCTTGAAGATTCTTGGAGAATTGGATGGTTTTTGATCTGATTTTTTGTGAAAATGAAAATTCTCCCATGAGTTTGTTAGGATTAGGAATATATACTTCAGCTTAATCCACACTTAATCACCTTAATTAACCAAACCAAATGTAATTAGCATAATGTGATTTAATTGTGAAAGCTCCAAAACGCCCTTGCCAACTATTGCCATATGACAGCTCATGACAGCCCAAGCAAGTCACATTTGATGTTTAGAGGCAAATGCAAGATCAAAACAGAGTTGTGTGTTGATACCAAAGCTTCTGCATCAATGCATAGCATATATTTAACAGTATGCATCGATGCCAAACTCGTGTGCATCGATACATAACACCCTTTTTTACAGTATGCATCGATACATAACTTGTTTGTATCAATACAAGGCACTTTTTAACAGTATGCATCGATACATAACTTGTTTGCATCGATACAAGGCACTTTTTAACAGTGTGCATCGACACATAACTCGTGTGCATCGATACATGGCCCTTTTTTGCCTTGCACGCATCGATACGAAATTCGTATGCATCGATACATGGAAAATTTTGCCATGCACGCCCGGTGGTAATTTGACCATATCTCCTCAACCGTTCATCCGATTCTCACAATCTTGGACTTTTTGAAAATGGGAGAGAAAGATCTACAACTTTCATGTTGAACAAAATTCCATTCGAAGATTTTTTGACAATGGAAAGTTGAGTTGAAGTCGTTCCAAAAACTTGCCATTTTCTGGAAACTTGAAACCATAGGTCATTTTTCCTTTTGGAAACTTTTGGTATGACCTCAAATCCTTCAATGTGAGCATTTGAAATGTCAAATGAGACTTGTTTGAACATGAATGGAGTATTTCTAATCACTCCCACCCTCCAAATCCACAATTGACTTTGCAGTTGACTGGCTAGGGCTTCAGTTGAAATTCAGCTTGACTGATGACTTCTGAGCATCCAATCTTTGGCCAAATTACTTCAAAATGATCATTAGACCATATGAGCTTGATAAATCCACCCTAGTGCTTTGTCTCAATGAAAATGGCACTTGCTTGCTTGATTGACTGATTCTCCTGATCAGTTTGACCCAATTTGTCTGGGGAACTTGCACTTGGGCATATGGACAATGCAATGTTATGCAGTGAGTTATGTTAACGACCTAATATGAAATGAATGTACAAAGGTAGGGTGCAAATTTGAGGTGCTACACCCGTCATCGGTTAAGATGAACATATCAAGGATAAACCAACTGAACAAAAAGTACGAATTACATCTATCGAATGCTAGATAGAATACCGTTAGAGAGAAAATCCGTCACCGGTTAGGATGAACATATCAAGGATAAACTCTGTGAAGAGATAAAATAGGAATTACATCTATCAGTTATTGGATAGAATACCAAGAGAGAGAATATGTCACTGGTTAAAGTGAACACATCAAGGATCAACTCTGTGGGGGGAACAAAAAAAAGCAGGGTTTACAACTATCGGTTACTGGGTAGAAGACTGCAAAGAGAAGGAAACCCATCATCGGTTAAGATGAACATATCAAGGATTAACTCTCTGGGAAACAAGAATAGGGATTACAACTACCTTTTTACTGGGTAGAATACCAAAAAGAGAATATCCGTCATCGGTTAAGATGATCATATCAAGGATAGACTCAAGCAGGGGAGAGAAAGATATCTGTCACCGGTTAGGGTGAACATATCAAGGATATACTTCCTAGGGAATCAAATCCACTGGGGACTCCACTGTTGGGAAAGATGGGGTACTTTTGCCGGGTTTTAGGCAAGAAGTAACAAACTGTAAACTAAGAAGAATATTACCAATTACTGGGCAATAGACTCTTAGGGAACTCAAAGTATCTATCTAGGTAATAGCTAGAAAGAAACAATCAATCAAGACTCAACCCAATGAGGATATAACTCAAGGGGAGTGGTTCCATCCAGATAAACAACTAGAAAGGAAACTGAAATAATAATCATCCACGAGGAAACAAACTCAGTGGGGAAAAGGAGAAAGGTTAAAGTCTTTCTGTCTAAGGGGCCGACGCTCTACAATTGAGGGAGGACAGACACCGAAATTTGTATGGGGATAAAGTACCGCCATACAGGGAATGAAAATCTCAAACCAACAATTTAATCAGATATACGAATATGCAAATATGAAATTATAAGAATGTATGTGTATGATGATTATGCTGACAAGGACGATCACAAAGGATACAAAGGTGTCACAAAGAAATTGAATCATCGGTACAATCCTGGGTCAATCCACAAAATATGGAGACAACTGCTGGAGAACAGAGAGATCAACAATCCAAAAAGGCTCAACCCTAACTGAGGAAAGAGGAGATCTGTTGAGGAGAGATAAATATCACCGAACTTGTGTGGAATTTTAGGTCAACACCATAAAAATGGGAGACAACCCTACAGGGAAAACAAACTGCTCAGGAACCAGGAGGAAACTCTGACTAGGGAGCAAGTCGACTAGCAATTGGCGGGGAAACCAACACGATCTACTGGGGAAACCGATCTTACTCTGCTGGAGATTAAAACAAACATCGATCCTGCTGAGGAATACACAAACTCCGCTGGGGAATATTCACAAAAACCGCTGGGGAGGGCATAAATTCTGTCGAGGGAGACAAGTTGCAGGGTACCTGAATCAATCAACTCAGCTAAGAAAAAGGAACGAAGCTCTACTGGGGAATCAAAAATTCCGCCGAGGAACTGAATCAACACAAACGTTTAGGGATACCCGAAAGGTTAACTGCTTAGGGAACCTATGATGTTTCGCACTCAAGGACTTGTTATCCATCGGAATGTTGTTGATATTTCTTTCAATTGCTTTGGAAAATTCTTGCTTTATATGTTTTCAGAAAAAAACTTTAAAATTTTTAAATTTTCAAAAATGATCATAATAAAATTTAAACTATTGGTTGAAATAAATAAGAGTAGAAACAATTGGATAAAAGCACAACTTTATTTGATAGAATGGTAGTCTGTAAATGACAAGACCCCATAGATTTTTACAAAGTTGAAAATGGTAATTTACATAGAAAATGGTTACATTGAATACAAATGATCCTTAATCCTTATACTAACTCTTGATATCCATTGTGCTCTTAATCGCTGCCAGGGTGATGAATTGATGTCAACCCTTGTGCTCAAACAAGTTTCCAAAACACTGAAGATCAGGAAAATGCAGTTACTTGTCATAATCCCTAACTTTTGCATAAGTTGCCCCAGGGTGGGGTACTCAACTTATCGGGAAATTTTTTCTGTTTTTAATGTCTCTAATTTTTTCCTAGATCGCCCTTTCGGGTTTTAAATCCACGAGACGCTCATTTTTGCCTAAGCCGCCCTTTAGGGTTTTCAACTTAGTGAGTTGTTCTTTTCTTTTTTTAGGCGAAGTATTTCTTGACCGCATCTGCATTCACATGACAAGTGAACTCTTCACCATCCATAGTTGTAAGAATCAATGCACCGCCTGAAAAGGCTCTCTTAACAACATATGGGCCTTCATAATTAGGAGTCCATTTTCCCCTAGAATCTGGTTTGAATCATAAAATCTTCTTGAGCACAAGGTCACCTTCTCTGAACACACGAGGTCTGACCTTCTTATCAAAAGCTTTCTTTATCCTTTACTGATACAACTGACCATGACACATGGCAGTCAATCTCTTCTCTTTAATCAAATTCAGTTGGTCAGACCTAGTCTGACACCATTCAACCTCAATCAACTTGGCTTTCATGAGCACTCGCAATGAAGGAATCTCAACCTCTACGGGGAGTACTACTTCCATACCATACACAAGAGAGAAATGGGTTGCCCCTGTTGAAGTGCAGATGGATGTACGATACCCATGCAAAGCAAACGGGAGAATCTCATGCCAATCCTTGTATATGACAACCATCTTCTGGATAATCTTCTTAATGTTCTTGTTCGCAGCTTCAACAACCCCATTCATCTTAGGTTTGCAGGGAGAAGAATTATGATGTGCAATCTTGAAGTCTTTACAAAGAGCTTCCACCATATTGTTATTCAAGTTCGATCCATTATCGGTAATGATCTTGCTTGGCACACCATAACGACATATAATCTGATTCTTGATAAACCTTACAACAACCTGCTTGGTTACATTTGCATACGATGCCGCTTCAACCCATTTGGTAAAGTAGTCAATTTCCACCAAAATGAAATGATGTCCATTCGAAGCTTTGGGTTCAATCATCCCAATCATATCAATTCCCCACATGGAGAAAGGCCATGGGGAAGAGATAACATTCAATAGTTTCGGAGGAACATGAATCTTATCAGCATAAATTCGACACTTGTGGCACTTCTTCACAAATTTGCAACAGTTAGATTCCATTGTCAGCCAATAGTAACCTGCTCGCAACATTTTCTTCACCATTGCATGTCCATTGGAATGAGTACCAAAGGAACCTTCATGCACTTCAGTCATCAACAAGTCTGCTTCGTGTCTATTCACGCATCTGAGCAAAATCATGTTGAAGTTTCTCTTGTACAGTATATCACCATTCAAGTAGAAATTACCAGCTAATCTTCTCAAAGTCTTCTTATCTTTCAAAGATGCCTCAGGTGGGTAAATCTGACTTTGGAGGAAACATTTGATGTCATAATACCACGGCTTCTCGTCTTTGATCTCTTCAACAGCAAACACATGTGTTGGCCTATCAAGACGCACCACAGACAAATTGGTAACTTCATTCCAATAATTTACCACAATCATTGATGCCAACGTTGCAAGAGCATCTGCCATTCAGTTTTCATCTCGAGGCATATGATGAAATTCAACTTTTATAAAGAAAGTTGAAATCCTCCTTGCATAATCTCTGTATGGTATTAAACCGGGTTAATTTGTCTTCCATTCTCCTTTGATTTGATTTACATCCAAAGCCGAATCACCGAAGACATCAAAATACTTGATTTTGAGATTCATGGTCTCTTCAAGCCCCATAATGCAAGCTTCATATTCTGCCATGTTGTTTGTATACTTGAAAGTCAATCTAGCTGTAAATGGTAGATGCGTGCCTTGAGGAGTAATAATCACTGCCCCAATGCCAATTCCATATTGATTAACAACTCCATCAAATACCATGCCCCAACGAGAAGCAGGTTCTGGCCCTTCTTCAAGCAATGGTTCATCACAATCTTTCATTTTCAAGTATAAAATCTCTTCATCAGGAGAGTCATACTGTACTGACTGATAATCTTCAATTGGTTGGTGAGCCAAATGGTCAACCAAGATACTACCCTTGATTGCTTTCTGAGATCGGTATTCGATATCATACTCTTATAACAACATCTGCCAACGGGCAATCCTCCCAGTTAAAGCAGACTTCTCAAATATATACTTGATTGGATCCATTTTGGATATCAACCAAGTGGTATGATTCAACATATACTGACGCAGACGCTTAGCAGCCCAAGCCAATGTGCAACAAGTTTTCTCAAGCATAGAATACTGAGTCTCACAGTTGGTGAACTTCTTACTGAGGTAGTATATTGCAAATTCTTTCTTTCCAGTCTCATCTTGCTGACCAAGAACACAACCCATACTATCTTCGAGCACAGTCAAATACATGATCAACGATCTTCCTTCAACAGATGGAGACAAAATCGGAGGCTCAAGCAAATATTCCTTGATACTGTCAAAAGCTTTATGGAAATCTTCGGTCCAATCACAAGACTGATCTTTCCGAAGAAGCTTGAATATAGGTGCACATGTGGCAGTCATGTGGGAAATGAATATGGAAATATAATTCAAGCGGCCGAGAAAACCTCTGACTTGCTTCTCAGTTTTGGGTGCAGGCATCTCTTGTATTGCTTTGACCTTGGCAGGATCACCTTAAATACCCTTCTCGCTGACAATAAAGCCCAACAACTTACCAGAATGAACACCAAAAGTACACTTATTGGTGTAGCGGGAAATTCATGATCATCAAGCTATTGACAAGCTAGAGATCAAATAACAAGAGTCGCCACCGCGCTTTTATTGTTTCCAAGGAAAAAGGGAAAAAGTACGAACAAAACCCAACAGTAAGAAGTTTTCAAATCAAAACTAATAAAAAGTCAGAGATCACAGGTAAGGGGGTTGGTTACATAGAGGGAAGGTGTTAGCACCCAAAGTGTCCTAGGTACTCCTAGAGAGCCCTTTTTGTGTGCATATGTATTTTGTACCAAGTGATGTTTACAAACAAATAGAATGGGGGGATGAGAGAAGAATTCATTAATTATATTTTTATGTTTGACAAGACCTTCGGTCTTGTGCCTACGTACCAACATAAAAATGAGGGATCAAAATCCCGTAGTTCGTGATACAAATTTCAAAATGGATGCATTGATTTTAACAAAATTAAGTTTGAAAGGCACAAAGGCCTAAAAGGGTTCGAATGAGTTAGTTCTTTTTGGCTTTTTGAAAGTTTAGGTCAAGTATAGTTAAGTTTATTTACAAGTTTGATTTAAGAAAAGAAGTTTGAAAATGCAATGGCATACGACCAAAGTTTCTATGTTTTTGCAAAGTGGTCAAAGTTTAGAACAAAAGTAGTTCACACAAAGAAGATTTTTAAAAAAAATGGAGGGAGAGATTTTGAAATTAAAGAAATGGGGAGAATATGAAGAGACTATCATGTGTATAAAATTAAAAGTCTAGAGTTGAAAAGATCTGACCAAGTGGGTAGCAATCCAATAGACAAGAATGTCAATAGAAACCCAGAATTCCCTTGGACTTTTAGAATCAAACAACACACAAATGCACAATTATATTATCTTGAAGAGCAAGGCATCAAATAAATATGGCCTCATCCAAGCTTATCCATTCCATGATCTTCTTCGAAATAGCCCATGCAACAGATGAATTCCACAACTCACAGGTTCAAAATAACAGCTTCACAATGATCATGTTGCAGATGAACTTAGAGATTATCCTAAATGATGTATCAGATGAAGTTCAAATTGCAAACACTTGGTTTCTCAACAAGTTGGCATTGGCCAAGTCCTTTAGCGTATGAAGGTTGCCTAGATTCTAAGTCCATTTGTCCAAGATCAAGCCAACAGTCCACACAAATTGTTTTAGGGTTTTTTGTTATTATTATGTACATTAATGGTCAAAGACCACACAAACAAGCAAAGTATACACAAACAAAATATATCACACAATATGGTCCAAATGGACAAAGTGAAAATTGCATTAACATAAACAATTATAATGATATGAATAATGGCATATGAAGTAGAGTGCTAAAAATAAATTGGATTAAAGTAAAGGCTTAAAATTAAAAGTTAGTAGTTAGTAGGTTAGGAGTTAGTATTGTTTTGGTTTTGCTTTTCATTTCAAGACATTCTTTGGAGAACACTCAACCCACTTATCACAAGCATGAATTCTTGAGCCAAAACATCTTCCAAAGGAAGGAAAGAAGGCCAAGTTTCCATACAATACCATGAAAGATGGGAGACTTACAATCTCACTAACTAGAATGCTTATGCCTTTTATGTCACAAATTTAGCGCTATGTTAAGCAATCGTAATTGGACTTATGTAGAAGTCATAACTATTTGAGGCTAGGCAATATAATTTGGTGTTAATTCATGTTAGAGACATAGTAGAATGAACTATGCTCATGAAACATACCACACACAAAAGAGAATATGCAAAAGGTTTGGCCTAATCTCATCCATACTCATGTCAATTTTTCAATTAACTAGCATTAGGACTTTGAGATGTCATAGGCCAAATGGAATGAATGAATGAAGAAAGGGAATAAGATGAAGTGGGAGGAGAATGAATGAAATCACAAATTGTTCAAAGGAGGACTTTTACCAAATTAATATCATTCATTCATTTTGGGAGATGGAATGTACATTCCATCAATCCCCTAAATCCAATGATATTAATTTGACAAAGTCAAATCAACCTTGACCAAGGCCCAACAACAAGAGTTAAACATAAATAAGTCATCACAATTGGTCAACAAATTTATTTGGCATTTATTCAAATTAAAAATACTAAAATAGTGCATTTAAATTAAATATGGTTTGTCCAATTCCTAAAATCTCATCAAAACACCAAAGAAATAGCCATGAGATTTATCATAGGTCAAACAAGGTCAAAGGACCTTGGAGAAAAAATTTCATAATTTTTGGACATTTAAAAATATTTTTAAACAATTAAAAACAAATGAAAAATCAATTAATTCATGAAAAATATTAATAATGATCCAAAAAATAATTTTAATTCAGAATATGAAAGAGAAAAATATTTGAATTTTTTGGTGAAAGTCCCATATTTTTTGGATCAATATTGAATTTAATATGAATTATTGAAAATAAAGCAAATAAAATGAAAATTAAATAATCAGAAAAAACATGGACCACTTGATCTCCCTCATTAATTGAGGTGGCAGATCAAGTGGCCAGGAACGCACTATCCACGCTGGTCACTAGTCAGCGCGTGGCAACATTGGTAATTCAAATGCATGCTCCAGATTAAAACAATTCAAATCAATCCAATGGCTCAGAACCAAGCCAGTACATCACCGGCGTCCAAAGGTCGGTCGTCTTCTCCGGTGACCCTGGCCGGACTGGTTCACTCATCACCATTAAAAAAATGAAAAAGGAGGACATGGTCTGAAAGAAAAAATGGCGTTGAACACGAATTTGACCTCAGTTCATCCTAACTCCAAGTATATTGAGAGATACATGGAGTTGAAATTTGAGGTACATGAACTGAGTTGCTTCGATTCGGCCTCAAAGCAACTCAATCTTCTTGCCTACATTAGTAGGACTTCATCCAACCAAAGAATCAATAGAATTGAGCAAGAATTTGAGAGAATCGAAGAGTTCAAAATTTCTGGAAAATACCTTCAATGGAGGTCTGGATTCAACTGATCTTGATCTTGCTTGTGCTTGGTCTCACTCCACTTGCTTGCAGAAGAAGGATTGGATGCTTACAAGGCTGTGGATTCCTGGAGATTTAAATTTCACAACAGTGGAAATTCAACCTCAAATTCAAAAGAATTTCTCAGGTTTATCCTTTGCAAAGTGAGGGTTTGAGATGGGGGATCAAAGCTGGCGCGAATGTGTGTGTAATTCTGAGCAATTGGAGCTCTATTTATAGCTGAAATCATTGATATTTGCACACTTGAAATCACTTTCCAAATTTTGAAAAATGGTGATACATGGGTGCATGGGCGTGTACAGGCCCATGAGATCATTGTAATAAGTCCACAGATGAATGTTAGATAGTCTGAATTGAGCTTGGATTGCAAGGCAAGTGTGCATTTGAATTTGAAGTTTGATCCTTGCCAAGTGATGTCACCACGTTCATGCCATGTGTAGCCTATGCATTCCTTGTCCAAAATGAATGAATTTAAGCTCTTTGGAAAGGTGAGATCAAGAGGAATAACTTTCATGTTCAACACTTTTTCATTTGGAGCTTGGAACTTGGAGAAATTTGAGGTGGAAGTTTGGAAATTTTTTACATATCAATTTTTTTCTAAGTGTCAAGCTATATGTCTCAATATTCCACCTTGCTTAACTTTTTATATGAGCTTCAAATGAGAAACGTGTATTCATAAAAGTTGTAGCTCTCTCAAAGACCTTAAAAATGGTCACCAATTTCATGTCATTTGGATTTAAAATTATAGAGTTATGCATTTTTGAAGTTTGGAAAAATCACTTGATCAATAGTATAGGTCAAAAGTGACCTATAATGTAACCTCATATTACATGCTCAAAAAAGTTGAATTAGATTCCAATCCAAACATAAAAGTTTAAATAGACACATTTAATTTGATTGTGCAACTTGGAAATATTTCATATCATAAAAATTGAGCAAGTTATGGCCTTGGGAAGTTGACTTTCAAATTAGGGTTTAGACAAAATGACCTATAATGTTTCAACATAGAAAATGATTTTACAAGCAAAACTAGCTTTAGGTCTCAAAATGAAAGTTGTTTGTAATGTCATTTAGAGTAAGTTTTATCTTGGAATCATTTTCATATGGTGAAAATTGTAGGAGATAGGGTCTAGGGAGACCCAGTTTTGATCAGATGAATTCATCTGGCCAACCACCACCAACCAACTTGATAATCTTCAATTCTCTTGACTTTATAGGCTCATGGTAGAGAATATATGCATAAGATGATGAATTTTGAAGTGCCCCTTGAGAAATTTGATCAATTGGTGAGATATCTTATTGAAGAAGTTACTCAAGATACCCAGTCAAACTTGGGTTTCCAAGGCAAATCACCCTCAAAATCTTGAAGAAAGCTTGATCAATATAACATGTAGAAACCAATGGAACCCATATATGATGCTCATAACCATTCTTGAATCAATCCATGGTTGTGCTCTTTGTCATGAGGGTCTTAAACCCTAGATATGAACTTGATAGATCAATGGAGATCATGCCCTATCTACAAAAGAGTTAGACAAATGCAAAGACATATTTTTGGTATTTTGGTTAGTGAAATGATAAAATACAAGTATGATATAATCATAAAGTGCTTGGTGATCTCTCCCAAAACAAAACCAATGAAAGAAGGGTAAGGAGGATGCCAAGGTATGATCCCAATGCTAATGCTTATGATGGAATTGCATGAGGGATCTTAGGGTCAAAATTGGGGTCTTACAATTGGGATTCAAGCGGAGTTTATATTTCCTCAAACGCTAGAATAACTTCAACAAATGCTCAACGTGTTCCTCTTCATCAATTAATTTAGCAATCATGTCATCGACATAAACTTCAATCTCTTTGTGCATCATATCATGAAAAAAAGTAGTCATTGCTCTCTGGTAAGTTTCACCAGCATTCTTTAGACCGAAAGGCATCACTCTATAACAGAATGTTCCCCAAGGTGTAATGAATATGGTCTTCTCCATATCTTCGGGTGCCATTTTGATCTGATTATATCCGGAAAATCCATCCATAAACGAAAAGACTTTGAATTTAGCAGTATTGTCTTCCAACATATCAATATGCGGCAGAGGGAAATCATCTTTCAGAATGGCTTTATTCAAATCTCTATAGTCAACACACATGCGGAGTTTTCCATCTTTCTTCGGCACTGGCACAATATTGGCCACCCATTACGGATACTCAGCGGTTACAAGGAAACCGAGATCAATTTGTTTCTGCACTTCCTCTTTGATCTTCACAGCCATATCAGGATGCGTTCGTCTCAACTTCTGCTTGGCTGGCGGGCATTCTGGTTTCAACGGAAATCTATACTCCACAATCTTAGAATCCAACCCAGGCATGTCTTGATAGGACCAAGCAAACACATCTGAATATTCTCGAAGAAGATCAATCAACCCCTTCTTGACTTCTGGACACAGTCGAGACCCAATCTTGACTTCCTTCACATCATCCTCGGAACCCAAATTGACTAACTCGACTTGCTCTTCGAACGAATGAATGGTCTTTTCATCTTGCTCAAGAAGACGAGATAATTCATCACTTACCTCTACATCACTTTCCTCCTCGGCCTCAAAATTGGTGCAGTCTTCCTCTTTGTCATCCTCTAGCACAACAGCTAAGTGTTGTTTGTTGCCATGAATGAACCCTCCGCTACGAAAGCTAAGTTGCATATCTTCAGACCTTGCAGTTGATGAACCTTTCTGGAACCCCAAACCGGTTCTGCCTTTGTCGTCGGATACCTGTACCATGCGCCCCCACTGATCAACATTGCCTTCTTCCACAATCTCTTTCAATGAGAACATAGGTGCCCCAACTCTCTTCTCAGCAGTAATAGATAAGGCTTGTAAAGGAGGTCCAACCTCATCCTCAGCTTCCACATAAGAGAAAGATGACAAATGACTAACCAACAACACTTTCTCTCCACCAACAATCACTAGCTTGCCATTCTTGACAAATTTGAGCTTCTAGTGCAAAGTTGAGGTAACAACTCCTGCCTCATGGGTCCATGGCCTTCCCAATAAGCAATTGTAGGTCGGGTGGATATCCATTACTTGAAAAGTAATCTGAAAATCACTCGGACCTATCTTGACTGGAAGGTCCACTTCGCCAATAACTATTTTGCGCGAACCATCAAAAGCTTTGACAATTACACCGCTATACCTCATGGGCGCTCCTTGGTACGATAACTTTGACAAAGTTGACTTCGGAAGCACATTTAGTGACGAACCGGTGTCAACAAGCATATTTGACAAAGCATCCTCTTTGCAATTCATCGAGATGTGCAAAGCCAAATTATGATTCCCTCCTTCCTCAAGGAGTTCTTCATCACAGAAGCTGAGATTATTGCAAGAAGTGATGTTAGCCACGATATGATCGAATTGGTCCACTGTAACATCATGTTCTACAAAAGCTTGCTCTAGAAGTCTCTGCAGTGCTTCTCTGTGCGCTTCGGAATTCATGAGCAGAGACAACACTGAGATCTTTAAGGGGGTTTGGAGCAGCTGCTCCACCACATTGAACTCACTTCTTTTAATTAACCGAAGTACCTCATCATCATCATTGGGTTTCAAGTTGCTGGATTCACCAGACTTATCTTTTGAATAGCCAACTGGGTCTTCAACATGCACTTCCACCTTCTTACTTACAACTGCCTCTTCTTTATCCTTTGGGATCACCGACCCAAACACTCGACCACTGCGGGTCACCTTAGTAACATCAACAATGCTCACCACTGAACTAGTCGTAAGCAACGGGACCTCTTGACCATACTTTATCATTGTGGCATTATACTAATACGACACAACTTTATCAGATGAATACGGGACTTGGCCCGCTAACCGTATTACCAACGACGATACTGATCTTTGATTGTTGTTGTTACTGGAGTCATACTGAATCACCAACTTCTTCGGCTGCTTGAAAAAAGGAACTATGACATTAACATCATCATCTACATGACGGGATTGAACAATTTGGATCATGCCTTCATCCATCAGTCGCTGGATGTCTTTCTTCACAACTTCGCAACTCCTCGGGTTAACACTACAAACAACACAACCGTCATGGTCATGCTCACATTAACTTACTAAACAAACATCCTTATTCATCTGCACTAAGCACATCCTGATAAAATGCACATCAAAAACTTTGAATTCTCCAGGACAACCATCCACCATATTCACAGAAGAGTTCCCATGAGCGGGCAACGGGTTTGCTTTCACATTCGACGCACGGTCCTCGAAGGACACCATACCACTCTTCATCAATTTCTGAACCTCATACTTAAGTGGATAGCAATTCTCAATATCATGTCCAGTTACTCCTTGATGAAAAGCACAACAGAGCTCAGGTTTATACCACCAAGGAAGTGGTTCTGGAATCTGTGGCGGGTTTCTCGGTTGGATCAGGTTCTTGAGAACCAAGGATGGATAAAGCTTTGCGTAAGACATAGGAATCGGGTCAAAAGAGACCTTCTTCCTTTCAAGGTTTTGTTGCTGATGATTGTTGTTGGTATTGTTCTTGTTGTAGGTGTTCGTTTGTTGTTGCGGTTGTTGTTGTTGACGTTGTTGTTGTTGAATTGGTGTTGATTAGAAAATACCGGGATAACAGAAGATACTTGATGATGATGTTGATGGGATGTCAGATTCCTTCTGATCTGAGTCCTCCTCTGCCTCCCACTGCTTATTGCATTCGCTTCACTTTCTTTCTTCTTACCGAAATTGCTACCATACCTCCTGCTTGTTGATGCCTCATCTCTTGACAAACGTCCCTCTCAGACTCCTTCCTCAAGACTCATCCCCATGTTTACCATTTCAGTAAAGTCACTGGGGGCACTAGCAATCATTCGTTCATACTAAAATGAACTCAGAGTTTTCAAGAAGATTGTTGTCATTTCTTTTTCCTCCAAAGGAGGAGTGATCTGGGCAACCAACTCCCTCCATCGATGCGCATACTCTTTGAATGTCTCTTTATCCTTCTGAGACATAGACCTCAACTGGTCTCTATCTGGCGCCATGTCCACATTACATTTATATTTCTTGACAAAAGCATTCCCCAAGTAATTGAAAGTGCGAATGCTGGCACTGTCCAATCCCATGTACCAACGAAGCACAACGCCAATCAGACTATCTTGGAAGTAGTGAATAAGCAATTGATCATTGTCGGTTTGAGTAGACATCTTGCGAGCATACATCACAAGACGACTGAGCGGACAAGAGTTCCCCTTATACTTTTCAAAGTCAGGCACTTTGAACTTTACTGAGATCTTGACGTTGGGCACCAAACACAACTCGGTAACACTCTTCCCAAACAGATCCTTACCTCTCAGCGTATTCAATTCCTTGCGCAACTCAAGAAACTGATCTTTCATTTCATCCATATTCTCATAAACATCCGGACCCTCAGACGACTCGGAATGATAGATGGTGTCCTCTACGCGAGGCAAGGTGTGCACAAAGGGAGGTGGCACAGACATGACCGGGCTAGATGCTGACATGGAAACAAAGGTAGGCGCAAAGCCTTCAGGCACAAAGTTGGACGACATTCCCCATGGGAATCCGACAGGCATAGTTGGTGCGAAATGGGCAGTAACAGTAGGCACAGTAGAGGTAACCACCTTTGAAATAATAGTCCTTGCAGGAGGAGTTGCAGGCGTTGGAGAAGATTGACTTTGGGCAACAAGAATTGACTCCATCATGGCAGTTAGGCGGGCGATTTCGTCCTTTAACTCTCTGTTCTCTTGCTCTAAGTGCTCAATGATTCTTAGATGATTGGCTCGGGTATTGTACCGGTGAGTTAGCTTGGCTAAAGCATAGAAGAAACACCAATCAGACATCTGTCAAAAACCTGCTTATGCAAATGATACATGAGATGCAATGCTTGATTTATTTTTATTTTCAAGGAACTTATTATATCATTTGCAAATATATATATTTGAATAGCAATTTCAACAATTTGATATGACCAAAAATCTCTTTTTATTTATATAAATTGGAAGGATTACACTGAGTACAATTTCAGAAACCAAATGAAAAATACAAAAGAAAAGGAGACTAGACATCCTAAGGATCCCTAACAACAATGTCAGAAGATCTGGCTGTAGACGCGTACTTCCTTCGAATGCGATGGATCTCGGTCTCAAAAGAAGCCTTCATCTGAGTCTTCTCGAGGACAAGTTGGTCAATAATCTTCTTCCAAGCAACGGAAGGCTGAGGCATGCTAGAAGATGAAACCTATGGCTCTCTCTGTCTCTTCGTCACTCGGTCTTCAAGTAGCTCAATAAGTGCATCTTTTTCCTTAGACTCCAACTGCAACTCTTCATGCTTCTTGCTCAAAGCACGTAAATGCTCTTCCCACATATCCTTCTCTTGCTTCATCTTGATGAGCGCGTCTTCCAACTCCTCTACATATTGGTTAAGGAGAGTTAATGGCTCGACCACAACCATAGACATAGGTATTTCACAAGGATAAGGCATCTTCAACTCCAAATCTCTCTTCTTCGCCCAAAGAGTGTAAGCTTACAAAGCTACACAATTGCACGGACCAAGCTAGGATCTTCCCTTCCTATGCACATTATGCCAAGCATGCACAATCTTCTGCTTCAAATGTTGGGGATCTTTACCCTCTTGATAGAAAAGACCTTCTAACAAAGTGTTATTAGGTTTGTTTCTCAAGGGGAACCCAACTTGACGACAAGCTAAAGCAGGGTTGTAGTTAATTCCTCCTTGTGTACCAATGAGAGGCACAATAGAGAATTCACCACAACTATCAATAATCTCCAAACCGCTTAAAGACGGATCATACCAAACTATATCATCATTAGTGAGAGACATAAGTCTTTGAGATCACCTTAGACATTGTTTGTTCTCCACAAAAGCGGGTGTTTGAGGCAAGTGTGAAATAAACCACTTGTACAGAAGAGGAACACAACATACAATAGTCCCACCACCTTTAGAATTCCTCAAATGCAAAGAGAAGTACATATCACCCAACAGAGTAGGCACAAGATTCCCAATCAAGAAGATTCTAATGGTGTTAACATCAACAAAATCGTCAATGTTAGGAAACAAAGATAAACCATATATGAGCAATACAAAGATAGCTTCAAAAGCATCCACACTACCGGCTTGAGCAAAAGCAATAGCTTCCTTGATGAGGAAATCAGATGGCAACCCAAATAACCCTCCTTTCTTCACCCAATGAGCCTCTATCTCAGACTTCTTCAAGTGAAGAGCTTCAACAATAAGATTAGATATGAGAATCTCCTCCAATCCACTAAAAGGCACTCTACTAGAAACAGGTATCCCCAAAAGATGAGAATACTCTTCTAAGGTAGGCACAAGCTGAAAATCTTGGAAAGTGAAACAACGGTAGAGAGGATCATAGAATTGCACTAGCACACTTAAAAGTCCTTCAACCATATCAGCAGATAAGATGGACAAAAGCTTCCTATCACGTTGTTTGAAGTCCAATGGATCTAATACAAAAGATGCTAGCTTCCTTAACTCTTTCAAGTCGGGACATCTGAAACTGTACTTCTTAGTGTTCCTTCGTCCACAATCCATGGTCTGAAAATATTTGCAAATAATACCTCAGTTCCTTGAAATTTTCGTATGATGAATGTTATGATGCGCATGAATGCATGAATGCAACAATAAAAAATAGGGGATCACACACAAGGAAAATAAAGGTCAAGGGATGAATCAAGTCATTGTCAAGATCAATCATCCATTTTGGTGGATTATGGTTTACACCTCATCAACATCCAAGTTCCATTGATATTAACAAGACTTTATTGGATCAACCAAGAATCAAGGGTTTGTTGCAAGTCACGAGCATGGAGTCTGAGTAAGAACCATCCCAAAGGAGTGAACTAAGGATAAAAACCTGTAGATCATGTTCTAAAAAAAAGTTCCCAGAGTCTTAATTCCATCTATCGGATATTACAGGTTAAGATGACTGACTCATCGACCCATAATATTCTCAAGAGAAACTCGTTTGAGTGTAGTATCACGTAACAACTGTTATCAAGTCTACACTTGAACAGTTTCCACCTACGTCCTAAATAGGCCAAGAGGGGGTAAATGTTCTACGGTCCTCAGCTTCTCAGACCCAAATTAGAGATAACAATGCCTAACCACAAATACTTGTGTGACATTTCCAAATCCAAAAGAATCTCCACTGAGCAGATGGATCTCAAGCCAACTTGTTAAGGACTACTCCACACAAGTCAAACATGACTATACCATCCTCCTATCTTAATTGCACTCAAGTTCAGGTTAGAACTTATCTCACCACTCAGAGATCACCAAGCATAAAAAGCAGATTATATCATGATCGCGACTTTGTGAGTCTATCGGGGTACTAACTGCAAGCGCACAGTCTAATCGCGTAGTTTTAAAAGATATCGATCCCACAGGGACTTAATGAATCGATCTACCGTTTTTCTAGGGTTACTGCGTAAAGCTAAGGCGGATGATACTTTAATGATTAAGGAAAAAAAATAAAACTAAATTTGGATCTAGATAAAATATCAAATAATATGGATATCAGTATGTAGTTCGTCGTATTTGGGGAATCAAATCTTCGTTGGTCTTTTTCTTAATTTTAAAATAAGTCTTTTCAGTAGACACTATTAATTAAAAGTCTTTTCCTCAAACTCTCGCTCTGTTGAATTAGACTATGACTTTATATTTTAACGTACGCTCTCACTATTTCGTTAAGTCTAAAATCACTTTTGAAAATAATAGAATCTATAGAAACTCCTTTTGAGAAAATACTAACCGTTTAAACGCCCTCGTCTCAAACTCTCGCTCTGTTGACTTAGATTATATGATTAAACTTAAATGCTTAACTCTCGTCCTCACATTTAACTTTTAAAAATAATTTTTGAAAATAATTAGAATTTAATTAACCTTAAAAATTGCTTTCGCCCTGATTTAAAGTTAATGTTCAATTTACATTGTCCAGTTAAAAACTCAAATCGTCGTTCTATTGATTTTAACTTCTTTATGTCTTTTACTCTCGTACAAAAACCTTGGCATTAACTTTGTAAATTGAGACCAGAAAAAGAGTGACTATATTCTGAAATAAATTTAAACCAACTCAATTTGGATTCCTTTATTCCGCTTACTTTACATACCGATATCTAAATTAATTAGCCAGACATGATAAACATGCATAAACAATAATCATGCATAAATATGGCCATGTCAAACAAACAACATATATAAACAGCGGAACAAAGCATATGTAAATTAAAACGATAAATCAATTAATTAATGAACCTGGAAAAATACTAGAAATCTGGATTTTATCTCCTACGCTTCGGTGCTCGAACACTCCACCACAAGTCGGTTGGATTTGTTCTTCACAATTCTCGATAAGATAGGAAAGTAAAAACAAGGAAATAAAATACTATGATCTAACGTAAGGTTAGATCCAGTAAAAATTACACAATAGTTTCCGGTGTAGAAACTATCGTGAGAAAGTAAATTGTATGCTTCAGAAATTAAACTAGAAAAAAGAAAGAAATAAATTGCTTGAAAAATTAGAATGCTGGAGAAATTGTACGGAGAAGAGAGAGAGCTCCCATTGGCTTTTGTGAGGTTTATTTATATTAACCTCCCAAGATAACCGTCTCCTAGAATGTGTCTTCAGTATGGTTCAAAGCGTCTCCGAGTGCATGAGAGAATTTAGGGGAAACCGTCCACTCAGTTACGCACGTAAAGCCCAAAATATAGGAGTGGAATGTGTGACGTCCGTCACACTATGTGTTACGGTCGTAACACTAGGTCTTAGGACGTGGCGATCGGCACGTGCTTGTTGCGGTCGTGACAGCAATTTATTTTGTTCCAAACATGGGCTGGGCTTTGGTGCTTCAGCTTGCTGCTTTTCCTAGAAAATCTTCTTTTTACACCCCTTTTCTTTCTTTTTCACATGTGCTTTAAATAATGATTCCTGAAATAAATAATAAGAAAATGCCGAGTAATATCGAATAATATAAAATAAATTGAATCAAATAACGATATAATTTAATTAAATCAAGTCTAAAAATGTGATATAGTTTCATGTTATCAAACTCCCCCACACTTAGACTTTTGCTTGTCCTCAAGCAAGAAACAATGTAGAAATCGATTTTTTTTTTTAAATATTAGCCAGATGAAATTTCCAAACACACATCAATACGTAATAGGTTGTAAGTAAATCTCGTTAGAAATAACCTGAGTTTAATCTTAACATCAAAAACTACCGTAACAACACTAAATAACCCCACCTTATGCAAACCAGTTCGAGTCATGCTATTATAGCTCAGCCTAGTTTTTTTTACTCTTATTTCACCCGTTTTCATTCGAGCAAAATCACATTAAGCCCTTTATCTTTTCGCGCACATAGTGGAGTAACCGGTTAGCGATTCTGATCCTCTTTTAGTTAGAAGTTCTGGTACATAAGTTGGATAACTTCTTTATTTAGTCTATTGCAAATTGCGGGGGATCGGACCGTAGTCCGCCCTACCAAGTTCAGCACCAGAAACCACTGAACCAACTCACAATGGATCGTTCATACTATGTTTTTGTAGGGTCCGCAACCTTTGGATTAAATGATCGGGTAAGGATCACCTAACTTAATTAGTGCATTTCCTGATTTTTAATATGTTGTTTTGGGAATCATTCACTTGTATTCATCGGCTCTCCACGTAGTTTGCTATTAAGATGGTGCCGACTTCTCGTATAAACTACTCGGGGTTACTATAAAACTAAAAGTTCAAGGAATTGGTATAATAGGTACTTAAACTGATCTAACATGCTGAGGTTTTTAGAGTGTTGGGGCGGTAATAATTTTGTCTTAATTTCACTCAAGTTTTATAAAATAAGCAACCTTTATACTTATTGAGTGTGTTGAATTTTGTTATGGCTCAAGAAAATTGAGGAGAATAGATAATAAAAATTTTGACACTAGGGACTTGACTTAAGAAAAAAAAAATTATTATTGAAAGGGAAATAACATACTTGAAAGGGAAATAAACATACTGATAGGAAATCTTAACATGAATGAAACAAAGTTATCCCCCCTACACTTAAATGAAACATTGTCCCCAATGTTTCAGAAAAAGCGAAAAAAAGGAAAAAAATGGTACCCAAACTCAATTCTGCCTGCGTCCTCTTGTTCTCGGACCCTGTGATCGTTCATGTACTGCCAAGTTATCAAACCTGTTAAGCAAGTCAGTGAACCTCTGGTCAGTTATTGCATTCCTCTCTTGTTGTTGTTGTTGCATCTGGCGCATCAGTTGCATTACTTCGTTATTCTGCGCATGCATGGCATCAAGCCGTTGGTCTTGATGTTCAATAGCATTCATGATGTCATCATTTGTGGCAGGCCTTCTTCTTCGACGACATTGGGAGGATGGGCCAGCTACATTATCGGAAGGATTATGTGGGACAGAATGTTGTTCAGGACCTTGATCACCTTGCTCCATTTCATCAAACTCGTCTGGGGGCGGGTTTGCTTGTGTAGGCATGGTAGGTTCGGGAGCATTCAAATCGTAGATGAATCTGTTGGGGTTAGTAACATCGGTGAGTGCAATGTTGGGAAAAACGACGCTTGGGATTTCTTGGTTATTCACCATAAGATAATAATTCCCACCTACCCTATTTTTGATTAAGTGGCAGGAGCGACAATAGCTGATATCCATAAACAGGGGTGGCAAAGATTGTAAATTCTGAAGTCGGTCCCCTAAATTTAAACCGAGTGTGATGGTGGTTATTAATCCTTCAATCACAAAAGGTTGATTGCCTCGAGCACAAAGGGTACAGATATGGTGAAGTAAGAAAGAGGCGGCGTTGACCCTTGTATTTGCTGAAAAGATGCAGTGTAGGAAGAATAATTCTTTCGCGTTAACTTTGCTGTTGTTGGCTCTTCCAAAGATGGTGTTTTGCATAATACGGACAAAATACCGGATAGTGGGGTTGTGTATGTGTGAAGCAAGTAATGCATCCCAATTGGTGGTTACCACACCGGATATTTTTCCAAAAAGTTCGAATGCGATCGTGTTCCACTCTGAGTTTGGAGGGATTCTTGGGTGGACGTCGTCTCCTTCAGGAAAACGTAGCATGGCACTCAACTGTTCTTGAGATAGTGCGTACTCAGTGTTGAACATACGGAATTTTGCGGCACCGGTTAAGTACTCGTCCTCACCGGTTGGAGTGGTGTATGAATAAGAGCTTAAAAACTCCAAGGTGAGTGATGGGTATGTTGGGTGATTTTGTATGCACAGAAAAGTTAAATCGGATAGCCTAAGCAGCCATTGCACTCCTTGATGTAATCCTAATTCTTGTAAGCAATTGAAATCTGGGTATCTGGTAGATGTGACACCGCGTTGCTGGAAACGAACAAACTGCTCCCGTTGATAATCACTATCTTCAGTTCGGAAAATAATATTTCCAAATTGCATTTCTTGATGTTGGTTCTCCGCCATTTTGATTGGTAGGTAGAAAAAAAGGAGAAAGGAAGAGGGGATGAAATTTTTTGTATAGAATGGTTTTTGGGATGATGTGGTGTAGGAAGAAAAATATGGTGAAGGTATTTAAAGAAAGAGTTTTGAAATTGGGAGGAGAAGTTGGTGAGAAATAAAAAATTAATGGGGATAAAGAGGTGAATTGAATGGGGGTAATGGTCATGACATGGTTACGAGGCAGTAATGTGTCACGTTCGTGACAGCATAACGGTCAAAAACATTTACGAGAAAGCAAGTTGTCACATTCGTGACAGCATGCGTGACGGGCGTCATGGGGGTGTTGCGACCGTGACAGCATGCGTTACGCTCGTCACACCTCTGATCATGCAACGATCAAAACGTTCGTCACGATGCAGGGTGGCAGCATGCATTGGTTAAAATTCGTGACAAGTTTTGTTTTATTATTATTATTTTTTTTCTTTTTGAATTGCCATGACCATAAATATCAATGCTACTTTGACTTTATAAATTGTGTCATGGATGCTACTTTACTACACCATAGAATATATATTTTTTTTCTCTAATAAGCAAAAATACAGGTGGTAGTATATAATATTAGGAGTAGTGTATACTTGTACGTGATCAGAAATTTAGCATGTAAGTAGTAGCATACAATATATATCAGCATTGGTAATTTTAGACAGTGCATAAATCAAAATGAAATTTAATTTAACCAATAATGCCAGTAGCTTCATAAAAATAAACATAATGTAATATTTGACTGAAGATAAAATAAAACATGCGAAAAAAAATCCTAAGATTAAAAATATTGTCAAACGAAACTATAAATTTCCTAAGACTAAAACTAGTTAACTACAATTCTTCTAGCCACTTGTAGAATCTCTCGTCGGAGGAGCAAAGGAATTGACACGGTGTAGCAACTCGTGAAATTGATTTGTCATTCTACTCATGTGTTCCATAAATTCATGTCCCATCATAGTTAACTCTTCTCTAATGGCATCTTGTTCTGACATCAAAGCTTGAATAGCGGTATTATAATCAGTTCCGGGCATATGATGTCTAAAATCAAGTACTGCCGATTCTGCGGACGGGATAGGATGAGGTGGAGAGGCAACATCATGGTAACCAGTTGGTGTCTGCGGATCAGACTCAGCATTAGGAATCTGGCTGTCAAGAATCTCATAATCTTGGATGGTTTCAACAAATCTAACAGGAGAAGGCATTCCATCCAGGTTGTAGAGCCAATTATTTCGGTTATGGACACTAGTCATCGGGCTAGGCATGGTGAATAGGTAAAAAGCTTGGTTGTTAATTAATAGTTCAAACTCTTCAGGTCCAAGGTTTCCTATAAACATAGTGTTGAAAAGGAAATTTATATTCATAGGCTGAATACCGCAAAAAGGGTTCAAATCAAGCATGGGTTGGCGCAATCCAATAGCATTAGCAATCATAGTTATCAATCCCCCTATTTGAATCGGTGCACGGTCATCTTGAATAAGGAGGTCAAAACTCGCCAACATATAAGTGGCACCATTCACTGGACGATTCTGGGAAGCACAAAATATTATGAAAAGTTCATCACGTGATACTGTGGTGATGTTTGAACTTTTCCCAAAAAGAGTGTGTGCTAGGATCTTGTGGAAATAACGAAAAGCTGGGTTATGTATGTTTCCAGAAAGAAACTCAAGTTCCTCAGGTTCTTCATTTCCCGTCAAACTTCCCCAAAAATGCTCAAGCTCTCGATATTCAAAGAGGTCCTCTTGGTTCATGGTGAATGTGTCAAAAGAAGTAGGGAACCCTAAGAGGTTAGTAAATTCTCTAATGTTATACTGATACTCCATATTGAACATCCTGAATTGAATGAAACCTCGGTTTATTCCTTTTCCATGGTTCGGTAAATAAATCAGGGAGCTAAGGAATTCTAGAGTTAGCCTCCGGTAAGTAACAAATTGTCTCCGAATAGGAGTGGTTTCCCACCCTATTTGATTCAGCAGATATAGGACACTATCTCTTAGCTCAAGTACGGTCATTGTACAATCATCAGCATAAAAATTTGGGTGCATCTCTCTCTCAGCAATTTCTTCAAATTTTTGTCTCTGAGCTCTCCCTCGGAAATTAATACCCATGTGATCAATATGTGCCATCAGGTCAGTGTTAACTAAAGAAAAGAAAAACAAGAATTTTAGTCAGGATTTGGCCAGATGCCGAAAGAAGAAAAGAGGAAAAATTTAATAAAATAAAGAAAATGAAGAATGAAAACTGAATAAAATCAAAAGAATAATCAAAGAAAAATAAAAATTTGTGGGTTGTCTCCCACGAAGCGCTTTGTTTAATGTCGCAAGCTCGACAGAAAACTATTAAATGTTAATCTATTAATTTTGGAGACAATACGTCTAAGTGCAGGACTTGCGAGTCTTCATTATTTTCAGCATAATGATAATGTTTTAGACGCTGCCCGTTTACGATAAATGATTCAATAGATTTTCCTTTAATTTCTACAGCCCCACTAGAAAAGACATTAGTGACTTTGAAAGGGCCAGACCACCTAGAGCGTAGTTTTCCTGGGAATAACTTAAGTCTAGAGTTAAACAATAGGACTACATCGTCTTGTTTGAAAGTTTTCCTTGATATACGTTTATCATGCCATTTTTTGGTTCTTTCCTTGTAGATTTTAGCATTTTCGTATGCATCTTGCCTAAGTTCCTCTAATTCGTTTATATCTAGAATTCGCTTTTCACCGGCGGCCTTATAGTTTAAATTTAAATTTTTAATAGCCCAATAGGCCTTATGTTCTAACTCCACTGGGAGGTGACACGATTTACCATAAATAAGCTTAAATGAGGTTGTTCATATGGGAGTTTTGTAAGCGGTTCGATATGCCCATAAAGCTTCGGGTAATTTTGATGACCAGTCTTTTCTCGATGTAGCGACAGTTTTTTCCAATATCTGTTTAATTTCTCTATTAGACACTTCCACTTGTCCACTAGTTTGAGGATGGTAAGGTGTTGCTACTCGATGTTTTACACCATACTTAAACAATAATTTTTCGAGTATTTTAGATATGAAATGAGATCCACCGTCACTGATGACTATTCTTGGGACACCAAATCTTGGAAAGATTATATTCTTAAAGAGTTTAATTACTACTCGTGTGTCGTTTGTTGGAGAAGCTATAGCCTCAATCCATTTTGATATGTAGTTAACCGCTACGAGTATGTACTTGTTACCAAAAGAAGGTGGAAAAGGTCCCATGAAATCTATTCCCCACACATCGAAAATTTCTACTTCCAAAATGCCTTTTTGTGGCATTTCGTCACGTCTAGATATGTTTCCTGTGCGTTGACACCTATCGAATTTCTTGACAGCGGTATGTACATCCTTCCATATGTTTGGCCAATAAAGACCGGCTTGTAGGATTTTAGAGCAGGTTTTGGATGTACTTGCATGTCCACCATAAGGAGCGGAATGACAATGTTGGATTATACTTTCTACCTCTTCTTCAGGTATACAGCGACGAAAAATACCATCAGAGCCTCTTTTGAAAAGTAAAGGGTCGTCCCGGTAATAATGTTTTATGTCATGGAAGAATCATTTCTTTTGTTGGTAGGATAAATCAAGTGGAACCACTCCGGCGGCTAAATAATTGACAAAATCAGCGTACCATGGTGTAACGCATACAACCAAGGTGGTCTCTACCTGTTTGTCAGCTCTATTTTCTTCCAAATTAGCTATAAGTTTATCGTACGTGAAATCATCGTTGATCGATGTTCTTTCCGGTTCCAGGTTTTCGAGTCTAGAGAGGTGATCTGCTACTACGTTTTCAGTTCCTTTTTTATCTTTGATTTCCAAATCAAATTCTTGTAGCAACAAGATCCACCTTAGGAGTCTAGGTTTAGCGTCCTTTTTTGTTAAGAGGTACTTAATGGCAGCGTGATCAGTGTAAACGATTATTTTAGCTCCGACCAAGTAGGAACAAAATTTATCTAGTGCAAATACTACTGCTAAAAGTTCTTTCTCGGTCGTGGCGTAATTCATTTGCGCTTCATCTAGAGTTCTACTCGCATAATATATGACGTGAAGTTTTTTATCCTTTTGTTGTCCTAAAACAGCACCTACGGCGTAGTCACTTGCGTCACACATTATTTCGAAAGGTTCATTCCAATCTGGGGTCTGCATTATGGGCGCGGAGATCAATGCTTGTTTAAGTGTTTAAACTGCTTCTAAACATTTATTGTCGAAGATGAATTCAGCGCCTTTCATTAATAATTCGGTTAAAGGTTTAGTTATTTTAGAGAAATCTTCAATGAATCGTCGGTAAAAACCGGCATGTCCTAAGAAGCTTCGTATTTCCCTCACAGTTTTCGGAGGTTGAAGGTTTTCGATTACTTCTATTTTGGCTTTGTCTACTTCAATTCCTCTATTTGATATGATGTGTCCTAAAACAATTCCTTCTTGTACCATAAAGTGACATTTTTCCCAATTAAGTACTAGGTTTACTTTTACACATCATTCTAGAACTCTTTCTAGGTTTTCAAGACATTCTTCGAAACTTTGCCCGCATACGGAAAAGTCATCCATAAAGACTTCCATGATGTCTTCGAGAAAATCGGCGAATATTGCCATCATGCACCTTTGGAAAGTTGCAGGAGCATTGCACAAGCCAAACGACATTCGTCGATAAGCGAAGGTACCAAAAGGACATGTGAACGTTATCTTTTCTTGGTCATAAGGATGAATTGGTATTTGAAAAAAACCTGAGTAACCGTCCAGATAGCAGAAATGAGAATGCTTGGCTAGTCGTTCTAACATCTGGTCTATGAATGGTAAAGGAAAATGATCTTTTCGGGTTGCTTTGTTTAGCTTTCTATAATCAATGCACATTCTCCATCCCGATTCAATTCGTTTGGTTATAGTTTCTCCTTTTTCATTTTCGATCACTGTTATACCTCCTTTCTTTGGTACTACGTGTACAGGACTAACCCATTTGCTATCGGATATAGGATATATGATACCTGCCTCAAATAACTTCGTTACTTCCTTCTTCACTACCTCACTCAAGATCGGGTTTAGTCTCCTTTGATGTTCCCTAGAAGTCTTACAATCTTCTTCTAGCATGATGCGGTGCATACAAATAGAAGGACTTATCCCTTTAAGATCGGCGATGTTGTATCCTAATGCGGTTGGATATTTTCTTAAGATATGTAGGAGTTTTTCGGTTTCAAGTTTTCCTAGGTCTGCATTGACTATTACTGATCGTTCAAGTTCAAAGTCTAGGAATTCATATCTCAGATTTTTGGGAAGTGTTTTCAGGTCGAGGGTTGGTTTCTTAAGGCATTGCGTAGGATCTGATGTTATTGCTAAACATTGGTTCAGTCTGTCTTCTACACGATAGTCGGACAAATCGTCATTTTCGAATTCTGTTTCTTTTATGCATTCATCGATGATATCCATGAAGTAACATGTGTCTTCTATCGCAGATGCTTTCGAAAATTGGGAAAGAATAAACTCAATTTTCTCTTCTCCTACTTCGAAAGTGAGTCGTCCTCGTTTTACGTCAATGATAGCACCGGCAGTTGCTAAGAAGGGTCTTCCCAATATAATGGGGGTAACTTCATCTTCTCTTATGTCCATAATTATAAAATCGGTGGGAATGTAGAATTGACCTATGCGCACGGGAACGTTTTCAAGAATTCCTACGGGATATTTAACGGAACGATCTGCTAATTGCACAGACATTTTAGTTGGTCTTAATTCTCCCATTTCAAGTTTCTTGCATATGGACAAGGGCATAACACTGATACCGGCTCCTAAATCGCATAAAGCTTTGTCTATGACAAATTTTCCTATATGACAAGGTATAGAAAAACTACCAGGATCTTTAAGTTTAGGAGGCATATTTTGGATTATTGCGCTACACTCAGCAGTGAGTGTAACAGTTTCGTTATCTTCAAGTTTCTTTTTATTAGATAAAATTTCTTTTAAGAACTTAGCATATGAGGGCATTTGTGTAATAGCTTCTGTAAAAGGAATTGTGATGTTTAATTGTTTCAGTAGGTCAACAAGTTTTTTAAATTGGCCCGCGTTTTTGGTTTTAATTAGCCTTTGAGGATAAGGGATAGGTGGTTTGTAAGGCGGTGGAGGTACATAAGGTTCTTTTTTTTCTACGGTTTCCTTATTACACTCTTCCTTTTCCTTAGGTTTACCTTCTTCCTCAGTTGACTTTTTAGAGTTTTGGTTCTCAATCCTTGGGTCAGATGGTCCTTCTACCTCTGTACCACTTCGTAATATAATTGCATGAGCGTGGCCTTTCGGATTAGGTTGTGGTTGTCCAGGAAATGTACCAGTTGGGGCAGCAGTAGACAAGGGCATCTACTTTACTTGCTAGTTGTTTAATCTGTTTGTTAGTGTGTACATTCTGGTTTAAGAACTCTTTATTGGTTTGCTGTTGAGAAGCTATGAAGTTCTCCATCATGATTTCCAAGTTGGATTTCCTAGGAACGTTATTGTTAGGTGTAGATGGGGTCGGCTTTTGATATCCAGGTGGTACAGCTG
Organism: Lathyrus oleraceus; assembly: GCF_024323335.1. NCBI lineage: Eukaryota > Viridiplantae > Streptophyta > Magnoliopsida > Fabales > Fabaceae > Lathyrus > Lathyrus oleraceus. Next base: position 148,370,853 of record NC_066582.1, on the reverse strand, counting down.
GAGCTTGACTGGGTGCATATAAAGCGTTGTTACTTTTATACGAGAAATTAGGATGGTTCTTCCAGTTTGAGTTATAGGTATTCGAGTAAGGATTTCCTTGAGCATAGTTCACCTGATCCGTTTGAATTCCTGTTAGGAGTTGACAATCTGTAGGAGTGTGACCTTGAATTCCACAGACCTCGCAATTTTGAGTTACGGCAACCACGGTGGCTGGAGGTGATACATTTAAACTTTCAATTTTCTATGCAAGAGCATCCACTTTTGCATTAACATGATCAAGGCTACTTATCTCGTACATGCCACCTTTTGTTTGAGGTTTTTCTACCACTGTTCGGTCGCTTCCCCACTGATAATGATTTTGGGCCATGCTCTCGATAAGTTGATAAGCGTCGGTGTAAGGTTTATCCATAAGCGCACCACCGGCGGCGGCGTCTATTGTTAACCTTGTGTTGTACAAGAGACCATTGTAGAAGGTGTGAATTACTAATCGGTCCTCTAAACCATGGTGTGGGCAAAGTCTCATCATGTCCTTGTATCTTTCCCATGCTTCGAAAAGAGATTCGTTATATTTTTGCTTAAATCTATTTATCTGGGCTCTCAACATAGCTGTTTTGCTTGGAGGAAAATATCGGGCAAGAAAGACTTTCTTCAACTCATTCCATGTGGTGACTGAGTTGGAAGGAAGAGACTGAAGCCATCTTCTAGCTTTATCTCTTAATGAGGAAGGAAAGAGACGAAGTCGAATTGCCTCTGAAGTGACACCATTAGCTTTAACAGTGTCAGCTTATTGGACAAATACGGATAAATGAAGGTTTGGATCCTCGGTAGGATTTCCAGAAAATTGATTCTGTTGCACTGCCTGCAACAGCGAAGGTTTAAGTTAGAAGTTGTTCGCTTCGATTGCGGGTGGAGCAATACTCGAATGCAGCTCATCCTGCGATGGAGCAGTATAATCTCAAAGAGCACGAGCTGGTTCGGCCATCGCTGGTATCGTTAAAGGAAGGAGATTTTTGAGATCAGGAACTTCGATTGGAGGAAGATTGTTTCTAGCACGATACTCCTGAATTCGTCGTAATAATCGGAGATATCGTTCGACGTCGTTGATTTTTAAGTAGTACGGCTCGCCTTGTGAGCGAGTGTGTGGCATACAAATCAATGAAAAAGGAAAAAAAATAAAAATTGCCTTAGTCTCTACAGCGTAACAGAAGAGTTACGATATCGACTAAATAAAAGTCCCCGGCAACGGCGCCAAAAACTTGATCGCGACTTTATGAGTCTATCGGGGTACTAACTGCAAGTACACAGTCTAATCGCGTAGTTTTAAAAGATATCGATCCCACAGGGACTTAATCAATCGATCTACCGTTTTTTAGGGTTACTGCGTAAAGCTAAGGCGGATAATTTGGGTCTAGATAAAATATCAAATAATATGGATATCAGTATGTAGTTCGTCGTATTTGGGGAATCAAATCTTCGTTGGTCTTTTTCTTAATTTTAAAATAAGTCTTTTCAGTAGACACTATTAATTAAAAGTCTTTTCCTCAAACTCTCGCTCTGTTGAATTAGACTATGACTTTATATTTTAACGTACGCTCTCACTATTTCGTTAAGTCTAAAATCACTTTTGAAAATAATAGAATCTATAGAAACTCCTTTTGAGAAAATACTAACCGTTTAAACGCCCTCGTCTCAAACTCTCGCTCTGTTGACTTAGATTATATGATTAAACTTAAATGCTTAACTCTCGTCCTCACTTTTAACTTTTAAAAATAATTTTTGAAAATAATTAGAATTTAATTAACCTTAAAAATTGTTTTCGCCCTGATTTAAAGTTAATGTTCAATTTACACTGTCCAGTTAAAAACTCAAACCGTCGTTCTATTGATTTTAACTTCTTTATGTCTTTTACTCTCGTACAAAAACCTTGGCATTAACTTTGTAAATTGAGACCAGAAAAAGAGTGACTATATTCTGAAATAAATTTAAACCAACTCAATTTGGATTCCTTTATTCCGCTTACTTTACATACCGATATCTAAATTAATTAGCCAGACATGATAAACATGCATAAACAATAATCATGCATAAATACGGCCATATCAAACAAACAACATATATAAACAGCGGAACAAAGCATATGTAAATTAAAACGATAAATCAATTAATTAATGAACCTGGAAAGATACTAGAAATCTGGATTTTATCTCCTACGCTTCGGTGCTTGAACACTCCACCACAAGTCGGTTGGATTTGTTCTTCACAATTCTCGATAAGATAGGAAAGTAAAAACAAGGAAATAAAATACTATGATCTAACGTAAGGTTAGATCCAGTAAAAATTACACAATAGTTTCCAGTGTAGAAACTATCGTGAGAAAGTAAATTGTATGCTTCAGAAATTAAACTAGAAAAAAGAAAGAAATAAATTGCTTGAAAAATTAGAATGCTGGAGAAATTGTACAGAGAAGAGAGAGAGCTCCCATTGGCTTTTGTGAGGTTTATTTATATTAACCTCCCAAGATAACCGTCTCCTAGAATGTGTCTTCAGTATGGTTCAAAGCGTCTCCGAGTGCATGAGAGAATTTAGGGGAAACCGTCCACTCAGTTACGCACGTAAAGCCCAAAATATAGGAGTGGAATGTGTGACGTCCGTCACACTATGTGTTACGGTCGTAACACTAGGTCTTAGGACGTGGCGATCGGCACGTGCTTGTTGCGGTCGTGACAGCAATTTATTTTGTTCCAAACGTGGGCTGGGCTTTGGTGCTTCAGCTTGTTCCTTTTCCTAGAAAATCTTCTTTTTGCACCCCTTTTCTTTCTTTTTCAGATGTGCTTTAAATAATGATTCCTGAAATAAATAATAAGAAAATGCCGAGTAATATCGAATAATATAAAATAAATTGAATCAAATAACGATATAATTTAATTAAATCAAGTCTAAAAATGTGATATAGTTTCATCTTATCATATCACACATACATATATACAAACATCACATATATACAAATATATACACACAAAAAGTAGGCTAAACCCACTGGAGACTAGTCCTTAGCAGAGTCGCCACTTAATTTACGTAGCGGTAAATTCATGATCATCAAGCTACGGATAAGCTAGAGATCAAATAACAAGAATCACCGCCGCGCTTTTATTGTTTCCAAGGGAAAAGGGAAAAAGTACGAACAAAACCCAAAAGTAAGAAGTTTTCAAATCAAAACTAATAAAATGTCAGAGATTATAGGTAAGGGGTTCGAATACACAGAGGGAAGGTGTTAGCACCCAAAGTGTCCTAGGTACTCCTAGGGAGCCCTTTTTGTATGCATATGTATTTTGTACAAGTGATGTTTATAAACAAATAGAATGGGGGGATGATAAAAGAATTCATTAAGTATATTTTTGTGTTTGGCAAGACCTTCGGTCTTGTGCCTACGTATCAACATAAAAATGAGGGATTAAAACCTCGTAGTTCGTGATACAAATTTCAAAGTGGATGCATTGTTTTTAACAAAATTAAGTTTGAAAGGCACAAAGGCCTAAAAATGCTTTGAATGAGTTAGTTCTTTTTTGTCTTTTTGAAAGTTTAAGTCAAGTATAGTTAAGTTTATTTACAAGTTCGATTTAAGAAAAGAAGTTTAAAAATGCAATGGCATAAGGCCGAAGTTTCTATCTTTTTTACAAAGTGGTCAAAGTTTAGAACAAAATAAGTTCAATCAAAGAAGATTTTGAAAAGGGAGGGAGAGATTTTGAAATTAAAGAAATGGGGAGAAGATGAAGAGACTAATCCTATGTACAAAAATTAAAAGTTTAGAGTTGAAAAGATCTGACCAAATGGGTAACAATCAAATATACAAGAATGTCAATAGAAACCTAGGATTCCCTTGGACTTTTAGAATCAAGCAACACACAAATGTACAATTATATTATCTTGAAGATAAAGGCATCAAATAAAGATGGCCACATCCAAGCTTCTCCTTTCCATGATCTTCTTCAAAATAACCCATGTAACAGATGAATTCCAAAAGTCACCAGTTCAAAATAACAACTCCACAATGATCATGTTGCAGATGAGCTTAGAGAGATCTTGAATGATGTATCAGATGAAGTTTCAAATTACAAGCACTTGGTTTCTCAATAAGTTGGCATTTGCCAAGTCCTTTAGCATAAGGATGTTGCCTAAATTCTAAGTCCATTTGTCCAAGATCAAGCAAATAGTCCACACAAAAGTTTCTTAGGGTTTTTTGTTGTTATTATGTACATTAATGGTCAATGACCACACAAACAAACAAAGTATACACAAAACAAAGTATATCACACAATATGGTCCAAATGAACAAAGGGAAAATTGCATTAACATAAACAATTAGAATGATATGAATAATGGCAAATGAAATAAAGCTAGAATTAATTGACATTAAAGTAAATGGCTTGAAATTAAAAGTTAGTAGTTAATATGTTAGAAGTTAGTATTGTTTTATTTTTGCTTTTCTTAGACATTCTTTGGAGAACACTCAAGCCACTTATCACAAGCATGGATCCTTGAACCAAGACATCTTCCAAAGGAAGAAAAAAAGGCCAAGTTTCCACCCAATACCATGAAAGAGGGGAGACTTACAATCTCACTAACTAGAATGATATGCCTTTTATGTCACAAATTTAGCGCTATGTTAAGCAATCGTAATTGGACTTATGTAGAAGTCACAACTATTTGAAGTCGGGCAATAGAATTTTGGTGTTAATGCATGTTAGAGATATAGTATTATGAACTATGCTCATGAAACATACCACACACAAAAAGAATATGCAAAAGGTGTGGTCTAATCTCATCCATATTCATGTTAATTTTTCAATCAACTAGTTTTAGGACTTTGAGATATCATAGGCCAAATGAGATGAATGCATAAAGAAGGGTAATAAGATGAAAAGGGAGGGGAATAGATGAAAACTCAAATTGATCAAAGGAGGACTTTTACCAAATTAATATCATTAATTTATTTTGGGAGATGGAATGTACATTCCATCAATCCCCTAATTTCAATGATATTAATTTGACAAAGTCAAATCAACCTTGATCAAGACCCAACAACAACAGTCAAACATCAACAAGTCATCACAATTGGTCAACAAAATTATTTGGCATTTATTCCAATTAAAAATACTTAAATAATGCATTTAAATTAAATATGGTTTGTCAAATTCCTAAAACCTCATCAAAATACCAAATAAATGGCCATGAGATTTATCATAGGTCAAACAAGGTCAAAGGACCTTGGAGAAATTTTTTTCAGATTTTTAAAAGACTTAAAAGTATTTTTAAACAATTAAAAACAAATGAAAAATCAATTAAATCATGAAAAATATTAATAATGATCCAAAAAATAATTTAAATTCAAAATATGAAAGAAGAAAATATTTGAAATTTTTTGGTGAAACTCTCATATTTTTTGGATCAATATTAAAATTAATATGAATTAATGAAAATAAAAGGAATAAAAGAAAATTAGAAAATAACCAAAAAACGTGAGCCACTTGATCTCCCTCATTAATTGAGGTGGCAGATCAAAGGGCCTAGAACACGCGATCCATGATACACGCGAGTCAGCGCGCCACACACTTGGTAATCACAATGGACGTGTGAGATTAGAACAAAATAACAAGATCATGTGGCTGGGAGAAATGCTCACCGGACTGGTCCACCCTCAACCATCACTAAAATAAAAAAGGAGGACATGATCTGAAAGAAAAAAATGGCGTAGAGCACGAATCTGACCTCAATTTTAACTAACTCGACATATATTGAAAGATATGAGGAGTTGAATTTTTGAGGTGTGTCAACTGAGTTGCTTCGATTTAACCTCTAAGCAACTCAATCTTCTTGCCTACATTGGTAGGACTTCAGACAACCAAAGAATCAAGAGAATTGAGCAAGATTGAAAGAGAATAGAAGAGATGAAAATTTCTGGAAAATACCTTCAATGTAGGTCTGGATTCAACTGTTCTTGCTTTGGCTTGTGCTTGATCTCACTTAGAATGCTTGCAGGAGTAGAATGGAATGCACAAAAGGTCATGGATCCCTGGAGTTTTGAATCTCAAAACAGTGGGAATTCAAACTCAATTTCAAATGAAATTCTCAGGATTATCCTTTCAAATGGAAGGGTAGAGGTTTGTGATCAAAGCTGGCGCGAATGTGTGTCCAATTCTGAGCATAATGGGCTCTACTTATAGCTGAATCAAGTGATAATTGCACCTTCCAATTCACTTTCCAAAATTGGCAATTGATGATGCATGGGTGCATAGGCGTGTACAAGCCCATGATATCAATGCTAAAGGTCCACAAATGAATGTGAGAGGGTCTGAAATCAACTTTGATTGCAAGGCAAGTGTGTGTGGTGATTTGAAGTTTGATCTTTGCCAAATGATGATACCATGTTTATGCCATGCGCAACCCTAACAATTCTTGTCCAAAGTGGATGAACTTGGACTTTTTAGAAAGGTTAGAGCAAGAGGAACAACTTTAATGTTCAACACTTTTCCATTTGGAGCTTGTATCATGATTAATTTTGAGGTGGAAGTTTGGAAATTTCAACATGTTGAAATTTTTTCTAAGTGTCAAGCCATATATCTCAATATTCCACCTTGTTTAACTTTTTATGTGAGCTTCAAATGAGAAAAGTGTCTTCATCAAAGTTGTAGATATTTCAAATACCTTCAAAATGGTCACCAATTTAATTTCGTTTGGATTTGAAATGATAGAGTTATACATTTTTGAAGTTTGGAAAAATCACTTGTTCAATGGTATAGGTCACATGCTCATAAAAGTTGAATTAGCTTACACTCCCAAAATAAAAGTTGAAGTAGACATATTAAATTTGATTATGCAGCTTGTAAATCTTTCATCTCATAAAAATTGAGCAAGTTATGGCCTTGGGAAGTTGACTTTCAAATTAGGGTTTAAACAAAATGACCTATAATGTTTCAACATAGAAAATGATTTTCCAAGAAAAAATATCTCTAGTTCTAAACATGAAAGTTGTTTGGAATGTAAATTAGAGTAAGTTTTCTCTTGAAATCATTTCCATATGGTGAAAATTGTAGGAGATAGGGTCTAGGGAGACCCAATTTTGATCAGATGAATTCATCTGGCCAAACACCATCAACCAACTTGCTAATCTTCATGTTTCTTGACTTTCTAGGCTCATGGTAGATCATATATGCATAAGATGATGAATTTTGAAGTGCCCTTTGAGAAATTTGATCAATTGGTGAGATAGCTTGTTGAAGAAGTTACTCAAGATACCTAGTCAAACTAGGGTTTCCAAGGCAAATCACCCTCAAACTCTTGAAGAAAAATTGATCAATATAACACATAGAAACCAATAGAACCCATATGTGATGCTCATAACCATTATTGAATCAATCCATGGTTGTGCTCTTTGTCATGAGGGTCTTAAACCCTAAATATGAACTTGATAGATCAATGGAGATCATGCCCTACCTACAAAAGAGTTAGGCAAATGCAAAGACATATTTTTGGTATTTTGGTTAGTAAAAATGATAAAATACAAGCATTATAAAATCACAAAGTGCTTGGTGATCTCTCCCAAAACAAACCCAATGAAGGAGAGGTAAGGAGGATGCCAAGGTATGATCCCAATGTTAATGCTTATGATGAAATTGCATGAGGGATCTTAGGGTCAAAATTGGGGTCTTACACTTAGAGATGATACCATTGGAGATAAAATTGATGGTGATATCTTGCCAATTATGGGACTTAATGATATTAATTTTCTTGTCCTTTCCATAGCAGTCTTGGGGTGTAATCAATATTTTCTATATATAGATTCATACTATAGTTAGAATACTTCTTGATTAAGTTTTTGATTTTGATGAGTCAAATGATTTGTTGGGCGTGAATCAGAGTGAGCAGAGTTTATAGTTTTTGAGCAGAGCTTGTATTCTTCAGATAGTTGTTTGATAAGTAGTCTTTAGTGTTAACTTTAGATATATGTCTTTTGATGTGAAGTCTTCAGAGTCTTCAGATGTACAAGTCTTCAGAGTCTTTAGGTGTACAATCTTCAGAGTCTTCAGATGTATAGTCTTCAGAATCTTCAGATGTACAAATCTTCAGAGTCTTCAGATGTACAATCTTCAGAATCTTTAGACAAACATATCTTCAGAGTCTTTAGTAATGCAATGAAAGACTTTGTATTCAGAAGAGTTCTTGTCTGAAGTCAGATAAGATCTCTTCAATGCTGGATCAGTTGTTCTGGACTTTGTTAGGAGTCCGATATTGTTCTCATCAGATTTATTTTTCCTTAGAAACCTGCACACTTAGAGAAATTTGTTAGGGTATCAAATTGTTTCATTCTTTGTTATCATCAAAACTTATAGATATATTGCAGAACCAAAATCTTGTTCTAATAATCTCCCCCTTTTTGATGATGATAAAAATTAGACTTCTGATGAAACAATGGTACTTTACAAGAGATAGATTAAGACATGAATCAAAGTCATATATAGTATGACTCCCCATGAGATTGACAATATCCCCCTAAGTTTTATACAAAGATAATTTTTGGAGTTATTTGTATCAGAGGGGTTTTCAGGGTTAAAGAGTTTCTTACCATAATTTCTTATGTTGCTTTGCTTATTTCTCAGATACTGATTCAGTTGTCCTTGTTTAGATATATCCTGTAAAAACACTCAGAATGCACAATTTATTTATAATATTAGAATGTAAGCGGTGTATTATGAGAGTTAGATATTTTATTTCATTAGAAAGTTGTATTTCTTTCTCCTCCTTTTTGTCAGACTCAAAAAGAACAAAGTAAACACAGGATTAAAACATAGAAGCCAACCAAACTTTCATTTAAAGTTCAGAGAGATACACATAGAACATAAAACATAGAAGTAAAAGGCCTTAGAGGCTAAAACTCTTAGAACTAACAAGTACAAATAGATAGTCCTAGAATGCCTAAGGGTTTGGAGGAGGAGGCATCCTCTGAAGTAGTTGGGAAAGCAGGCTCTAGATGCTGGAGTTTACTTGATCTTGCTGGTCGAGTCTGGCTCTCATAAGTTGTTGTTCCTTCTGAAGTTCTTCTAGAGTCTTCAGTACCAACGGAGCGAGATCAGATGTTGATGACTCGCCTCAAGTCAGATCAACCTCAGAAGTCTTTGCAGCTTCCTTTACCGTTATGCGTGCAACCTCTTCAGCGTCAACCTTAGCTTTGGCTTCAACTTCTGTAGCAACAGCTTTAGCAGCAGCTTTCTCCTCAGCTTCCAACCTGGCCCTCTCTTCATCTTTTATTCTAGCCTTCTCTTCAGCTTCCTTCCCGACTCTTTCCTCAGCTTCCTGCGCCAGACGCGCCTCAAGTCTTTCCTCAGCTCTTCTGATGTAGTCATTTCTAACTTGTTCAGAGAGTCCCTTGAGCTTAAAGACCTCATATGTCACCCACCTGAGAAATCCATTCTAGTGGGTCCTTACTTCAGAAGGATTGTCACTTAGTATGGATTTTTCAGATAGCTGTCTGAGCCTCACAACTGTGCTTTATGAGAATTTAGCAAATACCTCTTCAATGGTTGGAAAGGTTGGGTTAGGTTCAGAGGTGTGATGAATATGTTCAGAGGGATTTTGAATGGTTTCATATGGTTCAGTGATAGGTTCAGAAGGAGATGGTAGGGTTTTTGAGGGTATTGAAGGAGGTGCAAAGCAAGTTGGTATGAGTTTAGAGGTTTCTGGGACAGACGTAGTCTGTTCAGATTCCACTGCGGCTTGGAGTTGTGCCAGAGTGGGAGAGGAAAGGTCAGGAATGTCTGGATGTTCAGAGTCAGAGGAGAGGTCATAATATGGAGGAGATAAGGGAGTAAATGATGGAGGTGAAATGGTTTCGTTGAGATATAAGGCTTATGATATAGGGAGTGAGGTGTAGGTTAGGTTGAACTGAGGTAGTGGGGGTGAGGAAGTGGTAGGTTCATAAATGAAAGGTTCAGAGGTTTGGGGTTTTGAAGGAATAGGAATGGAAATAGTTGGTTTAGAGGGAGAATATGTGGGGGTAGTTGAGGTAGGGAAGAAGGTATTTTCCTAGACCCAAAATTCAAAGGAGCTTTAGAAATAGGAGACTTACTTGGAGCAGAGATGCTCAAAGGCACAGGTTGTTGAGATCCTGAAGATTCTCCCAGCTTCAGAGTCTTCTTCTTCTTCGTATTCTCATAGTTATCTCTCTTCCTCTTAATAAAGTTGGGTGGTTGTTCTAGTAGCCAATCCACAGAGAACCTAGAGATGTCAATACCCCGAGACTTCAGATCTTGAAGGTAGTGAGCTATAACCTCTAGGGGGTCAATCTTAGAGAAAAGATATAATCCATTTGGTATCTTCCTTTGATCCTTAAGAGCTTCCCAAGAGGTGTCTAAGGTAGGTTTGATTCTGACCTTGTCAATGAGCCCCATACTCTTCAGATTCCTGGCATTCAGAGGTTTGCCCACATCCACTGTTACACCCTCCATCATGTTGAGCGAGATCAGATGGTCCACCAGTCCACTCTCGATGAGAACGTCAGAAATTAGTCTCCCTAAAGGGATGTAATTTTTGGGTTTCATGTTGTTCCTTGTGTCTCTAATTGAATCCCTCAGATATTTGAAGAGGAGGGATGAGAGGTTCAACTTCAACCCTTAATGCAGACAGGACAAAATGCACTTCTGGTCTGTTTTGATATAGTCAGATGAATTTGACGTTGGACGGTGGTGGATGGTTCCCATAATTATTTTCAACCAGACTCTCATATGTTGGTGAAGTTCCTTATTCTTAGAAGATTTCTTTTCAGAGTTCTGAGCAAAGATGGAGGGGATGATTTCCTAGGACATGTACTTTGCCCTAGGATTGGTGTTGTAGATCCTTCTACCTCCAACTGTCTCCATTTTTAGCAGCTTTGCAATAGACTTCTTAGTGATAACTGTCTTCACCCTCAGAACGTAGGAGACGATGCAGTGGTCATCGCAGTCAGCGAACCTCCAGAATTCCTTTACAAAGAAGGTGTAAACTGGACCATATAGCCTTTGAAAGTAGTTTCCCCATCCTTATTTTTCCAGTTCTTTAGTAAGATCAATTCCATTTCTTTTAAGGTTGTCAAAATCAACTAGCAGTTCGCATAGTACTTCCAGCTTCTCGAATGGAGTGGCAAGATTTATGTGAGGGGGACGATCAAGAACATGAGGTTCTTGATATGCATTTATTGAAGTTGTAACAGTTTGAGTTAAAACCTGTTGTGGAGCTTCAACATGATGTTCAATAGCATTCATTTGTTGAGAATATTCATAAACTTGTTGTTGTTGAGGATCTATTTGTTATTGTAGAAGATGAAGATTGCTATGGAGATGAAGGTTGCAGAGAGAATGATCGCAAGAGGGTTTGTGTAGGTTGTGAGAGTGAAAAGTGTGAACGTGGGAAATATGGTAAATATATATACCAAACCAAAATACATGCAAAATGACAATGTATAAAATAAGAAAGGGACAATAATAATTATTATTCCAGAAATATGAGTTGGCAAGCGTGAGAAGAATTAACTGCAGCTAATAATGGTTGTCTAATCTAAAAAGTATGCACAATGCTCGAGGGGATCTCAATAGTTTGGCTCTTGAGTTCTGAGCTAGACAGATGTCTAGAAGATCCAAAGCCACACGTTTGAGAGACCATATGTTGATGTTTCTGGAGTCAATAATACCAAGATATTTTTGACCCAAAGGGATTCTAGCCTAGATAACATCTAACTTGTAGAAGTATCAGAACCAGAACCAGATGAACACTAGATGATTAAGTCAGAGCCTATTTTATCATTAGAGAGGAGAAGCACAAGTTTAGATTCATTCTGGGCAATATACCATATTTAAATGTTTCACAATGAAAAGAAACATATCTTTAGCTAAGGTTTTTGTGAAGATATCAGCCCATTAATGGTTTGTATCTATGAATTTTAAAATTATTACCCCTTTCTGAACATAGTCTCTGATAAAATGATGTTTAATATCTATGTGCTTCTCTCTGGAATGTAAAATTGGATTCTTACTTAAACAAATAGCAGCAGTATTGTCATAAAAGATAGGGATGTTACTCTCATATATCTGAAAGTCCTCAAGCTGATTTTTTATCCAGAGCATCTGAGTGCTGCATAGTGAAGCTGAAATGTATTCTACTTCTGCAGTTGATAGTGCAATGGTTGATTTTATTTTGCTAGCCCATGAGACAGGGTTTCCTCTCAAAAACTGACAGTTCTTAGATGTGCTTTTGCGTTCCAATATGTGTCCAACGTAATCTGTATCATAGTACCCAGAAATCCGATACTCTGATGTTTTCTTGTACATCAGGCCAGGGTTAGGTGTTCCTTTCAGATACCTTATGATTCTCTTAACATCAATTAAGTGATATTCCCTTGGATCTGATTGAAATCTGGCACAGAGACACATTCTGAATAATATATTTGGACGTGTAGTATTCAGATAGATAAGAGAACCTATCATACCACGATAGAGTTTCTTACAAACCTTTTGACTTACCCATTCTTTCTCCAAAATGCAAGTAGGATGCATGGGAGTCTTGGCTGGTTTACTTTCTGACATTTCAAATTTATTCAGATTGTATTTTATGTATTTTCTTTGATATATATATGTAGCATCTGATGTTTGATTAATTTCAATCCCCAGAAAGAACTTTAGTTCTTGCATTAGATTCATTTCAAATTCTGTCTGCATTAGCTCAGAAAATTCTTGACAAACAGAGGGGTTAGCAGAACCAAAAATTATGTCATCAAACGTATATCTGATAGATCATAAGGTCGTTTATGATGTTTTTACAGAAGAGAGTGGTGTCCACTTTGCCTATAATAAAATCATTTTCCAGAAGAAAAAAACTTAGTCTTTCATACCATGCTCTAGGAGCTTGTTTCAGACCATAAAGAGATTTTTTTTTTCAGTTTAAAAACATGTTTTGGACATATTGAGTTTTCAAAACCAGGTGGTTGATGAACATACACCTCTTCAAAAGTATATCCATTTAGAAACGCAGTTTTGACGTCCATTTGATATAATTTGATAGAGCAGTTTACTACAAAAGATACAAGTAGACGAATATATTCTAACATGGCGACTGGAGCAAAGATTTCATTATAGTCAATACCTTCTTGTTGACTATAACCTTGTGCCACCAGTCGTGCTTTGTTTCTGACCACTTCACCCTTTTCATTAAGTTTATTTTTGTAAACCTATTTAGTTTCAATCACATGGGTTCCCTTGGTTCGTGGTACCAGATTTCAGACATCATTCTTGGCAAACTAATCAAGTTCTTATTTCATTTCCAGAATCCATTCTTTGTCTTGAAGAGCTTCTTCATATGATGTTGGCTCTATCAGAGATACTAGTCCCAAAAGTGCTTCTTCAGAACCTTTGAATGTTGATCTTGTTCTGACAGGTTCATTCTTATTTCCCAGAATCAATTCTTCAAAAACATTTTGTCTATTTCTTGATCTTTTCTGATGGATTGTGGCTTTAGGTTCTTCTGACATTTCCTTTGCTGCTTCTTCAGATTCTTTGGTCTTTGCGTCAGAACCTGCAAGTGTTATCTCCAAATATGCAAAATTTTCAACTAGCTTTGACTTTTCAGAGTCAAGCTTATCATCAAATCTGACATGTATTGATTCTTCCACAATTTATGTTTCTGTGTTGTATACTCAGCCTTTAGAATATTCTGAGTATCCCACCATAATTTCACTTTTGTGCTTTATAGTCAAACTTGTTCAGATTGTCTTTAGTATTCAAAATAAAACGAGAACATCCAAAAGGATGAAAATAAGAAATGTTGGGTTTCCTTCCCTTACACAGTTCATAAGGAGTCTTCTCTAGAATAGGTCTGATAGAGATTCTATTCTGAATGTAACATGTTATATTCACAGCTTCAGCCCATAAATGCTTAGCCACATTTGTTTCATTGATCATGGTTATGGACATTTCTTGGAGAGTCCTATTATTCCTTTCTACAACTCCATTTTGTTGTGGAGTTCTAGGAAAGGAGAAATCATAGGATATTCCATTTGAATCAAAAATATCTTCAAAAAGTTTGTTTTCAAATTCACCACCATGATCACTTCTGACTCTGATGATTTTGGAGTCAAATTCATTTTTCACTTTTGAGCAGAAACTATTGAACACAAAATGTGACTCATTCTTGTGCCTTAAGACTTTTACCCATGTGCAACGACTATAATCATCAATAATGACAAGTCCATACTTCTTACCATTGACTGACGCTGTCTTAACAGGTCCAAAAAGGTCAATGTGTAAGAGTTCTAGAGGCTTAGAGGTTGAAACAACATTTTTATTTTTGAAGGCTGCTTTAGAAAATTTTCCTTTCTGACATGCTTCAAAAAGAGCATCTGAAGATAACTTCAACTTAGCTAGGCCTCTGACTAACTCAAGTTTATTTAGCTGAGAAACCCTCCTCAAGCTAATGTGACCCAAGCGTCTCTGCCACACCCATTGCTCTTCATTTACAGACATTAAACATTTTACATTTTGATCTTTTAAATCTGAAAGCTTAAGTTTGTAAATGTTGTTCTTCCTCTTACCAGTGAAAAGGACTGAGCCATTTTTCTGATTAACAACCTTGCATATTTTTTGATTAAAGATTATATCATAATCGTTATCACTTAATTGACTTATGAATAACAAGTTATGCATTAATACTTCAACATAAAGGACATCAAAAATAGAGGGAAGAGACCCATTACCAACTGTTCCAGATCCTCTGATTCTTCCTTTCTGATTTCCTCCAAAACCTATGAAGCCAGCATCTTTAAGTTCCAGGATTTGGAACATATGCTTTCTTCTCGTCATGTGTCACGAGCATCCATAGTCCAGGTACCATGATTGGTGTTTTAACTCTGCTGCACAAGATATCTGCAACATATACAATTTTATCTTTTGGTACACATAATCTTTTGGGTCTTTTATGATTAGTTTTCCCAGAGTTTCTGAAAACTTTGGGTTTTCTAGCATTATTAAATTTCTATGTTTGTGCATGTGTGTAATGATAAGAAAAAGGAGATTTTAGTTTGTTTTCTGTAGAAGGTTTTGAATCATCTTCATCAGAGTCATATCCAATTCCTCTTTTCTTATTATGACTAACACCATAAATCATAGAAGCCATTTTGCTTCTTTCAAGCCCATTGTTCAGAAATTTCTGAAAATATTTTTCATATTTATATATGATGGCGTCAGAAGTGGGTGGATCTTTGGAAAGAATTTCAAGTTTTGAACATTTTTTGGTTGAAAATTCATTTTCTTTTTCATGGATAAAGTTGTTTTCTTTAAGTTCAGAATATTCTTTCTCAAGCTTATCACACTCTTCAACTATCTCTTCATGAACCCTTTTCAGGTTCTTGAATTTCAATCGAAGCTTCTGATATAAGCTCAGAGATTCTGATAAACAGACTTCCAGATCAGAATGAGAAAAGTCAGAGAATACCTCTTCAGAGTCAGATTCTTTTTTGGATGAACTTCCAGATATGGTGGCCATGAATGCAACATTTGTATGCTTCTCTTCAGAATCAGATTCAGAGTCATCCCATGTTGCCATGAGTCCCTTCTTCTTTGCTTTGAAGGGGTTTTTATTGAACCCTTCCTTTCTGGAGCTGTCTTTCTTAAGCTTTAGACATTCATTTCTGTAGTTTCCAGGTTCTTTGCATTCATAGCAAGTTACCTCTTTGTTGGGTTTGCCTCTGGAGGTTGACTCTGGACGATCTCCATTCTATCTAGGTCTTATGAAGTTGTTATTTCTTTTCCTCCAAAGTTGTTTGATTCTTCTGGATAAAAGATATATCTCCTTTTCATCATTAGAATCTTCCTTCTCAAAGTCATCGTCGTCTTCTTCTTCAACTTGAAAGCTTTTGTTCCTTTACGGTTTTCTTCTTTCTGATCTAGACTTTATAGCTACTGATTTTATTTTATTCTGAGGTTAATATTCCTCTAGCTCTATCTCATGACTCTTGAGGGAGTTGATAAGTTCTTCAAGGCTTATGTTGTTCAGATCCTTAGATAACTTCAAGGAAGTAACCATAAGTCTCCACTTCTTTGGAAGGCTTCTGATTATCTCAGCCATGGAAGGCTTCAAGGAAGTAACCATCAGTCTCTACTTCTTTGGAAGGCTTCTGATTACTTCAAGGAAGTAACCATCAGTCTCCACTTATTTGGTAGTAACCATCAGTCTCCACTTCTTTGGAAGGCTTCTGATTATGTTCTTGGGTATGATGCTAATTCCCATTGTGAATTTTACATTGGTGCACTTGAACATACCATAGAAAACTGTTATGCTTTTCAGAATCGTGTGCAAGATTTGGTCGAGGCTAAAGCTGTTACTTTCTCTCTAAGAGGTCCAAATTCCAAGACTAACCTTATGCATACTCACAGAGGAGTATCAGTCATTGTCATAGAGGAAGTCTATAAACAGGAATTGGTCAAGAAGGTGGAAGAAATTCAAACCCCTATTACTACAATAGGGGTATGATTGTTGAAAAGTGGTTTGATCCCAATAAACCTTATTGATGAAGATAACATTAAAGAGTTGAAAGGTTGCATCCAGCAGTTCTTGGATCAAGGAACAATTCAAATCGAGTGTTGTAATGAAGATAAGAAAGGAAATGAGGTGGTTGTAATTGACATTCCTTATGATGTAGTTAATATGTAAATTCCCATCACTCATTTGGTGATAGAATTTCCAGCACCTTTTGCCTATGAAGATGAAAAAGTTGTTCCATGGATATATCAGCCCAGAGCTTTTGAGCAGGGGCAGGAGGATCAACCTTTGGTTATTAATGAGCCAAATGTAACCTCCATTGTTGGGCCTGGTGGAATGACACGCAGTGGCCGAGTGTTTGCACCAAGAACTGTTGATACGTCTGTTATAGCCAAGGGGAAGGAAGTTGCCAACCACATTCAAATTCCTACTCCAAGAACTGAATCTCAAGAAGTGCTCTTATCTCCAAAAGTCGCAATTACTCAAGAAGAAGTTGAAGAATTCCTAAAGATAATCAAGAAGAGCGACTACAATGTAGTCGATTAACTGAATCAAACTCCTTTGAAGATATACATGTTGTCCCTGTTACTCACATTATAAAATATATCACAGTCGAACAGTTTGATGACGTGCTAGCTTGTGTATCCACTGGTAATTTCTTGGGATTCAATATTGACGAATTGCCTTCGGAAGGGAAAAGCCACAACAAAGCTCTACATATCTCCCTAATATGTGTAGATACCCTGTTATCAAGAGTTTTAGTGGATATGGGTTCTTCTTTGAATGTTATCCCAAAAACTACTTTCGTAAAGCTACCTTTGGAAGGATTAGACATGAAGCCTAACACTCTGATAGTAAAGGCTTTTGATGGCTCAAGGCGAGCTATGGTATGAGAGGTCGACTTGCCAATTAAAATTAGCCAAACTATCTTTACTATCATATTCCAAGTCATAGACATACATCCTGGGTATGGCTTCTTACTTAAAAAACCTTGGATCCATGTTGCAGGCGCAATAACCTCTATTATACATCAAAAGATGAAGTTCATTACGAATGACAAGATGATCATAATTGAAGGTGAAGAGGAAATTTTGGTCAGCCATTTGACATCTTTCAAGTACATTGATGTGGAGGGCGAAATTGCTGAAACCCCTTTCTAGTCCTTGGAAGTGGTGAATGTGTTGATAGTCCAACAAATATTTGAACCACCAAAACCTGAGTTGTCAATGGCCTATTGGAAAGGAGATAAAGTTATTGAAGAGACCGGGAACATCCAAGGTTGGGGTAAGTTAATAGAGGTGCGCGAGAAGTGGGACAAGTTTGGGCTGGGATATGAACCATCCTCAGTTGAAGCAAGTAGTTAACCTGACAAGAAGCAAATTCCTCTTGTGGAAGAGACGTTCACCAGGGGATCCATATATGATGTCTAGAACCCATGTGAACCATCTCTTGATTGATCTCCTTGTACTGAGGGTCTCAAACCCTAGTTGTGAGTTTGATGAGGCATGGGGGGGGGGCATACACTACCTACAAAAGAAACAAAACTATACATAGACATATATTTGGTATTTTGGTTAGTAAACAATGAAAAACAAAGTATGATACAATCAAATGTCCTTGGTGATCTCTCCCAATGCAAACCCAATAAATTAGGGGTAAGGATGATACCAAGGTGTGATCCCAAAGCCAATGCAAATGATGAGATATCATGAGGGATCTTAGGGTCAAAATTGGGGTCTTACAACAAACTTATCTGAGAAGCTAATTCTCTCCATCTCTGGGCATATTCTTTGAATGTCTCTTTATCCTTTTGAGACATTGACCTCAACTGATCTCTATCAGGCACCATATCAATGTTGGATATATATTGCTTGACAAAGGCCTCACCCAAGTCATTAAAAGTACGTACACTAGCACTGTCCAGGCCCATATATCATCTGAAGGCAGCTCCAGTCAGACAATCTTGGAAATAATGAATCAACAACTGATCATTATTAGTTTGAGTAGACATTTTCCTAGCATACATAACAAGATGACTCAGTGGGCAAGTATTCCCTTTGTACTTTTCAAAGTCTGGGACCTTGAATCTCACCGGAATCTTGACGTTGGGGACCAAAAAGAGTTCAACATCACTCTTTCCAAACAAATGTTTCCGTCTCAGAGTCTTCAATTCTTTGTGCAGCTCAAGGAATTGATCTTTCATCTCATCCATCTTCTCATATACATTCGGGCATTCAGACAGCTCAGAGTAATAAATAATGTCCTCGACACGAGGCAGGGCATGGACAATAGGAGGTGGCACTAACATGAACGGGCTAGATGCCGACAAAGAAACAAATGTGGGCACATACCCCTTTAGCACAAAATTTGGTGGCATTCCGCAAGGGAATCCAACAGGCATAGCAGGAATGGGTTGGCTGGCAGCAGCAACAGGAACAATTGATGAAACAATCTCAGAAATGATAGTCCTCTGAGAAAGAGGAGTTATGGGAGATGGTGATAATTGATTCTGAGCAGCAATCACGAATTCCATCAGTGTCGTAAGTATGGCGATCTCATCCTTTAGCTCTCTGTTCTCTTGCTCTAGATGCTTCATTCTCTTCGATTGATTAACATGAGTATTATAGCGGTAAGTCAGGTTGGCTGATGCACAGAAGAAGAACTAATAAGACATTTGGCGGAAGAAACCTGTCATGCAAATGATGCATGTAATGCAATGTTTTGATTGTTTTTAATTTCAAGGAATATATGAAAAAAAAGAATGAATCATTGAGAGAGAAATCGATGGTAGAAAGATTAGAGAGCGGGAGAGTTTACATTTTTTATTAAAAAAAAGAGAAAGAAGATGTTTTGTGTAACAGATGCGCAGGAAGAAGGAAAAGCTTTATGGTTTTATGACTTATTCTCCCTGCCACTCAGGCAGGGATAGGAGTGAAAAAAATTTGAAAAACATTTTGCCCCCTCTTTCTTTCCTAATCATGTCCACTCTATTTGTTTTTTATTTTTTATTTTTTTTATTTTTTTTATTTCTATTATGTTTACTATTTTTATTTATTTTTATTTTTGATTTTTTGATTTTTGGGTTTTATTTTATGGCCATGGGCTCATACCTTGTTGATCCTTTTGATTGATTGCACCCCCATTGTCATTATTTACACCCTTGCTCTTTCTTTTTTATTTTGATTTAATTAATTATAATTATTCGAAAAGAGTCGCCACCGAACTTTATTTATTCTAATGAAGGAGCAGGAAAATATCGATAAAACCTTTAAAAATAGAATAATGGTCGTCGCAACCATATTCGGGTTCGGGAGTCGATTACACAAGGGGAAGGTATTAATACCCCTCACGTCCTTTGTACTCAACGAGAACCTTGTAGTCTAATTTACGATTTGAATGTTAGCTAATGTTATTTGTTTTCTTTGAATGAATAAAAGATTGAAAAGAGAAATGAAAGGAAACCTTAAAAGGGGAAAAAGTGAGGTTTTTTATTAGTGTGATTACTAAGATTTCAAAATCTCGTGCCTACGTATCCTTATAGTGTAATAAGGAAATCAGAGCATTCATAGTTCGGGGAAATACGGTTTGTTGGTGTATTTAAATGAATAATTATTTAGATCATGTTCTAAAGGCTAAACATTGGCTTGTCTACTCTCGGCGGAGGCTTAAGTACTAGTTTGTTATACGCGTTAGAAAGGATTGAACAATGTTCTTTTAAGAAAACATTTTGATCACACGGGGGTGACAAGTTGGATTAATATGTTGGAAGTTTTATTTTAATAACGATTACTCGGATAGTAGAGTAAGACAACTCCTATCCAAATAGTTGAGGAGAGGAATCGAAGGCTCTAGACCATCTCCCTTTTCATCATTAATTGCAAAAGGGTTTAATATAATTGAGGTATTTTAAATGGATGATGAATACTCAAATGGTTGAGTAAGGTAACTCGTATCCAGGTATTCAGGAGAAGCAAACGAAGACTCGAGACCATCCTCTTTTTCATCTAATTCGTTATAAAAATGGGTTTGCATATGGTTGATATTTTTTAGATAAATAACGAATACTTGAAAAACCGAATAAGGAAACTCATATCCAAGTATTCGAGGAAAGGAATCGAAAGCTCTATACCATCTCCCTTTTTGTTTAGTTTAATATAAAAATGATTTGATTTAATAAGTTTAGAATTTTTTAAGAGAAATGACAGTTAGACTAATCGAGTAAGGAAACTTGTACTCAAACAATCAAGGAGAGGAGTCGAAGACTCAAAACCATCTCCCTTTTCATTTCTAAATTATGTTCAAGTATAATTAGAATGTCTTAATTTTGACTTGGTAAAATACTCGACGTTGAGTCAAGGTTTTGAATCTGCGTTTACGGATGACTTAAAGGTATAATGGATAAATTAACCATCTAATTAATTAGTTAAAACTAAATGAGTCTCATTGTAAGAAAACCTATGAGTAAGCTATGTGACGTTGATGGTGATACTGAAAGCAATCGACTTACAAAGGTGTTGGAAATTGGCTCGACATTAAATTGAGAAATAGTTAATCTTCTTTTTTTGAAAGTAGTTTGATGTGATTTTAATGCTTGAAGTAATTAACAATTGGATTTCATCAATAAAGCACAATGCATGGTCTAAATGAAATGAGAATTATTTGAGTAAATATCCTAATCAATCACAAAATAAATTCAAGAAAATATCAAAAAAGATAAATGAATAATTAATTAAATGAAATAAAACTATATAAAAAAATTAATCAAAGAAACAAACTCAAAAGAATGGAAGAATCTACCGTAATCATATGTATATTTACCGATTGTATTCTTAATATAAACCTGTTTTCATGATTATTGATTTTATCTTATTATTATCGCCAAATTTTATGAATTCGATTTGTTAATGACAATTGCTTTCGAATTCATGAACCAAAGATAATGAATCGGTTAAACTCTAATTACTAGACATATAATTAGTTTTAATATCCACCTCAAAATACTTGCTTTTCATACAATTGGATTGTTTAATCGGTTGAGACATCATCGATTCAACAAACCGATTGAAATCTTGTAAGTTTCATGTAGGCATACATGTTGTTTTGAAAAGTATGTGGAAATATGAATGAACAGATGATTATGCCAAAATTAATCGATATATTGAATACGTGAACGATAGAGGACATCTAATCCATGCAAGATAACTTGTCATATTACAATCCCGCTTATTTTATTCCGTATATCTTACATTTCACTATTACTTTCTATTGAAACTTTAAACTATCCGAAAGACTTGAACTTAAACTATATCAGTAAACGTAAATGTTGGTAATATTGATCCAGTCTCTGTGGCTACGATAACAAAATACTTCTTTTGATTTACTCTACATCACATTCCTAACCTCAAGATTGAGGAAGGAACATTTTTTGGATACTTCTAGACAGGCAAATAGACAAAGATGGCTCACAAGAAGCTATAACATCTTACCACATCAAAAGTCCTAGAGTTACTTCACATGGATCTCATGGGACCCATGCAAGTTGAGAGCTTGGGTGGAATGAGATATGTTTTTGTTTGTATCGATGACTGCTCAAGGTACACCTGTATTGACTTTCTTATATAAAGTCAGACACATATACCACATTTGAAAGGTTATGTCAATAACTCCAGCGTGATAAAGGAAAAGAGATAGACAAGATTGTTAGAATACGTAGTGATCATAGAATGGAATTTGAAAACTCCAGTTTTTTTGAATTCTGCTATTCAGAAGGTATTGATCATAAGTTATCTACACTAGTTACTCCATAACAAAATGGATTGGTTGAAAGCAAGAATAGAAATCTTCAAAAGATGGTCAGAGTCATGCTTCGTGCAAAGAATTTACCTTATTATTTCTAGGCTGAAGCAATGAACATAACATGCCATATTCACAATAGAGTAACCACCCAACCTCACACCAAAGTTACTCACCAAGAGATATGGAAAGGAAGAAAACCTAATGTCAAATACTTCCACGTGTTTGGAATTAAGTGCTACATCTTGATTGGTCGAGAGAAAAGGAACAAGATGGATCCTAAGAGTGATCAAAGAATTTTCTTGGGATATTCTGTCAACATCAAAGCATACCATAAGTAAAACAATCACATAAAGAACATAATGGAATCCATCAATGTAATGATAGACGAATCTCCCCAAATTGAGACAAGTGATGAATAGGAAGATGAAATGCACAAAAACGAGCAAAATATGACACCTGATGTGCTAAGCAAAGATCCTGACATCATGCTGAATTTTGAAGTTGAAGACTCAGATGAAGATGAGGAAAATGTTTTAACAAACAAATGTATGTATGTTAGAATTCAGAACTATCATCCTATAAAAAATGTGATTGGGAATCTCAATGAAGGAATTATGACCAGATCTAAAGATGTGATTGTCAACATGTGTTTTATCTCCAAGGTTGAACCCATGAATGTTAATGAAGAATTAACTGGTGAATATTGGATCAATGACATGCAGGAGGAACTTGTTCAGTTTGAAAGAAATAAAGCGTAGGAGTTGGTTCCCAGACCCAATTCAGTCGACATCATAGGAACCAAGTGGATTGATAAGAACAATTCAGATGAAAATGAAAATGTAAATATAAGGCATCAACTTCGATGAGACCTTTGCCCCAGTTGCTTGTCTAAAATCTATCATACTTCTGTTAGGAATATCATGTCTTCTAAAATTCAAGTTGTACCAAATGGATGTCAAAAGTGCTTTCCTAAATGTATTTTTGAATGAATATGTTTATGTTGAACAACCCAAGGGATTCATTGTTCCTATTGCTCCTAATCATGTTTACAAGCTCAAGAAAGCTTTATATGGGCTAAAACAATCTCCAAAAGCTTGGTATGAAAGGCTTACTTGATTCCTCACCACTAATGGTTATAGTAAAGGTGGTATGGATGTTCGCAGGCTGGTTTGGCTCGAATTGGAGAGAATCTGATGCCCAAACCTATCAAAAGTATATGGATTAGTTTGGATTGGATTTTCACATTTTTGCAATAAAGTCTAAGCTGAACCAAACCAAAAAACAACGACTTGGCTTAAGTTGGATTGATCAGATACATTATAAACAAATGTGCAAAAATATTTTTAAAAAAATATATAATTTACATCAACTATTTTTTCATAATAAGATGAAATATCTAATTTTTATTTCTTCATATATGTTGTGAATGTCACAAATGACGTTTCATTTTTTTCTTGAAGTAGAATACCTTATATTAGTTTTCATGATAATAATGATATAAATTATACAAAATATTTATGGTTGGTTCAGGTAGACATGCTCTCAGGTAGAATTTTAGAAATCCATTGCCTAAACCAATTAACATCATATTTCATTGATTTGATTCAGTTTTTGCCTGAACTAAAAAAATGCCCAACCCACACACCATGGTTTTGTTTGTATTCCAGTTTGATTTGAATTTCCCTAAACCAATGAACAACCCTAATAGGTGGTATTGGTAAAACTTTGTTTGTCAAGAAAGAAGAAGGTAAACTAATGATTTCTCAAATTTATGTGGATGATATAGTGTTTGGAGGAATTTCAAACAAGATGGTGGAACATTTTGTTCAACAAATGAAGTTTGAATTTGAAATGAGTATGGTAGTGGAACTCACCTACTTCCTTGGTTTCCAAGTGATAAAAATGAAAGAAGGAATACTTGTATTCCAGAGTAAATATGCTAAATAAATCAAGTATACACCTGTTGCAAATCAAATCAAGCTAACTAAATATGATCAAGTTAACTAGGATCAAAGTCTTTATATAAGCATGATTGACGACCCTCTTTATCTTAAAGCTAGTCTCCATGTCATTAACTTCTCAATAGGGGCTTGTGCATGTTACCAAGCTAAGCCAAAAGTTTATCATCTCACTCAGGTTAAGAGAATCATTAAATATATAAGTGGAACATGTGATTATGGTACTCTATATTCTCATGACACCAACTATATTCTTGTCAGGTATTGTGATGTTGATTGGGCAGGGAATGATAAAGATAGGAAGAGCACCTCTGGTGGATGTTTCTTTCTAACGAACAATCTTATTTTGTGGTTCAGCAAGAAGAAAAATTAGGTGTACCTATTTATTGCTACAGTTGAGTGTAAGACCCTAATTTTGACCCTAAGATCCCTCATGGCATCATATCATTGCTCAGTGCATTGCCTCAAGGATCATAGCATGTTTGGATCCTTAACCATATGGGTGGGACTTGTGTGAGTGGTTTGAGACCACCAAGCATGCTTGTATTGTATATTATTGCTTTTCTTATTTTTATTACTAACCAAAAACACAAAAATATGTCACTAACTCTTTTTGTTTTGAAGCTCAAGTGATCATGTGCTCCCTTGCTCCTAGGAGGCTCCTAAGCTCAATGAAGTGGCTAGGTGAAGATGAGAAAAAGCATGAAAATGGTCCACAAAGCTCCTAACCATCATATATGTCTCCCAATTATCTCAATTTTCCAATTTGATCAAGATAACCCAAAGGGCTTGAGGATTGTTTCCCAAGGAAACCCTAATTCAATTGTGCTTTGACTGTGCCTTGCTCATAAAGCAACCTCAACCTATGATCAAATTTAATCAAGGTAAGTTCTTTAATTCATAATTTTATGCATATATGAGCCTATTTGAGGATCCTCAATCATTCATTCATCAAGATTGGAAGTTTGGCCTTGAAAAGTTGACTAGTTAAGTCATATAACTAAACTGAGGATTACTGAGATACAACTTGTGATGTGTTTGTCAAATAAAGATGACCCCAAGAGAAAATATGTTCTTAAGAACCATATGAACAACTTTCATGTTCATCAAAAATCCATTTGAAACTTGGAAGGTCATCATTCATTTCAAAACATTATAGGTCATTTTGACTGAAACCCTAATTTTGGGTCAACTTCCCAAGGACCTAACTCCCTTAATTTTTATACTTTTGAGGTGATACCAAATGAATTGGAAAGAGTAAGATGTATACTTAAAATGTTATGTTGGAAAAAATTTCATAATCCTAAAAGAAATACATGTGATAATACAAAACATTATAGGTCACTTTAGACCTAAGTCATTGAATTTGAAAAATGCTCAACTTCAAGGGCCCATAACTTTCTCATGAAAAATCCAAATGATTTAAACTTTTAGTCTAAATTGATCAACTTGAAAAAATCTACAACTTTTATGTTTGAGGTTTTTCCATTTGAAGCTTGCATCATTGAAACAGAAGGGCTTGAAGAGGCTTGCCTTTGGTGAAAATTTTCAAAGGGGAACCTAAACATGTTTTGTACCCAAACATTCACAGCCAGTTTTCATAAATTTCCAATTGCCAAATGAATTTTTTCCCAACATGACTTTTGTTCCTTATTTCAAGATATTTCCAACCATTACTCACATTACTTTTTTGGATTTTCCATGTGGGAGTTTAGAAGGGCTTTCTATTTAGGTCCATTTTTGCATTTCATGTTGTAACTTCATGTGCAAGCTTGTGCGATCCTTTGTGCACGTCCAATTCACTTCCAGTTGATCTCAACATGGATTTTCTTTCATTCTTGGGCCTTACATGCGCCTGTACAGGCCCATGCAAGGAGGATTCAAATTTCATGCACACGAGGGAACCATGCCTTGCATCACAGTTCAGTTATAAATAAGTGCTCATTCTCATTCAATTGGCAACCAAGTGGAGATCTGAATTGCTGCTGAATTGAAATCCCAACCTCACTAAAGGAATTTTCAGTTTTCATTCTATTTTTCAAGCTTGAAATTCAACATCATTAGTTGATTTTCAAAGCTCAATTCCTTAACCTATCATCACCATCACACTTCCAGAGCAAAGGCAGTTCAAGATCTTGAAGGATTCGTGCTGTTTGAAGCTTCATTTCAGAGGTAGAACCTTAAACTTTTTGGATCTAGATCTTGCTATACAATGTGAATTTCTTTGGTTTGTGTTGTTTTCTGAAGTCCTCATGCTCGAGGATGGCCAGTGGTGGTCTTAAATGTGTAAATCGTGCCATTTCAGTTTGCACACCATGAATTTCAAGCTCACGTTTCTCTTTAAATAGGAACTGTGAGGATGATCCATGGTTACAGAGGTGATGTACATCACCTTAACTTCATTTTGATGTCTTCATTTTTCATTTTCATGGCAATTTATTTTCCTGCGCGTGGTGGCCGGATTCTGGTACTTCGCTGGAGAAGAAGGTGTTTTCCACCTCCTGTACCACATGTTTAAGTCCTAGCCATTGGATCGTGCATAAACGTTTTAATCTTGGCCATTACATGTGTGGACTTGTTTTAATGCAAGGTGTTGCGCGCTTGACTCACGTGTACTTTCTATCCGCGCCTTAGAGCCATGTGATCAGTGCCACGTCAATTAATGAAATGATCTGATGACACTGGATTTTTGCTATTTTTCTGATTTTCTTTTAATTTCATTTAATTCCTTTTATTTTCAAAAATTCATAAATATTTTATTTGAAGTCACAAAAATATGAGACCAATGCCAAAAATTTTCTTGAAAAATCTAGTTTCATATTTTGATTTTTAATCATTTTTTAAACTTCATTTAATATTTTTTTGTGAATTATTTGATTTTTAATAGTTTTAATTCATTTTTAATTACTTTCTGATATTTGAA
Source organism: Lathyrus oleraceus (assembly GCF_024323335.1). Taxonomy (NCBI): domain Eukaryota; kingdom Viridiplantae; phylum Streptophyta; class Magnoliopsida; order Fabales; family Fabaceae; genus Lathyrus; species Lathyrus oleraceus. The sequence goes on along the minus strand of NC_066582.1, from coordinate 148,343,622 downwards.
AAAATCCAAAAATATTTTCCTAACACCTATGGATCATGATAAGTCAATGAAAAATAGTCTCATCAATTTCTTATTTGATTTGAGATTTTAATTCATATTGTGTTATTTTTCATTGTTTTTAATTGTTTTTAAATAGTTTCTGATTTCAAAAATTGTTGAGAAAATTTGTCAAAGTTTGTTTGACCATGTTAGACCTATGAGAATTTAATTGGACTTGTTGAAGTTGATTTGAATTAAATTTGAGGTTTGACCATATTTTGTTTATTTTATTTTGCATTTATTTTTAATTCAAAAAATACCAAAAAGTTATGGTTGACTTGTTGACTTGTAATCTTCATTTCTTTTCTGTTTAGCATTGATTGATGATGATTTGGTTCACTTTTGACCAATTGAGTTTGATACTTGAATTATCTTTCCATCCATTTCATCTTCATCCCTTTCTTTTCATATTTTGGCCAATGAGTTAGTGTCTTATGGTTGGTCTTGACAAATGAGAGGTTTAACCTTCTTTGATCCAAACCAAACTCAACTTGATCCATGATCAAGTGAGTTGTTTTGTGTCCAAGATAGGTTGCTTCTTGGTCAAGCAAAAAACCTAAAGTCCATACAAGGCCCTTCCCCTTTTGTTTTGGCATGACAAGTTTTAGGAGCTTGGCTTACTAGTCATGGTCTCTAACTTGTGTTTATTTGCTTATAATTTTATTGACCGGCCTCAGATAGGTGTGACTACTACATTATTCCACTTACGATTGCTTAACATAGCGCTACATTGTCCTATGACAAACTAAAATAACCATACTAATTACTAACTTTAATTTGAGCATTTAATTTCTTGCAATTTACTTTTAATGCCATTTACTTCTTTCTCATTTATTCATATTTCTTTTCATTTTTGCTCACTTGAGCACATATTTTATGTTTATGTCATTTTCCTCTTGCTCATTTGAGCTCATTATTGTATATAAATATATTGTTGTCTTGTGATTATTTTGTCTTTGTTTTGTGTGAACCTAATGCAAAAAGGAGAAAGGACTTAGAATTAGGACATACCCATGCTTAAAGGAGTTCAAGAGCAACTAGGCCTCATGCCTTTAGAATGCTAAATTTCAAAGTTGACCTTGAAGGAATTCCTTTCTAAACTCATTCTTTGTCCATTCCTCTTATTGTGTTGTGAACTTTTTGATGTTTTCTCTTGTGTGATAGGGATTCCATTTTGAGATAGTAAAAAGGACCATTGTCATGAGTAGCCAAGTTAAGAGAGACAAGCCAAATGGAGATCCTAGGAGCTTGAATCTAAATTTGTTTGATTGCTTGATTGTATGCTAAGTCCAAAGGAAATGAGGATCTTGAATCATCACTATGATTTCAAGAAAAGGAACTCCAAGGGTTTTATCTTCTCTCTTATCTTTGTATGCTTTAGGACTAGCCCTTCTCTTCTTCCCCCCACTCTAACCCAAGCCAAAATCCTTTCTTGCAAACTTTGACTTTATTTCAAATTATAAACCTAGGCATTATGCCTTTGACTTTTCAAAACTATTTTCATTAATACTCATTGTGAATGAATCTTAACCCTATTTTGACTTTACTTTGCAAATAAATTTAACTTGTAAATTCAACTCACTTCAAGTTATTTTTGTGGTTCCAATGGCCACCTTATTAAAACCTTTTTCATAAACATTAGTCATAGGTTTGAGTTATCATAGTGGTTGATGTGAATCTCACCTTATCCTTAGTGATTGGATTATAAGTCTTCCACACTTATTATAGGGTTAACCCCTCACTAGTATGTTGAAGCTTTCCTCACATGGTGGATTGTTGGTTTAGGTTGAGTTTTATCCCTTAGATAACAAAAGACCTTAAAGCTTTTGGTCAAACCAATTCACCAATTCTTTGAGATTTTTACCCTGAACTACGAGGTTTTGATCCTCTTTTGTGATGGTATGTAGGCAATGGGTTCATCCATTCAAACAACAAATTTGTAAATACAATCTATTCTCTTCTCATCCCTCCAATCTTTTGCACATATTTTCACAAATACCAACGTACAACACACATTTGCAAAAAGGGTTCCCTTAGAGTACTAAGGATGTTTTGGGTGCGTAAAACCTTCCCATTTCATAACCAACCCCCTTACCCAGATCTCTGACATTTTTATTAGTTTTTGACTTGATACAACTTCTTACTTGGCTTTTGTTCACTTTTTAGCCTTTCCTTTGGACAAATAAAAGTGCAGTGGCGACTCGAATTGTATGTTGACTTTTGGTTTACTCAATAAAGCTAAAGGTAACGAAAACCCCGCTACAGAAACGTGGCGACTCTGCTGGGGATGAATTCATCTCTAGTGGGTTTAGCCTACTTTTTGCTTATGTATATTCATATTTATTGGTGACATATTTTTTGTGCAAATTTGGGATGACTGTATTGATTGTAATGTATAAATTGCTTGATATATCAATTGCTTGTGTGCTTGGTGGTCTCTTGTGAGATGAGTTATATACCCGAACTCGAGTGCACTTATGATAGGAGAATGGCATAGTCTTGTTGACTTGTGTGGAGTTATTCATTAGCAAGTTGACTTGAAAGCCCATTCACTTGGTGGAGGTCTTGTTGGGATCAATAATGTCACATGAGTAGCCGTGGTTAGGCATTACTTTTTCTAACACAAACCTTAGAAGCCAAGGACCTTAGATACGTAACCCATCTTGGCCTATTCTAGGATGTAGTGTGAAGGTCGTTCAAGTGTAAGATTTGATACGATTGTTACGCGATACTACACTCATAAGAGTCCCTCTTGAGAATATTCTTGGAGGACGAGTAGTCATTTTATCCGATAATATCCGAAAGATGAGATGATGACTATGGGGACCTCTTTTAGAACATGATCGTCAGGTTAAACCAAAGTACACTCCCATTGGGTGGTTCTTAACCGATACTCCATGCTTGTGACTTACAACAAACCCTTGATTCGCGGTTGATCCATTCTCGTATATCCTCAATATCAATGGAACTTGGGTGTTGGTAAGGTGTAAACCATAATCTACCAAAATGGATGATTGATATTGATGATGACTTGAGCTATCTCGTGACCTTTGTGTGGTGTGACTTGCTTGATCCTTGAGTGTGATTGTTGCATCCATGCATTCATTCATATCCATATCATCAACAATGAAGAGTTTTCAAGGAACCTAAGAGGTTTATTTGCAAATTTTCAGACATGGATAAGCAAAGAAGGAATACGAAGAAGTACAGTTTCAGACAACCTGACTTGAAAGAGTTAAGGAGTTTGACATCTTATGTATTAGAGCCTTTGGAGTTCAAAGCTCGCCATGGGAAGCTTCTGTCTATTCTCTCTACCAAGGTGGATGAAGGTCTGATGAGTGTGTTGGTGCAGTTCTACGATCCTCTGTATTGGTGCTTCACTTTTCCGGATTTCCAGCTTTTGCCTACACTTGAGGAATATGCTTATCATATGGGTATACCTATTCTTGATCAATTTCCATTCAGTGGTTTGGAGAAGGTTCCATCTTCCCAAGAGATTGCTGACATGCTTCATATAGATGTATTTGATATTGTTGCTCATATGACTGTCTGCCTCTATTGTACAAGGCAATTTCCATTATATACTGTCTGCCTCTATTGTACAAGTGGTTTATTTCGCACTTGCCTCAGACGCTCGCCTTCAAGGAGAACAAGGGATGTCTACGGTGGTCTGCGAGACTCATGTCTTTCACTAATGATGATATCTCTTGGTATAACCGTGTTTACGATGGTGTTCAGATTATTGATTCTTGTGGTGAGTTCTCCAATGTACCTCTTCTTGGTACATGTGGTGGAATTAACTACAACCCTGCTTTGGCTCGCCGTCAGCTTGGGTTCCCCTTAAAGGATAAACCTAACAACATCTTGTTGGAAGGCTTGTTCTTTAAAGAGAGTAAAGATCCCCAAAACTTGAATGATAGGATGGTCCGCGCCTGGCGCAAAGTTCATAGGAAAGGGAGGAATGAACTTGGTCTGAAGAATTGCATTGCCTTGGAACCTTACACCGCTTGGGTGAGGAAGAGAGCTCTTGAGTACCGCATGCCGTACGATTATCTGAGACCTACCCCTATGATTATGGTTGGGCCTTTAACCCTCCCTAACCAAGGAGTAGAGGAGTTGAGAGATGAAGACCAGTCGCGTGCGTGGGTTCGTGGGTGCGAGGAGCTTCTTCAGCAGCTCAAAGATAAGGATGCAGTGATAGAATTTCTAGAGTATCAGGTTATTGGTGAGCCTGATGATGTGGTTACTTCTCTTCTTCCTCAATCATCTAGGTTTTGGAAGAGGAAGTATGATCAGCTTGCCAAAGAGAAGGCCGATATGGAAGCAGCTTATGAGAGAGAGAGGTGAAGAGGCTTCGTACAACTTATCTTCTGATCTCGAGAGCTTTGGACGATTGTTTCTAGGGCTCCATATGATGTTCATTCTCCTTTTCTCTTATATTGTATTTGGTTAGAAAACTGTATTACTTCTATGGTGTAAAATTTTCCAAATATTATTGCTATGAGTATTCCCTATATGTCTTAAAAGTTGAATATTTTCAAACATTTGCGAATAGATCTCTATAAAGTTCCTCTAATAAAAACAAATCATATGCACAAACATTGCATGCATCATATGCATAAGCAGGTTTTGTTCTGAGCTCTTGATCAGTGGTCTAACTCTTTGCTCTTCATTTATTTTGAAGACAAGCTGACGCACCGGTATAATACCAGAGCCAATCATCCGAAGATAATGGAGCATTTAGAGCAAGAGAACAGGGACTTGAAGGAAGAGATCGCTAGGATGACTGCCATCATGGAGTCAGTTCTGGCCGCCCAAAGCCAAGCCTCGCCAACTCCTGCAACTCCTCCCGCGAGGACTGTCATATCCGAGGTAGCTACCTCAACTGTGCCTGCTGCAATAACCCATTTCGCTCCGACTATGTCAGCTGGGTTCCCTTGGGGAATGCCTGCTAATTTTGTGCTAGAGGGCTTCACTCCTACTCTCGGTTCTCTGCCGGTATCAAGCCCGATGCTATCTGTGCCACCTCCCGTTGTGCACACCCTTCCCCGTGTTGAAGACACCATCTATCAGTCTGAGCCATCTGAGGGCCCGGACGTATATGAGAAGATGGATGAAATGAAAGATCAATTCCTTGAGCTGCACAAGGAACTGAAGACTTTGAGGGGTAAGGACCTCTTTGGTAAAAGTGTTGCTAAGTTGTGCTTAGTTCCCAACGTGAAGATCCCTGTTAAATTCAAAGTGCCTGACTTTGAGAAGTATAAGGGAAACACATGCCCGCTCAACCATCTTGTGATGTATGCTCGTAAGATGTCAACACAAACTGATAATGACCAACTGCTGATCCACTACTTTTAGGATAACCTGACTGGTGTTGCGCTCCGGTGGTATATGGGGATGGAGAGTGCAAGCATCCATTCTTTCAACAACCTAGGTGAGGCCTTCGTTAAGCAGTATAAATATAATGTGGATATGGCTCCAGACAGGGACCAATTGAGGGCAATGTCGCAGAAGGACAAGAAGACCTTCAAGGAGTACACCCAGAGATAGTGAGAATTGGCAGCTCAGATAGTGCCACCCCTGGAAGAGAAGGAGATGACAAAGATCTTATTGAATACTTTGAGCTCTTTCTATTATGAAAGAATGATTGCCAGCGCTCCCTCAGACTTCACCAAAATGGTGAATATGGGGATGAGATTAGAAGAGGGGGTCCGTGAAGGACGATTATCTAGAGATGGTGGTTCCTCATCAAAGAAGTATGGAGGCTTTGTTAGGAAGAAAGAGGGAGAGACTCATGTTGTATCCTCTCATATCAAAAGAAGGCCCTCTGTAAGGAGGAAGGATGTGCGTCCTGCCGTCAACCAACACCAGGTGGCTCATATAGCACCTGCTTTTAGAGAAGTTCATCATCATCAACAACAACAACAACATCGTCAACAGCAACAGGCCTACCAGCCTCGCAACAATAATAACACCAGCACCAGCAACTACGAGAGGAAGAGGGTAACTATTGACCCAATTCCGATGACTTATGCTGAGCTTTATCCTTCCTTAATTGATAGGAAAATGATAACTCCATGAGACCTTCCTGCTGTACCAACCAATCCTCAGTGGTGGTATAAGCCCGAGCTACATTGTGTATATCATTCTGGTGCTCCCAGACATGATGTGGAGAACTGTTACCCATTGAAGACCAAGGTGAAAGACCTTGTGAGGAGTGGGATTTTGTTTTTTGAGGATGTGGGTCCAAATGTGAAGAAGAACCCATTGCTCGAGCATGGGAAGGCAACTGTTAACATGGTCCAAGGATGCCCTGGCAAATACAAAGTCCTTTATGTGAATGACATAAGGCAATCTTTGGTCGAGATGCATAAGTTGTTGTGTGAGCATAGCCATTATGAGCATGACCATGATAGGTGCCAGGTGTGCACTATCAATGAGAGAGGATGCCGTTAGGTGAGAAAGGACATCCAAGAGATGATTGATCAAGAGATGATTAAGATACTTCAGAATCGTAATGAGGATAAAGTTGACGTTATCACCCCAGTGTTTAAAATTCCTGAGCCTATTGTTATCAGATATGATGGCAGCAAGAAGAAAGTATCGCCAGCTCTTGTGATAAAGCCAACGGGCTCTGTCCCGTATATATCAGACAAAGTTGTTCCCTACCGATACAACACAATCATGCTAGAAGATGGGAAGGAGGTGACGTTGCCCTCAACTTCTGTTGTAAGCATTTCAGATGTCAGTGGTGTGACCCGTAGTGGTCGTGTTTTCTCGGCTCAACCGAAATCCCATGAAGGTATCATGAAGAGAACTGTTGTTAATCCTGCCGGTCCCGTGGGGACTTCTTCTTCAAATAATCCTACTCCTGCTGTTAAGGGTGTTGACCCTGTTGCTGTTAAGAATAATAATACTCCTATCCTGGTTGGCCAGTCTAGCATTTTGAAAGAGGATGGTGATAAGATACTAAGGCTCATCAAAAGGAGTGAATATAATGTTGTTGATCAACTACTACAAACTACACCAAAGATATCTGTCTTATCTTTGTTGATGAATTCTGAGCCACACCGTGAAGCTTTGTAGAGGGTGTTGTACGTAGCATACGTGGATCACAATGTCACCATAGAGTAGTTTGATAGCATTGTTGCAAATATAACCGCTTGCAACAATTTGAGCTTTTGTGATGCTGATCTTCCCGAGGAGGGAAAAGATCACAATTTGGCTTTACACATCTCAATGAACTGTAAGGATGATGCCTTGTCCAATGTATTGGTGGACACAGGATCATCACTTACTGTGTTGCCAACATTCACTCTTGCTAAACTTTCATATCAGGGGCCTCCCATGAGGCAGAATGGAGTGGTTGTGAAGGCGTTTGATGGATCGCGCAAAACTCTGATCGGTGAATTAGAACTCCTGATTAAGATTGGACCTAGTGATTTCCAGATCACTTTCCAGGTCATGGATATTCCTCCATCTTACAGCTGTTTGCTTGGAAGACCATGGATTCACGAGGCAGGCGCCGTGACATCCACTCTACACCAAAAGTTGAAGTTCGTGAAGAACAAGAAGTTGGTGGTGATAGGGGGAGAGAAGGCTCTCTTGGTCAGTCATTTATCTTCCTTCTCCTATATTGATGTTGAGGATGAGGTTGGGACTCCATTCCAAGCCTTGTCTATTGCTGAGCCTTCAAAGAAAGGACTTTCTTCATTTGTCTCCTATAATGATGCAAAGTTGGCCATTGAGCATGGTGTAACTACTGGTTTAGGGCAAATGATCAAGTTGGAAGATAACAAGTCCCGAGCTGGCATAGGGTATTCTTCAGGTATTTCCAATGAGCGTGGGTTGTTCCAGAGTGGAGGTTTCATCCACACTGTTGAAGATCAGGAAGCTGCTGCCATTGTTGAAGATGATGAAGAGGAAGACTTTGGCAACTTTGTCATACCTGGCGGAATCTGCAATAATTGGGTCGTTGTTGATGTTCCAACAGTTATCCATAAGTCAACGTAATGTGTTCATTTTGTCCAAAAACCCTTCTCCCATGCCAAAAGGAGAAGTGAAGACATTGTTGGCACAATTTGGTTAATACAATAATATTCATTCAATAATTACATGTTAAATGTTTGTTTTCCAAAATTATTTTTCCTTTTTGCTTTTTGCATGAAATTGGTGATCACCATAAAACCCTAAAAAGAGAATAAAATCAATCTTTTCATCTGCATAATGATTTGCCTTGTTTGAATTCTGAAATCTCTTTTATACTCAAAATCATTATGCAGGTTAATCAAACCCATTGAACATAATGATCCAACACCATCTCCTAATTTTGAGTTCCCTGTATTTGAGGCAGAAGAAGATGATGTTGAAGAGATTCCTGATGAGATTACCCGTCTACTTGAGCACGAGAAAAAGATCATTCAGCCGCATCTTGAGAATCTGGAAACAGTCAACTTGGGGTCTGAAGACTGCATTCGTGAAGTGAAGATTGGGGCACTCCTTGAAGAGTCTGTTAAGAAGGGGTTGATCGAGTTGCTACAAGAATATGTCGACGTCTTTGCCTGGTCGTATGAAGACATTCCTGCTCTAGATACTGATATCATGCAACATTTCTTGCCGAAAAGTCAAAAATGGAAGTTGAACATGTAGAACACTTGTTGAAGCTATTCCAGCGTTTGAGGAAGTACAAACTCCGCCTGAATCCGAACAAGTGTACATTTGGAGTTTGTTCCGGCAAGTTATTAGGATTTATTGTCAGTGAAAGAGGTATTGAGGTTGATCCTGCCAAGGTCAAAGCAATACAAGAGATGCCTGGGCCCAAAATTGAGAAGCAAGTCCGAGGTTTTCTTGGTCACTTAAATTATATTTCGAGGTTTATATCCCACATGACTTCCACATGTGCGCTTATATCCAAGCTCCTTCGGAAATATCAGCTTCATGATTGGACCGAGGATTGCCAAAAAGCCTTTGATAGTATCAAAGAGTATTTGTCTGAGCCTCCGATTCTGTCTCCACCTGCTGAAGGGAGACCGTTGATCATGTATTTGACTATGCTTGATGATTCCATGGGTTGTGTATTAGGTCAGCAAGATGAATCAGGAAATAAAGAATATGCAATATACTACTTGAGTAAGAAGTTTACTGATTGTGAGTCTCGGTACTCAATGCTTGAGAAGACATGTTGTGTTTTGGCTTGGGCCGCTAAGCGTTTACGCCAGTATATGTTGAATCATACGACTTGGTTGATATCCAAAATGGATCCAATCAAGTATATCTTTGAGAAGCCTGCTTTAACTGGTATCTTGGCTGACCATCTAGCACATCAACCAATTGAAGATTACCAGTCTGTGCAGTAAGACTTTCCTGACGAGGAGATTCTGTATTTGAAGATGAAAGATTGTGATGAGCCTACGCTCGATGAAGGGCCAGAGCCTGGTTCCCGTTGGAGCATGGTGTTCGATGGCGCTATTAATCAGTATGGAAATGGTATTGGGGCAGTAATTATTACTCCTTAGGGCACACATTTTCCTTTTACAGCAAGGATAACTTTCAAATGCCCGAATAATATGGCGGAGTATGAGGCTTGTATTATGGGTTTGGAGGTGTGTATTGATCTTAGGATCAAACATCTTGATGTTTATGGTGATTCGGCCCTGATCGTTAATCAAATTAAGGGTGAATAGGAAACGAATCAGCCTGGCCTCATCCCATATAGAGATTATGCGAGGAGGATTTCAACTTTCTTTACTAAGGTTAACTTCCATCATATTCCTCGAGACGAGAATCGGATGGCAGATGCTCTTGCTACGCTTGCTTCAATGATTGTGGTGAAATATTGGAATGAAGTTCCCAATATTATTGTGATGCGCTTGGATAGACCAGCTCATGTGTTTGCAGTTGAGGAAGTCAAAGATGATAATCCCTAGTATTGTGATATCAAATGTTTTCTTCAGAGTCAGACGTACCCGCCTGGGGCATCTGTTAAAGATAAGAAGACTTTGAGGAGATTATCTGGCAGTTTCTACCTTAATGGTGATGTGCTTTACAAGAGGAATTTTGACATGGTTCTGCTCAGATGTGTGGATAGACACGAAGCAGACTTTTTGATGACTGAAGTCCATGAGGGTTCATTTGGTACTCACTCCAATGGACATGCTATGGCTAAGAAGATGTTGAGAGCAGGCTACTATTGACTGACAATGGAGTCTGACTGCTGCAAGTATGTGAAGAAATGCCATAAGTGTCAGATTTATACGGATAAGATTCATATTCCCCCGACACTTCTAAATGTTATTTCCTCACCATGGACTTTATCCATGTAGGGAATTGACATGATTGACATGATTAAGCCAAAGGCGTTTAACGGTCACCGTTTTATTCGTGTAGCTATTGATTACTTCACCAAGTGGGTTGAAGCGGCATCGTATGCAAATGTGACCAGGCAGGTCGTCGTGAAGTTTATCAAGAACCAACTCATATGCCTATATGGTGTTCCAGACAAGATCATTACCGATAATGGATCTAACTTGAACAACAAGATGATGAAAGAGTTGTGTAGCGAGTTCAAGATTGCACATCATAATTCTTCTCCCTATAGACCCAAGATGAATGGGGATGTTGAAGCTGCTAACAAGAACATCAATAAGATTATTCTGAAGATGGTTGTTACGTACAAAGATTGGCATGAGATGTTGCCATTTGCTTTGCATGGTTATCATACATCTGTTCGCACTTCAACAGGGGCAACTCCTTTCTCTCTTGTGTATGGCCTGGAGGTTGTACTCCCCTTGGAGGTTGAGATCCCATCAATGAGAGTCTTGATGGAAGCCAAGTTGACTGAGGCTGAATGGGTTCAGAGTCGTTATGACCAGTTGAACTTGATTGAAGAGAAGAGATTAACTGCCGTGTGTCATGGTCAGTTGTATCAACAAAGGATGAAGAAAGCCTTTGATAATAAGGTCAAGCCTCGTGTGTTTCGAGAACGTGACCTCGTGCTCAAGAAGGTTTTGTCTTTCGCGCCCAATTTCAGGTGCAAGTGGACTCCAAACTATGAAGGTTCATATGTTGTCAAGAGAGCCTTTTCAGGCGGTGCTTTGTTGCTTACAACTATGGATGGGGAGGATTTCACTCGTCATGTGAACTCAGATGCAGTCAAGAAATACTTCGCCTAAAAATAAAAACAGAATAGCTCGCTAAGTTGAAAACCCGAAAGGGCGGCTTAGGCAAAAATGAGCGTCTCGGTGGATTGAAAACCCAAAAGGGCGGTCCAGGCAAAAGTTATAGACATAAAAAATGAATATTATTATATATATATATATATATATATATATATATATATATATATATATATATATATATATATATATATATATATATATATATCCCGCTAGATTGAGTACCTCACCCTGGGGCAATCTAGGCAAAAATTAGGGATTTGGCAAGTAATTGCATCCTGACAAGACTTTGTTCTACAACTGTCATCTGTCAAAGAATCTCACTCAATCATATACAGTGGACATAGAGTTGGTGAAGAAACGATCATTATGTTCAATGTAGCCATTGTTCCATGTATATCACCAATTTCAAATTTGTAAAGATCTATGGAGTCTCACCATTTGCGGACTACCATTCTATCAAATAAATTTAAGCCTTTATCCAATTCTTTGCACTCTTATTTGTTTCTGTTTAACAAATGCTTGCATGTTTTTAACTGATGAATACCATTGTTTTAAACAAATAAAGTTTTTATAAACTGTTTTAAACAAAATGAACATTCACAAAGACTAAAAAGGATAAGTGGAATGTCTTCAGTGCTCTCCCAAGGATAGTATGATTTCCAAAAGGTAAGACATTTGTTCCCATTCTGGCATGTTTATATCCTCTTCATCAACTTCCAGTTGTTTCCTCAGCAAGAAGTTGCCTAGAGCAGTTGGTGGAGGGTCTGTTTCTCTTTCCTTCTCCAGCTTGTCATGTTTTGACGAAGGATTCATGTCCGTTTCCCTCAGCCAAGGTATTTCCTTTGAGAATTTTGGCAGGTTATCCCTGTCGCAACGCGAAAAACAACCGACGGAAAAAATACAGTTTACAGAGCCGCCACCGACGTTATTCATCCTATGACGGAAAGGGAGCGTAGGACTAACCTAAGAAAGGGAAAGGAACGGTCTTACGACCAGAGATTACAAGGTACGGGAGTCGGTTACGCAAGGGGAAGGTATTAGCACCCCTCACGTCTGCCATACTCGACGGGATCCGCGCTCAAAAGATAGCTCAAAGAATAGGAAAAGGTTGCTAATAAAACTGCTCAAAGAAAATGCACAAACTGGAATAAGAAAACAGGTGAAAGAAGATGGAGGAAATGGACTCGGCAGGATGTCGCATCCTGGGCTTACGTAGTTTGTCAGAAACAAACATCAGAGTCAACCTAGTTCGGGGAAAAGGGAGACATGCTCGCTAAGACATCGCGTCCTATGCCTACGTATCTTCTCTATCCAGAGAAGAATCAGAGCACTCATAGCTCGGCTAACGCATGCCGAAACAAAACACCAAAAAGAGACGCTGAGACGCCAAAAGAAACACTCAAAAGGAAACAGAATGCCAATACATGGACTTATATCCGACTCCTAACAACAACAAACAAAAGGAAACAGAATGCCAATATATGGACTTATATCCGACTCCTAACAACAACAAACAAAAGGAAACAGAATGCTAATACATGGACTTATATCCGACTCCTAACAATAGCACACGCTAACCAGCGAACACCAAAGAAAAAGGTTATCAGAATGAACCCCAACGGAGTAACTAACTATCCAGCCAGTCACCACAAATGAACCCCAAAGATGAACCCCAATATGAATGACCATCGTCGTAAATGAACCCCAAGTGATACAGTTAAACCCCCAAATGTGAACCCCAAATCAGTATAGGTGAACCCCAATCTGAACCCCAAGTGATGACAGAAGAAATCCCCAAGGTAATGAACATACAACACATGCACACGCTGAACAATCGGGTACTCACACCAAAGAAGACCAAAAAAGGGTACACACACACAAAACAACAAAAAAAAGAAAAGGTTGCCCAGAGAGGTTACCATCAACCTCCTGCCTACTGTAAGACCCCAATTTTGTCCCTAAGATCCTTCATGGCATCATATCATAACATAGCATTGCCTCAAGGATCATTGGACACCTTGCTTCCTTCCCTGTGGGTGGGATCTTTCTTGAGAGTGCTTTTTGATCACCAAGCATTGCTTGCATTTGTATATCATTGCTTTTCTTTTTATCACTAACCAAAATGTACAAAAATATGTCATTAACCCTTGTTACTTGCAGCTGAAGCATTTGTAGGTCAAGCAATGAAAGGCATTCATTGAGCAATAGATGGTGGTTATTCTTGAGATTTGGACCCCATGATCATTATCAAGAGTTCATATGAGCTATGATGTCATTTTGAAGCAAAATCCCAAGTGGTAGAGGCTTAAATTTCATCAGGACATTTCCAAGTCATCTGAAGACCCAGAAAGTCAACTGCAAAGTCAACTGTGGATTTGAAGGTGGGAGATGATTAGAAATACTTCATTCATGTTCAAACAAGTCTCATTTGACATCTCAAACACTCACATTGAAGAATTTGAAGTCAAGTCAAAAGCTTCCAGAAATGGAAAGTGACCTAATATTTTCAAAAATGGAAGGGTTGGACCAACTTCAACTCAATCTTACATCATCAAAAAAGCTTCAAATGAAATTTTGTTGAACATGAAAGTTGTAGATCTTTCTCTCCCATTTCCAAAAAGTCCAAGATCATGAGCATCTGATGAATGGTTGAGGAGATATGATCAAATCATCATCAAGTGTGCATGGCCAAAATGTGCTATGTATTGATACATACGAGTTTCGTATCGATCCATGCAGGGCAAAATGTGCTATGTATTGATACATACGAGTTTCGTATCGATCCATGCAGGGAAAAATGTGTTATGTATTGATACATACGAGTTTCGTACCGATCCATGCAGGGCAAAATGTTCTATGTATTGATACATACGAGCTTTGTATCAATACATAACTCTGTTTTGATCATGCATTGGCTACTGTTCACGTCCATATTACTTCATGCACCACTAATTTTCAAGTTTTGTCAAAACACCTCATTTTTGCCAATCACCATTAACCAAGCTTAATTAACATTTTCAGTGTGATTAAGACTTCATATAAATACCATAATCATAACAGAATTGGGAGGTTAATCACAATTCACATTTCTAGATCCAAAATTCTCTCTCCCTCCAAAATTTTCTTCCATTCATAATTCAAATTTTCTTCAAATAGCATTGCAATTTTACTTCATATTCTTGTTCCCTAGCTTTGATTTAGTGCAGATCAAGTGCTGGTTTGTTGAATTCGTGCAAGATTCAAGTGGTTGAAGCTCATGAAGTTGAAAATGGAAATTCAAGATTAAGCTAGATCTACACGTGTTCAAGCTTCCTTTTCTTCACCAAACATCATTTCAAGCATTGTAGAGTGGATTTGGATACTTACAAGCTGTGGATCGTGCATTTCAAAGGTTCTGCTCTTCAAGAGGTTAATTTTTGATCCTCTTAATTCTGAAATTCATGTATATATTCTGGTAGATCTTGTTCTCCTGGTGATTCAGATGAAAAAATCATGTGAATTGGTGCATTATTGAGCAAGATATGTGTAATTCAAGATTGATGCATCAAAATGTTTTCTATCGATTCTCTCTTGTTATGTTGATTCATGCTTAGCTATTACTTGATCTTTAATCTCCATTGAAAATGCTTCATGTTGATGTAATTGTTTTGATTTTCTGGAAATTTTTTTGGAAACGTGTATGAGCTTCATGCTACTGTTCATCTTCTTCATCATGAAGAAGATGAAGTTCATATGCCTAGCGACAGATTTGTCCAGTTTGCGACGGACCTGGTTTTTTGCCATGCTGTGCTAGGGTTTGGTTGTGATTGGTCCACGCATGCGCTTACATTGCAGTTTCATTGGCTCACGTTTGTGCTGACCATGCCACTTCAGCGTTGACTTGCCAACGCATTAATGAAACAGTGCGTTTCATTATGCTGGCGCGCTCAATTTCAAATGCTAACCTACTTCGATCCTTGGCGCACGCTGATTTTCAAAATGCATTCATATTCTAGTGTTTCCCTCCATATTTGCCCTGCCATGCTTCAATTGTTTTTTTTATTTTTCTTCCAATTTGTAAAATCCATATCAAATTGAGAATTGATCCAAAAAATACCTGGTTTTTTGCTAAATGATCCTTGAGATGTCTAGTTTTTTATGATGATTTTTTCTGAAGTTGTGCCTGGCTGGAAATTTATTTGCTCTAGGTTTATTGAACACATGTGCATTTGTGACCTTGCCTTACTCTTTCCTTTGTGAAATGCTTGATTTTAATCCAATGAACTTGAAATTTTTACATGCTGATTCTAGACACATTGATGGATGTTTTGGTTTTGGTTTGGTATTTTTCTCATTCACCATTTCTGTTTTATGCTTGTGTTAACATGGTGTGGCAATTTCCGTCACACATTTGGTTGTTCTTACTTGTGCAATTTAATTTCCATGCCAAATGATCTTGATGATTCTGATTTTTTGTATGATGATCATGTTAGATGTGTTGAATGTTCATGAAGTTTTCCAGAATTATTTGAATCATTTCTGTTTTGATTTTGAATTTCCATTCATGATGATCATATATGAGCTTTGAAATTGCCTCTGACTTCTTTTGATCATGAAATGCATTTGGTGATTGATTTTGATGTGAGCCTTTTTAGGACTTGTCAATATGTGATTGAAGTTGCATTGTGTTAAATTTCAGCTCCTGTTTTGAAATTTTTTCTTCACCTTTGACCCTAGGCTTTGACCTAGTGGTTTGTTACTTACATGTGAGCTTTGATTTCAGGTTTAAGCATCCAAATGCCATGGTTGATGATGCTTCATTATTTTGATGTTGATGTTTGCTTTTGATTACTAACATTGTGTGTTTTGTAGGTTGATGATAACTCATTTGAGTTTGCCTTTATGGTTTATACCTTGTACATTGGGATTGACTGTTGGTTATTAACTGTTGTCTGTTTGTCTGAGTATTGTACTGATTGGTTTAGTTGTTTCCACAGGTACCTAAGTTGCTTTAAGTTCATTTGAACTTTGCTTTGCTTTTGCTTGTGGTTGGCATACCACTTAGGTATAATCTCTAATCTTCATGTAGTCTGGAAGACCTACTGTTATTGGTAGGCACCTGTCTGAAGCCCTCCTTAAGAGGCCATGTCTTTGATTGTTTACATTTGTCCCAAGCAGGTTAAGTCCTCTTAAGAGGCAATTGGTAGATAAAAGGGATGTGTAATCCATCCCCTGCTATTCAGTTGTGTCATTCACTTTGCTCACACCATGTGTTGATGCATTGTGAATAAAAACCCAAGATCTTATAGAGTCCATCATATGTGGAGAAGAGTTCCCTCATTCTGAACTCCCACACTTTCTATTGATTAAAGCTCTCCCAGGCCAGGGATAAGAGCTATGAGGCCACCCCTCATCTCCATTTCATCTGCTTCACCCTAACTCTCAATGTTAGGGTTAAGAGCTCAAAATGCCCCATTTCAGTTGGCTGTAAAGCCTAACCTTGCTTGAGCCTAATTGATTGTGTATAGTGTGTGCTAATTGATTTCTTGTTTGCTGGTTTGCCCATATGTGCATAATTGTTTGAGTGTGCCTTTGTGCATTGTTTTCATCTTTGAGCATTAATTGTATATCATTTCATGATCATTGTTCATACTTTGTGACATCATGTTTGTCCATTGAGGAGTCAATTGTAAGTCCATTTATTGGCAGTTGTTTCCTATGATCTGGTAGGAGTTGGGACTAAGACCATTGATTGGCATCCCATTTCCTTGGAGTCGAGTGTAAGACCATTTATTGGCAACTTGTTTCCTCTTGCTTATTGCATTTGTTATTTATTTCTTGTGAGGAGTCAATTGTAAGTCCAGTTATTGGCATTTGCTTCCTATGATCATTCCTTGGAGATTAGTGTAAGTCCATTGATTGGAATTTGGTATCCATGTTTTGTTTTGTGAGATTAGTGTAAGTCCATTGATTGGCATCTGATATCCTTCTTTGTTTTGTGAGTCTGGTATAAGTCCATTGATTGGCATCTGGTTTCCAGTTATGTTGCTTATTTGCTTTGCTTGTTGCCTATTCCAAAGGAATCACTTGGATCATCTACATATGATCTCAAGAGGTGAACATCTAAGAAGTTTTGCATCCCTTAACCTTCACCCTTTTGTTTTAACCTCCATTTTGCATGTTAACTCAAACCAAAAAAATATTGTGCAAACATTTTCATTTCTTTTCAAACTAGAAACCTAGGCCTTAAGCCTTTGATTTTCAAACTTCATTTTCATAATACTTCTTTTGAATTGAATTCTAATCATACCTTGACCATTTTTGTGAATACTTTAATTGGTTAATTCCACTCATTCAATTGTTTTGTGGCTTTGTCCATTCTTGATAAGTTTTCATACATTAGCCATAGATCTCAATTATCTTAGTGGTTGATGTGAATCTCACCTTTTGTCCTTAGTGATTGAATTGTAAGACTTCCTTGCTTATTATAGGGCATAGTCCCTCACTAGCAAGTTGAAGCTTTTCTCACATGGTGGACTTGTGGTTGTATAGGTTGAGTTTTCTCCCATGGATAATGAAAGACCTTAGGGCTTTTGTTAAAATCAATCCACTTACTTTTTTTGGAAATCTTTTAGCCGAACTACGAGGTTTTGATCCTGTAAAGGTACGTAGGCAATGGTTATCCATCCAAACACAAAAATAATAAAACTTGTATATTCTTTTCTCATCCTCCCAATCAATGTTTGCACAATAAATATTTTCATAAACGATATCTTTCGCAACAATTTGTGAAAAGGGTTCCCTAGGAGTACCTAGGATGCATTGGGTGCCAAACACCTTCCCTTTGCATAATTACCCCCTTACCCATATCTCTGATCTTTCATTAGTTTTCTATGTGTAAAACTTCTTAGGCTTTTGTTCGCTTTTTAGCCATTCCTTTGGATAAATAAAAGTGCGGTGGCGACTCTATCTTTGTATGCTTTGCTTTTGATTTAATCAATAAATCATAAAGTGACGAATACACTGCTACACCTACGTATCTCATCTGGTATGAGAATCAGGGCGACGTAGTTCCCCTTAACAGGGGTACAACTCTCTCCTAACCAGAGACCAGGGAAACAACAAACTAATAGGGAGACTAAGACTCGAGCCTAATAGTTGTCATGCCATCAATATCCCTAAGTTGAGGTCTCTAACATGCATCCTACTTCCTCAGAAATCAATCATGCAACTCCTACAGAAATGGAGATGAGAAGAGGAAAGCAGGTAAACACACCAACACAAATGAACAAGCATCACACATTATATCCATACAAGAGGCCCAAACAATGGGTAGGATTTAGTCAAGAGGGGTCATATCAACCTCGACAAACAAGCCAAACTGTAAGGGTAAGCTGTAGCTCTTAACCACTAACATTAAGAGTTAGGGTGAAGCTGATTAAAATGGAAATGAGGATGAGACCTCATGCTCTTAACCCTGGCCTGGGTGAGCTCAATGACAATGAAAGCGTGGGGATCCAGAAAGTGGGATCCTATTCCACTTGACAGACACTGGACAAAGATCTTGGGTACATGTTCAAAAGCATCAGCACGTAGTGCGAGCATAATGAACGACTCACTGAATAACGGGGGATTGGCTACTAATCCCTTTTATCCGTCAATTGCCTCTTCACTTAGGAGGACTTATCAAGTAGCACATGTGTAGGTGTTTAATTGGCTGCATTGTATGGTAAAACACTAGCTGGATTCTAATGTCTTGACTGATGTCATGACATGTTGTGGAGGTGTTTGTTTGACTGCATTGTATGTTAGAATATCTAGCTGTACTCTGATGTCTTGACTGATGTCATGACATACTTGAGTAGTATACTGCAGGATTAGCTAATACAGGATTTATTGAATGTCAAACTGGATGTTATGACATTCATCCCTGTCAGCAAATACTGAGGAATAGAACAGTTGGTGTTCTGTTAGAACTCAGTATTTATTTTCAGTCTGGTTATCAAGGAAATACCAGACCTGGCATAAGGCCTACTGTCTGAATGTCAAACTGGATGTTATGACATTCATCATTGACAACATATACTGAACAATAGGCAGAGTGGTTTTCTGCTACACTTCAGTATGTATCTCAGTCTGTTCTTCAGGAGGATAACAGACCTGACATAAGGCTAATTGTGAAAATGTCAAATTGGATGTCTTGACATTTATTAATGTACGCTGATACTGAGGTATGGACAGATTGGTCCTGTACAGTTCAGCAAATTTGTACAGTCTGTTTTCAGGAAAAACAGACTTAGCATATGGTCCTTGATTTGGATGTCAAATTGAATGTTGTGACATTCATTCCTGACAGCGTATGCTATATTGTAGGTTGTTTAGTTTTTCTGTTTCAGCATTTTTCTCAGGTTATTCTTCAGGGATTCAACAACTGAGAGAAAATCCAGGAAACCAACAACCAAGCTACAATTAATGAACCTAACAAATAGCCTATTTGTTAGTAACCTAGATGTGGAATTTAGGGGAACTCGCGTGACCTTAATTTCAGGAAAATACAAGTACAAGGCCCAAGTGCTGCAATATAAAAGGATGGCAATCCTTCATTCAGAACTTGGGATTTTTAGGCGTGAAGATTTAGTGTGTCCATCATACTTCACTGCTGTATTTTTATGTGTCTTGTATTAGACGTATCTTGTAAGCCAAGCTATTATCACGTAGATGATTGCATTGGTATATGGTGTTCATTGAGTTGTAAGTGTTGTGTCACTCTAAGCTTTTAAGCGTGAGTGCTGTGTATCTTGATTAAAGCTGTTAAGCACAATCAAGAGTTGTTTGAAGTGTGACTTCATAATTGTCTTTAATATTGATTAAAGGTAGTAATCACTGAGGTGATTGAGGGGGAGTGAGTAGGAACTCTGATCTTAGTGTAAGATTGAAATTGCATTGGGTAGGTATTAAGTGATAGGGTTAAACAGTTGGTTTAAGGTCTGAATTAATACTACTGATAGTGGATTTCCTCCCTGGCTTGGTAGCCCCCAGACGTAGGTCATGTTGGACCGAACTGGGTAAACAATTACTTGTGTTATTTACTGCACTTACATTTTAAGTTCTGCATAATTCTTGTCTGCGCAGAATTGGATGTCATAACAACCCTTGTGACATCAGAAGTCTGTTAACTAGAATTTCAATTAGCATCAGAGCATGCACCCTGCCTGTTAATTTCTGGGTGAGATCTAGGGAAGTTACTTTCTAGTACCATGGACAAGGATATAGGACACTCAAATAGACCACCCATGTTGGATGGCTCTAACTATGATGACTGGAAGCCTCGTATGATAGCCTTCTTAAGGTCTCTAGATAGCAAAGTCTGGGGAGCTGTCAACAAAGGATGGGAACATCCAACGAAGACAGGTGAAGATGGAGTCAGTGTGCAAATTCTTGAAGAAGAGCGGGACAAGGAGCAAGAGGCATTAGCCCTTGGAAATTCTAAGGCCTTGAATGCATTGTTCAATGGAATCAGTAAGAACATCTTCAGGTTGGTGCACCACTGTGAGCTGGCTAAGGAATTTTGGGATACCCTCAAGATAACTCATGAAGGTACCTCCAAGGTGAAGATATCCAAACTTCAGATGCTGACCACCAAGTTTGAAAATCTGAGGATGAAAGAGGATGAGACTATTCATGACTTTCACATGAATATTCTTGAGATTGCAAACACCTCTGGTGGCTTAGGTGAGAAAATGGCTGAAGAGAAACTTGTAAGAAAGATTCTCAGGTCATTACCTAAGAGATTTTCCATGAAGGTCACTGCAATAGAAGAGGCTCAAGATATCTGCAACATGAAGGTGGATGAGCTCATTGGTTCTCTCTAAACCTTTGAAATGGGCTTGTGTGAGAATGTTGAAAAGAAGAACAAAAGCGTAGCTTTTGTATCAAATACTGAAGAGGAGTCAGAAGCAGGATATACTGGAGGTGATGAAAGCATATCAGAAGCCATAGCCATGCTTGGGAGACAGTTCAACAAGTTCGTGAAGAAGATTGATCAAAGAGGTAGACCAAATGTCAAGAACATCTCGTCTGACATCAAGAAAAGATCAACTTCTGAAGAAAAGTTCAACCAAGGCAAGGGGATCCAGTGTCATGGTTGTGAAGGTTATGGACACATTAGAGCTGAATGTCCTACTTACCTCAAGATGCAAAAGAAGGGGCTATATGTAACATGGTCAGAGGGAGATTCTGAGAGTGAATCTGAAGGAGAATCTGCTAAACATGTCAGTGCATTAACTGGTGTTTGTGCCACTGATGATGACTCAAGTACAGATGAACTGACCTTTGATGAACTTGCTGCATCATATAAGGAGCTATGTGTCACCAGTGCAGAAGTGCGTGGACAAGGAGAAAAGCAGAAGAAGCTCATCAAGGAACTGGAGGATGAGAAACAGAAGCATCTGACAGTCATAGATGGGCTAAATGGTGAGATAATCTTGCTGACCTCCAAGCTAGAGCAAATGAAGAAATCCATCAGAATGCTCAATAAAGGAACAGACTCCTTGGAAGAGATCCTAAAGGTGGGACAGAAGTCTGGAACCAAGTCTGGTTTAGGCTTTGTGAAAAAATCCTCAGCTGAACTCAAACGCTCAAAAGCTAAAGTTCAGAAATTCAAGCGGAGGTCACACCCGATGTCTCAACATCAGGGAACCAGGATGAGTAACCATCAGAAGAAGAAATTTCAGCGATGGAGATGTCATCACTGTGGTAGGTTTGGCCATATAAAAGTCTTCTGCTACAGGCTGCATGGGTATCCTAACCACGCCCCCCATGTCAGACCTAAGCATAAGGCATATAGGCATAATGCCCCCATCAAGAAACAACAATGGTATGCTTGGTTAGCTCACACAGCTCTAAGGGCATCCACCAGAGAAGACTGGTACTTTGACAGTGGCTGCTCAAGACATATGACTGGTATGGAGAATATATTGGTGGATATACAACCTCACACTACCAGTTATGTGACCTTTGGTGATGGTGCTAAAGGAAAAATAAAAGGTGTGAGTAAGCTGGACTGCTCTGGAGTCCCAGAACTGAATAATATGTTGTTAGTAAAAGGACTGACTGCCAACCTCATCAGCATAAGCCAGCTGTGTGATCAAGGATACTATGTTCAGTTCACTAAGGAGCTATGTGTTGTGACAAATGGAGATAATCAAGAAGTTATGAGAGGATCCAGATCCAAAGATAACTGTTATCTGTGGGAACCTAAGCTCTCAAACTTTTCCACAATGTGCTCCTCAGCCAAGGAAGAACAGGAGGTGAAGATGTGGCATAGACGCCTTGGTCATCTCCACTTAAGGGGAATGAAAAAGATCATATCCAAGGAAGCAGTTAGAGAAATCCCAAAGCTGCTTATTGATGAAGGAAGAGTCTGTGGAGAATCCCAGGTTGGCAAGCAAACCAAGATGTCACACCCGAAGCTGGGACATCCCATAACTTCCAGAATTCTGGAACTGTTACACATGAACTTAATGGGACCTATGCAGGTTGAAAGTCTGGGTGGAAAGAGATATGCATATGTGGTGGTTGATGACCATTCCAGATACACTTGGATAAGCTTCATCAGAGAAAATTCAGATGCATTTGATGTCTT
The DNA here is from genome assembly GCF_024323335.1 of Lathyrus oleraceus. Classification (NCBI taxonomy): domain Eukaryota; kingdom Viridiplantae; phylum Streptophyta; class Magnoliopsida; order Fabales; family Fabaceae; genus Lathyrus; species Lathyrus oleraceus. Next base: position 148,320,783 of record NC_066582.1, on the reverse strand, counting down.
CAAAGAACTGTGCATTAGACTTCAAAGGGAAAAGGACAGTGGTATTGTCCGAATTAGGAGTGATCATGGTACGGAGTTCAAAAATTCCAAGTTTGATGAGTTTTGCTCGTTTGAAGGAATAAGTCATGAGTTCTTCTCTCCTATAAATCCTCAGCAGAATGGGATAGTTGAAAGGAAAAATAGAACTATTCAAGAATCTGCCAGAGCTATGATTCATGCAAAGAAGCTCCCTATGCACTTTTCGGCTGAAGCTATGAATACAGCTTGCTATGTTCACAATAGAGTTACCTTGAGAAAAGGTACCTCTTCCACTCTGTATGAAATATGGAAAGGCAGAAAGCCCACTGTGAAGTACTTTCATATTTTTGGAAGTAAATGCTACATTCTCACAGATCGTGAACAGAGAAGGAAAATGGATCCCAAAAGTGATAAGGGTATATTCCTAGGATACTCAACTAACAGCAGAGCTTACAGAGTGTTCAACTACAGGACCAATGTCCTGATGGAATCCATAAATGTTATTGTGGATGATAAAGAGGAAGGAATCGATGTCATAGAGGATGTTGGAACATTCCTTGATTCTCCAACGGACATACCTGTCAAGTCTGAAGAAGTACAGGAGACTCCTCCTGAATGTGAGGTAGATGCACCCACCAAAACGCCATCTATCAGAATTCAGAAAGACCACCCTAAGGATCTTATCATAGGAGATCCCAATAGTGGTGTGACTACCCGATCAAGGGAAATTAGCTCAAATTCCTGTTTTGTATCCAAGGTTGAACCAAAAAATGTGAAAGAAGCCCTGACTGATGAATATTGGATCAATGCCATGCAAGATGAACTGGAGCAGTTTAAAAGGAATGAAGTATGAGAGCTAGTTCCACGACCTGAAGGGACTAACATCATTGGTACCAAGTGGATTTACAAAAACAAGTCTGATGAGAAAGGAGTAATCACTAGGAATAAAGCAAGACTAGTGGCTCAAGGATATACTCAAGTTGAAGGGGTTGATTTTGATGAGACGTTTGCACCTGTTGCTAGACTTGAGTCAATCAGATTGTTGTTAGGTGTGGCCTGCATTCTGAAGTTCAAATTGTTCCAAATGGATGTGAAGAGTGCATTTTTGAATGGCTACTTAAATGAAGAAGTCTATGTGGAACAACCTAAAGGGTTCTGTGATCCTAACCAACCTAAGCATGTGTACAAGTTGAGGAAAGCCTTGTATGGGTTAAAGCAAGCACCTAGAGCTTGGTATGAAAGGTTGACTGAATTTCTGACCTCTCATGGGTACAGAAAGGGTGGGATAGATAAGACCTTGTTTGTGAAGGACACAGATGGCAAAATCATGATTGCCCAAATTTATGTGGATGACATTGTCTTTGGTGGAATGTCAGAGCAAATGGTGAAACATTTTGTTCACCAGATGCAATCTGAGTTTGAAATGAGTCTAGTTGGGGAACTAACTTATTTTATTGGAATGCAAGTTAACCAAATGGTGGATTCTATGTTTCTCTCCCAGAGCAAATATGCCAAAAACATAGTTAAGAATTTTGGTATGGATAATGCTAGGCACAAAAGAACTCCTGCACCTACGCATTTAAAGTTAACCAAAGATGATGGAGGTCCCAGTGTTGATCAATGCTTGTATAGAAGCATGATAGGTAGTCTACTATATCTAACTGCAAGTAGACCTGATATTTCCTATGCAGTTGGAGTATGTGCTAGATACCAGGCAGAACCCAAAGTGAGCCACTTGAATCAAGTCAAGAGGATTCTCAAGTATGTCAATGGGACTTGTGACTATGGTATGTTGTACTCTCATGGATCTGAGCCTATCCTATCTGGGTATTGTGATGCTGATTGGGCTGGGAGTGCTGATGACAGAAAAAGCACATCAGGAGGATGTTTCTTCTTGGGAAACAATCTCATATCATGGTTCAGCAAGAAGCAGAACTGTGTATCTCTGTCCACTGCAGAGGCTGAATACATAGAGGCTGGAAGCAGTTGTTCCCAACTGGTGTGGATGAAACAGATGCTTACTGAGTACAATGTCTCTCAAAATGTCATGACATTGTTCTGTGATAATCTCAGTGCCATCAATATTTCCAAGAATCCCATCCAACACAGTAGGACCAAACATATTGACATTAGACATCACTTCATCAGAGATCTGGTGGAAGACAAAGTGATTACCTTAGAACATGTAGCCACTGAACTACAACTGGCTGACATATTTACAAAGGCTCTGGATGCTACTCAGTTTGAAAACCAAAGAGGCAAACTGGGAATATGCCTCTCTGAGGACTTATAGCAACCAATGATGTTTGGGATGTATTTTTTAATATCTCAACCGATTAAACAATTGAAAGTGTGCTATGACTGGACAACAGTTCACAGCTATGTTACTTACTGCAAGTATAGTAACAAGATGTTGAGGGGATATCCTAACATAGGTTGGCCTATGTGGCTGCTGGACTTCAAGAAAGTGTTCATGCAGGAGGGGTTCAAGATATCAGACTCAAAGTCATGGCATTTGATATGGGTATAAAGCAAGAATGTGTAACTACTTGATCAAAGCTGTAAAGCAAGATCAAGTGGATGATGTCTTGATCAAAGCTGTAAAGCAAGATCAAGAGGGGGTATGCTTGATTGAAACTGTGAAGTAAAATCAAGTTCTGTAATTCTGTCATTTGTGTAATTCTGTTTATGGTATGTTAGTCTGTAATTTAAAGGGTTGCTTTGGCAACATTTTTGACAAAAAGGGGGAGTAACACCTGTGAGGCCCCAGGACAACAGATTGTTTTGTTAAATAGATATTCAAGACAGATATTCAAAATCCTCTAATCCACCAGAGGTTGTGCTGCAGCTGATGTTCCACCTCTATGAGTGTGAGTGTGTTTATGTGTGCTGAAATTAGAAGTTTTTATTTAACTTCTGTATGTATGCTGTTTTGTGAAGTTTTTATTTAACTTCCATGTGTGTGAGTGTGCTGCCACTCTGAGTGTGAGTGTGTTTATGTGTGCTGAAAAAGGTTATCAGAATGAACCCCAACGAAGTAACTAACTATCCAGCCAATCACCACAAATGAACCCCAAAGATGAACCCCAATATGAATGACCATCGTCGTAAATGAACCCCAAGTAATACAGTTAAACCCCCAAATGTGAACCCCAAATCAGTATAGGTGAACCCCACGTATGAGAATTAGGGCGACGTAGTTCCCCTTAACAGGGGTACAACTCTCTCCTAACTAGAGACCAGGGAAACAACAAACTAATAGGGAGACTAAGACTCGAGCCTAATAGTTGTCATGCCATCAATATCCCTAAGTTGAGGTCTCTAACATGCATCCTACTTCCTCATAAATCAATCATGCAACTCCTACAGAAATGGAGATGAGAAGAGGAAAGTAGATAAACACACCAACACAAATGAACAAGCATCACACATTATATCCATACAAGAGGCCCAAACAATGGGTAGGCTTTAGTCAAGAGGGGTCATATCAACCTCGACAAACAAGCCAAACTGTAAGGGTAAGCTGTAGCTCTTAACCACTAACATTAAGAGTTAGGGTGACGCTGATTAAAATGGAAATGAGGATGAGACCTCATGCTCTTAACCCTGGCCTGGGTGAGCTCAATGACAATGAAAGCGTGGGGATCCAGAAAGTGGGATCCTATTCCACTTGACAGACACTGGACAAAGATCTTGGGTACATGTTCAAAAGCATCAGCACGTAGTGCGAGCATAGTGAACGACTCACTGAATAACGGGGGATTGGCTACTAATCCCTTTTATCTGTCAATTGTCTCTTCACTTAGGAGGACTTATCAAGTAGCACATGTGTAGGTGTTTAATTGGATGCATTGTATGGTAAAACACTAGCTGGATTCTAATGTCTTGACTGATGTCATGACATGCTGTGGAGGTGTTTGTTTGACTGCATTGTATGTTAGAATATCTAGCTGTACTCTGATGTCTTGACTGATGTCATGACATACATGAGTAGTATACTGCAGGATTAGCTAATACAGGATTTATTGAATGTCAAACTGGATGTTATGACATTCATCCTAGTCAACAGATACTGAGGAATAGAACAGTTGGTGTTCTGTTAGAACTCAATATTTATTTTCAGTCTGGTTATCAAGGAAATACCAGACCTGGCATAAGGCCTACTGTCTGAATGTCAAACTGGATGTTATGACATTCATCATTGACAGCATATACTGAACAATAGGCAGAGTGGTTTTCTGCTACACTTCAGTATGTATCTCAGTCTGTTCTTCAGGAGGATAACAGACCTGACATAAGGCTAATTGTGAAAATGTCAAATTGGATGTCTTGACATTTATTAATGTACGCTGATAGTGAGGTATGGACAGATTGGTCCTGTACAGTTCAGCAAATTTGTACAGTTTGTTTTCAGGAAAAACAGACTTAGCATATGGTCCTTGATTTGGATGTCAAACTGAATGTTGTGACATTCATTCCTGACAGCGTATGCTATATTGTAGGTTGTTTAGTTTTTCTGTTTCAGCATTTTTCTCAGGCTATTCTTCAGGGATTCAACAGCTGAGAGAAAATCCAGGAAACCAACAACCAAGCTACAATTAATGAACCTAACAAATAGCCTATTTGTTATTAACCTAGATGTGGAATTTAGGGGAACTCGCGTGACCTTAATTTCAGGAAAATACAAGTACAAGGCCCAAGTGCTGCAATATAAAAGGATGGCAATCCTTCATTCAGAACTGGGGATTTTTAGGCGTGAAGATTTAGTGTGTCCATCATACTTCACTGCTGTATTTTTATGTGTCTTGTATTAGACGTATCTTGTAAGCCAAGCTATTATCACGTAGATGATTGCATTGGTATAGGGTGTTCATTGAGTTGTAAGTGTTGTGTCACTCTAAGCTTTTAAGCGTGAGTGCTGTGTATCTTGATTAAAGCTGTTAAGCACAATCAAGAGTTGTTTGAAGTGTGACTTCATAATTGTCTTTAATATTGATTAAAGGTAGTAATCACTGAGGTGATTGAGGGGGAGTGAGTAGGAACTCTGATCTTAGTGTAAGATTGAAATTGCATTTGGTAGGTATTAAGTGAAAGGGTTAAACAGTTGGTTTAAGGTCTGAATTAATACTACTGATAGTGAATTTCCTCCCTGGCTTGGTAGCCCCCAGACGTAGGTCATGTTGGACCGAACTGGGTAAACAATTACTTGTGTTATTTACTGCACTTACATTTTAAGTTCTGCATAATACTTGTCTGCGCAGAATTGGATGTCATAACAACCCTTGTGACATCAGAAGTCTGGTAACAAGAATTTCAACATGCCTCATCTTGGAGGTCTTTGGCACAATCGTAAACAAACACAAACAGAGCCTCTGAAGGAGGACTTGCCAGCAAAATGCCTGCCAAAAAGGTGACAGGACTTCCAGACTACATGAAGTAAGAAGATAACTACCTAAGTGGTGTATCAACCATAATCCAAAGCTCAAGCAAGAGCTAAAAGCAAGCAACTAATGTACCTGTACAAAAGCTAAACAGTTAGTATCTCAGACAACCAATCAGAAAACAAACAGTGAAACCATCCAACTGCACACAACTCAATGAGCAATGTCCAAGCAATCAAATGAAGCAATGAGCTCAACACATCAACTTAAATCCCTATAAAACATAAAGAAGTCAGAACACAATCCAATTTGCATCTCAAAAGGTGAGCAACTCAATCATTAATGCTAAATGTCCAAACCTGAAACACAAGTCAAGGTTATTTCATGTACAAAACACTAGTACAAAGACCAAGTTCAAAACCAAACTAAATGATCAAAACAGAAACCAATCTTTCACATATTGCACATTCAAACAATCAATAAAATGTCCTCAAAAGGACCAACATCAATTCACAAGGCAAGTCCCTCAAATGATCAATGTAAAGCAAAGGCAAGCAAATGTGCACAAAGTGAACTTCCAAATTAGAAAATCCAAATCAAAACAGAAATGCATCTAAAGGCCTTGAGATTTTTTATGCAAGCTACTCATGTCATGAACAAACAATGTGCAAAATATCAAATCCAGAAGAGTTCAAATGATAGATGAACAAAAATGCACAAATTGAATGCAAAAAATGTGACACAAATTGTCACATTCATCTTCATGTGTCAAAAACAATGATAGCATATGAGAAAAAATTCAGACCAGTGCTAAAAAATTCATATCATGAGTGAAGATCAAGCATACAAAAAATCAGATCAATTGGATCAAAGATGTAGATTTCACAAAGCATTGAACACAACATATCAATTTAATACCACATCAATTCAAAAATTCACAATTAAAAAACCAGCAAATAACAATTCATGAAAATAATACCATAAAAAACTAGACATTCATACAAAACTAGGAAAAAAAATTGGAGTCAAATTGGATCATTTTTCTATTTTTAATGATTTTTACAAAACAGCTAAAATAATTGGATAAACAAATTAAATGGAGGGAAAAGAAATAATTTGAATTAAGCCTGAAAAATCCTGAACCGTTGATCTTGGCGCGCATGGCAATCCAATGGTCCAAGTTAAACAAGTGAAACGCAGCGCTCCACTAACACACATCAGCATGCCACTCATCAGGTCAAAACACGCATGGCACGGTCAAAAGAACATCATCCAATCAAACACACACGTAACAGTACACATGGAAGCCAACAAGGACTAAATGAAATGATGCGTTTCATTTAACACGTTGGCAGCACAATCAGCGTTTCAACGCTCGCGTGGATCCAGTCAAAGCATCGCATCCAATCAAATGGCCACGCAGGGTAACACATGGACTCTACAGTCAGCAAAACCCTAAAAAATAACCAGACGCCGGAGCTGTAGCTCCGGTCGTCTTCTCCGACCATCTCCGGCGGAGCTCAACCAAAAAAATTCCAGAAATCAACAAACAATACATCATTCGAAAGCTCTTTCCATGCATAATCCAAATCTATAATCAATTGATCCTAATTCTTCCTAAATTTCATGCATCGAAGAGAAACATAATCATGATCAAAAATTCCAGTTCATCATACAAGCTCATTTCTCAATCATTTTCAAAACTAATCACATCAGCATAACCTACACAATAAGATCTACACATTCATATCAAGAAAACAGCAAAAGGAGATGATCGATTTCAACCTACTTGGAATTACAGTTCTCTGAAATCAAGCTCTCAAGTGTCCAAAAGCTCCAGATCTACTCTACTTTTCTTGCCTTGAAGCTTTATGCAAAGATCAACCGTTGAAAACTCCTTAATCTTCCTCAATTGCAAAATCCGATCCACTTGATGAAGCTTTTGATCTGCACGATTTCTTAATGAATTGCCACAAATGAATGACGGATCTTGCTCAGTGAAGCTCCATGATCAAGAATATGCAAAGAGATTTGGTGTTTGTGTGGAGAAAAAAGAAATTCGAAGTGAGAGAAAATTGGAGGGAAACTCTTGAATTTGGATCTGAAAATTCTGTTATGGTGGTTATGGATTAGGGTTTGGCTTTTATATGGCCTGTTAATCACACTGAAATCCAAATTAGGCTTGTACTAATCATGATTAGAGAGATATAAGGCACTTTGCAAAAAATGGATAATGAGTTATCATGGCCATAATACACGCGAGTTTCCCATGCAAAAGCTTGAATTCACTCAAAATCAACCAATGGACATAATGGAATGGTTATTTTGTTTTTATCATAAGCCAATTTTGAATTGTAGAAATTCCCTCCAAAATGATCACTTGAGGAATGATGATCATACACACTTTTTCCATGCATGGCAAGGCTTGTTTTGAGAATTATTGGTCATGAGGAGTATTTTGCAAAAAGAATGGACCAAAATGGAGTTTTGTATCAAAAGTTATGTCACTTTGAATTTCCATGCACACCTTGTGATCATTTGGCCATAACTTCTCAACCATTCATCATATGGGCAAAAATTAGGACTTTTTAGAAAGGGGAGACAAATATATACAACTTTCATATTCAACAAAAATCCATTTGAAGCTTCTTTTATGTTGATAACTCAAGTTTAAAGTGGACTAAAAACTTGCCATTTTTGGAAACTTGAAATTACAAGTCATTTTCCATTTTTGGAAACTTTTGCCATGACTTCAAAATCTTCAAGACAAATGTTTAGAATGACAAATGAACCTCTTTTGAACATGATTGAGGTGTCTCAACTCATTTCCCCACCTCATAGCCCTCAGTTGACTGCACAGTTGACTTTTTGGTCCTCAGATAACCTTGAAATGCCTTGATCAGCTTGAGCCTCCACCACTTGGGGAAATTGCTCAAAAATGAAACCCTAACTCATGTAAGCCCCTTATGATAACCATGTGATCCTCATCCCCAACAAATACCTTATCTCTTTGAGAAACCCTAGTTGGAAGAATGCCATTGATTAGGGTTGACCAGAGGTCACAACCCTAATTCAGAGGAACTTGAGGATAAACTCTGCAACCCTTGATGATGACAGAACCATGATAATGGTAATATATCCTTGAAAACAAGATAATTCTCAAGACCTTTGAAGAATCAAGAAACCCTAATGAAAATGCAAACCCTCAGATGGTTGATCATCAATCCATAGAGACCCCCAGGCTTGAATCATGCAACTTCTCCATCTTTTGAAAAGACCTTGGAGGATGACCTTCTTATTTCCAAATGATATGCAAAATGAAATGCCTAATGCTCTAAAATATGAAATGCAATGTGTCAAACTAGTCTCAAGAAGAGGATGGCAAATTTTGAGGTGTTACATCTGCCCCTATTCAATCCACTGTGAATCTGTCGATATGAACAACCTCGACTTTTCAGATGATCAGGGTGAAGAGTGGTTGAATACCCAGAACAAACGAACGATTTGCACTTCGCTGGGAATTAAGTAACAATGCCTGTCAGAATCGGCAAAGAGGTGGTCTCGAAAGAAGAATCCGTCTGGTACGGTGAGAGTCGGTCTGAATACCGAAAAAGAACGTTACCCTGGATACCAAAATAAATGGCAACACAAAAATAACCATGGTCTGAATGCCGCTCATCAGTCTGAAAATGGGAAATGACTTCGATCCGAGCATCGGAAGATATGAGATTATTAATATCAGTCTGAACACCGAGAGATTGGCCTGAATGCCACTTCGGTCTGAATACCGGAAAACTGGCCTGAATGCCACTTCGGTCTGAATACCGGAAAGTTGGCATGAATGCCACAAGTTGCTTCGACCTGAACGTCGGAAAACCTCTTCGATCTGAACATCGGAAAATTGGCCTGAATGCCACAAGTGCTTCGACCTGAACGTCGGAAACTTCTTCGATCTGAACATCGGGAAAATTGGCCTGAATGCCACAAGTGCTTCGACCTGAACGTCGGAAACTTCTTCGATCTGAACATCGGGAAATCTGGCCTGAATGCCACTTCTGCTGGGGATTTTCCCCTTGTTATTATTTTTATTTTTATTTTTGCTTTTCTTGAACCCCCAAAACTTCTTTGATTTTACTGCCAAACAATGAACCCCGTTCTCCATTTGAACCCCGCTCTCCAGAAGACACTTTGCGTCTCCTTTTCTCCTGATGGACCCCGATCTCCGCGCTGTTTGCGTAACATTCTCCAATCTTCATTTCCACCTCCGCACGACGGAAATTTTTCCTCCAATATCGCGCTACTGGGGAATATTATTGATTCACAATCACGATGTCGAACTCCTCAGAGCGACATCTTCACCAACCAGCAAAACCAATTCTCAAACGGTAACCACGGCTCGAGACTAGTGTATGCTTGCAATGCTGATGCATGAGTTTTTACAGCGTAATGCTCCATAACCATGGAAAGGCTACGCGATGAATTATGTAATATGCTATGCTTTTCTAAATGATGAATGTATAAAAAATATCCCCCTCAGGGGACAACACGAGCCACTCTGCCGAGGAACTCGATATCTCTCCAATCTCCAACCCTGCTTGGGATAACACTGCTGCTGGGGAGATAGCAACCCTCACTAGGGATGACCTCCACTGAACTCGATCCGCCTTGGGACCTTACTGGCGAAAAACCACCAACTCACACCCCTGCCGGGGGAACAACAACCTTCAGACTTGCTGGGGAAATAACAATCTCAATCCTGCTAGGGGAAACAACAAACTTCAGGCCTGGCTGCCAAGGAAACACCGACCTCGAACCCACTGGGGAGATACAGAATATTTGACGCGGAACACCTGTCGACTCGTCGAACCCTGGCATTCACCCTCTAACCACAGTGTCAACTTTCCATTTTTACAGACTTTGAAGAGTCTTCATGATTAACCCTCTAGGATCGTCGCCATTCTTTCGCCGTCTTTACACCATCCCTCAACTCCTTGTCCCTGATTGGACTCCACAGGAATCTCTTGTCAAAACTCTTCGCATCACAACCTGCAAGTGAGTGAAAATAAACCAACAGCATCTGCAAAAGAGATCGTTAGATAAAACGTGCCCCAGGCTTGCCAAAATTTCAACACCCAGGTCACTCAACCTTCCGAATAAGATTTCAAGTTTTCAATCCTATAAACATGCATTGGAAGGGACCTTTATGTCTCAAAATGCAAAGATTCTTTATCAAAATAAACGGATGTTTTTGCAATCAAAGCAGTAATGAAAACAAAAACAAAATTATTTGACTGAATATGCATTTTATTGATTGAAAAAGGTGGCTCGTAACTGAGCAATACACAGGAAGCAATCCCTGAAAAGAGGTAATTGTGCATAAAAGGAAAATCTATCCTAATGGCAATGTGAACCCGTGATCTCATCGAGTTCCAACCCGATTACAACCCATATGTCCTCAAGACTCTCCGCGCTTTTTGCCTTCTGAAACAAGACGCTTCCGACCGATCTCTGTCGGGGATTACCCATGTGTCTTAACCAAAGTACAAACAAACATGCTAGACGCAGTTGTTTGTGTCACTCCCTCTTTTGCCTGGACCGCCCTTTCGGGTTTTCAGTCCACCGGGATACCCTTTTTTTCCCAAGCCGCCCTTGTGGGGTTTTCGACTTGCCGGATGTACAGTTTTTCCTTTTTATCCCTAATTTTTGCCCGAACCTTTTTAATTTTTTGGTTCGCCGGGATGCCCATTTTTTCCTGGACTATTTTATTCTTTTCATCCAGCGGGTCTCTTATACGAAGTATTTTTTAACTGCGTCCGCATTCACGGGGGATGGAAAATACTCACCATCCATGGTCGTCAACAACAAGGCTCCGCCAGAGAAAACCTTCTTGACCACGAATGGACCTTCATAATTGGGTGTCCACTTGCCCCGACGATCGTTTTGAGGAGGAAGGATCCTTTTCAACACCATATCTCCCACACGGTACACACGAGGTCGCACCTTTCGGTCAAAAGCACGCTTCACTCGCTGTTGGTACAATTGCCTATGACAAATGGCTTCCAGCCTCTTTTCCTCAATCAGGCTCAACTCTTCATATCGAGTCCTTACCCATTCAGCCTTTTCCAATTTCACATCCATCAGGACTCTCAATGACGGAATCTGGACCTCAATTGGTAGCACAACTTCCATCCCATACACAAGCGAGAAAGGCGTTGCCCCAGTAGATGTATGCACCGAGGATCGATACCCATGCAATGCAAACGGCAACATCTCGTGCCAATCCTTATAGGTCACGACCATTTTCTGCACAATCTTCTTAATATTCTTATTAGCCGCCTCAACCGCCCCATTCATCTTTGGACGATAAGGAGAAGAATTGTGATGCTCGATCTTGAACTCCCGGCACAGTTCTGCCATCATCTTGTTATTGAGATTAGAACCATTATCAGTGATGATTCTTTCAGGAACCCCATATCTGCAAATGATGTCTCTTTTCAGGAACCTGGCCACGACCTGTTTCGTCACGTTTGCATAAGATGCCGCTTCCACCCACTTGGTGAAGTAATCAATAGCCACTAATATGAACCGGTGCCCATTCGAAGCCGTAGGCTCGATCTTTCCGATCATATCAATGCCCCACATAGCAAACGGCCACGGAGATGACATCAAACTCAACGAGTTTGGAGGCACATGCACCTTATCAACATAAATATGGCATTTGTGACATCTCCGCACGAAGTTGAAACACTGAGCCTCCATCGTCATCCAGTAATAGCCAGCTCTTAACAACTTTTTCACCATCGCATTCCCACTGGCGTGGGTACCAAACGACCCCTCGTGCACTTCTTTCATCAATTGGCTTGCTTCTTTGTCATCGACACATCTAAGCAAAACCCACTCAAAATTCCTCTTGTACAAAACCCCATCTTTGTTCAGATAGAACGCCATGGCCAATCTCCTCAGAGTCTTTCGGTCCTTCTTAGGCTCTCCTTCAGGATACTCTTGGGTTTCCAAATAACGCTTGATGTCATAATACCACGGCTTTTCATCATCAGACACTGTCTCGACAGCAAACACATAAGCCGGTCTATCCAGTCGTCCCACCTCAACACTAGGGAATTGATTCCACCACTGCACTTTAGTCAAGGCGGCCAGAGTAGCCAAAGCATCTGCTAAAGGATTTTCTTCTCTCGGCACATGGTGTAATTCCACCTTGGTGAAATACGTCAACAACCTCCTCGTATAATCCCGGTATGGAATTAAATGAGATTGATGCGTATACCATTTCCCGTTAACCTGGTTCACAACCAAGGCTGAATCTCCATAGATAACAAGGTTCTTGATTCGCAAGTCAATCGCCTCTTCGACCCCCAATATACAAGCTTCATATTCAGGCACATTGTTGGTGCATTCAAATGTTAGCCGGGCGGCAAAAGGAATGTGGGATCCCTTCGGCGTAACCAAAACAGCACCAACTCCACTACCATTCACGTTAACGGCCCCATCAAACATCAGAATCCATTCGGACTCAGGGTCAGGCCCCTCCTCCGGGATTGGTTCCTCACAACCTTTCGATTTGAGGAACATGATGTCCTCATCAGGGAACTCAAATTTCATCGGTTGATAATCCTCAACGGGTTGTTGCGCGAGGTAATCAGACAATACACTCCCCTTTATTGCTTTCTGAGAAGTGTACTGGATATTGTACTCAGTCAAAATCATTTGCCATCTCGCAACCCGTCCGGTCAATGTTGGCTTCTCAAATATATACTTGATCGGATCCATCTTGGAAATCAACAAAGTGGTATGAACCAGCATATACTGTCTCAGTCGGCGAGCAGCCCATGCCAAAGCACATCAAGTTGTCTCGAGCGGTGAATATCTTGTTTCACAGTCGGTAAACTTTTTGCTAAGGTAGTAAATTGCATGCTCTTTTCGACCAGACTCGTCATGCTGCCCCAGTACACACCCCATAGACCCCTCAAGGACTGTCAAGTACAGGATTAGCGGTCGTCCCTCCACATAAGGCATCAGAATCGGAGGCTCCTGCAAATATTCTTTTATTTTTTCAAATGCCGCTTGGCAATCATTATTCCACCTGACCGTTTGATCTTTTCTCAACAGCTTGAATATGGGTTCACACGTGGCTGTTAGATGAGATATGAACCGTGAAATATAGTTCAATCTACCTAAGAAACCACGAACCTCCTTTTCTGTTCTCGGTTCAGGCATTTCTTGTATTGCTTTTACTTTAGCAGGATCAACCTCGATTCCCTTTTCGCTTACAATAAACCCCAACAACTTACCGGACCGCACTCCGAAAGTGCACTTATTCGGATTCAACCTCAATCTGAATTGTCTCAACCGGTCAAACAACTTGGCCAAGTCTACCAAATGCCCCTCTTTTGTTTGGGACTTTGCTATCATATCATCAACATAGCATTCGATCTCATGATGAATCATATCATTAAACAAAGTCACCATAGCTCTTTGATACGTGGCACCAGCATTCTTGAGACCGAATGGCATTACCTTATAGCAAAAAGTTCCCCATGATGTGATGAACGTTGTTTTCTCCATATCATCTGGCGACATTTTAATTTGGTTATAGCCAGAAAAGCCATCCATGAAGGAAAACACCGAGAATTGAGCTGTATTATCTACCAACACATCGATGTGAGGTAATGGGAAATCATCTTTCGGGCTAGCTCTGTTCAAATCCCGGTAGTCCACACATATCCTCACCTTTCTATCCTTCTTCGGCACAGGCACAATGTTTGCGACCTAAGGCGGATAATTAGTGACAGCTAGGAAACCAGCATCCAACTGCTTTTGCACTTCCTCTTTGATTTTCATGGCCATCTCAGGTCGAGTTCTACGCAACTTCTGCTTCACTGGAGGACAATCTTCTCTTAATGGAAACTTGTGTACAATGATGTTGGTATCCAACCCTGGCATATCCTGATAAGACCAGGCGAAGATATCAACATACTCTCTCAACAATGCTACCATTCTGCTCTTGACATTCACCTCCAAAGCGGCCCCAACCTTTACTTCCTTTCTGACCTCCTCGGTACCCAGATTAACAATCTCGACTTGCTCCTCGTGCGATTGAATCACCTTCTCCTCTTGTTTCAACAACCTGGCTAATTCTTCCGACAGTTCACAATCTTCTTCTCCTTCTTCTTCGGCATGATAGATCGGGTTGTCGAAGTCATATGAGGGTGTAACAAGATTGTTATCAATGAGATCCAGAGAATGATCGCATCTGCATGAATGTTGATTCATGCATTGCTTTTAAAACCGGAACGAAGCAAATTAAAAGGAAGAAAAATGAAAATAAACATTGCCATTTTTATTTTATTTTTATTAAACTGCAAAAATAAATGAAAAACAGGGAACACCACTTTTAATGTGAAAACTTCCGTTTATTAATGATGCAAATATTGCAAAATGAAACACATGAGGTGGCCCTTACAATGAACCATTACGTTTCGGGCAAAACGTATGGCTTTCATGCAAACAGAATTGAAAAACAGAAATATTACTCTTCACGCAGAGTGACAGTGATGATCTTTTCGGCCTTCCAGTTCTGGATCTCCATCCCTGGTACGCACGGTTTTATCCACGAGTTGAGCTCGCAGTCACTGTCAATCTCTTCACCCACCGCACAGACGCGATCTAGATCTAGCATTCCAGCACTGGTGAACATGAACGGCTGACGACGTCCTCTATTCTGTCCAGATGAGCCTTGGCCCGACTGATAGCCAATCCCAAACCTGTCCTCTTTCGCCGCAATGTCTATCATTCTTCCCCAACCTGGGGCTTCTCCATTTTTCACCACCTCCGCGGCCTGTTTGTAAGAAGCAATGGACGGCTTTTTCTCTTTCTCAGCAAAAATGGCATTCTCCACCTTAACGGTTTCAAACGCCTGACAAGGTGTTTCAAATATTTCACCGTCCATTTCCACATATTTGAACGATGACAAGTGGCTGACAAAAATATCCTCCTCCCCACAAACTATTACGACCTGCCCGTCCCAGATATACTTTAACTTCTGGTGCAAAGTCGAAGTTACTGCCCCAGCAGCGTGTATCCATGGTCGACCCAACAAGCAACTGTATGCCGGCTGGATGTCCATGACATAGAACACAGACTTGAACACCTCGGGCCCGATCTTCACAGGGAGCTCAACTTCCCCAAACACATCCCTCTTAGATCCATCAAACGCTCTAACCACCAAATCAGTAGGCCTCAACACTACTCCTTCGCAATCCAACTTAGCCAGGGCCTTCTTAGGCAACACATTGAGTGACGAGTCGGTATCAACTAGAACGTGCAAAAGCACTGCTCCTTTACACTCCATCGAAATGTGTAATGCCTTATTGTGATTACGTCCCTCCATAGTAAGATCGAGATCAGTGAAACCCAACCCATGGCTGGCATTGACATTTGACACCACTGTCTCCAACTGATTGATCGTAATCTCCTGCGGGACATAAGCCCTCTTCAAGATTTTTAGCAAAGCATTTCTATGCCCTTATGAGCTTAACAGCAAAGATAGGATCGAAATCTTGGACGAAGTCTGCTGCAATTGGTCAACAAGTTTGTACTCAGACTTCTTGATAATCCTTAAAAACTCCTCGGCTGTATCATCAAGCTTATTCTCCGACCCAACAGGCGCCGGTGCCGCTCTAGGACTACCCTCATTCACCACCTGTTTACCTTTTGCCCTGGCTAAAGCCTCGGCCTTATCTCTCTTTTCTTTTTCCGCCTCCCCACTCCTTAATGTGTCAGGCGTAAACAACCTCCCGCTGCGAGTGAAACCACTAAGCCCGGCATTATCCACCTTTGAAACGGTGGTATCACCCACAACTTGATCTTCCTGCTTCTTTCCGTTACAATACACCTCCCCACCATAGTCCCATGGCATAGCATCATTATTTTCATACGGAATAGGCCCCGGTACCGTGATGGTAACTGGAGCCGCATCTGCCGGCGCTGACAAGTGGACAGGGTCAAAATAAATGGTTATTGTTGAAACATCCTCCTTCTCCAAATCAACTTTCTCAAATCGGAGACTTCCCTCGTCCATCATTCTCTGCACCGTCTCCCTCAACATTATACATCCATTGGTAGCGACAGTGCAAGCATCACAACAATCATCACAACCAGGAAAAACTCCATTCTTTAACAACTGTCTTTTGACCATAGACATTGGAGTCCTTAACTGGTCCACGTCCATCACCCCAATTTTCCTCTTATCCTCCGAAATTGCATTCACCCCCATCTGACCATGCGTCGGCATGGGATTAGCGTTAACGTTCGGCGATGGTGCAAAATTGATGGCTTTGGAGTCTACCAAGTCCTGAACAACATGTTTAAAGGCCTTACAACCCTCAATGTTATGCCCGGGAGCACCAGAATGGAATTCGCACTTGGCATTCTCATCATAGTTAGCAGGCCTTTGATCTGGTCTCAACGGAGCCAACGTCCTCAGCTGAACCAACCCAAGATCTTTCAGCTTCTTTAACCGAAATGCATACGTCACGGGTGGCCTATCAAACTGACGATCAATCATCCTTCCTCTCACTTGATACCCGACCCGTTGTGTTCTCTGCTGAAATGGCTGTCGTTGCTGTTGCTGTTGCTGTTGTGCAGGTTGATTATCAGCAGGAATTGTTACTGCAGCAGTATGCTGGTAGTAACGATCCCTACCATGTCCTCTCTGGGCATACACAACACTCTTGTCACCCTCCTTCTTACGCTGGCCGTTCCCAAATGGCTTCTTCGATCCAGACGACGAAGCATTTCCCTGTATCTTTCCCATTTTTAACCAGCTTTCGATTCTCTCACCAGCCACTACTATGTCTGCAAAACCAGTGACGGGACAACCCACCATCCTTTCCACAAAAGTCCCCTGAAGGATACCCATGAACAAATCAGACATCTCCCGATCCACTAACGGTGGTTGAACTCTGGCAGCCATTTCTCTCCACCTTTATGCATACTCTTTAAACCCTTCATTCGGCTTTTGAGACATACCCTGCAACTGGGTACGGCTAGGTGCCATGTCAGCATTGAATTGGTATTGTTTAAAGAAAGCATCTCCCAAATCCTGCCAGCTCTTAATATCTGATGATCTAAACTTGGTATACCACTCAAGAGACCCGCCAGATAAGCTATCCTGGAAGAAGTACATCCAGAGCTTCTGATCCATGGTGTAGGCAGATATCTTTCGGACAAAGGCCTGAAGATGAGTTTCTGGGCAAGAACTCCCATTGTACTTATCAAACGTGGGCACTTTAAACTTCTGTGGGATCACAATCCCCTCAACCAACCCCATGTTTGTCATATTGGTAGCCCTAGGAGAGCTATGGCTTTCCAGAGCCCTGATCTTCTCTGCCAGTACCTGAATCTCTTTGTTCGGCGGTTGAACACCATATTGACCAAATTGCTCGTTCAGCACAGAGAACTGATATTCTTCTTTATCCTCCACAGCCCCAAAGAAAGGAGGAAACTGATTATCCTTCAGAGTATTGCCCATAGGACCTAGTCCACCGCCTGCAGCAAAACCAAAACCACCACCATTGTTGATAACTACACCAGCAGTAGTTGCCTTCCTTCTGGGATCGCCACCATTCCTAGAACCACCAAGATCATTGTTGGAGATACCCTCTTGATTATTGCCACTATTGGTAACCGAATCCCGCTCAAGCTTCTCCACCTTCTCAACAAGTGCTTTCTGCCCCAAGGCGAACCCTTGCATGACGTTGATCAACTCACTCATCTTCTCTTTCAGCTCGAGAATGTCAGCGTTGGGTGGATCCATCAGTTTGGATTTGTTACGTCTGGTAGGGTATCTGTGCGGACGAGCTACGTGCAAAGGAATGATTCTGCATGCACGAGCAATGACTCCTGAAACATTCAAACACGTTAGAAACCGACACCTGCAAAATAGAAGACAAGTTATTATGATTCATGCATGAATGCAATGTCTATCCATATGAGGAACATTCTGTCTTTCAATCCTGGTTTCATTGAGACGGATAATAATCCGACGACAACATTTTGACATCAATCATCTGGTTTTACCATACAGAGCAGAGAGTTATGATTTAGCAAAGATATCACCCGACCATGTGTGTGTTATGTGAGTGTACACAGAAAAGCAAATAAAGCTTGAAGATCAATCACTGAATGATAATAACCATTGTAGAGCAAAAGTGCACTGCTCGTGCGAGAATCATACATCATGTGATACAAATCAACTTTACAATCCTCCAGAATCATAAAGAAATACAAGCAAGTGAATTCCATCAACATGCTTGATGGTAATCCAACACATGATGACAACTGCAATAAAAGCTAATATGAAGAAGGTCCCACAGAAGGCTCTGCACCATCAACCATCCTGGTAAACTTCATAGCAAACCTGAGCTCAGTGTTCTCCAGTCGAAGTCTTCCCACCTCTTTCTGATGAATCTTCATCTGTCGGAAATAATGGTCCCTCTCAGCAAGATAATGATCTCTCTCGGCCATAATCTTCGCTTTCTCTTCTTCCTTAACCCTTAGCTTTGCTTCCCACTTTGTAGTAAGGGCTTTGGCTCTAGCTTCCCTCCGAGTCTTCACAAGGACTTGTCTCCTCTTCTCATCTTCAATAACTTTCAACGCTCTGGCCAACTTCTCTTTGGTAATGTCATGCTCCTTCGTAGATGACTCTAAAGCTTGGCTGATCTTACAGTAATAGGCGGTGTCTATCTCAAAGCGCTTCACCTCCAGAGCATGTCTCTTAGCCTGGTCTTCTGCTTTCCCTTTGATTTCCTGATTAACCAGTTGAATTCTAGCAACACTCATTTCTATTTCAGTCTTCTCTGCTTGCAGTTGATCTCTCTCCCTCCTCATCTCAAGAAATTCATCCATACTGACAGCAGAACATGGCTCCTCAATCAACGAGTACCAAAGTTCACCCACAGGAAATGGTAGACGAGTGAGCTCAACCCTCTTTCTGATCCAATCATCAAACGGAGGAAAAGACCTGTTATTAGCTCTACTAAAAGGAATCTTGCCTTTCCTTTTAATGTTATGCCACGCCTCAGACACTTGCCTCAACGATGACTGATTACCTTCAATCGGGAAGTAGAAAAACTCCTGAATCTCGTGCTCGAGAGGAGGAACCTCCATAGCAAACCCCATTTGCCTCTTAAGAAGCGTCGGGTTATAATTAATACAACCTTGAACTCCTATAAGGGGCACATTGGGAAAACACCCACAACTGCAAATGAAATCTCGTCCAGCCTCATCAATGTGAGTCCAAGCTATGTCCTTGGCTCGCAAACCCATCAACTTGATTGCCCAATTAACAGTATGATCAAAAAAGCCAAAGGCACCTCTGGAAGGCAAATATCCCATGAACCATTTATATAACAGTTGAGCACAACATCTAACCAATCCTCCACGCCGCTTCTCGTTCTGATTATGGACTGAATAAAAAACATCCCCGATCAAGGTAGGAATGGGATTCCTCTGAGCAAACACCCGGATGGCATTAATGTCCACAAAATTCTTCTGATTAGGGAACAGGATGATTCCATAAATGCTTACAGCAAGCAAAGCACAAACGGCCTTCCAATTACCCAAAACAGCATGCTCCTTGGCTTTAGCCTCCAAGAAACTCAGATGAAAACCGGGCAATTTTCCCTTCTCCTTCAAACCTCTCGTAATCACTTCTGGGCTCAAATGAAGAGCACGAGAAATCTCAGCAATATCAGGTTCTTCCTTAGTGACATAGAAAGGAATCTGGTTTCTGACCTGAATACCTAGGATACCGGCATAGTCCTCCATCAAAGGTCCCAACAAGTAATCCGGGAAGACAAAACATCTCAAACCCGGATCATAAAACTGGAGAAGAGTATGGATGACACTCCTATCCCCATCTGTGAGCCTAAAAACCATCTTCACAATACCACCATAAGCCTCACGGAACATCCCTACATGGTCAGGCGTAATCAATGCTATCATATCTTTCAACACGCCAATCTCTGGATCAAAGAAACCATATACAACATCAGCCTTCAAGTCGGTCCTCATATCTAGAACAAGGATGCCTCTCAACCAGGATCTCAATCAAGAATGTCCCCTGCATATGGATAAACATGAGTTAGATGCAGATAAATGCAAAATGAGAATGATGCAGATGCATGAATGCAATGCATAGTGCCATCCTCCAAGTCATCTGAACATCAACTATACTGGATTCCGGTTTTTGAACTGATCACAACCACCCAAGGGACTAAGTAACCATAAATCCAACTCGGGGTTCCGAAATAAACGGACCCGGAGGATATATCACCATCATCACAGGAAAGCCACAGAACGGATAATCACAAAACCATCTGAGCAAGTAACCCTTAAATTCAACCCAGGGATCCGAAATAAACGGAACCCGCTGATAAATACTACAGACAGAACTCCGGCGTGTCAGAAATAAATATCCATAAATCCAACTTATAAATAGAACCCAGATCACAAACCGGACCAAAGTCACCATCAAAGAGTCACCAACAGAACCTATATCTGTAAGAATCAAACCCCTCCCCTCACAGGTGAATTCTAATAAGGTCATCCTAAGGCGGATAATCGGTCTCGACAATCGGATAAGATACTCAACGGGTTTGCCCTTTCGGGTGTGCCGTGCAGCTCTCATAAGATCATCTAAACCAAAGATCGGGGAAAGAACGGTCACCGAAGTCAACAACTCAAAAGAGGTAACCCAACCATAGTGGAAACTCCACAAGGAAGAGCTTTCTCAGAAGAACCTCGTCCGGCTGTGGTATTTCACGTCTCAACATCATGTTGATCCAACATAAGCAGAGACATGAGACCACACTAATCCTAGGTGTATACTCGGGCCTGGGTTTTAGCCCCACTCAGAACACCCACCCCAAATCATAGAAACCACACCTGTCCAGAATCCAGCACCAGTGATAATATGATGCATGCAAACTTATATGCAAATATATACAATCATAGTATAATAATCACAAACACAATAAATAAACAGTAAAACCAACCCAAACTACCCTAAAAACTACGCTAGAGAGCGCTAGGATCGACTCGCTTAGGGAAGATGGACCAGCAAGAGGTAAACTTTAGTCCCTAGCAGAGTTGCCAGCTGTCACAACGCGAAAAACAACCGGCGGAAAAAATACAGTTTACAGATCCGCCACTGACGCTATTCATCCTATGACGGAAAGGGAGCGCAGGACTAACCTAAGAAAGGGTAAGGAACGGTCTTACGACCAGAGATTACAAGGTACGGGAGTCGGTTACGCAAGGGGAAGGTATTAGCACCCCTCACGTCCGCCGTACTCGACGGGATCCGTGCTCAAAAGATAGCTCAAAGAGTAGGAAAAGGTTGCTAATAAAACTTCTCAAAGAAAATGCACAAACTGGAATAAGAAAACAGGTGAAAGAAGATGGAGGAAATGGACTCGGCAGGATGTCGCATCCTGGGCCTACGTAGTTTGTGAGAAACAAACATCAGAGTCAACGTAGTTCGGGGAAAAGGGAGACATGCTCGCTAAGACATCGCATCCTATGCCTACGTATCTTCTCTATCCAGAGAAGAATCAGAGCACTCGTAGCTCGGCTAACGCACGCCGAAACAAAACACCAAAAAGAGACGCTGAGACGCCAAAAGAAACACTCAAAAGGAAACAGAATGCCAATACATGGACTTATATCCGACTCCTAACAGCAACAAACAAAAGGAAACAGAATGCCAATATATGGACTTATATCTGACTCCTAACAACAACAAACAAAAGGAAACAGAATGCCAATACATGTACTTATATTCGACTCCTAACAATAGCACACGCTAACCAGCGAACACCAAAGAAAAAGGTTATCAGAATGAACCCCAACGAAGTAACTAACTATCCAGCCAGTCACCACAAATGAACCCCAAAGATGAACCCTAATATGAATGACCATCGTCGTAAATGAACCCCAAGTGATACAGTTAAACCCCCAAATGTGAACCCCAAATCAGTATAGGTGAACCCCAATCTGAACCCCAAGTGATGACAGAAGAAATCCTCAAGGTAATGAACATACAACACATGCACACGCTGAACAACCGGGTACTCACACCAAAGAAGACCAACAAAGGGTACACACACAAAACAACAAAAAAAGAAAAGGTTGCCCGAAGAGGTTACCATCAACCTCCTGCCTACGTATCTCATCTGGTATGAGAATCAGGGCGACGTAGTTCCCCTTAACAGGGGTAGAACTCTCTCCTAACCAGAGACCAGGGAAACAACAAACTAATAGGGAGACTAAGACTCGAGCCTAATAGTTGTCATGCCATAAATATCCCTAAGTTGAGGTCTCTAACATGCATCCTACTTCCTCAAAAATCAATCATGCAACTCCTACAGAAATGGAGATGAGAAGAGGAAAGCAGATAAACACACCAACACAAATGAACAAGCATCACACACTATATCTATACAAGACGCCCAAACAATGGGTAGGCTTTAGTCAAGAGGGGTCATATCAACCTCGACAAACAAGCCAAACTGTAAGGGTAAGCTGTAGCTCTTAACCACTAACATTAAGAGTTAGGGTGAAGCTGATTAAAATGGAAATGAGGATGAGACCTCATGCTCTTAACCCTAGCCTGGGTGAGCTCAATGACAATGAAAGCATGGGGATCTAGAAAGTGGGATGCTATTCCACTTGATAGACACTGGACAAAGATCTTGGGTACATGTTCAAAAGCATCAACACGTAGTGCGAGCATAATGAACGAATCACTGAATAACGGGGGATTGGCTACTAATCCCTTTCATCCGTCAATTGCCTCTTCACTTAGGAGGACTTATCAAGTAGCACATGCCTCATCTTGGAGGTCTTTGGCACAATTGTAAACAAACACAAACAGAGCCTCTGAAGGAGGACTTGCCAGCAAAATGCCTGCCAAAAAGGTGACAGGACTTCCAGACTACATGAAGTAAGAAGATAACTACCTAAGTGGTGTATCAACCATAATCCAAAGCTCAATCAAGAGCTAAAAGCAAGCAACTAATGTACCTGTACAAAAGCTAAACAGTTAGTATCTCAGACAACCAATCAGAAAACAAATAGTGAAACCATCCAACTGCACACAACTCAATGAGCAATGTTCAAGCAATCAAATGAAGCAATGAGCTCAACACATCAACTTAAATCCCTACAAAACACAAAGAAGTCATAACACAATCCAATTTGCATCTCAAAAGGTGAGCAACTCAACCATTAATGCTAAATGTCCAAACCTGAAACACAAGTCAAGGTTATTTCATGTACAAAACACTAGTACAAAGACCAAGTTCAAAACCAAACTAAATGATCAAAACAGAAACCAATCTTTCACATATTGCACATTCAAACAATTAATAAAATGTCCTCAAAAGGACCAACATCAATTCACAAGGCAAGTCCCTCAAATGATCAATGTAAAGCAAAGGCAAGCAAATGTGCACAAAGTGAACTTCCAAATTAGAAAATCCAAATCAAAACAGAAATGCATCTAAAGGCCTTGAGATTTTTTATGCAAGCTACTCATTTCATGAACAAAAAATATGCAAAATATCAAATCCAGAAGAGTTCAAATGATAGATGAACAAAAATGCACAAATTGAATGCAAAAAATGTGACACAAATTGTCACATTCATCTTCATGTATCAAAAACAATGATATCATATGAGAAAAAATTCAGACCAGTGCTCAAAAATTCATATCATGAGTGGAGATCAAGCATACAAAAAATCAGATCAATTGGATCAAAGATGAAGATTTCACAAAGCATTGAACACAACATATCAATTTAACACCACATCAATTCAAAAATTCACAATTAAAAAACCAGCAAATAACAATTCATGAAAATAATACCATAAAAAACTAGACATTCATACAAAACTAGGAAAAAAAATTGCAGTCAAATTGGATCATTTTTCTATTTTTAATGATTTTTATAAAACAACTAAAATAATTGGATAAACAAATTAAATGGAGGGAAAAGAAATAATTTGAATTAAGCCTGAAAAATCCTGAACCGTTGATCTTGGCGCGCATGGCAATCCAATGGTCCAAGTTAAACAAGTGAAACGCAGCGCTCCACTAACACACATCAGCATGCCACTCATCAGGTCAAAACACGCATGGCACGGTCAAAAGAACATCATCCAATCAAACACACACGTAACAGTACACATGGAAGCCAACAAGGACTAAATGAAATGATGCGTTTCATTTAACGCGTTGGCAGCACAATCAGCGTTTCAACGCTCGTGTGGATCCAGTCAAAGCATCACATCCAATCAAATGGCCACGCAGGGTAACACATGGACTCTACAGTCAGCAAAACCCTAAAAAATAACCAGACGCCGGAGCTGTAGCTCCAGTCGTCTTCTCCGGCCATCTCCGACGGAGCTCAACCAAAAAAATTCCAGAAATCAACAAACGATACATCATTCGAAAGCTCTTTCCATGCACAATCCAAATCTATAATCAATTGATCCTAATTCTTCCTAAATTTCATGGATCGAAGAGAAACATAATCATGATCAAAAATTCCAGTTCATCATACAAGCTCATTTCTCAATCATTTTCAAAACTAATCACATCAGCATAACCTACACAATGAGATCTACACATTCATATCAAGAAAATAGCAAAAGGAGATGATCGATTTCAACCTACTTGGAATTGCAGTTCTCTGAAATCAAGCTCTCAAGTGTCCAAAAGCTCCAGATCTACTCTACTTTTCTTGCCTTGAAGCTTTATGCAAAGATCAACCATTGAAAACTCCTTAATCTTCCTCAATTGCAAAATCCGATCCACTTGATGAAGCTTTTGATCTGCACGATTTCTTGATGAATTGCCACAAATGAATGATGGATCTTGCTCAGTGAAGCTCCATGATCAAGAATATGCAAAGTGATTTGGTGTTTGTGTGGAGAAAAAAGAAATTCGAAGTGGGAGAAAATTGGAGGGAAACTCTTGAATTTGGATCTGAAAATTTTGTTATGGTGGTTATGGATTAGGGTTTGGCTTTTATATGGCCTGTTAATCACACTGAAATCCAAATTAGGCTTGTACTAATCATGATTAGAGAGATATAAGGCACTTTGCAAAAAATGGATAATGAGTTATCATGGCCATAATACACGTGAGTTTCCCATGCAAAAGCTTGAATTCACTCAAAATCAACCAATGGATATGATGGAATGGTTATTTTGTTTTTATCATAAGCCAATTTTGAATTGTAGAAATTCCCTCCAAAATGATCACTTGAGGAATGATGATCATACAAACTTTTTCCATGCATGGCAAGGCTTGTTTTGAGAAGTATTGGTCATGAGGATTATTTTGCAAAAAGAATGGACCAAAATGGAGTTTTGTATCAAACGTTATGTCACTTTGAATTTCCATGCACACCTTGTGATCATTTGGCCATTAATTCTCAACCATTTATCATATGGGCATGAATTAGGACTTTTTAGAAAGGGGAGACAAATATATACAACTTTCATGTTCACCAAAAATCAATTTGAAGCTTCTTTGATGTTGATAACTCAAGTTGAAAGTGGACTAAAAACTTGCCATTTTTGGAAACTTGAAATTACAGGTCATTTTCCATTTTTGGAAACTTTTGCCATGACTTCAAAATCTTCAAGGCAGATGTTTAGAATGACAAATGAACCTCTTTTGAACATGATTGAGGTGTCTCAACTCATTTCCCCACCTCATAGCCCTCAGTTGACT
Source organism: Lathyrus oleraceus (assembly GCF_024323335.1). Lineage (NCBI taxonomy): Eukaryota > Viridiplantae > Streptophyta > Magnoliopsida > Fabales > Fabaceae > Lathyrus > Lathyrus oleraceus. The sequence continues at coordinate 148,294,563 of NC_066582.1, read as the reverse complement.
GCACAGTTGACTTTTTGGTCCCTAGATAGATGACCTTGAAATGCCTTGATCAGCTTGAGCCTCCACCACATGGGGAAATTGCTCAAAAATGAAACCCTATCTCATGTAAGCCCCTTATGATAACCATGTGATCCTCATCCCCAGCAAATACCTTATCTCTTTGAGAAACCCTAGTTGGAAGAATGACATTGATTAGGGTTGACCAGAGGTCACAACCCCAATTCAGAGGAACTTGAGGATAAACTCTGCAACCCTTGATGATGATAGAACCATGATAATGGTAATATATCCTTGCAAACAAGATAATGCTCAAGACCTTTGAAGAATCAAGAAACCCTAATGAAAATGCAAACCCTCAGATGGTTGATCATCAATCCATAGAGACCCTCAGGCTTGAATCATGCAACTTCTCCATCTTTTGAAAAGACCTTGGAGGATGAACTTCTTATTTCCAAATGATATGCAAAATGCAATGCCTAATGCTCTAAAATATGAAATGCAATGTGTAAAACTAGTCTCAAGAAGAGGAGGGCAAAATTTTGAGGTGTTACAATCCCCAGTAGGGTTGCCTACAGTTTATCCCCTGCAGTTTTGCTTGATCCGGGTTGATGAATTTGTTTCCCCTCCGTGTGTGAAGATTTCTTCTGAGTATTGAGAAATGCTGAGGAAGGTGTGTTGTTTCCTTCCCCAGTGGAGCAATTTGTACTTTTTCCCCTTGGCAGAGATGTCTCTCCAGCGGTTAGGAGGGAGTGTTTTGATTGATGGGTATCTGTTTGGCGGTTGTTCCCCACGGAGTTTCACCTCATTCCTTGATAAGTTCCCCAGTAGAGTTTTTTCTACGACGAATCTTATTTGTGTTCAACAACTTGTCCCTGAGAGTTATTGGAAAATCCCCGGCAGTCGGAACATGTGACTTTGCATGTCCCCAGCTGTGATCGGTGTCTTCCAGTGTTTGTTGCATCCTTACCAGAGCTGAGTTCTCCTGTGGGCTTTGCCTTTCTTTTTGAGATGTTATACTGGATGTCTGTCCGTGATGCTTGTACCCTATCTATGTTAGATATATCTGTCTGTCAGCATTAATCATACACAGATCATGCATATACATGCATAATCGTAACATTAAGATATTCATGATGCATTCTTTGCCATATATATTTTCTTGTTATCTCCTGCTATTGGTGAAATATTCTTCCCCAAGCAGATTTTTGTGTCTGATCTCACCATATAGAGTCAGCCCCATAGGCAGAAAGCGTCTATCGTTCCTTCTTTATTCCCCATCGAGTTATGTCCTCGTGGATGATTATTGTTTCTGTTTCCACCTCAATTATGTATTGGGATGGAATTACTCCCCTGAGTTATATCCTCATCGGGTTGAGTCTTGTTTGATGGCGTATTTCTAGTTTATTCCTAGATTGACTTTCCTTTCTCGTTTTTCCCCTGCAGCTCCCTGTGGTTTCGGTTGTTCAATTTCTCAGTAACCAGTAATTGTTCATCCTTTCCCCAATGGATCTAGTGGCCTCCTACCCAGTAACCGGTAGTTGTAAGTCCTATTTCTGTGGTTTTCTACCCAGTAACCGGTAGATGTAATCTCCTCTTTGTTGGTTATCTTTACCCGGTAATCAGTGTTGGTACCTTAAGATTGACATTAATTTTGTAAAACAAATAATGTAATCACCTCTGTTGTTTTAATATGTTGGGTTGAAGAAGTTCAACATCTGGACCAACATGTCATGTAAGATGTCACGACATCGGGACTGTGACATCTCACATGTGTATAAAACTGAATCAGTTAATTCTGGTTTGGTTTGTGATTAATTAGGAGATCTGGTGAATATCCTAACTCCTATGTGAAGATCTTGAAGATACAATCAGATGATTTGGTGAATATATTTGGTGAATATACAGTTTCCAAATATGGAGATCTTTTAGGAAATAAAAGATTGAAGACCTTGATTGTAGCAGAAGAATTCTGCCAGCTATGTAACAGCAAAGGAGAAGCTTGCTGCGATTTCTGAAGGCCCAAATCCAGTTGGGTGATTAGGTTATAAATAGTAGATTGTAACCTAGGTTTTGTAAGCCTCAAACAATGTAAAAATTAGGGGTATGTGTGAGGTAAACCTCCCAACCTGTGGGAAGGTTACCAGGTGTTTCTCAGTGCTTGAAAGCATGAGATTTTTTGTAACTTAAAGCCTGTAGGCATGAGTTGTTGTGTTCTTGAACAAAGTTGTGAAGCATGTTCAAGTTGTCTAAGCATTACATGGTAATTGTAATGATAGGAATGGAAACTGGAGGTTTCTATCTAGGAATGCCTAGGTATAAATTGCATTGGGTAGGGATTAAGTGAAGAGTTATAAACGGGGGAGTTTAACTCTGAATTAATACTGCTAATAGTGGATCTTCTTTCTGGCTTAGTATGCCCCCAGAGTAGGTAATGTTGTATCGAACTGGGTTAACAATTACTGGTGTTTTTACCTTCTGCACACTATATTTTGTCTGTTATAACTCAGTCTGTTTCTAGTCTGTTTATGAAGAGAATAACAGACTTGACACATAGCCTGCAGTCTGATTGCAAAACAGAATGTTATGACATTCATTATTGACTGCTGTTATTGATAGATTGGTTAGTCTGTTACAGTTCATCCTTTTGTAATGTTGGAACAGGTGATGTTCAAATCAATGTTGAGACATCATGCTGATAACTGGGCAGGATCAATAAACAAAAGTGTTATGTTTGATCTCTACTGTGTCTTTGCACTAGATGGACAAAACTAGATGTTCTTCTTTCCATGGTGGTATATTAGCAGATGTCTTGACATCTGTGACAGAGTGCATATGAGTACTGGGTTTTAATTGTTATAACTGTCTTGCTGTATTAGTAACAATGTTAGATCAGATGTCATGACTTCGTGTAGAACATCTGAACTCTGACTATACCAGAATTTCAATTGGTATCAGAGCAGGCATCCTGTTCTGTTTTTGGATGAGATCCATGGTGATACTTTCTGGTATCTTGCAAGGAGTTATGTTAGCACTGATGGTGGAACCCTTGGAAGGTTCTGTGATCCCCCCGAATGGTCCCTTGAAGTAGGTGGATGGACTATTCATGGCAGGAACTGTGTGTATCTGTCTCTGGAGGTTGGCAATTGGTCTTTGTGTGGAACAAATGTGCTAGTATTGAAACATATTCAAACTTGGTATGTTCTTGGAGGCTGATATGGTGAAGTGTATGCTCATAGGTTGAGTTGTATTATGATTTCCGCTGCATAATACCTGGAAAAGCTCAAACTCTGATGAAGGTTCCCCTCATGTGGATGAAAGGCTGTTGTATTCAAGATTTCATCATAATCTACTGAAGATGTCAAAGATACTTGAGTCTCCTCAAGTTCACTCATCATGACGTTCTCACTTCAGGATGGTAAGAATCACTTGATCACTGATTCTTTTACTCTCTTGAGTAGTGTATATGAAGACCTTGAAGATTTTCAAGGAGGGTTTGTTCCAAGGAGGTGGAACTAATGTTCTATGTAATGTTAGAACATGTTGTTCAACAAATATGCAGCTACTGGTTGAAGAGCAGATGTGTTTAGGTGTCAAACAAAGGGATACTTTTGTTTGGAACCTACTCCTGGCCTGGAAGAGAAGACATCTGCGTGTGCTAAGTTGACAAGGGTAGGGTCAACTGTGTGTGTGCTCAAGAAGGTCACTTTTAGAAGTCTGATCTCTAGAAGTGGAGCTGGTTAAGATGTGACATTGTGAAATTTCCTGCTGGTTGTCTTATTCCTGTAGATTGATCAGGGTTGGATAGTTGTTCCATGAAGTACTATGTTATGTGGGAAGACAAGTCCCCTGGATGTTAGAAGTCAATAATGGGGTAACCTGATTGCTATTTCATTTAAGAGGATTGGGACCATGAATCTTGTTATTCAAACACCACGCTCAGAAGTGGCAGTTCTTTCAAGGAGTGAGAATATGAAGATTCAGAAGTTGGTTGAGGTAGTATGCTCTGGCAAAGCATATATACTATTGACTGGTGTTGTTTTCTTTCACTAGTACTGATGGTCAGCTGGAGTCTGATTGGTGTGATTGGAGTATGTATAGGTATAACTCATAGAGTTAGTTGCCACTGGTAGGGATGGTGTATGTCATGTTGAGACATGTCTGTACAATGCATGGATATTGGTGTGGAGTTTCCATGATTGTTAATTTGAGGGGGAGTTTTGGTTAACCTCCTCACGTTCGGTCAGCCTAGGGTCTGGTTGGCTGCTGACCTGTGTCACATGGGTTCTGGTCGTTGTGTGACACATTTGCAAGGAAGAATTCATCTCTCTCATTCCTAAGGGTGAATTTAATCTGGGAAGACTTTCAAAACTGTTGAGGTTCTTGCAAGCAGAAGATGTTGACACTAGAAGAGTATTGTCAAAGTATTCTTATGGTGGAAGTATCTGAAAGGAATATTGGGAAAGGATTTAAGATCAATGTCTACTTGTGCCAAGTACAAGTACTCAATTGATTATCCTTGGAGCTCAGGATAATTGATGTTTTTAAAAGATGCTGGAACATCTCATCTTCAAGATCCTGTTCAGAATCACAGGAAGGATAGTGCATTGGTTTATGATCTATCACTTTGGTGGCAGCAAAAGCATATGATCACTGAAAAGGTTTCCTGGCAAGAAACATGCTCAGCCCTGGTATGTACAAGAAGAAGAAAACATCATAGTCCTGATGGTGGTTGCTTGGATCAGTTTACTTCTGATCTAGGTAAGAAAGTGCATTGGCTATTGCTCACTGTGAAGTTAAGAATAAGTGGCAGCATTCTTGACATCATGGAAACAGCCTTGCCTTAGGAAGTGGAATCCTTGGTATAGCTGAAGGGATAGTTTCTAACTAGTCCTTCTGAAGATTCATACATCAGAGTGTCTGATGTCTTTGGAGAAGAAACAGGGATTCTTCAAGGTGTGAGCTTGGATGACTTAACTCCAAACCTGCAGGATGGAGGATGTTTACTCAAACTTGGTTCCACAATCAAGTCTATGAGAACATTAAACTCTTGTTTTGTGAAGGGAGGAAGTTCTTTCAAGTGGCAGAAGAAGGAGTTGAATTCAACAGCTAGATGTCAAAACACAATGTTATGACATTTGGTTCAACATTAGAATCTTAGTTGGTGAAGTGGCACATCAACTTGAGATAGAAGGGTCTACAGGGTTGTAGATTGGATACTTCAAAAAGGTCGTTCTCGTTGCAGTTCTTTGGAGTTACTGGATAGAAAGGATGTTACATGTTCATGTCTTAGAAAATCTAAGTTGTGTTCAACATGTAGCTTGAAGTTCAAGTCTCACTTGGAAGGTCAGAATATCTTTGGGAGAAGTCTGATAAACGTGGAGAGGTCAAAAATGGCATTTGACTTTTTCATATGAGGATTCATGAAGGAGGTAATCAACCAGTGGCATTTGGTCTATCTCAGAAGTGAGTTCGAAGAATCAAGATAATCTACATATGGTAACTGATTATTCTTGAGGATAGTCTGAGACAAGTTACTTTTGAGCAGAAAAGTAGTATGTTGAAGACAAAAGGAGGTGTTTTCTATTGGAGCTAGTGGAAGAAGTTTTGAGCTATCTATGGAAGATTATCTCTTGTAATGGGGTGAGAATGTATATGTCCCAATTTGTGTCTGGATCAAGCTTGTGATTCAGTGATATCTGAAGAATACCAGATGGTGGTATGCTGTTTTCTGTTCTGGTTAGAAGAGAGATTGTCACAGGGTGTGGATGTGTTCAGCCAAGAAGGTTGAACAGGGAGTGTGCTCTTGAAGACATGAAGATGCGTCTTATGTTTTCCATTCATCAAGCTGTCTGGGTTCTCTTTGAATCAGGAAGTATGTGAAGGTCCAACTCTGGGGTGTTGGATATGTTCATCTCCAAGTTTCAAGATGAGAGTTGGTTGTTCATGACAGGGGGAGTTCTGTCTTTGCACTGCAAGTAATCATCAAGCTTGTGGTCTATGTGTTCTCAAATAACAAGGTATGGCACCTTGTTAGTTAGTGAGATGATGGGGCGTGTGTCAAGGCTGAGTGAGCAGAAGAATGTCTGACCGGATGTCATGACATTGCCTTGGACAATATTGTTATTTCCTTCTGAAACTTCAGTCATAAGGAAATATGGATGTGGTGCACAGGTGCTGATGTTGTAGCAGATGACAGTATGACATTCTGGCTGGTACAAATGCTGAAGTTCAGTAGCTGTGATGGTTGTTGCACGCACAGGTTTAGGGGGAGAAGAAGTACCCTGGTACATTATGCATTTGTGTGTCTTACTAGTTGCATCCATAACTAGTAATTCTGTTGATTGTTGCATAAATTCAGGGGGAGGAGAAGTACCCTTGTGCATGTGTGTATTACTAGTAATTGTTTTGCTTCTGCTGATGATTAAACTACTGTTAAGTTGGTTAACTGCTGATAGTTTTCCCTGTGAACAAAAAGGACAGAGTGTTCACAAGATGTCATATGTTATGTCTTAACATAAGATATCCTATGTACCTGCTGGAAGTTATATAAGGAAATGTGGATGTGTGGTGCTAGATGTCAAGCTACCATTGGAGGTGAGAAAGTGGTTTTAGAAAACGGTGATAGGGAGAATATATGAAGTATACAGACAAAAGCAGTGTCAAATGTTAAGATATAGCTTGCAACGTGTCTGACAGCATTTATGGAATAGTCTTGGTACTGTTGTTTCTGGAAAGAAACAGTCAAGAGCTGTAAAAGGTATTCAAAGATAGTCTGGGATATTGGTGGTGATTCTCTGACGGATTCTCAGCAAATATTTATGGATCTTGACCAAGTATTTACTCCTACCATTAATTCCTAAGCATGGTCTGGCCTATTTAAAGGATGCATCAGCACTCCTCTTCTCACAAGAGCGACATTTCATTCCCTCTAAACCATGGGGTTTGTTAAGATCTGGTCATACTGCTCTTGGATCTGGTTTTGTGAAGGTGTCACTTATAAATGTTTAGCTAAAAAGGGGGAGAGAAACATTGTCCTGAGGATGCACCAGAAGCAAGCAATATCTGGTAGCAAGGAGAAGATGGGTTCAGGCACAAAAGTCACTAACTGGGTATATCAGTTGTGTCTTGTGATCTGAGTTAAGAAGACAGTTGTGTCTTGTGATCTGAGTTACATAATCTATGTACTCAGCATTACATATTCTTCAGGAAGCCCTCCTGTTGAGGGTAAGGGTTGTGATGCAGCTGTGTCTTGTACAACTTCTTCCTCATGTACACCAACAGTGGTGGTGGCATTGGGGCTGTCATTGACAAAGAGGAAGTGCAGACCCATATTGGGTTATTTGTTTTAGCTCAAATTTGCCAAAGGGGGAGATTGTTGGTACCTTAAGATTGGGATTAATTTTGTAAAACAAATAATGTAATCACCTCTGTTGTTTTAATATGTTCGGTTGAAGAAGTTCAACATCTGGACCAACATGTCATGTAAGATGTCACGACATCGGGATTGTGACATCTCACATGTGTATAAAACTAAATCAGTTAATTCTGGTTTGGGTTGTGATTAATTAGGAGATCTGGTGAATATCCTAACTCCTATGTGAAGATCTTGAAGATACAATCAGAAGATTTGGTGAATATATTTGGTGAATATACAGTTTCCAAATATGGAGATCTTTTAGGAAATAAAAGATTGAAGACCTTGATTGTAGCAGAAGAATTCTGCCAGCTATGTAACAGCAAAGGAGAAGCTTGTTGCGATTTCTGAAGGCCCAAATCCAGTTGGGTGATTAGGTTATAAATAGTAGATTGTAACCTAGGTTTTGTAAGCCTCAAACAATGTAAAAATTAGGGGTATGTGTGAGGTAAACCTCCCAACCTGTGGGAAGGTTACCAGGTGTTTCTCAGTGCTTGAAAGCATGAGATTTTTTGTAACTTAAAGCCTGTAGGCATGAGTTGTTCTGTTCTTGAACAAAGCTGTGAAGCATGTTCAAGTTGTCTAAGCATTACATGGTAATTGTAATGATAGGAATGGAAACTGGAGGTTTCTATCTAGGAGTGCCTAGGTATAGATTGCATTGGGTAGGGATTAAGTGAAGAGTTGTAAACGGGGGAGTTTAACTCTGAATTAATACTGCTAATAGTGGATCTTCTTCCTGGCTTGGTATGCCCCCAGAGTAGGTAATGTTGTACCGAACTGGATTAACAATTACTGGTGTTTTTACCTTCTGCACACTATATTTTGTCTGTTATAACTTAGTCTATTTATGAAGAGAATAACAGACTTGACACATAGCCTGCAGTCTGATTGCAAAACAGAATGTTATGACATTCATTATTGACTACTGTTACTGATAGATTGGTTGGTCTGTTACAGTTCATCCTTCTGTAATGTTGGAACAGGTGATGTTCAAATCAATGTTGAGACATCATGCTGATAACTGGGCAGGATCAATAAACATAAGTGCTATGTTTGATCTCTACTGTGTCTTTGCACTAGATGGACAAAACTAGATGTTCTTCTTTCCATGGTGGTATATTAGCAGATGTCTTGACATCTGTGACAGAGTGCATATGAGTACTGGGTTTTAATTGTTATAACTGTCTTGCTGTATTAGTAACAATATTGGATCAGATGTCATGACTTCGTGTAGAACATCTGAACTCTGACTATACCAGAATTTCAATCAGTATTGATATCCTTTCGTTTTGAGTATACCACCCAGTGACCGGTGATATATCTCTTGGATATTTTCTTTTGTAAGGCAATTTATCCCTTGCGAGTCATCTTTCATTTACCCTTGTTTGGTAATGATTGGTTCTCCTTCTGGTTGGTCATCATTTTATGCCCAGTAGCCGGTATCCCGATGTCCTTTATTTTCGATCGATTTATCCTTTATTAACCCAGTAGCCGGTTGTGGATAATCTTCCATGCGAGTATGTTATCTACGTTATGACGGTAATAGATAATATATCTCATGCGCTCTTCGGTTGAAGTCTTTTTCTTCCCCAGTCGAGTAAGATTCGCATTTCCTTGTGGAATCGAATGTCCATCCTGTAAGTCGAGTTTGCTTTTTTTCAGCCCTTCTTTCGGATGATGAGTGTCTTGGATATGTTCCCAATTCACACCTGGTTGGTCGCCTATTATATGCCTAGTAACCGGTATCCCTGGTGTTCCTTCCTTCTGCTCCCTATTATGACTTTTTGTCCCCTGTGGAGTCAGATTTTCCTGAGTTGAGATGTGCCTTTTAGGTCCTCCTCAGACGTAACGGATGATTGATATCTCTCACCCTTATACCGGTCTTAGATATTCTTTCTCCTTGAGCATGTTGTTCTCTCACCCAGTAACCGGTGTTTTGATAACATGTCTCTCTTTGAGTTTATTACCAAGTAGCCGGTAATATCTCGTTGTTTCTTCCTCAGCTGTGTCCTTTATGGACATCCCCGTCTGAGTCCGGATCTTTATCCGATGTATCCTTCGTGGATAGTTTCGCTGTATTGGCATATTCCCCAAATACATGCATCTTTGTGTCAGCTCGAGTCTTGCCATCGATTTATTTTCGTGGAATCCCTTCGTGTCTCCCAGCAAGTTTCATAGTCGTGGCCTGCTCACGCTTTTTTACCTTATTTTCCCTAGAGTCTCTGTCTCCCTAGTGAGTGTGTCACTCCTATGGATTTTTCAGTTTCTCCTGATTTCTTTTCCTTTGTGGCTATTATTCACCATGAAGATTTACTTTGCATGCATACATTTGCATCATGAGGTCTCTTAGGGACCAAAATTCGTCTCTTTGTTAGTATTTAAGCCCATTTTATCTCGTCGAGACGAAGATTTTAACCTTCATATCTCCGGCTAGAATGACCTTAAATAGGGGCATCTGTAAGACCCTAATTTTGACCCTAAGATGCCTCATGGCATCATATCATTGCTCAGTGCATTGCCTTAAGGATCATAGCATGTTTGGCTCCTTAACCCTAGGGGTGGGACTTGTGTGAGTGGTTTGAGACCACCAAGCATGCTTGTATTGTATATTATTGCTTTCTTATTTTTATTACTAACCAAAAGCACAAAAATATGTCACTAACTCTTTTTGTTTTGAAGCTCAAGTGATCATGTGCTCCCTTGCTCCTAGAAGGCTCCTAAGCTCAATGAAGTGGCTAGGTGAAGATGAGAAAAATCATGACAATGGTCCACAAATCTCCTAACCATCATATATGTCTCCTAGGCATCTCAATTTTCCAATTTGATCAAGATAACCAAAGGGCTTGAGGATTTTTTCCCAAGGAAACCCTAATTCAACTGTGCTTTGACTGTGCCTTGCTCATGAAGCAACCTCAAACTATGATCAAATTTAATCAATTTAATTTCTTTCATTCATAATTTTATGCATATATGAGCCTATTTGAGGATCCTCAATCATTCATTCATCAAGATTGGATGTTTGGCCTTGAAAAGTTGACCAGTCAAGTCATCTGACTAAACTGAGGATCACTGAGATACAACTTGTGATGTTTTTCTCAAATGAAGATGACTCGAAGAGAATAAATGTTCTTACGAACCATATGAACAACTTTCATGTTCAGCAAAAATCCATTTGAAACTTGGAAGATCATCATTCATTTCAAAACATTATAGGTCATTTTGACTGAAACCCTAATTTTGGGTCAACTTCCCAAGGACCTAACTCCCTTAATTTTTATGATTTTGAGGTGAGACAAAATGAATTGGAAAGCTTACGATGTCTACGTCAAATGTTATGTTGGACAAAATTTCATAATCCTAAAATAAATACATGTGATAATACAAAACATTATAGGTCACTTTGGACCTAAGTATTGAATTTGAAAATGCCCAACTTCAAGGCCCCATAACTTTCTCATGAAAAATCCAAATGATACAAAATTTGAGTCTAAATTGATAATATTTAAATGATCTACAACTTTTATGTTGTAGGTTTTTCCATTTGAATCTTGAATCATTGAAATAGAAGGGCTTGAAGAGGCTTGCCTTTGGTGAAAATTTTCAAAGGGGAACCTAGACATGTTTTGTACCCAAACATTCAGAGCCAGTTTTCATAAATTTCCAATTTCCAAATGAATTTTTTCCCAACATGACTTTTGTTCCTTATTTCAATATCTTTCCAACCATTACTCACATTACTTTTTTGGATTTTCCACGTGGGTGTTTCGAAGAGCTTTCTATTTAGGTCCATTTTTGCATTTCATGTTGTAACTTTATGTGCAAGCTTGTGCAGTCCTTTGTGCATGTCCAATTAACTTCCAGTTGATCTCAGCATGGATTTTCATTCATTCTTGGGCCTTACATGCACCTGTACAGACCCATGCAAGGAGGATTCAAATTTCATGCACACGAGGGAACCATGCCTTGCATCACAGTTCAACTATAAATAAGTGCTAATTCTCATTCAATTGGCAACCCAGTGGAGATCTGAATTTCTGCTGAATTGAAATCCCAACCCTCACTAAAGGAATTTTCGGTTTTCATTCTCTTTTTCAAGCTTGAAATTCAACATCATTAGTTGATTTTCAAAGCTCAATTCCTTAACCTATCATCACCATCACACTTCCAGAGCAAAGGCAGATCAAGATCTTGAAGGATTCGTGCTGCTTGAAGCTTCATTTCAGAGGTAGAACCTCAAACTTTTTGGATCTAGATCTTGCTATACAATGTTAATTTCTTTGGTTTGTGTTGTTTTCTGATGTCCTCATGCTTGAGGCAGGCCAGTGGTGGCCTTAATTGTGTAAATCGTGCCATTTCAGTTTGCACACCATGAATTTCAAGCTCACATTTCTCTCTAAATAGGAACTGTGAGGATGATCCATGGTTACAGGGGTGATGTACATCACCTCAGTTTCATTTTGATGTCTTCATTTTTCATTTTCATGGCAATTTATTTTCCTGCATGTGGTGACCGGATTCTGGTACTTCGCCGGAGAAGAAGGTGTTTTCCACCGCCTGTACCATGTGTTTGAGTCCCAGCCATTGGATCGTGCATAAACGTTTTAATCTTGGCCATTACATGTGTTGACTTGTTTTAATGCAAGGTGTTGCGCGCTTGACTCACATGTACTTTGTATCCGCGCCTTAGAGCCATATGATGAGTGCCACGTCAATTAATGAAATGATCTGATGGCGTTGGATTTTTGCTATTTTTCTGATTTTCTTTTAATTTCATTTAATTCCTTTTATTTTCAAAAATTCATAAATATTTTATTTGAAGTCACAAAAATATGAGACCAATGCCAAACATTTTCTTGAAAAATCTAGTTTCATATTTTGATTTTTAATTATTTTTGTGACTTCATTAAATATTTTTTTTGTGAATTATTTGATTTTTAATAGTTCTAATTCATTTTTAATTACTTTCTGATATTTGAAAAAATCCAAAAATATTTTCCTAACACCTATGGATCATGATAAGTCAATAAAAAATAGTCTCATCAATTTCTTATTTGATTTGAGATTTATTTGAGATTTTAATTCATATTGTATTATTTTTCATTGTTTTTAATTCTTTTTAAATAGTTTCTGATTTAAAAAATTGTTGAGAAAATTTGTCAAAGTTTGTTTGACCATGTTAGACCTATGAGAATTTAATTGGACTTGTTGAAGTTGATTTGAATTAAATTTGAGGTTTGACCATATTTTGTTTATTTTATTTTGCATTTATTTTTAATTCAAAAAATACCAAAAAATTATGGTTGACTTGTTGACTTGTAATCTTCATTTCTTTTCTGTTTAGCATTGATTGATGATGATTTTGTTCACTTTTGACCAATTGAGTTTGATACTTGAATCATCTTTCCATCCATTTCATCTTCATCCCTTTCTTTTCATATTTTGGCCAATGAGTTAATGTCTTATGGTTGGTCTTGACAAATGAGAGGTTTAACATTCTTTGATCCAAACCAAACTCAACTTGATCCATGATCAAGTGAGTTGTTTTGTGTCTAAGATAGGTTGCTTCTTGGTCAAGCAAAAAACCTAAAGCCCATACAAGGCCCTTCCCCTTTTGTTTTGGCATGGAAAGTTTTAGGAGCTTGGCTTACTAGTCATGGTCTCTAACTTGTGTTTATTTGCCTATAGTTTTATTGAACGGCCTCAGGTAGGTGTGACTACTACATTAGTCCACTTACGATTGCTTAACATAGCGCTAAATTGTCTTATGACAAACTAACATAACCATACTAATTACTAACTTTAATTTGAGCATTTAATTTCTTGCAATTTACTTTTAATGCCATTTACTTCTTGCTCATTTATTCATATTGCTTTTCATTTTTGCTCACTTGAGCACATATTTTATGTTTATGTCATTTTCCTCTTGCTCATTTGATCTCATTATTGTATATAAATATATTGTTGTCTTGTGATTGCTTTGTCTTTGTTTTGTGTGAACCTAATGAAAAAAGGAGAAAGGACTTAGAATTAGGACATACCCATGCTTAAAGGAGTTCAAGAGCAACTAGGCCTCATGCCTTTAGAATGCTAAAACTTGTTGAAGAGCAATTAGGCCTCATGCCTTTAGAATGCTAAATTTCAAAGTTGACCTTGAAGGACTTCCTTTCTAAACTCATTCTTTGTCCATTCCTCTTATTTTGTTGTGAACTTTTTGATGTTTGCTCTTGTGTGATAGGGATTCCATTTTGAGATAGTAAAGAGGACCATTGTCATGAGTAGCCAAGTTAAGAGAGACAAGCCAAATGGAGATCCTAGGAGCTTGAATCTAAATTTGTTTGATTGCTTGATTGTATGCTAAGTCCAAAGGAAATGAGCATCTTGAATCATCTCTATGATTTCAAGAAAAGGAACTCCAAGGGTTTTATCTTCTCTCTTATCTTTGTATGCTTTAGGACTAGCCCTTCTCTTCTTCCCCCCACTCAAACCGAAGCAAAAATCTTTTCTTGCAAACTTTGACTTTATTTCAAATTAGAAACCTAAGCATTATGCCTTTGACTTTTCAAAACTATTTTCATTAATACTCATTGTGAATGAATCTTAACCCTATTTTGACTTCACTTTGTAAATAAATTTAACTTGTAAATTCAACTCACTTCAAGTTATTTTTGTGGTTCCAATGGCCACCTTATTAAAACTTTTTTCATAAACATTAGTCATAGGTTTGAGTTATCATAGTGGTTGATGTGAATCTCACCTTATCCTTAGTGATTGGATTATAAGTCTTCCACACTTATTATATGGTTAACCCCTCACTAGTATGTTGAAGCTTTCCTCACATGGTGGATTGTTGGTTTAGGTTGAGTTTTCTCCCTTTGATAACAAAAGACCTTAAAGCTTTTGGTCAAATCAATTCACCAATTCTTTGAGATTTTTACCCCGAACAACGAGGTTTTGATCCTCTTTTGTGATGGTACGTAGGCAATGGGTTCATCCATTCAAACAATAAATTTGTAAATACAATCTATTCTCTTCTCATCCCTCCAATCTTTTGCATATATTTTCACAAATACCAACCTACAACACACATTTGCAAAAAGGGTTCCCTTAGAGTACTAAGGATGTTTTGGGTGCGTAAAACCTTCCCATTTCATAACCAACCCCCTTACCCAGATCTCTGACATTTTTATTAGTTTTTGACTTGATAAAACTTCTTACGTGGCTTTTGTTCGCTTTTTAGCCTTTCCTTTGGACAAATAAAAGTGTGGTGGCGACTCGAATTGTATGTTGACTTTTGGTTTAGTCAATAAACCTAAAGGTAACAAAAACCCCGCTACATTGAGTATATTGTTGTAGGAAGTAGTTGTACTCAATTATTATGGATGAAACAAATCCTAAAAGAGTACAATGTCAAATAAGATGTTATGGCATCACACTGTGACAATATGAGTGCGATAAATATTTCTAATTTTTTTGCTTAACATAGTATAACTAAGCATATTGACATACATGATCATTTCGTTAGAGAGTTGGTTGAAGAAAAAGTTATCATCTTGGATCATATTTCAATGGAAAACCAACTTGCTGACATATTTACATAGGCTTTAGATGCGACTCGGTTTGAAAAATTGAGAAATGCCAAGCTATATGCATTATTCAGAATCTCTAGCAATTAGTGTTTAAATTGCATGGGAATTATTATGCCACCATTTTCTCTCTCATGGACATCACGACCAAGGTGCATGCGCCCCCTTTTGTCCTAAATATTGGTATTCCAAATAAAGTTTTTATTCAAATTACTATAGACTTTTACACTACGCGCCTCAATTGGTTCAAAATATCTTTCATTTTCTCTAAACTTATCCTACCTCAATTCTCTCTAACACTAAGACTATCTTATCACGTTCCACACAAAGAATTTGCAATCATGGTTGGAACTAGACAAGGTACAAACACTTCTAGAAAAGATATGAAATCCACGAAGAAGCCCAAGAAACCTACAGAGGAACCCAAACCCATGATCAACATGCACATGGTTAAAATGAAAGGAGTTGTTCTAGGAGGGAAGTCTAATGGTCAGGCCGAGGGTCCTTCCACCATGGAACTTCCTAAAAAGGTCAAGATGAAGAAGCTGAGAAAGACATATGATCGATCATTAGAGGTACCATTAACTATGTCCGATTTCACTAGGAAAGGAAAAGGAAATGATATGAAAAAATTTGAATTCAATGATGTTCCTGAAAGTTAGGCTAATCCTGCAGACCAATCTACCAAGGAGGTTCTTGATGTTGTGCCACTTTAAATGGTTGTTCCATTCAATATTCAAGGTAATTTCTCTAAAATAAAACATGCAGATAAATCTACAAAGGAGGTTCTTGATGTTGTGCAAATTTAGATGGTTGTTTTAATCAATATTCAAGGTAATGTATCTAAAATAAAACCCGCTAAAAAGAATGGTGAAAGTATTGTTGAAAATGTGTTAGAGATTGTTGCTGAAATTTCCAAAACTAAAGAGGTCGATTTTGAGAACTTGTCTTAAACCCTAGAATCCATTCATGCATGTGATGACCCCCTAGGCAATATAGTATTGAAAATATTTTTAATGAAGATCATGTAGAAGTTCTTGTTATTAGTATTCCTTTTATATAAACCTTCATAAATGGTATTTTGAATGACTATCATGAGGATACTGAGGACTCTAGTGATGAAACTCCTCTAGAAACTTAAGCTAATGATAAGGATGATGTTGTCAACACTAATGTTGAAAAACCTCACTCAGAGGATGAAATATTTGTAGATTCCAACTTTATTGATGGCAATAATGGTAAAAAAAATCTGGTAATAAGGAAGATCTTGATGAAGAAGATCAAATGGAGGAAGAAACTGAGATTGAAATTGAAGTCCCTGTAGAAGATGAATCCCAAGAGACCGTTATTGATGAAATCCAAGAAACCAAACTATAAAAACAAGATATTGATAAATATGTACTAGAAAACCAGAATGACATGTTGGAGACATAGTATCTAAATCAGAAGGATAATGATGGTGAGACCTCTGAAAATAATGTTGAACTTGATGCCGAGAACATTGTTACTAACAACCGTTACAATTTTGTAAGTGATAATGACCATGTTCGTAAAGATGTTGAGACTCATATTATTTCCGCCTTTGCCTATCCTTTAATAACAATACTGATAAGAAGTCTGCAAAGAAAAGCAAAAAGAAGCCAGACAAGAAGGAAGCTACTATAAAACCAAAGAAGACCCCCACCAAAAGGGTATCCACTGAAACTAAGACTAGGAAGATGACCAAGAATAAATAGACCTTAGAAGATAAGAAGAAAATTGTTACAGGTGTTGCAAAGTCTGCTGCAAAGAAGAAAGAAACCTCAAATAGAAAGGTTGCTCCTGTTGTGGAGATTATTGAAGATGATGTGGGCAACATTTTGGACAACATTGTGGCAAGCCCTGTCAAGAAGAATAGAAATATTCTTGGGGGGAAGAAGATCTCTTCTAACATATTTGTTTCTCCTATGGATAAAGTTTATTTCCGCTATGAAGAAAGCATGTTGAAGTGGAAGTATATGTATCACAGAAGGATTGCCCTTGAAAGGGAGTTGTCTAAGGAGGCCTTAAAGTGAGACTGCGGAGTTGCTAGAATATTCCCAAGTTATAAAGATAATGACAAACTTGAGTCCCCTTTATCAAAATATTGTGAAGGAATTCATTATTAATATTCCTCAAGAGTTTAACAAGGATGGAAGCAAAGACTACATGAAGGTGCATGTTCGTGGGTGTTGCATTGGTTTTTCTTCTGAAATCATTAATGAATACCTGAGTAGAAGCAAACTGATTACTGCTAACAAGGTTCTTCTCTTAAATATTATTGCACAAGAAATCACTGGTAGGGTGTATGAAGATTGGACCAGCAAAAGGGTTGTTGTCTACAGCCAGCCTGAGTGTCAAGTATGCCATCCTGAACCAAATTGGAGTCTCAAATTGTGCTCCTATAAATCATAACTTAGGAATTGCTACATCTCTAGCTAGGTTGATTTACCAAATAGGAACTAGGGATGACTTATATTTTGGAGAATATGTGTTTAATCAAGTGCTGAAGTAAGTTAAGTTGTTTGTTGTCAAATTACCTATTGGCTTTCCATCTTTTATGCTGGTATTCTAATAAGCTAAAAACCAAATATTATGAGTAGTGGAGATATTTTTGGTATTGGTGCTAGTCAGTTAACCTTCAGTTATCATCTGTTTGTTGGGACTCATGTTCCAGACATATCTCTCCCCAACATTCCCTTTGATCAGACCATTAAAGGTTAACTTCCTAAGGTTCCCCTTATGTATGATACTGACAGAGATAATACTATATTAGAATTGATGCATGTGTCAAAGTGTTTGCAAGAAGTTATTATGATCTCCATAGTTTGTAAAAAAATGTGGATATCTTGATCAAGATAATGAACCCAAAGGTGATGGAGTATTAACACCTCAGACTGCTAAATAAAACATTTACAAGACTATTAATGGGAAGGATGATGATGATATTGAAGTCGCTTATTGAAATTCTAGTTATCAGACTTTGGATGTCACACTGGTTGTTATGACATCCAATTCTGCACAGACAGGGATTATGCAGAACTTAACAGTAAGTGCAGTAAATAACACAAGTAATTGTTCACCCAGTTCAGTCCAACATGACCTACATCTGGGGGCTACCAAGCCAGGGAGGAAATCCACTATTAGTAGTATCAATTCAAAGCTAAACTCACCCGTTTACAACTTATCACTTAATCCCTACCCAATGCAATTTCAATCTTAACCTAAGATCAGAGTTCCTACTCACTCCCCCTCAATCACCTCAGTGATATTAAAGACACTTTGAAGTCACACTTCAAAAACAACTCTTGATTATGCTTCACAGCTTAAATCAAGATACACAGCACTCACGCTTAAAAGCTTTGAGTGACACAACACTTACAACTCAATGAACACCCTATGCCAAAGCAATCATCTACTTGATAATGGCTTGGCTTACAAGATACGTCTAATACAAGACTCACAAAATACAGCAGTGAAGTATGATGGACACACTGACTCTTCACGCTTCAAAATCCCCGAAACTGAATGAAGGAATGCCTTCCTTTTTATATTGCAGCACCTGGGCTTTTGCACCTGTATTTTCCTGAATTTTAGGTCACACAAGTTCCCTCAAATTCAACATTTAGGTTGCTAACAAATAGGCTATTTGTTAGGTTCATTGAATGTAGCTTGGTTGTTGATTTCCTGGATTTTCTCTCAGCTGTTGAATCCCTAAAGAATAGCCTGAGAAAAAGCTGAAACAGAAAACTGAACAACCTACAATTTAGCATATGCTGTCAGGCACGAATGTCACGACATTCAGCTTGACATCAAGGTCCATATGCTGAGTCTGTTTTTCCAGAAAATAGACTGTACAATTTGCTGACCTGTACATGATCAAAATGACCATACTCCAGTAACAGCTTACATTAATAAATGTCAAAGTGTCCAACTTAACATTTATACATTTGGCCTTAAGTTAGTTCTGTTATTCTCTTGAAGAACAAACTAAGTTTTATGCTGAAGTATAGCAGAACACCACTCTGCCTAATCTTCAGTAGCTGCTGTCAATGATGAATGTCACAACATCCAGTTTGACATTCAGTCAGTAGGCCTTATGCCAGGTCTGGTTCTTCCTTGATAACCAGACTGCAAATGAATACTAAGTTCTAACAGAACTTCTGTTCCTTAGTATCTGTAGACAGGTATGAATGTCACAGCATTCAATAATCCTGTGTTAGCTAGTCCTGCAGTAACTACAATGTAGTCACATATACATGTCATGACATCAGTCAAGACATTAGTGTTTTACCATATAATGCAGCCAATTAAACACCTACAAACTCCCCCTTTGGCAAGTTTTTGGCTAAAACACTTTGATCCCCATAACAGAGTTCATGGCAGCGGAATACTACTAGCTAATACACTCAGAGTGGCAGCACACTCACACACATGGAAGTTAAATAAAAACTTCACAAAGCAGCACAACTACAGAAGTTAAATATAACTTCAACACACAGCTGCTGCAGGGGAGGAATCTTCAGATCTGTCATGAGAGTCTGTTGTAGAGACCCACTCTGTTTGTCAGGGGTATTGGTGGTTATTACTCCCCCTTTTTGTCACAAATGTTGCCAAAGCCAACAACATAGTCAGAGCATAATGACAGAGTTCCAGACTTGGTTTTACTTCACAGTTTCAACCAAGTTAACATCCACTTGATCTTGCTTCAGAGCTTCGATCAAGTGATCACCCACTTTTGCTTTACAGTAGGTACCACCATATCAGATGCCATGATTTTGTTTCTGACATCCAGAACCACTCCTGCATGAACAGCATCCTTGAACTCCTGCAGGTACAGTGGCCTTCTCTCTGTAGGGTGTCTCCTTACCCTCTTGTATCCACCCTTGTTGCAAGCAGCATAGCTATGATCTGTTGACCAGTCATAGCCTAGTACAAATTGTTTAATAGTCAGAGATATTAAACAATTTATCCCAAACATCAGTGGTTGCTATAAGGTCTCAGAGAGACATATTCCCAGTTTGCTCCTTAAGTTTTCAAACTGAGTAGCATCCAGAGCCTTTGTAAATATGTCAGCCAGTTGAAGATCCGTGGCTACATGTTCCAAAGTGATCACCTTGTCTTCCACCAGATCTCTGATGAAGTGGTGCCTAATGTCAATATGTTTGGTCCTGCTATGTTGGATGGGATTCTTGGAGATGTTGATGGCACTGAGATTATCACAGAACAATGTCATAACATTTTGAGTGACATTGTACTCAGTGAGCATTTGTTTCATCCAAACCAGTTGGGAGCAACTGCTTCCAGCAGCTATGTATTCAGCCTCTGCAGTGGACAGAGAGACACAGTTCTGCTTCTTGCTGAACCACGATATGAGGTTTTCTCCTAAGAAGAAACATCCACCTGATGTGCTTTTTCTGTCATCAGCACTTCCAGCCCAATCAGCATCACAGTACCCAGATAGGACAGGCTTAGACCCATGTGAATACAGCATCCCATAGTCACACGTCCCATTGATGTACTTGAGAATCCTTTTGACTTGATTCAAGTGGCTCACCTTGGGCTCTGCTTGGTATCTGGCACACACTCCAACTGCATAGGAAATGTCAGGTCTACTTGCAGTTAGATACAGCAGACTACCTATCATGCTTCTGTACAGGCATTGATCAACACTAGGCCCTCCATCATCTTTGGTTAACTTCAGATGAGTAGGAGCAGGAGTCCTCTTGTGCCTGGCATGATCCATACCAAACTTCTTAACTATGTTCTTGGCATACTTGCTTTGGGAGAGAAACATAGAGTCCTCCATTTGGTTTACTTGCATTCCAAGGAAATAGGTCAGTTCTCCCACTAGACTCATTTCAAACTCAGACTGCATCTGGTGAACAAATTTTTTAACCATTTGTTCTGACATTCCACCAAAGACTATATCATCAACATAGATTTGAGCTATCATGATTTTGCCTTCTTCATCCTTCACAAACAAGGTTTTATCTATGCCACCCTTTCTGTATCCATTTGAGGTCAGAAATTCGGTTAACCTTTCATACCAAGCTCTGGGTGCTTGCTTCAACCCATACAAGGCTTTCTTCAACTTGTATACATGCTCAGGTTGGTTAGGATCACAGAACCCTTTGGGTTGTTCCACATAGACTTCTTCATTCAGGTAGCCATTCAAGAATGCACTCTTCACATCCATTTGGAACAGCTTAAACTTCAGGATGCATGCTACCCCCAACAGCAATCTGATGGACTCAAGTCTAGCCACAGGAGCAAATGTCTCATCAAAGTCTACTCCTTCAACTGGAGTGTATCCTTGAGCTACTAGTCTTGCTTTATTTCTAGTAATTACTCCTTTCTCATCAGATTTGTTTTTGTAGATCCACTTGGTACCAATGATGTTAGACCCTTCAGGTCTTGGAACCAGCTCCCATACTTCATGCCTTGTGAACTGCTCGAGTTCCTCTTGCATGGCAATGATCCAGTATTCATCAGTCAGGGCTTCTTTCACATTCTTTGGTTCAACCTTGGAAACAAAGCAGGAATTTGAGTTTATTCCTCTTGACCTGGTAGTTACACCACTGGTGGGATCCCCTATGATAAGATCCTTAGGGTGGTCTTTCTGAATTCTGATAGATGGCACTTTGGTGGGTGCTTCTACTTCACATTCAGGAGAAGGTTCCTGTACTTCTTCAGGCTTGACTGGACTGTCAGTTGGACTGTCAAGGAATGTTTCAACATCCTCCATGACATCGGTTCCTTCCTCCTTATCATCCACAATGACATTTATGGACTCCATCAGGACATTGGTCCTGTAGTTGAACACTCTATAGGCTCTGCTGTTAGTGGAGTATCCCAGAAATACGCCTTCATCACTTTTGGGATCTAGCTTCCTTCTCTGTTCACGATCTGTGAGAATGTAGCATTTACTTCCAAAAATATGAAAGTACTTCACAGTGGGTTTTCTGCCCTTCCATATTTCATACAGAGTGGAGGAGGTTCCTTTTCTCAAGGTGACTCTGTTGTGAACATAGCACGCGGTATTCATTGCTTCAGCCCAAAAGTGCATAGGGAGCTTCTTTGCATGAATCATTGCTCTGGCAGATTCTTGAATAGTTCTATTTTTTCTTTCAACTATTCCATTCTGCTGAGGAGTTATAGGGGAGGAGAACTCATGGCTTATTCCTTCAGATGAGCAAAACTCATCAAACTTGGAATTCTTGAATTCAGTACCATGATCACTTCTAATCCGGACCACACAACTGTCCTTTTCCCTTTGAAGTCTTATGCACAGATCTTTGAAGACATCAAATGTATCTGACTTCTCTCTGATGAAGCTTATCCACGTGTATCTGGAATGGTCATCAACCACCACGTAGGCATACTTCTTCCCACCAAGACTTTCAACCTGCATAGGTCCCATTAGGTCCATGTGCAGCAGCTCCAGAACTCTGGAGGTTGTGGAATGTCCCAGCTTTGGGTGTGACATCTTGGTTTGCTTGCCCATTTGGCATTCTCCACAGACTCTTCCTTCATCAATCAGAAGCTTTGGCATTCCTCTGACTGCTTCCTTGGATATGATCTTCTTCATTCCCCGTAAGTGGAGATGTCCAAGTCTTCTATGCCACAGCTTCACCTCCTGTTCTTCCTTGGCTGAGGAGCATGTTGTGGAAAAGTTAGAGAGATCAGGTTCCTACAGGTAGCAGTTGTCTTTGGACCTGGTTCCTCTCATAACTTCCTGATTGTCACCATTTGTCACAATGCACAGCTCCTTAGTAAACTGAACATGAAAACCTTGATCACACAGCTGACTTATGCTGATGAGGTTTGCAGTTAGTCCTCTTACTAACAGCACATTGTTCAGTTTTGGCACTCCAGAACAGTCCAGTTTGCCCACACCTCTTATTTTTCCTTTGGCACCATCACCAAAAGTCACATAGCTGGTGGTGTGAGGTTGAATATCTACTAGTAGATTTTCCATACCAGTCATATGTCTTGAGCATCCACTGTCAAAGTACCAGTCTTCTCTGGAAGAAGCCCTTAGGGCAGTGTGTGCTATCCTAGCATACCATTGTTGCTTCTTAATGGGAACACATCGCTTACGTGTTTTATGCTTAGGTCTGACAGGTGAGACTCTGTTAGGGAAGCCATGAATCCAGTAGCAGAAGGCTTTTATATGACCAAGCCTGCCACAGTGGTGACACCTCCAATTCTGGTATTTCCTCTTCTGATGATCATTCATCCTAGCTCCTTGATGTTGAGACATTGGCTTTGACATCTGTTTGAACTTCTGAACTCTAGCCTTTGGGCGTTTGTGTTCAGTTCTTTTTCCAAATCCTAGCCCAGATTTGGTTCCAGACTGCTGTCCCACCTTTAGAATTTCTTCCAAGGTGTCAGTTCCCTTATTCATCATTCTGATGGATTTGGTCATCTGGTTCAGCTTGGAGGTCAGAAGGGCTATCTCATCATTTAGCCCCTCTATGGCAGACAGTTGCTTCTGTCTCTCATCTTCCAGTTCCTTGATGAGTTTCTTCTGCTTTTCTCCTTGTGCACGCACTTCTGCACTGGTGGTACACAGCTTCTTATATGCTGCAGCAAGTTCATCAAATGTCAGCTCATCTGCACTTGTGTCATCTTCAGAGACACACACACTGGTTAGTGCAGTGACATGTTTGGCAGATTCTCCTTCAGATTCACTTTCAGAATCTCCTTCAGACCATGTGATAGCTAGCCCCTTATTTTGCAATTTGAGGTAAGTAGGGCATTCAGCTCTGACGTGTCCATACCCTTCACAGCCATGACACTGGATTCCCTTCCCATGGTTGAACTTCTCCTCAGAAGTTGATCTTTTCTTAATGTCAGACGGGATGTTCTTGACATTAGGTCTACCTCTTTGATCAATCTTCTTCATGAACTTGTTGAATTGCCTCCCAAGCATGGCTAAGGCTTCTGATATACTTTCATCACCTCCTGTATATCCTTCTTCTGACTCCTCTTCAGCATTTGATATAAAGGCTATGCTTTTCTTCTTCTCAGCATACTCACCTAAGCCCATTTCAAAGGTTTGGAGAGAACCAATGAGCTCATCTACCTTCATATTGTTGATGTCCTGAGCCTCCTCTATGGCAGTGACCTTCATAGCAAACCTCTTAGGCAAGGACCTGAGAATCTTTCTTACAAGTTTCTCTTCAGTCATTTTCTCACCTAGTCCACCAGAGGTGTTTGCAATTTCAAGAATATTCATGTGAAAGTCATGAATAGTCTCATCCTCTTTCATCCTCAGATTTTCAAACTTGGTTGTCAACATCTGAAGTTTGGACATCTTCACCTTGGAAGTACCTTCATGAGTTACCTTGAGGGTATCCCAAACTTCCTTAGCTAGTTCACAATGGTGCACCAGCCTGAAGATGTTCTTAGTGATTCCATTGAACAGTGCATTCAAGGCTTTGGAGTTTCCAAGAGCTAATGCCTCTTGTTCCTTGTCCCAATCTTCTTCGGGAATCTGCACACTGACTCCATCTTCATCAGTCCTCGTTGGATGTTCCCATCCCTTGTTGACAGCTCTCCAGACTTTGCTGTCTAGAGACCTTAAGAAGGCTATCATGCGAGGCTTCCAGTCATCATAATTAGATCCATCCAACATGGGTGGTCTGTTTGAGTGTCCTAAATCCTTGTCCATGGTACTAGAAAGTAACTTCCCTAGATCTCACCCAGAACTTCACAGGCAGGGTGCCTGCTCTGATGCCAATTGAAATTCTAGTTATCAGACTTTGGATGTCACACTGGTTGTTATGACATCCAATTCTGCACAGACAGGGATTATGCAGAACTTAACAGTAAGTGCAGTAAATAACACAAGTAATTGTTCACCCAGTTCAGTCCAACATGACCTACATCTGGGGGCTACCAAGCCAGGGAGGAAATCCACTATTAGTAGTATCAATTCAAAGCTAAACTCACCCGTTTACAACTTATCACTTAATCCCTACCCAATGCAATTTCAATCTTAACCTAAGATCAGAGTTCCTACTCACTCCCCCTCAATCACCTCAGTGATATTAAAGACACTTTGAAGTCACACTTCAAAAACAACTCTTGATTATGCTTCACAGCTTAAATCAAGATACACAGCACTCACGCTTAAAAGCTTTGAGTGACACAACACTTATAACTCAATGAACACCCTATGCCAAAGCAATCATCTACTTGATAATGGCTTGGCTTACAAGATACGTCTAATACAAGACTCACAAAATACAGCAGTGAAGTATGATGGACACACTGACTCTTCACGCTTCAAAATCCCCGAAACTGAATGAAGGAATGCCTTCCTTTTTATATTGCAGCACCTGGGCTTTTGCACCTGTATTTTCCTGAATTTTAGGTCACACAAGTTCCCTCAAATTCAACATTTAGGTTGCTAACAAATAGGCTATTTGTTAGGTTCATTGAATGTAGCTTGGTTGTTGATTTCCTGGATTTTCTCTCAGCTGTTGAATCCCTAAAGAATAGCCTGAGAAAAAGCTGAAACAGAAAACTGAACAACCTACAATTTAGCATATGCTGTCAGGCACGAATGTCACGACATTCAGCTTGACATCAAGGTCCATATGCTGAGTCTGTTTTTCCAGAAAATAGACTGTACAATTTGCTGACCTGTACATGATCAAAATGACCATACTCCAGTAACAGCTTACATTAATAAATGTCAAAGTGTCCAACTTAACATTTATACATTTGGCCTTAAGTTAGTTCTGTTATTCTCTTGAAGAACAAACTAAGTTTTATGCTGAAGTATAGCAGAACACCACTCTGCCTAATCTTCAGTAGCTGCTGTCAATGATGAATGTCACAACATCCAGTTTGACATTCAGTCAGTAGGCCTTATGCCAGGTCTGGTTCTTCCTTGATAACCAGACTGCAAATGAATACTAAGTTCTAACAGAACTTATGTTCCTTAGTATCTGTAGACAGGTATGAATGTCACAGCATTCAATAATCCTGTGTTAGCTAGTCCTGCAGTAACTACAATGTAGTCACATATACATGTCATGACATCAGTCAAGACATTAGTGTTTTACCATATAATGCAGCCAATTAAACACCTACACTTATGGTGACATTGAAGGTGGTTTTGATTATGGCTCATTTGAAGAATCTAAAGTTTGAAGTTTTTCTTATTAATGTTATGTGTTATGATGATCTCTTACCCCTGCATGGGTTTTTCTTAAGTTTGTTTAAATAACCCTCAATGCAAGATAATGAATCCAAGTACCCTATAGGGATGGTTTCATTTTTATTTCTTTTGGTGTTCTGCTCTAGATTTCTGCCCCTCTTGGAATGTTTTTATCTTTGTCTGGATGCTTTTGACCCCTTAACCATTTTGAGACAATTAGGGGGAGAATAAATTTAAGGATGATAAAATATGGTAATGCAAGACTAATATTTTGCCAATCATCTTATGATATGCTAGTTTCGTCGATCCTCAAATATGGTTTAGCATATGTTTTTTGTTTTTCGCTGCACTCTGATGATTTTTTGAAACATGTCATGAAGATTGTTCTCATCTTTTTGTTGCACATCTTGCATGTTGTATTTGCCTAAAAATTTCCCAAAAGGGGGAGATTTTTATTAGAAGTGATTGGCATTATTTTATAGACAACATGTAATGCAAGATCCCGTAACATTATGTTGAGATATTCGGTCTCTATGAGCTCAAAATAGGAGGCAAAGATGTGGATCAAGATGTTCCACATATTTAGGAACATTCTTCCTCATAAGCTAGTTACGCATAAGTAAATCTCACACTTGATTTGTTTCCTTATTGGGTGTTTGTTTATGCGCTTTTAGGAATAAGGAAATAA
The DNA here is from genome assembly GCF_024323335.1 of Lathyrus oleraceus. Lineage (NCBI taxonomy): Eukaryota > Viridiplantae > Streptophyta > Magnoliopsida > Fabales > Fabaceae > Lathyrus > Lathyrus oleraceus. Next base: position 148,267,681 of record NC_066582.1, on the reverse strand, counting down.
TTCTCAAAATATCACTTATCAAGACCAAATTTGGTTGATAGATAATCAATTTATGATATGTTGAAAATCAAATTAAATCGAATTATTAAGTTGCACTTTTTTTTACTTAAGTCGTAAGTTTAAAACCATAACACTCAATGCAGCTAGATATTTTTCAATTTAAAGAGAATCTATGTATAACAGAAGACTCAGACCTTGAGATATCTTGCAAGGTGTGTTTTAGTAGTTTGTGTAACACCCTGAGTTCAATTAATTTATTTAATTGAATTTAGTTGCATTTTATTTAAATTAGTAAGTGATTTATATATTTTATTTGGATAATTGGAGATTATATGTGTTTTGGAGGGTATTGGAGAGAGTTAAGAGAATGGTAGCAATTAATTAGATTATTTTTATTCATTTTAAGTTAAGTGGAATAATTAAAAATAAGGTGGTTGTAGAAAAATAAGGGAAATGATAGAATTTGGTGGCTAATTAAATTATTAGAAATTAAAATAGAGGAAATTGGACTTAGTAAGAGAGTAAGGGAAAATAGGGAATATGAGAGTAATTGAGGGTAATAAGGGAATAGTCTAATTAGGGGAATTAGGTTTCAGTTTAAATAGAAAAGAGTGAGGGTTAAACCTTGACAATACTTATTTTTTTGGAGAACATGAGAAAAGAGGCAAGAGAGGCAACCTAGGGTTTAGAGAGAAAACACATTGTTAGAAATCCAAGGTAAGAGGGAGATTACTCTTCTATGGGTGTATATTGTATGAAGGGTGAGAGGGATCCTCACCCTCTTCTAGGTTTTTCTTTTGATTTCACCATTGTTGATGTGTTCATGTGTTCTTAATGAAATTTATGCAAATTGTGTGTCCAATTGTTATGATTCATGACTTAATATATGTTTTATAACATGTTTAATTGTTATGAGATTGTTATATGCTATTAAATTTATTATATGATGTGTTTAGATGTTTGTCGTACCTCAAAAAATATGATCCTTCGCGAAGCGTATCGCATGCTCACGGAAAATGATTCAAATTGAGTTGCCACCGAACTTTATTTAATCCAATGAAGGAATAAGAAAATATCGATAAAGCCTTTAAAAGAAGATGGTTGTCGCAACCATATTCGGGTTCGGGAGTCGATTACACAAGGAGAAGGTATTAGTACCCCCACCTCTGTTGTACTCAGCGGAACCTTTTAGTTAAACTTGTGATTGAATGTTAACTTATATTATTTATTTCATTTGAGCTATTAAAAGTGTAAAAAGAAGAAAAAAAGGGTCGCAATTTATTTATTTATTAATGTGCCTGACGAGATTGCAAGTCTTGCTCCTACGTATCTTCCAGTGCAATGGAGAACTAAGACTACGTAGTTTTAGGTAGAAAATGTTTGTTTGTTGGTCGATTTTAGCGAAAGCTATTTTGTCCCAATCGACGGAACAAAATTACTTGCTACCCAAAACAAGTGGAAAAGCGAACGTTTACATTATGGCAAAATGGATTTACAAATCAACATTCACGGGAAACGTCACTAGCTTACTCACACATATGTGGAAGAAGCATTGTCTTGCATCGTCTTGAGACAAAATATCTTTCTATTAAAAGAGTTTGACTTGTTGAATACTTTATAAATGAATGATGAATGCTTGATGAGAACGAGACGTAAGCCTCAGGACTAATCATTTGGGGTTGCACCAAAATGCTAGACTCCGATGGTCCTTTTTCATTCAAGGCATTTAAGAAATTTGTTTAATGGACAACAAATGCTTGATAAGAACAAGATGTATGCCTTGGAATTGTTTGTTCAAGGGTTCCATCAGAATGCTAGACTCCAACGATCTTTTTTTTGTTCAAGTTTATTAAGTGTTTTAGGAGCGAAAGAAAGAATAAACGGTTAACCTAAGGCGTGCGCCTTAGAACCGATCATTCGAGGGTTTCACTGGAATGCTAGACTCCAACAATCCTCTTCTTTCGCGTTTTTAAGAAAATGATTTTAATATTACGTTTAATTAGGAAAATGTCACTCGATGTTGATCGATGTGTAATTTGTGTTGTGGATATAAGATTTGAGAATGGTCAGATTTTGAAGACTAACTTGATGTTGATCAAGTGATTAAAACTTTTTTGAAAGATTGATTTTATTATGCATCCACTTTATCATCTTATTTTACAATTAAAGGTCTACATATATACAAGATTAAATAATTCACATAATCAAACATGACATACAATCAACCACAATTTTAAATAATAAACAAGTCATGCAATCAACCATAATTTCAAATAGAAAATAAGTTATGCAAACAATTACTAAATGGAAGAAAAAAACTCTAAAATGGGATCGGTGAAGCACAAGCAAAACAAATGCGACCGAAACAAATAAGTGAAGATTCAAATGAGCAAAGATAGTAGGAAAAACAAATACAACACATAACTCAAACAAGATTAAAAAAACCATAACCCCAACTATCCCAATACCCTTGAATTCTCATTAAATTTCTGAATTGCAAGCAATTTTTACATAAATCAAATACAGGGAAGGGGGATTCGAGCTATCAACATCAATAACAAAAAAAAGGTAACAAAAATTAAAAGGAATACCAAACTACTTCAATGAAGGAGAAAGTTCAGGTAACGAGTACACTTCCACCTTCTTTTATTACTTATTTTGCTTTAAATATCTTTCTTTTCCGTCTTTCAAAATTCTTCCTCCTCCTTGTGTTTGAATTTCTGTAAATTTTGTATTGCTATGCTATTATGAGGTGTGAAGGTTGAGCTCAGTTGAACTTAGGGTGAAGTTTTGGTGAGGGATTTGTTTCAGTAGCATAAGAGTAAGGATATTCTTTCTTAGTTTTGTAGGAATTAACACATGTATTTATAGGAGATTTGTGAGCATGAAGTGTGATTGAGGGAAAGATTTGGATCAGTTCCAAAATGGCTAGCTGTAATTCTATTAAGGAAAGCGACTATCCTGATTTTGCGGGCTGCGATGGAAAATCAAAATCACATGAGCAGATATTTCCCAAGATCTTATTTTTGTCCTCTTCTGAATTTACTAATGCAACTTCCACTGCAATGTTGGTTTTCTGATAAAATTATCGGAGATTGTTCCCTTGTATTCTTTTTACTAGATGTAGTCTTCTGATGAATTTTTTGCTGAAGTTGTAAACTTGATCCAATTTAATGATGTAGTGAAAAATTGTTACCGATACAAAAAGTTTGGTGGTGGTTTACTAATGTATAGGATTGAACTACTATTAATGTAAATTTCTGATTTAATAACATAAATGGTAAAAAACGATTTATTTGAGTAAGAAAGAAAATATTATTATTATTAAAAAAAGATGATGCAACCAAAATACTTATAACAAAATATTCATATGGAAAATGCAATATTTATTAATAATAACAACTTATGAGATGATGGCTATGACAAAAAATTATTAATCATTTGAGAGTTCAGAAGAAATGGAGTCAAATTCCAAATGCACCCAAACCCAATTCCGAATTCAAAATTATTCTAAAATGGAAAGAATATGGATTCTTGATATTTGAAACTTTGACCTATGCATGAAAGGGAGCCTTATGACCAGATGAAATGGTCATAAGAAAAGATGCAAATGTATTATTTTAAAGTGGGGTAGAATTTAGGATATGACAGTTGCCCATATTAAAATAACTTTAACGGATATCATGAGTGATTGATAATCCTCATAGAACTATGTGTTAGAACAAGATTTGGTTTTGCATTCTATACCTTGAGTTTTGATGATAATAATATTGTATTTGTGTGAGAATAATTTTGGTATCCTAATGGTTTGTTATTGTATAACTTTAACAACCAGTTCTGATTCTGAGTATATGATGTGCAACATCATTGATTTCTGAACTATGCGTTCTAAATACTCTTTTGTGCCAACTATTAGAAGTTCTGAAAGTTGTTCAATATTGCTGCTGCAATGTTCTTTCTGCTTATGTGCTGCTTCACTCCTGAGAAGCTTCTAAGGAGACACTATGTTGATGCTGCAATGTTCTCTTAGTTCATGCTTCTGAACGTGACTCTGATCACCAAACTAATGAAGAATGACAAGCTTCTGAAGTTGTGTTATGTAGCTTAAGATTCTCTAAATCTTAAGCCAGACGATTGAAGTTATCAAGGTTCTGACTGAAGATTCTGAAGACTCTGAAGATCTCAAGCCAGACTACTGACATTGTCAAGTTTTTGACCAAAGATTCTGAAGTTTATGAATTCAACTTTATGTTTCTTCATTTCATGCTTCATCAACTTTCATCATAAGCCAATAAACTTAAAGATAAGATCAAATGGGAATGTGATCAAATAGTACATAGTACAAATCGAACATCCTTTCCACTACCTGATTTCATGGGCAAGGAAATTACTATACATCACACCTATCACTGATTTTGTGGGTGAAGGATAGTATACATTATCACTCGTTTCCTATCCAACAATGGACAACCTCTCTATGAGCTTTCTCCATTTTGCCCTCCAACGATATTCTTCTTATGCTATATAAGTGAGACTTGGAGACTTGAAGAAAAATGCCAGTGACACAATATTTTGACAAGTTTATTTCTTTGTGAAAAGTTATCATTTTTTTGTACACAATTTTTCCTTAAGTGTTTGTTATTCATTTATGTAAAATCTACTTGTGTAGAAGCATCTTGTAAAACACAAAATATGTTTGTTTGATTCCTTGAGGAGGTTATCCTTGAGAAGACAAAGAAGGTTGTTCTTTGTGAGTCCTTAAGGAGACTAGGGTATAGTTGGATCCTTGAAGACAAAGAAGGTTATTTTTTGTGATTTTTGTAATCTGTTGATTATAGTGGATTAGGTCCTTGTGTATAAGGTAAAATCATCTTGACGGGTGGACTGGAGTAGCTTTGAGTCTCAAGAGAACCAGGATAAAAATACTCATGTTTTTATATCTTTGTTATTAACTTGTTAGTGATGTTCTTGTTTTGGAAAAATCTTTGGCTTGCAAAATCCAATTCAAACCCCCCTTTCTTGTGTTTTTCACACCTTCATTATGGTGAAAGGTATTTAAATGTAGAAGACCTGAATTTTCCCCCTAGATACAATGATACGATATGACTTGAAGGGGACTCTATTTTTTGGTTTGCTAGGGATATGATGTGATATGAGATTAACCCTAACAAGATGTTTTCATGATGGATGAAGAAAGACAGTTGGACCTGTGGGGGATAACAGAGATATGTGGTAATGGCGTCCCACACGAAATGAAAAAGATGAAAAAAGAAAAACTTACTAGGGATGACAATTTTGCTGGAGAAAAGACAATTGGGGAATATTCAAAAGTGAAGGTTATCAAATGGTTAGAGATAAAAAGCATGCACTTCAGAATATCTCATAATTCAGGAGCTTTGGAGAATATTTATAACAAGAAGTCATCTTACACAACATTCTGGAGTGTTCTAATAAGAAAGTCATACAAACAAACAAAACAGAGATCCCTAACAAGGAATTCATCAAAAAGAAACTCGGAGCTTTCTAACAAGAAAGCCATCCATGCAAAAGAAAATTTGGATATTCTTTACATAGAGATCATCCAAGAGAAAACTCGGGAGTTTTCTAACAAGAAAAACATCCACACAAAAGGCTTTGAAGGTTCTTGACAAAGAAATTAATCAAGACAAAAACATTGGATCTTTTAACAAGAAAATATCAAATTTCTGGGAATTCCTTAAAATGAAGAGTCATACATGACTTTCTAGGAAACATCAGGAGAAACAGGGTAATAAAACTTTTCTGTATGTGCCAACCAAGTTGGACTTAGATCATAAGCATTGATTACAACCAAGTTTTAACAGATCGATGTCAATTACAACTGGACTTTTAAATATGAAGCTAGTGACAACTAGATTTTAGGGGTGCCAGTGACGATTGGGCTTTTCAAATGATGTTGGTGACAACCAAACTGTAGGTACTAATTATAAATGGATATTTCAAATGACACCGGTGACAACCGAATCTTAGGTACCAATTACAATTGGATTTTAAAACAAAGTGTCAGTTACAATTGGACTTTAGACATGCTAGTGAAAATTAGACTTTGAAAACAGGGTGTCTGTTGCAAATGGACTTTCAAAGATGATGCCAATGACAATTGGACTTGTAAATGGTGTTAGTAACAACCGAAGTTATGAGGGGACGCTAGTAACAATTGGACTTTATGTTCCAATGACAATTGGATTTTGAGAATGAATGTCAATGACAACTGGACTTTGAAATGATATCAGTGACAACTAGATTTAAAGATGGTGCTAGTAACAACTAGACTTTAGATACGAATAACAATTGGTCTTTGAAAAAAGACGCCAATAACAATTGGACTTTGATAATAGATGCCTGGTGACAACTTGACTTTGAAAATGGTGTTAGTGGAAACTGATTTTTGGATGTCAATGACAATTGGACTTTGAACATGAATGTCGATAACAACCAGACCTCGAAAAGGGTGCCAGTGACAACTGAACTTTAAAGATGCATGACGATGACAATCGTACTTTGGTTAACAATAACAATTGGAGTTTGACAATCGGTTCTAGTGACAAATGGACTTTAAACTTTGTCAATAACAATTGGACTTTAAACTTTGTCAATAACAATTGGACTTTGAATACCAATAGTAATTGGATTTTAAAAATGAGTGCCAATAACAACTGGACTTTGGAATGATACTAGTGACAAATTGGATTTTGAAGATAATGCTAGTGATAACTGGGATTTTAGGAGACACCAATGACAACTGGGTCTTAAGGATACCAATATCAATTGGATTTTAAACAAGGTAGCAATGACAAGTGAACTTTAGATACCAATAACAATTGAATTTTAAAAATGGATATTAGTAACAACCAGTCTTTAAAATGATACCAGTGACAACTGAATTTCAGATATACCAATAACTGTTAGATATTAGGTAATGCCAGTGACAACTGGACTTCAAAATATGCCAATGACAATTGGACTTTAAAAAAAGTTCCAATGACTACTGGACTTAGGATGCCAATAATAATTGGATTAAAAAATGAGTTCCAGTGACAATCGGGCATTGGAAAGGGTCACTGGTGACAATTGGACTTTAAAAGATGTCGGTAACAATTGGACTTTGGGTCAATGGATAAAAATCAACAATAAGATTTGGGTTAATGCAAATGAACACGAAGTACACTTCGGGCTATACATGATATATGAATGATCATGATATATAAATGTTGATGCTAAGCAGACTGAGAGGTTATAGAGGCTTCTTTATGGAGGTTCTGATTCCTTAACATTGATAACTAGACCAAGTAATTGTGATATATGCATTCAAAGGGGAACCTTTCAAGCTTGACAATTACAACTAGCCAAGGAGATCCTTTCGGAGGATTGATGGATTATGCTAGCATAATTGTTAGAACATAATTTTTGGGTCTACAATTTATCTCTGAGTTTTGATGATAACAAAGGATGAAAATTTTTGGTACCCTAATGAATTTCTCTAAGTGTGCAGGATTCTAATGAGAAATGAATCTGACAAAACAACATATGACGTCACATCAGTCTAGAACAGTTGACTTAGAGTCAAAGGCATTTGTTCTGACTCTGAAGACAACGATGTCCATAGTATCTGACATCTGAAGACTCTAATATTCTGAATCTGAAGGATCCCACACATGATTACTATGATGATCCTTGCATCTAAAGAAGGTCGAACTGAAGATCAACCAAGAACTTCTAAAGAAAAATACATCTAGCAACTATCTGAAGAATACAAGATCTAAAAGAAGTATCTGGATTCCGTGCACTCTGATTCATGCCTAACAGACCAACATCAAGACTTAACAACGAAGTGTTCCAAATATGGTAAGAGTCTTTATATGGAGAAGATTTAATACTCTCCTAAACTTCTATGGAAAGGGCAATCAACTTAATATCATTTAAGTCCCATCATTGACAAGATATCAACATCAATGCTTCATCTAACAATATCATCTCCAAGCACTATAAAAAGGCCAACTATCATCATTCCAAATACTAAGTAATTACACAAGAAAACTACAAATCAAATTCAATCTTTCACTAATTCTTGTTCTATATTTTTCACACGGGTTGTTGCTCTTAGTGTGAATCTTTATTGCTCTTACTGTGTTCATATTGTTTACTTAGAAGCACTAAACACCTTCTTGTAATTCTAAAATAGTTGTTGAATATTTCCTCAAGTGACTTGTGAAGTCTGTAGACTTGAGAGGACTAAGAGATCATTATACTCTTAGATGTTTGTTGTAATCTTTCTAGATTATTGGATTAAGTCCTTATTAAAGGCGAAATCACCTTGGCCGGATGGACTGGAGTAGCTTTGAATTTCAAGCGAACCAGGATAAACTTCTATGTTGTTTGCTTTGAGTTTTCGTGTGTGTAGTGTTTGCAAAAGTTTTTTTTGTCAGTGAAAACAATTCAACCCCCTCCCTTCTTGTTTTTCTCTACATTCAATTGGTATTAGAGCTTCGGCTCTGTTATTGATTTTCAAATTAAACACTTAACAGTGTAGAGAAGATCCAACATGAGAAAAACATAATGACTAACACCAATGAAAGAGATAGCTACAACGCTAAACCTCCGGTTTTTGATGGAGATAAATTTGGTTATTAGAAGGACAAAATCAAAAGTTTCTTCCTAGGATATGACGCTGACCTATGGGACATAGTTACAAATGGTTATGAACCACCTGTATTTGATGCTGGCATCACCATTACCAGAAGTAAAATGACTGATGATCAGAAGCGTGATTTCAAAAATCACCTCAAAGCTAGAATAATTTTGTTGAATGCTATATCCTACAATGAATATGAAAAGATCACCAACATGAAAACTGCTAAAGAAATACTTGATTCCCTAAAGATGACTCACGAAGGCAACACTCAAGTCAAAGAGACCAAGGATCTGGCCATAATTCAAAAATATGAAGCCTTCAAAATGGAGGATGATGAAGCTGTAGAGGTAATATTTTCTAGATTTAAAACTTTAATTGCAGGACTCAAGGTTCTGGACAAGGGCTACACAACTACAGATCATGTCAAAAAGATTATCAAAAGCTTGCCAAAGAAGTGGAGACCTATGGTCACTGCCTCGAAGCTATCAAAAGATCTAAACAACATAAGCCTAGAAGAACTCATCAGCTCCCTCAGGAGTCATGAGATAGATCTAGAGGAAGATGAGCCCCAAAAGAAAAGCAAATTCGTGGCTCTAAAGTCCATAACAGAAAGATGAAATCCAGAAAGGAACAAAGCCTTTTAAGCTGAAAAAGAAGATAATGATGACTCTGAAAAGGATGATTCTGATGATGAAGAAGAATTATCTCTTCTAACCAGAAGAGTTAAACAACTTTGGAGAAAAAGGAATAATAACTTCAGAAGATCCATACAGAAGGGAGATCGTTCAGAATCAACTTCCAGAAGCAAACCAAACAAAGAGGTAACCTGCTATGAATGTAAAGAACCAGGAAACTATAGAAAAGAATGTCCAAAGCTCAAGAAAGATGGTTCCAGAAATGAAGGATTCAAGAAAAACTCCTTCAAAACCAAGAAGGGACTCATGGCTACCTGGGAAGACTCTGAACCTGACGCCTCAAAATCAAACTCTAAAAAGGAACAAGCAAATGTTGAATTCATGGCTACCACATCTAGAAGCACATCCGAAAGAGAATCTAACTCCGAAGAGGTATTTTCTGATGTCTCTCGCTCTGATTTAGAAGCCTGTTTATCAGAATCTCAAAGCTCCTATTAAAAGCTTCGACAGAAATTTAAGATCCTAAAAAGGGTCCATGAAGAAACTGTTGAAGAATGTGAGAGGCTTGAAACATAAGTTTCTGAACTTAAAGGAAACATTTTTGTCCTATAAAAGGAAAATGAATTTTCAAACAAAAAATGCTTAAAACTGGAAGAAACTCTTTCCAAAGCTCCATAAACTTCTGATACTATCATATATAAATATGAAAAAGATTTTCAGATATTTTTGAAAAATGGGCTTGAAAGAAGTAAGATGGCCTCTATGACTTATGGTGTTAGTCAAAATAAGAAAAGAGGAATTGGATATGACTCTGATGAAGATGAGCAAATACCTTCTGCAGATGGCAAACCTAAATCTCCTTTTTCTTATCATTAAAAACATGCACAAACACAAAGTTTTAATAATGCTAGAAAACCCAAAGTTTCCAGAAACTCTGGGAAAACTAATCATAAAGGATCCAAAAGATTCTGGGTACTATAAGACCCCAATTTTGACCCTAAGATCCCCCATGATATCTCATCATATGCATTGACTTTGGGATCACACCTTGACATCCTCCTTACCCCTAATTCATTGGGTTTGCATTGGGAGAGATCACCAAGCACATTTTATTGTATCATACTCTATCTTTCTTTGTTTACTAACCAAAATACCAAAAATATGTCTATGTATAGCCTTGTTCCTTTTGTAGGTAGTGTGTGCATCCACCAATGCCTTATCAAGCTCACAACTACGGTTTGAGACCCTCAGTGCAAGGAGATCAACCAAGATATGGTTCACTATGGTTATATACATCATATATGGATCCCTGTGTTCTTCATTTATCATTTTGATCAATAAACCATCAAGAGTTTGAAGCTTGTTTGCCTTGGAAACCCTAATTCATCTAGGTATCTTGTGTAACTTCCTCAGCAAGTTTCCTCAACAATTGGTTTAATATATAATAGGATACTTAATTTCACATAATCCTATGCATATATGATCCCCTATGAGTCCCAAAGATCAATATAAATTCAATTTTGCAAGTAGGTTCAAGGTAGTTGACTAGAGAAACTCAATTGGTCAAACCTGGGGTTCCCTAGACCCTATCTCCTACATTTTTTGTCATATGAAAATGATTCCAAGAGAAAAGTTACTATTTATGTCATTCCAATAACTTTAATGTTGACATAAAGATCTAGTTTTTCTTGGAAAGTCATTTTTTATGGTGAAATATTACAGGTCATTTTGTTTGAACCCTAGTTAAGAGGTTAACTTCCAAGGCCCATAATTTGCTCAATTTTTACGAGATGAAGGACATCCAAGTTTTATGATCAATTTAAAGATGTCCTCTACAACTTTTATTCTTTGAGAAATGTCAATTTCAACTTCCAAAGGCATGTGCGAAGAGGAAACATTATAGGTCATTTTGGGCCATCACCATTGAACAAGCACTTTTCCTCAACTTCTAAAATGCATAACGCCTTCATGAAAAATCCAAATGAGGTAAAATATGTGACCAAATTGAATAGTCTTTAAAGGGATACAACTTTTATTAAGGAACTCTTTCCATTTGAAGCTCATAGAAAAAGTTATTCAAAGTGGAAGTAGTGGATATTTGACTTGGTACTTAGAGAATTTTCAATTATGTTTGTTTTCTCAAACTTCCACCTCAAAATTCATCATGATCCAAGCTTCAAATGGAAAGGTGTTCAACATGAAAGTTGTTTCCCTTGATCTCACCTTTCCAAAAAGTCCAAAATCACTTCATTTGAATAAAGTTTGAATGACTGGCGCATGGTTACTCTTCATGGTTCCTTTTGGAGGAATCTCATGATCACTTCTCAAATACAAATGCATGGCTTCTTGTTATACTTTCAACATCACTCATGATTATTCTTGGACTTGATTACATCATCTCATGGGCCTATCGCACGCCCATGCAAACATGCATCTCACCTTTCCAATTTTGGCCAATTTTTGAAGTGTATGAAAAGAAATGAACATGGCTATAAATACATGCCCTTGGTGACCAAAATTGGGATCCTCTTGCCCAAGCTTCATCCCCATTCTCTCTGAAACCCCATTGGAAGGATAATCTTGAAGATTTAAAGAGAAATTGAGTTTCAATTCTCATTCTATTTTGGAATTGAAACTCCAAGAGCCCAAGCTTTTTACTCATCAATATCATCTTTTGCAAGCTTCTAGAGTCAAGCCAAGCTAAATTGGAGGCAAGATCAAGCTAATTTGAAGCTCCTCAAGGTGAGATTTCAGAAACTTTTCTTCTTTGATTCTCCCTCATTTTTCATCCATTTTGATTGATTATTGGTTTGCTGAAGTCCTACCAATGTAGGCAACAAGATTGAGTTGCTTTGAGGTCAAATCGAAGCAACTCAGATCATGATCCTCAAAATTCAAATTCCTGTATCTTTCAATATACTTGGAATTGGAGAGAATTGAGGCCAGATTCGAGCTCTTGGTCATTTTTTCTTTAAAATCATGTCCTTGTTTTTCATTTTGGTGATGGTTGGTGTTCATCCAGTCCGATGAGGCTTACTGGAGAAGATGATTGGAGCCCTAGCTCCGATGGTGTGTTGGCGTGTTCCCAACCCTTTGATCCATTCAAAATGTTTTAATCTTGTCCCTTGGTTCTGATTACCATTGGTGTGACGTATTTGACTTGGTCTATCGTGGATAGCGCGCGCATTGCCATCAGATCTGCCACCTCAATTAATGAGGGAGATCTAATGGCCCTTGTTTTTTTGTATTTTCTGATTTTTCATTTAATTGCCTTATTTTGTTTAATTCATAATAAATCCATTTTTAATCCAAAAAATATGGGACTTTCACCAAAAATCTTTAAATGTTTTTCTCTTCCATTTTCTGAATTAAAATTATTTTTTGGATTAATTTTGGTATTTTTCAAGAATTAAATATTTTTGTGCATATTTTTAATTGTTTAAAAATACTTCTGACATTTTAAAAATAGTGAATTTTTTTGTATAAGGTCCTTTGACGTTGTTTGAGCTTGGATAAAAATCCATTGGGCATTTATTTGGTGTTTTGAAGGGATTTTAGGTTTTGACCAAATTAAAATGTATTTTAATTCATTTTTAATGTGATTTTTAATTGATTAAATGTTTAAAAATGTTGTTGAGCCATTTTTATGGTCTTGTGGTGTTTGGCTTTCTATTTGGGCCTTGGTCAAGGTTGATTTGACTTTTGTTGGATCAAAACCATTGAATTTAGGGGATTGATGAAAGGTACATTTCATCTTCCAAAATGAATGAATGGTTTTGATTTGATGAAATTCCTCTCATGATCAATTTGTGTTTCTATCTTCCCATCCCTCTTCATATTTATCCCTATTCTTCCCCCATTCCATCATTTGACCAATGAAGTCTATAATGTTTAAAGGCTAATTGGTTCATCAATGACCTTGTGTTAGATGAATCAATATAAGTGTAACTGAGATAGGTCCTTCCCATTTTCTTTTAGTGTGTGGTATGTTTCAGGAGTTTGGTTCTTTGTACCAAATCTCTAACATGCATTAACACCTATATTTTTATTGCCCGACCTACGATAGTTGTGACTTCTAACATAGAGCTAAATTTGACCCTCAAGGCATATCAATCTAGTAAGTGAGATTGTAAGTCTCCCATCCTTCATGGCATTGTATGGAGACTTGAACTTTTTTCCTTTCATGATAGCTAGTGGCATACTTGTTGAATTATCCAAGTTGGAGCCCTTCTCATGGAAGATGTCTTGGTTTAAGAATCCATACTTGTGATTGAATGGTTGAGTGTTCTCCAAATAATGACTTAATCGATTAAAAATCAATACTAACATTTGACTAACCATTGACTAACTCTTATTCATTATGATTTTACTTTCAAGTCATTTACTTTATGCAATTTAAATTTCAGTAATTTATCATTCATTGCCATTTACATTTCATATAACTTGTTTATGTTTCAAGCCATTTTCACTTTGCTCATTTGAGCTATATCTTGTCATTGGATATATTGTTTGCTTGCTTTTGGTTTTGTTTGTGGTCTTAGGACCTTAAAACACATACTAACAACAAAAACCTTAAAAAACATTTGGTGGACTGTTGGATTTGATCTGAACTTTTGGACTTAGGATTAGGCAACATTCCCTGTGCTAAAAGGACTTGACCAATGCCAACATTTGAGACTGAGTTATCTTGAATTGTGCCTTCTTCTGATGCATGACTTGAGGATTTCTTGGGTTCATCTGCTACTCTGTCTTTGTGCTTAATTGTTATCTTGTGTTTGATGTTTTATTCTAAGTTGATGAAGGAGTATTTCATCTGATACATTGGAAGACAATGAAGACTGCTAGCTATTGGAGTGCTTGCTTGGATGTGGCTATCTTTATTTAATGCCTTGATCTTCATGATGTCTAGATATTGCTCATTTCTTATTGATTATTGCTTGATTAATGTCCAAGGTAAAATGGGTTTCTATATGACATTCTTGTCTGTTGGATTGCATCCCTTTGATCAGATCCTTTCAACTCTTAACTTTTAAATTTGCGCTTAAGATATCCTCTTCATCTCCTCCCACTTATTAAATTTAAAAACCTCACCCTCTTTTCAAAAACCTTTATTTGCTTGTGATTCCAAACTTAGACATTGTTTAATGATTAGAAACCTTGGCCTTATGCCATTGAATTTTTAAACCTTTTTCTTAAATCAAACTTGTAAATAAACTTAACAATATTAACTTAAATTTCAAAAGACAAAAAGAACTAACAACCCCATTCAAATATTTGGATTTTATGCCTTTTTACTTAAACTTTTGTAAAACCAATTCATCAACTCATTTGAAATTTTTACCATGAACTACGAGGTTTTGATCCCTTATTTTTTATGTTGGTACATAGGCACAAGATCGAAGGTCTTGTCAAACAAAAAATATAATCAATGAATTCTTTTCTCATCCCCACACTCTATTTTATCAAACATCATTTATACCAAAAAACACATGCACACATAAAAAAGGGCTCCCTAGTACCTAGGACACTTTGGGTGCTAACACCTTCCCTTTGTGTAACCAACCCCCTTATCTATAATCTCTAGCATTTTATTAGTTTTGATTTGAAAACTTATTATCCTTGGGTTTTTTTCATACTTTTCCCTTTTCCTTTGGAAACAATAAAAGCGCGGTGGCGACTCTGGTTTTATTGACGTCAAGTTTATCCAGAGCTTGATGGTCATGCATTTACCACTACAAAAATTAAGTCGTGACTCTGCTGAGGACTAGTCCTCAGTGGTTTTAGCCTACTTTTTTTATGTGTATATATTTGTATATTATATGTTTATATATATTGTTTGTGTGATATAATCTGTCTATCGTGCTTGGTGATCTCTAAGTGGTAAGATAAGTTCTAACCCGAACTTGAGTGCAATTAAGATAGGAGGATGGCATAATCATGTTCAACTTGTGTGGAGTAGTCCTTAACAAGTTGGCTTGAAACCCATCTACTCAGTGGAGACCTCTTTGGAGTTACTGATGTCACACAAGTTATTTATGGATAGACATTACTTTCTCTGATTTGGGGTCTAAGAAGCTGAGGATCGTAGAACTTTTAACCCAACTTGGCCTATTTAGGACGTAGTGCGGAGACTGTTCAGGTCTAGACTTGATAATAGTTGTTACACGATACTACACTCACACGAGTTTCTCTAGAGAATATTATGGGTTGATGAGTCAGTCATCCTAACCTATAATATTCAATAGATGGGATTAAGAATCTGGGAACTTCTTAGAACATGATCTACAGGTTTTTATCCTTAGTACACTCCTTTGGGATGATTCTTAACCCGACTCCATGCTCGTGACTCACAACAAACCCTTTGATTCTTGGTTGATCCGATCAAGTCTTATTAATATCAACAGAACTTGGGTGTTGATAAGGTGAAAACTGTAATCCACCAAAATGGATGATTGATCTTGACGATGACTTGATCCATCCCTTGACCTTTGTTTGTGGTTGCCTTGTGTGTGATCCCTTGTGTGTTATTGTTGCATTCATGCGCATCATAACATTCAGCATAGAAAAGTAAATTTCAAGGAAACTAAGGACTTATTTGCCAATAATTTCATACCATGGATTGTGGACGAAGGAACACTAAGAAGTACAGTTTCAGATGTCCTGATTTGAAAGAGATAAGGAAATTGTCATCCTTTGTATTAGATCCCTTGGACTTCAAGCAACGTCATGGGAAGCTCTTATTTGTATCATCTGCTAATGTGGTTGAAGGACTTCTAAGTGTTTTGGTTCAGTTTTATGACCCTCTTTATCGGTGCTTCACTTTTCCAGATTATCAGCTTGTGCTCGCGTTGGAGGAATATGCAAATATCTTGGGTATGCCCGTATATGACAAGGTGCCTTTTAATGGATTAGAGGAGATTCCCCAATCTCATATCACAGCTGAAGCTCTCCATTTGAAGAAATCTGATATTGATGCTCATTTGGTAAAAAAAAGGAGGAATTCTTGGTCTGACTTCTGAGTTTCTCATTGGTAGGGCTACTGTTTTTGTTCAAGCCGATAGCATAGATGCTTTTGAAGCCATCTTTGTATTGCTCATCTATGGTTTAGCCTTGTTCCCTGACATTGACGGTTTTGTTGATGTTAACGCCATTAGAATCTTCTTGATTGGGAATCCTGTTCCTACTCTGTTGGGTGACATGTATTTCTCTTTGCATTTGAGGAATTATAAAGGTGGTGGGACTATTGTGTTTCATGTTCCTCTTATGTACAAGTGGTTTATTTCGCACTTGCCTCAGACGCCTGCTTTTTTGGAGAACAAGAAATGTCTACGGTGGTCTTAGAGACTTATGTCCCTCACTAGTGATGATATTGTTTGGTATGATTTGGAACTAAGTAGCTTGGACATTATTGATAGTTGTGGTGAGTTCTCTAATGTGCCTCTCATTGGTACACAAAGAAGAATCAACTATAACCCTGCTATGGCCTGTCATCATCTTGGGTTCCCCTTGAGAGATAAACCTAATAACACTCAGTTAGAAGGCCTGTTTTATCAAGAGGGTAAATATCCCCAACACTTAAAGAAAAGGATGATACATGCTTGGCATAATATGCATAAGAAAGGAAGATCCAAGCTTGGTCCATGCAACTGTGTAGCTTGGGAAGCTTACATTATTTAGGTGAAGAAGAGAGCTTTAGAGCTCAAGATGTCGTATGCTTGTGAAAGACCAATGTCTTTGGTTATGGCTATGCCATCAACTCTCCCTAACCAAGATGTAGAGGAGTTGGAAGACGCACTTGCCAAGATGAAGCAAGAAAAATATATGTGGGAAGAGCGGTTCCATGCTTTGAGCCAAAAGCATGAAGAGTTACAGCTTGAGTCGAAAGACAAATATGCGCTTATCGAGATTCTTGAAGATCGAGCAGTGAAGAGACTGAGAGAGCCAGAAGGCCTATCTTCCTCTAGTATGCCCCAACCTTCCGGTGCTTGGAAGAAGAATGTTGATTAAATAGTCCTCGAGAAGGCTCGGATGAAGACATCCTTTGAGTCTGAGATTCGAAGCATCCGAAGGAAGTAAGCAGCCGTAGCCAGGTTATCTGATGCAGTTGCTAGGGACCCTTAGGATGACATTTTCCTTGTCTCTTGTATTTGTACTTTGGTTTCTGAAATTGTACTCATTGTAATCCTTCCAAATTTTATGAATAAAAAAGAGATTTTATGGTCAATCAAATTATTGTTATTATTATTTGTATATAGGACTGCATATGTTCCTTGAAATTAAAAACAATAAAAAACATTGCATTTCATGCATCATTTACATAACAGGTTTCTTCCGCCAGATGTCTTATCAATTCTTCTTCTATGCATCCAGCCAAGCTGACTCACCGTTATAACACCCGCGCTAATCAACCGAAGAGAATTGAGCATCCAGAGCAAGAGAACCGAGATTTGAAGGACGAGATCGCCAGACTTACGATACTAATGGAGTCTGTCATTGCTGCCCATAATCAGTCATCACCATCTCTTGCAACTCCTCCTCTTTAGAGGACCTTCATTTCTGAGATTGCTTCCTCAATTGTTCCTGTTACTGCTGCCAGTCAAACCATTCCTGCTATGCCTGTTGGATTCCCTTGGGGAATGCCATCAAATTTTATGCCAGAAGGATATGCACCCACATTTGTTTCTCTGTCGGCATCTAGCCCAGTCATGTCAGTGCCACCTCCAGTTGTTCACACTCTTCCTCGTGTTGAAGACACTACCTACCACTCTGAGCTGTCTGAGGGTCCAGATATATATGAGAAGATAGATGAAATGAAAGATCAATTCCTCGAGCTGCACAAAGAGTTGAAGACTCTGAGAGGGAAATACTTGTTTGGGAAGAGGGTTGCTGAACTCTGCTTGGTCCTTAATGTTAAGATTCCGGTGAAATTCAAGGTCTCTGAATTTCAAAAGTACAAAAGGAATACTTTCCCACTGAGCCATCTTGTTATGTATGCTAGGGAAATGTCTACTCAAACTGACAATGATCAGCTATTGATTCACTATTTCCAAGACAGTTTAACTCAAGTTGCCTTGAGGTGGTACATGGGTTTGGACAGTGCAAGCATCCGTAATTTCAATGACTTAGGGGAAGCATTTTTCAAGCAATATAAGTACAACGTGGATATGGTGCCTGATAGAGATCAATTGAGGTCTATGTCTTAGAAGGATAAATAGACATCAAAGAATATGCCCAGAGATGGAGAGAATTGGCTGCTCAGATAAGTCCACCTCTTGAAGAGCAGGAAATGAAGAAAATCTTCTTGAAGACGCTGAGTTCATTTTATTACAAACGTATGATTGCAAGTGCCCCCAATGATTTTACCGAATTGGTAAACATGGGGATGAGTCTAGAAGAAGGAGTCCGTGAAGGACGTTTGTCTAAAGAAGAAGCGTCAGCTAGCAAGAAATATGGTAGGAGTTTCTCTAAGAGGAAGAAGGGAGAAGCTAATTCAGTATTAGTAGGGAGGAAGATGAGGCCTCATGTTAGAAAAAGTTCTCAACCTCGTCAACATCAACACCAAGTTTCTTCAGTAATTCCAGTTTTTTCCAACAACTCTAACAATCAACTAGTTCCAGTTCAGCAACAACAACATCAACAACCGCAACAAAGAACCAACTACAACAACAAAAATAATCATAACCAACAAAATTTTGAGAGGAAGAAGGCCTCTTTTGACCATATTCCTATGACTTATGCAGAGTTATACCCGTCATTGGTCCTCAAGAATCTAATCCAGCCAAGAAATCCTCCACAAGTCCTTGAGCCACTACCATGGTGATTCAAGCCCGATCTTAATTGTGCTTTTCACTAGGGATCCCATGGTCATGATATAGAGATTTTCTATCCATTGAAATATGAAATTCAAAAGCTTGTGAAGAGTGGTATGGTGTCCTTTGAGGACAGAGTGCCAAATGTGAAAGCCAATCTGTTGCCCGCTCATGGTAACACTTCTGTCAACATGGTGGACGGCTGTCCAGGGAATTTCCAAGTTTTTGATGTGAGACGTATCTGCATATCTCTGGTGGAAATGCATAGAACTCTGTGTTTAATAAGTGATTATGAACATGACTACGACGGTTGTGTCATTTGTAGCACGAATCCCCGTGGGTGTATGATTGTCAAGAGAGATATCCAGAAGTTGATGGATGAGAATGTAATCCAGATTCAACAGTCGAGGGATATGGGAGATGATGTGAATGTCATCGTACCGGTGTTTAAGACCCCTGAGCGGGTAGTCATTCAGTTTGATAGTAGCAGCAGCAACAATGCCAATAGATCAGTATCAATGTTGGTTATGCGGTTAGCGGGCCTTGTCCCTTATGCATCCGATAAAGTTGTGCCATATCAATACAATGCCACAGTGATTGAGAACGGTCAAGAGGTTCCTCTACCAATTGCAGATTCAGTGTTAAATATTGCAGACATTGTGAAGGTGACCCATAGTGGTCGTGTGTTCAGTCCGGTGTTTCCAAAGGTTGTAGGAGATGTTTCTGTAGGGAAGAAAGCAGAGATTCTTGTAGCGAATCTAGTTAGTGCTCCAACGTGTCAGTCTGGTGAGTCCAACAAGTTGAAGACTAACGATGATGATGAGGTGTTAAGATTAATAAATAGAAGTGAATTCAATGATATAGAGCATCTACTCCAGACTCCGTCAAAGATCCATGTGCTACCATTGCTAATGAATCCTGAAGCGCCCAGAGAAGCATTACAAAAAGTGTTGGAGCAGTCTTATGTTTAGCATGATGTTACTGTGGATCAGTTTGACCACATAGTTTCCAACATAACTCCTTGTAACAATTTGAGCTTTTGTGGTGAAGAACTTCCTGAGGAAGGCATGAATAACAATTTAGCACTGCACATTTCAATGAATTGCAAGGAGGACATTTTGTCCAATGTGTTGGTTGATAATGGTTCGTCGTTGAATGTGTTACCAAAATCAACTATGTCAAGAATCTCTTACCAAGGTGCCCCAATGAGGTATAGTGGCATAATTGTCAAAGTGTTCGACGATTCTCGTAAAATTGTCATTGGAGAAGTGGACCTTCCGGTTAAGATAGGTCCGAGTGATTTCCAAATTAATTTTCAAGTGATGGATATCCACCCAGCCTATAGCTTCTTATTGGGAAGGTTATGGATTCATGAAGCTGGAGATGTGACGTATACTCTACACCAGAAGCTGAAATTTGTGAAGAACGGCAAGCTTGTCATTGTTAGTGGAGAGAAGGCATTATTGGTAAGCCATTTGTCATCTTTCACGTATGTTGATACTGAGGAGGAGGTTGGAACATTGTCCCAAGCCTTATCTATTGTTGACGAGTTAAAGAAAACTGGGGCACCCATGTCTTCTTTGTGGAAGTCGCCGAGAACAAGAACAGGGTCGGGCTAGTATTTCAACCAGGACCGTTCAACGTCAAAGCCAAAGTTATACAACCAATTTTCCACAGTGGAGGGTTTATTCATGGGAATGATCAACACTCAACTGCCATTATTAAAGACAGTGGTGATGAGGATGAAGCTTACGCCAACTTTGTGACGCATGGCCAGATTTGCAACAACTGGGTTGCTGTTGATGTTCCTATTGTCATTCATCTTTCTAAGTAATTTGTTTTTATTATCTTTAAGAAAAACTCTTATCCTATGCCTAAGGGAGAAGTGAACATTGATGGTCACTTTATTTATTATCATCAATGAAATACAATTTTATTCATCCACATCTATGATCTTTTATTTTTACTTTTTGCTTTTTCTGAAAATGGTAATCACAAAAAACATAAATAAATAATAATCTTCCATCTGCATAATATTTGTTTGCACTCCAATTCTCTAAAATCAAAATATCAAGTCATTATGCAGGTTGGTTCTCAAACCCATTGAATACAATGATCCTACTCCCTTTTCAAACTTTGATTTCCCTGTGTTTGAAGTTGAGGAAGAGATTGATGATGAAGAAGTATCTGATGAGTTATCCCGTTTGCTTGAGTACGACGAAAAAGCCATTCATCCGTTTGAAGAACAAATTGAACTAGTCAACTTGGGTTTTTCCATTATGTAGATCTTTGTACAAGTCTTTAACTAAGACCTATCCTACAATCTTCTAACATAAGCAACACAAGAGAAAAATAAAACAATAATTTATTTTTCACTCTCTTGTTTCCAACAATCCTGGACAATAAGGTATACACAAATCTGAGTTTGTAATAAACGTTATAGCTCTTAAATCAATTATGTATTAATTGATCTTATCTTTGTATTGATCACAATAGAAACATATACACCTAAGTACTCAGAATAATAAGAATGGAACTTTAATGAATATGTATGAAAGTTAATGCAGAAAGTTTCATATTTGACATTTTAAAAATTTGTTTGGATTATGAGATGTGAAAGTTATATATCAAGGAATCTCTTTTTAAATATGAAAGTTTTGTGTTTAAGAGTCTCTTTTTAAAATATGAAAGTTTTGTGTCTAAGAGTCTCTTTTAAAATATGAAAGTTGTGTCTTAAAGTCTCTTTTTGAAAAACTAAAATCACATGTATATATACATGCAATATACCCTTTTGAAAGTGCGTATATTCATGAAACATTACCATGTTTGATGTATAAAAGTTACAAAATATTAGAATAAGATTTTTCAAGAAAATTTGAAATTTATGAGTGTGTAACCAATTACCAGAAAAGGTGTAACTGGTCACACCTGATACTGTTTCAATTTTAACCGGTGCAAATTGTGGCTGTTTTAAAGTGTTGTTACGGCGGTTTTAAATGCCACAATTTACCAAAAATAGAATGTTTTCAACAATATTCTGGAAAAACCATTTTTTGCCTTTATGTAACCGGTTAACCAATTGGTGTAATCGGTTACACATGCAATGAAAGTGAAAAATAATTAAAAATTATGTTTCAACAAGTTCCACATGATGCTAAAATGAATGCATGCATAAGATGAAATGATTATGATAGTTCTGAGTAATAAAGATATATATATTTAAATTGTAAAGAATAATCAACCATATTGATTCTTCCATTGACCATCCAAAACTCATGATCATTTGAACTTGATACCTAGGAATACCATAATTTCTTATGTAGAGAGCATTAGTAGTATGACCTTTTCCTTTAGAATGAAAACAAGTAGGACTAAGAACATGAGTCCTTTTATAAGGTCTTTTATGATCACTTACAACATATTCTATCTTTGATTCTTCATTGTTGAATTTGTTAGTAGCCTTTACAAATATGGTTTGACTTGTACTAGGTTTATCAAATTTAGTAAAGGCAAGACCATATTTATCATTTGAAATTTTTTGACTACTTAACACATTATCCGAATCAATTTGACCTTTTTCAAAATTTAAAATTACTTGTTTTAATTCAACAGTTTTAGACTTAAGAGATGAACAATTATTGCATGCTGCATTTTTGATTAAGTCTAACTCCACTTGAGTGTTATTAGCCTTTCTTTCTAGATTTAAAATGTTTTCTTTTGAACTGAACATTTTGTAGAAAGTTTTAAAATTTCATCATGTAATTCATGAAAAGCACTTTGTAATTCATCATAAGATGGAATGTCATCAGTTTCAGAATTACTAACCTCATGTTTTTCATCACTTGAATGATGTGAGGCCATCAATTCCTTGGTTGCATGATCTTCATCTAAAGATGAACATATTTCATTGTTATCCCATGCTACATATTCTTTCTTTTCTCTTTTGTGATTCTTGCTTTTGAATTTATCTTTCTTTTCAAGTGTAGGACATTCACTCTTGACATGTCCCCTTTTCCATATTCAAAACATGTAACTTTTCTTGATGGTGCTTCTAGATGAGCCATCATGCGAATTTTCCAAAAATCAAAGTATTCACCATAGAATAATGAAGGCTTGTTATTGCTGCCACCATCTGTGAACATCAGGTTTGCAGAAGCCATTATGGATCACAAGAGAAGATTACTTGAACCTGCTCTAATACCAATTATAAGTTTATGCACGATCTCTAAGAGGGCGGTGAATTAGATTTATTAGACTTTTCTTGATTTAAAGTGTTAGCACTAGTTTTTTTTATTTTCAAAATTGATATGAAAGTAAATATGCTGAAAAATAAATGCATAAAGTAAATGATATAATGATATATCCTAGTTCCCCTTACAATACGAGAGTACTCCAGTCCCCTCACTCTCTGGGAGAGATGTTCAACTACGTTAGATCTTTGTACAAGTATTTAACCAAGACTTATTCTACAATCTTCTAACATAAGCAACACAAGAGAAAAAGAAAACAATCCTTTCTTTTTCAATCTCTTGTTTCCAACAATCCTGGACAACAAGGTATACACAAATCTGAGTTTATAACATAAGTTATAGCTCTTGAGTCAATTATGTATTAATTGATCTTATCTTCGTATTGATCACAATCTAATTATATAAACCTAAGTGCTTATAATAATATGAATGAAACTTTAATGAATATGTATGAATGTTCATGCAGAAAGTTTTATATTTGAAAGTTTAGAAACTTGTTTTGATTATGAGATGTGAAAGTTGTATATCAAGGAATCTCATTTGAAATATGAATGTTTTGTGTCTAAGAGTCTCTTTTGAAATATGAAAGTTTTGTGTCTAAGAGTCTCTTTTTACAAAACCGAAACCACATGTATATATACATGAAATATACCATTTTGAAAGAGTGTATATTCATGAAACATTACTATGTTTGATGTATGAAAGTTGCAAAACGTTAGAATCAAAATTTTCAAGAAAATTTGAAATTTCCTAGTGTGTAACCGGTTACCAGAAAAGGTGTAACCGGTTGCACCTGATACATTTTCAATTTTAACTGGTGCGAATTGTAGTGGTTTTAAAGTGCTGTTACGACGGGTTTAAATCCCACAACTTACCAAAAACAGAATATTTTCAACAATCTTCTGAAAACCCATTTTTGTGTTTATGTAACCGGTTAACCAATTGGTGTAATCGGTTACAACAACTATGAAAGTGAAAAATACTTAAAAAATAAGTTTCAAACAAGTTCCACATGATGTTAAAATAAACATAAGATGAAATGATTATGGTAATTCTGAGCAATTAAGATATGTATACTTGAATTGTAAAGAATACTCAACCATCCTGGTTCTTCCATTGAATTTCCAAAGCTTATGATAATTTGAACTGGATTGCTCTAGTCTTCAAGCTTTGACTTCATTTTTGTTGATGTGTTTGTCTTCATAAAAACTATAAGCAAGGACAAAAGGAACTCTTATTCACACCTTGTGAGTTTGAGATTTTGAATATTGATGGTTCAGGTTCAAGGAGAACCAATGTTTAGCCCTAACTGACAATGTTGACATGTTTATGTTCATAAAAACCAGTGTTTAATATGTTTAGGTTCAAGAAAAACCAATGTTTAATAGGTTTAGGTTCAAGAAAAACCAACGTTAGCCTTATTTGGCAGTGTTAATGTTGGTGTATGGGGTTTGGATGGAGAATTGCATTTATTTGTGACATTATGCGTCATGTATATCAGTGTTATCTTAGGACTTTGGTCCAGTGTTTAGGACTTCGGTCCATTATCCACTCAGTAACATACCTCTGATATATAGTGATTTGTATCACATACATGGGAGTGTAGGAATTAAGCATTGTATAATTAATGTTGTCTATGTTGCAAATGGTATATATGTGTTGACTTTAAATGATGTTGTGTATTATCTTTGTTTTTTTCACCATTTTATTTATGGAATGTATTATCATTCTTTCTTGTCTCCATGTTTCTACCTATGTAGATTTATGCAGATGATTCTCAGGCTGAGATCGATGAGTGATAGCTATTGGTTTGTAGAGGATGGCATAGTTGCCCTCTTCAGTGTGTTTTGCTTCTATTTTGTGCTTTCGTCAGACCTTTGTTGGCTATTAATATTATTCCAGAGTTTTCTCTAATAGTGTAACATAATATTGGGAATAATTTGTTATATCTTATGAATTGCTTTAAACTGGATTAATATGCTATGTTTTGAATTTAAATTATACCTTTTAAATGAAAAGTGAATATTTTATCAATGTGACACCCTTATTTCATCTTAATATTTTCTACAATATTTTATAAATTATAATTGGGGTTTAGGGTGTTACAAAAGTTACTATTATAGAAGAAGCTTGTGACATCAGTTCGATTAAAATGGATGAACTTATTTGCTCATTGGTAACTTTTAAATGATTATCAATGACAAAACTGAAAAGAAAAGCAAAGGTGTTGCTTTTAGAGTTGATGTGGAAGATGACATGAGCAATAAGTAGAGGATACTGATGATAACTTGTCAAACTCTATTGCATTACTTGCAAAATGGTTTCGAAAAGTTATGAGAAGACTTGACAAATGGTCTAGGAACAAAGTCATGACAAATGTCAAAGACACAGTTCCTAACTGAAGGAGATTGGCGATCCAAAATGCAGCGGAAATTAAATTTTTTCTCCTTTAGTGATCCTTACGAATGGGCATGATCAGTGATAGAATCGTTACCTCTTGTGGCGGTTGAAACCTTTGATGCAGATCTAAGGAGTGATCATGAACGTTGAATGGTGACAATGCCTCTACTCAGTCCACACACACAGATTCCTTCAATCTCAGTGCTAACTGCTATGAATGAAGGCTTTGAGTGAGAGAGAGAGAGAGGGAGAAACGAAATTTCATCTAAATAAATGCTTTTGCACAAGGGTTCTATTTATAGAACCACTTGTGTGGGATGCAAGCTAAAAAGCCCACTTAAGTGTATGTGGCCCATATCTTATGATATACCAAAATCACTTAAGCGTGTGGTACCTTACCATATTTTGTATTCTACTTAAGTACGCTGTAACTTACGATGTTCTACAAGTCACTTAAGTGCACTGTATCTTACGGTGTTCCTTATTTACTCTATCTCTCATCAATCCGTCCTTTTGTGTGTGACCCTGTAGGTTTTTGTGACATTGGCAATTATATTAAATCACGTATTTAACATAATAAAGAGTGAGCGGTATTTAGAAACACATCACTGCTACCCAAGACACGAAAATGTCATGTGATCTGACAAATCCTTTTATGATAATAGTTATATGTACAATTCCCCTTTTACCCTTATGTCTATATTGAACATAAGGTATAGACCGTGTCATCCTTATCTATTTCAATATTGGGCCCGTAGACATTTATCCTATTACGCAGGATGGGAAAATTCCATATAGGTCACTCATGTCCCTCAGCATGCTTCGTGGAGTACCCGTCAACTTTCTTTATGGTCATCCAGTTACGGACAATGTTTGATCACCAATAAAGCACTCGACTCTACATCTAAGGTTCATAGTGGTTTCAGGTCAAAGGGTGGTATACACCACTATCACCATGGGAATAACTTATGACACTTTGCATAACATTCTATATAGTATTCTCATAGCGGGTCAATCCAGTATAAATATTAGTCATAATATTCATACATATGTTTAAGACTTGATAACTCATTATCCATGATCCATGAGATGTGATTATCAGTCTATATACATAATAGTCTTAATGCTTTAATGTTATCCCACTTCACAAGCTCGACTATAAATACTTTAAGAATAATGTCCTTATATTTAATGGCATCTCATGAGTAAGTCACACTTGATACATTAAACGGACTAGCTATTCTAGGGACTTTATTAAACAAACATAATAAAGAAAAAAGCCTTTTATTATTAATAAATAATTCTATACAAGTACCAAAAGTATTGGCTTCTAGGGCTTACACCAACACTAATAACCCAAGAGGCTTCAACTCCCAAAGCAGAAACCAAGAAGGAGACAAAGTGAACAAAGGA
Organism: Lathyrus oleraceus; assembly: GCF_024323335.1. NCBI lineage: Eukaryota > Viridiplantae > Streptophyta > Magnoliopsida > Fabales > Fabaceae > Lathyrus > Lathyrus oleraceus. The sequence continues at coordinate 148,240,503 of NC_066582.1, read as the reverse complement.
AAGAGAATACAATGTCACGAGTGTGAAGGATTTGGACACATTCAAGCGGATTGTACAAACTTCCTTTGAAAGCAAAAGAAAGGGTACATTGCTACACTTTTGTTGATTATAAGTGTTGGCAGCAATTTTGGTAAAACAAAGAGTGTTCACAAGATGTCATGTGTGATGTCTTAACATAAGATATCCTATGTACCTGCTGGAGTTCAAGAACATGTGCATGCAGGATTATTTCAGAATGCCACATACAATGACAAGGCTTCTGATATTGGGTGTACCTGCTGGAGCTTAGATGAAAGACATGTTCATGCAGGATTGTTTCAGATGACATACACAATGTCATGGCATCTGATATGGCTGTACCTGCTGAAAGTTATAAAAGGAATTATTGGATTATGCAGGATTTTTCCAGGATGTCAGACCCGATGTCATGACATCCTGTACACAGAACATTCAGTATGAATGCCTGGTGTTTTGTGATTGCACAATTAATGGCAATCTTTGGATGATTGAAGATATGGATAGCTGGCACATTCAATCATGGATTACAACCAGATTTACTTATTTTCCAAGGAGATCTAAACAACTGTTATAAAAAGATTTGATTGGAAAATAGATTTAGGGTTTTCAAGATGTCCAAGCCCAGCTGGATGCTTCTATAAAAAGGGACTTAGAAAACCTGTTTGAACACACAACCAAGACTGAGCGAAATATAGAGAGAGCCAGAGTTTGTGTCTGTTTAGCCGTAAGACTTGTAGGTCATTCAAGTCATCCATTGATGATTGAATTGGACTGATTTGTGGTTGTAATTTGTCACTCTAAAGCTGTTAAGCAAGAGTGTGTGCCTTCTTGATCAAAGCTGTGAAGCAAGATCAAGAGTGTGTCTTCTTGATTGAAACTGTGAAGTAAAATCAAGAGTGTGTAATTGAAAAGTATTTTCTTTTCACAAGGGATTGTTGTTTAAAATCACTGGTGTGTGATTGTAAGGGAAGTGAGTGGGTTCTCATATCTAAGAGTGCTTAGGTAGAAGTTGCACGGGTAGAGATTAGGTGATAAAGACTGTAACTTGTTGAAGTGTACGGAGAGTCTTTGAACTAATTCTATTTTAGTGAATTTCCTTCCTGGCTTGGTATCCCCCAGACGTAAGTGAGTTGCACCGAACTGGGTTAACAATTGCTTGTGTTATTTGCTTTACCATTCTGTTTTTGTTTATCCATTGTGTATTACCAGATATTAGTGTCGTGACATTACCTTCGATATCTTATATCCGATACCAGAATTTCAACTTTCAGATGAAGAATCTAAAGAAGAGAGTGATGAAGTAAAGGCTAACAGTGTAATTACATTCACTACTCTCTTAGGTTGCAAGCCAAATGACCGGAATGATGGTGAATCCAACAATGGAGAACTCTCAGATGAAGATGTTGGTGAAGCCTATAAATTGTTTTATGTCAAGTGGAAATAAGAATGCATGTCAGGAGATAAACAAAAATCTCAAATAAATATCTTACTTCAAGAGAAATCCAATCTCACCAAAATTATCTCTGACGTGAGAGAAGAAATCACACTTCTGAACTCCAAGCTTGACGGCATAACCAAGTCAGTTCGTATGTTAAATTGTATATATGAAATTCTTAATGAGATCCTTTGTGTAGGAAAAATGTCTATAGGTATGAAGGGTATTAGTTTTGATTACGGTTCTATGGATGAAGAAAATAAATTTGTTCCTCCTGAACAAAAAACGGAGTTCCTGATATGAGACTACATGTCAAAACAACCTGCTCGATGTTATTACCAACACATAAGTCCCTTCAAAAAAACCTTTTGGAGATGCCACTATTGTGATTAATTTGGGAATATTTGACATTTCTGCTACAAACTGCATGGTAGATCTTACAGTGCTCATAAACAACAACAAACTAAGCAAACATTAATAAATGACCTTGTCCAACAAGTCTGGAAAGTTAAGAAGGCGAATACAATTCACATTGCTCACACCTCTCTAAGATCATCCTCTCGTGAAGATAAGGCAAGATTATGGGAAAAGGTAAACTGGTTTATTCAGGCCTCCCAAATTTAGAAGGTACTCTTCTTGTTGAAGGTCTGACTGACAATCTCATTAGTATAAGCAAACTATGTGACTAAGACCTTTGTGTTAACTTTAATCATTTTGAATGTATTGTCACAAACAAAAGTCAGAAGGAAATCATGAAGGGTACAAGGTCCTCTGATAACTATTAGATGTGGAGATCTTAACCAAATAACCAAATGTCAACTTGTCTAATCACTATAGAGGATGAAACCAAGTTGTGATACAAAAAACTTGGTCATCTAAATCTCATAAGCATGAGAAAAATCATCCCTAAAAAGGCTATCAATAGCATTCTGATAAATGCCCAAAATGGATAAAGTTCACTTATGAAAAATAACATTTATCGAATTAAGGAAACATTTATTCATGAAATAATACACACTTTGTCAAGAAAATGATACTTTTAACGATGTGTGATTAATTATTGCAGGAATGAATCAAATGAAGGAAAAAGCCAAACAAAGAGCATGTCCTGTTTCGCTACGTGAATGTAAGACCCTAATTTTGACCCTAAGATCCCTCATGGCATCATGTTATTGCACAAGTGCATTGCCTCAAGGATCATAGCATGTTTGCCTCCTTAACCTTAGGGTTGGGACTTGTTTGAGTGTTTTGAGACCACCAAGCATGCTTGTATTGTGTATTATTGCTCTTCTTATTTGATTACTAACCAAAAGCACAAAAATATGTCACTAACTCTTTTTATTTTGAAGCTCAAGTGATCATGTGCTCCAACACTCCTAGGAGGCTCCTAAGCCCAATGTAATGGGTAGGTGAAGATGAGAAAAAAGCATGACAATATTCCACAAAGCTCCTAATAATCATATATGTCTCCCAAATATCTCAAATTTCCAATTTGATCAAGATAACCCAAGGGGCTTGAAGATTGTTTCCCAAGGAAACCCTAATTCAACTATGCTTTGACTGTGCCTTGCCCATGAAGCAATCTCAACCTCTGATCAAATTAAATCAAGGGAAGTTATTTAATTCATCATTTTATGAATATATGAGCCTATTTGAGGACCCTCAATCATTTATTCATCAAGATTGGAAGTTTGGCCTTGAAAAGTTGACCAGTTAAGTCATCTGACTAAATTGGGATCCATTGAGATACAACTTTTGATGTGTTTGTCAAATGAATATGACCCCAAGAACACTAATGTTATTAAGAACCATATGAACAAATTTCATGTTCATAAAAAATCCATTTTAAACTTGGAAGGTCATCATTCATTTCAAAACATTATAGGTCATTTTGACTGAAACCCTAATTTTGGGTCAACTTACCAAGGACATAACTTCCTTAATTTTTATGATTTTGAGGTTATACCTAATGCATTGGAAAGCTTGATATGTCTAGTTCAAATGTTATGTTGGATAAAATTTCATAATCCTAAATTAAGTACATGTGATAATACAAAACATTATAGGTTATATTGGACCTAATTCATTGAATTTGAAAAAGTACCCAACTTCAAATGCCCATAACTTTTGTAATAGAAAATCCAAATGATGGAAACTTTGAGTCTAAATTGATCATCTTTAAAATATATACAACTTTGATGTTAGAGGTGTTTCCATTTGAAGCTTTCATCATGGAAACAGAGGGGTTTGATTAAGCTTGCTTTTGGTGAAATTTTTCAAATGTGACTTAAACATGTTTTGTACTTGGATCTTCCAGGCCAGATTTCATTAATTTCAAAATTCCAAATGAATTTTTTCCCAACATGACTTTTGTTCCTTACTTCAAGGGCTTTCCAACCATTACTCACATTACTCTTTCGGACTTAACATTGGTGAGTTTCGAAGACCTTTCCATTTATGTGCATTTTGGTATTTCATGATGAAACTTGAATGTGCAAGCTAGTTCCCTCCAAAGTACACGTCCAAATTCTTTCCATGTGAACTCAGCAAGCTTTTGCATCCATCATTGGGCCTTCCACACGCCTGTATAGGCCCATGCAATGCATTTTCAATTTGCCATGCACATGAAAGAAGCGTGGGATTCAGCTACCTTTAGCTATAAATAACCACTTCCTCTCATTCATTTAGCAACCTTTTGGAGATCTGAATTGCTGCAGCATTGAAACCATAGCCATACCAAAGGAATTGTTCAATTTTTGTTCTCACTTTCGAGCTTGAAATTCAGCATCATTAGCTGAGCTTCAAAGCCTAATTCCTTAGCCTTTAACTTCCCCTACATCCATAGATCAAAGAGGAGCAAAGAACTTGGAGGATTTGTGGCCTGAAGTGCTTCAATTCAGAGGTATACATTCAAACTTTTTGGATCTAGAACTCTCAATTCAATGTAGCATTCTTGTGTTTGTGTGGTTTTCTGAAGTCCTCACACTTGAGGCAAGCCATTGGTGCTTTCAATTCATCATTTCATGAACTTACAGTTGGAACACCATGATCTTCCACTTCACATTTCTCTCAATATAGGAAGGGTGAGGAAGATTCATTGGTATATTGTTGATCTCCATCACACGAGCTTCATTTCCATGGCCTTGTTTTTAATTTTTATTAAGTTTCATTTTCCTGCAACTGGTGGCCGGAATTGGTTGTTTGGCCGGAGAAGATGGTGGTTTCCACCACCACCACCACCACCACGTGTGCATCTTCCTGGCTCTTGGATTTGGTTTTCACGTTTTAATCCTGATCATCCATTGTGTTTACTTATTTTAATACATGTTATGGCGCATTTGACTTGGACATACCGTGTTCCCTATGATTTGGATCCTTCATTAATGCCACGTCAATTAATGAGCTACATCCTGTGGCGCTGGTTTCTTCCATTTATTCTATTTTCATTTTATTTTCTGTTAATTCCTTTTATTAAAATTCATAGAAATTTCATTTGAAGTCACAAAAATATGAGACCAGCTCCGAAATTTTTCTTGAAAAATCTAGTTTCATATTTTGATTTTTAATTATTTTTGTGACTTCATTTGATATTTTTCATGGATTATTTGATTTTAATAGTTTTAATTCATTTTAAAATACTTTCTGACTTTTAAAAAATCCAAAAATATTTTTCTAGCATCTATGGATCATGATAAGTCAATGAAAAATAGTCTCATCAATTTCTTATTTGATTTGAGATTTATTTGAGATTTTAATTCATATTGTGCTATTTTTAATTGTTTTTAATTTTTTTTAAATACTTTCTGATTTCAAAAATTTGTGAGAAAATTAGTCAAAGCTTGTTTGACCATGTTGAACCTATGAGAATTTAATTGGACTCTTTGAAGTTGATTTGAATTGAATTTGAGGTTTGACCTTATTTGTCTATTTTTTTATTTGTATTTTATTTTAATTCAAAAATACCAAAAAAATATTGTTGACTCTTTGACTTGTAATCTTCATTTCTCTTCTGTTTGGTGTTGGTTGATGTTGATTTGATTCACATTTGATCAATTGGATTTGATTATGGTCTTCTTTTTCCCTCCCTTTCATCTTCATCCTTTTCTTTCCATCAATGGCCAATGAGTTAAAGTCTTGTGGTTGGTCTTGACAAATGAGAGGCTTAACCTTATTTGATCCAAACCAAACTCAACTTGATCCATGATCAAGTGAGTTGTTTTGTGTCAAAGATAGGTTGCTTCTTGGTCAAGCAAATAACCTAATGTCAATACAAGGCCCTTCCCCTTTTGTTTTGGCATGGCAAGTTTATGGAGCTTGGCTTACTAGTCATGATCTCTAACTTATGTTCTTTGCCTATATTTTTATTGACCAGCCTCATATAGGTGTGAATACTACATTAGTCCATTTACGATTGCTTAACATAGCGCTACATTGTCTTATGACAAGCTAACATAACCTTACTAACTACTAACTTTAATTTGAGCATTTAATTTCTTGTCATTTACTTTTAATGCCATTTATCTCTTGCTCATTATTCATATTGATTTTCACTTTGCTCCCTTGAGCACATATTTTATGTTTATGTCATTTTTCTTTTGCTCATTTGAGCCCATTATTGTGTAAATATATTGCTATCTTATGTTTGCTTTGTGTTTGTTTTGTGTGAACCAAATGCAAAAGGAAAAAGGACTTAGAATTAGGACCTACCTATTCTTAAAGGAGTTCAAGAGTAAATAGGCCTCATGCCTTCAGAATGCAAAACTTGTTGAAGAGCAACTAGGCCTCATGCCTTTAGAATGCTAAAGTTTAAAGTTGATCTCAAAGGACTTCCTCATCCAAGTTATTCTTTGTTCATTCCCTTTATTGTTTTGTGAACTTTTTGATGTTTGTTCTTGTGTGATAGGGATCCCATCATAAGATTGTGAAAAGAGGACCATTGTCATGAATAGCCAAGTTAAGAGACAAGCCAAATGGAGATCCTAGGAGCTTGAATTCAATTATTGATTGCTTGTTTGTGCTAAGTGTTAGATGCCCAAGTTTGCTTATTTGAGCTATCAAATGTGGGCATCTTTCACTCCTTTTTGTCGAAAAAGTGTTCGAAACCGCCCTTGCTTTTGTTGATTTGCAATACTAGGTGAAATGATCTTGGTACCTTTAATTTGTGTGTTATTGTGCAGGAATTAGGCATGAAAGAGTAGAAAACTAAGGCACAAAAAAGATGGCAAAGAAACCAAGAAAGAAAGAAAACATAAGCAAAGCTCGCGAGGCGAGTGAGGTAGCGAAGTATTCGCTAGGCGAGCACGCAGCGAGATGCCATCGAACACTCCCAGACTTGGACAAAACTAAAAAGATCAAGTATTCGCTAGGCGAGCATCCAACGAGCAAGTAGCGAACAATTCCAGTAGCAAAAAGATCAAAAATCGCTGTGGCGAGAGAAGTAGCTAAGTATTCGCTAGGCGAGCATCCAGCGAGCAGGTAGCGAATAATTCCAGTAGCAAAAACATCAAGACTCACTGGAGCGAATGAGAGAAGCGAGGGCTTCGCCTAGCGAACAGATGCAAACTGGTCTGGGATGATTCCTCTGGACGCAGGCTCTTCTGGTGACTTATTTTGGGGCTCGCTAGGCAAACCATTTTGCTCGCCTAGCGAGCATGACAGCTCAACAAGCATTTCTATAAGTAGTATGGGCTACTTTTTGGAAAAGGACTCTTAGATCTTTTTATCATCTTTTTACTTGTTTTCTTGCTAGAGGTGATTTTTGGTGCCCTAGAAACCCCATTTCTCATTCTTCTTCTTCTCTTGACAATATTTTACCAAAAGAAGGTGGATTCCCATCCAATCTCGATTCTTCGACTCGGATGTTGATCAACCTTCTTCCGAAACTGGTTGTTCAAGCTACCATGAAAATGAGTAGCTAAGTATTTCATTTTGTCAAGGTTAGATGTAGATGATCATAAGCTTTGTATGTATATGGGTTGATCTTTATTTGTAAACTCTTTGATGATGAATGTATGGTGAAAACCTTGTTTTATTGATAACTCTTTGTGTTGGTTTATGATTGAAAGGTGTTTTCCAACTCTTGACCTAGGTTTTCATCCATCCTTGTTCTTTAGCTAGAGATAGTCTTGAATGATTTTGTTCACTAAAAAGTTAAACCTAAAAGTTGTCATTTTGATAGATTGTGTGAGAGATCAACAATGGATCAAAATGGGAAAAACCACAATGTGTGTTAGAAATAAACACATTGGGAGGACTTTGTGAATGTGTTTATCATCTAATGGAGTTTATGAGTTTTGTTTGATCGAACATATGCATGCAAAGTGATCGTCGTGTTGGTGTAAGCCCTAGAGGCCAATACTTTTGGTACTTGTATCGAGTTATTTAAAGGCATTTTCTTTATTATGGTTGATTAATAAAGTCCCTGGAATAGATAGTCCGTTTAATGTATTAAGTGTGACTTAATCACGAGAACACATTAAACATAAGGACATTATTCTTAAAGTATCCGTAGTCGAGCTTTAGTGTGAAGTGGGATAACATTAAAGCATTAAGACTATTATGTTTGTAGACTGATGATCACATCTCATGGATCATGGATAAAGAGTTATCAAGTCTTAAACATAGGTATGAATATTAGGAGTAATATTTATACCGGATTGACCCGCTATGAGAATACTATATAGAAAGTTATGCAAAGTGTCATAAGTTATTCTCATGGTGATAATAGTGTATACCACTCTTCGACCTGAAACCACTATGGATCCTAGATGTAGAGTCGAGTGCTTTGTTGCTGATCCAACGTTGTCCGTAACTGGATAACCATAAAGACAGTTGATGGGTACTCCACAAAGCATGTTGAGGGACATGAGTGTCCTAGATGGAATTTTCCCATCCTGCGTAACAGGATAAATGTCTATGGGCCCAATATTGAACTGGACAAGGATGACACGGTATATACCTTGTGTTCAATATAGACATAAGGGAAAAGGGGTAATTATACACATAATTATTATCACAGGAGGTTTTGTCAGATCACATGACATTTTCGTGACTTGGGTAGCAGTGATGTGTTGCTAGATACCGCTCACTGTTTATTATGTTAAATGCGTGATTTAATATAATTGCCAACGCCGCGAAAACCTATAGGGTCACACACAAAGGACGGATTGATGAGAGATAGAGTAACTAAGGAACACCGTAAGGTATGGTGCACTTAAGTGGGAGACGAAATATGGTAAGATACCAAATACTTAAGTGATTTTGGGCATATTATAAGATATGGGCCAAAATACACTTAAGTGGGCTTTTTAGCTTGAAGCCCACACAAGTGGTTCTATAAATAGAACCCCTTGGGTAGAAGCATTGTCACTCCAATCCACTCAGACAGAAATTCAAGTAGAGACTTGGAATTTTGTTTCCCTCTTTCTCTCACTCAAAGCCTTCATTCATAACAGCTAGCACTGCGATTGAAGGAATCCGTTCGCGTGGACTGAGTAGAGACGTTGTCATCGTTCAACATTCGTGATCGCCCCGTGGATCTGTATCAAAGGTTTTGATCATTATCAGAAATCTGCACCAAAGGTTTGAATCGCCACAAGAGGTAACGATTCTATCACTGATCATGCCCATTCGTAAGGATCACTAAATGGAGAAATTTTTAAATTCCGCTGCGCCTTGGATTGGATTATAAGTCTTCTATGCTTATTATAGGGTTAACCCCTCACTAGCATGTTGAAGTTTTCCTCACATGGTGGATTGTTGGTTTAGGTTGAGTTTTCTCCCTTTTATAACAAAATACCTTAAGGCTTTTGATCAGATCAATTCACCAATCTTTGAGATTTTTACCATGAACTACGAGGTTTTGATCCTCCTTTGTGATGGTACGTAGGCAATGGGTTCATCCATTCAAACAACAAAATTTGTAAATATAATCTATTCTTTTCTCATCCCTCCAATCTTTTTGCACAAATCTTTTCACAAATACCAACCTACAACACCTATTTGCAAAAAAGGTTCCCTTGGAGTACTAAGGATGTTTTGGCTGCGTAAAACCTTCCCATTTCATAACCACCCCCTTACCCTGATCTCTGACATTTTTATTAGTTTTTGGTTTGAAAAACTTCTTGCCTTGGATTTTGTTCGCTTTTTAGCCTTTCCTTTGGACAAATAAGAGTGCAGTGGCGACTCGAATTGTATGTTGACTTTTGGTTTAGTCAATAAACCTAAAAGTAACGAAAACCCCGCTACAGAAAAGTGGCGACTCTGCTGGGGATACAACCTTCCTAGTGGGTTTACCTACTTTTTGCTTGTATGTGTTGTATGTTTATATTTATTTGTGACATATTTTTTGTGCAAATTTGGGATGAAAGTATTGCTTGTAATGTATGAATTGCTTGATATATTAATTGCTTGTATGCTTGGTGGTTTCTTGTGAGACGAGTTCTATAACCGAACTCGAGTGCACTTATGATAGGAGAATGGCATAGTCTTGTTGACTTGTGTGGAGTTATTCCTTAGCAAGTTAGCTTGCAAGTCCATTCGCTTGGTGGAGGTCTTGTTGGGATCAATAATGTCACACAAGTAGTCGTGGTTAGGCATTACTCTTTCCAATGGGATCCTTAGAAACCAAGGACCTTAGATACCTAGCCCATCTTGGCCTATTTTAGGACGTAGTGGGAAGATCGTTCAAGTGTAAGATTTGATACGATTATTACGCGATACTACACTCATAAGAGTCCCTCTTGAGAATATTTTTGGAAAACGAGTAGTCGTTTTATCCGATAATATTCGAAAGATGAGATGATGACTATGGGAACCTTTTTAGAACATGATTGTCAGGTTTAACCATAGTACACTCCTTTTGGGTGGTTCTTAACCGAGACTCCAGGCTCGTGACTTACAATAAACCCGTGATTCGCGGTTGATCCATTCTCGTATATCCTCAATATCAATGGAACTTGGGTGTTGATAAGGTGTAAACCATAATCCACCAAAATGGATGATTGATATTGACGATGACTTGATCCCTCCCGTGACCTTTGTATGGTGTAACTTGCTTGATCCTTGAGTGTGTTTGTTGCATCCATGCATTCATGCATTCATTCACATTCATGTCATCAACAATAAAGATTTTTACAAGGAACTTAAGAGATCTATTTGCAAATATTATAGACATGGATAAACAAAGAAGGAATACGAAGAAGTATAGTTTCGGATAACCCGACTTGAAAGAGTTAAGGAGTTTAGCATCTTATGTATTAGAGCCCTTGGAGTTCAAAGCTCGCCATGGGAAGCTTTTGTCTATTCTTTCTACTAAGATGGATGAAGGTCTGATGAGTGTGTTGGTGCAGTTCTACGATCCTCTGTATCGGTGCTTCACTTTTCCGGATTTCCAGTTGTTGCCTACATTGGAGGAGTATGCCTATCATGTGGGTATACCTATTCTTGATCAATTGTCATTCAGTGGTTTGGAGAAGATTCCGTCTTCTCAAGAGATTGCTGACATGCTTCATATGGATGTATCTCACATTGATGCTAATATGACTACCAAAGGTGGAATTCAAGGTCTCCCTTCTGATTTTTTGATTGCCAAAGCTACTTTGTGTGGGGAGGCCATGAGTAAGGAAGCTTTTGAAGCCATATTTGTACTCCTCATCTATGGGCTAGTGTTATTTCCCAATATTAACAACTTTGTGGACGTGAACGCTATTAGGATTTTCTCTTCTCTTAATCCCATTCCGACTCTGTTGGGTGACACTTATTTCTCTTTGCATATGAGGAATGTGAAGGGTGGTGGTTCCATTGTGTGATGTCTGCCTCTGTTGTACAAGTGGTTTATTTCGCACTTGCCTCAGACGCTTGCCTTCAAGAAGAACAAGGGATGTCTACGGTGGTCCACGAGACTTATGTCTCTCACTAATGATGATATCTCTTGGTATAATCGTGTTTATGATGGCGTTCAGATTATTGATTCTTGTGGTGAATTCTCCAATGTACCTCTTCTTGGTACATGTGGTGGAATTAACTACAACCCTGTTTTGGCTCGCCGTCAGCTTGGGTTCCCCTTAAAGGATAAACCTAACAACATTTCGTTGGAAGGATTATTCTTTCAAGAGGGTAAAGATTCCCAAAACAAGAAGGATAGGATGGTCCGCGCCTGGTGCAAGGTTCATAGGAAAGGGAGGAATGAGCTTGGTCCGAAGAACTGTGTTACTTTGGAACCTTACACCTCTTGGGTGAGGAAGAGAGCTCTTGAGTACCGCATGCCGTACGAGTATCCGAGACCTACCCATATGGTTATGGTTGGGCCTTCAACCCTTCCTAATCAAGGAGTAGAGGAGTTGAGAGACGAAGACCGGTCGCGCGCATGGGTTCATGAGCGCGAGGAACTTCTTAAGCAACTCAAGGATAAGGATGCGATGATAGAGTTTCTAGAGCATCAGGTTATTGATGAGCCCGATGATGTAGTTACTTCTATCCTTCCTCACTCGTCTAGGTTTTGGAAGAGGAAGTATGATCAGCTCGCCAAGGAGAAGGCGGACATGGAAGCAGCTTATGAGAGAGAGGTGAAGAAGCTTCGTGCGACGTATCTCCCGATCTCGAAGGCTTTGGACGATTGCTTCTAGGGTTCCATAGGATGTTTATTCTCCTTTTCTCTTGTATTGTATTTGGTTACGAAAACTGTGCTACTTCTTTGGTGTAAAAAGTTTCCAAATATTATTGCTATGAGTATTCCATATATGTCTTAAAAGTTCAATATTCTTCAAACATTTGCAAATAGATCCTTATAAAGTTCCTTTGATAAAAAACAAATCATATGCACAAGCATTGCATGCATCATGTGTATAAGCAGGTTTTGTTCCGAGCTCTTGATCAGTGGTCTAACTCTTTGCTCTTCATTTATTTTGAAGACAAGTTGATGCACCGGTATAACACCCGAGCAAATCATCAGAAGATCATGGAACACCTCGAACAAGAGAACAGAGACCTGAAGGAAGATATTGCTAGACTGACTGCCATGATGGAGTCAGTCCTTGCTGCACAAAGTCAAGTTTCACCAACTCCTGCAACTCCTCCCGCGAGGACTGTCGTTTCTGAAGTAGTGTCTTCAACGGCGCCTACTGCCACCGTCCACTTCGCTCCTAGTATGCCAGTTGGATTCCCTTGGGGAATGCCATCCAACTTCGTGCCAGAGGGTTTAGCTCCCACTCTTGCCTCTATGCCAGCATCTAGCTCGGTCCTGTCTGTGCCACCTCCCATTGTGCACACCTTACCTCATGTGGAAGACACCATTTATCATTCTGAGCCATCTGAGGGCCCAGACGTATATGAGAAAATGGATGAGATGAAAGATCAATTCCTTGAGCTACGTAAGGAACTGAAGACTTTGAGAGGTAAGGACCTTTTTGGGAAGAGTGCTGCTGAATTGTGCTTGGTGCCCAACGTTAAAATCCCAATTAAATTCAAAGTGCCTGACTTTGAGAAGTACAAGGGAAATACATGTCCACTCAGCCATCTTGTGATGTATGCTCGCAAGATGTCAACCCAAACAGACAACGATCAACTGCTGATTCACTACTTTCAGGATAGCCTAACAGGTCTTGCGCTCCGGTGGTATATGGAGCTAGAAAGTGCAAGCATCCGCACTTTCAATGATCTAGGCGAGGCCTTTGTGAAGCAGTATAAGTATAATGTGGACATGGCTCCAGACAGGGATCAGTTGAGGGCGATGTCCCAGAAGGACAAGGAGACCTTCAAGGAATATGCCTAGAGGTGGCGAGAACTGGCAGCTCAGATAGTGCCACCCTTGGAGGAGAAGGAGATGACAAAGATCTTCTTGAAGACTTTGAGCTCTTTCTACTACGAGAACATGATTGTTAGTGCTCCCTCGGACTTTACCGAAATGGTAAATATGGGGATGAGGCTAGAAGAAAGGGTCCGTGAAGGACGCTTGTCTCGTGATGATGGTTCCTCGGTAAAGAAGTATGGGGGATTTGCCAGGAAGAAGGAAGGGGAGACTCATGTTGTTTCTTCCCATGTCAAAAGAAGGTCCTATGTGAGGAGGAAAGAGGTCCGACCAACTGTTAACCAACACCAGGTGGCTCATATAGCACCTGCTTTCAGAGAAGTTCAACAACAACCACAACAACGACATCGTCAACAACAGGCTTACGAGCCTCGCAACAATAACAACACCAGCACCAGCAATTATGAGAGGAAGAGGGTAACTTTTGACCCAATTCCTATTAAATATGCTGAACTTTATCCTTCCTTAATTGATAGGAAGCTGATAACGCCGCGTGATCCTCCTGCTGTGCCAGCCAATCCTCAACGGTGGTACAAGCCCGAACTTCACTGTGTGTATCATTCTGATTCTCCCGGACACGACGTGGAGAATTTTTTTCCATTGAAGACCAAGGTGCAAGACCTTGTGAGGAGTGGGATACTGTTCTTTGAGGACGTAGGCCCAAATGTGAAGAAGAACCCATTGCCCGAGCATGGGAAGGCAGCTGTTAATATGGTTCAGGGGTGCCCTGGAAAATATAAAGTCCTTTATGTGAATGACATAAGGCAATCCTTGGTAGAGATGCATAAGTTGTTGTGTGAACACAGTCATTATGAGCATGATCATGATAGGTGCCAGGTGTGCACTATCAATGAAAGAGGATGTCGTCAAGTGAGAAAGGACATCCAAGAGATGATAGACCAGAGGATGATCAAGATACTTCAGAATCGTAACGAGGATGAAGTTGATGTTATCACTCCAGTATTCAAAATTCCCGATCCTGTTGTTATCAAATATGATGGCAGCAAGAAGAAGGTATCGCCAATTCTTGTGATCAAGCCAGTGGGCCCCGTCCTGTATGTATCAGACAAGGCGGTCCCGTAACGTTATAATGCAGTTATGTTGGAGGATGGGAAGGAGGTGTCGTTGCCCTCAACCTCTGTGGTAAGCATTTTCAACGTTAGTGGAGTGGCCCGTAGTGGTCTTGTTTTCTCGGCTCAGCCAAAATCCCATGAAGATGTCGTGAAGGGGGGCGTTGTCAGTCCTGCTGGTCCTGTGGGGACTTCTTCTTTGAATCAGTCTGTTCCTACTGCAAGGGGTGTTGACCCTGTTGTTGATAAATCTATTAAAGCTCCTATCTTGGTTGGCTAGTCTGGAATTCTGAAAGAAGATGGTGATGAGATGCTGAGGCTCATCAAGAGGAGTGAGTATAATGTTGTGGATCAGTTGCTTCAAACTCCATCAAAGATATTTGTCCTATCTTTGCTGATGAATTCAGAGCCATACCGTAAATCGTTGAAAAGGGTGTTGGACGTGGCATACGTGGATCACGATGTCACAATTGAACAATTTGATAGCATTGTTGCAAATATAACTGCCTGCAACAATTTGAGCTTCTGTGATGTTGATCTTCCCGAGGAAGGAAAATACCACAATTTGGCTTTACACATCTCTATGAACTGTAAAGACGATGCCTTGTCCAATGTGTTGGTGGACACAGGGTCATCACTCAATGTATTGCCAAAATCCACTCTTGCCAAACTTTCATATCAGGGGCCTCCCATGAGGCAAAGTGGAGTGGTAGTGAAAGCTTTTGATGGATCGCGTAAAACTGTGATTGGAGAATTAGACCTCCCAATCAAGATTGGACCTAGTGATTTCCAGATCACTTTCCAGGTCATGGATATACATCCATCATATAGATGTTTGCTTGGTAGACCATGGATTCACGAGGCAGATGCCGTGATATCCACCCTACACCAAAAGTTGAAGTTCGTTAAGAACAAAAAGTTGGTGGTGATAGGGGGAGAGAAGGCTCTCTTGGTCAACCATTTATCTTTCTTTTCCTATATTGATGCTGAGGATGAGGTTGGAACTCCGTTCCAAGCCTTATCTATTGCTGAGCCTTCTAGGAAAGGACTTTCTTCATTTGTCACCTATAATGACGCGAAGTTGGCCATTAATCATGGTGCAACTAATGGTTTGGGGAAAATGATCAAGTTGGAAGATAATAAATCCCGAGCTGGCATAGGGTATTCTTCTGGTGTTTCCAATGATCTTGGGTTGTTTCAGAGTGAAGGTTTCATCCACACCGTTGAAGATCAGGAAGCTACTGCCATCGTTGAAGAAGATGAAGAGGAAGACCTTGGCAACTTTGTCATACCTGAAGGAATCTGCAATAATTGGGTCGTTGTTGATGTTCCAACAGTTATCCATAAGTCAACGTAATGTGTTCATTTTGTTAAAAAAACCCTTCTCCCATGCGAAAGGGAGAAGTGAAGACATTGTTGGCATAATTGATTAATACAATGATATTCATTCAATAATCACATGTTAAATGTTTGTTTTTCAAATTATTTTCCATTTTTTTCTTTTCGCATGAAATTGGTGATCACCATAAAACCCTAAAAAAGAGAATAAAATCAATTTTTCATTTGCATAATGATTTTCCTTGTTTGAATTCTGAAATCTCTTTATACTCAAAATCGTTATGCAGGTTAATCAAACCCATTGAACATAATGATCCAACACCATCTCCCAACTTTGAGTTCCCTGTATTTGAGGCAGAAGAAGATGATGAAGAGATTCCTGATGAGATCACCCGTCTGCTGGAGCACGAGGAAAAGATCATTCAGCCACATCTTGAGAATCTGGAAACAGTCAACTTGGGGGTCTGAAGACTGCCTTCGTGAAGTGAAGATTGGGGCACTCTTGGAAGAGTCTGTTAATAAAGGGTTGATTGAGTTGCTACGAGAATATGTCGACGTCTTTGCCTGGTCGTATGAAGACATGCCTGAGTGTGTGCCCGTGAAGCCGAACAAGTGTACATTTGGAGTCCATTTCGGCAAGTTATTAGGCTTTATTGTCAGCGAGAGAGGTATTGAGGTTGATCTTGCCAAGGTCAAAGCAATACAAGAGATGCCTACGCCCAAAACAAAAAAGCAAGTCCGAGGTTTTCTTGGCCGCTTGAATTATATTTCGAGATTTATATCCCACATGACGGCCACATGTGCGCCTATATTCAAGCTCCTCCGGAAAGATCAGCGTCATGATTGGACCGAGGATTGCCATAAAGCTTTTGACAGTATCAAAGAGTATTTGTCTAAGCCTCCGATTCTGTCTCCGCCTGTTGAAGAGAGACCATTGATTATGTACTTGACTATGCTTGATGATTCCATGGGTTGTGTCCTTGGTCAGCAAGATGAATCGGGGAAGAAAGAATATGCAATACACTACTTAAGTAAGAAGTTCACTGACTGTGAGTCTCGGTACTCAATGCTTGAGAAGACATGTTGTGCTTTGGCTTGGGCTGCTAAGCGCTTACGCCAGTATATGTTGAATCATACAACTTGGTTGATATCCAAAATGGATCCAATCAAGTATATCTTTGAGAAGCCTACTTTAACTGGGAGGATTGCCCGTTGGCAGATGTTGTTATCTGAGTGTGATATTGAGTATCGAGCTCAAAAAGCTATTAAAAGTAGTATCTTGGTTGATCATTTAGCGCATCAACCAATTGAAGATTATCAGTTTGTGCAGTATGACTTCCCTGATGAGGAGATTCTGTATTTGAAGATGAAAGATTGTGATGAGCCTACGCTCGATGAAGGGCCAGAGCCTGGTTCCCGATGGGGTATGGTGTTCGATGGCACTGTCAATCAGTATGGAAATGGTATTGGGGCAGTGATTATTACTCCTCAAGGCACACATTTTCCTTTTACAACAAGGCTAAGTTTCAAATGCACGAATAATATGGCGGAGTATGAGGCTTGGATTATGGGTTTGGAAGAATGTATTAATCTTAGGATCAAACATCTTGATGTTTATGGCGATTCGGCCCTTGTTGTTAATCAAATTAAGGATGAATGGGAGACAAATCAGCCTGGCCTCATCCCATATAGAGATTATGTGAGGAGGATTTCAACTTTATTTACTAAAGTTGACTTTCATCATATTCCTCGAGATGAGAATCGGATGGCGGATGCTCTCGCTACGCTTGCTTCAATGATTGTTGTCAATTTTTGGAATGAAGTTCCAAATATTACTGTGATGTGCTTGGATAGACCCGCTCATGTGTTTGCAGTTGAGGAGGTGAAAGACGATAAGCCGTGGTATTATGATATCAAGTTTTTTCTTCAAAGTCAGACTTACCTGCCTGGGGCATCTGTTAAAGATTAGAAGACTTTGAGGAGATTATCTGGTAGTTTCTACCTTAATGGTGACGTGCTTTACAAGAGGAATTTTGACATGGTTCTGCTCAGATGCGTGGATAGACACGAAGCAGACCTGTTGATGACTGAAGTCCATGAAGGTTCATTTGGTATTCATTCCAATGGACATGCTATGGCGAAGAAGATGTTGAGAGCAGGCTACTATTGGCTGACAATGGAGTCTGATTGTTGCAAATATTTGAAGAGATGCCACAAGTGTCAGATTTACGCGAATAAGATTCATGTTACCCGACACTTCTGAATGTTATTTCCTCACCATGGCCTTTCTCCATGTGGGGAATTAACATGATTGGCATGATTGAACCTAAGGCGTTGAACGATCACCATTTTATTCTCGTAGCCATTGATTACTTCACTAAGTGGGTTGAAGCGGCATCGTATGCAAATGTGACCAGGCAGGTGGTTGTGAAGTTTATCAAGAACCAACTCATATGCCGATATGGTGTGCCAGACAAGATCATTACTGATAATGGATCTAACTTGAATAACAAGATGATGAAAGAGATGTGTAGTGAGTTCAAGATTGCGCATCATAATTCTTCTCCCTATAGACCCAAGATGAATGGGGCTGTTGAAGCTACTAACAATAACATCAAGATTATTCAGAAGATGGTTGTTACGTACAAAGATTGGCATGAGATGCTGCCATTTGCTTTGCATGGCTATCGTACATCCTTCCGCACTTCAATAGGGGCAACCCCTTTCTCGCTTGTATATGGCATGGAGGTTGTGCTCCCCGTAGAGGTCGAGATCCCATCAATGAGAGTCTTGATGGAGGCCAAGTTGACTGAGGCTGAATGGGTTCAGAGTCGTTTTGACCAACTGAATTGATTGAAGAGAAAAGATTAACTGCCATGTGCCATGGTCAGCTGTATCAACAGAGGATGAAGAAAGCTTTTGATAAGAAGGCCAAGCCTCGTGTATTCCGAGAAGGGGACCTCGTGCTCAAGAAAGTCTTGTCTTTCGCGCCCGCTTCCAGGGGCAAGTGGACTCCAAACTATGAAGGTCCATACGTTGTTAAGAGAGACTTTTCAGGCGGTGCTTTGTTGCTCACAACTAAGGATGGGGAGGACTTCACTCGTCCTGTGAATTCAGATGTAGTCAAGAAATACTTCGCCTAAAAATAAAAATAGAATCTCTCGCTAAGTTGAAAACCCGAAAGGGTAGCTTAGGCAAAAATGAGCGTCTTGGTGGATTGAAAACCCGAAAGGGTGGTCCAGGCAAAAGTTAGAGACATAAAAAAAAAAATATATCCCGCTAGATTGAGTACCTCACCCTGGGGAAATCTAGGCAAAAATTAGAGATTTGGCAAGTAACTGCATCCAGACAAGACTTTGTTCTACAACTGTCGTCTGTCAAAGACTCTCGCTCAGTCATCATCAACTAAAGTTTTGAATACGGTGGATTCAGAGTTGGTGGAGAAATGGTCATTATGTTCAATGTAGCCCTTTTCCATATATATCACCAATTTCAAATTTGTAAAGATCCATGGAGTCTCTCCATTTGCGAACTACCATTCTCTTAAATAAATTTAAGCCTTTATCCAATTCTTGGCACTCTTATTTGTTTCTGTTTAGCAAATGTTTGCATGTTTTAATTGATGAATATCATTGTTGTAAAACAAATAAAGTTTTCGTAAATAAACTGTTTTTAAACAAAATGAACATTCACGATGACTGAAAGGATAAGTGGGATGTCCTCAGTGCTTTCCCAAGGATAGTATGATCACCGAAGGGTAAGACATTTATTCATATTATGGAATTTTTATATCCTCTTCATCACCTTTCAGTTGTCTCCCCAGCGAGCGCAGAAAGAATAATACATCATCAGCTTCCTAGAGTGTCTGGTATGAGAAGTTCTCCTGGATGGCAGGGGATTGATCTATCTTATTGGATTGTTTTCTCCTAGCAGAATTTGTGGATGTTCATCCAACGCATTCTTGGATAGTTTATTTGTGCATACATGTTTGTTTCCCCCGCGGAGTTTTAGCAATCTGTGATCGGTTGGATGGTCGATCTGTGGATGATTCCTTCTGTCCAGTTTTCGCCTCGATCTTTTAGGGTTGTGTATCCCTCTATATCATGCACTAGCATTTGTGTTTTATCATTTGTATGGTTGTCATCCCTTGTGTGGACTGACCTAAAATCCCTTATAGATTGATAAAAGTTGATATGTTATCTACTCACGAGGATTCTGTCTTTCCCCAGCCTGAGTAGAAGTTCCCAACGGAGTAAGCATCAGTTCCCTGCAGAGCTATCTTTCCAGATAATTGTCTCCTCAGCAGGAAGTTACCTAGAGCAATTTATGAAGGGCTTGTTTCCCTTTTCATCCATAGCATGTCGCTTGTTGACAGCAGATTTATTTCCGATTTCCTCAGCCAGGGTAGTTCCTCCGAGAATATTTGCAGCTTGTCCCCGATAGGGTTGCCAGATCAGAGTTTGATGTTTGTATCTTCTCCGAGTCTGAAGATTTCTTCTAGCATTGAGAGTTGGTGTTGAAGATGTTTATTTCCTTCTCTAGTAGAGCAAAATGCTATTGTTCCCCTTTGTAGAGGTTCCTCTCCGGTAGATCGAAGGGAGTGTTTTAATTGATGTACATCTGGTTGGTGGTTGTTCCCCACAGAGTTTCACATCATTCCTTGATACAGTTCCCCAGTAGAGTTTCTTCTCTGGCGGATCTTACTTTTATTCAACCACCTATCCCCATCAGAGTTTGAGTTCTCTGTTTGATCGTCTTCTTTCGCTGCTCCTGAATACATCGTCTTTGTATCCTCAGCGAGTGTAGCTCGGGGGTAGGGTTTGATATCTCCGATTATCTACTGTCATTTTTCTCGGGTTTTTCCCAAACTGAGTTCTCCAGTAGGCTTTGCCCTTCTTGTTGAGATGTTGTGTCGGGTGTCCGTTCGTGTTTCTCGGACTTATTTGTGTTAGATATGTCTGTTTGTCAGCATTAATCATACACAAATCATGCACATACATGCATAATCATATCATTCAGATATTCATGATTGCATTCTTTGCTGTATATCTTTGCTTGTTATCCGTTGCTATTAGTGAAATGTTCTTCCCCAAGCAGATGTTTGTGTCTGAACTCTCCATATAGAGTCAACCTCATAGGCAGAAAGTGTCTATCGTTTCTTCTTTCTTCCCCACTGAGTTATGTCCTCATGGATGATTATTGTTTCAGTTTCCTCCCCAGTATGTATCGGGACGGAATTACTCCCCTGAGTTATATCCTCATCGGGTTGAGTCTTGTTTGATTGTGTCTTTCTAGTTTGTTCCTGGATTGGCCTTCCTTTCTTGTTACCCCCTACAATTCCCTGTGGTTTAGTTGTTCAATTGCTCAGTAACCAGTAGTTGTTCATCTCTTCCCCAACGAATCTTGTGGCCTTCTACTCAGTAACCGATAGTTGTAAGTCCTATTTCTGTGGTTTTCTACCCAGTAACTGGTAGATTTAATCCCCTCTTTGTTGGTTATCTTTACCCAGTAACCGGTATTGATATTCCTTCGTTTTTGATATACCACCGAGTAACTAGTGATATATCTCTTGGATAATTGCTTTTGTCAGGCAATGTGTTCCTAGAGAGTCATCTTTCATTTACCCTTGTTTGGGGATTGATTGTTTCTCTTTCTGATTGGTCATCATTTTATACCCAGTAACCGGTATCCCGATGTCCTTTCTTTTTGGTCGATTTATCCTTCATTAACCCAGTAACCGGTTGTGGATAATCTTTCATGCGAGTATGTTATCTACGTTATGACGGTAATAAATAATATATCTCATGCGCTCTTCAGTCGAAGTCTTTTTCTTCCCCAGTCGAGTAAGATTTGTATTTCCTTATGGAATAGAATGAACATCCTGTAAGTCGAGTTTGCTTTTTCAGCCCTCTTTTAGGATGATGAGTGTCTTGGATTTGTTCCCAATTCACGCCTGGTTGGTCACCTATTATATGCCCAGTAACCGGTATCCCTGGTGTTCCTTCCTTCTGCTCCCTATTATGACTTTTGTCCCCTGTGGAGTCAGATTTTCCTGAGTTGAGATGTACCTTTTGGGTCCTCCTCAGATGTTCGGATGATTGATATCTCTCACCCTTATACCGGTCTTAGATATTCTTTCTCCTTGAGCGTGTTGTTCTTTCACCCAGTAACCGGTGTTCTGATGACATGTCTCTCTTTAAGTTTATTACCCAGTAACCGGTAATATATCGTCTTTTCTTCCTCAGTTGGGACCTTTGTGAACATCCCAGTCTGAGTCCGGATTTTTATCTGATGTATCCTTTGTGGATAGTTTTGCTGTATTGACATATTCCTCAATACATGCATCTTTGCGTCAACTCGAGTCTTTCCATCGATTTATTTTCATGGAATCCCTTTGTGTCTCCCAGTAAGTTTTCGAAGTCGTGACCTGCTCACGCATTTTTACCTTATTTCCCCCCCCAGAGTCTCTGTTTCCTTAGTGAGTGTGTTACTTCAATGGATTTTTAGTTTCTCCCGATTTCTTTTCCTTTGTGGCAGTTATTCACCATGAAGATTTATTTTGCATGCATACATTCGCATCATGAGGTCTCTTAGAGACCAAAATTCGTCTCTTTGTTATTATTTAAGATCATTCTATCTCTTCGAGATGAAGATTTTAACCTTCATATCTCCGGCTAGAACGACCTTAAATAGGGGAATCTGTAAGACCCTAATTTTGACCCTAAGATCCCTCATGGCATCATGTTATTGCACAAGTGCATTGCCTCAAGGATCATAACATGTTTGGCTCCTTAACCTTTGGGTTGGGACTTGTTTGAGTGTTTTGAGACCACCAAGCATGCTTGTATTGTGTATTATTGCTCTTCTTATTTGATTACTAACCAAAAGCACAAAAATATGTCACTAACTCTTTTTGTTTTGAAGCTCAAGTGATCATGTGCTCCAATGCTCCTAGGAGGCTCCTAAGCCCAATGTAATGGCTAGGTGAAGATGAGAAAAAAGCATGACAATAGTCCACAAATCTCATAATCATCATATATGTCTCCCAAGTATCTCAATTTTCCAATTTGATCAAGATAACCCAAGGGGCTTGAAGATTGTTTCCCAAGGGAACCCTAATTCAACTGTGCTTTGACGGTGCCTTGCCCATGAAGCAAACTCAACCTATGATCAAATTAAATAAAGGGAAGTTCTTTCATTCATCATTTTATGCATATATGATCCTATTTGAGGCCCCTCAATCATTTCTTCATCAAGATTGGAAGTTTGGCCTTGAAAAGTTGACCATTCAAGTCATCTGACTAAACTGGTTTCCATTGAGATACAACTTTTGATGTGTTTGTCAAATGAAGATGACCCCAAGAACAAAAAGGTTCTTAATAACCATATGAACAACTTTCATGTTCATCCAAAATCCATTTGAAAATTTTAAGGTCATCATTAATTTCAAAACATTATAGGTCATTTTGACTGAAACCCTAATTTCTGGTCAACTTACCAAGGACATAACTTCCTTAATTTTTATGATTTTGAGGTGATACCAAATGCATTGGAAATCTTGAGATGTCTAATTCAAATTTTATGTTGGACAAAATTTCATAATCCTAAATTAAATACATGTGATAATACAAAACATTATAGGTCATATTGGACCTAATTCATTGAATTTGAAAAAGTACCCAACTTCAAATGCCCATAACTTTGTCATAGAAAATCCAAATGATGCAAAATTTGTGTCTAAATTGATCATCTTGAAAATATCTATAACTTTTATGTTTGAGGGTTTTCTATTTGAAGCTTGCATCATGGAAACATAGGGGCTTTTGCATCCATCATTGGGCCTTCCACATGCCTGTGAAAAGAAGACCATTGTCATGAATAACCAAGTTAAGAGACAAGCCAAATGGAGATCCTAGTAGCTTGAATTCAATTATTGATTGCTTGTTTATGTGCTAAGTCCAAAGGAAATGAGCATCTTGAGTCATCTTTATGACTTCAAGAAAAGGAACTCCAAGGGTTTATCTTTCTCCTCTTATCTTTGCATGCTTTAGGACTAGCCCTTCTCTTCTTCTCCCCACTCTAACCAAGCCAAAAATCTTTTTCTTCCAACTTTGACTTTGTTTCAAATTATAAACCTAGGCCTTAAGCCTTTAACTTTTCAAAACTCTTTTCATAAAACACTCATTGTGAATAAACTTTAATTCAACTTTGACTTCATTTTGTAAACAACTTTAACTTATAAATATAACTAGGGGTGGCAAACGGGCATGCCCGCCCCGTTTAGGCCTGCCCCGCAAAAGCCCGCAAAAAAACGGGGCGGGGCGGTCATAGTTGAGGATGTGGGCCTAAAACTTAGACCCGCCCCGCAAAAAAGTGAGGGGTGGGCGGGGAAAGCCCGCGGACACTGCACTCTTTAAGCCTAAAAATACAAAAGTTTATGTAAATACACGTGTCCGCAAAAGCCCGCGAAAAAAACGGGGCGGGGCGGGGCGGACGCATTTGAGGGTGAGGGCCTAAATCCTTGGCCCGGCCCGCCAAAAATGACGGGTAAAACGGGCATGGCCCGCGGGCCGGGCCCGTTTTGCCACCCCTAAATATAACCCATTTCAAGTTGTTTTGTGGTTCCAATGACCACTTGTTAAAACCTTTTCAAAAAAATTAGTCATAGGTTTGAGTTATCATAGTGGTTGATGTAAATCTCACCTCATCCTTAGTGATTGGATTATAAGTCTTCCATGCTTATTATAGGGTTAACCCCTCACTAGCATGTTGAAGCTTTCCTCACATGGTGGATTGTTGGTTTAGGTTGAGTTTTCTCCCTTTTATAACAAAATACCTTAAGGCTTTTGATCAGATCAATTCACCAGTCTTTGAGATTTTTACCACGAACTACGAGGTTTTGATCCTCCTTTGTGATGGTACGTAGGCAATGGGTTCATCCATTCAAACAACAAAATTTGTAAATATAATCTATTCTTTTCTCATCCCTCCAATATTTTTGCACAAATCTTTTCAAAAATACCAACCTACAACACATATTTGCAAAAAAGGTTCCCTTAGAGTACTAAGGATGTTTTGGCTGCGTAAAACCTTCCCATTTCCTAACCAACCCCCTTACCCAGATCTCTATCATTTTTATTAGTTTTTGATTTGAAAAACTTCTTACCTTGGCTTTTGTTCGCTTTTTAGCCTTTCCTTTGGATAAATAAAAGTGCGGTGGCGACTCGAATTGTATGTTGACTTTTGGTTTAGTCAATAAACCTAAAAGTAACGAAAACCCCGCTACAGTGAATTTTAGTCCACTTAGTGAAACTAAGTCAGAAGTAAAACTTCCAGGTTCTCCAATAGCGAGTGGTGAGCGAAGAGACAACGAAGGCACGATTCGCTAAGTGAGCTCTGTTTCGCTTAGCAAAACCAAGTCAGTAGTAAATCATTCAAGTTCGCTAGCAGCGAGGCGCGACAAAGAAGTAGCGAAGGCCCGATTCGCTAAGAGGGCTCTATTTGCTCAGTTCGCTAGTAGCGAAGAGCAACGAAGGATGTTCGCATAGAGAACTATACCTTGCTTAGCAAAGTTTGACGGATCTTGGAAGGCGGTTGAACAACTCAGAACTTAATGGAGAAGAAAGGAAGTTCGCTTAGTGAACTATGCTTCACTTAGCAAAGATTGGCAGCTCCTAGAAGGCGGTTTGACAACTCACAGACTTAGTGGAGAAGAAATGATAATTCATGTAGCGAAACTTAAACTCGCTGAGCAAACTCAGGCGGAAAGAATCAGTATAAAAAGAGACCAAGAGAAATGCAGAAGGATCATCTAGTTTTGTATTGATAATAGTTGGTAATACTTAGTGTATTCTGTAAAAGAAAGTTGTAATAGACACTTAGGGGAGGGAACCAAAGCATCAATATGGATACGCATCAAGGATCAAGGAATCATCATTTTGATGCTCATTCATCTCCAATTCTTCCTTTTTGTACAAGCTACCATGAAAATGGCTAGCTAATATCCTCCTCTTGTTGGGATTGGAAGAATCTACCATAACCATATTTATATTTACCGATTGTATTCTTAATATAAACATGTTTTCATGATTATTGATTCTATCTTGTTATTATCGCCAAATTTTATGAGTTCGATCTGTGAATGACAATTGCTTTCGAATTCATGAACTAAAGATAATGAATCGGTTAAACTCTAATTACTAGACATAGAATTAGTTTTAATATCCACCTCCAAATACTTTCTTTTCATACAATTGGATTGTTTAATTGGTTGAGACATCATTGATTCAACAAACCGATTGAAATCTTGAAACTTTCATGTAGGCATACATGTTGTTTTGAAAAGTATGTGGAAATATGAATGAACACGTGATTATGCCAAAATTAATCGATATATTTCATACGTGAATGGTAGAGGACGGCCAATTCCTACAAGATAACTTATCATATTATAATCCCACTTAATTTGTTCTGTATATCTTACGTTTCACTATTACTTTCTATTGAAACTTTAAACAATCCGAAAGACTTTAACTTAAATTATATTAGTAAACGTAAACGTTGGTAATATCGCTCCAGTCTCTGTGGATACAATAACAAAATACTTCTTTTGATTTACTCTACATCAAAATGGCGTTGTTGTCGGGGACTGGCGTATAAATATTACGAACGTAACGAGTATTGTTATTTTTTAAGTTTGTATATTTGTTAAAAATACTATATATGTATATTTACACCTATACTTTATCTCACTTTCTCCTAACATTTGTTGGTTAGAAATTGCAACACTTTGTGTATGCGAGGTACAAACTCAAGGGAATTAATACCTTTGGATCCCGAGATTGAAAGAACAGTTCGAAAAAACAAAAGATGTACAAGGAAGCAGAAGCAATTAACCAAACAAAAGGATCCATTTCTGTTTTATCAAAAAATCCTATCACAGAAACCATGGTAGACGAGACTATTAACGGTCCTTTCGTAAGCAGTCCAAGGCGATTGGCCCGTCTCACCAACAATCCAGCCACTAGACAAACTGAAATGAAAACAGGGTTGCTGTAGATTAATTATGTTAACCCTTTTGCAGGTTTGGATCATGAAGATCCATACACCCATTTCACAAAGTTCTATGAACTGGCCGGTACGTTAGGTGCACCCGAAGCTGAAGAGGAAGTTGATTTCATGAGATTGTTTTTACACTCCTTGATTGGCAAAGCAATGGATTGGTATCTTGACAAACCTACTGAAACCATGACCAATTGGAATGTATTGGAAGAGAATTTTTTTAACAGATTCTTCCTTCATAACCGGTTCATGGATGCTAAAAAAGTTATTGTCACGTTTTCTCAATCTGCAAATGAAACTTTATGTGAAGCTTGGGAACATTACAAATCCATGCTACGAAAATGTCCAAATCATGGTTTTGACAACCTAACACAAATCCACATCTTCCGCAATGGATTGCAGCCACAACCAAAGCTCTTACTTGATGCAACAGTCGGTGGATCGTTATTAGCAAAAAGAGCAGAAGAAGAAGTATCAATTATCAACCGAATGGCTCTTGCTAAGCATCAAGTCCAATACAATCGAGGAACCGCACAAAAGAAGCCTGGCATGCTGGAATTAGGTACGAACGATGCAATACTAGCACAAAATAAACTTCTCACTCAAACTGTAGAAGAATTAACAAAACAACTGTCTAAATTACCACAATAACTTAAGGAAATGCACGGTTTGGCAGGTGCACAACAACAAATAGCTTTTTGCGAGTTATGTATGGGAGACCATCAAACTGATTTTTGTTCTCCAATCAATGAAGAGGTCAATTATATGGGGAATCAACAAAGACTAGCACCATTTCAAGGGAATCCAACTTATCAACACGGAAACAATGCCAACTATGGTCAAGGTTGGAGACAAGATTCTGGGATATGAAGCAGGCCAAATTAGTATCAAAACTATCAACACCAGTAAAATGAAAATCATCCAGAAAAAACATCCAAACTTGAAGATACCTTGCAACAATTCATGCAACAATCTATGGAAAATCAGAAAAACACTGACGCTTCGATCAAAGACCTGGAAATGCAAGTCGGACAAATTGAAAAGCAACTGTCGGAGCAACAAGGAGGCACCTTCACATCCACAACATAACCAAATCCAAAAGAAGATTGCAAGGCAATAACAACAAGAAGAGTAAAAATGTTGAATGCAAACGGCAACGAAAATGAGAAAAAAGAAATGAGTGTTGTTGAAAATAAAGAAGAGGTAGAAAAGAAAAGAGAAGAAAAGGAGAAAGAAGAGGCAAACAATAATAAAGGAGAATTAGTTGAAAAGGAGAAAGAGAGAAAAGGTAGAGATGAGAACGAAACGAATGAAGACTGGAAAAATCATAAAACAAGGAAAGAAAAAGGAAAATTGATAAATCCACCAGTACAAAACCTACCATACCCTCATGCTCCAACCAAAAAGGATAAAGAAAGGCAATACGCTCGATTTTTGGATATTTTCAAGTGGTTGTAAATTAATATTCCCTTTGTGGAGGCACTTGAACAGATGCCTACATATGCACGATTAATGAAGGAAATTCTCACCAAGAAGAGAAGAATTACTGATGAAGAAACAATACATCTTGACGCAAGCTGCAGTGCGATCATTCAACGAACACTTCCATAAAAAGGAAAAGATCCAGGAAGAGTCATGTTACCTGTCACAAATGGAAACATAAACGTTGGAAAAGAATTGATTGATCTTGGCTCAAGTATCAACCTCATTCCATTCTCAAAAATACGAAGAATTTTTGATTTGGATATAGAGAATACTAGGATGACTTTGCAACTATCCGACTGTTTCTTTGCCAACAATCTCTAGCCTTCCTATGATAGGGTTACTTGCAGGACCGGCTACAAAGTCCTGGACTTAGTGTTAAGTGTATGATTGTTTAATGGGCAATGCCTTTGGAATGTTCAAATGGGTGAATGTAACTCTTGGTAAGTTGGAAATATAGTAAAAAGTAATGACAAATGAAAATATAGTGAAAGTAAAAGCAATAACGTAAAGAAAATTTGATAAGTTTAAATGACTGATGAATATAAATGGAGGCAAAGGTACATTTTTGTTGGGAGATTACTATTTTCTCGTAAAGGCTTTGGTACTTCAAGTGTACTCATACTGTAATTGCTAAAAATGCCACCCCTAAAATGATCTCTAACACTTGCTTAAATACTAATAAAAAATAACCATCGGGGGTTACGAACCTATCTTGAGGTGACATGTGTCAACCCACTTCTCCCATGTACATAGATAACTGCCCACGTTTTAGCCACCCATGATCATCCCTCACAATGGAGGTACCATTCGACTTCAAATGGACCTCTTGACGTTGACCCATGGATTGTCCAACTTCTTATCGACCTCATATTCTGACAAGCTTCCTAGTCGATTGGACTTACCTTCTTTGGCCAAAATTTTCCAACTAACAAATTGCCCCTGAAAAGGTTGGTTTCAATTTGAGGTCGTCGATCGAGGAACTTGCCTTTTGATTGTTCAATATTTCGGCTAGCCGTCTTATCACTAATTTTGGTCTAGATTGTGATGATGATTTTCCTGCAGCGCAGTTCCCCAGACACTCCACCATCATTATCAATTATCCCTAGGTTATGGGATTTCAACCGAACCCACTAACTTTCTCACTGCTCCCTCATTAAACATTTATTAATCGACTAGTACCCGACTGTTCACCTTGTTGGCTTATAAATAGTTCTTACTTCATCCTCCAAGGTTTCTCTACTTCCATAATTGTGCATTCTTCCTGCACATTTCTTCAAGCAACCTCTGTAGTGAATCTGTCACCCAAAAGCTTCAAACTCACCCTTTTTTCCTCATTCCTTAATGGCTTCTTCCTCCCACGTCAAAGAAATTACTTCCTACGCTACGGGAAGTAACCCCATTGCCTTCAAACTTACTTCCAAAGAAAGTATGAACCGCAGTTCCCAACCCACTTCTTCTAATGAAGTACTAGTGAAGAACTGGCAGCGCCAGATGTTGATTCCCTTTGTTGTTGATAGGAAACTGTTTGTGTTTCATGGGCCTCTCGTGGAGTAGAAATCTTCACCAAAAGCCATCGCAACCTTTTTCATGGAGGCTAAAGCCAGAGTCTTCAGATTCATGCCTACTCCTGGAAATAAAGAGTATCTGGCGTGGCTTAACAAGGTCCAGCAAAAACGCCAAGATCAATGGAGGAGTGCAGGGATCTTCGACCTCATTCAAATATCGAGGTATTCTTATCACGTTAATCCCTATATGTTATTGGTGTCTTTGTACTTCTGGGAAGGTTCTACCAATACCTTCTAGCTGCCCCGTGGGATGTTGACACCCACACTCTTCGATGCGGGGGCCATCACTGGTCTTTCGCCGTTGGGGGAAGTCTTCAAACCCACACTTCCGATGAAAATTACTTTCTCGTTCAGTCAAGCCAATCTCCAGAATTACATCGAGGATCACCACAGCAAGTACTCCGTCGAGGTGTTTGATGAAGAACACATAGCTTTCCTCACACTATGGATTTTGTACTATGTATTTTTCCCTGGCTTCTTGCGGATAGGGAAGACCTACATCAACCTGGCGATCCATATTCATGAGGGTCAACAAATATCTTTGGGTAAACTGCTATTAACCTCTTTATATCAGGCTTTATGGCTTACAACCTTGAAACTAAAACTCCTCTCTAACACTCTCAAGGCCATGAATCTGTCGGGTCCCTTATGGACTAAATAACGAAGTTATCCGACTTATGTACCAGAACTTCTAGCTAAAAGGGGATCAGAATCACTAACCGGTTACTCCACTATGTGCGTGAAAAGATAAAGGGCTTAATGTGATTTCGCTAGAATGAAAACGGGTGAAATAAGAATAAAGGAACTAGGATAGCTATAATGGTATTACTCGAACTGGTTTGCATAAGGTGGGGTTATCTGAGGTTGTGACGGTGGTTGTTGATGTCAAGATTAAACTCAAGTTACTTCTAAACAAGGTTTACATGCAACTTAGTACGAATTGATGTGTGTTTTGAAATTTCATCTGGCTAAAATTTTTAAAACAAGTTCTATACTGTATTTTGCTTGAGGACAAGCAAAGATCTAAGTATGGGGGAGTGTGATAACATGAAATAGTATCACATTCTAGGACTCAATTTAATTAAATTATATTATTATTTACTTCAATTTATTTCATTTTATTAGATATTACGCGGTATTTTCTTTCTATTTATCTCAGGTGGTTTATTTGAAGCACAAGTAAAAAAAGGGAGAAAAGGAGGTGCAAAAAGGAATGAAAAGAAGCAAATACCAAAGGCCAAAGCCCAACCCAAAAAGCACAGGCGATGTGCCTGTGACGAGCGTCACAAAGGCTGTGACGAGCGTCACGCTTTGCACACTTGTGTGACGAGCGTCACACATGGTGTGACGGACGTCACACCATTCCCCTATATTTTTGGCTTTAGAGACGTTGAGTCCTATTTGCACGCCTAACCATTCGCCACGTGAAGACCTTTGACGCGGATTACTTTTGGAAACCGTTACAGAAAGTACCAGTATAAATATCAGCTTTGCAAACCCTGCAGAGGTTTCACGCTTTTTCCAGACTCCTTCGCCGTTTTCGCTTTTTCGCAATTTTTCTCTTCCAGCAATACAAGCACATTTTTACAGCATTACTTTTACGATTTTTATATTGTTTCCTTTGCAATTTCTATTTTCCTTTTCAGCACTTAGTTAATTCTTTTTCGCACAATAGTTTCTACACCGGAAACTATTGTGTACCTTTTACCGGATCTAACCTTACGTTAGAATCTAGTTTTTATTTTTATTCCTTCGCTTTTATTTTTCTGTTTCATTGAAGAATTCAAGAACAAATCCAACCGGCCTGTGGTGGAGTGTTCAAGACTGCTATTTAATTTCTCAGGTTCTTTAATTATTGTTTGAATTTATATATGCCCTGCTTTACTGTTTATTTATATTATTTGCCTGAGATGAATTTGTTTATGCATGATAATTATTTAGATCTGTTTAGCATGTCTGGCTAATTTATTTAGGTATCGGTATGTAAAGTAAGCGGAATGAAGGAATCAAAACCAAATTGGTTTAATTAAGTTTAAAATGAAAATCACTCTTTTTACGGTCTCAATTTACAGGTTTAATAACAAGGTTTTTGTACGAAAGTAAAAGACATAAAGAAGTTAAAAGCAATAGAACGAGAGTTTGAGTTTTTGATTGGACAGTGTTAATTGGACATTAATTCTAGATCAGGGCGAGAGCAATTTTTAGAGTTAATTAAATTCTAATCTTTTTCAAAAAGTATTTTTAAAGATTGAATGTGAGGACGAGAGTTAAGCATTTGAATTTAATTATATAACCTAAGTCAACAGAGCGAGAGTTTGAGATAAGGGTGTTTAAATGATTAGTGTTTTCTTAAAAAGAGTTTCTACGGATTCTATTGTTTTCAAAAAGTGGTTTTTGACTTAACTATAAGTGACAGCTACGTTAATATAAAATCATAGTTTATTCAACAGAGCGAGAGTTTGAGATAAGACTTTTAATCAATAGTATCTACTGAAAAGATTTATTTTAAAAACCAAGAAACCAACGAAGATTTGATTCCCTAATTACGACGAACTACATACCGATATCCGCTTATTAGATATTTATTTTAGATCTTATTTTAGTTTTAGCTTTTCCCCCAAACAATCAAAGTATTACCTGCCTTAGCTATACGAAGTAACCTTAGATAACGGTATATCGATTCATAAGTCCCTGTGGGATCGATATCTTTTAAAACTACGCGATAGAACTGTGCACTTGCAGTTTGTACCCCAATTTCGACTCATAAAGTCGCGATCAAGTTTTTGGCGCCGTTGCCGGGGACTTTTATTTAGTCGATATCGTAACTCTTCTGTTACGCTGTAGAGACTAAGGTTTTTTCTTTTTCTTTTCTTTCTTTCGTTGATTTGTATGCCACAGACTCGCTCACAAGGCGAGTCGTTCTACTTACGAATCAACGATATCGAACTATATCTCCGAGTCTTACGACGAATTCGGGAATATCGTGCTGCAAACAATCTCCCTCCTGTTGAACTTCCCGATTTCAAAAATATTTTCCCTTCGATACCCGAGATGGCAGAACCAGCTCGTGCTCTTATTAGATATTTATTTTAGATCTTATTTTAGTTTTAGCTTTTCCCCCAAACAATCAAAGTATTACCTGCCTTAGCTTTACGAAGTAACCTTAGATAACGGTATATCGATTCATAAGTCCCTGTGGGATCGATATCTTTTAAAACTACGCGATAGAACTGTACACTTGCAGTTTGTACCCCAATTTCAACTCATAAAGTCGCGATCAGTGTGCACTCACACATCTTTCCCATATCGAAGGCACCTCCCAGAACGCCCCCTACTCCTATTTGACGGAAAAAGGCTCAGGCCAAAAAGACTCCATCTAAGGTGGCTCCTCCGGTTTCAACCCCTTCAATCCAAGATGACCTCGAGGAAGCTTTAAACCCTCGTGAATCAGAGAGGACTCCTACCATTTCTCCATCCCCCGCGGTCTTTCAGGTATTCATCCATCTTTGCCTCTACCAATCATGGGTCTCTTTTCATCGTGAGTTCTAATACTTCTATCTTCTAGGAACCTGTTGCCTCTCCAATTCCGGTCGAAACTGTGGCCGAAGATAAGATCGACCATCCCTCAGACCACAATAACTTGAGTCCATAACGGCAAGCTGAGTTCCAAAGTGCCTCACCAGCAGTTCAATAAAGTCCTGTTTCCCCACTAACTCTAAATCCACCAAAATCTGTTAACGAAAGTGTGTCGAACAGTGTTTTAACTTCGAGAGGGATTAGGATTATCAAACAACGAAACCCCGCTGAGGGCCTTCGGAAACTACAATAAATCCATCGTCTTTCGACCGATACGCCACTGTAGCGGTGTATTCGTCACTTTATGATTTATTGACTAAATCAAAAGCAAAGCATACAAAGATAGAGTCGCCACCGCACTTTTATTTATCCAAAGGAATGGCTAGAAAGCGAACAAAAGCCTAAGAAGTTTTACGCAAAGAAAACTAATAAAAGGTCAGAGATCTGGGTAAGGGGGTAATTATGTTGTGGGAAGGTGTTAGGCACCCACAACATCCTTAGTACTCTAAGGGAACCTCTTTTCACAACTTGTTGTAAAACTATTTGTTTATGAAAATATTTATTGTGCAAACATTGATTGGGAGGATGAGAGAAGAATATACAATTTTTATTATTTTTGTGCTTGGATGGATGAACCCATTGCCTACGTACCCTTACAGGATCAAAACCTCGTAGTTCGGCTAAAAGATTTCCAAAAAGTAAGTGGATTGATTTTAAACAACAGCCCTAAGGTCTTTCATTATCCACGGGAGAAAACTCAACCTATACAACCACAAGTCCACCATGTGAGAACAGCTTCAACTTACTAGTGAGGGATTATGCCCTATAATAAGCAAGGAAGTCTTACAATTCAATCACTAAGGACAAATAGTGAGATTCACATCAACCACTAAGATAATTGAGATTTATGGCTAATGTATGAAAACTTATCAAGAAGTGGACAAGGGCCACAAAAATCAATTGAGTGAGTGAAATTAACCAATTAGAGTATCCACAAAATGAAGTCAAAGTTGACATTAAAGTTTATTCACAATGAGTATTAAAGAAAATGAAGTTTGAAAATCAAAGGCTTAAGGCCTAGGTTTCTAGTTTTGAAAACAAGTGAGAATGTTTGCACAAAGTTTTCTGGTTTTGGGTTAAGGATGAAAACAAGGTTCAAAGTTAAGCACAAAAGGGGTGAAGGTTAAGGTTAAGGGACAAAGCCAAGGATATGAGTTGCTTTCTCAAGATCATAGAAATGACCCAAGGAAGTTCCTTTGGAATTTAGGCAACACAAAGTAGATAACAGATAAACAATGTATCAGAAATAGCCAAAATAAATGGAAACCAGATGCCAATCAATGGACTTACACTAGCCTCACAAAGCAAAGAAAACATGGAAACCAGATACCAATCAATGGATTTACACTAGCCTCACAAAGCAAAGAAAACATGGAATCCAGATACCAATCAATGGATTTACACTAGCCTCACAAAGCAAAGAAACAAATGCAATAAGCAAGAGGAAACAAGTTGCCAATAAATGGTCTTACACTCGACTCCAAGGAAATGGAATGCCAATCAATGGTCTTAGTTCCAACTCCTACCAAATCACAGGAAACAAATGCCAATAGCTGGACTTACAATTGACTCCTCAATGGACCAAAACAAAATGTCACGAAGTATGAACAATGATCATGAAATGATACACAATTAATGCTCAAAGATGAAAACAATGCACAGAGGCACACACAAACAATTATGCACAGATGGACAAATAAGAAAACAAGTAGTCAATTATCACACACTATACACAACCAAGGGGCTCAAGCAAGGTTGGGCTTTAGTCAAGGGGTCATATCGACCTTGACAAACAAGCCAAATACTGGAATGGGTAGTCAGGCTCTTAACCTCTAACATTGAGAGTCATGGTGAGCAGATGAAATTGGAGATGAGGGTTATGCCTCATAGCTCTTAACCCGGCATGGGTGAGCTTGAATCAATAGAAGGTGTGGGAGTCCAGGATAAGGAACTCTACTCCACAATGACTGACTCTATATACAAGATTTTGGGGTTTTTTACTCAAAATGCATCAACACATGGTGTGAGCAAGATGAAAGACACAACTGAGTAGCAGGGGATGGATTGCACATCCCTTTTATCTACCAATGCCTCTTCACTTAGGAGGTCTTTGAGGTACAAGGCACAAATATAAACAGACAAAAACATGGCCTCTTAAGGAGGGCTTCAGACAGGTGCCTGCCAATAACAGCAGGTCTTCCAGACTACATGGAGATCAAGGAAAATACCTAAGTGGTATGCCAACCACAAGAAAAGCAAAGCAACTCAAATAATGAGTTAAAGCGGCTAAAGTACCTGTAAGAAAAGCTAAAACAGTCAATATTTACATTCAGACAAATCAAGCAATCAACAACAGTCAGACAACCAATCATCAGACAACAATGGTGCAAGGCATAAGATGCAAGCAAACTAAATTGATTCACCATCCACAAGACCTACAAAACAGCAAGGTTAGTCAACCAAAATAACTTGTATCTCAAGTGATGAGATCATATCAACCAATGTGGCTAATTTCTTTGAAACCTGAAATGAACAACTCAAATTGTGAGAACAAACCACTAGCTCAAAGGCTAGGGTCAAAAGTGAAGCTAAAAGCCAAAACAGAAGCTAAAACTCCACATAAAGCTCATTTAATCAATCATGAACATGCCCTAAAAAGGACCAAATCAAAATCACCAAGCAAGGGGCATATAATAAGCAAGAGAAGCCAAAGGCAAATTCAAGGCACTCAATTGATCATTAAGAATCAAAATTCTATATCAAAACAGAAATGACTCAAACAATTCTGGAAAATTCTATGAGCATACAGGGAGATTCGAACCATGTAGCATTTCAAATGCATATGAAATTTTATGAGCATACAGGGAGATTCAAACAATGCATATGAAATTTGGAGGGAAAGATAAAATGCTGAATCAATTTGAAAAAGTGGCTCCAGGGAGATTCGAACCATGTAGCATTTCAAAATAGGGCGCTGAACAAAATAAGATCCAAAATGCAAGCCCCAGGATTCGAAGTGAGGTACACATGAAACGCTGTAGTTTCATTAATCCTGTTGGCACGCTTAGTCATGGTCAAAGGCGTATGTGGCAAAGTCAAGAGGGCGCTGGCCAATCGTTTAGCCAACAGGCATGCATATGTGGCAGCCAACACACAAAAACCCTAGCCAGCAACATGATTTGCAGACGGCGGCGTTTGCAGCCACGCACGGTGGAAAACACCGTCTTCCTCGTGAAGACGGTGAGGAACAGTAACAACATCAAGAAAATATTTCCAGAATTTTGAAAATTTTACATCATTTTAAAGCTCTTATCATGTAGAATACAGGTCGAGTATTACCTAAGTCAAATAAGCCATGGATAATGAGATTCGAGCAAAAACATTTTGATGCACAAAACTTTAATCAAGCATAACTCATTCATTATTCAACCATTTCACACGAAATTTAGCTCAGCATAATCAGCATTCAAAGATCTACACTAACATGTTAATGAATTGAAGAATTATGAGATTCGAAAACTGAACCTCTTGAAGAGCAGTTCTTGAAAACACAGATTCAAGGCTTTGTAAGCTGCAGATCTACTCCTGAAGTGATCTCTTGAAGCTTTGTGCAATACTTGAATCTTGAAGATGCTTGGATCTAGCTCAAATCTCCACTTCTATCTTCATGTTCTTGAGATTCAGGTGTTGGATTATGGCTCGAATTCTTCAAACAAAAGCTGGATTCACACTCAATCAAGCTCACTGATCATGATTCTTCAATAAAATCAAGTTGCTATGTGGAAGAAAATGAAATTTCAATTGAGAGAAAAAATTGGTGTGAGATGAAAACTAGATCTAAAAATGGTGAATCCCCTGAAATTCTGTTAGGATTTAGTTTATATACTCTTGACTAATCACTTCCTAATCAAAATTAAACATGGTTTAGTTGAGATCAAGCAAGATAAGGTGTATGGCAAAAAATTGAAAATTGGAGGTGTATGGAGCATGCATACGTGAACAGTAACCAATGCATGATTAAATTCACTCAAAATCATTTTATCAACACAATGCCAATGGAAATTAGTTCATGTAATGCACCATTTTTAAATTTTCAAATTTCCCTCCAAAATGGGCATGAAATAGCAAATGATCATGTGATAACATTTTATGCAATGTGATGAATGGTTTGGAAACTACATGTCATGAGAAGAAATATGCAAAAAGGAGCACTCACTTTGGAGTTTTGGTTCAAAAGTTATGGCCTTTTGAAATTCCATGTACACTTGGCAATGATTTGATCATATCTCCTCAACCATTCATCAGATGCTCATGATCTTGGACTTTTTGGAAAATGGGAGAGAGAGAGATCTTCAACTTTCATGTTGGACAAAAATTCATTTGAAGCTTCTTTGATGTTAGAAAGTTGAGTTGAAGTTGGTCCAAAAACTTTCCATTTTTGGAAAGTTGAAATTATAGGTCACTTTCCATTTTTGGAAACTTTTGCTTTGGCTTCAAATTCTTTAGTGTTGATGTTTGTCATGATGAATAAGCATTGTTGGAACATGAATGGGATGAAGAAACTCAATTCTCACACTCAAAATCCACAGTTGACTTTTCAATTGACTGGCATAGGCCTTTAGATGACCTGAAAATGTTCTGATGAACTTGGGCCTCAACCACCTGGGGAATTTGCTTCAAAATGAACCTCTAGCTCATATAAGCTCAAAATAATGATCACATGATCCATATCTCAAGGAAAACCTCATCTCTTGCTCATAGGATTCACTTGATTGCCTTGACCTGTTGATTGCTTAAGCTGCAAGACAAATGTTAGATGACATATTTTTGCACATTTTTGGTTAGTGATTAAAAGAAAAGCAATGATACACAAATGCAAGCAATGCTTGGTGATCAAGAACCACTCTCAAGAAAGATCCCACCCACAAGGAAGGAAGCAAGGTGTCCAATGATCCTTGAGGCAATGCAATGTTATGATATGATGCCATGAGGGATCTTAGGGACAAAATTGGGGTCTTACAACCACCTCCATCTTCGACAATCGTTCCTTCCTCGGAGCTAAATGATGAGGTCACTTTCATACTTCAACAACTGAATGCGTCACTTTTGAGAGCGACTTTTTACATGCTCTTGAAATAGAAGAAGGGCTAGCCCATGATATTTTCAAATTCCTTGACTCACTTTCCCTTCATGATCATTCTACTTCAATGGTCAAGTATTTTGTCGAGCTTGAGGCCTTTTTCACCCAATTTGTTAAGGACCTTAACCTTCGTCAAAATGTTGACCTTCAAATCAAGACATAACTTAATGAGGTAAGGCTTGAATGGGACTCCAGTGAGGCCTGTGAACAAAACCTCAATGAATTTGAAACCAAAAAAGAGGAACGCCTTTGTCGACAACACGCCTTCGACCAACAAATCTCTGACTATCAAGCCCAGATAGCTAAACTTAACCAAAAAATTGTTGATGTGGAAGCGCAAAAGGCTTCCTTAGAGACGAATGAGGAAATTCCAGCGCAAGAGGTTGTCGACCGCGAGGTTCTGAAGGGGATATCCCATGGGGAAAAATCCCTTGAAATTGAGGCCGACATCAAACAACTGCAAGGAAAGAAGGTTTCTCTAGACAATATGATTATTCATGAGACAACCTCTTTTGAGGACTTCAAATCTAGGTTTCCCGTATGATCTTTTTCTGTTTTCATCCTGTAAGGTCCATCGACCATTTTTGTAGCCTTTTTGGGTCACTTCAATAAATTAATGAATTTTGTTACGTTTGGATTTGGATTTCTTGTAGCATAGGTTTATATTTCTTTTAATATTTCCCATTAACTCTTAAGACCCTTTGATCCATACCAAGTTCTTGGATCTCATAATCATTGTTGGTAAACGTTCGGATTATCTGAAATGGTTCCTCCCATTTTGGAGACCACTTTCCTACAGTTCTATCTCTTTGATCCATAGGCATGATTACTTTCCAAACATAATCATCCACTGTAAAGGTTTTTTTCCCTTACCTTTATGTTGTATACTTTGGCCACACGTTCTTTCTATCGTGCCAGTGTTTCCATCCCATCCAATCTTTATTCGTCCAAATCGACTAGTTCGTCGAACATCATCTCCCAATATTGTTCCGATTGGAGATCATTTTGGCGTTGTACTCTGACGGATTACAAACAAATTTCTAATTGTAATATGGAATCGTGCCTAAATGTTAGTAAAAAAGGCACCGAATTTGTTGCCTTCTTTGGGGACGTTCGACAGGTCCATAGGATTTAGTCCAAAGTCTTGTGTCAATTCTTTGGCTTTTTGGAAATGTGTTTTCTGATTAAACTTAGTATCACTTTGTTGGCCGCTTCGACTTGGCCGTTCGCTTGTGCGTAATAAGATGTAGAAGTAACTAATCTAAAACCTGTTTCGCTAGCAAACTCTTGCATCTTTTGTCCCACAAAAACCGACCCCTGATCTGTGGTAATGGTCTCTAGGATGCCGAATCGATATATAATATTCTTTTGGATGAATTCAATCACCGCCTCCTGATCCACCTTTACTAGAGGGACAACTTCGATCCACTTAGTGAAGTACTCTATCCCGACTAGGATGAACTTATCTTGCTTCGATGAGGCTGGCTGAATCTCTCCCATGACGTCTAACGCCCACCCCCTAAAAGGCCATAGCTTGATGATCGCATGCAACTCACTCGCTGGCATGTGTTGGACACCTGCATGCACCTAGAATTCCTGGCATCCCTTGGCGAACTCGATGCAATCCTTCAACATACTGAGCCAATAAACGCCCTATCGGAACAATAACCATTTCATCTTGTGGCATGCCTGGTGCGCCCCACAGGCTCCACTATGTACCTCAGATATGGCCAAATATGCTTCCATATCTCCTAGACATTTAAGTAATACTCCTTCTAGTGTTTTCTTTAATAATTGATTTCCTAGCAGCACATAGCTCAAAGCTTTGTATTTGATTTTCCTATCAGAACTTCCGACTGGATTCTCTAAATATTCCAAGATTGGTTTTCTCCAGTCCGTTGGTGACGAACTGTTGATAGTGAAAACTCCATATCCCTAGGACATTTTGAGTCCAAAATCTACAGTACGTTCTTCGTCGAGTCTTTCATCACAACTGCCATTCCTATTGAAGATATCTTCCCTTAGTGGAGGTGCGTCCGACACCATATTTTCCCGAACTTCAATCATATCTTGGAATTTCGAATTAGACATCTTATACCCATAAGAGATATGGGCCAAATAGTTATCTTCTTGGTTTTCATTTCTCGGTACATGTTTTATGTCGGCAACCTCAAAGTACTCCAACAGTTGTATTGCTGTCACAAAGTACTTCACTAAATTTTCCTTGATTCATCTGTACTCTCGTGTGACCTGCTTGATTACCAACTTTGAATCTCCCCTTAACTCAATTCTATTGGCTCCTAACTCCTTCAAGGGCCGAAGACCAATTATTAGGGCCTCGTACTCAGCCTCATTATTGGAACATTTTTCGTTGATCTTGCAATTAAATCTCATCGGACCATCCTGTGGGGATAATATCAACACTCCAACTCCCGTTCCGTCCTTGTGGCTTGACCCATCAAAATATAACCTCCATGGTTTTGTGTCAACCATGTTTAATTAGGGCTCAATATTTCTTGAGAGGGGCAAGCGAGAAAGTGATTATGGAACTACCTATTATGTGTGAGTTTCTTGAAGTGTTCCCAGATGACATTAGTGATTTGCCTCCGGAGCGTGAAGTTGAGTTTGATATAGACTTAGTATCTGATACTAGTCATGTGTCAATGGCTCCTTATAGAATGTCTGCTTCAGAGTTGAGTGAGCGGAAGAAATAGTTAGAGGATGTACTTAAGAAGATGTTTGTTCGAACGAGTGTTTCTTCGTGGGGAGCGCCGATGTTGTTAGTTAAGAATAAAAATGGTAGGATGAGGTTGTGTGTTGACTAACGACAAATGAAAAAGGATGTTATCAAGAATAAGTATCAATATTTGAGAATTGATTATCTGATGGATTAATTGGTCGGTGCTTGCGTGTTTAGCAAGATTTTTTTGCATTCGGGTTATTGTAACACCCAAATTTAATTATTCGCTTATTTAATTATTTATTTGATTTAATTGAGTAATTTATTTAAATAATTATTTTTTTGAATATATGATATGTTTGGATGGTGATAGGATTTGTGGGGTTTTGTGTTAATTAATTAGTTTAATGAGAATTGATTAATAAATTAATTAGAATTGGTGAGAATTTGTAGAATTTGGTGAACTTTATAAATTGAGAGAGTTTATGGGTTAGTGGAGGAGGGTTGAACTTTAGTTAGGAAAAAAGTATAATTTGGAGAAATAAAATAAAATAGTATATATTCTAAAAGCTAGACAAAAATTATGTTTTTAGACGTTATTTTATTAGTACGTGAAAAGCAAGGGAATTGGAGAGAAGGGTTTTGGAAGGGAGTGTTAGGGCTTGAGAGAAGGGATCATTAGAAGTTGCTTTGCTGAATTTTTGTCGGAATTACAAGGTAAGAGGGTGGATTCTTCATCTATGAGTTCTTAACTCATTAAAGGGTAGAGAGGTTTTCCTTAACCTTCAATAAGAATTTCTCTCTTGTTGTTGATTGAGTTGTATAATGCATAACATGTTTCAATTATGTTTTGTACCATGGTTTGATTGCAAATTTGTGTACTATATTTATGGTGATTGTTTCATATGCTATTTGTTCATAAACGTGAGTTTTCACATGAAATTGGGATTTTGAAAGCATGAATTAATTCTATATTTTATGGTTAAATCATTGTAATAACATGTTGGATTAATAGAAATTAACATACTAATGTGTGATAATCATGTGAGTAATATTTTTGGACAGTTAGGAAGCATTTGGAAATTTTTTGGGTGGATTTTGTAGATTTTGCCATAGCATAATGCAATTCTGCTTCTGTTAGCAGAGTGACGGGTGTCACCCGTATGACGCCTAGGCATCACACGCTGTGACGCGTTGACGGGAGTCAGACATATGACGGGGAGACCGGAATGGTCTCCAAGTGAGCATAGTCTTGCCAGGTCATCATAGTATGACGTGTTGAGGGATGGGAATAATGACGGGCGTCATCCTGGTGACGAGCTACCCATCATCGTGTCAGAATACGTGTTCTGACATGCTGAGTTGGATTCTGGAAATGTTTTGTCGGGCAATCGATGTTTGGCTTCAGTTTGGTATATTCTGCCGAATATAAGTTAATTAATTAAATTATATAATTAATTGAGTAATATTATGCATAAATGAGTGTTATGTTTAATGAAAATGCAAGTATAATGTGGTGTGGATTTTTGTGCATACTTGTTGATGAGTTGATGAGACATGTGATTTATGATATGAATTAATATTTATGCAATGAATATATTTTTGCTTACAAATAGAGTATGGTTATATTGTATCTATTGTTGTTGAGTGATTATGTATAGTCAGAGTGGGTTGTACTACATTTTTGTATGCCATACATCATGTGTGTCATTATTGTGAATGAGACATGTTCGCTAGTTCAGAGTGATGGCTAGTACCTTGTCTCAAGCCTTGAATGGTGGTAGGAGCTCATAGTGGGGGCTCGGGGTTCACAAAGATTGTGACCCGGTTCATTTGAAGAACAAAATGTTGAGTCGGTACCGCATGCATACATAGAGTTGAGTTGTGATTGAGGTTCAGAGTGGGGACCGTGACGAGCCTGAGTCGATTCATTGTTACATTATATTGCATGATTATATATGGATAACTGTTTGGTGGGTGAGATGTGAATACATGATGTTGGTTTGTTTTCTGATTATGTGTATGATTTTGCAGATATGTGAATCTATCCTGGATTTTTATGCACCATTTATTATTTCAATGTATTCTCACCCCATTTTTGTGTTGTTGCGTATGTGCTCCTCTCGAGTACAAATAATTAGGCACCTGAGTAGGAGCTTGAGGTTGAGGAGGGTGTTGTTCCTCTTTAGTTGCTTGTCAATCTGGTCTATAGTTGGAGTCGCTCTGATACGTAACACAAGTGGATTGGGTTGTCCTATATTTGTTTATGTTTCGTATCTTTATCTTTGATTTTATTTTTGTGATGAAGCACCTTTTCAAACTAATAATTTTATTGAGGCTTTTATGCCAAATGTTTTTGTAATTTCGTTGCTTATCAAACGAGTTATTTTATTATTATGTGCTTCAAATTGTTCTAATGGTTGTGAGTAGCATCATGCTTGGTGATTATTTTAGATTAATTATTGATTTATTTATTTAATTGTCGAGTTAGAAAGTGGTGTTACAGTTATCATCAGATTTGTGTGAAGTCAGAAGATATTCCGAAGACTGTGTTCAGAACGAGATATGGTCACTATGAGTATTATGTTATGCTTTTTTGTGTTTCTAATGCGCCTAGAGTGTTCATAGACTACATGAATAGAATAACCCATCTATACTTAGATTATTTTTGTGGTTGTGTTCATCGAAGATATTTTGATATATTCTAAGTCCGGTGAAGAATGTAACACCCCGATAATAATAAAATAATTATTTGAATTGAGTTAATAATTTAATTATTAATTTAATTAAATAATTGGAAATTTTATTATTATTATTTTTTTGAATTATTATTATTTTGGAATAATAATTATTGTTTGGAAAATATATATATGTTGGAATTAAGGAAAAAGTCCCATTGGGGAGTAAAAACATTTCACGTGAAAACAAGAAAATCGTGAAAAGGGAAAAGGGCAGAGAAGAGGAGAAAGGAGCTG
Source organism: Lathyrus oleraceus (assembly GCF_024323335.1). NCBI lineage: Eukaryota > Viridiplantae > Streptophyta > Magnoliopsida > Fabales > Fabaceae > Lathyrus > Lathyrus oleraceus. Next base: position 148,196,294 of record NC_066582.1, on the reverse strand, counting down.
AAGAGCAAAGGTTGAAGAACGGAAAGGCTTGAAGCTCAAAGATTCGCCGGATTGTTAAGGTAAGGGGAGTTTATCGTCGATTAATGGGTATTTTGGGATAATATGTCATGGGTAGTGATAAGCCGTTAATTTGACCCTAATTGGGATTTGTAAATGTTGAAATGTTGTTGGATGAACTGTGCTGAAGGTTGAAATTAAATCGGTATTTGTGTGAGTAATGTTTTCCCGATCGTATAGCTTTTTACGGAATCGGAATCGGAGGTCCGGAAGTCCTCCAACGGCGGAAAATGCGGAGAATTCTGCATTCTGCCTTGTGTTAGCGCAGGAACTGCTGTTTTGTCTGCGTTAACCGGTTAACCCAGGGTGTTAACCGGTTAACACTGTTTTGAATTGTGAAAATGTACTGTTTTGCCTGCGTTAACCGGTTAACCCAGGGCGTTAACCGGTTAACACTGTTGCGTTTTGCCAGAAAGTGAGTTTTGCCTGCGTTAACCGGTTAACCCAGGGCGTTAACCGGTTAACACTGTTGCAGAATGAAAAATTATTGTTTTTAAATGTGGTGTACCTAATTGAGGGTTGGCCTATGTTGCCTATGGTGTAATAGGGATAAATTCCCGCTGTTTTGAGCAGTATATGAAATATTGAAATGTACTAATATTGTGGTTGTTGTTTGGCATAATCTGACATGCTTATGTGATGAAAGATTGATGATGTATAATGATGTACATGATGCTGTGAATGTATATATTATGCATGTATGTGTGAATGGACTGTTGTATGGCTCAGAGTGTGAGCATATGTTTATTCTTGAATTACTGTTGATGTTGCATTGCTAGATGATTAGCATGCATGGCATAGCCTTCGGGGCTGTAGCTAATTCCCATAGTGAGGAATTAGTGAGTGAACCATTGTGGGTTTGTTGTTGATGTTTGCATACTAGATGATTAGTGTGCATAGTCTAGCCTTCGGGGCTGTAGCTGATTCCCATGGTGAGGAATTAGTGAGTGAGTCACTAGGTCTCAAATGAGTGGGACTAGTGAGCTTAGTAGCCGTATCTGGAGGGATCGGTGAGCTTGAACTATATGTTCAAGAATAGTCGGTACCGCATGTGTAGAGTCTCATTGCATAAAAATATGTATGGCGTATAATATGAATGGATGTGTTCCAATATTATACGTGTGTTGTGTTGTTGTAAGTATGATTTGAGATTATACTGGTATTGTATATTGATGTTGAGTATGATGTTTAAGCCAATGAGCTATTACTGAATGTGTATTGCAATTAGGGTGATTGATGTGTTAATTACTTGGAATTACATGTTGTTTTATAATGCTTATTATATTGATTGAGGAACTCACCCTTACAACTATTTTTCAGGTAACGAGAAATGAGTTGAGTAGAAGCAAATGCTTGGAGTCTAGTGTAGTCTCCCTAGTGGGTCATGCTCTGATAGATGTAACATCGGGCGGGAACACTTTGATTATTATTGTTGTTGTTGTTGAACTAAATTACATGTGATGTTACATGTTTTGCATGATTGAGTTGATCTCTATCCGCTGCGTAATTGTGCAAATACTTTATATTTAAATTAACTAAAAGAGCGTGATTGTTATATTGTTTAAATGGTGTGGAATGTTTGTGTGACACCCTTGGTGCACTATTACTCTGACTATATGTTTACTATTTTAATTAATTTTTTTGGGGTATTTTAGAAGGGTGTTACAAAGAACATGCGGAGCATCTAAGAGTTGTGTTGCATATCTTAAAAGAAAAGAAGTTGTATACAAAGTTATCTAAGTGTGAGTTCTGGTTGAAAGAAGTGAGTTTCCTTGGTCATGTGATATCTAGTGGTGGTACCGCAATATATCCATTAAAGATATATGCAATGTTGTAGTGGGAGATTCCAAAGTCTGCTAATGCGATATGAAGTTTTCTTGGATTGACTGGTTACTACAGAAGGTTTATTGAAGGCTTTTTTAAAGTTGGCATTGCCTTTGACTCAATTGACTAGAAAGGGTCAAACCTATGGATGGAGTGTTCAATATGAAGAGAGTTTTTAAGAACTCGAGAAGGAGCTAACATCAGCTCTAGTTCTGATTTTCCTAAGTCCAAGTGAATCCTTTGTTGTGTATTATGATGCTTCGAAGATGGGTCTAGGTGGTGCATTAATGAAAAATGGTCAGGTTGTGGCTTATGCTTCTAGATAGTGGAAATTCCATGAGAGGAATTATTGTACGCATGATCTAGAGTTGGTCGTTGTGGTGTTCGTGTTGAAAATTTGGAGGCATTATCTCTTTTGTTCTAGATTTGAAGTGTTTGATGACCACAAGAGTTTGAAGTATCTTTTTGATCAGAAAGAGTTGAATATGAGGCATAGGAGGTGGCTCAAAGTTCTGAAGGATTATGATTTTTTCTTGATTTACCATCATGGTAAAACCAATGTCGTAGTTTATGCCTTAAGCAGGAAGTCGTTGCATATGTCGATGTTGATGGTTCGAGATTTGAAGTTAATCGAGAAATTCAGAGACTTGAGTATGTTGTATGAAAGGACTCCTAATAATGTGAAGTTGGGTATGTTGAAGGTAATTAGTGGTGTTCTCAAAGAGATCAGAGAAGGTCATAAAGTCGATTTAGAATTGGTTAACTGGCTAGTGTTAATCAATCAAGGTAAAATAGGTGATTTCAGGATAAATGAGAATGGTGTGATTAGATTTAGAGGCAGAGTTTGCATATATGATGTTCTTGAACTTAAGAAGAGTATTCTTTAAGAAGGTCATATAAGTGGTCAGAGTATTCATCCAGGTGCTACTAAAATGTATCAAGACTTGAAGAAAATATTTTGGTGGCAAAGAATGAAGAAGGACATAACCGAGTTCTTTTATGCGTGTTTGACTTGCCAGAAGTCGAAGATTAAACATTAAAAGTCATCTAGGTTAATATAACCATCAAGTATTCCTGAGTGGAAGTGGGATATCATTTTCATGGATTTTGTGACAAGGTTGTCGAAGACGACAAAAGGATGTGATTCCATCTGGGTTATTGTTGATAGACTGACTAAATCGGCTCATTTCATTCCAATTAAAATTAATTATCCTTTGCAGAAGGTTGTTATCTTGCATGGTATTCCTTTGAGTATTGTTTCTTATAAAGATCCAAGACTCACATCAAGATTCTATGGTAGTTTGCAACAAGCCATGGGCACTAAGCTGAAGTTGAGTTATGCTTATCATCCGCAGACAGATGGTTATACATAAAGGACTATTCGATCTTTAGAGGATTTTCTGAGAGCTTGTATTTTGAATAAGGGAGGTAACTAACAGAGTTACTTACCGCTGGTTGAGCTCACTTACAACAATAATTTCCATTCTAGTATTAGAATGGCATCGTTTGCGGATTTGTATGGTAGAAGGTGAATGACACCTTTGTGTTGGTATGATTCTGGTGAAAGTGTTGTGCTTAGACCTAAGATAATTTAGATTACCGAGAAGATCAAGATGATCCAAGAGAAGATGAAAGTTTCATAGAGTCGTCAGAAGAGCTATCATGACAAAAGGAGGAAAACACTGGAGTTCCAGGAAGGGGATCATACATTCTAGAGAGTTACTTTGGTAACTAGTGTTGTTTATGCGTTGAAATCTAAGACGCTTACGATGCATTTCATTTGTCCTTATTAGATTCTCCAACGAGTAAGAGAGGTGGCCTACCGAGTTGCGTTTGCACCATATCTTTCGAATATTCATGATGTGTTTCATGTCTTTGAGCTTCATAAGTACATTCATGATCCGTCTCATGTGATCTAGTTGGTTGATGTACAAGTTAGAGAGAAATTTAAAGTTGAGACTTTATCGTTGATGATTTAGGATCATGAAGTGAAACACTTGCGTGAAGGTTGTTTGGGGAGGTCCTACTAGTAGCAGTTTTACGCGGGAGCTCGAGAGTAGGATGAAAGAGTCTTATCCCGAAGTAATTTTTGAGGGTGAAAATTTTATAAGTGAGGGAAAGTTGTAATACCCCGAATTTAATTAATTAATTTAATTTAATTTATTTTCATTTTATTTAAATTAATAAGTGATTTATATGTTTTATCGGGATAATTGGAGAATATATGTGTTTTTAAGGGTATTGGAGAGAGTTAAGGGAATGGTAGAAATTAATTAGATTATTTTAATTAATTTAAGTTGAATGAAATAATTAAAAATAAAGTTGGTTGTAGAAAGCTAAGGGAAATAATAGAATTTGGTGGATAATTGAACTATTAGAAATTAAAATAAAGGAAATTGGAGTCAGTGAGAGGAATAAGGGTGCAATAGGAAATATGAGAGTAAGTTGAGGGTAATAAGGGAATAACTTAATTAGGAGAATTAGATTTTGGTTTAAATAGAAAAGAGTGAAGAATGAACCTTGAAAATATGTATTATTTTGGAGAACACGAGAAAACATGCTAATGAGGCAACCTAGGGTTTAGGGAGGAAACACCATTCTTGAGGAGCTTAGAGCTTGCTTTGCTAGAAATCCAAGGTAAGGAGAGAGATTACTCTTCTATGAGTGTATATTGTATGAAGGGTAAAGAGGGATCCTCACCCTCTTCTAGGTATTTATTTTGATTTCACCATTGTGGATGTGTTCATGTGTCCAAGTGAAAATTGTTATGATTCATGATTTAATTTGTGCGCTATAACATGTTTAATTGTTATGAGATTGTTATATGTTGTTAAATTCATGATATAATGTGTTTGGATGTTATAATCTAAATTAGTTTGATGTATCAGGGTTAGGTGTGGGGAAGATGAAGTAAACATGTTGAAAACTGGGACTTTTGGGATTTTGGCTGATGTCAATCGATTAACATCCTGTGTCAATCGATTGCACACGTGAAAAATTAGAAAAATTAGAAAAGAAGAACTATGTCAATTGATTAATTCATTTAATCAATAGATTTCTTTTAGACTAAACTTGAAAAATTGGAAAGGAAGAATCTAATGAGGAATAATGTCAAAAGATTGCCCCCAGGTGTCAATCGATTGATGCTAGTTGAATTTTAAAAAATTGCTTAACAGAAACCAACTATTTTATCCGATTGTTTTTGCCATGACTTTAGTTCTATAAATCCAAATGAAATATGGTTTGAAGCATTAGAAAGCTAACACGTATGGCTATCCTATAGTGATATATTAAGAGGCTAGATGGGTATTGGAAATTATGAAAAGTAATTGTTTTACGTATTATGTAGTAGTGGATAATAACGAATGAACGGTTAATTATTGTGAATGGATGAATTAATGATGAAATGATGTTAAGATGATTTAAGATGATTGAGTGTTGTGTGGATGATGTGTGAATACACGATGTTAAGTATAATTATAATTATGTAAATTGTTGTAATTACTTGCTGATGATTGTTGAGACGCATAGTTCGGAGTGAGAACTATTGTTGATGCACTAAATGCATGATTGTTCATAGTTAGACGTGGGGCTGTAATCATTATTGTGTTATTGTCATTGCATGATTGTTTGTAGTCAGATGTGTGGCTGTAATTATTGTTATGTTTTTGTCATTGTGTTATCGTATGTCATGCATCATATGTTGTTGTTGTTGTGAAAGAGGTGAGTCACAAGTTTAGATATGGGGGCTTGTGAATAGTCCCAAGCTTAGAGAGGGGGCTTGAAGCTTAAAGAGGAGGCTCGGGGTTCAAATATTGGGAACCAGTTTGTATGAAGAACCATTATTGAGTCGGTACCATATGCAAATAGATTTAAGTTGCGAGTCTGGTTCAGAGAGGGGACCATGACGGGCATTGACAAAGTTGAGGAGTCGAGCATTGCATACATATCTGCATTGAGTTTGAGTTAACTACTGATATGAGTTGATGCAAATAAGTAATTGATTATGTGAGTTGATTGAGTGTTTTATATGAGTTTATGTTATTGAAAATTGTTGTGAGAATACACTACCTATTGATGATTTTTGTTGTTATTGTTTAGGATACCCTTCTTGATCTTTTGCACCGCTAACATATTTGAGCGTATTTGATGACAATTTGTCATTACATAATTTTTATGAGTATTTGCGATGAATTCGATGGAATTTCGAGTGAAAGATGAGCTAAATATGAAGAAATGTAAATAAAGTGAAGAAGTTGAAGAAGCAAAGCAAAGCCAAGAAATCGTGAAGAAATTATGAAGAAATGAGTATTTTTTAGCATAATTTAGACCCCGACGCCTGTCCAGTAATTTAATCATATTTGGAGTTCTGTAACTCATTTTGAGACATAGCTTTTTTGCAAAAGAAATCTAAAAAGGAGATATACATTCTAGAATAATCATGTACGCGATAAAAAGTATCATGTGCGCGATGTAAAGCAATTGTGGCGGTAAATTCATGACCATCAAGCTATGGATAAGCTTAACATCAATAAAACTAGAGTAAATCAAAACAAAACTGAAGTACTTGAACCAAATAGGAGATTAACGACTTCACTTAGGAAATACACATTCAAACTCAACTGGGGAAGAATGAACTTCAACACAGGAGTACCAGAAATATATTATCTATTACCGGTTACTGGGTAGGAAAATAATATACTCTGATAGAGGATCATCCGTTACCGATTAGGGTAAACATATCAAGAATGACTCATTGAGAAAAAGGCGGTGTATTCGTTACCGACTATTGGGTAAGAATAGCCTGCTGGGAAAAATAGGATTTACAACTACCTATTACTGGGCAGAAGACCGAAGAGACAATAACCGTCACTGGCTATAGTGAACATATCAAGGATAAACTCAAAAGAAGAATATTGGTCATCGGTTAGGATGAACATATCAAGGATAGACTTCCGGGGGAAATAGGAATTATATCTATTAGTTACTGGATAGAATAACGAAGAGAGAATATCTCTCACCGGTTAGGATGAACATATCAAGGATAGACTCAGCAGGGGAAAGCAGGATTTACAACTACCTGTTATTGGGCTGAAGACCGCAAAGAGGAGAAAATTCGTCATCGGTTAAGATGAACATATCAAGGATTAACACTCTGGGTAACGAAATAGGGATTACAACTACCTTTTTATTGGGTAGAAAACCACAAAAGGAGAATATCTGTCATCGATCAGGATGAACATATCAAGGATAGACTACCCGGAGAAATGTGAAAATGAATCCGCTGGGGAAAGCAAAGGAAGTAAATTACATTTTACCGGGTGTAAGACCCCAATTTTGACCCTAAGATCCCTCATGCAACTTCATCATAAGCACTAGCATTGGGATCATATCTTGGCATCTTCCTCACCCCTCTTTCATTGGGTTTGTTTTGGGAGAGATCACCAAGCACTTTTTGATTATATCATACTTGTATTTTATCATTTCACTAACCAAAATACCAAAAATATGTCTTTTCATTTGTGTAACTCTTTTGTAGAAAGGGCATGATTCCATTTATTCATCAAGGGCATATCTAGGGTTTGAGACCCTCATGAACAAAGAGCATAACCAAGAATTGGTTCAAGAAAGGTTATGAGAATCATATATGAGTCCCAATGTTCTCTAAATTTTATATTGATCAAGTTTTCTTCAAGAGTTTGAGGGTGATTTGCCTTGGAAACCCTAGTTTGACTGGGTATCTTGAGTAACTTCTCCTACAAGCTATCTCACCAATTGATCAAAATTATCAAGGGAAACTTCAAAATTCATCATCTTATGCATATATGTTCTACCATGAGCCAAGAAAGTCAAGATAATTGGAAGCTAGCAAGTTGGTTGATGGTGGTTGGCCAGGTGAGTTCATCTGATCAAAACTGGATCTCCCTACACCCTATCTCCTATAATTTTCACCATATGAAAATGATTCCAAGAGAAAAATTACTCTAAGTGACATTCCAAACAACTTTCATGTTTATACCTAGAGCTATTTTTGCTTGGAAAATCATTTTCTATGTTGAAACATTATAGGTCATTTTGTCTAAACCCTAATTTGAAAGTCAACTTCCCAAGGCCATAACTTGCTCAATTTTTATGAGATAAAAGATTTATAAGTTGCACAATCAAATGAAATTTTTATACTTCAACTTTTATGTTTAGAGTGGGAGATAATTCAACTTTTTTGAGCGTGTGATATGAGGTTACATTATAGGTCACTTTCGACCTATACCATTGATCAAGTGTTTGCCAAACTTCAAAAATGCATAACTATATCATTTTAAATCCAAATGACATGAAATTGGTGACCACTTTGAAGGTATTTGAGAGAGATACAACTTTTATGAAGACACGTTTCTCATTTGAAGCTCATATAAAAAGTTAAGTAAGGTGGAATATTGAAACATATGGCTTGACACTTAGAAAAAAGTTGATATGTCAAAAATTTCCAAACTTCCACCTCAAATTTCTCCAAGTTCCAAGCTCCAAATGGAAACGTGTTGAACATTAAAGTTGTTCCTCTTGATCTCACCTTTCCAAAGAGCTCAAATTCATCCATTTTGGACAAGGAATGCATAGGCTGCACATGGCATGAACATGGTGACATCACTTGGCAAGGATCAAACTTCAAATTCAAATGCACACTTGCCTTGCAATCCAAGCTTAATTCAGACTATCTAACATTCATTTGTGGACTTATTGCAATGATCTCATGGGCCTGTACATGCCCATGCACCCATGTATCACCATTTTGCCAAATATCAATGATTTCAGCTATAAATAGAGCTCCAATTGCTCAGAATTTCAGACACATTAGCTTTGATCCCCCATCTCAAACCCTCACTTTGCAAAGGATAAACCTGAGAAATTATTTTGAATTTGAGGTTGAATTTCCACAATTTTGAAATTCAAATCTCCTGGAATCCACAGCCTTGTAAGCATCCAATCCTCCTTCTGCAAGCAAGTGGAGTGAGACCAAGCACAAGCAAGATTAAGATCAGTTGAATCCAGACCTCCATTGAAGGTATTTTCCAAAAAAATTGAACTCTTCGATTCTCTCAAATTCTTGCTCAATTCTATTAATTTTTTGGTTGTCTGAAGTCCTACCAATGTAGGCAATAGATTGAGTTGCTTTGAGGCCAAATCGAAGCAACTCAGTTCATGTACCTCAAATTTCAACTCCATGTATCTCTCAATATACTTGGAGTTATAGTGAATTGAGGCCAGATTCGAGCTCAGTGCAATTTTTACTTTAAAATCATGTCCTTGTTTTCAATTTTGATGATGGTTGATGGTAGACCAGTCCGGTGAGGTCCACCGGAGAAGAAGACCGGAGCTACAGCTCCGGCAATGCGCTATCATGTCTCACAGCCACAGGATCCATGTAATTTGTTTTAATCTCGTGCGTTCCTTTTGATTACCAATGTTATGGCGGACTGACTTGAGTGCATGGTGGAACGCGTATTCCTTACCACTTGATCTACCACCTCAATTAATGAGGGAGATCAAGTGGTCCACGTTTTTTCTGATATTTTAATTTTCATTTTATTTGCTTTATTTTCAATAATTCATATTAAATTCAATATTGTTCCAAAAAATATGGGACTTTCACCAAAAAATTTCAAATATTTTTCTCTTTCATATTCTGAATTAAAATTATTTTTTGGATCATTATTAATATTTTTCATGAATTAATTGATTTTGCATTTTTTTAATTGTTTAAAAATATTTTTAAATGTCCAAAAATTATGAAAATTTTTCCCCAAGGTCCTTTGACCTTGTTTAACCTATGATAAATCTCATGGCCATTTCTTTGGTGTTTTGATGAGATTTTAGGAATTGGACAAACCATATTTAATTTAAATGCACTATTTTAGCATTTTTAATTTGAATAAATGCCAAATAAATTTGTTGACCAATTGTGGTGGCTTATTTATGTTTGACTCTTGTTGTTGGGCTTTGGTCAAGGTTAATTTGAATTTGTCAAATTAATATCATTGGATTTAGGGGATTGATGGAATGTACATTCCATCTCCCAAAAATGAATGAATGATATTAATTTGGTAAAATTCCTTCTTTGACCAATTTGTGATTTCATCCATTCCCCTCCCACTTCATCTTATTCCCTTTCTTCATTCATTCATTCCATTTGGCCTATGACATCTCAAAGTCCTAATGCTAGTTGATTGAAAAATTGACATGAGTTTGGATGAGATTAGGCCACACCTTTTGCATATTCTTTTTGTGTGTGGTATGTTTCATGAGTATAGTTCATTATACTATGTCTCTAACATGCATTAACACCAAAATTCTATTGCCCGACCTCAAATAGTTGTGACTTCTACATAAGTCCAATTACGATTGCTTAACATAACGCTAAATTTGTGACATAAAAGGCATAAGCATTCTAGTTAGTGAGATTGTAAGTCTCCCCTCTTTCATGGTATTATGTGGAAACTTGGCCTTCTTTCCTTCCTTTGGAAGATGTTTTGACTCAAGGATTCATGCTTGTGATAAGTGGGTTGAGTGTTCTCCAAAGAATGTCTTGAAATGAAAAGAAAAAACAAAACAATACTAACTCCTAACCTACTAACTACTAACTTTTAATTTCAAGCCTTTACTCTAATGCAATTTATTTTTAGCACTCTATTTAATTTGCCATTGTTCGTATCATTCTAATTGTTTATGTTAATGCAATTTTCACTTTGTCCATTTGGACCATATTGTGTGATATATTTTGTTTGTGTATATTTTGCTTGTTTGTGTGGTATTTGACCATTAATGTACATAATAATAACAAAAACCCTAAAAAACTTTTGAGTGGACTGTTGGCTTGATCTTGGACAAATGGACTTAAAATCTAGGTAACCTTCCTATGCTAAAGGACTTGGCCAATGCCAACTTGTTGAGAAATCAAGTGCTTGCAATTTGAACTTCATCTGATACATCTTTGAAAACCCGACAAATAGGTCGCACATCGAACACTCGGAAACTTCCTGGACAACCATCTACCATATTGATAGAGGAATTACCATGAATGGGCAACGGATTGGCTTTCACATTCGACGCGCGGTCCTCAAAGGACACCATCCCACTCTTTACTAACTTCTGAACCTCATACTTCAATGAGTAACAGTTTTCAATATCATGGCCGGGAGCTCCTTGATGAAAGGCACAACGGAGTTCTGGCCTATACCACCATGGAAGTGGTTCTGGAATTTTAGGAAGATTTCTTGGCTGAAGTAGGTTCTTGAGAACCAAAGACGGATAGAGATCGACGTACGTCATAGGAATAGGGTCAAAAGAGACCTTCCTCTCGAAATTTTCTTGTTGTTGTTGTTGCTGTAGTAGTTGTTTGTTTTAGGTTGAGGTTGTTGTTGACGTTGTTCTTGAACTGGCATTGATTGATTGTTAGAAAATACTGGAATAACTGATGAAACCTGGTGATGATGCTGACGCGGCTGCGGATTTATTTTGACATGAGGCCTCCTCTGCCTCCCCACTGATACTGCATTGGTTTCACCTTCCTTTTTTCTGGAGAAACTACTTCCATACTTCTTGCTTGATAACACCTCTTCCTTAGAAAAACGTCCCTCTCAGACTCCTTCTTCCAACCGCATCCCCATGTTTACCATTTTGGTAAATTCACTAGGGGCACTAGCAATCATGCGCTCATAATAAAACAAACTCAGTGTCTTGAGGAAAATCTTGGTCATCTCCTTTTCTTCCAACGGAGGATTGATTTGAGCAGCAATCTCTCTCTACCTCTGGGCATACTCTTTGAATGTCTCTTTGTCCTTCTGAGACATAGACCTCAACTGGTCTCTATCAGGTGTCATGTCCACGTTATACTTATACTGCTTCGCAAAAGCTTCACCCAAATCATTGAACGTGCGAACACTTGCACTATCTAGACCCATGTACCACCTCAAAGTGGCACCAGTCAGACTGTCTTGGAAGTAGTGAATTAATAACTGATCATTATCACTTTGCATTGACATTTTCCTAGCATACATGACGAGATGGATAAGTGGACAAGTATTTCCCTTATACTTTTCAAAGTCAGAGACTTTGAACTTCATCGGGATCTTCACATTCGGCATTAAGCAAAGTTCAGCAGCACTTTTGCCAAACATATCTTTTCCTCTCAAGGTCTTCAATTCCTTTCGCAGCTCAAGGAACTGATCCTTCATCTCATCCATCTTCTCATAAACATCAGGGCCATCAGACGGCTTAGAATGATAGATGATGTCCTCAACACGAGGCAGAGTGTGAACAACTAGAGACATAACAGACATGACCGGGCTAGAGGCCGGCATGGAAGCAAAAGTAGGCACAAACCCTTCAGGCATGAATTCGGTGGCATTCCCCATAGGAATCCGTTAGGCATAGTCGGACCAGATTGAGTAGTAGCGATGGGCACAGTTGAAGTGGCAACCTCTGAGATGACAGTCCTCTAAGGAGGAGGAGTTGTAGAAGTTGGAGAAGGTTGATTCTGAGCAGCAAGAACAGACTCCATCATAGCAGTTAGACAAGAAATCTCATCTTTTAACTCTCGGTTCTCTTGCTCCAAATGTTCCATGATTCTCGGTTGATTGGTGCGAATGTTGTATCGGTGAGTCAGCTTGGCTGAAGCACAGAAGAATAACCGATAAGACATCTGGCAGAAGAAACCTGTTTATGCAAATGATGCATGAAATGCAATGTTTTGTTTTAATTTCAAGGAACATACTATTTTATTTGCAAAGATATAATAACAATAATAACAATTTGATTGACCATAAAAATCTCTTTTATTCATATAATTTGGAAGGATTACATTGAGTACAATTTCAGAAACCAAAATACAAATACAAGAGAAAGGGAAACTAATCATCCTAAGGATCCCCTAACAACAACGTCAGATGATCTAGCTGCTGGTGGGTACTTCCTTCGAATACGTCGAATCTCAGACTCAAAAGAAGTCTTCATCTAAGCCTTCTCGAGGACAAGCTGGTCAACAACCTTCTTCCAAGCACCGAAAGGCTGAGGCATACTAGAGGAAGATGGACCCTCTGGCTCTCTCTGTCTTTTAATTGCTCGATCTTCAAGAAGTTCAATAAATGCATCTTTGTCCTTAGACTCAAGTTGAAACTCCTCATGCTTTCGGCTCAAAGCATGGGACCGCTTTTCCCACATATCCCTCTCTTGCTCCATCTTTGCAAGTGCGTCTTCCAACTCCTCTACGTATTGGTTAGGGAGAGTTAATGGCTCAACCACAACCATAGACATAGGTCTCCCACAAGCATACGACATCTTCAATTCCAAAGCTCTTTTCTTCACCCAAGTAGTGTAAGCTTCCAAAGCTACACAGTTGCATGGACCAATCTTGTATCTCCCTTTCCTATGCACATTATGCCAAGCATGTACTATCCTCTATTTCAAATGTTGGGGATTTTAGTGGGGTTTTCGTTACCTTTAGGTTTATTGACTAAACCAAAAGTAAACATACAATTCGAGTCGCCACCGCACTTTTATTTGTCCAAAGGAAAGGCTAAAAAGCGAACAAAAGCCAAGTAAGAAGTTTTTCAAATCAAAAACTAATAAAAATGTCAGAGATCTAGGTAAGGGGGTTGGTTATTAAATAGGAAGGTTTTACGCACCCAAAACATCCTTAGTACTCTAAGGGAACCCTTTTTGCAAATATGTGTTGTAGGTTGGTATTTGTGAAAAGATTTGTGCAAAAGATTGGAGGGATGAGAAGAGAATAGCTTATATTTACAAATTTTGTTGTTTGAATGGATGAACCCATTACCTATGTACCATCACAAAGGAGGATCAAAACCCCGTAGTTCGGGGTAGAAAATTTCAAAGATTGGTGAATTGATTTGATCAAAAGCCTTAAGGTCTTTTGTTATCAAAGGGAGAAAACTCATCCTAAACCAACAATCCACCATGTGAGGAAGGCTTCAACATACTAGTGAGGGGTTAACCCTATAATAAGTATGGAAGACTTATAATCCAATCACTAAGGATGAGGTGAGATTTACATCAACCACTATGATAACTCAAACCTATGACTAATGTTTATGAAGAAGTTTAACAAAATAGCCATTGGAACCACAAAACAACTTGAAGTGAGTTGTATTTACAAGTTAAATTTATTTACAAAGTGAAGTCAAAGTTGGATTAATGTTTGTTCACAATGAGTATTTATGAAAATGGTTTTGAAAAGTCAAAGGCATAAGGCCTAGGTTTCTAGTTTGAAACAAAGTCAAAGTTTGAAGAAAAGATTTTTGGCTTGGGTTAGAGTGAGGAGAAGAAGAGAAGGGCTATTCCTAAAGCATACAAAGATTAGAGGTGAAAGATAAACCCTTGGAGTTCCTTTTCTTGAAATCATAGAAATGATCCAAGATGCTCCTTTCCTTTGGACTTAGCACACACAAACAAGCAATCAAACAATTTTGGATTCAAGCTCCTAGGATCTCCTTTTGGCTTGTCTCTCTTAACTTGGCTACTCATGACGATGGTCCTCTTTTCCCAATCTCAAAGTGGGATCCCTATCACACAAGAACAAACATCAAAAAGTTCACAAACACAATAAGGGGAATGGACAAAGAATAAGTTTGGATGAGAAGTCCTTTAAGATCAACTTTGGATTTTAGCATTCTAAAGGCATGAGGCCTAGTTGCTCTTCAACAAGTTTAGCATTCTAAAGGCATGAGACCTAGTTGCTCTTGAACTCCTCTAAGCATAGGTAAGTCTTAATTCTAAGTCCTTTCTCCTTTTTTCATTTTGGTTCACACAAACAAACACAAGATAGCAATATATTTATATACAATAATAAGCTCAAATGAGCAAAAGAAAAATGACATAAACATAAAATATGGGCTCAAGTGAGCAAAGGGAAAAGCAATATGAATAAATGAGCAAGAAATAAATGGCATTAAAAGTAAAGGGTAAGAAATTAAATGCTCAAATTAAAGTTAGTAATTAGTGGAGGTTATGTTAGCTTGTCATAAGACAAAGTAGCGCTATGTTAAGCAATCGTAAATGGACTAATGTAGTAGTCACACCTATTTGAGGTCGGTCAATAAAACTATAGACAAATAAACACAAGTTAGAGATCATGACTAGTAAGCCAAGCTCCACAAACTTGCCATGCCAAACAAAAGGGGAAGGGCCTTGTATTGTCTTTAAGTTATTTGCTTGACCAAGAAGCAACCTATCTTGGACACAAAGCAACTCACTTGATCATGTATCAAGTTGAGTTTGGTTTGGATCAAAGAAGGTTAAACCTCTCATTTGTCAAGACCAACCATAAGAACTTAAATTATTGGCCAAATGATGAAAAGAATGGGATGAAGATGAAAGGGAGGGAAAGAGAATACAAGTATCAAATTCAATTGGTCAAATGTGAACCAAGTCATCATCAACCAATGCCAAACAGAAAAGAAATGAAGATTACAAGTCAACAAGTCAATCATAATGTTTTGGTATTTTTGAATTAAAATAAAATGCAAATATAAAATAAACAAATAAGGTCAAACCTCAAATTCAATTCAAATCAACTTCAACAAGTCCAATTAAATTCTCATAGGTCTAACATGGTCAAACAAGCTTTGACTAATTTTCTCAACAATTTTGAAAATCAGAAAGTATTTAAAAACAATTAAAAACACTAAAAAATAACACAATATGAACTAAAATCTCAAATAAATCTCAAATAAATCTCAAATCAAATAAGAAATTGATGAGACTATTTTTCATTGACTTATCATGATCCATAGTGTTAGGAAAATATTTTTGGATTTTTCAAATATCAGAAAGTATTTTAAAATGAATTAAAACTATTAAAAACCAAATAATTCACAAAAAATATTAAATGAAGCCACAAAAATATTTAAAAATCAAAATATGAAACTAGATTTTTCAAGAAAAATTTTGGAATTGGTCTCATATTTTTCTGACTTCAAATAATTTTTTAAAGAATTTTTTAAAATAAAAGGAATTAACTGAAAATAAAATGAAAAATAGAAATGTTGGAAAATCCAGCGCCACATGATCAGATTCATTAAATGACGTGGCGTGGATAGATGTCTCAGATGTGAGGGTGCATGGTGAACATAAGTCAAACGCGCAGCATAATGATTTAAAAAAAGTAAACACAATGGATGCTCAGGATTATAACATGGAGACACGATCCAAGGGTCATGGAGACACAATGAAAAACAAGGATATCAAATTGAAGCTCGTGTGATGTACATCACCACTATATCCATGGATCTTCCTCACTCTTCCTATATTGAGAGACATGTGAGATGGAAGATCATGGTGTAACAACTATAAATGCACGAAATGGAAAATTGAAACCACCATTGGCTTGCCTCAAGTGTGAGGACTTCAGAAAACCACACAAACAAGAGAATACTACATTGAATTGCAAGATCTAGATCCAAAATGTTTGAAGTTCTACCTCTGAATTAGAGCTCTTAAGGCCACAAATTCTTCAAGATCTTGATTCCTCTTTGCTCTAGGGATGTAATAGATATGAGAGGCTAAGGAATTGAGCTTTGAAAATCAACTAATGATGTTGAATTTCAAGCTTGAAAATGAAAAAAAAATCTGGAAAATTCCTTTGGTATTGGTTGGGATTTCAGTGCTGCAGCATTTCAGGTCTCCAAAGGGTTTTCAAATGAATGAGATGGAGTGCTTATTTATAGTTGAAATGTGGATGAGTTCATGATTCCCTCGTGTGCAAGGCAATTTGAAACTTGATGCATGGGCCTATACAGGCGCATGTGAGGCCCAATGATGGGTGCAAAACCAAGTTGAATTCATTTGAAATGGAAATGGGTGTGTACATGTGATGTAATCAGCTTGCGCATTAAGTTTCATCATGAAATTCAAAAATGAACATAAAGAAAGAACTCTTCAAAACTCACACATGGAAATTCCAAAAAAGTAATGTAAGTAATGGTTTGAAAGCCCTTGAAATAAGGAACAAAAGTCATGTTGGGCAAAAATTCATTTGGCCTTTGGAAACTAATGAAAACTAGCTGTGAAAGTTTGGGTACAAAACATGTTTAGGTCACCTTTGAAATTTTTCACCAAAAGCATGCCTATTTAAGCCCCTCTGTTTGCATGATGAAAGCTTCAAACGGGAAACCCTCAAACAAAAAAGTTGTAGATCCTTTAAATATGATCAATTTAGACTCAAATGTTTCATCATTTGGATTTTCTATGACAAAGTTATGGGCATTTGAAGTTGGGTACTTTTTCAAATTCAATGACTTAGGTCCAATGTGACCTATAATGTTTTGTATTATCACATGTATTTATTTTAGGATTATGAAATTTTGTACAACATAAAATTTGAATTATATATCTTAATATTTCCAATGCATTTTGTCTCACCTCAAAATCACAAAAATTAAGAAAGTTGTGTCCTTGGGAAGTTGACCCAAAATTAGGGTTTTAGTCAAAATGACCTATAATGTTTTGAAATGAAATATGACCTTGCAAGTTTCAAATGGATTTTTTATGAACATGAAAGTTATTAATATAGTTCTTAAGAACATTTTTTTCTCTTGGGGTAATCTTCATTTGACAAACACATCAAAAGTTATATCTCATTAGTGCTCAACTTAGTCAAATGACTTGACTGGTCAACTTTTCAAGGCCAAACTTCCAATCTTGATGAATAAATGAATGAGGGGCCTCAAATAGGCTCACATATGCATAAAATGATGAATTAAAGAACTTCCATTGATTAAATTTTATCATAGGTTGAGGTTGCTTCATGAGCAAGGCACAATCAAAGCACAGTTGAATTAGGGTTTCCTTGGGAAACAATCCTCAAGCCCTTTGGGTTATCTTGATCAAATTGGAAAATTGAGATACTTGGTAGACATATATGATGATTAGTAGCTTTTTGGACCATTTTCATGCTTTTCCTCATCTTCATCTGGCCATTTCATTGGGCTTAGGAGCATTGGAGCACATGATCACTTGAGCTTCAAAACAAAAAGAGTTAGTGACATATTTTTGTGCTTTTGATTAGTAATCAAAATAAGAAAAGCAATAATATATAATACAAGCATGCTTGGTGGTATCAAACCACTCACACAAGTCCCAACCCTAGGGTTAAGGAGCCAAACATGCTATGATCCTTGAGGCAATGCACTGAGTAATGATATGATGCCATGAGAGATCTTAGGGTCAAAATTAGGGTCTTACAGGGATCTTTACCCTCTTGATAGAAAATACCTTCTAACTGAGTGTTATTAGGTTTCTCTCTCAAGGGGAACCCAAGTTGACGACGAGCCAAAGCATGGTTGTAGTTGATTCCTACTTATGTATCAATGTTAGAGAATTCACCACAACTATCAATAATATCCAAGCTACTCAATGCGGAGTCATACCAAACTATATCATCATTAGTGAGAGACATAAGTCTCTGAGACCATCGTAGACATTGTTTGTTCTCCACAAAAGAAGACGTCTAAGGCAAGTGCGAAATAAACCACTTGTACAGAAGAGGAACACAACACACAATAGTTTCACCACCTTTAGAATTCCTTAGATGCAAAGAGAAGTACACATCACCCAACAGAGTAGGCACAAGATTCCCAATCAAGAAAATTCTAACGGCGTTAACATCAACAAAATCATAAATGTTAGGGAACAAAGCTAAACCGTAGATAAGCAACACAAAGATGGCTTCAAAAGCGTCCATACTACCAGCTTGAGCAAAGACAGTAGCTTTCCCAATGAGAAACTCAGAAGTCAATCCAAACATTCCTCCTTTCTTCACCCAATGAGCCTCAATCTAAGACTTCTTTAGATGAAGGGCTTCAGCTATGATATGAGATCTGGGAATCTCCTCCAATCCACTAAAAGGCACCTTCTCATAAAGGGGTATTCCCAAGAGATGGGCATACTCCTCTAACGGAGGCATAAGTTGATAATCGGGAAAAGTGAAGCAACGGTAGAGAGGATCATAAAACTGAACCAACACACTCAAGAGTCCTTCAACCACATCAGCAGATAACATAGATATAAGTTTCCCGTGATGTTGCTTGAAGTCAAAAGGATCTAATATAAAAGATGATAGCTTCCTTAGCTCTTTCAAATCGGGACATTTGAAACTGTACTTCTTAGTGTTCCATCATCCACAATCCATGGTCTGAAAATATTTGCAACTAAAACCTTAGTTCCTTGAAGTCATTTTTTGTGTGATGAATGTTATGATGCGCATGAATGCATGAATGTAACAATAACAAATAAGGGATCACATAAAGCAAACAAACAAAGGTCAAGGGATGAATCAAGTTATTGTCAAGATCAATCATCCATTTTGGTGGATTATGGTTTTCACCTTATCAACACCCAAGTTCCATTGATATTGACAAGACTTGATTGGATCAACCAAGAATCAAGGGTTTGTTGTGAGTCACGAGCATGGAGTCGGGTTAAGAACCAACCTAAAGGAGTGTACTAAGGATAAAAACTTGTAGATCATGTTCTAAAAAGCTCTCAGAGTCTTAATTCCATCTATTAGATATTATAGGTTAGGATGACTGACTCATCAACCCATAATGTTCTCAAGAGAAACTCGTATGAGTGTAGTATCACGTAACAACTGTTATCAAGCCTACACTTGAACAGTCTCCGTACTACGTCCTAAATAGGCCAAGTTGGGTTAAATGTTCTACGGTCCTCAGCTTCTCGGACCCCAAATCATAGAAAGTAATGCCTAACCACAAATAACTTGTGTGACATCAATATCTCAAAAAGGGTCTCCATTGAGTATATGGGTCTCAAGCCAACTTGTTAAGGACTACTCCACACAAGTCGAACATGACTATACCATCCTCCTATCTTAATTTAACTCAAGCTCGGGTTAGAACTTATCTCACCACTCAAAGATCACCAAGCACCACAAGCAGATCATATCATATAAACAAATATACAAACATCATATATACAAATATATACACATAAAAAAGTAGGCTAAACCCACTGAGGACTAATCCCCAGCAGAGTCGCCACTTAATTTCTATAGCGGTGAATTCATGACCATTAAGCTATGGATAACCTTAATGTCAATAAAACCAGAGTCGCCACCGTGCTTTTATTGTTTCCAAAGAAAAAGGGAAAAGTACGAACAAAACCCAAAGATAATAAGTTTTCAAATAAAAACTAATAAAATGACATAGATTACAAGTAAGCGGGTTGGTTACACAGAGGGAAGGTGTTAGCACCCAAAGTGTCCTAGGTACTCCTAGGGAGTCCTTTTTTATGTGTGTATGTGTTTTTTGGTATAAAATGATGTTTGCAATAAATAGAGTGTGGGATGAGAAAAGAATTCATCAATTATATTTTTGTGTTTGACAAGACCTTCAGACTTGTGCCTACGTACCAACATAAAAATGAGGGATCAAAACCTCGTAGTTTGTGGTATCAATTTCAAAATGAGTGGGTGCTTTTAATAAAAAATTAAATTTAAAAGAGGCACAAAGGGCCTAAAAGAGTTTGAATGAGTGTTAGTTCTTTTTGTCTTTTGAAATTTTAAGTCAAATATGGTTAAGTTCATTTACAAGTTTGATTAATAAAAGAGTGTAAAAATGCAATGGCATAAGGCCAAGGTTTCTAATTTGCTATAAGGTCTAAGTTTAGATATCACGAGCAAAGAAGATTTTGAAAAGGGATAGAGATTTGAAATTTAAGAAATGGGGGGAGATGAAGAGACTAATCCTAAACATAAAATTAAAAGTTAAGAGTTGAAAAGATCTGACCAATGGGATGCAATCCAACAGACAAGAATGTCATATAGAAAACCCATTTTTATTTTGGACTTTGAATCAAGAAATATCAACAAGAAAATAGAAACATGAAGAGTAAGGAATCAAATAAATATAGCCACATCCAAACTAGCAACTTCGCAACTGACAGTCTTCTTTGTATTCTCATGTATCAGATGATATACTCCTTGAATGGCTCAGAAGAAGGCATCAGACACATGTTCAAAATAACATTTCCATTAATACCATGTAGCAGATGAATTCATGTGGATCCCAATACTTGCATCAGATGGAAGTTCAAATCACAAGAACTTGGTTTCAGAAATGTTGGCATTGGTCAAGTCCATTTGCATAGGGAATGTTGCCTAATTCTAAGTCCAAAGCTCAGATCAAATCCAACAGTCCACACAAACATTTTTTAGGGTTTTTTGTTTTTTACTATGTACTTTAAGGTCCTAAGACCACAAACACAAACAAGATACACAAACAAATATATACAATCATAATATATGGCTCAAGTGAGCAAAGTGAAAATGGCCTAAGCATAAACAAGTTAAATGATATGTAAAATGGCAAATGACTTGAATTAAAATTGCATAAAGTAAATGGCTTAAAATTAAAAAAAAAGTTAGTCAAATTGTTAGTTAATTAGATGTTAGTGAAGTTTTGATTTTCAATTGATTAAGTCATTCTTTGGAGGACACTCAACTCTCTATTCACAAGCATTAATCCTTGATCCAAGACATCTTCCAAAGGAATGAAAAAAGGCCATGTTTCCATATAATACCATGAAAGAGGGGAGACTGACAATCTCACTTACTAGAATGCTATGCTTTTGGGTCAATATTTAGCGTTATGTTAAGCAATCGTAATTAGACTCATGTAGAAGTCGCAACTATCTGAGGTCGGGCAATAAATTTTTTGGTGTTAATGCATGTTAGAGATATGGTATAATGAACCATACTCCTAAAACATACCACACACAAAAATAAAATGATCAAAGGATGGACCTAATATCATCCATACTTGTATTGGTTCATCTAACACAAAGTTATTGGTGAACCAATTAGCCTTAGGATATTGAGACTTCATTGGTCAATGAGAGGAATGGTATAGAATGGGATTGAAGATGAAGAGGGAGGGGAAATGAAACAAACACAAATTGGTCATAGGAGGAATTTTATCAAATTAAAATCATTCATATATTTTGGGAGATGAAATGTACATTTCATCAATCCCCTAAATCCAATGATTTTAATCCAACAAAAGTCAAATCAACCTCGACCAAGGTCCAAACACAAAGTCAAACTTCACAAGTCAATAAAAATGGCTCAACACAATTTCTATGCAATTAATCAATTAAAAGTCAAATTAAAATGCATTTAAATTAAACTATGTTTGATCAAAAACATAAAACCTCTTCAAAACACCAAATAAATGGCCAAGAGATTTATCATAGGTCAAACAAGGTCAAAGGACCTTGGACAAAAAAATCCATTATTTTTTAAAAGTCAGAAGTATTTTTAAACAATTAAAAATATGCACAAAAGCAATTAAATCATGAAAAATATCAAAACTAATCCAAAAAATAATTTTAATTCAGAAAATGAAAGAGAAAAATATTTGAATTTTTTTGTGAAAGTCCCATATTTTTTGGATTAATATGAATTAATTAAAAATAAGCAATTAAATGAAATAATCAGAAACTCAAAAAAATGAGAACCATTTGATCTCCCTCATTAATTGAGGTGGCAGATCAGATGGTGATAAATGCGCGTTCCACATGTGCCTTGGTCAACATAAACACACGCGTGGTAATCAAAAGCAACGCACGAGATTAGAAGATGGAGAGAAGATCTGATGGATAGGCGCATGCCACCACACCACCGGAGCTAGGGCTCCGGTTGTCTTCTCAGGTGGACCTCACTAGACTGGTCCACCACCACCCTTCACTAAAATGAAAAACAAAGACATGGATTTCAAGAGAAAATGTTCAGGAGCTAGAATCTGGCCTCAATTTTGTCCAATTCCAAGTATATAAAAAGATACAGGGATTTGAATTTTGAGGATCATGAACTGAGTTGCTTCGATTTGACCTCAAAGCAACTCAATCTTCTTGCCTATATTGATAGGACTTCAGACAACCAAAAATCAATAATAATGGTGAAGAATTGAGAGAGAATCGAAGAGATGAAGTTTCTGAAAAATCACCTTCGAGTTGATCTAATTCCACTTGATCTTGATCTGGATTTGATTGCTTTCTCTTCCTCTTGCTTGTAGAAGTCAATTGAGATGAAAAGGGAAGTGAATTTCTGGAGTTTGAACTTCCAAACAGAAGATGAAGTTCAAGCTAGATTTCAAGAGAAATCTTCATAAATTCTATAGAAGTGGGGGTTTGAATCAGTCTAGCAAAGCTTGGGCAAGATGTTGATGAAGTTCTGATCACAATGCGCTTCTATTTATCGGCTATGGGATTGATACTTGCACACTTCCAATGTTGGAAAAATTTGAATTTCTCTCTTGCATGGATGCATGGGAGTGCACTAGGCCCATGAGATGATGTAATCTGATCCATAGTTCAATGCTCATCATGCTGAAGTCATGTTAGAAGTCCATGCAAATGTGTATGAAAATGGAAGTTGAAATTATCCAAATGGTGCTTTAACTTACACCCATGTGAAAATCTCTCATACTTTGGCCAAATGAGATGATTTTAGACGTTTTGGAAAGGTGAGATTAAGGGGAACAACTTTCATGTTGAACACTATTTCATTTGAAGCTTGGATCATGAAGAATTTTGAGATGGAATTTTGGGAAATCAAACATATTTGAAATTTTTCTAAGTCCCAAGTCAAATGTTCACTTCTTCCACCTTGAATAACTTTTTCTATGGACTTCAAATGAGAAATGTTCCTTCATCAAAGTTGTAGATATTTAAAATATATTAAATGTGGTCACAAATTTTACCTCATTTGAATTTTGCATGAAGGAGTTATGCATTTTAGAAGTTGAGGAAAATCACTTGTTCAATGGTATTGGCCTAAAATGACCTATAATGTTTCCTCTTGGAATATGCATTTGCAAGTTGAATTTTCACTTAATCCAAACATAAAAGTTTAATTAAACATATTGAATTTGATCATGAAATTTTAATGTATTTCATCTCATAAAAAATGAGCAAGTTATGGTCTTGGGAAGTTGGCCTCCAAACTAGGGTTCAGACAAAATGACATATAATCTTTCACCATGAAAAATGACTTTCCAAACAAAACTAGATCTTGACTTCAACATAATTTTTTTTAGAATACCATTTTGAGTCACCTTTATCTTATAATTATTTTCCTATGACAAAAAGTGTAGGAGATAGGGTCTAGGGAAACCTAATTTTGACCAGTTGACTTTCTCTAGTCAACCACCATGAACCATCTTGCTAGCTTGACATTCTCTTGACTTTTGGGACTCATGGAGGATCATATATTCATAAGATTATGTAATGTGAAGTATACCTTGAAATATTTGATCAATTGTTGAAGAAACTGGTTGAAGGAGTCACACAAGACACCCAGATGAATTAGGGTTTCAAGGCAAACCAACTTCAAACTCTTAATGATTTCTTGATCAAAATAACATGTGAAGATCATAGGGATCCATATATGATACTTAGATCTAATTTTTATCATTTCTTGATTGAGCTCCTTGCATTAAGGGTCTCAAACCCTAGATATAAGCTTGATAGAGCATAGATGAGCATACACATTAACTACAAAAGCAAAAACTATACATTGACATATTTTTGGTATTTTGGTTATTAAATAATAAAAAATGAAGTAGAATACAATCAAAAGTGCTTGGTGATCTCTCCCAATGCAAACCCGATGAGTGAGGGGTAAAAAGGATGTCAAGTTGTGATCTTAATGCTAATGTATATGATGAGATAACATGAGGGATCTTAGGGTCAAATTGGGGTCTTACAAATCCATCCCTTGACCTTTGTTTGTGTTTACCTTGTGTGTGATTATTGAATTCATGCATGCTGTAAGACCCCAATTTTGACCCTAAGATCCCTCATGCAAATTCATCATAAGCATACGCATTGAGATCATACCTTGGCATCCTCCTTACCCCTATTTAATTGGGTTTGTTTTGGGAGAGATCACCAAGAACTTTGTGATTATATCATACTTGTATTTTATTATTTCACCAACCAAAATACCAAAAATATGTCTTTGTTTTTGTCTAACTCTTTTGTAGGTAGGGCATGATCTTATTGATTCATCAAGATCACATCTAGGGTTTGAGACCCTCATGAACACAAAGTACAACCAAGAATTGATTCAAGAATGGTTATAAATATCACATATGAGTTCTAATGTTCTCTACATGTTATATTGATCAAGTTTTCTTCAAGAGTTTGAGGGTGATTTACCTTGGAAACCCTAGTTTGACTGGGTATCTTGAGTAACTTCTCCAACAAGCTATCTCACCATTTCATCAAATTTCTCAAGGTACACTTAAAATTTCATCATATTATTCATATATGATCTACCATGAGCCAAGAAAGTCAAGAGAATTGGAATTTAGCAAGTTGGTTGATGGTGGTTGGCCAGATGAATTCATCTGATCAAAACTAGGTCTCCCTAGACCCTATCTCCTACAATTTTCACCATATGAAAATTCCTCTAAGAGAAAACTTACTCTAAATTACATTTAAAACAACTTTCATGTTTAGACCTAGAGCTAGTTTTTCTTGGAAAATCATTTTCTATGTTGAAACATTATAGGTCATTTTGTCTAAACCCTAATTTGAAAGTAAACTTCCCAAGGCCATAACTTGCTCATTTTTTATGATATGGAAGATTTCAAAGTTTCACAATCAAATTCAATGTGTCTACTTAAACTTTTATGTTTGGAGTGGGAGCTGATTCAACTTTTTTGAGCATGTGATATGAGGGTACAGTATAGGTCATTTTTGACTTATACCATTGATCAAGTAATTTTTCCAAACTTCAAAAATGCATAACTCTATCATTTCAAATCCAAATGACATGAAATTGGAGACCATTTTGAAGTTCTTTGAGATAGATACAACTTTGATGAAGAAAAGTTTCTCATTCGAAGCTCCTATAAAACGTTAAGCAAGGTGGAATATTGAGACATATGGCTTGACACTTAGAAAATTTTTTATATGTTAAATTTTTTCAAACTTCCACCTCAAATTTCTCCAAGTTCCAAGCTCCAAATGAAAAAGTGTTCAACATAAAACTTGTTCCTCTTGATCTCACCTTTCCAAAGAGCTCAAATTATTTCCATTTGGACTTGAAATGCATAGGTTGCACATGGCTTAAACAAGCTGATATCATTTGGAATGGATCAATCTTCAAACGTCAATGTACATGTGCCTTGCAATCCAAGCCTACTTCAACACATCTGATATTCAATTATGGACTTCAAATCATCATTTTGTGGGCCTATGCGCACCCATGCAACATTACATCACATTTTCCAAATTTGGAAAGTGGAAATGAGTGTGCAAATATCACATGATTCAGCTATAAATAGAACTTCAATTGCTCAGAAATTCACACACCATTGTGCCAACTTTGATCCCCCACTTCAAACCCTTCATTCTCATAGGATAAGCCTGATAAATTCATTTGAATTTGAGCTTGAATCTCCACTGTTTTGGAATTCAATTCTCCAGGAATCCATTGCTTCTAAACCTTTCCATTCTCTTCCTGCAAGCAAGTAGAGTGAGTCCAAGCACAAGCAAGATCAAGATCCATCGTGTTCAGACCTCCATTGAAGGTAATTTTCAAAAAATTTAAACTCTTAGATTCTCCTAAATTCTTGCTCAATTCCATTGATTCTTTGGTTGTCTGAAGTCCTACCAATGTAGGCAAGAAGATTGAGTTGCTTTTAGGCCAAATCGAAGCAACTCAGTTCATGCACCTCAAAGTTCAATTCCACATATCTCTCAATATATTTGGAATTGGAGTGAATGGAGGTCAGATTCGAGCTCAGTGCCATTTTTTATTTAAGATCATGTCCATGTTTCTTTTTTTGGTGATGGTTCATGTTAACCAGTCCGGTGAAGCTCACCAGAGAAGACGACCGGAGCTCTGGCTCCGGTGATGAGTTGTCTTGCATCTGAACCACATGATCCTTCTCCCACGTTTTAATCTTGAGCGTTTGCTTTAATTACCATTGGTACAACGCAGTTGACTAAGGCACATGTGGAACGCGCGCTTTGGATCATCCGATCTTCCACCTCAATTAATGAGGGAGATCTGATGGTCCACGTAATTTAGAATTTCTGAATTTTCTTTTTTATTGCATTTTCTTCAATAATTCTTATTAAATTCAATATTGATCCAAAAAATATGGGACTTTCACCAAAAAAAATCAAATATTTTTCTCTTTCATATTCTGAATTAAAATTATTTTTGGATCATTATTAATATTTTTCATTAATTAATTGATTTTGCATTTGTTTTTAATTGTTTAAAAATATTTTTAAATGTCCAAAAATTATGAAATTTTTTCTCCAAGGTACTTTGACCTTGTTTGACCTATGATAAATATCATGGTCATTTCTTAGGTGTTTTGATGAGATTTTAGGAATTGGACAAAACATATTTGAATTAAATGCACTATTTTATTATTTTTAAATGAATAAATGGCATTTGAATTGTATTGTCCATTTGTATTGACTTAATTGAGTTTGCTTGTTTGTTGTTGGGCCTTGATCAAGGCTGACTTGACTTTGTTAAGTTAATATCATTGGATTTAGGGGATTGATGGAATATACATTCCATCTCCCAAAATGAATGAATGATATTAATTTGGTAAAAGTCCTCCTTTGACCAATTTGTGATTTCATCCATCCTCTTCCCACTTCATCTCATTCCTCTTCTTCATTCATTAATTTCCATTTGGCCTATGACATCTCAAAGTCATAATGCTAGTTGATTGAAATATTAACATGAGTATGAATGAGATTAGGCCACACCTTTTGCATATTTTTTGTGTGTGGTATGTCTCATGAGCATAGTTCATAATATTATGTCTCCAACATGCATTAACACCAAAAATCTATTGCCCGACCTCAAATAGTTGTGACTTCTACATAAGTCCAATTACGATTACTTAACATAGCGCTAAATTTGTGACATAAAGGCATAAGCATTCTAGTTAGTGAGATTGTAAGTCTCCCCTCTTTCATGGTATTGTGTGGAAACTTGGCCTTCTTTCCTTCCTTTGGAAGATGTTTTGGTTCAAGGATCCATGCTTGTGATAAGTGGATTGAGTATTCTCCAAAGAATGTCTTAAAGTGAGAAGCAAAACAAAGCAAAACTAACTATTAACTTTTAATTTCAAGCTTTTACTTTAATGCAATTTACTTTTAGCACTCTATTTCATTTGCCATTGTTCATATCATTCTAATTGTTTATGTTAATGTAATTTTCACTTTGTCCATTTGGACCATATTGTGTGATATATTTTATTTGTGTATACTTTGCTTGTTTATGTGGTCTTTGACCATTAATGCACCTAATAATCATAAAAACCCTAAAAAACTTTTGAGTGGACTGTTGGCTTGATCTTGGACAAATGGACTTAGAACTTAGGCAACATTCCTATGCTAATGGACTTGGTGTAGCGGGGTATTAGTTACCTTTAGATTTATTGACTAAATCAAAAGTAAATCATACAATTCAAGTCGCCGCCGCACTTCTATTTATCCAAAGGAAAGGTTAGAAAGCGAACAAAAACCGAGAAGTTTTATCAAATCAAAAACTAATAAAAATGTCAGAGATCTGGGTGAGGGGGTTGGTTATGCAATGGGAAGGTTTCAAGCACCCAAAATATCCTTAGCACTCTACGGGAGCCCTTTTTACAAATGTTGTATGGTAGGTTGGTATTTGTGAAAATATTTGTGCAAACATGATTGGGGAGATAAGAAAAGAATATACAATTTATTTACAATTTTGTGTTTGAATGGATAAACCCATTGCCTACGTACCATCTTAAAAAGGTAGGATCAAAACCTCGTAGTTCGGGGTAAAAATCTCAAAAGAAGTTGGTGAATTGATTGGTCAAAAGCCTTAAGGTCTTTTGTTATCAAAGGGAGAAAACTCAACCTAAAACCACAAATCCACCATGTGAGGAGAGCTTCAACATGCTAGTGAGGGGTTAACCCTATAATAAGCATGGAAGACTTATAGTCCATCACTAAGGATACAGGTGAGTATTATATCAACCTCTACGATAACTCAAACCTAATATCTAATGTTTATGAAAAGCATGGTCATTGGAACCATAAAAACAGTTTGAGTGAGTTGTATTTACAAATGAAAAGTACTCACAAAATAAGGTCAAAGTTGACTTAAGATTCAATTCAAAATAAGTGTTATGAAAAGAGTTTGAAAAATCAAAGGCATAATGCCTAGGTTTCTAATTTTTGAAAAGCAAGGCTAATGTTTGCACAAAAAGGTTGGCTTGGGTTAGATTGGAGAGAAGAAGAGATGGTCTAGATCCTAAACATGCAAAGATGAGGGAAGAGAAATAAAGGCACTTGGAGTTCCCTTCTTGAGATCATAAAGATGATCCAAGTTGCTTCATTCCTTTGGACTTAGCAAGCAATAAGCAAATAACTCAAGCAATCAAGCAAATAATCAATCAAGCTCCTAGGAATCTTCCAATTGGATTTTATCTCTCTTATCTTGGATGTCCATGACAATGATTCTTCTAATTGGCTCAAGTTTAGGATCCCTATCACACAAGAACACACTATAATACCCCAAAATTTACCCTTCATTTTTCCTGGAAGCATGGGATTATGTTTTACACTTCATTAGCATCATATTAGGTCATACTCATTGCATACTGCATTAGTGACATGGAGATCAGGTTTTGATCGATCACTCCTTAACAGAAGGAGCCCACACAAAGCAAGATTGAGAATTGGACTTCATTTTATAAGTATACAAGTCTCAAGGGTCTCAGGGGGGTCCAAGTATCTTATTATGGTCCTCAGTTCATCAGTGAAGGATTCAAAGTTATTAGAGTGTTCATCTGGATTTAATCAGAAATTAGGGTTTCATGGCTACCTGCAACAGACAATGTTTGGTTAGAAGTAGAGGAGCTCATCCATGTCATGATTAGAGAGGCATCTTGGCCTAGGAAGATTCACAATTATCTCAGAAAGATCCATTGGCAATCAGTGCAATCAGTTCTTGATCATTTTGCCCTAAAACTAGGGTTTGGTATAAAATCAGTTTATTTATGATTCTTTTGGTGAAACTCTTTTCCATGACCCTCCATATGTCCAAAAGGGTCTACATACAAAAAATTAGCTCTTTATTTGAGCTAGAAGTGCTTCAATTGATCAATGGAATCGAGAATCAGACAGCTTGGGAAAAGTCAATTGTGGGGCCAGAAAAGTCAACTCCTGACATTTTGAGAGTGGAATCTCAAAATCCATGCCTAGGGGATCCTACATGTGAAATTTCATCAAGGTTGGATCATGGATTCATCATTTAATCAGGAATTGGAAAAGTTACTTAAGTTGGAAATGGTTGACTTTCCATTTAGGGCAAGTTTTCATGATCGTTGCACTCACTTTAAGCCCATTTTGCATTAAGATAAAAGCTCCATTTGAAAATTTCTCCAACATGAAAGTTGTTCCGCTTGTTCCAAGCTTTCTAGAGATATAATGTTTTCTCCATTTGGATTATAATTGAGAAAGTTATGCTTAGTCAAAGTGAGACATTTTTTTAGGACACTTAGAAAAATTTCTAAGTCCAAAATCTTCAAAATTTATCAAGACTTCTTGGCCAGTTTTCTTGCACTTCAAGGCATTATTTGAAAATACTTTCTTCACAACAATTGTACATTGCCATGTCCTCTTTCAGATCCTTTTGGAATCATCTCATTTGGATCCATGGTTTGAGAGATACATTCATTTAAAGTAGGCACCATGACTTGATTTTCTAGGCAGATTTTGGGCCTGGCTGGCCCAATCAGATTTTCTAAGCATGCTGCACAAACCAGTCACGTTTTTTACCTCTTTTGGCCATGCATTGGACATCCATTCACTTAAGTTTGGCCCAAAATAACAACATTTTACACCTCACTTCACACTTTTATTCTTATGGATAAATCACTTATTAAAAAGCTCATGAGAACACTTAATCCACCCTATTTAAGAAGCTGAAACCCTAACCCTAAAGGAGCATTGGAATTTCGTGGCAAGGAGGCAAAACTTCATCACATATCAGATTCCATTCCACTTCTATTTTCCATTAGGTAATCATCTCTTCCATGGCCATGTTTTGATATATCTACGCTTGCTTACCATGTTCATCACCATTAATCCTTCTGTTT
This sequence comes from Lathyrus oleraceus, assembly GCF_024323335.1. Taxonomy (NCBI): domain Eukaryota; kingdom Viridiplantae; phylum Streptophyta; class Magnoliopsida; order Fabales; family Fabaceae; genus Lathyrus; species Lathyrus oleraceus. The sequence goes on along the minus strand of NC_066582.1, from coordinate 148,165,206 downwards.
TCATATTTCTTTTTCTTATTTAAAATATTTTCTTCGCCCATAAAATTACCCAAAAATATTTTTCACTTTTCTTAACATTTTATTTAATTTTATATAATTTTTATTTTCGTATTTTTTAATATTAATATTTTATCTTAATTATTTATTCTAAATGGTCCATTTTAACACACTTTTTTTATTGATTTTATTTTTATGACTTGAAATTATTGTTAGCATTTGATTTTTAGGATGAAGGTTGACCACTGTCTCATGGTCAACCTGACCTTTTCTTGGAATTTTATTTCATATTTTCAATTTATTTTGGATTTATTTTTGACCTAGTTTGGTTGGTGGACTTTTAATCTGACTTCTATTTTATTTTAATTAATTCACGTATCAATTTTCATTATTTTAAAAATCTTTTTGGGGGATAATGATGGCCTGACCCCACATTATTTATTTTAATTTTTCATAATTTTATTAATTAATTTACTATTTATTCTTGATTTATTTCTAACCTAGTCTTATTAATTGACTTTTGGTTTGACCTATGTTTTGTTTTAATTAATTCACGTGCCAATTTACATTATTTTTAAAATCTTTTTGGGGGAAGATGATGCCCTAATCCCACCTTATTTAGTTTAATTTTTCATAATTTTCTTGATTAATTTGCTATTTATTTGTTATTTTTTAAGTTGACTTGAATTTTCAGTTGACTTCTTTATGATCGATGTTTGACTTAGGGATTGCTTATGGCAATTGAAGAGATCTTTTGATCCTCCCTCGTTCATCTCATATGCCATGTATTAGAGGCCTTTTACCTTGATTTTATTTGGTCCTTACCTCATTTCCTGATTAAATTATTCAATGGACCCTTCATGTGCATATTTTCATCTGTTTGATTCATCTGTTATCTTTTATACTTGTTTCTCTCATTCATGCTTTCTATTGCTTGATTATTTAACATGTTCATACTCCCATGCATTGTTTAAATGCTCCATTATTTGATTCTTTGGTTTGATTATATATTTTTTATTTATCCGATCTGATTGATAACTGTTGCCTACTTATATGATGTATGAGGCATATATTCTTATTGTTTGTTTGCCATGAACAATCCCCATTCATAACAAATGTACCCCTCTCCCATAAAGTGTATAATATTTATTTCTTTATTTCTTTAGTCACCTGTTAATACAAGAATTAAAAACGAACATCCGATAACCATTTCAAAATAAGATCAAAAGCTCGATCCAACGTCGAGTAATCATTTTCAAAACTTAACAGAACCAGAACGCATTCATCCATCCTCTTGTAAGTCAATTTCCTCAGGAATCGCCATCTGCCTATAAGTCGATTGCCTCCGGCATCGCCATCTACCCTTATCTGTAACTCCTCTTTGCGCTCCATCCGTCGACTCTTGTTCCGTTTAGGTAACACCCATTAGGTAGAACCCTTTGTATGATAACATAGGTAGAATTTCCTTATTCTTTGCATGCTAACATTAGGTAGATGTTCCCCTTTGTAAATCCTAACACATAGGTCCATATTGCATGACAACTCTAGAGTAGAGTTTCCCCACTTTTATACCTTCTGTGCGTCTCCGATCTTGTGGCATGTCAGTCCGTTCTATTGCAAAGAGGTAATTGCCTAAGACTCGATTCAGCGAGCTGCGACACCTACTGCTAGGACGTTGAACACACAGCCCACCCTCCTTTGACACAGTTGGTGTCCTCTTTTGTAAGTCCATGTTCAGATGGCAATCCTTAACCCCTAGTTAGCCGAACTACGACAACTCTGATTCTCATGTCCAGATGAGATACGTAGGCACGAGATGCGATGTCTTGCCGAGTTTGACTGACGACTAACAACTAATCCTCGCTTACTTTCGCCCTTGTTGCGATTCTTTTCTCTCGCCCTCGTTGCGATCGAGACCTTCCCTTTCTCTTTCCTTAGTTGCAATCGAGACCCTTATTCCCGTAGTTAGCTGAACTACGTTTTGCTCTGATTCTCATTCTAGATGAGATACGTAGGCATAAGACGCGACATCTTACCGAGCACACTTCTCTTTAACCCATAGGTAGACGAGCTACGAAGACTCTGATTCTCATACTCATATGAGATATGTAGGCAGTGGATGCGACATCCTTGCGAGTCATTTTCTTTTAACCTTCCTTTTAGTAAATAGTACTTTAGATATACCTACACCCTTTAGACTAGAACAACACTTATGAAAAGGGCTCCCTAGGAGTACCTAGGATGTTTTGGGTGCTTAAAACCTTCCCATTGCATAACCAACCCCCTTACCCAGATCTCTGACATTTTTACTAGTTTTTGATTCGATAAAACTTTTAGGTTTTTGTTCGCTTTCTAACCATTCCTTTGGATAAATAGAAGTGCGGTGACGACTCGACTTGTATGGTTTACCTTGGATTTAGTCAATATCTCTAATGGTAACGAATACCCCGCTAGACACACAAATCAAAAAGTTCTACAATGGAAATAAAAGAATGGACAAGAGTGAGTTTAGAATTAGGGTCCTTTCAATGTTATCTTCAAGATTAAGCATTCTAAAGGCATGAGGCCTAGTTGCTCTTCAACATCTTTAGCATTCTAAAGGCATGAGGCCTAGTTGCTCTTGAAACTCCATTTAGCATAGGTGAGGTCCTAAATCTAAGTCCTTTCTCCATTTGCATTGGGTTCACACAAACAAAAAAACAAAACAAAACACAAGGCAATAGTATATTCACAATAATGTGCTCAAGTGAGCAAAAGGCAAATGGCATAAACATAAACATGAGCAAAGGGAAAAGACAAATGAATTAATGAGCAAGAAATTAAATTGCATTAAAGTAAATTGCAAGAATTAAATGCTTGAATTAAAAGTCACTGATTAGTAGTTAGTGTTAGTGTGCCATAAGGCAATTTAGCGCTATTTAAGCAATCGTAAGTGGACTAATGTAGTAGTCACACCTATCTGAGGCCGGTCAATAAAACTATAGGCAAACAAACACAAGTTAGAGATCCTGACTAGTAAGCCAAGCTCCTACAACTTGCCATGCCAAAAGAAAATAAGAATGACCTTGTATGGATTTAGGTTTTTTGCTTGACCAAGAAGAAACCTATCTTTAATGCAAAGTAATTCACTTTATCTTTGATCAAGATGAATTTGATTTGGATCAAAGAAGGTTAAGCCTCTCATATGTCAAGGCTAACCATCAATCATTAACTCATTGGTCAAAAAGAAAAAAGAAGAAAAAGAAGATGGAGATGAAGATGGAATGTACATAATTGAAATTCAAATAACATAACCAAAACACATTGACCAAATATGAATGGAATCAACATCAATCAATGGTAAACAGAAGTGAGATGAAGCTTAGAAGTCAAGAAACAATAAAAATATTTTTGGTATTTTTTGGAATTAAAATAACACTTGAATTAAAATGAACAAATAAAGGTCAAACTTCAAATCCAATTCAAATCAACTTGGGAAAGTCCAATTGGATCATCATAAGACTAACATGGTCAAACAAGGTTTGACAAAAAAATTCATCATTTTTTGAAAACAGAAACTAATTTTAAACAATTAAAAATGAAGAAAAATAATATAATTGAACTAAAATCTCGAATAAATCTCAAGTCAATTAAGAAATTGATGAGAATATTTTTCATAAATTCATCATCATCCAAAGATGTTAAGAAAATATTTTTGGCATTTTTGAATATTGAAAAGTATATTAAATGAATTAAACATAACCAGAAAAGAAATAGTTCACAAAAATTTTTAATTAGAATCACAAAAATAATTAAAAATCATTTTTAGAAACTAGAATTTAAGAGAAAAAATTTGCAATTGGTCCCATATTTTTGTGATTCCAAATAAAGAAGTTATGACTTTTTAAAAATAATTGGAATAAAAGAAAATAAAATGGAATTTCAGAAATTGCAAAAACTCCACACCGCTTGGATCTTGGTTCATTAATTGACGTGGCGCATCTGGTGGCTGGGAGGCGCGCGCGCATGGAACACTTGAGTCAACAGCGAAGCACATTGTATTAAATGAAGTCAGCCAAACCAAGAGCCAAGATTAGATCTGAGGTAATGGATCCAAGGTCCAGGAACTCATCCACGTGGGGACGGTGGTGGAAACCACCGTCTTCTCCGGTGAACCTCACTGTTCCGGCCAGAGTTGCAGGTTTTTAAACCTCAACAAAAATGCGCGATCTATACATCATTAGAAGGGTGGGGTGATGTGCATCACCCATGTACCCTTAGTTTCTACTTTAGACTCTCATAGAAGGAGAAATCTGAGATAGAAAAATGAGGTGTTCAATCTGAGTTTGCTCAATTCATAAAATTAAAAGCACAAACCAATTGCCTCTCACATGAGGACTTCAGAGGTACCAACCAATACAAAAAATGATCAATATCCAAGGAGTTTTGAAGGAAAATAGTTGGAGGGAAAACCTTTGAAGAGTAGCTTTTCAATGCTTGATCCACTCCAATTCTTCAATGCAGCTTGCTCTTGAAGTAACAAGGAAGCTAGGCTAAGGAATTATAAGTCAGAGATCAACCAATGAAGTTGAAATCTAAGCTTGAAAAATTGAGATAAAAATCAAAATTCCTTTAATCGAGGGTTGGGATTTCACTTGTGCAGAATTTCATGCGCCTTTAGGTTGAAGTTTGAAGTGAATGAAGCCTTCTATTTATAGCCAAGGGTGATGCAATGCCATGAAGAATTCGTGTGCATGTGAAGTTGGGTCCTCCATGCATGGGCCTGTACAGGCGCATGGGAGGCCCAAAAGCAATTGCACTTGACTGCTAATCATCAACCAAATGAAATTGGACGTGCAGATTACATGATATCAGCTTGTGCATGGAATTTTGATATGTTATGCATAATTGAAACCAAAACTTCTCCTCTTCGAAAATGCCATTTGAAAAATTGAAACATAGGCATGTGGGTAATGGTTGGAAAGGTCTTGACATAAGGAACAAATGTTATGTTGAACAAAAATTCATTTGGAGTTGGGAAAATATTGAAAACTGGTCATGAAGTTCAAGGTACAAAACATGTATATGGAAATTTTGCCAAAATGGACCAACTTCAAGCCCTTCTGTTTCAATGATGCAAGTCTCACATGAGAAAACCTTCAACATAAAAGTTGTAGATATTTTCAATAAAATAATTGTAGACTTAAATTTTGCATCATTTGTATTTTTGACGAGAAAGTTATGGGCACTTGAAGTTGGACTTTTTCACATTTCAATGACTTTGGTCCAAAGTGACCTATAATGTTTTGTATTATCACATGTGTTTCTTTTAGGATTATGAAATTTTGTCCAACATAACAATTTAAGTAGACATCTTAAAATTTCCAATGCACTTGGTCCCATATCAAAATCATGAACAATAAGGGAGTTAGGTCCTTGGGAAGTTAAGTTAACATTAGGGTTTCAGTCAAAATGACCTATAATGTTTTGAAATGAATTATGAACTTCCAAGTTTCAAATGGATTTTTGATGAAAATTAAAGTTGTTCATATGGTTCTTAATAACATTGTTTCTCTTGGGGTCATCATCATTTGACAAACACATCAAACATTAGGTCTCAGTGGATTTCTAAATAGTCAGATGAATTGACTGATCAACTTCTCAAAGCCAAACTTCAAATATTGATGAATGAATGATTGAGGGCACTCACATAAGCTCATATATGCATAAAATTATGAATGAAAGAACTTCCCTTGATTTTATTTGATCATAGGTTGAGATTGCTTCATGAGCAAGGCACAGTCAATGCACAGTTGAATTAGGGTTTCCTTGGGAAATAATCCTCAATCCCTTTGGTTTATCTTTGATCAAATTGGAAAATTGAGATACTTGGGAGACATATATGATGATTGAGAGCTTTGGTAATCATTGTCATGCTTGCTTTTACTTTCATATGGCCGCTTCAATGAGCATGGGGGCCTCCTAGGAGCCTTGAATCACATGACTACTCAAACTTCAAAACAAAACAAGTTAGTGACATATTTTTGTGCTTTTGGTTATTAAACAAAATAAGAAAAGAAATAATATACAACTCAAGCATGCTTTGTGGTCTCAAACCAACTCACACAAGCCCCAACCCAAGGGTAAGGAGCCAAGATGCTATGATCCTTGAGGAAAATGCAAATGAGCAATGTTATGATGCCATGAGGGATCTTAGGGTCAAAATTAGGGTCTTACAGATGCCCCTATTTAAGGTCATTCTAGCCGGAGAAATGAAGGTTAAAATCTTCGTCTCGACGAGGTAGAATGGGCTTAAATAATAACAACGAGACGAATTTTGGTCCTTAAGAGACCTCATGATGTAAATGTATGTATGCAAAAGTTAGTACTCTGTGGGGATATATGTCCACAAAGAAAAAGGAATCATGAGAAACTGAGAATTCAAATGAGTAATACACTCACTAGGGAGACAGAGACTCTGGGGACTTTACTGGGGAATAAAGGGGATAAAATGCGTGAGCAGGTCACGACTTGAAACTTGCTGAGAGACACGAAGGGGTTCCATGAAAATAAATCAATGGAAAGACTCGAGTTGACGCAAAGATGCATGTATTAGAGAATATGCCAATACAGCAAAACTATCCACAAAGGATACTTCGGATGAAAATCCGGACTCAGGCTGGGAAATCCACAAAGGACTCAGCTGAGGACACAACGAATGAGGTATTATCGGCTACTGGGTAATAAGCTCGAAGAGACATGTTATCAAATACATTGGTATAAGGGTGAGAGAACAACATGCTCAGGGAGAAATAATATTTAAGATCGGTATAAGGGTGAGAGATATCAATCATCCAAAAATATATGAGGAAGACCTAAAAGGCATATTTCAACTCAAGAAAATCTGACTCCATATGGGACAAAAGTCATAATAGGAAGCAGAAGGAAGGAACACCAGGGATACCGGTTACTGGGCATATAATAGGTGACCAACCAGGCGTGAATTGGGGAATATTTCCAAGACACTCATCATCCGAAAGGAGGGCTGAAAAAGCAAACTCGATTACAGGATGGGCATTCGATTCCATAAGGAAATACGAATCTTACTCGACCGGGGAAGAAAAAGACTTCGACTGAAGAGCGCATGAGATGCATTATCTATTACCGTCATAACGTAGATAACATACTCGCATGGAAGACTATTCACAACTAGTTACTGGGTTAATGAAGGATAAATCGACCGAAAAGAAAGGACATCGGGATACCGGCTACTGGGTATAAAATGATGACCAATCAAAAGGAGAAACGATCATTACCAAACGAGGGTAAATGAGACATGACTCGCTGGGGATAAATTGCTTAATTAGAGCAATTATCCAAGAGATATATCACCGGTTACTGGGTGGTATACTCCAAAAAATGAAGGAATATCAATACCGAATATTGGATAAAGATAACCAACAAGGAGGGGATTACATCTACCGGCTACTGGGTAGAAAACCACAGAAGAGAGTCACTGTCATCGGTTAGGATGAACGACAAGCAAGGGTTAAATCTGCAAGGGTATAAAATGGGGTTTACAACTACCGATTACTGGGTAGTAAACCACAGAAATAGGACTTATAACTACCGGTTACTGGGTAAAAGGCCACTACATCCACTAGGGAGAGAATGAACAATTACTGTTTACTGAGCAATTGGTCACCTGAACCATAGGGAACTGCAAGGGAAATAACAAGAGTAGTCAATCTAGGAACAAACTAGAGAGACACAATGAAACAAGACTCAACCCAATGAGGATATAAACTCAGGGGAGAAATTCCATCCCAATATATGTTTAGGGAGGAAACTGAAATAATAATCATCCACGAGGACATAACTCAGTGGGGATGCGAAGGAAAGATAGACACTTTCTGCCTATAGGGCTGACTCTATATTGAGATCAGACACAAACATCTGCTTGGGGAAATATGTATCACCAAATAGCAGGAGATAACAAACAAAGATATATGGCAAAGAAATGCAACATGAATGTCTGAATGTTATGATTATGCATGTATATGGGTGGTTTATGTATGATTAATACTGACAAACAGACATATCTAACACAAACAGGTCCAAGGATCAATGGACAGATATCCGGTACAACATATCAAAAGAGAAAGCCAGGTCCACTGGAGAAATCCAATCTGGAGGGGGAAACAAATACCAGAAAACTAATCATCACTGAGGATCGAGCAAAGTTGCTGCCAAGGACAAAGACCACTGCTAGGGGAGCAAGCAGGATCGCCGGGGATCAGAGACCACTGTTGGGAATAAACAAATGGTTGCAACCACCAAAGCTGGGGATCTTCAAACAGTATGCAGAGATGTGGATAAGATCAGTCATAAAGGAACTCTACTGGGAATCTTATCAAGGGGTGATGTGGAATTATGTGGGGGGAACAACCACTAAACAAAAGCGCATCAAACAACATTCACTTTTAACCACGGAAGGAATGTCTCTGTTACGGAGACAACACCAAACACTCCGCTGGGGAAGAAGACAACACATCCTCCTCAGAAGTTCCAATGCCAAACTAAAATCAGGTAAAGCCTTAGCTGGGGAAGCTACCCAACCATCACAGGGGAGCTTAACACGGATAAGATCCACCGTAGAAGTAACTCTACTGGGGGAAAAAACAAGGAAAGATAAGAAACCCTACGGGGAATAACCACCGAACAAAAGTTTTAATAACCATCACAATTTCCTCATACTGCTGGGGAAACAATCTCTGCCGAGGAGAAGAGAAACACCATTTCGCCAGGGATAGAAACATAAACATTTTCATCACCCGCTCTGCTAGGAGGAAAACTATCCAAGAAGGAGGAAGTAACAACAATCAGGCTCCGATCAGGAAACTCCACTAGGGAAACAACTGCTGATGACTGAACCAGGAATAACCTGTAGGCGATCAACTGAAGATAACCTGCTGGTGACCAACCGGAGAAGTCTAATGGGAGCAACCCTGCTGAAGATGAACGGTAGGCAAACCTGTTGGATATCAATGTGTGCGAATCCACTGGGGATGAGCTACAAACCAACTTGTTGAAAATTCCACTCATGCTGGGATTTCCTGCTCACTCTGTGGGAGGTTTCCAATCTGAATGAGGGAAGACCAACTTCCTCGAAAAATATAGCACGTCAATTTATCAATCTATAAGGTATTTTAGGTCAATCCACACAAGGGATGAAGAGGATAACAGATATGCTAGGAATATGAACACATGTCTTACCCTTTTGGAGGTCATACTATCCTTAGGAGAGCACTGAAGACATCCCAATTATCCTTCGAGTCATTGTGAATGTTTACTTTGTTTAAAAACAGTTTATAAAACTTTATTTATTTAAAACAATGATATTTATCAATTAAAACATGCAAACATTTATTAAACGGAAACAAATAAGAGCGCAAAGAATTGGATAAAGGCTCAAATTTATTTGATGGAATGGTAGCCTGCAAATGGCAAAACTCCATGGATCTTTACAAATTTGAAATTGGTGATATATATTGGAAGAAGGATACATTGAACATAATGACCATTTCTCCACCAACTCTGAATCCACTGTATTTGAAGCTTCAGTTGATGATGACTGAGCGAAATTCTTTGACAAAAGACGACTTGTAGAACAAAGTCTTGTCAGGATGCAGTTACTTGCCAAATCCCTAATTTTTGCCTAGATTACCCTAGGGTGAGGTACTCAATCTAGCGGGATATATATTCCCCTTTTTTTTATGTCTTTAACTTTTGCCTGGATCGCCCTTTCGGGTTTTTAATCCACCGAGACACTCATTTTTGCCTAAGTTGCCCTTTCGGCTTTTCAACTTAGCGAGCTATTCTGTTTTTATTTTAGGCGAAGTATTTCTTGACTGCATCTGAATTCACAGGACGAGTGAAATCCTCCCCATACATAGTTGTAAGTATCAAAGCACCGCCTGAAAAGGCTCTCTTAACAACATATGGACCTTCATAGTTTGGATTCCATTTTCCCCTGGAATCGGGCGCGAAAGACAAGACTTTCTTGAGCACAAGGTCACCTTCTCGGAATACACGAGGTTTGACCTTCTTATCAAAGGCTTTCTTCATCCTCTGTTGATATAACTGGTTGTGGCACATGGCAGTTAATCTCTTTTCTCCAATTAAGTTCAACTGGTCATAACGACTCTGAACCCATTCATCCTCAGTCAACTTGGCTTCCATCAAGACTCTCATTGATGGGATCTCAACCTCTACGGGGAGCACAACCTCCATGTCATATACAAGGGAGAAAGGGGTTTCCCCTGTTGAAGTGCAGACAAATGTACGATAGCCATGCAAGGCAAATGGCAGCATCTCATGTCAATCTTTATACGTAACAAATCCCTTCTGAATAATCTTCTTGATGTTCTTATTAGCAGCTTCAACAGCCCCATTTATCTTGGGTCTATAAGGGGAAGAATTGTGATGTGCAATCTTGAACTTGCTACACATCTCTTTCATCATCTTGTTGTTCAAGTTAGATCCATTATCAGTAATGATCTTGTCTGGCACACCATATCGGCATATAAGCTTATTCTTGATAAACTTCACAACCACCTGCCTGGTCACGTTCGCATATGATGCCTCTTCAACCCACTTGGTGAAATAATCAATTGCTGCGAGAATAAATTTGTGACTGTTGGCCGCCTTTGGCTCTATCATGCCAATCATGTCAATCCCCCATATAGAGAAAGGCCATGGTGAGGAAATAACATTCAGAAGTGTCGGGGGAATATGAATGTTATCCGCATAAATCTGACACTTATGGCACTTCTTCACATATTTGCAGCAGTCAGACTCCATTGTCAGACAATAGTAGCTTGCTCTCAACATCTTCTTTGCCATGGCATGTCCATTGGAATGAGTACCAAATGAACCCTCATGGACTTCAGTCATCAACAGGTCTGCTTCGTGTCTATCCACAAATCTGAGCAAAACCATGTCGAAATTCCTCTTATAAAGTACATCACCATTGAGGTAGAAACTGCCAGATAATCTCCTCAAAGTCTTCTTATCTTTAACAGATGCCCCAGGAGGGTAAATCTAACTCTGAAGGAAAGACTTGATATCATAATACCATGGCTTATCATCTTTCACTTCCTCAACTGCAAATACATGAGCTGGTCTATCCAAGCGCATCACTGTAATATTGGGGACTTCATTCCAGAACTTCACCACAATCATCGAAGCAAGCGTAGCAAGAGCATCTGCCATCCGATTCTCATCTCGAGGAATATGATGGAAATCAACCTTAGTAAAGAACGTTCAAATCCTCCTCGCATAATCTCTGTATGGGATGAGGCCCGACTGATTCGTCTCCTATTCACCCTTAATCTGATTAACAATAAGGGTCGAATCACCTTACACATCAAGATGTTTGATCCTAAGATCAATACACTCTTCCAAACCCATAATACAGGCCTCATACTCTGCCATATTATTTGTGCATTTGAAAGTTAGTCTTGCTGTAAAAGGAAAATGTGTGCCCTGAGGAGTAATAATCACTGCCCCAATACCATTTCCATATTGATTTACAGCGCCATCAAACACCATGCTCTATCGGGAACCAGGCTCTGGCCCTTCATCGAGCGTAGGCTCATTGCAATCTTTCATCTTCAAATACAGAATCTCCTCATCAGGGAAGTTATACTGAACTGACTGATAATCCTCAATTGGTTGATGTGCCAAGTGGTCAGCCAAGATACTACATTTAATAGCCTTATGAGCTCGATACTCAATATCATACTCAGACAACAGCATCTGCCAACGGGTAATCCTCCCAGTTAAAGCAGGCTTTTCAAAGATATACTTGATTGGATCCATTTTGGATATCAACCAAGTCATATGATTTAACATATACTGGCGTAAGCGCTTAGCAGCCCAAGCCAAAGCACATCATGTTTTCTCAAGCATTGAGTATCGAGACTCACAATCAGTGAACTTCTTACTCAGGTAGTAGATGGCATACTCTTTCTTCCCTGATTCATCTTGCTGACCCAATACACAACCCATAGAGTCTTCAAGAACATTCAGATACATAATCAAGGGTCTCCCTTCCACAGGCGGAGACAGAATCGGAGGCTCGGACAGATACTCTTTGATACTGTCAAAAGCTTTCTGGCAATCCTCGATCCAATCATGACGCTGATCTTTCCGGAGGAGCTTGAATATTGGTGCACATGTGGCAGTCATGTGGGATATAAATCTGGAGATATAATTCAAGCATCCAAGAAAACCTCGGACCTGCTTCTCAATTTTAGGCGCAGGCATCTCTTGTATTGCTTTGACCTTGGCAGGATCAACTTCAATACCTCTCTCACTGACAATAAAGCCCAATAACTTGCCGGAACGGACTCCAAATGTACACTTGTTCGGATTCAAGCGGAGTTTGTACTTCCTCAAACGCTGAAAAAGCTTCAACAAGTGTTCTACATGTTCAACTTTCATTCTCGACTTTGCAATCATATCATCAACATATACCTCGATCTCTTTGTGCATCATATCGTGAAACAAGGTAGTCATAGCTCGTTGATACATGGCTCCGGCGTTCTTCAAATCGAAGGGCATCACTCGATAACAAAATGTTCCCCAAGGTGTGATGAATGTTGTCTTCTCCATATCCTCGGGTGCCATTTCGATCTGATTATAACCGGAAAATCCATCCATAAATGAGAAGACATTGAATTTAGATGTATTATCTACCAACATATCAATATGTGGTAGAGGAAAATCATCTTTCGGACTAGCTTTATTCAAGTCTCTATAATCCACACACATTCGGACTTTTCCATCTTTCTTAGGTACGGGCACAATATTGGCCACCCATTGAGGATATGTAGAAGTCACCAGAAACCCCGCATCAATTTGCTTCTTAACTTCTTCTTTAATCTTCACTGCCATATCAGGATGAGTTCTTCTTAGCTTCTGCTTCACAGGCACACACTCAGGCTTCAAAGGCAGGAAATGTTGCACGATATCAGTATCCAGACCAGGCATGTCTTCATATGACCAGGCAAAGACATCGACATATTCTCGTAGCAACTCAATCAACCCCTTCTTCACAGACTCTTCAAGGAGTGCCCCAATCTTCACTTCTCGAACACAATCTTCAGACCCCAAGTTGACTGTTTCCAGATTCTCAAGATGCGACTGAATGATCTTCTCTTCGTGCTCAAGCAGACGGGTGATCTCATCAAGAATCTCTTCAACATCATCTTCTTCGGCCTCAAATACAGGGAGCTCAAAGTTGGGAGATGGTGTTGGATCATTATGTTCAATGGGTTTGATCAACCTGTATAATGATTTTGGATATAAAAGAGATTTTAGAATTCAAACAAGGCAAATCATTATGCAGATGAAAAGATTGATTTTATTCTCCTTTTTTAGGGTTTTATGTGATCACCAATTTCATGCAAAAAGCAAAAGGTGAAAATAATTTGGAAAAACAAACATTTTACATGTAATTATTGAATGAATATCATTGTATTTATGTGCCAACAATGTCATCACTTCTCCTTTTTGCATGGGAGAAGGGTTTTTGAACAAAAATGAACATTACGTGGACTTATGAACAACTGTTGGAACATCAACAGCGACCCAATTATTGTAGACTTCTCCAGGGATGACAAAGTTGCCAAAATCTTCCTCTGCATCATCTTCCACTATAACAGCAGCCTCTTGGTCTTCGACCGTATGGATGAAACCACCACTCTAAAACAGCTCATGCTTGTTGAAAGTGCCTGAAGAATACCCTATGCCAGCCCGGGGTTTATTGTCTTCCAGCTTAATCATTTGTCCTAAACTAGTAGTTGCGCCATGCTTAATGGCCAACTTCGCATCCTTGTAGGACGCAAATAAAGAAGTTCCTTTCTTAGAAGGCTCAGCAATAGATAAGGCTTGGGACGACGTCCAAACCTCATCCTCAGCATCTATGTAAGAAAAGGAAGACAGATGGCTTACCAAGAGAGCCTTCTCTCCCCCTACCACCACGAACTTCTTGTTCTTCACGAACTTTAACTTTTGGTGTATGGCGGATGTCACGGCGCCTGCCTCGTGAATCCATGGTCTGCCTAAAAAACAGCTATATGATGGGTGGATATCCATGACCTGAAAAGTGATCTGGAAATCACTAGGTCCTATCTTGATTGGGAGTTCAACCTCGCCAATCACATTCTTTAGGGATCCATCAAAAGATTTCACAACCACTCCACTCTACCTCATGGGAGGCCCCTGGTATGAAAGTTTCGCCATAGTGGATTTTGGAAACACCTTCGGCGATGATCCTGTGTCTACCAGCACATTAGACAGGGCATCATCCTTGCAATTCATAGAGATGTGTAGTGCCAAATTGTGGTCTTTTCCCTCCTCGGGAAGATCAACATCGCAAAAGCTCAGGTTGTTACAAGCAGTAATGTTTCCAACAATGCTATCAAACTGTTCTATGGTGATGTCGTGATCCACGTACGCCACGTCCAACACCTTTTGCAAAGCTTATCAGTGTGGCTCGGAGTTCATCAACAAAGACAGCACTGATATCTTTGAAGGCGTTTGTAGCAGCTGATCTACAACATTATACTCGCTCCTCTTGATGAGCCTCAGTATCTCATCACAGTCCTCTCTCAACATGCCATTCTGGCCAGCAGGGACAGGAGCTCTAGCAGTCACGGCATGTCTATCAACAGCAAGTGTCGGATTCGGAGAAGAAGAATTCCCCACAGGACGGGTAGCACTATCAACAACGGCATCAGCTCTTCTGGTGTCAACCTGGAGTTTCGGCGGCGCCGAGAATACACGACCATTGTGGGTCAATCCACTGACATCAAAAATATTGGTCACAGAAGTGGAGGGCAAAGGCACCTCTTTCCCATCTTCTAATGCAACTGCATTATATCGATAGGGAACAACCTTGTATGAAGAGTAAGGGACAGGGCCAGCTGGCTTGATAATGAGAGTAGGAGAGGCCTTCTGCTTGCTGCCATCGTATCTGACGAGAACAGGCTCAGGTATTCTGAATACAGGCGATATCACATTAACTTCGTCCTCATCACGATTCTGAAGTATCTCGATCACACCCTGATCCAACATTTCTTGGATGTCTTTTCTGACTTGACGACATCCTCTCTCATTGACAGTGCATACACGATAGCTGTCATGGTCATGCTCATAATGATTGTATCCACATAACAGTCTGTGCATCTCGACCAATGATTGTCTAATATGGTTGACATATCTGACCTTGTACTTACCAGGACAACCCTGAACCATATTAACAGTAGATTTCCCATGCTCGGGCAATAGGTTCCTCTTCACATTAGGACCTACGTCCTCGAAAAATAAGATACCGCTTCTAACAAGGTCTTAAACCTTGGTTTTGAGAGGGTAACAGTTCTCCACATCATGTCCGGGAGCACCGGAATGATAAACACAATGAAGCTCGGGCTTATACCACCACTGAGGGTTGGTCGGTATAGCAGGTGGGTCACGTGGAGTAATCAACTTCCTTTTCAATCAGTGAAGGATATAGCTCGGCATAAGTCATCGGAATAGGATCAAAAGTGACCCTTTTCCTATCATAGCTAGTGCTGGTTTGATTGTTGTTTCGAGGCTGGTAGGCCTACTGTTGGAAATGATGTTGTTGCTGCTGATACTGTTGATGTTGTTGTTGTTGGTTTTGATGCTGATAATGTTGATTTTCTCTGAATGCAGGTGCTATATGAGCCACCTAGTGCTGGTTACTGGCGGGACGCACAGTCTTCCTCTTCACAAAGGGTCTTCTTTCTTTAACATGGGAGGTCACAGCATGTGCCTCTCCATCTTTCTTCTTGGCAAACGCACCATAACGTTTGGCAGAAGAGCCTTCTTCCCTGGTCATGCGCCCTTCCCTGAATCCTTCTTCTAGTCGCATCCCTATGTTCACCATCTCGTTGAAATCATAAGGAGCGCTAGCAATCATCCGCTCGTAGTAGAAAGAGCTTAAAGTCTTGAGAAAGATCTTCGTCATTTCCTTCTCTTTGAGCGGGGCACAATCTGTGCAGCCAATTCACGCCACCTCTGGGCGTACTCCTTGAATGTTTCTTTCTTCTTCTGGGACATAGCTCTCAGTTGGTCCCTATCGGGAGCCATATCAACGTTGTACTTGTACTGCTTGACGAAGGCTTCGCCAAGGTCATTGAAGGAGCGAATATTCACACTATCCAGACCCATGTACCATCTCAATGCGGCACCGGACAGGTTGTCCTGGAAGTAGTGGATCAGGAGTTGATCGTTGTCGGTCTGAGTCGACATCTTGCGTGCGTACATCACAAGATGGTTGAGCGGGCAAGTGTTTCCTTTGTACTTTTCAAAGTCAAGCACTTTGAATTTGATAGGAATCTTGACATTAGGCATGAGGCATAGCTCAGCAGCAGATTTGCCAAAGAGGTTCTTCCCTCTAAGAGTTTTAAGTTCCTTGCGCAGCTCAAGGAATTGATCATTCATAGCGTCCATTTTCTCGTACACATCTGGGCCCTCATATGGCTCAGAATGATAAATGGTGTCATCAACTCTCGGCAAAGTATGCACGATTGGAGGTGGCACAGCGAGGACCAGGCTAGATGCCGGTAGAGAAGCAAATGTAGGGGCGGGACCCTCTGGAACAAAGTTAGCGGGCATCCCCCAAGGAAACCCGGTTGGCATAGAAGACGGAGCAAAGTGAGCACTGGTAGCAGGTACGGTAGAGGAAGCAACCTCTGAAATGACCGTCCTCTGGGGAGGAGTTGAAGGCGTTGGAGAAGACTGGCTTTGAGCAGCCAAGAATGACTCCATCAAGGCAGTCAATCTTGCCACTTACTCCTTGAGTTCTCTGTTTTGTTGCTCGAGGTGATCCATTAGCTTTGATGAGTTGGCTCTGGTGTAGTACCGATGCGTCAGCTTGTCTTTAAAATAAATAAAGAACACATAGTTAGAGTTAGACCACTGAACAAGAAGCCCTGGAACAAAACCTGCTTATGCACATGATGCATGCAATGCTTGTGCATATGATTCTATTTTTTTAGTCAGAGGAACTTTTAGAGATCTATTTGAAAATATTTGGAAAATATTAATCATTTTAGACATTTATGGAATAATCATATCAATAATATCTGGAAAAAAATTTACACTAAAGGAGTACAGTCTTGGTAACCAAATATAATACAAGAGAGAAGGAAAATGAACATCCTATGGAACCCTAGAAACAATCATCCAAAGCTCTCGAGACTAGAAGATAAGCTGCACGAAGCCTCTTCACCTCTCTCTCATAGGCTGCCTCCATATCTGCCTTCTCCTTGGCGAGTCGATCGTACTTCCTTTTCCAAAACCTGGAAGACTGAGGAAGAAGAGAAGTCACCACATCATCAGGCTCGTCGATAACCTGATGCTCCAAAAACTCTATCAACGCATCCTTATCTCTAAGCTGCCGAAGTAGCTCCTCTCGCTCACGGACCCAAGCGCGCGATCGGTCTTCATCTCTCAACTCCTCTACTCCTTGGTTAGGAAGGGTTGAAGGCCCAACCATAACCATAAGTGTAGGTCTCGGATAGTCATAGGGCATGCGGTACTCAGAGGCTCTCCTCCTCACCCACGAGGTGTAGGGTTCCAAAGCAATACAATTCTTCGGACCAAGCTCTTTCCTTCCCTTCCTATGAATCTTGCGCCAAGCGCAGACCATCCTGCCCCTCAAGTTTTAGGGATCTTTACCCTCTTGAAAGAACACACCCTCTAACAAAATGTTATTAGGTTTATCCTTTAAGGGGAACCCAAGCTGACGACGTGCCAAAACAGGGTTGTAGTTAATCCCACCACATGTACCAAGAAGAGGCACATTGGAGAATTCACCACAAGAGTCAATAATCTGCACACCATCATACACACGGTTATACCAAAAGATATCATCATTAGTGAGAGACATAAGTCTCGTGGGCCACCGTAGACATCCTTTGTTCTCCTTGAAGGCGAGCGTTTGTGGCAAGTGCGAAATAAACCACTTGTACAACAGAGGCAAACAGCACACAATGGTACCACCACCCTTTGCATTCCTCATATGCAAATAGAAATAAGTGTCACCCAACAAAGTAGGAACGGGATTAAGAGTAGAGAAAATTCTAATAGCGTTCACATCCACAAAATTTTCGATGTTGGGGAATAACACTAGCCCATAGATGAGAAGTACAAATATGGCTTCAAATGCAACCTCACTCATGGCCTTCCCAAACATAGTAGCTTGAGCAATGAGGAAATCAGATGGGAGACCTTGAATTCCACCTTTGGTAGTCATATGAGCACCAACAATAGATTCATCTATATGCAACAGATCAACAATCTCTTGGGAAGAAGGAACTCTCTCCAAGCCACTGAAGGTAACTGATCTAGAATAGGTATGCCCACAGTATAGGCATACTCCTCAAGCGTAGGCAGAAGCTGGAAATCTGGAAAAGTGAAGCAACGATACAAGAGATCATAGAACTGCACCAACACACTCATCATACCTTCATCCACATGAGAAGCAAGAATAGATAGAAGCTTCCCATGACGAGCCTTGAACTCCAAGGGATCTAATATATAAGATGTCAAACTCCTTAACTCTTTCAAGTCGGGTTGTCTGAAATTGTACTTCTTCGTATTCCTTCTTTGTTTATCCATGTCTGAAAATTTGCAAATAGACCTCTTAAGTACCTTGAAAATTTTCTCATTGTTTATGATATGGATGTGTATGAATGCATGAATGCATGGATGCAACAATCACACTCAAGGATCAAGCAAATCACACCACACAAAGGTCACGGGGTGGATCAAGTCATCCTTAATATCAATCATCCATTTTGGTGGATTATGGTTTACACCCTATCAACACCCAAGTTCCATTGATATTAAGGATATACAAGAACGGATCAACCATGAATCAAGGGTTTGTTGCAGGTCACGAGCATGGAGTCTCGGTTAAGAACCACCCAAAGGGAGTGTACTATGGTTAAACCTGACAATCATGTTCTAAAAGGGGTTCCCATAATCATCATCCCATCTTTCAGATATTATCAGATAAACGACTACTCGTATTCCAAAAATAATTTCAAGAGAGACTCTTATGAGTGTAGTATCGCGTAACAATCGTATCAAATCTTACACTTGAACGACCTTCGCACTACGTCCTAGAATAGGCCAAGATGGGCTAGGTAATCTAAGGTCTTTGGCTTCTAAGGTATATATTGGAAAGAGTAATGCCTAACCACGACTACTTGTGTGACATTATCGATCCCAACATAACCTCCACCAAGTGAATGGGCTTGCAAGTCAACTTGCTAAGGAATAACTCCACACAAGTCAACAAGACTATGTCATTCTCCTATCATAAGTGCACTCGAGTTCGGGTATAGAACTAATCTCACAAAAGACCACCAAGCACACAAGCAATTGATATACCAAGCAATTCATATATTACAAACAATACAGTCATCCCAAATTTGCATAAAAATATGTCACAAGAAATATAAACATACAATACAACAAAGGTAAAAAGTAGTCTAAACCCACTAGGAAACCAAGCGTCCCCAGCAGAGTTGCCGTTTTTCTGTTGCGGGGTATTTGTTACCTTTAGATTTATTGACTAAATCAAAAGTGAATCATACAATTCGTGTCGTCACCGCACTTCTATTTATCCAAAGGAAAGTTTAGAAAGCGAACAAAAACCGAGAAGTTTTATCAAATCAAAAACTAATAAAAATATCAGAGATCTGGGTAAGGGGGTTGGTTATGCAATGGGAAGGTTTTAAGCACCCAAAACATCCTTAGTACTCTAAGGGAGCCCTTTTTACAAATTTTGTATGGTAGGTTGGTATTTGTGAAAATATTTGTGCAAACATGATTGGGGAGATAAGAAAAAAATATACAAGTTATTTACAATTTTGTGTTTGAATGGATAAACCCATTGCCTACGTACCATCTTAAAAAGGTAGGATCAAAACCTCGTAGTTCGGGGTAAAAATCTCAAAAGAAGTTGGTGAATTGATTGGTCAAAAGCCTTAAGGTCTTTTGTTATCAAAGGGAGAAAACTCAACCTAAAACCACAAATCCACCATGTGAGGAGAGCTTCAACATGCTAGTGAGGGGTTAACCCTATAATAGGCATGGAAGACTTATAGTCCACCACTAAGGATACAGGTGAGTATTATATCAACCTCTAGGATAATTGAAACCTAATAGCTAATGTTTATGAAAAGCTTTAACATAAATGGTCATTGGAACCATAAAAACAGTTTGAGTGAGTTGTATTTACAAATGAAAAGTATTCACAAAATAAGGTCAAAGTTGACTTAAGATTCAATTCAAAATAAGTGTTATGAAAAGAGTTTGAAAAATCAAAGGCATAATGCCTAGGTTTCTAATTTTTGAAAAGCAAGGCTAATGTTTGCACAAAAAGGTTGGCTTGGGTTAGAGTGGAGAGAAGAAGATAAGGGCTAGATCCTTAACATGCAAAGATGAGGGAAGAGAAATAAAACCACTTGGAGTTCCCTTCTTGAGATCATAAAGATGATCCAAGTTGCTCCATTCCTTTGGACTTAGCAACCAATAAGCAAATAACTCAAGCAATCAAGAAAATAATCAATCAATCTCCTAGGAATCTTCCAATTGGCTTTTATCTCTCTTATCTTGAATGTCCATGACAATGATTCTTCTAATTGGCTCAAGTTTAGGATCCCTATCACACAAGAACGCACAAATCAAAAAGTTCTACAATGCAAATAAAAGAATGGACAAGAGTGAGTTTAGAATTAGGGTCCTTTGAATGTTATCTTCAAGATTAAGCATTCTAAAGGCATGAGGCCTAGTTGCTCTTTAACATCTTTAGCATTCTAAAGGCATGAGGCCTAGTTGCTCTTGAAACTCCATTTAGCATAGGTGAGGTCCTAAATCTAAGTCCTTTCTCCATTTGCATTGGGTTCACACAAACAAAAAAAAACAACACAAAACACAAGACAATAGTATATTCACAATAATGTGCTCAAGTGAGCAAAAGGCAAACGGCATAAACATAAACATGAGCTCAAGTGAGAAAAGGGCAAAGACAAATGAATTAATGAGTAAGAAATTAAATTGCATTAAAGTAAATTGCAAGAATTAAATGCTTGAATTAAAAGTCAATGATTAGTAGTTAGTGTTAGTGTGCCATAAGGCAATTTAGTGCTATGTTAAGCAATCGTAAGTGGACTAATGTAGTAGTCACACCTATCTGAGGCCGTTCAATAAAACTATATGCAAATAAACACAAGTTAGAGACCATGACTAGTAAGCCAAGCTCCTACAACTTGCCATGCCAAAAGAAAAGAAGAATGACCTTGTATGGATTTAGGTTTTTTACTTGACCAAGAAGAAACCTATCTTTAATGCAAAGCAATTCACTTGATCTTTGATCAAGATGAATTTGATTTGGATCAAAGAAGGTTAAGCCTCTCATATGTCAAGGCTAACCACCAATCATTAACTCATTGGTCAAAAAGAAAAAATAAGAAGAAGAAGAAGATGGAGATGGAATGTACATAATTGAAATTCAAATAACATAACCAAAACACATTGACCAAATATGAATGGAATCAACATCAATCAATGATAAACAGAAGTGAGATGAAGCTTAGAAGTCAAGAAACAATAAAAATATTTTTGGTATTTTTTGGAATTAAAATAACACTTGAATTAAAATGAACAAATAAAGGTCAAACTTCAAATCCAATTCAAATCAACTTGGGAAAGTCCAATTGGATCATCATAAGTCTAACATGGTCAAACAAGGTTTGACAAAAAATTTCATCATTTTTTGAAAACAGAAACTAATTTTAAACAATTAAAAATGAAGAAAAATAACATAATTAAACTAAAATCTCAAATAAATCTCAAGTCAATTAAGAAATTGATGAGAATATTTTTCATAGATTCATCATCATCCAAAGATGTCAAGAAAATAATTTTGGCATTTTTGAATATTGAAAAGTATTTTAAATGAATTAAAAATAACCAGAAAAGAAATGATTCACAAAAAATATTAAATAGAATCACAAAAATAATTAAAAATCATTTTTAGAAACTAGAATTTAAGAGAAAAAATTTGCAATTGGTCCCATATTTTTGTGATTCCAAATAAAGAAGTTATGAATTTTTAAAAATAATTGGAATAAAAGAAAATAAAATAGAATTTCAGAAATTGCAAAAAATCCACAGCGCTTGGATCTTGGTTCATTAATTGACGTGGCACATCTGGTGGTTGGGAGACGCGCGCGCATGGAACACTTGAGTCAACAGCGAAGCACATGGTATTAAATGAAGTCAGCCAAACCAAGAGCCAAGATTAGATCTGAGGCAATGGATCCAAGGGCAAGGAACTCATCCACGTGGGGACGGTGGTGGAAACCACCGTCTTCTCCGGTGCACCTCACTGTTCCAGCCAGAGTTGCAGGTTTTTAAACCTCAACAAAAATGCGCGATCTATACATCATTAGAAAGCTGAGGTGATGTACATCACCCCTGTACCCTTAATTTCTACTCTAAACTTTCATAGAATGAGAAATTTGAGATAGAAAAATGAGGTGTTCAATCTGAGTTTGCTCAATTCATAAAATTAAAAGCACAAACCAATTGCCTCTCACATGAGGACTTCAGAGGTACCAACCAATACAAAAAATGATCAATATCCAAGGAGTTTCAAAGGAAAACAGTTGGAGGGAAAACCTTTGAAAAGCAGCTTTTCAATGCTTAATCCACTCCAATTCTTCAATGCAGTTTGCTCTTGAAGTAACAAGGAAGCTAGGCTAAGGAATTAAAAGTCAGAGATCAACCAATGAAGTTGAAATCTGAGCTTGAAAAATTGAGAGAAAAATCAGAATTGCTTTAATGGAGGGTTGGGATTTCACTTGTGCAGAAATTCAGGGGCCTTTAGGTTAAAGTTTGAAGTGAATGAAGCCTTATATTTATAGCCAAGGGTGATGCAATGCCATGAAGAATTCGTGTGCATGTGAAGTTGGGTCCTCCATGCATGGGCATGTACAGGCGCATGGGAGGCCCAAAAGAAATTGCAATTGACTGCTAATCACCAACCAAATGAAATTGGACATGCAGATTGCATGATATCAGCTTGTGCATGGAATTTTGATATGTTATGCATAATTGAAACCAAAACTTCTCCTTTTCGAAAATGCCATTTGCAAAATTGAAACATAGGCATGTGGGTAATGGTTGGAAAGGTCTTGACATAAGGAACAAATGTTATGTTGAACAAAAATTCATTTGGAGTTGGGAAAATATTGAAAACTGGTCATGAAGTTCAAGGTACAAAACATGTATATGGAAATTTTGCCAAAATGGACCAACTTCAAGCCCTTCTGTTTCAATAATACAAGCCTCACATGAAAAAACCTTAAATATCAAAGTTGTAGATATTTTCAATACAATAAATTTAGACTTAAAGTTTTCATCATTTGGATTTTTTATGAGAAAGTTATGGGCACTTGAAGTTGGACTTTTTCACATTTAAATGACTTTGGTCCAAAGTGACCTATAGTGTTTTGTATTATCACATGTGTTTCTTTTAGGATTATGAAATTTTTTCCAACATAAAAATTGAATTAGACCTCTTAAACGTTCCAATGAACTTGGTCCCATCTCAAAATCATGAAAAATGAGGGAGTTAGGTCCTTGGGAAGTTGACTCAACATTAGGGTTTCAGTCAAAATGACCTATAATGTTTTGAAATGAATTATGACCTTACAAGTTTCAAATGGATTTTTGATGAACATTAAAGTTGTTCATATGGTTCTTAAGAAAACAATTTATCTTGGGGTCATCATCATTTGACAAACACATCAAAAGTTAGGTCTCAGTGGATTTCTAAATAGTCAGATGAATTGACTGATCAACTTCTCAAAGCCAAACTTCAAATCTTGATGAATGAATGATTTAGGGAACTCACATAAGCTCATATATGCATAAAATGATGAATGAAATAACTTCCCTTGATTGTATTTAATCATAGGTTGAGGTTGCTTCATGAGCAAGGCACAGTCAATGCATAGTTGAATTAGGGTTTCCTTGGGAAACAATCTTCAAGCCCTTTGGTTTATCTTGATCAAATTGGCAAATTAAGATACTTGGGAGACATATATGATGATTGAGATCTTTGGGAACCATTGTCATGCTTGCTTTTACTTTCATCTTGCCACTTCAATGGGCATGGGGGCCTCCTAGGAGCCTTGAATCACATGACTGCTCAAACTTCAAAACAAAACAAGTTAGTGACATATTTTTGTGCTTTTGGTTCTTAAACAGAATAAGAAAAGCAATAATATACAACTCAAGCATGCTTGGTGGTCTCAAACCAACTCACACAAGCCCCAACCCAAGGGTAAGGAGCTAAGATGCTATGATCCTTGAGGCAAATGCAAATGAGCAATGTTATGATGCCATGAGGGATCTTAGGGTCAAAATTAGGGTCTTACACTTGGCCAATGCCAACTTGTTTAAGAATCAAGTGTTTGCAAATTTGAAATTCATATGATACGTCATTCAAGATCTCTCTAAGTTCATCTGCAACATGGTCATTGTGAAGTTGTTATGTTGAACATGTGATTTATGGAATTTATCTGTTGCATGTGCTATTTTGAAGAAGATCATGAAGTGGATAAGCTTGGTTGAGGCTATCTTTATTTGATGCCTTGATCTTCAAGATTGATAAGTGTGCATTTGTATGTTGTTTGATTTTAAAATTCCAAGGGAATTCTGGGTTTCTATAGACATACTTGTTTATTGGATTGCTACCCATTTGGTCAGATCTTTTCAACTTTAAACTTTTAATTTTGTGTATAGGATAGTCTCTTCATCTTCTCCCCATTTCTTTAATTTCAAAATCTCTCCCTCCATTTTCAAAAACTTCTTTGTGTGAATTACTTTTGTTCTAAACTTTGACCATCTTTTGCAAAAAGATAGAAACTTTGGCCTTATGCCATTGCATTTTCAAACTTCTTTTTCTTAAATCAAACTTGTAAATAAACTTAACTATACTTGACTTTAACTTTCAAAAAGCCAAAAAGAACTAACTCATGCAAATCATTTTCAGGCCTTTGTGTCTTTCAAACTTAAATTTTGTTAAAATCAACACACTCATTTTGAAATTTGTAGCACGAACTACGAGGTTTTGATCCCTCATTTTTATGTTGGTACGTAGGCACAAGACCGAAGTCTTTTCAAACATAAAAAATATAATTAATGAATTCTTTTCTCACCCCTCCATTCTATTTGTTTGTAAACATCACTTTGTACAAAATATATATGCACACAAAAAGGGCTCCCTAGGAGTACCTAGGATACTTTGGGTGCTAACACCTTCCCTCTGTGTAACCAACCCCCTTACCTGTGATCTCTGACTTTTATTAGTTTTTATTTGAAAACCTCTTACCTTTTGGGTTTTATATGTACTTTTTCCCTTTTCCCTTGGAAACAATAAAAGTGCGGTGGCGACTCTTGTTAATTGATCTCTAGCTTGTCAATAGCTTGATGATCATGAATTTCCCGCTACACATACATGTGCATCATAACATTCATCACAGAAAAATAAATTTCAAGGAAACTAAGGTTTTATTTGCAAATGATTTTTAGACCATGGATTGTGGACGAAGGAACACTAAGAAGTACAATTTCAGATGTCCTGATTTGAAAGAGTTAAGGAAGTTATCATTGTAAGACCCCAATTTTGACCCTAAGATCCCTCATGCTATCTCATCATATGGATTGGATTTGAGATCACACCCTGGTATCTTCCTTACCCCTTATTCATTAGGTTTGTATTGGGAGAGATCGCCAATAAAATTTGATTGTATCATACTTTGTTTTTCTTTGTTTACTAACCAAAATACCAAAAATATGTCTATATATATCTTTGTTTCTTTTTTAGGTAGTGTGTATATCCACCAATGCCTCATCAAGCTCACAACTAGGGTTTGAGACCCTCAGTGCAAGGAGATCAACCAAGAGATGGTTCACAATGGTTTTAGACATCATATATTGATCCTCATGTTCTTCATTTATCATTTGGATTAAGAAATCATCAAGAATTTGAAGCTTGTTTGCCTTGGAAACCCTAGTTCATCTGGGTATCTTGTATGACTTCCTCAATAAGTTTCTTCAATATTTGGTCCAATATATCAAGTGATACTCCACCATACATCATCTTAAGAATATATTATCCTCCATGGTTCCAAAATATCAAGAGAAATTAAAGTTTGCAAGTTGATATTTGACTTTGATGAAGGAACCTTTTTCATTTGAAGAGGATTGAAATATCTACAACTTTGATGAAGGAACCTTTTTCATTTGAAGCTCATACAAAAGGTTATTCAAGGTGGAAGAAGTGGATATTTGACTTGGTACTTAAAAAAAATTCAATTATGTTGGATTTCTCAAACATCCATCTCAAAATTCATCATGATCCAAGCTTCAAATGGAAAAGTGTTCAAGATCAAAGATGTTCCCTTGATGTAACATTTCCAAAAAGTCCAAGATCACTTAATTTGGACAAGATTTGAGGGACTTTCACATGGCTCCTTTATTGGGTTTTTTTTGGCAAGTTTTGGACTCAAATGATCATTTCTATTTGCATGCTTCCATGTGATGACCTCAGTATTCATTATACACGAATTGAAGTTGGATTGCATCATTGAATGGGCCTAATGCATTACCCATGAATCCATGCACCATGGTTTCTAATTTTATCAAAATTTTAAAGGGTGCAAAACTGAATTTCATTAGCTATATAAAGAAGTGCATTGCCTCAAGATCAACACAGACACCTTGCCCAAGCTTTGCCAAAAGACCTCTGAACCTCACACCATAGAATTCCTTGAGATTTCTTTGAAATCGAGTTTGAATTTCACCTTGTGTTTTGAAGTTCAAACTCCAAGGATTCGTTGCCTTTTTCATCTCAATTGGTCACTGCAAGCAAGAGGAGGAAGAATCAAGCAAATCCATATCAAGAGCAAGCTGAATTGAAGCTACCTGAAGGTGAAATTTCATAAACTTCTCTTCTTCGATTATCCCTCATTTTTCATCTATTTTGATTGATTTTTGGTTTGCTGAATTCCTACCAATGTAGGCAACAAGATTGAGTTGCTTTGAGGTCAAATCGGAGCAACTCAGTTTATGATCCTCAAAATTCAAATCCATGTATCTTTCAATATACTTGGAATTGGAAGAAATTGAGGCCAGATTCGAGCTCCTAAGCATTTTTCCTTTAAAACCATGTCCACACTTTTTATTTTGGTGAAGGTTGGTGGTGGAGTAGTCCGGTGAGGTCAACCGAAGAAGAAGACCGGAGCTAGGGCTTCAGTGGTGCGTTGACGCCTTACCAATAATTTGATCATGTTTAAATGTTATAATCTTGACATTTGATTTGTTTGACTTTGTTTGCAGTGCATTGACTTAAGTCAATTGTGTTCCCCATGCGCGTGGCCATCAGATTTGCCACCTCAATTAATGAGGGAGATCTGATGGCCCTTGATTTTTCATATTTTCTGATTTTCCATCTAATTGCTTTATTTTGTTTAATTCATAATAAATCCATTTTTAATCCAAAAAATATGGGACTTTCACAACAACAACAAAAATCTCTTCCATATTTTGAATTAAAATCATTTTTTGGATTGATTTTGGTATTTTTCATGAATTAAATGTTTTTGTGCATATTTTTAATTATTTAAAAATACTTTTGACTTTCCAAAAATTGTGAAAAAAAAATTCTAAGGTCCTTTGACCTGGTTTGACCTAGGAGAAATCCCTTGGCCATTTATTTTATGTTTTGAAGGGATTTGAGGTTTCGTCCAAATTAAAATGCATTTAAATTCATTTTTTAATTGATTTTTAATTGTTTAAATATTTAAAAGTTATGTTGAGCCATTTTTATGGTCTTGTGATGTTTGACTTTCTATTTGGGCCTTGGTCATGGTTGATTTGACTTGTGTTGGATCAAAATCATTGGATTTAGGAGATTGATGAAATATACATTTCATCTCCCAAAATGAATGGATGGTTTTGATCAGATGAAATTCCTCTCATGATCAATTTGTGTTCCTATCTCCCCCCTCCCTCTTCATCTTCATCCCTATTCTTCCCCATTCCCTCATTTGACCAATGAAATCTCTAATCTTTAAATGCTAATTGATTCATCAATGATCATGTGTCAGATGAATCAATACAAGTATGACTAAGATAAGTCCCTCCCATTTTATAATAGTGTTGTGGTATGTTTTAGGAGTTTGGTTCTTGTACCAAATCTCTAACATGCATTAACACCTATATTTTTATTGCCCGACCTCAGATAGTTGTGACTTCTACATAAGTCCAATTACGATTTCTTAACATAGAGCTAAATATAACCCTGAAGGCATATCATTCTAGTAAGTGAGATTGTAAATCTCTCATTCTTCATGGAATTGTGTGGAGACTTGACCTTTTTTCCTTTCATGAGAGCTAGTGGCATACTTGTTGATTTATCCAAGTTGAAGCCTTTCTCATGGATGATGTCTTGGTTCAAGGATTCATGAATGAATGATTGAGTATTCTCCAAAGAATGACTTAATCAATTAAAACTCAACACTAACATTTGAATAACTATTGACTAACTCTTATTCATTATGCTTTTACTTTCAAGTCATTTACTTTATTCAATTTAAATTTCAGTCATTTATCATTCATTTGCATTTACATTTCATATAACTTGTTTATGTTTCAGTCCTTTTCACTTTGCTCATTTGAGCCATATCTTGTGATTGTACATATTTGTTTGTGTATTGATTTGATGCCTTAATCTTCATGATATCTGGATATTGCTCATTGATTATTGATTATTGCTTGATTAAACTCCAAAGGAAAATGGGTTTCTATATGACATTATTGTCTGTTGGATTGCATCTCATTGGTCAGATCTTTTCAACTCTTAACTTTTAAATTTTTGCCTAGGGTAGTCTCTTCATCTCCTCTCATTTCTTAAATTTCAAAATCTCTCTCTCTTTTTCAAAAACTTTATTTGTTTGTGTTTTCAACTTAGACATGTTTTAATGATTAGAAACTTTGGCCTTATGCCATTGAATTTTTAAACTTTTTCTTAAATCAAATTTGTAAATAAACTTAACCATATTGACTTAAATTTCAAAAGACAAAAAGAGCTAACAACCTCATTAAATTTGGCCTCTTGTGCCCCTTTTCTTTTCTTTTTGTTAAAATAAACTCACCAACTCATTTGAAATTTTTACAACGAACTATGAGGTTTTGATCCCTCATTTTTATGTTGGTACGTAGACACAAGACCGAAGGTTTTGTCAAACATAAAAATATAATCAATAAATTCTTTTCTCATCCCCACACTCTATATTTTCTCAAACATCATTTATACCCAAAAACATATGCACCCAAAAAGGTCTCCCTAGGAGTACCTAGGACACTTTGGGTGCTAACACATTCCCTCTGTGTAACCAACCCCATTACCTGTAAACTCTGGAATTTTATTAGTTTTGATTTGAAAACTTCTTATCTTTGGTTTTGTTTGTACTTTTCCCTTTTCCTTTGGAAACAATAAAAGCGCGGTGGCGACTCTAGTTTTATTGACATTAAGCTTATCCATAGCTTGATGGTCATATATTTACCGCTACAGAAATTAAATGGAGACTCTGTTGGAGAGTAGTCCTCAGTGGATTTAGCCTACTTTTTATGTGTGTATATTTATATATTTGATGTTTGTATATTTTGTTTGTGTGATATAATCTGTCTGTTGTGTTTGGTGATCTCTGAGTGGTGAGATAAGTTCTAACTCGAACTTGAGGGCAATTAAGATAGGAGGATGGTATACTCATGTTCAACTTGTGCGGAGTAGTCCTTAACGAGTTGGCTCGAGAACCATCTACTCGGTGGATACCTCTTTGGAGTTACTGATGTCACACAAGTTATTTGTGGATAGGCATTACTTTCTCTAAATCTGGGGTCCGAGAAGTCGAGGACCATAGAACATTTAACCCAACTTGGCCTATTTAGGACGTAGTGCAGAGACTATTCAAGTGCAGAGTTGATAACAGTTGTTATGCTATACTACACTCACACGAGTTTCTCTTGAGAATATTATGGATTGATGAGTCAGTCATACTAACCTATAATATCCGATAGATGGGATTAAGACTTTGGAACTTCTTAAAATATAATCTACAGGTTTTTATATATAGTACACTCTTTTGGGATGGTTCTTAAATTGACTCCATGCTCGTGACTCACAACAAACCCTTTGATTCTCGGTCGATCCGATCTAGTCTTGTCAATATCAATGGAACTTGGGTGTCGATAAGGTGAAAACCATAATCCACCAAAATAGATGATTGATCTTGATGATGACTTGATCCATCCCTTGACCTTTGTTTGTGTTTGTCTTGTGCGTGATCCCTTGTGTGTGATTCTTGCATTCATGCATACATACGCATCATAACATTCATCACAGTAATAAATTTTAAGGAAACTAAGATCTTATTTGCAAATATTTTCATACCATGGATTATGGACGAAGGAACATTAAGAAGTACAGTTTCAGATGTCCCGATTTGAAAGAGCTAAGGAAGTTGTCATCCTTTGTACTAGATCCCTTAGACTTTAAGCAACATCATGGGAAGCTCTTGTCTGTGTTATCTACTGATGTGGTTGAAGGACTTCTGAGTGTTTTTGTTCAGTTCTATGACCCTCTCTATCGGTGTTTCACTTTTCCAGATTATTAGCTTGTGCCCACGTTAGAGGAGTATGCTCATATTTTGGGTATACTTGTATCTAACAAAGTACCTTTCAATGTATTGGAGGAGATCCCGAGATCTCATGTCATAGCTGAAGCTCTTCATCTAAAGAAGTCTGAGATTGATGCTCATTTGATGAAGAAAGGAGGAATTCTTGGGTTAACTTCTGAGTTTCTCATTGGTAGAGCTATTATTTTTTATCAAGCCGGTAGCATGGATTCTTTTGAAGCTATCTTGGTATTGCTCATTTATGGCTTGGCTTTGTTCCCTAACATTGACGGTTTTGTTGATGTTAATGCCATTAGAAGTTTCTTGATTGGGAATATTGTTCTGACTCTGTTGGTGTCGCACCTCAAAAAAATGCGATCCCTCGCGATGGAACGTGGAAAAATGTTAGTTCGAACAGAGTCGCCACCGAACTTTATTCGTTCCAATGAAGGGATAGGAAAATATCGAGAAAACCTTTAGAAATAAGAATAATGGTCATCGTAACCATATTCGGGTTCGGGAGTCGATTACGCAAGGGGAAGGTATTAGCACCCCTTACGTCCGTTGTACTCAACGGGAACCTTTTAGTCTGATTTTGCTATTTGACTGTTAATTGACTGTTATTTGCTTGCTTCGAGTAATTAGAATTGATGATAGATATGGGTGAAGACCTCAGGAGGGAAAAGGGGAGGTTTTTTATTAGTGTGCTCGCGAAGATACAGCAATCTCCTGCCTACGTATCCTTATGGTGCAATAAGGAAATCAGAGCATTCGTAGTTCGGGCTACTACAAATATTTGGTGTGTTTTGTTTTGATGAACGACTGTGTAAGTCGGCGTTCTAACGGCTAAACGCTGGCTTGTCTACTCTCGGTGGAGGCTCTAGCATTGGTTTGTTGTGCATATTAGAAAGGATTGACAGTTTCTTTTTGAAGGAGTTTTGGTCACACGGGGGTGACGAGTTGAATTGACGTGTTTGGGTATTTTTGTTTGATTGGTTTCGATCGCTCGGGGGCGAGAAGTTAGGCTTAATGTTGGGGATGTTTTTGGAGAACGACGAAAGATTGAGCAATATGGTGTACACCAATCGTCCAATTCTTTCGAGGAATAATAAGGCGACCGCTTTCTATTCCTTTTTCGTTCGAATTATTTTGAAAGTTTGTTTGTGGATGTTGAATATGCATGGTAGTGAGGCGTACGCCCCCTACTTGCTTATTCAAGGAATAATAAGGCGTACACCACTTATTCCTTTATCCAAGTTTATTTAACGTGTTTTAGTCGGAAGTCGATAATTTGAGCAATGTGGCGTACGTCAATTATTCAAATAATCAAGAGATGGCGAGGCGAACGCCTCCCATCTTTTATCATCCGAGGTTTGATTTGTAAAAAAGAAATGCCCTTAGATGTTGTATCCAATTGCGTTTTAAATTGATGACGAAGATTCGAGCAATATGGCGTACGCCAATTATTTGAATAATCGAAAGATAGTGAGGCGTACGTCTCCTGTCCTTTTATTATCGGAAATTTAGAATTAAATGGTTGTAGAATTTGTAGTTGATTTAGAAAATGTGATTTGAATGTGTATAATCATGGTCTTAAAATAATTTGAATTTAGAACTTATATTTGATTTGAAAAAGTGATTTGAAATTGTATGATTATTAGGGTTTTAATTGAATGACGAAAATCCGAGCAATATGGCGTACGCCAATTATTCGAATAATCGAGAGATAATGAAGCGGATGCTCACTATTCTCCTTTTCATTCAAAGATTAATTATTAAAAATGAAGCTTTTAGAATTTATAATTAGTTGGGGGAGTGATTTTAATTTTATGGAGTTTTAGGGTTTTAATTGAATGACGAAAATCCGAGCAATATGGCGTACGCCAATTATTCGAATAATCGAGAGATAATGAAGTGGATGCTCACTATTCCCCTTTTCATCCAAAAAAAATAGAATCAAAAGTTTTTGAGGAATATATTGATTAAAGACTTTGAATTCGATTTTACAAAACCAATAAAGTTTAGATAAAAGTACTTGGTTTTTGCTCAAAATTAATTTAGCGACAAGATACATAATGAATTAAGCACTTATTTACTTTAGTAAATCAACTACTCATTTAATCGTAATGTTCTAATAAATAATATAAGGTGCAAATTAAAACAATGATCAAACTCAAGTTAAATAATAAAACAACAAAAATAGAAGAAAAAGTAAGTCTTTAAAAGAAATGGGGTGCAGGAATGAAATGAAGGGTGAAGTCCAAATAAGAAAACCACAAAGGCCCATGGTATTATCTTCACGGATCCGGTTGGCCGGAGGCCCAAAACGTTTCCAAGATTTCCCAAAAAAAACAACAAAAAGGGATGATAGAAAGAGAAACAAGAGGCCGGCGTTTGGCCTCCACCTCTCTCTTCTGGTAAACACGCGCGACAGCCATGCATTAGAGAGTTTAAATGGGGAATCCACATAATCATAGGGAAGATCAATAACTGACAAATGCTTTTAAAATAACTTTAACCAAAGGACCAAACAATAAAGACATTTAATAAAAAAAAGAATTTTATTCTGGGACCTCTTCAATGCCCTATCTGCATCGCACGAATAAATATGCACGATCTTCTCTCTTCTCTTATTCAAACGGTCATAATATTCTCACAGGAAACCGTCTCTTTTACGTGTATCAGTCAAAAAACTCAGCTTTTGAGAAAAACATATGAACACCTTTCGGTGTTCTTCTTCATACCAACCCAGATTTCATGCGATACCACTCACCGAAAGACTGCGATCTCACAAAAATGAAAGGGAAAAGACCGCACACCCTCCCTGTTTCTACGCCCCTAATTAATGTTAACACATCAACAACTTTTGTTTAACAGATCTAACTATCAAAAATATAACCTAGCTCCTAATTCGCCTTCTGTATCAACAACCATCAACGAAAATCTTCGAAGTTTAAAGTCAGATGGTGATAAGTGCACAAAGAATAAAATACAAAAGTGTTTAAAGCAAATGAGAAAGGATTCCACGAGAGTGTCGTAACTCCGGCGAAGTCAGAGTGACCATGGATACCTCAGGTAATCGCTCGATAATTGCCTATTTCCCGTCTTGATTCTGACTTTTCTCTCTAACGTCCGTTGTACTGCTGTTTGGGATAAAGGAGGTCAAGCTCTTCAAGCCTCTTGAAGCGAAGGCGAAGATGCCTCGGAGAACCTCGGGAGTCCGGTGAAAGCTTTTGGCGGAGGCAGCGACCTCAGGTATTTGAACCTTCTGCGTCTGCACTCCACGTCCTAGATTCCTCGCCACAGGTTTTGAATGTTGATTTAGCTCAACTAACCCAACTTTCCAATGAGGAAATCTGGGTAGTTTTCAATCGTATGAACTTTTTAATGATGGGTTTGGTGTGTATTTTCGCAGGGTAACGGCACTTCTCCAGGGTTCTCTCTTCTAATGATTGGATGTCTCTTATATAGAGTGAAAATGGGTGGTC
This sequence comes from Lathyrus oleraceus, assembly GCF_024323335.1. Lineage (NCBI taxonomy): Eukaryota > Viridiplantae > Streptophyta > Magnoliopsida > Fabales > Fabaceae > Lathyrus > Lathyrus oleraceus. Next base: position 148,130,885 of record NC_066582.1, on the reverse strand, counting down.
CTTGAATCATGAGCTGGCAGGGGTGAAAGGAATCATTCCGTGAGAATTGGATTTCTCAGAGATTTGGTGTGGTCCCTCATTTGATGCAGGTGGCAAGGTGAGATCGTTTTGTTGGTAAGATCCCCCAAAGAATGCGTGACCATTTTGTGTTGAATCTTTTATTAAGCTCTTACTGCTGTAACTCTTATTTTTGCTGCGGTAAGAAACTTATTTTCACTGTCATGTAAATTCACTCTTTTATTCAAAAGACTTTACCGTTCTTTTCTTGTGTCAATTTGGACTGTGATGCTTGGTTTCTTGGCACTTTCGACATTTTACATGATATTATTTTGATAATGCAAGTCTTGTGATAACCTCTTTTTTTCGTGTTTTCCAAATCGCAACGGGACTTTGGGTTCATGGTTTCACAAATTGCAGTCCCTAACTAGCAAGTAACTAGTGTAATTTAGAAGGAATTCGAATTTGCTATGTATCTTGTCATTAAATCGCGATCCAGAGATCTTATGACTTGTTAAGGTAATTCATGTATTCATGTTTTGTTTTTGGTTTCATGTTTTTTGAACAAGCAACTCAAACTCACATTGATTTCTCTGTTTCCGTTATGCTACGAGCGGAATGCGAGGAAAGAAAATGCCGATTTCGGTGTTGTTTCTGGTTGCGAATGTAATGCCTTTTAGCAGGGTCACCAAGTTTTGGCATGAAATCAAATGGCAAACCTACATCAGTCTGATCCAAACTAACTCCTGCATTGTCTAAAACTTGCACCATTGACATATCCTTGTGCCATGTATCTTTCCACCAATCACCATTCCTGAATAGGATGAATTATGTGTGCGGTGAAGATCAGGGATTGGAGTCCAAAAATCCTTCTCTGGATCATATATTTCTGCTTAAGATATTGTTCATTCAAAACACAGTATGCAAACATAGAACAGGGAACAAGCATTGAAGCCTGAGGGGACCACTGCTGGATCACGGGGTCATATGACCAGACTTCATCGGTTGCAAAGCAGTCATTGTGATCACCAGTTGATGGATCAACAACATCACTTCCACCACCAATGACAAACAATTTTTCAGATACGGATACCACACCAAAGTGAGCAAGGTGCGTGATATTTGAGTTGCATTGACTACCATTTGGCATCGCTGTGATGTCTTCGTTTGCGGCCAACTCAGTGTTGCGGCTTTGCTGGGAACACTACCGCTAGCAATTTTGGTTTACTATACCGTTATGCTATTTGCTTGGCCACTCTGCAGTTTTGAAATGTTGTTGTGTTTGTATGAACATGTTGTATTTGTATGAACATGTTGTATTTGTATGAACATGAACATGTGGTATTGTTAGCTATTATGTTAGAATTTGAATGAAATTTTGTCATGGTAACAATTACTTTTTTTGGTTTTGGACATTTATAATGAATTTCAATCTCGTAGATTGGTGCATGGTACATAATATCGGTTTATTTGCTTAATCCATGAAATGGATATGATGGCTTTCATGGCAGGGGTACAGCGGATCCATGGCTCTGATCTGCCTACAAAGTACTACCAAAATTGATCGGCTTAACAACACTAGAATTAAGCAAGCATACAAATTGTGTTTCATCTAAAAAACCTCTTACAATTAGGAATTACAAAACGCTCTAGCACGTCGACCTTGATTATTGCTGCGTCACAATGCTTCTAATTACCTTAGTAGCCACATAATCTTTTGTTTGACAATCCCGACATTCCAAAATTCGACCAAAGGTGCCTACATCACTAGAAATATGCTTCATCCATTTTACCGAGAATTTTATACCTAGGAGTGAGATTTTCACCGCGATTGAAAAAGTAACGTGCAATGTGATCGTCGTTTCTTCTCAGAGGCGATGCATACTTTTTCATAACCAGCCACTGCGATATTTCTCGGTACATGAGGAAATGGAGGAGGAGCTACATCCCATTCGAGACGAGGTTGTTTCCATGTTCGCTCCCTTTTCACGATAGATACCATTGTCATGCAGATAAGGTTAAGCGTTGAAAAGCATATCGATGATTTTTGCTTGTAATAAACTCTGTTCGTGGCTAAGCTTATGGATTCATTGACATGATACTTGCAAGAAGAGACTCGCCCATGTCTTTGGTTCAACTAGCATTCCATCTTTGGTAGTATCCTTTCGTTATATCCTTTTCTCGTATTCGTATAATAAATCACACTCCTGGACAAAAATGGATTTCATGAAATGCATGTTTCTAGGTAGTATGGAAATGGCATAATAGTGATAGGAAACTAAAGTGAGGTATTCTCGTGATGAAATGTATGTCATATTGTGCATATGATGCTAATTAAAAAATGAAATCAATTTTACAAAAAATTTAAATATGTCCGGACAAAATTGGGGTATGACAGTTGGGTGATATGTATTTCTCTTTGCATTTGATAAATTCTAAAGGTGGTGGGACTATTATGTGATGTTTTCCTCTTCTATACAAATGGCTTATTTCACACTTGCCTCAGACGCCTACTTTCTAGGAGAACCGACAATGTCTACGGTGGTCCTAGAGACTTATGTCTCTCACTAATGATGATATTGTTTGGTATGATTCTGCACTGAGTAGCTTGGATATTATTGACAGTTGTGGTGAGTTATCTAATGTGCCTCTCATTGTTACGCAAGGAGGAATCAACTATAACCCAACATTGGTCCATCATCAACTTGGGTTCCCCTTGAGAGATAAACCTAATAACACACAGTTATAAGGTATATTTTATTAAGAGGGTAAAGATCCCCAAATTTTGAAGAAAAGGATGATACATGTTTGGCATAATGTGCATATGAAAGGAAGATTCGAACTTGGTCCATGCAATTGTGTAGCTTCGGAAGCTTACACTATTTGGGTGAAGCAGAGAGCTTTGGAACTGAAGATATCATACGCTTGTGAATGACCTATGTCTTTGGTTGTGGCTGAGCCATCAACTCTCCCTAACCAAGATGTAGAGGAGTTGGAAGACGCACTTGCCAAGGTGAAGCAAGAGAGAGATATGTGGGAAGAGCGGTTCCATGCTTTGAGCCGAAAGCATGAAGAGTTACAGCTTGAGTCGAAAGACAAGGATGCACTTATTGAGATTCTTGATGACCGTGCAGTGAAGAGACAGAGAGAGCCAGAGGGTTTATCTTCCTCTAGCATGCCTCAGCCTTCCGGTGCTTGGAAGAAGATTGTTGATCAGCTTGTCCTAGAGAAGGCTCAGATGAAGACATCCTTTGAGTCCGAGATTTGACGCATCTGAAGGAAGTATGCACCCATAGCCAAATTATCTGATGCAGTTGTTAGGCATCCTTAGGATGATGTTTTCCTTTTCTCTTGTATTTGTACTTTGGATTCTGAAAATGTACTCAGAGTAATCCTTCCAATTTTATGAATAAAAAGAGATTTTATGGTCAATCAAATTGTTATTATTATTATTTGAATATATATTTGCAAATAGGACTTCATATGCTCCTTGAAATTAAAAACAATCAAAAATATTGCATTTCATGCATCATCTGCATAACAGGTTTTCTTCCACCAGATGTCTTATCAGTTCCTCTTCTGTGCATCATCCAAGCTGACTCACCGCTATAACACTCGTGCTAATCAACTGAAGAGAATAGAGCATCTAGAGAAAGAAAATAGAGAGCTAAAGGATGATATCTCCATACTTACGAAGCTAATGGAATCCGTGATTTCTGCTCAGAATCATCTGTCACCATCTCTTGCAACTCCTCCTCTTTAGAGGACTGTTATTTCTGAGATTATTTCCTCAATTGTTCCTATTGCCACTGTCGGTCATCCCATTCCTGCTATGCCTGTTGGATTCCCTTGGGGAATGACACCAAACTTCGTGCCAGAAGGGTATGCACCCACATTTGTTTCTCTGTCGGCATCTAGCCCGGTCATGTCAGTGCCTCCTCCCATCGTTCATACTCTGCCTCGTGTTGAGGAGACCATTTACCACTCTGAGTTGTCTGAAGGTTTAGATGTTTATGAAAAGATGGATGAGATGAAATATCAATTCCTTGAGTTGTGCAAAGAGTTGAAGACTCTAAGAGGGAAAGACTTGTTTGGAAAGAGTGATGTTGAACTCTGTTTGGTTCCCAACGTTAAAATTTTGGCAAAACTCAAGGTCCTAGACTTTGAAAAATACTAAGGGAATACTTGCCCGTTGAGCCATCTTGTTATGTATGCCAAGAAAATCTCTACTCAAACTGATAATGGTCAGCTGTTGATTCACTATTTCCAAGATAGTTTAATTGGAGTTGCCCTGAGATGGTATATGAGCCTGGATAGTGCTAGCGTTCATACTTTCAATGACTTGGGCGAGGCCTTTGTCAAGCAGTATAAGTACAACGTGGATATGGCTCCTAATAGAGACCAGTTGAGGTCAATGCCTCAGAAGGATAAGGAGACATTTAAAGAATATGCCCAGAGATTGAGAGAATTGGCTGCTCAAATAAGTCCACCTCTTGAGGAGAAGAGATGACTAAGATCTTCTTGAAAACGCTGAGTTCGTTTTATTAGAACGTATGATTGCAAGTGCCCCCAATGATTTTACCGAAATGCTAAACATGGGGATGAGGCTAGAAGAAGGAGTTTATGAAGGACGGTTGTCTAAAAAAGAGACGTCAGCTAGCAAGAAGTATGGTGGGAGTTTCTCTAGGAGGAAGGAGGGAGAAACTAATTCAATGTCAATGGGGAGGCAGAGGAGGCCTCATGTCAGAAAAGGTTCTCAACCCCGTCAACATCAGCACCATGTTTCTTCTGTAATTCTAGTTTTTTCAACAATTCCAACAATCCATCAATTCCAATTCAGCAACAACAACATCAGCAACAACCACAACAAAGAACCAACTACAACAACAACAATCATCATCAACAAAACTTTGAGAGAAAGAAGGTCTCCTTTGACCTTATTCCTATGACATATGCAGATTTGTACTCGCCTTTGGTACTCAAGAATCTAATCCAACCGAGAAACCCTCCGCAAATTCCTGAGCCACTACCATGGTGGTTCGAGCCTGATCTTTGTTGTGCTTTTCACCAGGGAGCCCATGGTCATGATATAGAAAACTACTATCTGTTAAAGTATGGTGTTCAAAAGCTTGTGAAGAGTGGTATGGTGTCCTTTGAGGACAGGGCGCCTAATGTAAAAGCCAAATTATTGCCTGCTCATGGCAATGCTTCTGTCAATATGGTGGAAGGTTGTCCATGGAATTTTAGAGTTTTTGACGTGAGACGTATTTGGAGGTTTCTGGTGGAAATTCATAGAACTTTGTGTTTGATTAGTGATTGCAAACATAACCATGACGGTTGTGTCATTTGTAGTGTGAACCCCTGTGGGTGTATGATCATCAAGAGAGATATCCAGAAGGTTATGGATGAGAATGTAATATAGATTCAACAGTCGAGGGATATGGGAGATTATGTGAATATCATTGTACCGGTGTTCAAGACCCCTGAGTGGGTAGTCATTCAATTTGATAGCAGCAATAGTAATAATCTCAATAGATCGGTATCACCGTTGGTTATACGGTTAGCGGGACCTATCCCCTATGCATCCGATAAGGCTGTACCATACCAATACAATGCCACTATGATAAAGAATGGTCAAGAGGTTCCTTTACTAGTTGCAGATTCAGTGGTAAATATTGCAAATATTACAAAGGTGACCTGTAGTGGTCGGGTGTTCAGTCTGGTGTTTCCGAAGGTTGTAGAAGATGTTTCTTTAGGTAAGAAGGCAGATATTCCTGTAGTGAATCAGGTTAGTGCTTCAATGTGTCAGTTTGGTGAATCCAGCAAATTGAAGACTAACGATGATGAGGTGTTGAGATTAATCAAAATAAGTGAATTCAATGTTGTGGAGAAGCTGCTCCAGACATCGTCAAATATCTCGGTGCTATCATTATTGATGAATTCTGAAGCGTGCAGAGAAGCATTGCAGAGAGTGTTGGAACATGCATATGTTGAATACGATGTTACTGTGGATCATTTTGACCATATTGTTGCCAACATCACTTCCTGTAACAATTTGAGTTTTTATGATGAAGAGCTTCTTGAGGAAGGCAAAAATCACAGTTTGGCATTTACACATTTCTATGAATTGTAAGGAGGATGCTCTGTCCAATGTTCTGGTTGATATTGGGTCATCACTTAATGTATTTCCAAAGTCAACTTTGTCAAGACTCTCCTACCAAGGCGCCCCGATGAGGTACAGTGGTGTAGTTGTCAAAACATTTGATGGTTCTCGTAAAACTGTCATTGGAGTAGTGGACCTTCTGATAAAGATAGGCCCGAGTGATTTCCAAATTACTTTCCAGGTAATGGATATCCACACGGCATATAGTTGTTTGTTGGGAAGGCCATAGATTCATGAATCTAGAGTTGTGACGTCTACTCTTCCCCAAAAGCTGAAATTTGTGAAGAACGGCAAGCTTGTCGTTGTTGGTGGAGAGAAGGCATTATTGGTGAGCCATTTGTCATCTTTCACATATGTTGATGTTGAGGAGGAAGTTGGAACATCGTTCCAAGCTTTGTCCATTGCTAATGATTTGAAGAAAGATGGGGAACCCATGTCTTCTTTAAAAGATGCACAAGAGGTTATTCAGGATGAAAGTATTGATAAGTGGGGTCGTGTTGTGGAGGTATCTGAGAACAAGAATAAGGAAAGGCTAGGATTTCAACCAAGGTCATTCAACGCCAATGTTAAAGTTATGCAACCAGTATTTTGCAGTGGAGGGTTCACTCATGAGAATGATCAACACTCAGCTGCCATTATTGAGGACAGTGGTGATGAAGACGAAGCTTGTACCAATTTTGTGATGCATGGCCAGACTTGCAACAATTGGGTTGTTGTTGATGTTCCTACTATTATTCACCGCTCTAAGTAATTTGTTTTTATTATTTTTGAGAAAAATACTTCTCATATGCCTAAGGCAGAAGTGAACATTGTTGGGCATTTTCTTTATTATCATCAATAAAATACAATTTTATTCATCCACATCTATGATGTTTTATTTTTACTTTTTGCTTTTTATGAAAATGGTAATCACAAAAAACATAAATAAATAATAATCTTCCATCTGCAGAATATTTGTTCTCACTTCATTCCTCTAAAATCAAAATATCAAATCATCATGCAGGTTGGTTCTCAAACCCATTAAATACAATGATCCTACTCTCTCTCCAAACTTTGATTTCCCTGTGTTTGAAGTTAAGGAAGAGAATGATGATGAAGAAGTATCTGATGAGTTATCCCGTTTGCTTGAGCACGAGGAAAAATCCATTCAGCCGTTTGAGGAGCAGGTTGAATTGGTCAACTTGGGTTTCGAGGATGATGTGAAGGAAGTCAAGATTGGGTCTCAACTATGTCCAGAAGCTAAGAAGGGGTTGATTGATCTTCTTTGAGATTATTATGATGTGTTTGATTGGTCCTATCAAGACATGCCTGGTTTGGATTCTAGGATTGTGGAGCACATATTACCATTGAAACTAGAATGCCCACCGGTCAAGTAGAAACTGAGAAGAACTCATCCTGACATGGCAGTGAAAATCAAGGACGAAGTGCAGAAGCAGATTGATGTTGGTTTTCTTATTACCTCCGAATATCCGTAATGGGTGGCCAATATTGTGCTCGTTCCGAAGAAATATGGAAAAGTCTGCATGTGTGTCGATTATAGAGATTTGAACAAAGCTAGTCTAAAAGATGATTTTCCTCTGCCACACATTGATATGTTGGTAGATAATACAACTAAATTCCAAGTCTTTTCATTTATAGATGGATTTTCTGGTTATACTCAAATCAAGATGGCACCTGAAGATATGGAGAAGACCATATTCATTACACCCTGGGGAACATTCTATTATAGAGTGATGCCTTTCGGTTTAAAGAATGTTGCTGCAACATACCAGAGAGCTATGACCACTCTTTTTCATGATATGATGCATAAAGAGATTGAAGTTTATGTTGATGATATGATTGTTAAACCAAGTGATGAAGAAGAACATGGTGAGCATTTATTGAAGTTGTTCCAGCGTTTGAGGAAATATAAAATCCGCTTGAATCCCAATAAGTGTACTTTTGGTGTTCGCTCTGGTAAGTTGTTGGGTTTCATTATCAATGAGAAGGGTATTGAAGTTGATCTTGCCAAAGTCAAAGCAATACATGAGATGCCTGCACCCAAAACTGAGAAGCAAGTCAGAGGTTTTCTCGGTTGCTTGAACTATATCTCAAGATTTATATTGCATATGACTGCAACATGTGCACCTATTTTCAAGCTTCTTCAAAAATATCAGTCTTGTGATTGGACCGAAGATTACTAGAAAGCTTTTGATAGTAACAAAGAATATATGCTTGAGCCTCCAATTCTATCTCCACCTGTTGAAGGGAGACCATTGATCATGTATATGAGTGTGCTTGAAGAGAGTATGGGTTGTGTTCTGGGTCAGCAAGATGAATCAGGGAAGAAAGAATATGAAATTTACTACCTCGGTAAGAAGTTCACCAATTGTGAGACTCGGTATTCTATGCTTGAGAAGACAGGTTAGGCATTGGCTTGGGCTGCTAAGCGTCTGCGCCAGTATAGTTGAATCATACTACCGGGTTGATTTCCAAAATGGATCCAATCAAATACATTTTTGAGAAACCTGCTTTAAGTGGGAGAATTGCCCATTGGAAATTGTTGTTATCTGAGTATGATATTGAATATCAATCTCAAAAGACTATTAAAGGTAGTGTATTGGCCGACCATTTGGCTCACCAACCAATTAAAGATTATCAGACAGTACAGTATGATTTTCCTGATGAAAAGATTTTTTACTTGAAGATGAAAGATTATGATAAACCATTGCTTGAAGAAGGGCCAGAGCCTGGTTCCCGTTGGGGCACCGTATTTGATGGAGTTGTTAATTCATATGGTAATGGCATTGGGGCAGTGATTATTACTCCTCAAGGAACATATTTTCTGTTTACAGCTAGATTGACCTTCAAGTGTACAAACAATATGGCTGAGTATGAAGCTTGCATTATGGGGCTTGCAGAAGCCATCGATCTCAAAATCAAATATCTTGAATTCTATGGAGATTCAACTTTGGTTGTGAGTCAGACCAAAGGTGAATGGGAGAAGAATCAACCCGGTTTGATACCATACAGAGACTATGCGAGGAGGATTTCAATTTTATTTTACAAAGGTTGAGTTTCATCATATCCCTCGAGATGAAAATCGGATGGCAGATGCTCTTGCAGCGTTGGCTCCAATGATTATGGGAAATTTTTGGAATGAAGTTCCCAATTTAACTGTGATGCGTATTGATAGGCTAGATCATGTACTTTATATTGAAGAAGTAAAAGATGAAAAGCCATGGTATTTTGATATCAAATGTTTCATGCAAATTCAGATCTACCCGCCTGGGGCATCTTTGAAAGATAAGAAGACTTTGAGAAGATTAGCTGGAAACTTATACCTGAACGGTGGTGTGCTTTATAAGAGAAATTTTGATATGGTTCTACTCATATGTGTGGATAGATACGAAGCACACCTATTGATGACTGAAGTCCATGAAGGTTCCTTTGGTACTCATTCCAATGGACATGCTATGGCGAAGAAGATATTGAGAGAAGGTTACTATTGGTTGACAATGGAATCTGATTGTTGTAAGTTTGTAAAGAAATGCCACAAGTGTCAAATTTATGCAGATAAGATTCATGTTCCTCCGACACTGTTGAACGTTATTTCCTCTCCATGGCCCTTCTCCATGTGGGGAATTGATATGATTAGCATGATTGAGCCCAGAACTTCAAACGGACATCGTTTCATTCTGGTGGCTATTGATTACTTCACAGAGTGGGTTGAAGCGGCATCATATGCAAATGTAACCAAGCAGGTGGTGGTCCGATTTATCAAGAATCAGATTATATGTTGTTATGGTGTGCCAAGAAAGATCATTACTGATAATGGGTTGAACTTGAATAATAGTATGGTGGAATCTCTTCTCAAAGACTTCAAGATTACACATCATAATTCTTCTCCCTATAGACCCAAGATGAATGGGATTGTTGAAGTTGTGAATATGAACATCAAGAAGATCATTCAGAAGATGGTTGTAACATATAAAGATTGGCATGAGATGCTCCAATTTGCTTTGCATGGGTACCATACATCCATCCACACTTCAATAGGGGAAACCCATTTCTCTATTGTTTATGGCATGGAAGTTGTGCTCCCCGTGGAGGTTGAGATCCCATCATTGCGTGTTTTGATGGAAGCCAAGTTGATTGAAGCTGAATGGTGCCAAACTAGATATGACCAGCTAAATTTTATTGAAGAGAAGAGATTGACTGCCATGTGTTATGGTCAGTTATATCAGTAAAGAATGAAGAAGGCATTTGATAAGAAGGTCAAGCCTTGTATGTTTAGAGAAGATGACCTCGTGCTCAAGAAGATTTTATCTTTCAAACCTGATGCTAGGGGAAAATGGACTCCTAATTATGAAGGCCCGTATGTTGTTAAGAGAACCTTTTCAGGCGGTACATTGATTCTTAAAACTATGGATGGTGAAGAGTTCACTCGTCCTATGAAAGCCGATGCAGTCAAGAAATACTTCGCCTAAAAAAAGAAAAGAATAGCTCGCGAAGTTGAAAACCTGAAAGGGTCGCTTAGGCAAAAATGGGCGTCTCGGTGGATTGAAAACCGGAAAGGGTGATCCAGGAAAAAGTTAGAGACATAAAACTGAAATTTATCCCGGTAGATTGAGTACCCCACTTTGGGGAAATCTAGGCAAATATTAGGGGTTATGGCAAGTAACTGCATACAACCGATCCCGATCCTTGAACCAGTTTGGAACAGTCATTTGGTTTTGATTCGTCATTCTCAACCAAAGACAAAAGCACAGTGGATTTCAAAGTTGGTAGGGAAAGTAGTTATCATTGTATAATGTAGCAATTTTCCATGTAAATTACCATTTCTCACACTTTGTAAAGATCCATGTAGTCCTGCCATTTGCGGACTACCATTCTATTAAATAAAGTTGAGCTTTTATCTAATTATTTATATTCTCATTTACTTATGTTAAATAAAATAGAATTTTTATGATGATAATTTTGAAATAAATTAATGAATAATTATTTTTCTTAAAATAATAAAAAGCATAAGGAATGTCAACAGCAATCAGAGAACAGTTAAGTCTTGAAGTGGGAAGCATTGTTGGTCTTCTCCAAGAAGTTGGTTTGGCATCTATTTTCCTCCCCAACAGTTCGCCATTCATCCCCGGTTGAGTTGATGATTGGTCCCCTTTGCAAATCCATATTCCCCAGCTAAGACATTCATGTTGTGTGTTCCCCAGTTTGTGATTTAATGATTGTACTCTAGGTACTCCGGAACCCTTATTTGGTTTCCGGATCCCCATTTGCATTTGATTGTGTTGCATAACCTCGGGAGTTTCTCCTTTGTGTGAATCAGGTCCGATTATCTTTACCTTGGAATTGTTTATTTCGTAATTTCCAAGAAGAATTTGATGATTATTGAGGAGTGTGGCGGTATTTGGGTTATTCCAACAAGTCACAACACCCCAGCAATTTGCTAGATTCCTCATTTAGAGTTTTATCTCTTTGATCCCCGACTGAGTTCATCTTCTGATGAAAGTTCCCTCATTCCCGATAGTGACTGATTCCGAGCAGTATTTGATTTTGTCCCCTGCAAGGTTGTCTCCCATTTAACATGGTGTTGGCTTAAAATTCCCCGCAATGTTGATTTGTTTGGATCCTCAATAGATCCTTTCATGTCCTCGGCATGATTGGTTGATCATCCTTCAGTAGTGTTCTCTTCTCCTCGCGGAGTTTTCCTTGATTGATTGGAAGCATGTTCTCCATGACTTTCCTCAGCCATAGTTGATTTATTCGGAGTTAGACATTTATTTTCATCTCTAGCATGTTCTTCAGTTGGTGTTTCCATCTTGTTGAGATTAGCCGAGGGTTGTAGTGGTGATTCAAATCCTTGATATTTGTATCCTTTGTATTGTTTTTGTCAGCATAATCATAATCATATACATGCATATTCACGCATAAACACAGCATCAGATATTTCATTGTGCATTTCATCACATTGATTTTTCTTCTGATCCCCTGCTATGGTGATATTAGTTTCCCATGCAGATTTGGTGATTCTCTCCTCCTTCAATTGTAGAGTGCCAGAACCTTAAGCAGAAAGAGTTTATCCTTTCTTATTCCCCACTAGGATATTTCCTCGTGGACGATTATTATTTCAGCTTCCTCCCCGGCTTATTATCTGGATTGAACCATTTCTCTTGAGTTATATCCTCATTAGGATGAGTCTTTGATTGACCGTTTCTTTCTAGTTCTTACCTAGATAGAACTTTTGGTCTCCAAGAGTCTATTACCCATTAATTGGCAATATTCTTCTTGATGTTGAGTACTTTACTTTTTCCCAATACCCGGTAAAATTATTCTACTTCCTTTGTTTTTCCCCAGCGGATTTATTTTCACGTTTCCTCGGTAACTTTATCCTTGATATGTTCATCCTAACCGGTGACGGATATTCTTCCTTTTTGATTTTCTACCCAGTAAAAAGGCTGTTGTGATCCCTACTTTTATTCCCCAGAGAGTTAATCCTTGATATGTTCACTTTAATCGGTGACGTATTTTCTCCTCTTTGCGGTCTTCTACCCAGTAAACGGTAGATATAAATCCTATTTTCCCCCTCAGAGTTAATACTTGATATGTTCACTCTAACTAGTGACGGATTCTCTCTATTTTTGTGGTCTTCTTCCCAGTAACTGGTGGTTGTAAATCCCATTTCCTCTGCTGAGTCTATCCTTGATATTTTCATCATAACCGATGATGGATATTCTCTATCTCTGGTCTTCTACCCAGTAATCGGTAGTTATAATTCCTATTTCTCCTTGGCAGTTTATCCCTGATATGTTTACCCTAACAGGTAACAAATATTCTTCCTATTTCCCCAGGTGGTCTATCCTTGATATGTTCATCCTAACCGATGATGAATATCCTTCCTTTGAGTTTATCCTTGATATGTTCACTTTAACCAGTGACAAATACTCTCTCTTCGGTCTTCTTCCTAGTAACAGGTAGTTGTAAATCCTATTTGATTTTTCTCTCCCCAGTAGGTTATTCTTACCTAGTAACTGGTAAGGAATACACCTCTTTTTCCTCAGCGAGTCATCCTTGATATGTTTACTCTAACCGGTAACGGATATCCCTCTGTCCGAGTGTATTGATCTTCTTACTCAGTAACCGGTGGTAGATAATACCTCCCTCTTACTCCTGTGTTGAATTACATTCTTCCCTAGTTGAGTTTGGGCGTGTATTTCCTTAGTGAAATCTCCATCCCCTGCAGATAACCTTCTTCAGGCCGAGTCTTTCCGTTGATTTATTTTCATGAAAAATCCCTTGTGTCTCCAGCAGTTTTTAAGTCATGGCCTGCCCTAAATAAGAAATATGTTACGGTTGTATATATTCAAGCTATCCAAGATATGTATAAAGGGGTATCAACTAGTGTGAGGGCACAAGATGGAGAGACATACAATTTCTCCATTACAATATGTTTGCTATAAGGTTCAACCCAGTGCCCTTACATTTTTACTTTAATTTTGGATGTACTCACATAATACATCCAAGAGCTAGCACCGAAATGCATATTTTTTACAAAAGATATAGTCATACTTAGAGATTCAAAGAAGAATTTAAATCAGAGGATGGAAATGCATGGCTTTTACCTAATCACGAGCAAGACGGGGTATATGGAATGTTATTTCAACAAAATAATAAGTGTTTCTAACCTAGAGATGAAAGTTGGAGACCATGTTATTCTACAAGTCATACAATTTAAATATTTTGGGTACGTAATAATAAATGTTGGATAAATATAAGGGAATGTAAACCATATAATTCAAGCAGGGTGACTAAAATGGAGGAGGACTTCAGGGATTATATTTGACACAGAGATACCGCTCAAGCAAGATGGAATCTTTTATCGGACTGCAGTAAGACATGCAATGTTATACGGGACAAAATGTTGGGTGGTTAAGAGTCAACACAAAAATAAACTAAGTGTTGTAGAGATGAATATGTTGCATTGAATGTGTGTTATGACTATACAACATAAGATTAGAAATGAAAATATTAGAGAATGTTAGGGTAACATCTATAGGAGAAAAGATGGTGAAAAAAAGACTTAGGTGGTTTAGGTATGTAGAGAGAATACATGTAGATTTTATGATAAGGAGGATAGATCAGATGGAGAGGAGTTAAACAATTAGAGGTAGAGAAAAATATAGAAAAACTATAAGATAATTTATTAAAAAGTATCTTGAGATTAACTATTTGGATAGAATAATGGTCCATAATAGAATGTTATGGTGGAAGTTGATCCATGTAGCCAATCCTACTTAGTGGAATAATATTTGGTTGTTGTTGTTATGACTTTATTTATTTATGGTTAATTGTTATGTTATTCACACTCCGAGGAAAAAATTCTTAGGAAGTAGATCTCCTTATGAGGATCCTATTACATTTAAATTATTTATCATTTGTAAGCCCCTTTATGCCATATCCCTTTTATTATTTTTAAATTTGATAAAATTATCGTATTTAAGTCCTTTCCGTCTAATTGTCACAAACAGTGTTGTGACATATGTTTGTACGTGTGCCGAATGACGCGGTGTGTATCACCAAAGTCATCTAAAATCCAAAATTTTGCCTTTAGTGAGGATTTGAACCTAAGTCATCTTAATTGCTAAATGAAATTGAGTACCACTAAGCCATTTCACATTTGTTGTTTTGATATTACAAACTATAAATATATGCTTAGTTGTTTCGATATTACCACAAAGTCATTCTATTTTTTATTTTCAGATGAAATTCATCTAGTCTTCTAGTCATTGTCACAACTCAAATCTTGAAGTTGCCACCATAAGATCCAGGTCTGGAAATTCCCAAATTTGCAAATCTAGTTTTTGTTCAACTTCTTTGTCGCTGTCGTTGGCTAATTTGTTGTGATGTTGGTGAATAGTAGGTCACTAACCCAATTCCACATGAATTCAATTCAAACACAACCTCCCATAGCCCATCATTAACAGAATCATCACATCTTAACCTAACTAACTAATTCCATCAAATAACTACAAACTCAGTGAGTTAACATAATGAACTCACTGAGTTCATCTTAAGCAACTGCTAACCAACTCCAAACCTGAATTTAACCAACTCCAAGCCAAATCCCAAACCTATTCTAATCCAGACCTAGTTCATATTTGATCATCATCTCGATCATGATATCAACATCCTTGGCATCATTACCCTTAAATCCTTACACTCTCTGAGTTTCCTTCCTCTTCCAAAATCTCACTACACGCACAATTCCAAAGCCATTGAAGCTCATCATTAGAGCTTCAATACAACTTGTTCTAAAACTCTCTCAATCACTCATTTTCGAATCCAGAAGAAGAAGAAGAATCAAAGGGACAGAGAAGAATTGGCAACAAACCAGAAGAAAGGATTAGAAGTCATTACCGTATTTCGTCGTATCCCCAGTTGATATCTTCGGCCACGGTGAGTTCCTTGCTTCTTGTTTTTCTTCGACTTTAGTGCTTAGAGTGTAGAGTCTGAGAAGGAGACTCAAAGCCCCAACCTCGGGGGCTTTGAATTGGTATATATAGGGTTTAATTTAGGATTGAACTTTTAGGGTTCTTGAGGATTCGATTTCGGTTTTGTACTTAGGATAAGAATCTCGAGAAATTGATATTAGATTCGTGATCAGGAAGATGAGGCAAGGCTGGAGATAGGTTCATCTTCCATTTCTGATAGCCACCACCACCGAAAGAAATTTCTGGTGCGGTGGCCCACGATGGAAGTCCGATGAGGCTAGTTGAAGATGGACATGTGTAGAGCGCGCGCAGATAGCATTCAAACTTGTTGACTTTTGGCCAAGTCAATACTCCCATTGGATTTGTTTATGTTTGGGCTTGACTCACTCAAGCCCAATGGGAATTCCATTTTCACACATTACACCCCCTGGCCAGAAGCAGATTGTGTTGGGCTTTTCAGCCAATGCCCATGCGCCTGAATTCCACTCTGCACACCCTGTACAGGGCCTGAACCCCCTTGGCCCAACAATTTTAATTACCTTTAATTCCATTTTATTTTGTTTTGGTTATTTTTGGTAAAAAAAAATAGCATTTTAATTAGATTTAATTAGGCTTTAGATTTTTAATTAGAATTTAGGACTTTATTATATTTTTGTGTAGTTTTCTAATTGGATTTTAATATAATTTTAGTTATATTAGAAATTAGAAAGTAATTAGATTTTGGTTAATTTTAGAATTTAGTTAAATTTTGAACATTAGGTTAAAGTATACTTTAGGACTTGATTAATATTTGGTACAATGACCTTTTTACTCTTAAGAGTCATTTTGTCATTTTGACCATATAATTGCATGTTCCCTTAGGATTTTTTTTGACATAGATTTTAATCAAGCCTTGACTAACTATGACATGATCCCTTAGGTATAGCCTTTGAATTAAATTCTAATCATTAGATTAGGTTTTAACCTAGTTTTCAAAATCATTTCTAACCCTCGATTCAAGTTGATCAAAAGCAACTTTGATCAACTAAATCCTTTGATATTATATAATCCCACAATCTAATTTGAGTGACCAAAAGACACTTAGTCACTTAATAAGACTTTTTATGTAAGTTGTGGAGCTCGAGGCCTCAAGTCAGATTTTCAATCAAGACATCGTCAGTCATACCAAGCAGTGGATAATACAAACTACATCAAATGTGGCAATCTTCAAGAGCTTGTCAAATCAAAAGTTAGAATAGTGTGGTATGAGCCTTAAGTAATAGAGAAGGAATGGGACTGGAGAATTCCTACCCCCATTCTGAATATCTGTGGATATGGAATGAATGACCCAATGTTCATCGTATTCACCTCTATTCATAGACTTTAACATAGTTCTAATCATACGATTGACAAGTTTCTCTCTTCACAAAGTAGCATGCAACAAGCAAAGGACTACATCAACAACTTATCAATCATGATTCAAGTTGCATGACACGAGCCTTAAGAAATGGAGAAGGAATGGGACTGGATAATTCCTACCCCCATTCTGAATATCTTTTGGTACGAGACGTTTGACCTAGTTGCTCATTGTATTCACCTCCATTCATAGACTTTAGTGCAATTCGAATCAAACAATTGATAAGGTTTTCATCACCAATACAAGAAACAACAACAAAGATTCTCCTCCAGCAACTTGAGAGTCAGGATGAGAATTACAAGCCACGAGCCTTAAGTAGTAAAGAAGGGATGAGACTGGAGCTTTCCTACATTCATTCTGGATATCTTTGGGTGCGGGATGTTTTCCCGTTGCTTATCGTATCCACCCTTACTCATAGACTTTAGTATGGTTCTTATACAATAACTATCAAGTTTATTCCATTCTTATTCAATCAATCATCTTCTTTTGCCTCACCAATTACCTTGTTTTCAACCATAATGGGTTAAACTACGAAAGCTCTGATTTCCTTATTCACTATAAGGATACGGAGGCAGGAGAACCCAGTTTCTTCGTGAGCTACACTATTTATTAATCAATCATTCTTCATTCATTCAAGCAAGACCATATTTTTAAGATCAATTATACTTCTCCTTGGACTCCTTGGACTCCTTGTACATCATTTTAGGACAATATAGCGGTAGTCCACCTCATCAATCGAGAGTTGTTTGGATCTCCTCCAAACACTTAATTCAGTCTTTTTGAGTTTAAACACCACCTTGCTCTTTGATTCAGAGTCTATCTCTTCATGGAGCCAAGATACTACTCTTCTTTGATCTTGAATTATTTATCCCCCGGCCAGTGATACATTGTTCCTTGAACACAACAATACTTTCTTTTGGGTCCTCATATACCCTTTTAGGACGATGTAGCGGCAGTCCATCTTGTGAATCAAGAGTCGTTTGGATCATCCTCAAACATTTAATTCAATCTTTTGGGGTTTAAACACCACCTTTCTCTTTGATTCCAAGTTCTATCCATTTGTGGATTCCCTTGATACCATTTTGTTGGTGCAAGTTATACTTTTCATCACTTCTCTCTCTCTTTGCTCTCGTGGTTCCACGAACTATAATTGCTCTAATTTTCTCATTGCACAATGAGAATATGTAGGCACGAGGATGTGAAGCCTTGGCGAGCATACTCCTAATTATTCCTTCTTCCGCCTTAGGGCACCACCCATATCTTTCATGATTCATTATCTACCTTCAATCATAAACCGTTCACCCTAGTGACATATTATTTATTTGACACCAAAACACAGTTTCCTTTGAAATTCCATATACACCCTTTTAGGACGATATAGCGACATTCCGCATTTGTCCCTAGAGTTGTTTGGCTCGTACCCAGACATTTAATTCCTTCTTTTTTGGCTAAATATCAGATAGTGGAATCCATGCTAGTCCACGTATCGGTTAACATTGTTTCCCTCTATGGTACAAATCCCATTTCTCCTATGGATTCCAATATACCTTGACATTCAGTTTCAAAATACATGTATTTCGTCACTACTACCAAACCCTTCAATTATGTGACTTTGGTCACCTCATTCCGTTCATCTCCATGATGTATTCATATTCTACCTTCGTTCACTCCATGTGGTACACCAGTTATCTTTGATCCAAATACACTACCTTTTTGTGAACCGTCTTGTGTCACCTTGTGAACCAAGAGCTGTTTGGATCGTCCCCAAACACTTAATTCTCCTTGTTTTTGGCATTACCGTATAGCGGTCGCCATGCTAGCCCACTTATCGGTAAAAGCCAGTTTTACTCTTGGGTTCACGTTTTCACCCCTTGTTGGAGTTCAAAAAACATTATCCTTTAGTTTATACCATATTGTTATCACACTTCTTTTCATCTCCCACCACTAGTTCTTTGAACTACGGAGCTATGAATTCCTCATTGCACTATGAGGATACATAAGCCTGAGGGCCCCAATCCTCACCGAGCACTTTATCTATATCTCTTTCCTTTTCTCCTCGTCCTTTTGTGAGTAACCTTTAGATATAACACTTATTTGAGCGAGAACAATCAAAATGGTTCCCATGGAGTACCATGGATATTTGGGGTGCTAATACCTTCCCCTTACATAAGCGACTTCCTTACCCAACATATCTCTTTCCCCGGGGTTTTATCGATGTTTTCCCTTTCATTCGGGAATAAATGAAGTTTGATGGAGACTCTGTTGTATGTTAGAGCGTGCGATACATTCAGGTAGATTTCTGCTAGCTTCAATTGTTAAGTGTCTTCTAAAGAGTGTAGTGTCAACTTGCCCTTTCTGAAATCCATTTTCTAACAGAAAATTACTCAGTATCTCATACCAAGCTCTGGGAGCTTGTTTGAGCCCATAGAGTGATTTCTTAAGTTTGAAAACATAATCTGGGTGGACCGAGTCCTCAAACTCAGGTGGTCGTTTGACATACACTTATTCAGAAATGAATCCATTTAAGAATGCACTCTTGACATTCATTTGGTATAAAATAATGTCATGATTAATAACATAAAAGAGAAGTAACATGTTCGCCTTTAACCTTGAAACTTTTACAAAGGTTTCAGATAAATCTATAACTTCTTGATGGCTATAACCTTGAACTACAAGTCTAGCTTTATTTCTTACCACTTATCCTTGATCATTGAACTTGTTTCCGAATACCCATTTTGTTCCAATAATGTTCTTCTACAAAGGTTTGGGTACCATATTCCACACATCATTTCTTTGAAAGCGATTCAACTCTTTCTGCATAGCCATAATCCAACCATCATCAGTAAGTGCCTCATCAACAGAAGTAGGTTCAGTCATGGAGAGTATTCCTAACATAGAATGCTCTTCTCTTAAGACATACCTTTCCTTTCTAGGACTATCTTTGTTTCCAAGTATTATCTCTTCCAAATGAGAAGACTTGTACTTGAAGGTATTCTTGGATTGTGATACATCTAAGGATCCATCTTGTGCTTCTTTAGATTCTTCATCATCTGGGTGAACTTATGAGGTAGGATCAACTTCCGAATCACCAGCTTCTGATGGATTTCTAGCTTCTAGACTTCTACCTTCTGAACTTTTAGCTCCTAATGTGTCTTCAGATACACCAATTTCTGCAATTTTTTGAACTAGCTATAACATTTTACTATCGGGATCTTTGTCATCAAATTTAATGTGTATTGACTCATCAACCATATTGGTTTTAGAGTTACACACCCTGTATTCATTTGAGCATTCAGAGTATCCCAAAAAGATACTCTTCTAAGCTTTGGCATCAAATTTCTTCAGATAAACTTTATTGTTTAGAATATAACATGCACATCCAAATTGATGAAAATAAAAAAAGCTTGGATTTATTCCCTTGAACAAATCATATGGTGTCTTATTCAGAATAGGTCTAATATAAATTCTATTATGAACATAACATGTTGTGTTTATAGCTTCTGCGCACAAGAACTTTGGTAAGTTATTTTCGTGTATCATGGTTCTGGTCATTTCTTGTAAAGATATGTTCTTTCTCTCTATAACTCCATTTTACTGTGGAGTTCTAGGAGAAGAGAGCTCCTAGAGAATTCCATATTTTTCACACAAAAAGTTCAATTGGCTCATTTTCAAATTCACCACCATGATCACTTCTTAGCTTTAAATTTTTTTATTCCTTTTCAGTTTGTACTTCTGCACAGAAGATATTGAACACATCATATGATTCATCCTTGGTTCTAAGTAATTTAACCAAAGCCCATCTTCTATAGTCATCAACAATGACTAAACCATATTTTGTCCCATTCATTGATGCGATACTAACAAGACCAAACAAATCAATGTGAAGCAGTTGTAAGGTCTAGAGGTAGAGACAATGTTTTTAGATTTGAAAGAATTTTTACTAATTTTCCCCACTAGCCATGCTCCACAAAGAGCATATTAGTGATAATTCTGGTATGACAATCCTTTAACAAGTTTCAACTTGCTAAGTTTAGAGATTAATTTCCAATTAGCATGGCCTAACCTTTTGTGCCAGAGCCACTTCTCATCACTCAATGGTAGAAGGAAAAGTACCTTATAATAAACCAATTCAGAAAAATTAATTTTGTAAACATTTCCCTTTCTCTTATTTTTGAACACTATGGACTTCTCAGATTCATTCATGACTATGCAGTTGTTCTTATTAAACATTACTTCATAACCACTGTCACAAAATTGACTAAGGCTCAGTAGGTTATGTTTAAGTCCATATACAAGCCAAACATTATTAATTGACATAGAGGAGTTACCAATAGTTCCCATACCAGTGATCTTTCCTTTCTGGTTTGCTCCAAATCCCACATTTCCTCCCTCTTTTAGAGTTAGGGTTTGGAACATAAGTCTTTCTCTTGTTATATGCCGTGAGCAACCATGTCCAAGTACCATGATTATTGCTTTTCTTCTCCCTTGAAGCATAACTCATCTTCTTCCTCATACTTTGAACTAGAATTTGAGTCAGATTCTGCTTCAGAAGATGTAAAGCCATCAAGGAAAGGTTGGATTTCTCTTTATCCTTTTTAGAATCTTCTTCATTGTCAATTTCATCCCATGTTTCCATGAGACTTTTCTTGAATTTGTTTATGAAGCAATCTTTTTGAAAGCTTCCCTTCTTTGACTTGTCCTTTTGTAGTTCGGGATATTCAGCAATGAAGTGACCATGCTTCTTGTAGTTGAAGAATCCTTTTTTATCTTCCTTCTTTTCTCTGGAGCCAGATCCTCTGAAGCCACTACTTCTACCAGAGAATCTATTGTTCTTCTTGGCCATATAATGAAACCTTTTGATGATAAAGGCCATTTCCTTATCATCTGAGTAATCTTCTGAACCTTCTACATGAGAAGCTTCTTCGGACTCCCAAACTTTAGGAGC
Source organism: Lathyrus oleraceus (assembly GCF_024323335.1). Lineage (NCBI taxonomy): Eukaryota > Viridiplantae > Streptophyta > Magnoliopsida > Fabales > Fabaceae > Lathyrus > Lathyrus oleraceus. The sequence goes on along the minus strand of NC_066582.1, from coordinate 148,108,905 downwards.
CTTGGAAACTTTAGCAACAAATTTTAAAGCCACAAGCTTTAACTTTCTGACAAGTTCATTTCCATTAAGCTTCATCTCATGATTATGAAAATTACTGATAAGACTTTCAAGACTTAATATGTTAAGTCTTTAGCCTACTGAATAGTTGTCACTTTAGGTATGTATATGACAGGAAGACTCCTAAGAATCTTCTTGACTTGATCAGATGTAGTGTAGCTCTTGTTCAGAACTTGAAGTCCAGAGACAAGAAATTGAAACCTAGAAAACATGGTTTTAATGTCTTCATCCTCCTTCATTATGAACAACTCATATTGTTGAACTAGAAGGTTAGCCTTAGATTCCTAAACTTGTTGGTTCCCTTCATAAGTTGTACATATGGATTTGAAAATGGTCTTAGCTGTAAATTTATTAATGATCTTGATGTACTCAGAATGAGGTAGAGCATCAACCAATATTCCTCTAACTCTATGATGTTTTCTATAGATCTTTTTCTGAGTTGGTGTGAGAGTTTTTCTATCAGACACTGTTCCAACTCCATTGACTGGAATATCAATGCCATCTTCTATAATATCTCGCAACTCATCATCAAGACATATGATATGAGTATACATCTTACTCTTCCAACATTCAAACTCAGTAGAGTCTCCCATGAAAGTTGGAAGTCTAGTTGTATAATTGTTCTTTTATGAATTTCTATAATCATGATTTATAGAAGCATGTGGATTAGGAGTACCACTTCCAGATTCAGAAATACCATACATGATTCAATATGTTTTTCTCAGGATCTTCTTTGCACCATTGTTAAGTGTTAAGCACAAAGCAGACTCTGATACCAATTGAAGGTGAGAAACACACAAGAAGGGAAGGTTGGATTGTGTTGACTTTTTCTTTATTTTTAAAACTCTTAATCAGATTCTAAACACAAGTTTGTAGAATTTGATTCAGTCATAGGTAGGCAACGGATATAATATGCAAGAAAGAAGAATAACACAAGTTTATCATGGTTCCTCTCACAACTTAAGAGTAATCCAATCCTCTTGTACTTACAAGAGATTTTCAATATAATCACACAATATTACAATTTTATCATGCACACAAGCAAAAGACTTACTTTGCTCAAACACTAAAGTAAAAGACTTATATGCTCAAGCATACAATCAAGAGACTTTCTTTACTCAAACACTAAAGTAAGAGACTTTTTTGCTTAAGCACACAAGCAAGAGACTTCCAATGCTCAAGCACACAAGCAAGAGACTTCAAATTCTCAAGCACACAAGCAAGAGACTTTAAATTGTCAAACACTCAGTAAGAGACTTATACTAATCTACCTAACAGATAAATGATTTTGGGAAAATATACTTACCTAACAGATAAATGATTTTGGGAAAATATACTTGAAATACAATCATAGGTGTATAAAGAATACAACACAAATAGACTTTTTATGACTAATGGATTTCTAAGATTTACAAAGATAATAAATCCTAAGTTAAGCTTGTACATTTGCTTTGACATAGTAACTTATCTTTTAGTGTCAATTGGTGTATTTTTCTTCAAGACTTTAGCTCCTTAAATAGAGAATAAAGGAGACGTTGAAGATGCAATACAGTTGAGTTGTTTAAGAAGCTTCATATAAAGAACAAATACTTGGATTCTACATGAAATTTTAGTCTATGGTCCTGCACACTTGAAAAAACATTAGTATACCCAATTGTTATTTAAATAAGTTATTATGAAACAACCGGATTCTACAATAAATTTTAGTCCATTGTCTCTTATAAAAATCATTAAAGTGTTATGAAACAACCTTCAGACATCCACCATGCCTTGAACTCAAATCTCATAACTTGTTCTTGTCATAAAGTCTTGACTAGATGGTGATGAATTAACAATAACATTGAAACCTCCTAAATGTATAACTCATATATTTTAGACCTTTTATCCATGATCACTTCACATTGCAAAATATTAAACATCAATGTTCAACTCTAGTGAAATGGCCTATATCATCAACCATACTTATGGATAACAAAATTTGTTTAAGATCTAGAACATAGTTCATGTTGTGAAGAAGAAAATCACGATCACCGAATATTTTAAGTTTGACCGTTTCAATATCATGGACTGTGAAAGCCTTATTGTAACCAAGATGAACTACTCCACCTTCCTTCAGCTTCAAAGTCTCAAAGTATTCTTTTCTTGAACATGTGTAATAAGGGTAACCTGAGTTCATGACCCAACTTTCTTCGGTGTTAAAACTCGACACTATTAGTACACATAACACTCTCATAACTATCCTCATCTAAGACAACTGCAATATAATCATAATCATCATTGCCTCTCCTCTTGGAACAATCCCTCACGAAGTGCCCGGTTTTCCTGTCAAGTGAAGCATTGTACCCTTGAATTGTCAAAACTCTTTGATTTGGACATTCCTCCACACTCACTTTCTCCTCTTTAGACACTCAAGCCTTCACCACTATCATCAATCTTTAAATCTTTCACATTTGAAAATTTCTTGGATCTCAAAGTGGTTTGGACTTCATCCAAAGTAATAATACATTTCTTACCATAAATAAGGGTGCCTTGAAATGCCCAAAGGATATGTGTAATGAGCTTAACAAGAATATAACATTGTCCTCATCATCAATCTTCACCTCAATTTTCCTCAAATGATCAATGATCTTGTAAAATTTTGTCAATTGTTCCACTATGGATTTTTTTCTACCATTTGGAATAATTAGAGTTTTTGTTTCAGACATAACCTATGAGTCAAAGACGTGGTCATATATAATGATTCATGTTTTACCCACAATGAAATCATAATCTTTTCCCTAGCGACTTTCCTCAGAATTTCATCCCCGGGACACAAGATAATGACACTTCTGGATTTATCTACCATCTTGTTCTTCTCTACTTGTGTTTGGTGTGTAGGCATCGTTTTCTCACACTCCAATGCTTTAAATACATTTATCTTGAGTTGAGATTGTTTGCATCTTCACATTCCACAATCCAAAATTATTCTCATCAAAAAATTTCTCAATCTCTCATTTGGAACTCACAATGCTCACTTGTAAATAAAATTCCTTTGTCATACGGTGGACGCCACTTGTTGTGAAAAGCTAGTAAAATAATTTAAAGTACAAATACACTAAGAAATTTGGTGTGTGGGGAAAAACAACAATGAGAATCAAAATAAATGACCTCAAGCAATATAACAACCCGTCAAAAGTAAAGACAAATACCCAATGAGGCAGAAGAAGATAAAGGACAATATCATAATAACCTGTATGTCTAGTTCGATCAAACGATATACTCTGGGAGAGATCTCAGCTCTCCGATCTATTATACTTTCAAAAATTGTTACAAAATATTAAAAAAGATATACAAGAAAATAATCACTCAAATTTCTAGGAACAAACTTTATTTTCTACATAAATATTTCTCAATCACTCCAACTCTATATATAAATAACACTAAGAGTGTTTAGAATGATTTCTCAATTCATTTATATATGATTAAAGATTTTCCGAATTTCAAGAACACAATGAAAAAATTTCTATCATTCTCTCCTTAAATTTTTCTTAGAATTGTTACATACACTTTATCTTTTAAATCACATTTTAAAAGTTGTAAAAATAAAATTGATTTATTTATAACCGTTGAAATTCAACGGATTATTAACTCATCTAAAACACAATCAATTAAGTACTAAATTTTTATTTACAAATACTTTATAAAATATCTCTTATATTAGTTTAGAATATCTTAAGGAATTTCTAAATTAATGTAAAACAAAGGTTACATTTCAAAACAAAAATCCCATTGTATAGATATACATGGTGAGAAATCTACCATGGAACACCACCGAATAAAACAATGTATAAGATACTGATATGCTAACCAACATCTTCAAAAAAAACAAAGCTAATTAATAACTTTACTCCTTATCCATTTCGATCGATTGGTATGGCTTGGCAAGTGGCAATATAATTAAAAGAAAAGGTTATGTCTTATCCGTCTCCTTTTTTCTTTTCTTTTCTAAGTAGATGTATTATCCATGTAATTAAAGGTTTAATCTATTTTTTGTTACCATTTTTTTTTTAATTTTGTAGTTATGATATTCTAATTTTTTAATCACTAAAATTATTTTTAAAATGTTGACGTGATATATTTAAATATGATGTGATATCTAATGGTTTAATAATTATTATCATGTCACAAAATTCTTGGTAAGAAAAAAGTTATATTAAAAAATTAGAAAATATTAGTTATTTTCTATGCTTAAATAAATTTTCTTTGAAGTCTTCATAACTAAATTTTAAAACAAGTTAAATTATTGATGTCAAACATGATATGATAAGGGGTCTATAAATGGTGGCTAAGCTTAATTAAGAAGTATAAACATATCTAGTAGGGATAGTCCACGTGGGAATACTTCCAAACCGGAAGTTGAATATATTATTGTGTAAAAGAGAATAGCATAAAGGGTAAGGTATCTTTTAGTACAAAAAAAGATTTCCTATATCAACCTTATCTCACTCCAAAGTCAAAAAAACCATTTTATCACCATTTCTTCAATTATATTCTCATTCCTCTTTATTTCTAAACCCCAATAGTTGTTTTTTTTCTTTTCCAAAGGCAAATATCATTAATAATAAGAGTTCCTATATCATAACATTGTTACAGGAAATAGAAAAATTACAACAAATTGGACAAACCAATTCCTATAACCAATAAACTTATAAAACAAAATAAAACTTGTACTAAAAAACTAGCAGACAGAAACACAACAACCACCTAATTCAACAATCAAATGCATCTACACAACATCAAAAATAACCTGAAAATGACTACCAATACAATCAAAAACCAATCGAGAAAACTAAACTTTCTTAATAAAGGACACACCCTGAAAAACCGATTGATATTGCGCACCGAACCGTCAGGACAGGGTTCACCATAGGACCGCTACAAACACAAATCAACCACTTCCAAACCCAACAAACTACCTAGCAAACAACAACTAACCAGCTCCAACACACAACCAGACTGGACGGATCACCAAACTGCACCAAAAATTGCAAAAACACATATAGGGAACTATGAACCACTCAACCCTTGCTACAACATAGAACTGACACCAAATTACTTTCCCCGACTCCAAATGGAAAAAACCAACAAACAATTATTCATCTCTGAAACCTAGACTTGTCATTGGATTCAAGCACCAAAGTGTATTGTTGTGTTCCATTTCCTTTGCTTTTATTTTCAACAATTTTCAGGCATGCATTTTCACCTTCTCTACCAAAAATTTCAAGCTCAATATTATTGTTTTGAAATAATTTTTCGTTTCTCACTTTCCAAATATTCCACACACACGCGAACCAAATTACTTAGACCTAATTAACGATTTTTTGCCTCCATCTAATAGCCCTTCATTTTACTTCCAATGCGAAAAACTATCGTTATGCATTATCGTAGATATGCTTAACCAACGACATACATCATACCAAACTTCCGCAAAAACTGGACACTCAAAGAATATATGTGACACCGGTTCTTCTTTATCATACTCTCCCACGCATTGACTAGATCCATTACTAATCACAACTGTCATAATCAAGTTATCTCTAGTAGCTATTCCATTTTGAAAGATTCTCCAAACTAGACACTAAACTTTCAATGAGATAGCTTTATGCCACGCCTTGCCCGGTTTGGGTTAGTTGGATTAACGGATTGAGACAACAACCCCTTATACACTTCCTTGACTGAGTAATTGGACTCATGGTACCACTCACCAATATTGAGGTGCAAAATACAATTCCACCAACTAGAACAATCCCTACCTCTACTCATTGTTCCATCTTCTCTCATCCCGTATCTATTAACTAAGATCTTATACCATAGACATTTCCTCTCAAAGCTTATTTTCCACTCCCACTTTCCCAAGAGTGCATAATTGAAATCCCTCAAGTTTATAATATTTAACCCTCCCCCGTCAAAAGACCTACACACTTTATCCCAATGGACCCAATTTATTTTTCTCTCACCCTCACTCCCACCTCAAAGAAATTGTCTAAAGAGAGATTCGAGTTTTGAAATAATACTAGTCAGAGCCTTAAAAAGGGAGAGAAAATATAATGGAAGAAATTACAAGACTGATTTTAAAATCATCACTCGCCCCCCGATGGATATATGTTTCTTCTTCCAACTTGATAATCTTGATCTCACCGCCTCTACCACCGGCTGCCAAGATTCGATTTTGTTTAGACTTGCTATGATTGGGAGTCCAAGATGATTGAATAGGATTCTTCCTATTTTGCATTGTAGGATATTTGTGGCCTCTTCAAGCCACCTTTGAGATATCTTGACCCCCACTAAAACACTTTTATATTAGTTTACCTTTAATCCCGATATAAGTTCGAACAATAACAAGTTTGCTCTGATGATCCTAATAGTAGATCAACTTTTTTCAACTATGATCAATCTGTCATCCGCATATTGTAAATTCGTAAACCGTTCTTCTCCACTATCGAATTTGTAGCCATTAAACATCCCCACCTCGATAGCTCCTTTCATTAACATATGGAAGCCTTATTCCGCTAGCAAGAAAAGAAATGGTGACAATGAGTCTCCTTGCCTTAAATTGCGTGTCATCTTAAATTTTTTCGCGGGGATGTCGTTTACAAGCACCGAGACACACGACGATGTAAGACATTATAGAATCCAATTTCTCCATTTTTCATAAAATCCCATCTAAGAACCATCAACCTTTTAGTTTATATGACATATGTTATAAATTTATTACCAAAATAAATTTTTTAAGATAATTTTTTCGATTTTATATAAATTTTAATAGTTTATTGTTTTTAAGCTACTTTAAAATATTAAATATCGTAATTTTATTCTTATTATCTTAATTAAAATACTAAATATTAGTTAAAGATACATTTTAGTTAGTTTATATTTATCAACTAATGTAACCAATAATTTATCATACTACAAATTCGATTCGATAGGCTAACTTACATGTCATTTGATAATAATCTTGCGAAGACTCGAATATTTATCGCTAAAGAGACAAATTCAAATCTGATAATGTACTCTGATTTATAATTATCATTTTGAAGTTTTAGTCTGATGTTAGAGGAACCTGTAAGTACACTGACTCTCAAGCCAATAACTATTAAAAGTTAGAGATATTTTATAGTTAGAAAATGTGTACTTGAATTACGAAGCCTATATTAGAATTTATAGTGGGGTTCTAGGATTTCAAGTCCACTAAACCTTCTATTCTAAGACATGTGTCTTTAGGTGTTAATATATGTTGATATATGGTCTTAATCCACGGACCTTTGATCTTCAGATATCATTTTGAACTTCTTCATTATGGATCAATGACATTATTGGGCCATTAAATGGACTCTCCGATCCAGTCCGGAACAACCCCCATAACTAGTCCAACGTATCAAAGGTGTGGCTTGCTGATAAGTGCCAAAATTACGTAAAATAAGTAGGCATTTATTAACTTAGTTTACAAGCAATCAATATAAAAAACCTCGATTTATCAAATGAAAAACATATGTTTGTAGTTTTATCTTGCATATTAATAAAAAACAAGTGAAAAGGACTGAAAAATCACCAAGCCACATGCAAAGACCTTGCCATATAAAAAATCCTATAAGCAATACTCGCTAGGCCAGGTCCATGGGCGCGCTAGGCGATCACAGACGAGAGAAGATCTTAAGGATAAGTTACATCACGGTGAAGGGATGGTTTGTGCGTTAGTTGAAGAAAGGTGGTGCGTCTAGCGAGCTAGGGTACTGGGTCTAGTTGGAGGATGAGGTGATATTCCTTAATATGGAAGAAAGTAGGCACACTAGGCAAAAATTGGAAGTGTGCCTAGAGATCCTAACTTTCTCAAACCTATAAATAGGGGCATAAGGTTCAGTTTAAAAGGAAGTTTTAGTGGATTCAAGGGAGTACATAAAGAAAGTAAGTCCATGCTGAATCTCAATAGGAGAGAATAAAGAGAGGAAGATCGAAGATAAAAGCGTTGTTCGAGGGATCATTACAAATTTTGTTCAACCGTTTTCTTCTATGGTTTGACTGTAAAGCTACGATGAGTAAGCAAAGTTAATTCTCTTTTGTTAGGGTTAGGTGTAGTCATCATTATACTCATGTATTAATTGCAATCATGGCGTTTTATGTAATTCTACTTAAGCTTTAATATTGATGATTCTTTGTTCTTAATGCTTGGTTTGAATTAGCTACCTAAAACATGTTCTCATGGTACGAGTAAACATATGAGTGATGTTGGTCATTGTTAGATCTGAGTCTCCATCTATTGCATGTCAATGCCTAAAGATAGAGTTAGCTTTAATAACCACACGGATACTGATAATTGATATCTTTATTCACTGTTGGAATGTAATGTTTTGTATGATTAATAGGGCGAGGGATCTTTTATCAGGTAATATAACTGATCTCACATTGTTGACGTCAGAGATGAGATGTGATGAGAGCAACACGTGGGTGTATTAATAGTTTAGTGATAAGTTGTCTTTGCATCATTATTTCTAGGTATTTCCCTTAGTATTTTGTCGCATTTTGTTCTGTTTACTTTCAATTACCATGTTTTATGCTTTGGTTTGTGCATTCTTGTTATTTTCAAGGCCTAATGAGCATCCAAGACAAAAAGGGATCAAAGGAAAGCTAAATAGGGCAAAACGGAAAAAGACGGATTTTCTCCATAGTAAAACCAGAGGGTTGCTACGGCCATCCGTAGAATCTTCTACGTGCCATAGAAGTATAAACCCTAGGCGCCCCCTTGTTCCACTTCCCATAAAAAGAATAGAGACCTGCTACAACCACCTTGTCACACCCCAAAATTTGCCCTCCATTTTTGCTTTTTCATCTAACCTATAACTTGAGATCCATCTATACTCATTCATGCCTCATTCATGTGCATCCTTCATTCATGGCTAACATTTTCTAACAAGTATCATAGATTCAAGGTTCATGGTTGATAAAATTATTGTTTTAGCCTAAAGTTTGTGGTATTAGTCACCATATGGGATGAAACCCTAATTGCTTGGGTCTTTGGGACCTGGGTGCTTGAAGAGTATGCCATGACACTCAGCTGGGTACCCAAACCCTAATTCTTGACCTTGCTCCTAGGGGATTTTGTTGCTTGACCTCCTATGCATGAACTTGACTTCGATACCCTAATGGTGGGCTCATGGCTTGATATGTATTTGAGGAGCTTTGTGCTTGGTTTAAAACCCTAATCAGGGATAATTGGTGTTCAAGTGCCTTGCTTGGTTGACTTTTGGATTTGGGATCCATCAAAACCCTAGCCATTAATCTTGGAAGGTCATGAATCATGTGGCTTACTTTGAGGGGGTGGAAACCCTAGTTTCTGACTATGGCATCATCATCAGTGGGGTATATATTCAAGATTGAGGTTTCATCTAATTCATGTGGTCCATTATGGATGGTTCATGGGCTTAGAAGATTCATGGTCATGATTCATTGATTGAGATTCACTCAAGGCTCTGCATGGTCATGCTATATTGCCTAGTCGGTATTCATCTGGTTTGATTCTTAGCATGGAGTATTTTAGAGGCCTTGTGGTACATATTCAGCTATCCATAAGAAAATACACCTTTTTTTTACAATTGTTGACTTTTTGTCAACGGTTGACTTTTTGGTTAACTAGTTGACCAAAGTCAACCATCTAATCAAAGTCATTTTCCAACCATTATCTTTTCTATACAATACATATCCATCCCAAACCATGTTCATTACAAAATTCATTTTTAATCTTGATTCATTTTCAAATTTTAAACCACTTTGAACCATGTTCATTCTATGTAATACATAAACCACCCGGAGCCACTCCCATTAATCTAAAACGCCCATTACATAATCCGATTTCATTCACAATCAACATCCAATCAATTTTCCAATTCAAATTTCAAACCAATTTCATTATGGCCATACATTCATTACAATTACAATATTCCATGCATTGCGTACACATTTCAACTCAACCTTTGGAATCGGTTCAAATACATTTCACCATCATAAACCATGTTATTACCACTTCATCCCAAATTTCTTCCAATTTACATTCAATTCAAGAACAGTGCAATGTTCATCTAAAAACCCAAATGACATTTTTACTTTCAACCTTAAACCATTACAAAACTTAAACCAATTACACAATTTCAATTCAAACAAAATTTAAACCAGTTTCCAACATTACATTCACCAATTTCTATACATACCATTTAAACCAATTTCCATTCAAAAATTACAAAAAATTACAACCATTTACACAAATGCAATACACACCGCAATCCAAATACATATCATGCTACCGTCCCTAAGCCCCAAATTACCCTTCTTTCCTCTTTCATTCTCACCACCGCCCATGACTTCACTAGCTGCTTGTGGTGGATTACCTGCAGAAAGTGTTTAATTATTGCTTGCAGATGAAAGTTGTTCAGTAATAGTGAATAGCCTGGTGTTTTGCTTCATACTTGTGTAGTGTTCTGCTCAGTAATATTCCACCTTATATGCTAATGGCTTCTGATCAAAGACGAAACCGATTAAATGGTGCAATCATGGTTGGTTATGGTTCTCTAGAGCAATATAGGACTAAAAGAAAGAATTTTGGACTACCTGTGCAAGGTGAGCTTCATCCAGACAGTTACCAGGAGCAACATCATGTATCAAACACCACTGTAAATTCTGCAATTCACACAAGCATGACAAATGACTTTTCAAGTCTAACATTTCAAATCATTTCACCATACATTAATCAATAAACATTCAAATATATCAAAAAGAATAAGCCGATTCTAAGGAGCTTAATAATCCCAACAAAGGCAATGCTGACAATCTACTGAGAAAGGCCGCACTCAAAATGAAAAGCCATGATTATCTAGAAAGAAAGGTGGGTACTGGTCCAGCCAAGGAGGACCAAAATCATCTCACTTTTAGCTTCCAAGGGAACCGAGATCGGTTCGATGGTAACTGCGATGTTGACATGGAGGATGGCACTACTTGATTGAGAACGGTGAAGTTCCAGCGCTTCGCTAAGGCATTGCCGAAGAACACCAGGATCAAATTCGTTCATCCTGCAAAAGAAAGTTACCTGCATAATCATTCCAACCTGCATCATTTTTTCTTAACAGAACTGATCTATTTCTTTTCCTAACTTCACATCCAAATAACTCTAACAGAAGAATAACTGCATTAAAACTCTGCACGATCAATACTCTAAATTATCTCCACTTAAAATCAGTAATTCAGTTCAGCTAAGTTGACTTCATTTTTATTCATTCACAATGCAAGCAATTCATTCAACCATTCACATTCAGTGCAATTGACAAACGGTAAAACCGGTTTTATCTGAATTTGACAAAAAAACTGAAAGTGAATTAACTTCATAACATCATCTTCAATTCAAATTACACAAACTTTCATCAACCAATTAACATAACCACAATGCAACAGCTCACTTAACATTCAAGCCTAACTACACATTCAGAAATCACAGCTGCTTTTGAATTGAGATAATGCAAGGTTGTTCATTATTCCTAACCAACTAACTTCCCAGCTCATTCTAACAGAACCACTAAAACTTAACAGTACTAACAGTTTAACTAAAGTTAACAGCTAACACTAACAAACTAACTCCAGAATAATTTCGATTTCTAACAGAACGCACTGAACTAACTGTAATTGATCCTAACTCCCTAACTAACCCAATCTAATTGCAAGCTAACTCTGTGATTTAACCTCCAACAGATTTTCATTGGAACCAATTAACAGAGTTAACATTCTGTTAACTCAATCCACTATAAATTACACTCTTCATTCAGTTAAAGGAGGACTCTTCATTCTAAGCATTTTTCAATCTATTCTCCATCCCTAACAGAAGATAGAACTGAGGAAGAGGCAATTCGCAGAGAAAACACATCAATAACCATTCGCATCACAACGATTCGCAACTCCCAAATTCACGATCTCGCAACTTCACTCGATTCAACGTAATAGTAGCACAGAGGGAGAAGAAGAGGAAGGCATTGGAAAGCAAGCGGAGGAAGGAGAAGATTCATAGCTGGTTGTAAGTGGAGCTTCAATCCGGTGAGTTCTTCGATTCGTTTTCAATACTGTCTTTCTTCTGTTTGCGCACAAATAATCACGAAGCGAGTTGACTTGCGAATCTTTGAACTGTGATTGAACGACACGAATCATGTTTGATTGAGGAACGTCGCGAATCCTTGATCATGTCGTCATGTTGGAACCAAAGCGTCGTGAACGCGATTGTAGAGAGTGAAGAGGTGCGAATCGCATTGTTGCTATGAGCTTCTTTATATAAGCTCTTTCAGCTTGGAGATAATCGCTCGCAGATACGTTTCATGAGCGCCTTCGTTTACTTCTCACTTCGGGCTTCGGTGTTCTCGCTTGTGTGGCCTTGGATCCAGTTTGGGCCTAGGGCCCAAACGGTTCCTTACTATCTGCACCCCTCATACACGGGCCTGCACCACCACTATTCCGCAAGGCCCATTTTCATGTTTTTTTGGCATTATTTCTTTCCCTTATTTTTGTGTGTGTTTGATTGATTAGGATTTTGAGATTTAGAATGGGATTAGTTAATTAGATTTTAATTAGGATTTAATTAGGTTTATTAGTTTCTTGATTAGAATTTTTAGGAATTAGATTTAATTAGATTCTAAGAATAGGTTAATTAAAGGTTAACTAGAATTTTAGCATTAATTAGATTTAATTAGGAGATTAGAATTTTAGAATTGATTAATTCTCTTATGCTTTTTTCCCTGGAATTTTATTAGGCCAATGAAAAATAGATTTTTAGAAATAAGTAGAATTAATCTCCTAATTGATAAACGTTTGTAATGACTGTTTCGCCCCTGGGTTTAGAAACAGTCTAATTTTGTATGCTCCCCTAATTTTAGGACTTATAAATATGCTAATTAATCAATTAACCCTTTAGGTTATCATATTCACTTTCAACTAACTTTTTCCCAATTGATTAAGTTGATCAAAGTACGCTTTGATTAACTAAATCCTTTGACTATGGTTAATTCCCCAAGCTTAGTCAAGTGATCAAAAGACCCTTGATCACTTGATAAAGCAAGTCCTTGTGTTCAAGACGTATTAGACATTGGATCTCCAACATCAATCAAGATTCAAAGACCAAGATCAAGAGTTCAAGCAATTCAAGTCAGTACAAGACAGGACTACTATTCAAGCATTACAAAGGTCAAATTTAATACTTGTCGATCATGAGCCAAGTCGTGTGCCATGAGTCTTAAGAAATAGAGAAGGAGTGAGAGTGGAGAATTCCTATCCTCATTATGAATATCTTTGGGTACGGGACGAATGATCCAGTTGCTCATCGTATTCACCTTTATTTATAGGCTTTAACACAATTTGATTCAAGTTGATTCTCAAGCCTCTTCATTCTTCAAGGACAACCCTTCATCATAGGAAGCTGCAAGGAAATTCAACTTCAACACTCATCGATTATGATGCAAATTGCACGTCATGAGCCTTAAGTAGTAGAAAAGGAGTGAGAGTGGAGAATTCTTATCCTCATTCTGAATATCTTTTGGTACGGGATGAATAACCCAATTGCTCATTGTATTCATCTATATTAATAAATTTTGGTGCAATTTAAATCAGATAATTGATAAGTCTTTCCACCAAACGTGAAGATCAGACTGAAGATGAGACTTCAACCTCCCTGGGTTTCTTTTTATCCTTTTGTTTTCACAGTAAAACTAAAACCATTTTGTGAATAAAACTCAAAAACAATTAACCATACGATTGGAAATGTACGATACGAGCCTTAAGCAATGGAGAAGGGATGAGAGTGGAGAATTCTTATCCTCATTCTTAATATCTTTGGGTGCGGGACGAATGACCCAGTTGCTCACTGTATTCATCTCCATTCATAGACTTTAGTACGATTTAAATCATGACTCCCATTTTAGAATAAAAGCAAACTCACCTCATCAAACTCAGTTTTGCCTTTGGGATTCATTTTCCGTTTAAAACCTTTTCAGAAAGGGTGTGTTACTTTCGTTCTATTGTGAACGACGCTTAAGCCTCCATGAGTGAGCAAGCAATGTTTAACTGCTAGAGTGTGGTCCGAGTTTATCCATTCTATCGCAAATAGACATATGCTTAAAGCTCTCATGCTCAAGCATACAAGCCAGTCGATAGTAGAACGCGAATATTGATACTGTCTATAAAAACAACTAACGCCTCCGTACTACTTCCACGAACTATGGAGCTCTGATTTCCTCATTGCACGAATGAGGATACCTAGGCACGAGGGCCCAAATCCTTGGCAAGCACACTTATTTATTAACCCCTTGTTTCCCCTTTCATGAGTAATCTTCAGATAATAAAACTTATTCTTGTAAAGAACATTCAAAACGGTTCCCGTGGAGTACCATGGATGTTAGGAGTGCTAATACCTTCCCCTTGCATAACCGACTTCCTTACCCATTTCTCTTTCCCTCGGGTTTTATCTATGTTTTCCCTTTCCTTCGGGAATAAATAAAGTTCGATAGCAACTTTGTTATATCTTTGAGTGTGCGATGCGCTCGGGTATAATTCGCGTAGCTTCACACCCGTAACAGCTGTTACGGGTCGTAGCAAAGAGGCGAGAGAATTTTGACTTGTTTCCATATTTAGATCGATTCTCGTTTATTGTGGCTCTTAGGAAATATTTGATTTGATACAATTATGATTGAATAGTGATTAAACCAAGGATATTATGCACTTTATATTTTTCTCTATAAAACTCATAGTCTGTTATGAGTTTTGGGGATAGCTGATTTTATTCCAGCTTTCTACGTATTTGAAACAATATTAGGAATCTTTGTTTGATGTATGAGAGCATTATAAAGATTTGTCAAGACTATGCCCTTTCCATGGGATTAAGAAGTGGATGATTATCCATACCTTTTACAATGGTCTCCTTTACTCCGCAAGGATGGCCTTAGATGCGGCTTCCGGCGGAACCCAAATTAATAATCCTCAAGATATAGCCTATAACTTGATAGAAGAGATAGACAAAAACCACCACTCATGGGGAAGTGTGTGATAACTTGCAACTAAGTCAACCCCTAAGACCGGTGTTCTTTATGAGGTCAACGCCTTTGATCATAGGAATGCTAAGGTGGATTCCATTTACCAAAAGATAGATATTCTAAGCATCATACTTTCCACATCTGTTATTTCAGCCCTTGTTGCTTGTGTTTCCCCTGATACTCTCTACTATGAGATATGCAAAGTTAATGGGCATACTGGTAGAGATTGTCAAATGATCCTCACGGGAGGATCCACCCAAGAAAATGCAAACTTTGTGAACAATAACCAGAGGAACATTTCATACTCTAACACCTATAATTCGGGGTGGCGTGATCACCCAACTTCTATTACAGGAACAACAACCCCTAACAAGCCATGGGACCTCGGGGTTTCAAAAAGCTACACCAAACTAACCTAAGAAATCTAACCTTGAAGTTTTTATGGAAATTTTTGTTTTGACGCAAACTCGTCAAAACTATGAGTATAGAAATCAAAACCTTGTCACCAATGAGGTGTTTAGGCAGTTGAACACTAAGGATGATAATATTTTCACTCATACCAAAATGTTGGAAACTCAAATCTCCCAAGTAGCACAACAACAAGATGCTTCTTATGTCCCTCTCGGATCATTACCGGGGCAACCCGGACAAAATCCCAAGGGACATTTGAATGTCATGACAACCCGTAGTGGTAAGCAAATGGGTAGTTCTGATGATATATATATATATATATATATATATATATATATATATATATATATATATTTATTGAAGAGAATGTTCCAACACCACCCTCAAAAGAGGTGGTTGAAGAGGTTGATAAGGAGGCACCATATGTTGATCCTCTTCCATACAAATGTAACAACCCAATTTTAGTATTTATTTCTTATATTATTATTATTATATTATATTTTATTCAATTGGAGTATTAATTAATTAATTGGTTGTTAGGTAGTATAATAATTGATTATATTAATTAATTTGGTGTGTTAATCAATTATTTAGTTGATATGAGATATAATTAAATAATTATATTAATTAACTTGGTGGGTATATTGTGTTAGTTTAATTTAATTGAACTAATTAGAGATATTTAAATATTAGGTCTTATTGAGCCTATTAATTAAATTAGAGGTATCATGCTTTAAGCCCAAATATAATAATATAAATAGTAAGAGGTGAAGAGAGTGAGAAGTAGGATTCATTTGCTCATTGATGGCAACAGAGAAAGAAAAGAGGAAAAGTAAGGAGAAGAGGGGAAGAGCAAGAGAGAAGCTAAGGTTTCTAGAAAATTGAAGATGTAAGGGGGATAGTCCTTATTATTATGGGTTAGTATGATTGGGTCAATGGGTAGAAATATGTTTAGGTTGAAATCCCTAATTTCATGATTTTTTAGATTGTTAGGTTTTGATGAGTATTCTTGATTTGTGGTGATTTAATTGTGTTAAAATTGTAAATTAACTTTATATACTTAGAGTATTGTATGAGTTATAATTCTCTGAGCGTTTGGCTTTTTATGGAATCAAAATCGGAGGTCCGAAAGTCCTCCAACGATGAAAAACGCAGAAAATTCTGCATTCTGTTTTTGTGTTAACCGGTTACCCTGAGAGCGTTAACCGGTTACTTACTAAAAACCTGCCCAGAAGTTGATTCTATTTTGCGTTAATCGATTAACCAAAAGCGTTAACCGGTTAACACCGTTGAAAATCTGTTAGAAATTGTGTTCTGTTTTGCGTTAACCGATTAACCAAAACCGTTAACCGGTTAACACTGTTGAAAATCTGCCAGGACGTGCCTTTTGTTTCGTGTTAACCAGTTATTGAAAAGCGTTAACCGGTTAACACTGTTGGAAAAATGAAAAATGAAGACTTTAAAAGTTGTATTCATTTGAAATGAAATCTAGTGTGCGTATTTGATAATTAGCATATAATTGTGAATGATATATTGTTATGAATGTGTATATGTACCATTGATGGATCATTCATAGAGTAGAATTATGGTGATATGTGGAATGTTAAGATGGTAGAGATGATCTTAATTGCATATGTATTGGTATTTGTACATTCATTCATGGCATGGTCGGCTTCATGGTGGAAGCGGTGAAACTGTGGGTTCACATGGTAATAGACGTTGATCCTTGAACGGAAATAGGCGTAGCAGACGTTGATCCTTAATTGGAAATAGACGTAGTGGCTTGGATTCTAGATATTGAATCGGAAAGCGGTGAAATTGTGGGTTCACATAGACGTTGATCCTTAATTGGAAATAGGCGTAGCAGACGTTGATCCTTAATTGGAAATAGACGTAGTGGCTTGGATTCTAGATATTGAATCGGAAAGCGGCGAAACTGTGGGTTCAAATAGACGTTGATCCTTGAATGGAAATAGGCGTAGCAGACGTTGATCCTTAATTGGAAATAGACGTAGTGGCTTGGATTCTAGACATTGAATCGAAAAGCGGTGAAACTGTGGGTTCACATAGACGTTGATCCTTGAATGGAAATAGGCGTAGCAGACGTTGATCCTTAATTGGAAATAGACGTAGTGGCTTTGATCTTGTCCGGATCGGAAGCGTGGCTTGGATTCTAGATATTGAATTGGAAAGCGGTGAAACGTTGGGTTCACGTTGCGGTACCACATGCATAGAGTCACATGTCTTGCATTGAGTCATATTAGAGTTATGTGATAATTGAATGTATGCATTTATGTGATTGTGAGGTGTGTATGAGATATGGTAATTGAATTTGGTGATGTTTGGATACATAATTGGTAAAATATGTGATTATGTGATAATTGTAATTATGTGTATATTTGGGAATATAGTATTGGATTTGAATATTATACTCCTTGAGTTTTGGTGGATGTTTGGAACATGTGAAGTAAATGTTGGTTTGTATTATTTACATGGTTATACAAGGTGTGATGAATTCCGTTAATTGTTGGTTTAATCATTGTGCTTTATTATACTTCTTCATAATGATTTGATTTCTCACCCTTCTGTTTGAATGTTGCTTTACATGGCATCGTGCAGATACTCAAGAGTAGTATTGCTGAAGTAAGTGGAAGGTAGCTTACTCGAGATTTAGCTAGAGAGTTTCCGTGTTTCAGTTTAGAGACTAAGTAGTGAGTCAATGCTCTGGTCATGTAACACTGGGTAGATTGGTAGTATTGAACTCATATCTTATTTGGATATGCATTATGTTATTACTTGTGAACATGTTTATTTGCAATTTGTTGTTTGAGAGGCCATAGTGCCAAATATTCTGGATATGGTTTTATTTTATCTTGAGGTGATTATTGAGAGATGATCATGGTATGGGACATGAATCATTTTATGAAATACATGAGTATTCATTATTTTCCGCTGCGAACGCATATTCTTGAATATTCATGATGATTGAAATGTGTTATTTTAGATGACCAGGTGTATTGTATATTGATGATGAATGATGTTGGTTTTTGAAAGCTTTTAGTTTTTGAAAACGTCGATGTTTGCATGGCATTCTGTCGAAAGGATTGTGTGTTTGCATGGCATTCCGTCGAGCATTATTTCGGATAGAGATCTGAGGTTCACTTCGAGATTTTGGGAAGGTTTGCAAAGTGCTTTGGGTACGAAGTTGCGTTTGAGTTCGGCATATCATCCGCAAACTGATGGTCAAACGGAGAGGACTATTCAGTCACTTGAAGATCTTTTGAGGTCTTGTGTTTTGGAACAAGGAGGAAATTGGGATAGTTTCTTGCCTTTGATCGAGTTTACGTATAACAACAGTTTCCATTCGAGTATTGGAATGACACCTTTTGAGGCTCTTTATGGTAGAAGGTGTAGAACTCCTTTGTGTTGGTACGAATCGGGAGAGAGTGTTGTGGTGGGACCCGAGTTGATTCAAGAGACTACAGATAAGATTAAGATAATTCAAGAGAAGATGAAGGCTTCTCAAAGTCGTCAAAAGAGTTATCATGATAAGAGGAGGAAGGCTCTTGAGTTTGAGAAAGATGAGCATGTGTTTCTTCGAGTTACGCCAATAACGGGTGTTGGTAGAGCTTTGAAGTCGCGTAAGTTGACGCCGCGTTTCATTGGTCCTTATCAGATTTTCGATAGGGTAGGTGAAGTGGCATATCGGATTGCATTACCACCGTCACTTTCTAATCTTCATGATGTGTTCCATGTGTCTCAATTGAGGAAGTATATTGCGGATCCATCGCATGTTGTTCCATTAGATGATGTTCAAGTGAGGGATAACTTGACGATTGATACATCACCTATGTGAATTGAAGATCGAGAAGTGAAGAAGCTTCGTGGTAAGGAGATTGCTTTGGTGAAAGTGATATGGGGCGGAGTCGCCAATGGCAATATTACTTGGGAACTCGAGGATAAGATGAAGGAATCGTATCCGGAGTTGTTCGTTTGAGGTAAATTTTCGAGGCCGAAAATCTTTTAAGTGGGAGAGAGTTGTAACAACCCAATTTTAGTATTTATTTCTTATATTATTATTATTATATTTTATTTTATTCAATTGGAGTGTTAATTAATTAATTGGTTGTTAGGTAGTACAATAATTGATTATATTAATTAATTTGGTGTGTTAATCAATTATTTAGTTGATATGAGATATAATTAAATAATTATATTAATTAACTTGGTGGATATATTGTGTTAGTTTAATTTAATTGAACTAATTAGAGATATTTAAATATTAGGTCTTATTGGGCCTATTAATTAAATTAGAGGTATCATGCTTTAAGCCCAAATATAATAATATAAATAATAAGAGGTGAGGAGAGTGAGAAGTAGGATTCATTTGCTCATTGACGGCAACAGAGAGAGAAAAGAGGAAAAGTAAGGAGAAGAGGGGAAGAACAAGAGAGAAGCTAAGGTTTCTAGAAAATTGAAGAGGTAAGGGGGAGAATCCTTATTATTATGGGTTAGTATGATTGGGTCAATGGGTAGAAATATGTTTAGGTTGAAATCCCTAATTTCATGATTTTTTGGATTGTTAGGTTTTGATGAGTATTCTTGATTTGTGGTGATTTAATTGTGTTAAAACTGTAAATTAACTTTATATACTTAGAGTATTGTATGAGTTATAATTTTCTGAGCGTTTGGCTTTTTACGGAATCGAAATCGGAGGTCCGAAAGTCCTCCAACGATGAAAAATGCAGAAAATTCTGCATTCTGTTTTTGTGTTAACCGGTTACCCTGAGAGCGTTAACCGGTTACTTACTAAAAACCTGCCCAGAAGTTGATTCTGTTTTGCGTTAACCGATTAACCAAAAGCGTTAACCGGTTAACACCGTTGATCCTTTATTGGAAATAGGCGTAGCAGACGTTGATCCTTAATTGGAAATAGACGTAGTGGCTTGGATTCTAGATATTGAATCGGAAAGTGGTGAAACTGTGGGTTCACATAGACGTTGATCCTTGAATGGAAATAGGCGTAGTAGACGTTGATCCTTAATTGGAAATAGACGTAGTGGCTTGGATTCTAGACATTGAATTGGAAAGCGGTGAAACTGTGGGTTCACATAGACGTTGATCCTTGAATGGAAATAGGCGTAGCAGACGTTGATCCTTAATTGGAAATAGACGTAGTTGCTTGGATTCTAGACATTGAATCGAAAAGTGGTGAAACTGTGGGTTCACATAGACGTTGATCCTTGAATGGAAATAGGCGTAGCAGACGTTGATCCTTAATTGGAAATAGACGTAGTGGCTTTGATCTTGTCCGTATCGGAAGCGTGGCTTGGATTCTAGATATTGAATCGGAAAGCGGTGAAACGTTGGGTTCACGTTGCGGTACCACAAGCATAGAGTCACATGTCTTGCATTGAGTCACATTAGAGTTATGTGATAATTGAATGTATGCATTTATGTGATTGTGAGGTGTGTATGAGATATGGTAATTGAATTTGGTGATGTTTGGATACATAATTGGCAAAATATGTGATTATGTGATAATTGTAATTATGTGTATATTTGGGAATATAGTATTGGATTTGAATATTATACTCCTTGAGTTTTGGTGGATGTTTGGAACATGTGAAGTAAATGTTGGTTAGTATTATTTACATGGTTATACAAGGTGTGATGAATTCCGTTAATTGTTGGTTTAATTATTGTGCTTTATTATACTTCTTCATAATGATTTGAATTCTCACCCTTCTGTTTGAATGTTGCTTTACATGACATCGTCCAGATACTCAAGAGTAGTATTGCTGAAGTAAGTGGAAGGTAGCTTACTCGAGATTTAGCTGGAGAGTTTCCGTGTTTCGGTTTAGAGACTAAGTAGTGAGTCAATGCTCTGGTCATGTAACACTGGGTATATTTGTAGTATTGAACTCATATCTTATTTGGATATGCATTATGTTATTACTTGTGAACATGTTTATTTGCAATTTGCTGTTTGAGAGGCCATAGTGCCAAATATTCGGGATATGGTTTTATTTTATCTTGAGGTGATTATTGAGAGATGATCATGGTATGGGACATGGATCATTTTATGAAATATATGAGTATTCATTATTTTCCGCTGCGAACGCATATTCTTGAATATTCATGATGATTGAAATGTGTTATTTTAGATGACCAGGTGTATTGTATATTGATGATGAATGATGTTGGTTTTTGAAAGCTTTTAGTTTTTGAAAACGTCGATGTGACGCCCTTTTGTTTATATGCGTGCTTATTTACTCTGATTATATGTTAAGTATTTTGGGATAGAAAAAGGGGTGTTACAACAAACCTATTGTTCATTTCCCATAAAGACTTGTGAAAGCAAGGTGTAGGCCTAATTCAAAAAGTTTGTGGAACTTCTCAAAAAGATCCACCTCAAAGTGCCTTTCACTGAGGCACTAACTCAAATGCCCTCCTATATTAAATTCTTAAAAGAGATTATTTCCAATAAAATAAAGCTAGAGGACCATGAAATTATGGCCATGACCCTTGATAGTAGTGTCATATTTAAAACATGGTAATCCCTAAGCTCAAATATCTAGAAAGTTTCTCTATCCCTTGTCATATAGGTACCATGGACTTTGAGAGAGTGTCATGTGATTTAGGAGCTAGTGTTAACTTAATGCCTTTGTCCGTGTGTAAGAAGTTGGATATGGGAGACATGAAACCTACTAATGTGTCTTTGTAAATTGTCGATAGATCGGTCAAGTATCCTATAGATGTGTTAAAGGATCTCCACGCGAGAGTTGGAGAGTATTATGTACCGGTTGGCTTTGTTATAATGGACATCTATGAAGATTGTCAAATCCCGATAATTGTATGAAGGCTTTCTTCGTGCGGTGGGGGCCGTCATAGATGTCAAGAGAGGTAAATTGGACTTTGAGGTTGGAGAAGATAAAATTGAATTTATTTTAGCAAAACTATTGAAGAACCCTTCTTTTAGGGATTCTTGTTGTTTTGTTGACTTTCTAAGCTGTTGTATTCACGAGAACGCATCGAAACCTCCTTCGACCGCTAAGTTGGAAGAGAGTTTGCTTGGTGGCACTAAGGTTAAGAAGGTTGATACCAAGGGTAAAGGTTATGAATAGGACTTGAGAGGAAATCCTATCCCCTCTAACCAAGGACTTGATACGCCTGTTATGAGGGGTAATGAACCCAAGAACTATGGGACTCGTCTAGGGATAAGGAAGAATAAACACAAGGAAGAGAAGAGAGTGAAAGAGAAAGTCCGTGAAAAATTAGACCAAAAGTATGAGCATCCACATCAAAGGAAGAAAAAGGAAGAAGGTTGTATGAAATGGATTTCTAGAGTTAATTCGGTCCCGACAATGGCTAAGGGACATGCTAAAGATTCTAATTTAAAGGAAGCACCCTCTTGAGTTAAGGGTGTAAGTGGTCGAGCTAAACGACCTTAAACAAAGCACTTTGTGGGAGGTAACCCACACTTTTTTGCATTAATTTGTTTCTTTTTATTTTATTTCTTTTTTAGGTAATAAAAAGCTCACAAGATCGAATCAAGACAAGTTCCAATTGTTGGAAAAAGTTGAGAAAAATTGTTCGAGGAATCATGCCCGGAAGAAAACCCTAAAAACTCAAGAAAACAACTCTTCATAGAAAAATAAAATGCCTACTACGGGCTGTAGGAGGCCTGACCTACAAAACCTTAAAAGTCACCCATATCCATATGGTAACAAACAACGCCCTACTACAGGAGGTCGTAGCACGTGCTACGAGCCGTAGTAGGGCATGCAGAGGGCGATAAAAAAAATTGAATTTTTTTTCAAATTCAAATATTTCTTGGGACTCCATACACCTCCATTTAAGTCAATCATCACCCATTAATTTTCTTTAAAAACACCAAATCTAATTTTCTAACCATCATTACCATCATTCATTCTCTTTCCAAATCTCCCATAATCCCAAAATTCTCCAAACTCTTTCAAACCTACACAAAAATTCCATTGTTTCCAAACACAAAGCCTTCACCTTTAACCTCATACTACCCCAGTCACCAAATCACATTCACAAAAACTTCATTATCCATCACCCCAATTCTACTTCTGGGCACAAATTTTCCAAAACCTTCACTTCAAAAATTTCTCAAAGCTTCATCCATCAATGGGACCTAAGAGGACCGATAAGGGAAAACAAGTGGTAGAGTCATTAAGGCACCAAAAGAGAGGAATCATCCATTCATCCAACCCTCACAACATCACCTTTAAATACAATTTGCAGGCTAATTGGTACTCCATGCTCGTCAAGCGGAAGATCTCTTCGTCAAGGTACATGTGCGAAAGCACTCTTACTACTTTTCGCCTTAAAGCTGAAATAGATAGGATGTTACACTAAATTGGTTAACTTTATTTCATTAAAAGGGAAACACTTGCCTTTGAGTTCATCACCCTTGAGTTTCTTAGCACCTTAGACTTTAAGTTGCAAAAGAAATGGATAGACGGAATGAGATACTACTACAATACTTTCATGTTCCGTCTCTTTAACTAAAACCATGAATTGAGTGTAGAGGAATTGGGGAATATCCTCCAATTTCCCATCTATGGGTTGGGAGTCAACTTATCGGGCTTAATTTTATTTATTCCTAACTTTTTCTGAGTCGCCCTTGCGGGTTTTTAACTCACCGAGATGCTCATTTTTGCCTAAGTCTCCCTTTTAGGTTTTCGGCTTAGTGAACTTTATTATCCACTTATTTTTCATAGGCATAATACTTCTTGACTGCATAAGAGTTGACAGGGTGTGCTAACTCTTCCCCATCCATGTTCGTGAGAACTAAAGCTCCACTGGAGAAAACTTTCTTCACCAGATATGGTTCTTCGTAGTCGGGGATCCATTTTCCGCGTGAATCCTTCTAGAGGAAGATTATCTTCTTCAGTACCAATCACCTACTTTGAAATCTCGAGGCTGAACCTTCTTATCGAATTCCCCTTTGAACATTTTCTAATACAATTAACCATGTCATAATGTCGGCAATCTTTTTTCTTCGATCAGATCGAGTTGGTTAAATCTGGTCAGCATCCATTCCACCTCTTTTAATATAGTCTCAATTAAGACTCTTAGTGAAGGGATCTAAACTTCTATTGGGAGCATAACCTCCATGCCATAGACTAGAGAGAGAAATGTTTTCCCCTATTGAAGTGAGGACGGATGTTCTATACCTATGCAGAGAAAAAGGTAATATCTTGTGCCAGTCCTTATAAGTTTTCACCATCTTCTAGATGATTTTCTTGATATTTTGGTAGCTGCTTCTACAACATCGCTCATCTTTGGTTTGTAAGCTTATAAACTATGATGTTAAATTTTAAATCTCTCATATAACTCCTTCATCGTCTCATTATTCATATTCAACCCGTTATCGGTGATAATCTTGTTGGGAGTCCCATATCGATAAATTATCACTTTCTTGATAAATCGGGTGACTACTTGCTTCGTCACAGTTGCATAAGAAGCATCTTATACCCACTTGGTGAATTAGTCGATGGCAACCAGAATGAAACAATGTCCATTTTCAGCTTTTGGATCGATCATACCAATCATGTTTATGCCCCACATAAAGAAAGGCCATGGTGCAGTCAAGACATTCAAAGGAGTAGGTGGCTGTCATACCCTGATTTTGTCCGGCCATTTGTGGTTTACCCATAAGATCTCTTTGTTTCAAAGGCCCATTTGCATAAACGTGTCCATAATTTAAAATGTGGTTTGAATCTTTTTACACTACCAATTCAAAAGTCATTTAATTATTGGTAAGGTATTAAGAGTCATGGATGTTTTTATGACCACTCATCATTAAACCTATTTGCACGTTCCAAATACATATGCCAAATCTCTAAACCATTCATAAAAATCCTTAAGCTAAGTGAGTATGTTGGTTTAGAATTAAGATATTGCGTGCATGGGTACTTAATTAGTTTCTATGCTCAAAGTTTGAAAGTGCAACATTTTGTGACATGTTTTTATCTTAGCCTTTTTGGCACATTTTATTTTCGATAATATTAATATGTTTTTCGATAATATTAATGTGTTAAAATCAATCAAATTAAAAGTCCATTAAATTGCATTGTTGGGCCCAATTCATTTTTGGTTTGAATTATAGTTTAAATTTTCTTTTGGTTAATACAATTAATTTGTTAAGGCAAAGTTTAAAATTTTTAAAAAAAGGAGAGAGACTAATTACACAAAAAATGCTTCCAAGTAAATTCTGAATAATCCAAAAGGCCAATGCGTAATAACAAAGGGGTTACACGTTTAACCCAACTTTTCAAAAGCTGAAGTATTCTAATCAATTTCAAATTTCTAATATTAAATCCCAATATTATTACAGAGTTTGGAGTACATTTAAAATAAATAGAAAATTGGAATAAGCTGTTTAATTTCAAATTTCTAATATTAAATCCCAATATTATTACAGAGTTTGGAGTACATTTAAAATAAGTAGAAAATTGGAATAAGCTGTTTAATTTCAAATTTCTAATATTAAATCCCAATATTATTACAGAGTTTGGAGTACATTTAAAATAAGTTGAAAATTGGAATAAGCTGTAAAAACAGCAGTCTAAAGTAGCAAATCTTCAAGGACTTCTTCAAAGCTAATGGTTGAAATTCACGCCCCAATTTTAGCCTCCAAAGCTGGCGCCGCCCTCCCTTCACTCAATGTCCACTCACCTTTTGCAAACCTGCAAAACCAATTCACAATTTAAAAAAAAAAATAGCTTATCCAAATAAGCACTTTAAAAACTAGAAAATAAAGGATGGAACAAACAGATTAACTCTTTACACAACAAACCAAGAAGAACGTTCAAAGATCACATTCCAATATCCAAACCAACAACCTTAAATCCATAAGATTAATCATCCCACAAAATCTGGAGAAAGGATAGCTTGGCAAGTTATCTTATAACCAACAATGAGCATATATAAACAAGAAAAAATTAATTAACAAGACACGTTCTGAAAAACTCAGAGAAATTGCTAAAAAGACTTTTCTCTGTTAAAACCACAAACAAAAGAACAAGGCATAGGTTTTTCGACAGATTCAACAGGATAACCAAATATTTCTCAACTCAATCAAAGATTTTTTCTTTGTTAAACCTAAACCAAATAGAAGAAACTTTTTTTTTCCAGAGAACAATCAAACAATAATCCATAAAAACCTCTAAATCCTAAGACATCAAGCCAAGCAACAACAACACTCAAAGCAAAAATAAAAGAAAGCGAAAAATAGAAGAAGATGGAGAACTTATCTTAAACCGTGGGGAGCTTCGCCGGAGTTGGATTTCAAACAAGTAACTTTTTCCTCCTTCGTTAAAGTCTTTGCATCATCATCATTTACGCCTCTTCATACTGGATGCGATCTTTCTTTTAATTTCTTCAAAACTTTGCTGTAGAACTTCAGATCTTGAATCTAGGGTTAGGTTTTGGGTGTTTAAGTTTTTGGTTAAGGTTAAGAACGAATCAAGCTACGTTTGGCCATATGAGAAGGAAAGTTTAGGGTTAGTTTTGGTATTTCAAGGGAGGGCCTCGATCCGGCCATTTGAGGAACAAATCGGAAAAAGCGAGTTCATATTTGAACTTAGAGGCAAAAATAAAGGTGAGGTTTTCTTTTTTGTTAGGGTTGAGGGCGGTGGTCACCGGAGAAGACGGTGGCGGCCGCCGCGCGCCGCCGCTTCTCCGATGAAGGTTGAACGGAGAAGATGAAAGGAGTAGCAGAGCAACTCTGGTTATTCTTGAAGAGAGAGAATTATTTTTA
Organism: Lathyrus oleraceus; assembly: GCF_024323335.1. NCBI lineage: Eukaryota > Viridiplantae > Streptophyta > Magnoliopsida > Fabales > Fabaceae > Lathyrus > Lathyrus oleraceus. Next base: position 148,081,557 of record NC_066582.1, on the reverse strand, counting down.
ACAAATGAAGCGCTTAAGCGCTTTTCCGCTGGTTTTAGGCAAAAGAGCCTTAGGTCAGCCTCCCTCATTTGGAGAAACCTGTTTTCCAGCGGTGGGCTTCCAGTCCAGGCCCAATTGGTCTTTTGTTTATTTTAGCACCCCATTTTCATTTTATTTTTTTACTATTTTATTATTATTTGTTGTATATTTTGATTGGGCCTAAGGAAGACCCATCTTCTTTTCAAGACTGTTATTTTTCTACATATATGACTTTTTTTTATTCAAATTAAATAGACATTTTAGGATATATAATTAATTAATCTTTGAAAATATTTTAGAATTTAATTAGATTTCTCTTTTTTTAAGAAATAATTGTAGATTAATTAGAATTATAAGGTGATTTAGAATTATTTTAGAATTTTTAATTTAATTTAGAATGATTTTAGAATTTAAACTTTGAAAATATTTATAACTTAATTAGATTTTTTTTAGAAATAATTGTAGATTAATTAGAATTATAAGTTAATTTAGAATTATTTTAGATTTTTTTAATTTGATTTAGAATGATTTTAGATTTTAATCTTTGTTAATATTTTAGAATTTAATTAGATCTTTTTTAGAAATAATTGTAGATTAATTAGAATTATAAGTTGATTTAGAATTATTTTAGAATTTTTAATTTAATTTAGAATGATTTTAGAATTTAAACTTTGAAAATATTTATAACTTAATTAGATTTTTTTTAGAAATAATTGTAGATTAATTAGAGTTATAAGTTAATTTAGAATTATTTTAGATTTTTTAATTTGATTTAGAATGATTTTAGATTTTAATCTTTGTTAATATTTTAGAATTTAATTAGATCTTTTTTAGAAATAATTGTAGATTAATTAGAATGATTTTAGAATTTTTAATTTAATTTTGAATGATTTTAAAATTTAATCTTTGTTAATATTTTAGAATTTAATTAGTTTTTTTTTTTAGAAATGATTGTAAATTAATTAGAATTATAAGGTGATTTAGAATTGTTTTAGAATTTTAATTTTATTTAGAATGATTTTAGAATTTAATCTTTATTAGTATTTTAAAATTAATATTTTGGATAATAGTTTAGAATTGAGATTTTTGATTGTTTAATATTGTTTTGAGTTTTAATTTAATGATACTTTTGTTAATTGTTTTAACTTTAGTTATTTTTTTAGATTTAACATTTTATTACAATTCTTCATCTCATCTTAAAATGAACCTAAAAATAATAAAGACTTAAAAATACAAAAAGATTATAATTCCCATGCCATCAATTCAAACCAGTTTTTAAAACAAATAGAACTTCTCGATTCAAAGTCGAGCCCATTTTAAATGCCTTTGTAAGTCGATCGCTTGAAAAAGCATCGCCATCAACCTCACATGGCTTACTCTTGGGCCTTCTTACAATGAGACTTATTCGATTTTAATTAATTCAATTCATTCATAAGAACGCAAATTTTAAAACCTCGATCCGACATCGAAAGTTAAATTAAAATACTTAATCACATTTAAAACAACACTTCATTTGAAAATGAAAAGGGGGATGGTTTTGAGTTTTCAACTCCTCTCCTCGATTATTTGAATACGAGTTTTCTTACTCGGTTAGTCAAATGGTTGTCATTTCTAATTCACTTAAGAACAAATAAATTAAATTCTTTTATAATAAAAAACGAAAAGGGAGATGACTTTGAGTCTTCAATTTTTCTCCTCGATTATTTGAATACAAGTTCTCTTACTTGGTTAGTCGAATAATCGTCGTTCCTCTATAAACTTCTAAACCCGATTAAATCAAATTATTTTCATAATAAGCTAAATGAAAAAGGAGATGACTTTGAGTTTTCAACTTCTCTCCTCAATTGTTTGAATACGAGTTCTCTTACTCGGTCAGTCGAACAATTGTCATTTTTTACAAACATACAACTTAATCAAATCATTTTCATAACAAACTGTACGAAAAGGGAGATGGTCTTGAGTTTTCAATTCCTCTTCTCAAATGCTTGGATATGAGTTGTTTTACTCAGTCATTCAAGCACTTGTCGTTCATTCTAAAAAATACATCAACCATACATAAACCTATTTTCATAATCACTCAGATGAAAAAGAAAGTGGTCTAGAGTCTTCTATTCCCTTTCCCGATTATTGGGATACGAGTTGTCTTACTCGATTATCCGAGTATTCGTCATCCTTTCAAAACACCTTAATTATTATCCAATCCTTTCTATAATTAAGGGTGAAAAAGAAGGTGGTCTAGAGTCTTCTATTCCCTTTCCCGATTTTAGGATATGAGTTGTCTTACTCGAATATCCGAGTAATCGTCATCCAACCAAAAACATATCAACCAAACAAAATATCCAACATATTAATCCAACTTATCACCCTCGTGTGATCAAAACTCTTTTCAAAAGAACACTATTTAATCCTTTCTGATGCGCACAACAAACTAATGTTTAAGCCTCCACCGAGAGTAGACAAGCCAATGTTTAGCCTTTAGGATGCGATCTAAGCAGTTGTTCATTAAAAGACACCAACCAACCGTAGTTTCCCCGAACTACGAATGCTCTGATTTCCTTATTATACCATAAGGATACGTAGGCAGGAGATTGTTGTATCTTCGCGAGCACACTAATAAAAAACCTCCCCTTTCTCCTTTATGAGGTTCTCATCCATTTCTATTTTAATAATTTTATAACTTAAAGATAACAAACAAACATGAATTAACACTCGAAACACAAATTAGAACTAAAAGGTTCCCGTTGAGTACAACAGACGTAAGGGGTGCTAATACCTTCCCCTTACGTAATCCACTCCCGAACCCGAATATGGTTGCGACGACCATTATTCTATTTTCCAAAGGTTTTATCGATATTTCCCTATCCCTTCACTGGGATAAATAAAGTTCGGTGGCGACTCTGTTCGAACGTAATTTTTTCCGCGACCATCGTGAGGAATCGTATTTTTCAAGATGCGACAGTGGCACATGCACCTTATCAGCATAAATCTTACACTTGTGGCACGTCTTGGCATAGTGGTAACAATCAGCTTCCATCGTTAGCCAATAGTAACCAACTCTTAGGATCTTCTTCGTCATTGCATGTCCATTTGCATGAATACCGAAAGAACCTTCATGAATTTCTTTGATGAGCATGTCTGCTTTGTGTCTATCCACACATCTGAGTAAGACCATTCCAAAATTTCTCTCGTAGAGCACATCACTACTTAAGAATAAATTGGCTGACAACTTTCTCAAAGTCTCCTAATTGGTGATTGAGGTATCCTCTAGATACTCGTGTTTCTTGAGATATCTCTTGATGTCGTAAAACCATGGTTTACCATTGGTTTCTGCTTCAACTGATAAATAATATGTTGGCTCATCTAGATGATGAATTGTTATAATAAGTGCTTCATTAGCCCACTTGACTTTGAACATAGACGAAAAAGTAGCCAAAGCGCCATCTAGCTAATTCTCTTCCTTAGGAATATGATGGAAAGTAATTGTAGCGGTAAGTTCATGACCATCAAGCTATTGATAAACTTGACATCAATAAAATCAGAGTCGCCACCGCACTTTTATTATTTCCAAAGGAAAAGGGAAAAAGTACGAACAAAACCCAAAGATAATAAGTTTTCAAATCAAAACTAATAAAATGTCAGGGATTACAGGTAAGGGGGTTGGTTACACATAAGGAATGTGTTAGCACCCAAAGTGTCCTAGGTACTCCTAGGGAGCCCTTTTTTTGTGCAAGTGATTTTGGTCAAAATGATGTTTGACAAAATATAGAGTGGGGGGATGAGAAAAGAATTAATTATATTTTTGTTTTTGAGAAGACCTTCGGTCTTATGCCTACGTACCAACATAAAAATGAGGGATCAAAACCCCGTAGTTCGTGGTAAAAATTTCAAAGAAATTGGTGAACTGATTTTAACAAAAGTTTAACAAGAAAGGCATAAAAGTCCAAATATCTGAATGGGGTTGTTAGTTCTTTTTGCCTTTTTGAAATTGAAGTCAAAATGGTTAAGTTCATTCACAAGTTTGATTTAAGAAAAAGTTTGAAAATTCAATGGCATAAGGCCAAAGTTTCTAAGCATTAAAAACGTCTAAGTTGAAAACACAAACAAAGAAGTTTTTTGAAAAGAGAGAGAGAGAGATTTTGAAACTAAAGAAGTGGGAGGAGATGAAGAGACTATCCTAGACAAAAATTAAAAGTTAAGAGTTGAAAAGATTTGGCTGATGGGATGCAATCCAACAGACAAGAATGTCATATAGAAACCCATTTTCCTTTGGAATTTAGCAATCATCAAGCATAAGCAATATCCAAACAATTATATGAAGACCAAGGCATCAAATAAATATAGCCATAATATCCAAGCAAGCAATCCAAGAGCTAGCATTCTTTAATGCATCAGATGAAATATTCCTTGATCAACTCAGAATAAATCATCAGAAATCAATAATAATAATAGTATTACCATTAAGCACAAAGATAAAGTGACAGATGAATCGAGAGCACTCAAGGTCTTACATTAGGTGAAAGGCACTATCAAGAATAACTCAGTCTCATATGATGGCATTGTAGCGGTAAATTCATGACCATCAAGCTATGGATAAGCTTAACATCAATAAAATCAGAGTCGTCACTGCGCTTTTATTGTTTCCAAAGGAAATGGGAAAAGTGCGAACAAAACCCAAAGATAAGAAGTTTTCAAGTCAAAACTAATAAAATGCTAGAGATTACAGGTAAGGGGTTGGTTACACAGAGGGAAGGTGTTAGCACCCAAAGTGTCCTAGGTACTCCTAGGGAGCTCATTTTTATGTGTGTATGTGTTTTGGTATAAAAGATGTTTGCAATAAATAGAGTAGGGGTGAGAAAAGAATTCATTAATTACATTTTTTTGTTTGACAAGACCTTCGTACTTGTGCCTACGTACCAACATAAAAATGAGGGATCAAAACCTCGTAGTTCGTGGTATCAATTTCAAAGTGAGTGGATTGCTTTTAATCAAAAATTAAGCTTAAAAGAGGCATAAAGGAGCCTAAAAGAGTTTGAATAAGTGTTATTTCTTTTTTTCTTTTGAAATTTTAAGTCAATATGATTAGATTTATTTACAAGTTTGATTTAAGAAAAGAGTTAAAAAAATGCAATGGCATAAGACCAAAGTTTATAATTTGCAATAAGGTCTAAGTTTAGAAATCACAAGCAAAGAAGATTTTTGAAAAGGGGGAGAGATTTTGAAATTTAAGAAGTGGGAGGATATGAAGAGACTAATCCTAAGCATAAAATTAAAAGTTAAAAAGTTGAAAAGATCTGACCAATAGGATGCAATCCAACAGATAAGAATGTCATATAGAAAGCCCATTTTCCCTTTGGACTTTGAATCAAGCAATAATCACAAAGCCATTAGTAATATCAAGAGCAAGGAATCAAATAAAAATGGCCATATCCAAGCAAGTAACTTTACAGCTAAAAGTCTTCTTTGTCTCCTCATGTATCAGATGAAATACTTCTTGCTTAACTCAAAATAAAACATTAGACATAGGTTCAAAGTAACAATTGCATCAAGACCATGTAGCATATGAAATCAAATGAATTCCAAGACTTACATCAGATGAAAGCTCAAATCACAATAACTTGGTCTAAAAAATGTTGGCATTTGCCAAGTCCTTTTGCATAGGGGACGTTGCCTAATTCTAAGTCCAAAAACTCAGATCAAATCCAACAGTTCACACAAACATTTTTTAGGGTTTTTGTTTGTTTATTAAGTATTTTAAGGTCCTAAGACCACAAACACAAACAAAATACACAAACAAATATATACAATCACAATATATGGCTCAAGTGAGCAAAAGTGAAGATGACATAAACATGAACAAGTTAAATGATATGTAAATGACAAATGAAATGGTAAATGACTTGAATTTAAATTGCATAAAGTAAATGACTTAGAAATAAAAGCAAGATTAATAAAAGTTAGTCAAATGTTAGTTGATTAGATTTAGTGATGCTTTGCTTTTCAATTGATTAAGTCATCATTTGGAGAACACTCAACCCTCTATTCACAAGCATGGACCCTTGAACCAAGACATCTTTCAAAGGAAGGAAAAAAGGCCAAGTTTCCACACAATACCATGAAATGGGGGAGACTTACAATTTCACTTACTAGAATGTTATGCCTTTAGGATCAAAATGTAGCTCTATGTTAAGCAATCGTAATTGGACTTATGTAGAAGTCACAACTATTTGAGGTCGGGCAATAGAAATTTTGGTGTTAATGCATGTTAGAGATATGGTATAATGAACCATACTCCTAAAACATACCACACACAAAAAGAAAAAAAGATCAAAGGATGGACCTATCTCATTCATACTTGTATTGGTTCATCTAACACAAGGTTATTGATAAACCAATTAGTCTTAGGATATTAAGACTTCATTGGTCAATGGAAAAGATGGGAGAGAATGGGATTGAAGATGAAGAGGGGGGATGAGAGAAACACAAATTAGTCATGGGAGGAATTTTATCAAATTCAAATCATTCATTCATTTTGGGAGATGAAATGTACATTTCATCAATCCCCTAAATTCAATGATTTTAACTTAACAAAAGTCAAATCAACCTTGATCAAGGTCCAAACAAGTAGTCAAGCATCACAAGTCAATAAAAATGGCTTAACACAATTTCTACACAATTAATCAATTAAAAATAAAATTAAAAATGCATTTAAATTAAATTTAGTTTGGTCAAAACCTAAAACCTCTTCAAAACACCAAATAAATGGCCAAGAGATTTATCCTAGATCAAACAAGGTCAAAGGACCTTAGACAAAAAAATTCATAATTTTTGAAAAGTCAGAAGTATTTTTAAACAATTAAAAATATATACAAAAACAATTAATTCATGAAAAATATCAAAATTGATCCAAAAAATAATTTTAATTCAGAAAATGAAAAAGGAAAATATTTAAAGATTTTTTATGAAAGTCCCATATTTTTTGGATTAAAAATGAAATTAATATGAATTAATTAAAATAAAAGGATTAAATGAAAAATCAGAAAATAAAAATAAAATAAAAAAAACAAAGGCCACCAGATCTCCCTCATTAATTGAGGTGGCATATCTGATGGCCAAGCGCGTGCTTCCACCAAACACTGCAGTCAATGCGTGCACACGCATGATAATCACTTTGGACGCGTGAGATTAGAACATGAGAACCAGATCAGATGGTTCTGGATTGATTCATCGCACCACCAAAGCCCTAGCTCCGGTCATCTTCTCCGGTGATCACCATCGGTCTGGTCCAGGCTCAACTCCATGGAAAATGAAAAGTGAATACACTAATTTAAAGGAAAAATGCTCAGGAGCATGAATTTGGCCTCAATTTTTTCCAATTCCAAGTATATAAAAAGATATAGGGATTTGAATTTTGAGGATCATGAACTGAGTTGCTTTAATTTGACCTCAAGACAACTCAATCTTCTTGCCTACATTGATAGGACTTCAGACAACCAAAAATCACAAAGAATGGTGAAGAATTGAGGGAGAATCAAAGAGATAAAGTTTCTAAGAATTCACCTTCAATGGAGCTTCAAACTTGCTCGATCTTGATTCCAATTGTGCCTGGCCTTGCTTCAGAAGCTTGTTGGAAGTGATTAGGATCAAGAAATGGTTTGGACTCTTAGAGTTTCAATCTCAAAACAAATGGAGATTTGAAACTTGATTTTCAAAAGAAAACCTTCAAGATTATCCTTTAATGGAGAGGGTTTGGATTGCAAGTTCAAAGCTTGAGCATCGGGTCTTTAACTCTGAGCAATGAAGGTTGTATTTATAGCCAAAGAGATTCATTTTCACACACTTCTAAAAATGGAAAAATTTGAGTAATTCTCTTGCATACTTGCATGGGTGTGTGATAGGCCCATCAAGTGATGTATTCAGGTCCAAAAATGAGTGAGAATCATGCTGAAATCATGTTGTGTGGCCATGCATTTGTGTATGAAATATGGAAGTGAAAATCATCCAAGTGGTATCTCACATTGCACCCATGCGCAAGTCCTTCATTATTTAGTAAAATGAGGTAATATTGGATTTTTTTGGAAATGTTAGATCAAGCGGAACAACTTTCATGTTGAACACTTTTTCATTTAAAGCTTGGATCATGATGAATTTTGAGGTGTAAGGTTGGAAAATCAAACATATTTGAAAATTTTCTAAGTCCCAAGTCAAATGTTCACTTCTTCCACCTTGAGTAACTTTTTCTATGTTCTTTAAATGAAAAAGGGTCCTTCATAAAAGTTGTAGCTCTTTCAAACCTATTCAATTTGGTCACAAATTTGACCTCATTTGAATTTGTCATGAAGGATTTATGCATTTTAGAAGTTGAGGAAAATCACTTGTTCAATGGTATTGGCCCAAAAAGACCTACAATGTTTCCTCTTGGCACATGCATTTTCAAGTTGAATTTGAACTTCCTCCAAACATCAAAGTTGAAGTAGACATATTGAATTTTATCATGGAATTTTAATTTCTTTCATATCATAAAAATTGAGCAATTTATGGTCTTGGGAAGTTGACCTTCAAACTAGGGTTTAGACAAAATGACCTATAATCTTTCACCATAAAAAATGACTTTCCAAGCAAAAATAGATCTTTACTTCAACATGAAAGTTGTTTGTAATGTCATTTTGAGTAACGTTTCTCTTGGAATTATTTTCATATGAAAAACCTTGTAGGATATAGGGTCTAGGGAACCCCAATTTTGACTAGTTGACTTTCTCTAGTCAACCACCATGAACCATCTTGCTAGCTTGACATTCTCTTGACTTTTTAGGACTCATGGAGGATAATGTATGTGTAATATGATGAAATGTGAAGTATCCCTTGAAATATTTGATCACTTGTTGAGGAAACTTGTTGAAGAAGTCACACAAGATACCCAGATGAATTAGGGTTTCCGAGGCAAACAAGCTCCAAGCTCTTGATGATTTCTTGATCAAAATGATATGTGAAGATAATGGGGACCCATATATGATGCCTAGAACCAATGTGAACCATCTCTTGATGGATCTCCTTGCATTGAGGGTCTAAAACCTTAGATATAAGCTTGATAGAGCATGAGTGAACATACACACTACCTACAAAAGTAACAAACTATATGTTGACATATTTTTGGTATTTTGGTTAGTAAATAATGGAAAAAAAGTATGATACAATCAAATGTGTGCTTTGTGATATCTCCCAATGTAAACCCAATGAATGAGGGGTAAGGATGATGCCAAGGTGTGATCCCAATGCATATGATGAGATAGCATGAGGGACCTTAGGGTCAAAATTTGGGGTCTTACAGGCATTGGCCAAGTCCTTTAGCATAGGGAATGTTGCCTACTCCTAAGTCCAGAAGTTCAGATCAAATCCAACAGTCCACCAAGATGCTTTTTAGGGTTTTTGTTATCATTATGTGTTTTAAGGTTCTAAGACCATAATAAAAAACAAAGACAAGCAAACAATATATACAATCACAAGATATGGCTCAAATGAGCAAAGTGAAAATGACTGAAACATAAACAAGTTGCATGAAATGTAAATGGAAATGAATGATAAAGGTACTGAAATTTAAATTGCATTAAGTAAATGACTTGAAAGTAAAGCAACATTAATAAAGAGTTAGTCAATGATTAGTCAAATGTTAGTAAAGTGTTTTAATTGATTAAGTCATTCTTTGGAGAACACTCAACCATTCACTCACAAGTATGAATTCTTGAACCAAGACATCATCCATGAGAAAGGCTCCAACTTGGATAAATCAACAAGTATGCCACTAGCTCTCGTGAATGGAAAAAAGGTCAAGTTTTCACACAATACCATGAAGAATGGGAGACTTACAATCTCGCTTACTAGAATGATATGCCTTACGGGACAAATTTAGCTTTATGTTAAGCAATCGTAATTGGACTTATATAGAAGTCACAACTATCTGAGGTCGGGCAATAAAATATAGGTGTTAATGCATGCTAGAGATTTGGTACAAAGAACCAAACTCCTAAAACATACCACACACTAAAAGAAACGGGAAGGACCTATCTCATTCAGATTCGTGTTGATTCATCTGACACAAGGTCATTGATGAATCAACTAGCATTTAAACCTTAAAGAAATCATTGGTCAATGATAGATTGGGGAAGAATAGGGATGAAGATGAAGAGGGGGGAATAGAAACCCAAATTGATCATAGGAGGAATTTCATCTGATCAATACTATCCATTCATTTTGGGAGATGAAATGTACATTTCATCAATCCCCTAAATCCAATAGTATTGGTCAAACAAAAGTCAAAACAACCATGATCAAGGCCAAACAGAAAGTAAAACATCAAAAGACCAAATAAATGGCTCAACATAATTTTTAAACAATTATTCAATTAAAAATCAAATTAAAAATGAATTAAAATGCATTTTAAAATGGACAAAACCTCATATCCTTTCAAAACACCAAATGAATAGCCAAGTGATTTATCCTAGGTCAAACAAGGTCAAAGGATCTTAGACAAAAAAATTCACAATTTTTGGAAAGTCAGAAGTATTTTAAAAATATTTAAAACAAGTTTAAAATCATTTAATTCATGAAAAATATCAAAATTAATCCAAAAATGATTTTAATTCAAAATATGGAAGAGGAAAATATTTAAAGATTTTTGGTGAAAGTCCCATATTTTTTGGATTAAAAATGAAATTAATATGAATTAAACAAAATAAATGGATTAAATGAAAAATCTGAAATTAAAAAGAACATAGAAAAAAACAAGGGCCATGAGATCTCCCTCATTAATTGAGGTGGAAAATCTGATGGCCAAGCGCACACGTTCTAGGGTGAGTCTGAGTCAATGCGCCACATGCTTGGTAATTAAAAGGAATGACTCAGATTAAAACAATTCAACATGATCAGATGGTCAAGGGGCATGCCAACACATCACTGGAGCCCTAGCTTCGGTCGTCTTCTCCGGTGGACATCACTGGACTAGTCCACCACCAAAGTTCACCAAAATAAAAAGTTCATACACTATTTTTGTAGAGAAAATGCTCAGGAGTTCGAATCTGGCCTTAATTTCTCCTAATGCCAAGTATATTGAAAGATACAAGGAATTGAATTTTGAGGTACACGATCTGAGTTGCTTCGATTTGACCTCAAAGTAACTCAATCTTGTTGCCTACATTGGTAGAACTTCAGACAATAAAAAAACAAGTAGAATAGTGGAGAAATGAGAGAGAATCGAAGGCTTGAAAATCTGGAAAAATCACCTTCAAGTTGCAGTGATTTGGCTTGATCTTGATGCAATTCCACTTGGTTCTTCCTCCTCTATCGTGAAGTGATTGATTGAGATGAAAATGGCTATGAATCCTTGGAGTTCTAGTCCACAAACATAATTTGAACTAGAGTTTGATTTTAATGAAATCCTCAAGGAATCATATGGAATGGGGTTCTGAGATTGATTGGCAAGGCTTGGGAAAGGTTCCTCTTTCAATCTGAGGCCAATGAGTTCAATATATAGGCCATGGAAAGTGATATTCACACTATTTGAAATTTTAGCCAAAAATAGAAATTCAAGTGCATGGGTGTAAGACCCCAATTTTGACCCTAAGATCCCTCATGGCATCATAACATTGCATTTGCATTGCCTCAAGGATCTTTAGCATCTTGGTTCCCTTTGCCTTTGGGTGGGACTCCTTGTGATTGGTTTGAGATCACCAAGCATGCTTGAATTATACATCATTGTTTCTCTTACTTTTGTTTACTAACCAAAAGCACAAAAATGTGTCACTAACATCTTTTGTTTGAAGCTTGAGTATCATCCAAGACACTTTGTGGGTTCTATTTAGATGATCAATCAACACAAGGGAATGGCTTGAGATACTTTCAACAGGTTCAAATGGGGTCTATTCGTCAGTCAAAACGTTAATCTTGAAGGAGAAAAAGTTTGTTCATGAGCTGTCATGCTCGCTAGGCGAGCAGAATGGGTCGCCTAGCGAGTCCCAAGAAAAGCCACCAGAATCACCTACGCTCAGAGGAATTTCTTGAACTGTCATGCTTGCTAGGCGAAGCCCACGTGTTTGAAAAAAAAAACGAAAAACGAAAAACGAAAAAAAAAACGAATAAATAAATAAATAAATAAATAAAATATAACAGAAATTTTTTTGGACTTGGGCCTCTCTCATTTGAGCCCACAGGTCCACAAAAATCAGGTTATAAATTCAGAGTTTCAGTGAAACAAAAGAATTCTATTCCTATTACCCTGGCAGGAAAAAGATAGTGAGAGAAGAGCTAACAGAGTTCAGAGCAACCTCCAAAGGCTGAAGGGAACTCATCGGCAAAGAATCAATTCCCTCTCATATAAACCCTCAGATTGCTTTGCAAACCCAACCGGGCAATTCAATTTCATTCGATCTCTTCAGTCAGGTTTGCCTTATTCCCATTACTTTATGCTTTTAATTTGAATGCTCTGAATGTATGAGGTATTATGGGTGAATTTGATACCCTTTTGATGCATGTGTTTGACAAGAGGTTTAGGCCTCCTACCCTTGGTTGCTTTTTGTGAGCTTTTTGTGAATTTTAATGGCATGATTCATGTGGTTACATTTTGATTTGGGGGCAACTCTTGATTACCCTATCTTGTTTCTCTAACATGTTTGTTGAGTTTTGTTTTGTGAGGGCTCATATACTCTTGCAGGGATAACTTGCTTGGTGTTCCATTTTATTTGTGGGGTACCGCCTGGAGGTCTATTCTGATTACCTGTACTGACTCGCTTTCTTTGATGGTGTTTAGCTTGGAAGAGTCTTTGGGTTTCTTATTTATCTAATTGTTGTTACTTCGGATCTTTATCCGTACGGTAGATCTTTCGATCCCTTTACTTTTCCCGCATGTTACCGATTTCTTAGGTTTCGTATAACCTCTCGTGGCATGTCATTTAAGGTAGCGCGGTTCCTTCATCTAGGACTGCCTTTTTGCATGAGCATCCCTAAACACCCCAAACTCATTGATTTTTCTTCTCCTAAGAACACGTTTACTCCTTCTACTACAGGCGAGTAAGTCTCCAAAGGTCGAGCATCCGGTAGATTGCGTAGTAACGTCGTTCAACCCTTACCCCGTAGTTAGTCGAACTACGTTTTGCTCTGATTCTCATTCCAGATGAGATACATAGGCATAAGACGCGATGTCTTAGCGAGCACACTCCTCTTTAACCCATAGGTAGCCGAGCTACGAAGACTCTGATTCTCAGATTCAGATGAGATACGTATGCAGTGGATGCGACATCCGTGCGAGTCATTTTCTTTTGACCCTTCTTTTAGTAAGTAGTACATTAGATAAACATACACGTTTTTCTCATCCCTTCAATCATGTTTGCACAAATAAATTTTCAAAAAAAAAAAACAACCTTTGCAACAAATGTGAAAAGGGCTCCCTAGGAGTACCTAGGATGCTTTGGGTGCCTAGCACCTTCCCATTGCATAACCAACCCCCTTACCCAGATCTCTGACATTTTTACTAGTTTTTGATTCGATAAAACTTTTAGGTTTTTGTTCGCTTTCTAACCATTCCTTTGGATAAATAGAAGTGCGGTGGCGACTCGACTTGTATGATTTACCTTGGATTTAGTCAATATCTCTAATGGTAACGAATACCCCGCTACAGAAAAGTGGCGACTCTGCTGGGGAACATTTGCCTAGTGGGTTTTGCCGACTTTTCATGCTTGTTGTATTGTATTTGTTTTGTGACATATTTTTATGCAATTTGGGATTACTGTATTGTATGTAATGATTGAATTGCTTGATATTAATTCCTTGTATGCTTGGTGATCTTTGTGAGATGAGTTCTATACCCGAACTCGAGTGCACTTAGGATAGGAGAATGGCATAGTCTTGTCGACTTGTATGGAGTTATTCCTTAGCAAGTTGACTTGCAAGCCCATTCACTTGGTGGAGGTCATGTTGGGATCAATAATGTCACACAAGTAGTTGTGGTTAGACATTACTCTTTCCAATATAGACCTTAGAAGCCAAGGACCGTAGTTTACCAAACCCATCTTGGCCTATTCGTAGGATGTAGTGCGAAAGTCGTTCAAGTGTAAGATTTGATACGATCGTTACGCGATACTACGCTCATAAGAGTCTCTCTTGAGAATATTTTTGGAATACGAGTAGTCGTTTCTCCAATAATATCTGAAAGATGGGATGATGACTATGGGAACCTTTTGTAGAACATGTTTGGCAGGTTTAAACCCTAGTACACTCCCTTTTGGTGGTTCTTAACCTAAACTCAATGTTCGTGACTTGCAACAAGCCCTTGATTCATGGTTGATCCGTTCAGGTATCCTTAATATCAATGGAACTTGGGTGTTGATAAGGTGTAAACCACAATCCACCGAAATGGATGATTGATATTAAGGATAACATGATCCATCCCATGACCTTTGTTTGGTGTGCTTTGCTTGACCCTTGAGTGTGATTGTTGCATTCATGCATTCATGCACCCATTTGCATTCATATCATCAATAAATAAGAAAATTTTCAAGGAACTTAAGGGGTTTATTTGCAAAATTTTCAGACATGGAAAGACAAAGAAGGAATACGAAGAAGTACAGCTTCAGGCAACTAGATTTGAAAGAGTTAAGGAATCTGACATCCTATGTATTAGATCCTTTGGGTTTCAAGGCTCGTTTTGGGAAGCTTCTTCCTCTTCTGACTACTCAGGTGGATGAAGGATTGGTGAGTGTATTGGTGCAGTTTTATGATCCCTTGTACCGTTGCTTCACGTTTCCGGATTTCCAGTTTTTGCCTACACTTGAGGAGTATGCTTACCTTGTGGGTATACCTATTCTGGATCAGTTGCCGTTCAGTGGCTTGGAGAGTATTCCTACTTCTCAAGAGATAGCTGACATGTTAAACATAGATGAATCTCTGGTTGGTGCTCATATGACTACCAAAGGTGGAATTCAAGGTCTCCCTTCTGAGTTCCTCATCGCTCAAGCTACTATATATGGGAAGGCCATGAGTGAGGATGCCTTTGAAGCCATATTTGTACTTCTCATCTATGGATTGGTATTGTTCCCCAACATCGACAAGTTTGTGGATGTGAATGCTATTAGGATCTTCTATACTCTTAATCCCGTTCCGACTCTGTTGGGCGATACCTACTTCTCTTTGCATATGAGGAATGCAAAGGGTGGTGGCGCCATTGTGTGTTGTTTGCCTCTGTTGTATAAGTGGTTTATTTCTCACTTACCTCAGACGGTCGCTTTCAAGGAGAACAAGGAATGTCTACGGTGGTCCACGAGACTTATGTCTCTCACTAATGATGATATCTCTTGGTATAACCATGTGTATGATGGTGTGCGGATTATTGACTCTTGTGGCGAATTCTCCAATGTATCTCTTCTTGGTACATGTGGTGGGATTAACTACAATCCTATTTTGGCACGTCGGCAACTTGGGTTCCCCTTAAAGGATAAACCCAATGACATTATGTTAGAGGGTGTATTCTTTCAGGATGGTAAAGATCCCCAAGGCTTGAAAGCTAGGATGGTCCGCGCTTGGCGCAAGATTCATAGGAAAGGAAGGAAAGAGTTGGGTCCTAAGAATTGCATCGCTTTGGAGCCTTACACTGCTTGGGCTAGGAAGAGAGCTTCTGAGTATCTCATGCCTTACGAGTATCCAAGACCTACACCTATGATTATGGCTGGGCCTTCAACCCTCCCTAATCAAGGAGTAGAGGAGTTGAGAGACGAAGACCGTTCACGTGCCTGGATCCGTGAACGCGAAGAGTTGCTTCAGCAGATTAAGGAGAAGGATGCGTTGATTGAGTTTCTTGAGCACCAGGTTATTGATGACCCTGATGATGTATGGACTTCTCTACTTCCTCAGTCTTCTAAGTTCTAGAAGAGGAAGTATGATCGACTTGCCAAAGAGAAGACCGATATGGAGGCAGCCTACGAGAGGGAGGTGAAGAGGCTTCACGCATCTTATCTTCCTGTGTCCCAAGCTTTAGATGATTGTTTCTAGAGATCCATAAGACGATTATTTTCCTTTTCTCTTGTATATGATTGACGATGCTGCACTTCTTTTCCCTGATATTATTTGATGAGATATTTCCATATGTGATAAAATGCTTAATATTTCCAAAATTTGCAAATAAAACTCTAAAGTTCCTTTGAAATAAAAAACAAATCATATGCACAAGCATTGCATGCATCATATGCATAAGCAGGTTTTATTTCCGATCCCTTGCCCTGTGGTCTAACTTTGTGTCCTTCATTTATTTTGAAGACAAGCTGACTCACCGGTACTACACTAGAGCAAATATTTCAAGATTAATGGATCACTTAGAGCAAGAGAACCGCGAGCTGAAAGAGGAAGTGGCCAGATTGACTGCCCTAATGGAGTCACTCATGGCTGCCCAGAGCCAGTCTTCTCCGACACCTTCAACTCCTCCCTAGAGGACAGTTATCTCCAAGATTGTCTCCTCTACTGTGCCCGCTGCCAGTTCACACTTTGTTCCAACAGCCATGCCAATCGGGTTCCCGTGGGGGATACCTCCCAATTTCAGGCCTGAGGGTCCTGTTCCTACCTTTGCTTCTCTGCCGGCATCTAGCCCGGTCCTTGCCGTTCCTCCTCCTGTCGTGCATACTTTGCCCAGGGTAGACAACACCATTTATCATTCTGAGCCGTCTGAGGGTCCAGATGTTTATGAGAAGATGGATGCTATGAACGATCAATTTCTTGAGCTTCGCAAGGAATTGAAAACTCTTAGAGGAAAGGATCTTTTCGGCAAGTCTGCTGCCAAACTCTGCTTGGTTCCTAATGTGAAGATCCCTGTAAAATTCAAGGTCCCTGATTTTGAAAAGTACAAAGGAAATACTTGTCCTCTCAGCCATCTGGTCATGTATGCCAGGAAGATGTCGACTCAAACCGATAATGACCAACTACTCATCCACTACTTTCAGGACAGTCTGTCCGGTGCCGCTTTGCGTTGGTACATGGGTTTAGACAGCGCGAACATCCGATCCTTCAATGATCTCGGCGAAGCCTTCGTCAAGCAATACAAGTACAACGTGGATATGGCTCCCGACAGAGATCAATTGAGAGCCATGTCCCAGAAGGATAAAGAAACATTTAAGGAGTACGCCCAAAGGTGGCGAGAGGTGGCAGCACAGATCGTGCCTCCGCTAGAAGAGAAAGAGATGACTAAGATCTTTTTGAAGACTTTAAGTTCTTTTTATTATGAGCGGATGATTGCTAGCGCTCCTTCTGACTTCACCGAGATGGTGAATATGGGGATGCGTCTAGAAGAAGGGGTCCGTGAAGGACGGTTAACCAGAGAAGAAGGCTCTTCTGCCAAATGTTATGGGGCGTTTTCAAAGAAGAAAGATGGAGAGGCACATGTTGTGATCTCCCATGAGAAACCAAGAAGACCCTCTGTGAGGAAGAAGACTGTGCGTCCCGCCAGTAACCAGCACCAGGTGGCTCATATAGCACCTGTTTTCAGAGATAATCAACAGTATCAACAACATAGTAACAATCAGCAACCACATCCGCAATGTCAGCAACAACAACACCGACCGCAGCAGCAGGCCTACCAGCCTCGAAACAGTAATCAAACCAGCACGAGTTACGAGAGGAAAAGGGTCACCTTCAATCCTATTTCTATGACGTACGCAGAGTTATATCCCTCTTTGATAGAAAGGAAACTGATTACTCCGAGAGACCCACCGGCTATACCTGCTGTTAGGGACCAATTGGTACTACTTTTTATATCTTTTTATTGGTCCCTTTTACCAAGTTTTGATGTAATTACACACTTTTATTCTCACTATTTTGTATAAATGCAATTAGGTTTAATTTATTTTGTTTTGAATAGTTATTTCACATGTTTGTTAGTTTTGTAGAATTTTTGGATGAGAAAGCTTTGGATTGCAGCATCATAATATGGAAGATTTTGGATGAAGCTTGCAAAGCAAGGAAACTGAGGCAGCTTCAGTTCGCCCCGCGAACTGAATGAGACAGCATCAGTTCGCCCCGCGAACCCTGCGAATCCAGCAAACTGATTTTTGGGTCAAAAGTGCTGTTTTGAAGGCCAACTGGTTTTGCCATTTTGGTGTCTGCCTTGGGATAACTTTTCTGCTTTGGATGGAAATGATCAATTAAGGAAATGTCAACTCTTTTAGGAGAGAAAAACACATTATTCATTCATTCATTATCATACACACATTGAGATTTTTGTAAGAGAAAAACAGAGTTTTTCTTCTTTAACTTTCTGCTTTGTAACAATGATGATGAGGAGCTAAACTCCCCTTTTGTCAAGATTGGAGGTAGTAGCTATTCTCATATGTTTATGTATTCCATTTGATTTATATATATGATAAAGATTGTTGATGTATTGAATACTGTTTTTGCCCTAAGTTGAAAACCAGATTTGAGTAGTTGTCGAGAGAGATTATTTAAGTCTTGACATAAAATAGATTTTCAAGTAGTGAATAAGTTGTAGAGATAGATTTCTTCATTGCTCTTCTTTGGTATTAAACATTAAAGATTGCTATATTGATAGTTAGGTGGAGAGATCGTCTAAGGATCAATATAGTGATTATCACAATATCATTTAGACATAAATGACTTTGGGAGGATACTTGAACATCATCAATAATCTTAAATCTATATAGTTATCATAAGGAAGCATAAACATTTGAAATAGTGAACTCCAATCTTGCCAAATTTTATTATTAGATTAAAACCATTTTACTATTTTTAGTGACATTTACTCACAAGATAACTTTCCAACCAAAACAACCTTGTTACTTTCTAAACTTACAACATTTGGATTATAGAACGGCGGTAATATCAACCAATCTCTGTGGATACGATATAAAAATATTTTCCGAAGATATACTTTTCAACAAATTGGCGCCGTTGCCGGGGATTGGTGTCGATATTACAAGCATTGCAATAATTCATTGTTTTAAGTTTTGTTACTTTTATTGTTATCCCTCTTTTGTTTCACTTGGTTTGTTAGTTTTGTAGATTCTAGTGCATGCGAGGAAAAGCAACCGAGGAGCAACTTCAATTCGATCCTGAAATTGAAAGAACACTTCGGAAGCTCAATAGCAAAACACGAAGAAGAAGGAAACTAGCCGAAGAGAGGAACCGGAGAGAAGAAGCATCTACTTCCGCACTTGTTCCAATCGAAGAAGTGGTTGTAGAGGCTTGTGACGGAAACATGGCGGATGACAATCGTACCGAAATGTCCGCTAATAGTCCAAGAAGAAATGCTCAATTTGCCCGTGGAGGAAGAAATACGGAGATGAAGACCGGAATCCTCCAACTTCTCTATGCAAATCCATTCACCGGAATGGATCATGAAGATCCGTATACCCATTTCATCAAATTCTATGAGATTGCGGGTTCTACGGGAATAGACGAAGCGGGTGAAGAAACATTATTCAAGAGGATGTTCCCACACTCCTTAGTGGGAAAGGCAAAAGAGTGGTACCTTGATCAAGAATCAAGAGTGATGACGGATTGGAATTTGTTAGAAGAAAAGTTCTTAGAAAGATATTTCCCTCAATCCCGATTCATGGAAGCCAAAACGGCTATTGCAGTATTCACTCAAGGAAGCAACGAGTCTTTAAATGAGGCTTGGGAAAGATTCAAGTCAATGTTGAGAAAATGCAAGGGTCATGGTTTTGATGAGCTCACTCAAATCCATATTTTTCTAAATGGGCTCCAATCAACTCACAGAACACTTTTGGATGCTACCGCGGGTGGCTCTCTTATGTCAAAGAATGCGGAAGAAGCTAAAGTCATTATTGACCGGATGGCACTCAATGATCGTCAAAGTCAACATGACCGTAGTCCTTCACAACGTAAACCGAGAGTTCTTGAGTTAAATACCAATGACGCCATTCTTGCTCAAAATAAGCTACTCTCTCAACAAGTGGAGTTGCTTACTCAACAAATGGCCAAGCTTCCACAACAAATGAAGGAAATTCAAGGTTCTCAAGTTCGACATCAAGTAGCATGTTGCGAATTATGTCAAGGAGATCATCCTACTGGTTTCTGCCCTCCACTAGAAGAAGTGAGTTATGTGAACAATCAAAATCAAGGCTATCAAAGGAACAATCAAGGTTATCAACCATCAAGGTTCAACAACCATAATTTTCAGCAGCAAAGTCCTTATCAACACCCAAATTCTCAAGGACAACAATCGCAAGCAGGAAATTCAACGCTAGAAGACACTCTCCAACAATTCATGCAAACCTCCATGGAAAATCAGAAGAGCACCGAGGCAGCAATCAAGAATTTGGAGAATCAAGTAGGTCAGCTTGCAAAACAATTGTCGGAACAAACTGCAGGATCCTCTTTCTCCGCTAACACTCAACCCAATCCAAAGGAGCATTGTAAAGCAATTTTTACTAGAAGCGGTAGAGAGTTGACAAGTAAAAAAAGTGAGGAGATTACAGTTGAGAATGATATGGATGCTATGCTGGAAAATGAGTATGTGGCTTGTGGAAAGAAGAAAGTGGCAGAAACTGCTCAGTTCGCGCCGCGATCTCCCTTCGCGCCGCGAAAACAGCAGAACCAGCAATTGATGGAAGAGCAGCAGTGTGAAGCGGAAATGAATAAGGAAATCGAACCAAGGAAGAAGAAGAAAGGAGAGAAAGGAGTGAAGGTCAATCCAGTTCAACATTTACCATATCCGCACGCACCATCAAAGAAGGATAATGCTAGACACTATGCACGGTTTATGGACATATTCAAACAACTTCAAATCAATATTCCATTTGCTGATGCATTAGAGCAAATGTCGCAGTATGCAAAGTTCATGAAGGATATTCTCACAAAGAAAAGAAGACATGTGGAAGAAGAAACCATATTTCTTGTTGCACGGTGTAGTGCCATCATCCAAAAGACTCTCCCAAGGAAAGAATCCGATCCGGGCCGAGTCGTTTTACCGGTAACTATTGGAGAAACCTACATGGGTAATGGCTTGATTGACTTGGGATCTAGCATCAATTTAATTCCCCTATCCATTGTCAAAAGATTGGGAAATGTTGAGATCAAATCTACAAGGATGACTTTACAACTAGCTGATAAGTCTACCACTTCACCATATGGAGTTGCTCAAGACATGTTAGTGAAGGTGGACAAATTCTTGTTTCCGGTAGATTTTGTGATAGTAGACATGGATGAGGATCGTGATGTTCCTATAATTCTTGGAAGACCATTCATGAAAACGGCCCGAATGATGATTGATATTGATGATGGACTAATGAAAGTGAGGGTGCAAGATGAAGAGGTAGCCTTCAATCTTTTTGAAGCCAAAAAGCATTTCAATGGTAAGTGTGACTCCTTCCGAATCGATGCCACCAAAGAGGGACTAGTTGATATCGCAGACCAGGTTCATCTTTCTAATCCATCAGAGAAATCTCTTATCGGAGTCTACAAAGTTTTGACCAAAAACGAAGGCTTGGATATGACAAAGGAAGTGGAAGAGCCAAAACTAGAGCCAAATTTGAAGTATTCGTTCCTTGGTGATGAATGCACTAAATTGGTGGTCGTTAGTAATACATTGTCCACAAAAGAGGAGAATCGATTGATGTGAGTGCTAAAAAAGAAGGAAGTTGTCAACTTAGTAGAGGTCGGGATGATTTGTTCTATCTCCGATGGTGAATGGGTGAGTGTTGTGCGAGTAGTTCCGAAAACGGGTGGTATCAGATTTTATCGAAGGTTCATCAAGAACCTCTTAAAGACAACAAAGCCCTTGAGGAAGTTGCTCAACAAAGCCAGATTGTGAAGACCGTTGAACCATCGAGCTCTAAACGACGTTAAACAAAGCGCTTGTTGGGAGGCAACCCAACGTTGTAAGTCTGCATTTTAATTTTTTTCTGCTGTGTTAAATTTTGAAAAAATTGGGTTCTGTTTTTTACCGTTCGCCCCGCGAACTGAATTCACAGCTTCAGTTCGCGCCGCGAACAAGGTTCGCCCCGCGAACAGTGAATGGCAGAACCAATTTTTTTGAAATTTCCTTCAGTTCGCCCCGCGAACTGAAAAAAAAGAAAAACTTTTGTTTTATGTCATTTTCGTTTTATTCCTATTTTCACGAACTTAGGAGATTCTTTCAACAACCGAGCTACTCCACGTCCAAACCTCTAAATTTCAAAACTTCCCCTCTCCATTCCCTTCCTAAGAGGATTTTGTTGATTAGGCTAAGTGGCCTGAGGGAAAGCCAATTTTTTTGGGGGGTGCAGGAGGTGGTGTAACCCATGGCGATGAGTTGAAGGAAGATTGAGGAGTTTGTTGAACTTTAGAGTTTGGCTTGATAATTGCATGAATACTTTTTGAGATTTAAGTGTGTTACAATCAAATTGGTTTACCAACATTTTTTGTTTAATTGTTCTTACTCTTAAGTCAAGCTTAAAGCAATCGAGAAATGATCGCAAAGAAAGAAGCATAGGACACCTCGAGTGGTGATGATAAGAAGTAGTGTCGGTATTTCAAGGTACACTTTATCGCTTTCTAGACTTAACATGAGTAGTTTGATGGTTTGTGCAAATTTCATATCATAAACTCATTGAAATGTATGTCATCTTTGAATCAAAATAGGACTTAACCATTTGTGAGGAAGCTTTCCATTGTACACTAAAAAGCGGGAAACCGAGCATTATTTTAACTCATTCTTATCATGCTAAATCATGCATCAATCCATTTTTGTGTAAAAATTTTGAAAATGATAGAGGCATTGTTTGTGAGAAAAATCACTTGACCAAAAAGTTTGAATCAACTAACCTTGTGAGGAATAATCCTTAGTTAAACCCCTTTGAGCTTATTTTAGGATTCATTTGATTGATCATTGTAAAATCAATTGAAAATTGTGGAATAAATGAATCCTAATTTCTTTCGTATCAGTTGAAACCTCAAACCGAGTTGTTTGCAAATTTTTTGCCTTTTTTTTATGTCTAAGTAGGGAGCATTATTGAATAAATTTGGTTTTGGATTCTAAAGTTGGGGAGAGTAAAGTGAAAAGTTGATGAGAAATTTGGAAAAGTGAGTTTTTATGAAAGGGTAAAAATATGAAAAGAAACAAGAAAAATAAATCACCCTTGAAACCATAGAGCATAGAAAAAAAAGATTAAAAAAAAAAGAAGCAAAGAAAATGCTCATGGTTGTGTGGATTTGAAAAGAAAAAGAAAAAGATAGGGATCAAAGAAAGGGAAATTGTGTAGAGTTAAATGTTTGAGAATGCTCCCTTAGGATAAGCAATTTGGTTGAATTCTCTTAATCATATCCTTTCTTGTAACCTAAGCCACATTACAACCTTGAAAGACCTCTTGATTCTCATTTTTCACATGATTTGGTACTTGTTGTGATAACCGCATGATTTGAGTTATTGTTGATTTAATTGCTTGGATGAGTGAAAGTAACCCTTCATGTTATTCATCATTAGTATGATGTGTGTGTAAGTTTGATTCAATTTTGACATATATGGCTTTGAATCTCTTGGAATGATTTTTGCACTTTACCATTTCCCTTATTCATGTTTTGTCTAGAGTTGAGATAGGTGAATTGAGAAAATGCCAAACGCTTTTGAACCATTTGAATGTCCTTGGTAAATCCTTGTTTCAATCTTTTGTGTCATTGCTTTGGTTGTAGGGGTGAAAACTTTTGTTTAGGGACAAACAAAATGCTAAGTTGGGGAGAGTTGTTAGGGACCAATTGGTACTACTTTTTATATCATTTTATTGGTCCCTTTTACCAAGTTTTGATGTAATTACACACTTTTATTCTCACTATTTTGTATAAATGCAATTAGGTTTAATTTATTTTGTTTTGAATAGTTATTTCACATGTTTGTTAGTTTTGTAGAATTTTTGGATGAGAAAGCTTTGGATTGCAGCATCATAATATGGAAGATTTTGGATGAAGCTTGCAAAGCAAGGAAATTGAGGCAGCTTCAGTTCGCCCCGCGAACTGAATGAGACAGCATCAGTTCGCCCCGCGAACCCTGCGAATCCAGCAAACTGATTTTTGGGTCAAAAGTGCTGTTTTGAAGGCCAGCTGGTTTTGCCATTTTGGTGTCTGCCTTGGGATAACTTTTCTGCTTTGGATGGAAATGATCAATTAAGGAAATGTCAACTCTTTTAGGAGAGAAAAACACATTATTCATTCATTCATTATCATACACACATTGAGATTTTTGTAAGAGAAAAACAGAGTTTTTCTTCTTTAACTTTCTGCTTTGTAACAATGATGATGAGGAGCTAAACTCCCCTTTTGTCAAGATTGGAGGTAGTAGCTATTCTCATATGTTTATGTATTCCATTTGATTTATATATATGATAAAGATTGTTGATGTATTGAATACTGTTTTTGCCCTAAGTTGAAAACCAGATTTGAGTAGTTGTCGAGAGAGATTATTTGAGTCTTGACATAAAACAGATTTTCAAGTAGTGAATAAGTTGTAGAGATAGATTTCTTCATTGCTCTTCTTTGGTATTAAACATTAAAGATTGCTATATTGATAGTTAGGTGGAGAGATCGTCTAAGGATCAATATAGTGATTATCACAATATCATTTAGACATAAATGACTTTGGGAGGATACTTGAACATCATCAATAATCTTAAATCTATATAGTTATCATAAGGAAGCATAAACATTTGAAATAGTGAACTCCAATCTTGCCAAGTTTTATTATTAGATTAAAACCATTTTACTATTTTTAGTGACATTTACTCACAAGATAACTTTCCAACCAAAACAACCTTGTTACTTTCTAAACTTACAACATTTGGATTATAGAACGGCGGTAATATCAACCAATCTCTGTGGATACGATATAAAAATATTTGCCGAAGATATACTTTTCAACACCTGCTAACCCCCAGTGGCGGTATAAGCCTGAGTTACATTGTGTTTACCATTCTGGTGCTCCTAGCCACGACGTGGAGAATTGTTATCCTTTGAAGACCAAGGTTCAAGACCTTGTGAGGTGTGGTATTCTATGTTTTGAGGACGTAGGCCCTAATGTGAAGAAGAACCATTGCCCGAACGTGGGAAATCTGTCAACATGGTCCAGGGTTGCCCTGGAAAATACAAGGTCAAATATGTCAGTCATATTCAACAGTCTCTGGTCCAGATGCATCGTTTGTTGTGTGACTACAGTCATTATGAGCATGACCATGATAGATGCCGAGTCTGCTCTGTTAACCGATTGGGTTGTTGCCAGGTGCGTAAGGATGTTCAAGAAATGCTGGACGAAGGAGTCATTGAGATCCTTCAAAACAGGAATGTTGATGCAAATAAGCCTGAGGTCAACGTGATTTCCCCAGTGTTCTGGATACCTGAGCCTGTGATCATCAAGTACAATGGTAGCAAGCAGAAGGCTTCTCCCGCTCTGATCATTAAGCCTGCTGGTCCTGTGCCTTACTCTTCTGAAAAGGCAGTTCCCTATCGCTACAACGCCGTAGCAGTAGAGAATGGGAAAGAGGTGTCCTTGCCCTCTTCTTCTGTTGTGAATATTGCCGATGTTAGCGGTTTGACCCGTAGTGGCCGTGTATTTTCAGCACCGCCGAAGCCTCAAATTAATGCTGATTTTGTTAAACTCCCGATCGGGAACGCTGTGAATTCTCCGAATCTGGCACTTGTTGTTAAGCCCTCCTCCATACTGAAAACTCCTACTTCTGTTGGCCCTAGTGGCAATAAGAAAGAAGACTGTGATGAGATGTTGAGGCTCATCAAGAAAAGTGAGTACAATGTTGTAGACCAACTTCTACAAACGCCATCCAAAATATCTGTGTTATCCTTACTCTTAAATTCAGAACCACACCGAGAGGCTCTGCAGAAGGTGTTGGATGTGGCATATGTGGATCACGATGTCACTTTGGAGCAATTCGATAGCATTGTTGCAAACATTACTGCTTGCAACAACCTGAGCTTTTGTGACTCTGATCTCCCTGAGGAGGGAAGAGACCACAACTTGGCATTACATATATCTATGGGTTGTAGAGACGACGCCATGTCCAATGTACTGGTGGACACCGGGTCATCATTGAACATATTGCCAAAGTCCACTCTCTCAAAGCTATCATATCAAGGGCCTCCCGTGAGGCAGAGTGGAGTAGTTGTGAAGGCTTTTGATGGGTCTCGCAAAATTGTGATTGGGGAAGTTGATCTCCCAATCAAGATTGGACCAAGTGATTTTCAGATTACCTTCCAGGTTATGGACATTCACCCATCGTATAGTTGTCTCTTAGGTAGACCATGGATTCACGAGGCAGGCGCTGTGACATCCACCCTACACCAGAAATTGAAATTCGTGAAAAATAAGAAGCTGGTGGTGGTAGGGGGAGAAAGGGCTCTCCTGGTTAGCCATTTGTCTTACTTCTCTTATATAGATGCTGAGGTTGAAGTTGGAACTCCTTTCCAAGCTTTATCTATAGCTGAGCCTGTTGAGAAGAGAACTCCTTCATTTGCTTCCTACAAAGATGCAAAGCTGGCCATTGAGCGTGGTGCAACCACTGGTTTAGGAAAAATGATTGAGTTAGAAGACAACGAGTCCCAGGCTGGCATAGGTTTTTCTTCTGGTACTTTCAACAAGCAAGGGTTATTCAAGAGTGGAGGTTTCATCCACACTGGTCTAGATGAGGAGGCTGCTGCCGTTTTAGAAGAAGATACAAAGGATTCTGGCAATTTCATCATCCTTGGAGGGGTCTGCAACAATTGGGTCGCTGTGGATATTCCAACAGTTGTCCATAAGTCAACGTAATGATCACTTTGTTTAAAAACCCTTCTCCCGTACCAAAAGGAGGAGTGATGACATTGATGGCACATAAATACAATGATATTTTCATTCAATAAATTCATGTTAAATGTTTGTTTTTCCAATTATTTTCCCTTTTTGCTTTTTGTATGAAATTGATGATCACATAAAACCCTAAAAATAAGAATAATATCAATCTTTTCATCTGCATAATGATTTGCCTTGTTTGAATTCTAAATCTTTTCATATCCAAAATCATTATGCAGGTTGATTTCTAAACCCATTGAACATAATGACCCAACACCATCTCCCAATTTTGAATTCCCTGTATTTGAGGCAGAGGAAGATGATGTTGAAGAGATTCCTGATGAGATCACCCGGCTACTTGAGCATGAAGAGAAGATCATTCAGCCACATCTTGAGAATCTGGAAGCGGTCAACTTGGGGTCGGAAGATTGTGTGCGAGAGGTAAAGATTGGGGCACTTCTGGAAGAATCTGTTAAGAAGGGGTTGATCAAGTTGCTACGAGAATATGTTGACGTCTTTGCCTGGTCATATGAAGACATGCCTGGTCTAGATACAGATATTGTGCAACATTTCCTACCTTTGAAACCTGAGTGCATGCCTGTAAAGCAGAAGCTTAGAAGAACTCATCCTGATATGGCAGTGAAGATCAAAGAGGAAGTTCAGAAGCAAATTGATACGGGGTTCCTGGTGACTTCTATATATCCTCAATGGGTGGCCAATATTGTGCCCGTGCCTAAGAAAGATGGAAAAGTCCGGATGTGTGTGGACTATAGAGACTTGAATAAAGCTAGTCTGAAAGATGATTTCCCTCTACCACACATTGATATGTTGGTAGATAATACAGCTAAATTCAAGGTCTTCTCATTTATGGATGGATTTTCCGGATATAATCAGATTAAAATGGCACCGGAGGATATGGAGAAGACAACATTCATCACACCTTGGGGAACATTCTGTTATCGAGTGATGCCCTTCGGTTTGAAGAACGCCGGAGCCACGTATCAACGAGCTATGACTACCTTGTTCCATGACATGATGCACAAGGAGATTGAGGTGTACGTTGACGATATGATCGGAGGCTGTACTCCCTGTAGAGGTGGAGATCCCATCAACGAGAGTCTTGATGGAAGCCAAGTTGACTAATGCTGAATGGGTTCAGAGTTGTTATGATCAGCTGAACTTGATAGAAGAAAAGAGATTGACTGCCATGTGCCATGGCCAGTTATATCAGCAAAGGATGAAGAAAGCTTTTGATAAGAAGGTCAAGCCTCGTGTGTTCCAAGAAGGTGACCTTGAGCTCAAGAAAGTCTTGTCTTTCGCGCCCGATTCCAGGGGCAAGTGGACTCCAAACTATGAGGGTCCGTATGTTGTTAAGAGAGCCTTTTCAGACGGTGCTTTGATACTTACAACTATGGATGGGGAGGATTTCACTCGTCCTGTGAACTCAGATGCAGTCAAGAAATACTTCGCCTAAAAAAATAAAAATTGAATAGCTCGCTGTTGAGTGACAGTTTTTGAGTGTCGGGTTTTGTTATCGTATCCACAGAGATTGTAAGATATCGCTGCCGTTCAATGGTTGAATTAATCTTAACTTAAAGTAACACTAGGGTTTTGGGTTTTAATCAAGTTATATTGCATACAAAGTAATTAATTGCGGTAAAAGTTACGTTTTGATTAATATGAGAAATATTGTCAAAGTTAGGTTTCAATGATTACATTTGCTTTGCATGTTTTTGCACGGTCAACAATATTATAAACTCCTTTAGATGATAAATAATTTCACAAAGTCCTCTCAATGCGTTTCTCTCGAACACCCATTGTGAGTTTTGTCATTTTGATCCATTGTTTCTCTCGAACACAATCTATCAAAAAGACAACGTTTTGGTTCAACCTTATGGTGAACAAAATCATTCGTTACTATCTCTAGCTAACAAACAAGTTTGGATGAAAACCTAGGTCAAGAATCGGTAAACATCTCTCGATCAAATACCAACACAAAGAGTTTTAAATAGAAACAAAGTTTTCATCATATATTTACCGTTAAAGAGTTTACATATGAGGATCCTTACATTTACACACAAAGCTTGGAAATCACCTACATCTAACCTTGACAAATGGAGACTTAGCTACTCATTTCCATGGTAGCTTGGTCGGCAAGTAAGAAAAGAGGGTTGATCAACATCCAAGTCGAATGATCGAAGTTGGATGGGAATCCACCGTCTTTTTGTGGAAGATCGTTGCTAGATGAAGAGAAATGAAATTAGGGCATAAAATCCCCCACAAAGCAATGCTGTAAAATATCTAAGAGAAAGTACAAAAAATGGAAAAGTTGGTAAAAAGTGGTCTCAAGTGGTAAAAAAAGTGGTCTCAAGTGGTCTCAAGTGGTAAAAAAGTGGCACCTGCTACTTATAGACAAGTGCAGAACTGTCACGTTCGCTAGGCGAGCAGAATGGCTCGCCTAGCGAAGGCCAAAAATGGGCACAAAATGCCCCTGCGCCCAGAGAAAACTGGGCCTGTGGAACTGTCATGTTCGCCTAGCGAACAGACCTTCGCCTAGCGAAGAACTCGCTTCAACCTTCGCCCCAGCGAGGTTGAGAGGTTTTGCTACTGGAATGCTCGCTGGGGACTCGCTAGAGCCTCGCCTAGCGAGCTAGTGCTGGCTGCTCATTTCACCAAAACAGACTGAATTCGCTGCCACTTCGCCTTCAGTTCGCCTAGCGAATTAATTAAGCAATTTACTGGAGCCTTTCGCCAGGAGCTCGCCTAGCGAAGGTTTTGCTTCGCCACATCCTCGCCTAGCGAGCTGGCAGAAAGAATGCTTGTTTGCTTTGGTTCCTTTGCCAATTTTGTTGTGTCTTCATTATCAATTAATTCATGCCTTTCCTGCACAATAACACACACATCAAAGGCACCAAGCTTGTTTATCAATGTAATGCATTCCATGTAAAATGAATGTGGTTTTGGCAATTTTAGCAAGGCAAAAGAGTGAAAGATGCCCACATATGATAGCTCAAATAAGCACTTTTGGGCATCTAACAACTCTCCCCAACTAGATTCTTGCTTGTCCTCAAGCAAAGTATGCCTCTTGAAAGACAAGAGGATTTGCTTTTAAGAAAACGGATTCTCCGAAGTTGGATAAACGGCTCAAACACAAGCGAAATCCGCAAATACACGTTTCCAACGGTTTTGAATAAAATAATACCTAGGAACTAAAACTTAAGTAGCAATGCAAAATATTTATCTATCTGCAACAATACTATTCTGAATGAATCATCCTATCTCTCCTCTTCGAATAAGGATTGAAGATTTAACGCGTTTGCAACCGCGGGAATAATCTCACACTCTAACAAATAATGAAGAAATCAAACAGATTCATACAATGTCTAACAATTATAAGTTGTACTGTGGAAACAAAAAGATCACTAAGGGCTTTTCGGTTGAAGCTTGGTCAGGTTAACAAACAAGGGTCATTTCTAAGGCCATTGAAACGAAAGTGCCGATGCAAAAGAGACATTCACAGTAATATTCACACTACTCGACTTTGTTTCCTTTGTTTCTTATTTGTAACCTTCACAACACATATTCCACAACTCAATTCTTATTTTTCACTACTATTTTTTTTTCTTCCAAGCAAGCATTCATTTTTTTTTTTTTTTTTCTTTCTATTTTTGTTCTTTTCTTTCACATCAAATATACAAAACAGATGTTTATTTTCTACATTTTCGATACATATTTTTTTCTATGCTTGCTCGGTTTTTCTTTTCATTTTCAAAAGCTGTGGTACTTACCAATTCTTTTTCGTTCTCCCCAACTTATTTCTTCCACACCCTAAGTGAATGCTCTTAACTTTTTACGGCAAAAGAACAATAATCAAGATTTCCGGGTTGTAAAAAAAAAGATTTTTGAGATCTCGCTTTATTTCAAGCCGAGATTCAACTGTTCAGGCTCAAAGGGGTTAACAAATACTCTCTCTGCTCACAGGTAAGTTGTTTTTGGATGTAGTTGTGCTCGAAAGAAAACAAGTGCCTTGATCATTTCTAATTGCTTCCACAATTTCACAATAATAACAGACAAATAATGAATCAAATGAATCAACAAAACTTATTAGACTCCAGCATTTAAGTGTACAATGGAGGTTTCCTCACCATATATGGTTCTAAGTTCTAGATGAAACATTCATTCAATTATGTTGCAAAAAGACAATATTCTATTTACCAAAAAGAGTAAAGTTCCTAATGCATTCTAAAATTCTAGCCGACGGTAACCATGTACCTTAGCTTCATTCACTTGTTATTCTTATCATTGCCATCCAAGCTCGGATGCACCTTCATTGGGTACTTCTTGAGGAGCAACCAATCTAGAAGGGTTTGCCACTCATTCAACCAAAATTTTATTAAGCACACAAAATTAACAACAAACATAAATAATATTAACTGAAAAAATAAAATTTTGTTCGTGGGGGACAAAACACCCCAATAGTACAACCCATTGGTCAAAATACAAAATTCAAAAGTACAAATAAAAATGCCATAATAATAAAAAACTGAAATACAAAAAACAAAAACTTAACCCACAAAGGGCTCAAGACTCCTCCTCACTACCGGCCTCAGAACCGGTCTCCTCATCATCATCCTCATCATCATCATCAGCTCCCACCCCCTCAGAATAGACTGGCACGTCCACGGGCCAATTTGCATTCGCCAGAAACTGCTCCCGTGTCATCAAAGCATGTGCACCACTACCCTGCAGCTGCAAACGCTGCATGGAGTCGTGCATGTCAATCATAGCCCTCTGCGATGCTGCCATCCACTGGAA
This sequence comes from Lathyrus oleraceus, assembly GCF_024323335.1. Taxonomy (NCBI): domain Eukaryota; kingdom Viridiplantae; phylum Streptophyta; class Magnoliopsida; order Fabales; family Fabaceae; genus Lathyrus; species Lathyrus oleraceus. Next base: position 148,049,918 of record NC_066582.1, on the reverse strand, counting down.
ATTGTATTCACACGCAGCCCGCAGGTATGGATCGACACTGGGAGTAGAAGCACTAGGACCATCAGAAACCCTAGTGCTACCTGAGGCTGCACTGCTGCCGGTGGCCTTAGCTCTGCAGTATTTTGCCACATACCGGTCATCAATAGGAGCCGGGATCCTAACCTGACCCCGAGACGGAAGTCGCACTCGTGCCTTAATGCACAGGCTCATAATCAAACAAGGGAATGCAAGGGGGCAATTCACCCGAGCCCCCGACTTCAGTCCGCTCTCTATTACCGTCTTCAGCTCATTGGCAATGATCCTCGCCACATCAATCTCAACATTGGAGAGGATGGAATGTACTAAATGTGCCACTGGGATCGGCACAGTAGATGTGTGGGATTTGGGTTGTATGTTGGTCAGCAAACTCCCAAAATTGTATGTAACCTCAAGGTTCCTATCACACCTATCCTATTTACCATTCAAAGTTGGAAATAAATAATGCAACAAAAGAAACATGCAATAGGGCAAACCTTGAGGTAAACGGATTTGGAAAGGAGAAGTGGGAAGTGTTTGCAATTGACCGACACACAAATGTTGTTGATATGGATGCACGGTAGAGAATTTGAGAAGGGAAATCGCACACTTCAGCAGAGCAGTTCAGAAGAATTTTTAGGGTAAGGGCAAAACTGCCCTGCTGAACTGTTTAAATATAACAGTACTGGTGCGCTCGCCACTGCCTCGCCTAGCGAGCAGCCAGCGAGCGCGCTCGCTGCAGCCTCGCCTAGCGAGATGCAAGCGAGCATGACAGCAAGTGCATTTGCAAATGCAGCACTTGCAAGTCATCCAGCCTGATTAAGCACACAATACTCATACAACATCAAACATAAAACAGGAAATACTTACAATGTTGGGGTGCCTCCCAACTAGCGCTTGTTTAACGTCGGCTAAGCTCGACGGTGCGATGCTCACAGAGGAGCATCGAGCGGCTGAGCACAACTCTCGCGATCCACATGACCGCCGAGATATACTTTCAATCGTTGGCCGTTCACGGTCCAACTGTCTTTCTCGTCCATGTCTTCAATGATAACGGCCCCGTACTCTTTTACTTCTTTCACCCGAAATGGCCCGGACCATTTCGATTTCAACTTCCCGGGAAACAACTTCAACCGGGAGTTGAACAATAAGACCAATTGTCCGGGCACGAATTCTTTGGTTCGGATCTTTTTGTCATGATACTTCTTGGCTTTTTCCTTGTACAACCAACTTGAGTGGTATGCGGCATTGCGCATCTCCTCCAACTCAAGTAGTTGTACTTTCCTTTTTTCACCGGCCGACTCATTCTCAAAATTTAAAAATTTGAGGGCCCACAAGGCCTTGTGCTCCAATTCAACCGGCAAATGGCAAGTTTTACCAAATACCAATTGAAACGGAGTTAGGCCAATTGGAGCTTTAAAGGCCGTACGGTAGGCCCATAATGCTTCGTCCAATTTTTGGGACCACTCCTTTTTCGAGTTGGACACGGTTTTTTCTAGGATTCTCTTAATCTCTCGATTAGAGACCTCCGCTTGCCCGTTAGCCTGAGGGTGGTACGGAGTTGTCACCCTATGCGACACACCATAATGTTTTAAAATTGTTTCCAAAGGTGCATTACAAAAGTGTGACCCTCCGTCACTTATCAACACTCGGGGTGTTCCAAAACGGGAAAAGATGTTTTTCTTTAAAAATTTTATCACCGTTTTGGCGTCCGCCCGAGGTGAGGCAATCGCCTCAACCCACTTAGAGACATAATCAACCGCTACAAGCATGTACTCATTCCCGTAAGAGGGTGGGAAAGGTCCAACAAAATCTATGCCCCAACAATCGAACACTTCCACTTCTTGGATATTTTGGAGAGGCATCTCATCTCTCTTACCTATCCCACCACTTCTTTGGCAACTGTCACAACTTTGCGCATGGGTATGTGCGTCTTTAAAAATAGTTGGCCAATAAAATCCCGATTGAAGAATTTTAGTGGCCGTTCTAACCCCATTATAATGACCGCCATAAGGCGAGTTGTGACAATGCCAAAGGATGCTCTGGGCTTCATCACCAGTTACGCATCTCCTTAACAGGTTATCGCTACCCAACTTAAACAAGTATGGGTCGTCCCAAACATAATACTTCGCATCCGAAAGGAACTTCCTCTTTTGGTTCGAAGTTAGATCGGCCGGCACACAACCACTAGCCTTGTGGTTTGCAAAGTCTGCAAACCACGGCCTAACTTGAACCTTAAACAATTTTTCATCAGGAAATTCTTCCCGGATTTCCTTTTCAGATGCGGTAACCTCGACATTCACCAAGCGGGATAAATGATCCGCTACCAAGTTTTCCGACCCCTTCTTGTCTTTAATTTCGACATCGAATTCTTGTAACAAGAGGATCCAACGGATGAGCCTTTGCTTCGAATCCGGCTTGGTCAGCAGATATTTAATCGCCGCGTGATCGGTGTACACCACGACTTTAGACCCTATAAGATAGGACCTAAACTTTTCTAGCGCATACACTATTGCGAGTAGTTCTTTTTCCGTTGTGGCATAATTTATTTGAGCCTCGTTAAGAACCTTACTCGCATAATGTATAGCATGAAAAGTTTTGTCCTTTCTTTGGCCAAGTACCGCTCCAACGGCATAGTCACTCGCGTCACACATTAGTTCAAAATTTTCATTCCAATCGGGAGCGACTATTATTGGAGCGGTAACCAATTTTTCTTTTAAAACCTCGAAAGCTTGCAAACAATCGTTGGTGAAGAGAAATACCTGATCTTTGGCGAGTAAATTGCTCAAAGGTTTAGCTACCTTTGAGAAGTCCTTGATGAAGCGCCGGTAGAACCCCGCGTGCCCCAAAAAACTACGAATGCCCTTCACATTGACCGGAGGGGGTAATTTTTCAATTACATCAACCTTAGCTCTATCCACTTCAAGCCCCCTTTTAGAGACTTTGTGGCCTAGCACAATCCCCTCGGTCACCATAAAGTGACACTTTTCCCAATTTAGCACCAAATTAGTCTTCACACACCTTTCCAACACCGTCTTCAAATTTGCCAAGCATAGACTAAACGTCCCACCAAACACCGAGAAGTCATCCATGAAGACTTCCATTGTTTTCTCTATTAGATCGGCAAAAATAGCTTGGACACATCGTTGGAATGTCGCCGGCGCATTGCAAAGCCCAAAAGGCATTTTTCTGTATGCGAACACTCCAAAAGGACACGTGAAAGCCGTCTTCTCATGATCAACCGGGTCAACCGCAATTTGGTTGTACCCGGAGTAGCCGTCTAAAAAACAGTAGTATTGTTGGCCCGATAGTCTTTCAAGCATTTGATCCATAAATGGGAGTGGAAAATGGTCCTTACGAGTCGCGGTATTCAACCGTCTATAATCTATACACATTCTCCATCCCGTGGCAACTTTAGTCGGGATCAATTCGTCTTTGTCATTACGGATTACGGTCATTCCACCCTTCTTCGGAACCACGTGCACGGGACTAACCCACGGACTATCCGAGATCGGGTAAATCATTCCCGCATCCAAAAGCTTCACCACTTCCTTTCTTACAACCTCTTTCATCGTAGGATTTAAGCGGCGTTGTGGTTGAGCCACCGGCTTGAAATCCTCCTCCATCAAAATCTTGTGCATACAATAGGATGGACTAATTCCTTTAAGATCGGAAAGAGTCCAACCCATAGCTTCTTGATTGGTTTTGAGCACAATGATTAGACGGGCTTCTTCTTCAATTGTCAAAAGGTTGCTTATGATAACCGGCTTGTCCTCGGTATCATCAAGGAATACATATTTCAACGTCGAAGGTAACTCTTTTAATTCAATTGACGCTTTCTCGTCAATTACCTCCTTCTTCAAATTTTCTTCCTCTACTTCCCACGGTTGTAGGTCTTCCAAGCTATCAAGTTCCTTCAAGCATTCCTCAAGAGCTAGCTCCTCTTCAACAGTGAAAACCTCCAATGAGTCGTCGAGAGCTAACTCCATAGGAGATATCTCGTGAATATGCTTTGAAACTTCCATAAGAGCGTCTTCGATCACATCGATTCGAAAGCTATCATGTCTATCCTTGGAATGCTTCATCGCCTCGAATAGATCAAAGGTGACCTCCTCATTTTGAACACGCACCTTCATTAAACCGTCATCAACATCAATCATCATTCTTGCGGTCTTCATGAATGGTCGGCCCAATATGAGCGGAGCATCATCATCTTCCTCCATATCAATTACAATGAAATCCACCGGGAAGAAGAATTTGTCGACCTTCACCAACACATCTTGGGCTACGCCATGAGGATGGGTCGTCGACTTATCCGCCAATTGTAATGTCATTCGGATGGACTTAATCTCGATGTTGCCAAGCCTCTTGATAATTGACAAAGGTATAAGATTTATGCTCGACCCCAAGTCAATAAGTCCCTTTCCGACATACACATCACCAATTTTAACCGGCAATGTAACTCTTCCCGGATCGACCTCTTTCTTAGGAAGCGTCCTTTGAATGATGGCACTACAGCTCGCATCAAGGACGATGGTCTCCGGTTCCGTATACCTCCGCTTTTTGGTTAGTATGTCCTTCATGAACTTGGCATACTTTGGCATTTGTTCCAAAGCTTCAGCAAACAGAATGTTTATTTGTAATTGCTTAAAAATATCCATGAACCGGGCGTAATGCCGTTCATTCTCCCTTTTTGACGGGGCGTGAGGGTAAGGAAGGTTTTGGACAGGAGTAGCGCTCACTACCTCCTTCCCTTTCGCTATCCTAGCGCTTTTCCATCTCGGCTTCTTCACTACTTCCCTTATTACCTCATCATTTTTATTCTCCTCAATCTCCACATTTTTTTTATTTTCAACCTCACCATCATTTTTATTCTTTTCAACTACTTCCTCATCACTCCACACTCCTACTTCACCATCAACATTTTCTTCCACTATTTCCTCCTCAATCTCCTTCTCTTTCTCTCTTTTTTCACTCGCCATTCTTTTTTCGTTTTCACTACCCAACTCCCTTCCACTTCTCGTCACAATCGCCTTACAATGCTCCTTCGGATTTGTTTGCGTATTGGCCGAGAAAGAAGGACCGGTTTGTTGTTCAGCTAGTTGCTTGGCAAGTTGCCCAACTTGAGTTTCAAGATTTTTTATGGCTGCGTCATTACTCTTTTGATTGGCCATTGACATTTGCATGAATTGCGTCAATGTCTCTTCCAATTTAGAATTGACTACCGGCGGTTGTTGAGATTGATACGGATTTTGGGGAGGATTTTGACGGCTAGAAGAACCACCTCCATAACCTTGGTTATGATAATAGTTGCTTCTAGGTTGGAACCCTTGGTTCCCTTGGAATTGTTGTTGTTGTTGTTGTTGAGGGTGCGGTTGATAAGGTTGTTGTTGTCTTGGTTGATAGTCCCGTTGATTTGCCATGTAATTTACTTCGTCAAAACCGGGAGGTGGACAAAATCCGGTGTCATGTTCACCTTTACAAAGTTCACAACAAGCTATTTGTTTAGCTTTTGACGGTTCTCTTAACTCTTTGATTTGTTGAGTTAAAAGTTCCACTTGTTGTGAGATGAGCTTGTTTTGGGCAAGTATGGCATCATTCGTCCCTAACTCAAGCACTCCCGCCTTCTTCAAAGAATTTCCACGACTTTGACTTTGAAGATCATTCAAAGCCATACGGTTGATAATGTTGGTGGCTTCTTCGGCACTCTTTGACATCAACGAGCCACCCGAGGTGGCATCCAACAACGTCTTACAGTTTGGTTGAAGTCCATTTCGGAAGATATGGATTTGAGTTAATTCATCAAATCCATGCCCTTTACATTTCCTTAGCATGGACTTGAATCTCTCCCACGCTTCATTCAACGATTCACTGGTTCCTTGAGAAAACACCGAGATGGCCGTCTTTGATTCCATGAATCGGTTATGAGAGAAAAATCTTTCAATGAATTTCTCCTCTAACACATTCCAATCTGTCATTACGGCAGGTGTTTGATCAAGATACCAATCCTTTGCTTTACCGAGCAAAGCGTGAGGAAATAAACGTCTGAACAACGGAAGCTCCTGAGCCTGATCCACTCCGGCAGCCAATGCTATCTCATAGAATTTTGTGAGAAAAGCAAATGGGTCTTCATGGTCCATTCCGGTGAATGGACTCCCATACAATAAATTCAGAGTTCCCGTCTTCATCTCAGCTTGCCTTCCAGTTTGGTTGGCAAACTGAGCGGTGTTCCTTGGACTGTTGATACATGGAGTAGAGATCGGTGGTGGTGGTTGTGGCTCCATGTTTGGTACGAATGGGTGTGGATTTGTGGTTGAAGAACTTTCTCCTTGCTCTTGGCGTTGCCTAGCCTGTTGCCTCCTACGTCTTGTTTTGCTATTGAGCCTCCTTGCGGTTCTCTCGATCTCAGGATCAAAAAGAAGTTCGTCCACAGGGATTTTCCCTCGCATAAAACGTAAGCTGCACACTAAACCAAACGAATTACAAGCACAAGTCAAAAATTCACAAGCTAAAACTTAAACAACCAATGCGATGCTCGCAATATCAATTTACAATCCCCGGCAACGGCGCCATTTTGTTGAGTGACAGTTTTTGAGTGTCGGGTTTTGTTATCGTATCCACAGAGATTGTAAGATATCGCTGCCGTTCAATGGTTGAATTAATCTTAACTTAAAGTAACACTAGGGTTTTGGGTTTTAATCAAGTTATATTGCATACAAAGTAATTAATTGCGGTAAAAGTTACGTTTTGATTAATATGAGAAATATTGTCAAAGTTAGGTTTCAATGATTACATTTGCTTTGCATGTTTTTGCACGGTCAACAATATTATAAACTCCTTTAGATGATAAATAATTTCACAAAGTCCTCTCAATGCATTTCTCTCGAACACCCATTGTGAGTTTTGTCATTTTGATCCATTGTTTCTCTCGAACACAATCTATCAAAAAGACAACGTTTTGGTTCAACCTTATGGTGAACAAAATCATTCGTTACTATCTCTAGCTAACAAACAAGTTTGGATGAAAACCTAGGTCAAGAATCGGTAAACATCTCTCGATCAAATACCAACACAAAGAGTTTTAAATAGAAACAAAGTTTTCATCATATATTTACCGTTAAAGAGTTTACATATGAGGATCCTTACATTTACACACAAAGCTTGGAAATCACCTACATCTAACCTTGACAAATGGAGACTTAGCTACTCATTTCCATGGTAGCTTGGTCGGCAAGTAAGAAAAGAGGGTTGATCAACATCCAAGTCGAATGATCGAAGTTGGATGGGAATCCACCGTCTTTTTGTGGAAGATCGTTGCTAGATGAAGAGAAATGAAATTAGGGCATAAAATCCCCCACAAAGCAATGCTGTAAAATATCTAAGAGAAAGTACAAAAAATGGAAAAGTTGGTAAAAAGTGGTCTCAAGTGGTAAAAAAAGTGGTCTCAAGTGGTCTCAAGTGGTAAAAAAGTGGCACCTGCTACTTATAGACAAGTGCAGAACTGTCACGTTCGCTAGGCGAGCAGAATGGCTCGCCTAGCGAAGGCCAAAAATGGGCACAAAATGCCCCTGCGCCCAGAGAAAACTGGGCCTGTGGAACTGTCATGTTCGCCTAGCGAACAGACCTTCGCCTAGCGAAGAACTCGCTTCAACCTTCGCCCCAGCGAGGTTGAGAGGTTTTGCTACTGGAATGCTCGCTGGGGACTCGCTAGAGCCTCGCCTAGCGAGCTAGTGCTGGCTGCTCATTTCACCAAAACAGACTGAATTCGCTGCCACTTCGCCTTCAGTTCGCCTAGCGAATTAATTAACCAATTTACTGGAGCCTTTCGCCAGGAGCTCGCCTAGCGAAGGTTTTGCTTCGCCACATCCTCGCCTAGCGAGCTGGCAGAAAGAATGCTTGTTTGCTTTGGTTCCTTTGCCAATTTTGTTGTGTCTTCATTATCAATTAATTCATGCCTTTCCTGCACAATAACACACACATCAAAGGCACCAAGCTTGTTTATCAATGTAATGCATTCCATGTAAAATGAATGTGGTTTTGGCAATTTTAGCAAGGCAAAAGAGTGAAAGATGCCCACATATGATAGCTCAAATAAGCACTTTTGGGCATCTAACACTCGCTAAGTTGAAAACCCGAAAGGGCGGCTTAGGAAAAAATGAGCGTCTCGGTGGATTGAAAACCCGAAAGGGCGATCCAGGCAAAAGTTAGAGACACAAAAAATATATAATAATGATATATGTATCCCGCTATATTGAGTACCTCATCCTGGGGCAATCTAGGCAAAAATTAGGGATTTGGCAAGTAACTGCATCCTGACAAGACTTTGTTCTACAACTGTCGTCCGTCAGAGATCCTTGCTCATTATCAGCCAAAGCTTCAAATACATCGGATTCAGAATTGGTGGAGAAATGGTCATTATGTTCAATGTAGCCCTTTTCCAATATATATCACCAATTTCAAATTTGTAAAGATCTATGGAGTCTTGTCATTCGCAGACTACCATTCTATCAAATAAATTTGAGCCTTTTATCCAATTATTGGCACTCTTATCTGTTTCTATTCAACAAATGTTTTGCATGTTTTGATTAAGAAAATATCATTGTTTTAAACGATCAAATTTTTTATAATTTGTTTTTAAACAAAGTGAACATTCACAATGACGAAAGGATACTTAGGAGATCCTCAGTGCTCTCCCAAAGGTGGTACGATCCCCAAGAGGGTAAGATTTTTGTCCATATTCCTGGCATGACTGTATCTCCTCCCTCCGAAACCTTTTGTGGTTTATCCTACCAAGTGGATTGCTAGTTGAGAGTCACCTCTCTTCCCTTCAGCAGAGTAGCAATCTTTCTTCCTCAGCAGCTTGGATCTCTTTAGGTAAGAGCGGTATTTGGTGGTTGATCCCGATAAATCCTTTATCTCCTCGGATAGATTCCCCAGTAGAGTTGTTGGTGTGGTGGACTTTGTCTGTGATAACTCTCGTCCCCAGATGGAATGATTGATGATTCATCCCTTGCAGAGTTCTTTGCTTCCTGGTATCTCTGATCCCCAGCAGATTGGATACTCTCCGGTGAACTTGGCTTTCTCTCTTGAGATGTAGTACCGGGTGGTTGATTCCTGGACCTGGTTGCGTTAGATATTTCTGTTTGTCAGCATACATCATACATAAACCACGCATATACATGCATAATTATAACATTCAGATATTCATGTTGCATTCTTTGCCATATATCGTTGTTTGCTGTCTCCTGCTATTTGGTGATATATTTCCCCAAGCGGATGCGTGTGTCTGATCTCTCCATATAGAGTCAGCTCCATATTCCCCACCGGATTATATCCTCGTGGATGTTGATTGTTTTTGTTCCTTCCCAACACATATACTGGGATGGTTTTCCCCATTGAGTTATATCCTCAGCGGGACAAGTCTTGATTTGGTGTGCCTATCTAGTTTAATCCTAGATCGGTCTCTTGAGACTCTTTTCCTATTTCCCCGTGGTAAATGAATAATTGCTCAATAATTAGTAATTATTATCCCCGACGGAGTCTGTGTTTCTCTACCCTCATACCGGTAGTTGTAAACCCTATTTCTTCCCTTTTTGCAGAGTAACTATTTTTGCTCATCTTTAATTGGTGACAGTTATCTTCATCCAATATTCGGTGATGATATCCCCTCATCTGCTTGGATAATTGCCCTGATTACGCAATTTATCCCCAGCGGGTCATCTCTCGTCTACCTTGTTGTTGTTGGTAACGATTGTTTCTCCCCTGAATTGGTCATCATTATATACATAGTTTCGGTATCCCGATGCCTTTTCTTTTCAGTCGATTTATCCTTTATTAACCCAGTAACCGGTTGTGGATAATCGTCCATGCGAGTATATTATCTACGTTCTGACGGTAATAGATAGTATATCTCATGCACTCTCGGGTCTGAAGCCTTTTGTTCTTCCCCAGTTGAGTAAGATTCGTATCCCCTTTGTGGAGTCGAATATCCATCCTGTAATCGAGTTTGCTTTTAGCCCTCTTTTGGATGATGAGTGTTTTGGGAATATTCCCCAATTCACGCCTTGGTTGGTCACCTATTATATGCCCAGTAACCGGTATCCCTGGTGTTCCTTCCTCTCTGCTCCTTATTATGACTTTTTGTCCCCTGTGGAGTCAGAATCCCTGAGTTGAAGTATACCTTTTAGGTTTTCCTCAGACGTTTTGAAGTTTTGATATCTCTCACCCTTATGCCGATCTTGGATATTCATCTCTTCCTGAGCATGTTGTATCTCTCACCCTCATACCTGGCGTTCAGATCACATGTATCCTTGAGCTTATTACCCAGTAACCGGTAATACCTCGTCCCGCTGCTTCCCCAGGAGCGTCCTTGTGGACATCCCCAGCGAAGTCCCTTAGTGGATTGTTTTCATCCGGATTTTATCCGAAGTATCCGCTGTGGATAGTTTTTTGCTGTATTGGCATATTCCCTAATACATGCATCTTCGAGTCAGCTCGAGTCTTTCCATTGGATCTTTTCCCTTTGGAATTCTGTTCCCCACGCTTTTAGTCGTGACCTGCTCGCGCATTTTTATCCCTTTTCTATCCCCAGGAAAGTCCCCAGGGTCTTGGTCCCATGGAGTGAATTGCTCATATGGATTATCAGTGGCTTCTGATTTCTTTGCTTTTGTGGACACATATCTCCATAGAGTGCTACCATTTTTCATACCTACATTTGCATCATGAGGTCTCTTAGGGACCAAAATTCGTCTCTTTGTTATTATTTAAGCTCATTCTACCCCGTCGAGACGAAGATTTTAACCTTCACTTCTCCGGCTAGAATGACCTTAAATAGGGGCATCTGTAAGACCCCAATTTTGACCCTAAGATCCCTCATGGCATCATAACATTGCATTTGCATTGCCTCAAGGATCTTTAGCATCTTGGTTCCCTTTGCCTTTGGGTGGGACTCCTTGTGATTGGTTTGAGATCACCAAGCATGCTTGAATTATACATCATTGTTTCTCTTACTTTTGTTTACTAACCAAAAGCACAAAAATGTGTCACTAACATCTTTTGTTTGAAGCTTGAGTATCATCCAAGACACTTTGTGGGTTCTATTTAGATGATCAATCAACACAAGGGAATGGCTTGAGATACTTCCAACAGGTTCAAATGGGGTCTATTCGTCAGTCAAAACGTTAATCTTGAAGGAGCAAAAGTTTGTTCATGAGTTGTCATGCTCGCTAGGCGAGCAGAATGGATCGCCTAGCGAGTCCCAAGAAAAGCCACCAGAATCACCTACGCTCAGAGGAATTTCTTGAACTGTCATGCTCGCTAGGCGAAGCCCACGTGATTAAAAAAAACGAAAAACGAAAAACAAAAAAAAAACAAAAAAAAATGAAATATAACATAAAATTTTTGGTCTTGGGCCTCTCTCATTTGAGCCCACAGGTCCACAAAAATCAGGTTATAAATTCAGAGTTTCAGTGAAACAAAAGAATTCTATTCCTATTACCCTGGCAGGAAAAAGATAGTGAGAGAAGAGCTAACAGAGTTCAGAGCAACCTCCAGAGACTGAAGGGAACTCATCGGCAAAGAACCAATTCCCTCTCATATAAACCCTCAGATTGCTTTGCAAACCCAACCGGGCAATTCAATTTCATTCGATCTCTCCAGTCAGGTTTGCCTTATTCCCATTACTTTATGCTTTTAATTTGAATGCTCTGAATGTATGAGGTATTATGGGTGAATTTGATACCCTTTTGATGCATGTGTTTGACAAGAGGTTTAGGCCTCCTACCCTTGGTTGCTTTTTGTGAGCTTTTTGTGAATTTTAATGGCATGATTCATGTGGTCACATTTTGATTTGGGGGCAACTCTTGATTACCCTATCTTGTTTCTCTAACCTGTTTGTTGAGTTTTGTTTTGTGAGGGCTCACATACTCTTGCAGGGATAGCTTGCTTGGTGTTCCACTTTATTTGTGGGGTACCGCCTGGAGGTCTATTCTGATTATCTGTACTGACTCGCTTTCTTTGATGGTGTTTAGCTTGGAAGAGTCTTTGGGTTTCTTATTTATCTAATTGTTGTTACTTCGGATCTTTATCCGTACGGTAGATCTTTCGATCCCTTTACTTTTCCCGCATGTTATCGATTTCTTAGGTTTCGTATAGCCTCTCGTGGCATGTCATTTAAGGTAGCGCGGTTCCTTCATCTAGGTCTGCCTTTTTGCATGAGCATCCCTAAACACCCCAAACTCATTGATTTTTCTTCTCCTAAGAACACGTTTACTCCTTCTACTACAGGCGAGTAAGTCTCCAAAGGTCGAGCATCCGGTAGATTGCGTAGTAACGTCGTTCAACCCTTACCCCGTAGTTAGTCGAACTACGTTTTGCTCTGATTCTCATTCCAGATGAGATACGTAGGCATAAGACGCGATGTCTTAGCGAGCACACTCCTCTTTAACCCATAGGTAGCCGAGCTACGAAGACTCTGATTCTCAGATTCATATGAGATACGTATACAGTGGATGCGACATCCGTGCGAGTCATTTTCTTTTAACCCTTCTTTTAGTAAGTAGTACATTAGATAAACATACACGCTTTTCTCATCCCTTCAATCATGTTTGCACAAATAAATTTTCAAAAAACAACAACAACCTTTGCAACAAATGTGAAAAGGGCTCCCTAGGAGTACCTAGGATGCTTTGGGTGCCTAACACATTCCCATTGCATAATCAACCCCCTTACCCAGATCTCTGAAATTTTTACTAGTTTTTGATTCGATAAAACTTTTAGGTTTTTGTTCGCTTTCTAACCATTCCTTTGGATAAATAGAAGTGCGGTGGCGACTCGACTTGTATGATTTACCTTGGATTTAGTCAATATCTCTAATGGTAACGAATACCCCGCTACAATGGGTGCATGGATATGTGCTAGGCCCAAAATGATCATTGCAATCCACTCCAGTTCATGCACAAATGCTACTGATGTCATAACATGGAGCTATGCAAAGTTAAATGGAAATTGAATTCAAATGTTTCCAAAACAAGCCATGTAAAGTATCCATGTGCAAGTACCTCAATTCTTGTCCAAATGCAGTGATCTTGGATGATTTGGAAATTTTACATCAAGGGGAACAACTTTGATGTTGAAGACTTTTCAATTTGGAACTTGGATCATGATGAATTTTGAGGTGGAAGTTGGAGAAATCAAACATAGTTGAAAATTTTCTAAGTACAAAGTTAAATGACCACTTCTTCCACCTTGAATAACTTTTGCTACGAGCTTCAAATGAAAATGTTTTCTTCACAAAAGTTGTATCTATTTCATTCCTATTCAATTTGGTCACAAATTTAAAATCATTTGGATTTGGCATGAGGGAGGTATGCATTTTAGAAGTTGAGGAAAATGGCTTGTTCAATGGTGATTGCCCAAAATGACCTATAATGTTTCCTCTTGGCATATGCCCTTGAAAGTAAAATTTGACATTTCTAAAAGAATCAAAGTTGGGTAAGACATATTTAAATTGATTATGAAACTTGGATGGCCTTCATATCATAAAAATTGAGCAAGTTATGGTCCTTGGAAGTTGACCTCCTAACTAGGGCACAGACAAAATGACCTATAATCTTTCACTATAAAAAATGACTTTCCAAGAAAAATTAGATATTGATGCCAACATGGAAGTTGTTTGGAATGTCATAAAGAGTAACTTTTATCTTGGAATCATTTTAATATGAAAAAAATTGTAGGAACTAGGGTCTAGGGTAGCCTAGTTTTGACTAGTTGACTTTCTCTGGTCAACCTCTTTGAACCAACTTGAAAACTTGAAGTTCCTTTGATCTTTGGGGCACATGGATGATCATATATGCTTGATATTATATATGCTGAGGTACCCCTTAATATCTTTTACCAAATGATGAAGAAACTTGTTGAGTAAGTCAGACAAAATACCTAGATGAATTAGGGCTTCCAAGGAAAACAAGCTTCAAATTCTTGATGAACTCTTGATCAAAATGACAAATAAAGAACATGGGGATCCATATATGGTAATCTTTATTGGTGATACAGTTCTTTCCTACCGCGACATCTTCTATCCACAGACATACCCGTTTAGCTTGGTAGTCTTCGTGAGAGCAGGCTATTATTGGATGACTATGGAGACTGACTGCCACCTTCACGCCAGATCATGTCATATATGCCAAATATATGATGATAAAGTGAATGTTCCTCCCGTTCCTTTGAATGTTCTGACTTCTCCATGGCCTTTCACAGTGTGGGGTATCGATATGATTGGATGTATTGAGCCTACCGCTTCACATGGGCATCGCTTTATCCTAGTAGTTATTGATTACTTCACCAAATGGGTGGAAGCTGCCTCCTACGCCAACATAACTAAGCAGGTGGTTGCTTACTTTATCAAGCACAATATCATTTGTCGTTATGGGATCCCCGAGAAGATCATAACAGACAATGGATCCAATCTCAACAACAAGATGATGATAGAGTTGTGCAAGAGTTTCAAGATTCAACATTATAACTCCTCTCCTTATCGCCCGAAGATGAATGAAGCAATGCAGGCAGCCAATAAAAACATAAAGAAGATAGTGAAAAAAATGGTGGTGACCTACAAGGACTGACATGAGATGTTTCCATTCACTCTACACGGTTACCGAACTTCGATACGTACCTCAATTGGGGCAACTCCATTTTCATTAGTTTATGGCATGGAGACAACTTTACCTATTGAAGTTGAATTCCCTTCCTTAAGGTTGATGACAGGTGTAAAACTCGACGAGGCTGAGTGGGTGCAAAACAGGTTTGATCAGTTGAACCTCATAGAAGAGAAGAGATTGGTTGCTATCTGCCACTGACAGTTATACCAAAAGAGAATGAAGAAAGCGTTTGATCGAAGAGTTCGTCCTCAGAGTTACCAAGTTGGTGACCTTGTTTTGAAAAGAATTATTCTTCTATAGTCTGATCCCATGGGCAAGTGGACTTCGAATTATGAAGGGCCATATGTGATAAGAAAAAATTTCTCTGGCGGAGCCATGATGCTCACTACTATGTATGGTAAGGATTTTCCACTCCCTATAAATGCAGACGTAGTCAAAAAATACTTCACATAAAAAGGACACGCTAAGTCGACGGTTTAGGAAAAAAATGGGCATCCTGGCGAGCTGAAAAAAATGAATAAAAAGGTTCAGGCAAAAATTAGGGATAAAAATAAAAAATATTGAGTACACCCGCTAAGTTGAAAACCTGAAAGGGCGACTTAGGAAAAAAAAGGTATCCCGGTGGATTGAAAACCTGAAAAGGCGATCTAGGAAAAAGTTAGGGATTTAAAGCGAACGACTACGTCTGGTATTGGATTAGTTGATGTCATCATACTACTACAGTTGGAAACCCGGAGGGCAGGAATCAATTCGAATCATTTTCTTCAAAAAGCAAAGAGATGAGAGCATTAAGGTCATAAGGAATTATAGCAGAATCGGAATTTGATGGGAATCCGTTTTTCACATTGCCATTCTTGTAATAAATCTTTTATTGTTTTTTGCAATTGCCTCTTCCTAGGAATTTCCTCCTAATGTAAAGGCCTATTTACAAGCGAATTTTCAATCAATAAAAGTTTCTTTTCATTCAAAAGTGTGTTCTTTGGTTTTCTTTTATCTGTTTTTGTTTCCAAAAACGTCCGAATTTTTTATACTCATTGCATTTGGAAATTTTGGGCTTTACATAATATGATAAAAAGACATTTGAATATGCTTGTGGTTTTATGTGTGGCCGGGATGGTAGACAAAGTAGTCATGCAACACCTGGTACATTTTGGCTGTGATTTGGGATGTTCACTCGCAAGTATATGACACACCAGTACGAAAGCAAGAATCGGCAATGATGACTCTTAACTTTTCCCTGTTTCCCCCAGCAGTTGTGCTTATTAAATAGTGAATATTCTCCAAAGCAATGTTTCCTCATTTCCCCCAGTAGTTTGCATTGTTGAGACCTATAGATCAAGACTTCTCATGTCTCCTACATAAGGGATATTTCTTCCCAGCAAAAGCCCACCTTATTCCCAGCAAGAGCCCACTGAGTTTGCAATTTATTTTTGCAGATCTCCTCCTCGTAGAGTTCTAGATATTTCAAAGATCCGTCTTCAGCAGACTTTTTATGGTTTTATCTATTCTCACACAAAAATCATGCACCATTGTACCACATCCATAAAATTGTGTAGCATTCCCATTTTACATGGAGCATTACGCCATAGAAAAATTCAAAAATGCATCATAAACATAAGCCAATTATGTTTTCCTTGTGTCCCCGACAAAGTTATCAGTACCTTGATATATCTCCAGTCTCTTTTTATCCTTACAAGATTCATTTGGCTCTACCGACCAAAATCTAGTTATATCTTGATAATCTTTGTTGGTGATCTAGTTCTTTCCTGGCGCAACATCTTTTGTCCACAGACATACCCATTTAGCTTGGTAGTCTTCGTGATTGTTAAATCCATTTCTATCCTGGTAATCTTTGTTGGTGATCCATTTCTTTCCTGGCGCAACATTTTTTGTCCACAGACATACCCGTTTAGCTCGGTAGTCTTCGTGATTGTTAAATCCAGTTCTATCCTGGTAATCTTTGTTGGTGATCTAGTTCTTTCTTGGCGCAACATCTTCTGTCCATAAAGGTACCCGTTTAGCTTGGTAGTCTTCGTGATTATTAAATCCAGTTTTATCCTGGTAATCTTTGTTGGTGATCAAGTTCTTTCCTGGTGCAACATCTTCTGTCTACGGACATACCCGTTTAGCTTGGTAGTCTTTGTGATTGTTAAATCCAGTTCTATCCTGGTAATCTTTGTTGGTGATCTAGTTCTTTCCTGGCACGACATCTTCGGTCCACAGAAATACCCGTTCAGCTTGGTAGTCTTCGTGATTGTTAATTCCAGTACTATCCTAGTACCATTGTTGATGATCCAGTTCTTTCTCGGCGCAACATCTTTTGTTCATGGACGTGCTCGATTGGATTGGCAGTCTTTGTGATTAAACATTCTCGCTCACTTACACGATAAAGTTCAAACTTGCTTACTAACCTTTTTGCCTCTTTTCCAGAGTGCAAATTTTTGGGTTCTTTGGGTATTCAATCCTCTCCCACCTTGAACATTTGAAAATGCCGCTTTTTCAACCTCTCAAGTGCAAGAAGATTGAATAGGGGTAGCTGTTATACCCTAAAATTTACCCTCTTCTTTTTTACCATAGTTGGCTTATGTTTTATCATCATATAAATTCATGCATATCATTGGTTCTATGGTTATGAGATCAAGACATCTCTCTTGTGACCTGTCGCATCCTGCGAAAAATCAACCGGCGAGCCTAAAAATAAAAACACACAGAGCCGCCACTAAACGTTATTTATCCCAAGATAGGGAAAGGAAACGCTCAGAGAAACCTGGAAAGACATGGTCTCGCGACCAGAGAGAAAGGGTAAGGGAGTCGGTTACGCAAGGGGAAGGTATTAGCACCCCTCACGTCCTAGGTACTCCTAGGGATCCACGTCCTAGAATAAAGAAAAGGTTGCTAAACATCACACACACACACAAGGGAACGCAGGTGGGGTTAGGAGAAACGGGCTCGATAAGGTATCGCACCTTATGCCTACATATCTTGTCTGGAACAAGAATCAGAGCCTCTGTAGTTCGGCTTACGCACGCCAAACAACACAAAACATACAAACAAGCAAGGGTGGCAAACATGGAGCCCGACAACCACTGGATGGAATTACGTCGGCATCCGAACCAAAACTCACTCAAAAGGGCAAACTTGGAGCCCGACAGCCAATCACTGGGCTTATGTCGGCATCCGAACCCAAACATACAGTCAGATAACAAGTAAACGCACGCAAAAAAAAGAAAAAAGGTTGCCCGGAGTGGTCTCGCACGACCACCTGCCTACATACCTCGTCTGGAACGAGGATCAGGGCGATGTAGTTCCCCTAAACAGGGGAGAAACTCTCTCCTAACCAGAAACAGAGGGAAAAACACGACACTAGGGAGCTGAGACTCGAGCCTAATGTTGTCATGCAAAGTCGCCCTAAGTTCAGGTTTCTAACCTACTTGCATAAGCAAACTATTCCTAACCAGGAAAGAAGCTAACACACAAGCATACAAGCATACCAATCAACATACATCAAATGAGAACAGGCATCTCACACAATCATGTCAATCAGATATCCACATAACACGCACTATAGCCAAACAAGGGGCTCAATCAATCAGGTTTGACTGCCTAAGCAATCGTCTGTACAGGCTATGTTTGCTCTTAACCTTGCCATTACGAGGCTAAGGTGAAGCAGATGAAAGGATGAAGTGAGGATGAGACCTCACAGCTCTTATCCCTAACCAGGGAGAGCTGACAAATGAGCATGGGTCCAGAATAGGGGAACCCTTCTATACTCGATGACTCTGACACAATGTGCACTGCACAAGATCTTGGGCTTTTGATCTCAATGCTACAACCATGTAATGGGAGCAAGGAGAAGACTCACTGAATAGTGGGGGACAGGTTGCTTGTCCCTACCTTCCACCAATTGCCTTACTTGAAGGGCTTTTCCTGCTTGGCTTAAAAATAAACATACACAAGCATTGCCTCTTAAGGAGGACTTCAGTCAATTTGCCCGGCCCGGTAACAGCCGGGTCTCCAGACTACATGAAGTAAGAAGGTTATACCTCTATGCAAGTTGCTTATGCAAAGCAAAGCAAAGCAATAGTTCACAAGGAACTGAGCAACTAAAGTACCTGGAAACAATCAAACTCAGTCAGTACTCAATTAGACAAACTATACAGCAAACAATCAAACAGTTTAAACAATATAACACAAAGCAAGCTCAAGGCTTAAGCCCAAGCTCCAACACCTACAAAACAAGGTTATGTTAGTGTACAAACATCCACAACATCAATTAAAATCAACTTGTATCATTCTCCATGTACATTATGCTTTTGATCCTGAAAAACCAAGCAAACATTAGCAACTAGACCACTAGGCCAAGCCTAGGGTCCCAAAGCAAGAAAAAAGTTAAAACAGCAAGGTATCCACCATCCAACATCAAATTAACATCAAACAAGATCAAACATCATTGGTCTCGTGTTCATATCATCCATCATGTTCAATTCATGCACAAAACAATCCATATGAGGTCAAATGAACCACCAAGCATACAAACAGAAGTATTGCATTCAAATCCCTATCAAAATAAATCCAAAAATTCTCAAATTAAATACACCTAAACAGGGGTCAATCAAGGTCTACCATGTCAAATTTGAGCTTAATTGGGCAAATGAAACCATGTCAATGAAAATCATCAAAAACAGACACAATTTCATGCTTCAATTCACACCATCAATGCATACATCCAATTCAAAAATTCATATCTCATTGAAAACAAAAAAGAAATGGATGAGACCAAAACAGGGAGGTCACACAATGTGTCTAGTTCATGCATATCAAATTTCATGGCCATACAATACAATATGAGGATTTCCCAATCAATCTACCAACATGTATCACATGAGCTTGCAATTTCAACAACCAGAAATGAAAAATCATGATCAATTAGAAAAGGCAGTGAAAAATTCTACAAAAATTCATCAAGCATCCTAACATGTCAACAAGTCATCATGCAAAATTTCAGCCAATTCCAACAGGTATAGGTCACTCAAAAAAATCCTGCAAGTTGACATCAAGAGGTGTGACACAAATTGTCACACCTAAATTCCAGAATTTGCTGCTCTCTAACCAGGTATCAAAAATTCATGAAATTTACATGTAAATCACCATTGGCCTGTCTACAATCACCACAAAAATTTTCAAGAATTTATTTAACGGCATGTGCATTTCGTGATCAAATTGGTGAAATGTATCAAAAATGGACACATGTGAAACAAGTCTAAGTCAAACAAGATATTTGCCATGCACAACTTTGACCAATAGGTCAAAAAAATCCTACACTCATCAACAAAGTCATAGAAAAAATCCTCACATTTTTATGAATTTTCTACAATTTTTTATGATTTTTTCAATGTGTTAATGATTTTTTGTGAATTAAGCAAATTAATTAAAACTGCACAGTGGCAGTATTGTAAATAAAACAGGCGCGGGAGGGAAACCTCCAGTTTGAAAATTTGAACAGATTTTCAGATCAAAACACCTTCCAGCTTCGTCTTCCTCACGAAATTCTCCAGAAAATCGAAAAATCGAAGAACATCAAACGTCAAAAGAAATGGACATGCATATAGTCATTGAACTCGTCTTCTCAAGCACATTCCAAATATCCATTCAATTCATCCTAAAAGTTCCTAAAACTCAAGAATCGAACGAGTTAGGGTTTGGATATGAAACTTTAATTCCAGATTTCTCCTCCTATGGTTAATCATTTTCTAAACCACAAGCAGCTTTAGAACCTACGTCTCATGCTCTTTCTAACGCATATAAGCATTAAGAGAATCGTGACGGTCGAAAATTCACATACCTGGAATGGCAGCCACGAAAGCAGTGCTCTTTGAGCTTTTCTTCCTCAAACAGATGCAGGAAAGAGATCGAGAAGGTGATTGATGCGCTCAACTCCACTTGCCTTGGCTTCTATCGCTCAAAATCCGATTTCACCATTGATGGAGCTTCTTGGAACAGCCATGATTCGAAGCTTGATTGATGATGAGAGGCAAAAACAGTCCTATCACATGATGATACAAGTTCAAAGCAAAAAGAATTTCGAGATTTGGTTCAAGATTGAGGAAGATTGAAGGATTTGAGGGTTTGGTGTTCTTGATGAAAATTGAGAGAATGTGGAAGTTTCAGATCTGGTTCTTGGAGATTGTGAATTCTGTTATGATTAGATGATGATTATGAATATATACTTCAACTTAATCCACACTTAATCACCTTAATTAACCAAACCAAATGTAATTAGCATAATATGGTTTAACTTAAGCAAGGGCAAAATGGCCTTTTCACTCAAGCCCTGTGACAGCTCATTGACAGCTCATACATTCTTAATTGATATTTGGAGTGTGTTGGCTCAAATGAGATTTTCACTCTTGTGCATGAAGATGGTGCATGAAGTAATATGGACATGAACAGTACTGTATGAGAGCTCAAAATAGAGTTATGTATTGATACATAACACTTTTTAACAGTGTGCATCGATACATAACTTGTTTGTATCAATACAAGGCACTTTTTAACAGTATGCATCGATACATAACTTGTTTGCATCAATACAAGGCACTTTTTAACAGTATGCATCGATACATAACTTGTTTGCATCGATACAAGGCACTTTTTAACAGTGTGCATCGATACATAACTTGTTTGCATCAATACAAGGCACTTTTTAACAGTGTGCATCGACACATAACTCGTGTGCATCGATACATGGCCCCTTTTTGCCTTGCACGCATCGATACGAAATTCGTGTGCATCGATACATGGAAAATTTTGCCATGCACGCCCGGTGGTAATTTGACCATATCTCCTCAACCGTTCATCCGATTCTCACGATCTTGGACTTTTTGAAAATGGGAGAGAAAGATCTACAACTTTCATGTTCAACAAAATTCCATTTGAAGCTTTTTTGATGGGGGAAAATTGGGTTGAAGTCGTTCCAAAAACTTGCCATCCTTTTGGAAACTTGAAACCATAGGTCATTTTTCCTTTTGGAAACCTTTGCTATGACCTCAAATCCTTCAATGTGAGTATTTGAAATGTCAAATGAGACTTGTTTGAACATGAATGGAGTATCTCTTGCCCTCTCCCTCCTCCAAATCCATCAATCCAGGCACAGTTGACCATAATTGACTTTTCTGACAGATAGATGAATTTGGCTACGCACTGATCAAATTGAGCCCCAAACTCCTGATGAAATGGCTCAACCATGAAACCCTAGCATCCATGAGCTCAATATAATCACATTATGATCCTCATATACCATCATAAACCTCATCTCCTGATCCAGCCCTGATTGGCCCAATGCAGCTGATTAGGGTTGACCAGTGGTCAAAACCCTAATCTCAAGGAATCTTCTTCAATCTTCTGATGACATCCAACCATGATGACGATGATGTATCATTACAATCAAGATGAAGACCAATACCCTTGAGAATCATGAAACCCTAATTCACAGCCCAATCCTCAGATGGCCCATGATCAGTCATTAAACCCTAGCTTGCACCTTCTGACTTCCTATCTCCTGATTAAGACTTGGGAAGATGGCTTGCATAATGTAACCACATGATATGCAACATGAAATGCCTAATGCCCTAAAATGATATGCAAATATGTTAATGCTTAGTCCCAAGAGAGGAGGGCAAATTTTGAGGTGTTACAGCTGCCCCTATTCAATCCACTGTGAACCTGTCGATACGAATAGCCTCGGCTTTCGGATGATCAGGATGAAGAGTGATTGAATACCAAGAACAGACGAACAATTTGCACTCTGATGAGATAATAATTAACAACGCCTGTCAGCATCGGCGAAGAAACAAACTCGAAACCGTCGACCTGGATACCAAAATAAATGGTAGCACAGGGATAACCATGGTCTAAGCACCACACATCCACTCAGGATTATCATTCTCTTTTTCCTTTTCTTTTTTTTCTTTTCTTGAACCCCGAAATTTCCTCTGCGCAAACGATCCTCAGATCTCTGCATTTGAACCCCGGAAAATGCCTCAGCACTCCTTCTTTGCCAAAATAATGAACCCCATCTCCAGTTTGAACCCCAGTCGCCTGACGATAACTCTCGATCGCCAGAATGAACCCCGTTCTCCAGAAAATGTCGCAACATCTCCCTTTCTCCATTTGAACCCTGTCTCCAGAAAATGTATCCACATTTCCTTTTCTCCATTTGAACCCCGTCTCCAGAAAATGTATCCACATTTCCTTTTCTCCATTTGAACCCCAGAAAATGCCTCAGCATCTCCTTTTCTCCACTCTCTCGTGATAATTCCGCTGGCAACGTCGGAAATAACACCAAACCACTCTGAGGGCGACATGTCAGAGGGTAAACCTTCTCAAAGGAAGGTAGCATGTGTATCTCTTCCTCAGAAGACACCTATAACGACCTCCATTGGCATCCGCCAAAGCCTAAGGTGACACATGAACAGAAGATAATCCTAAGGACCTCATCCCGGATACAATCTTCAACTCCATCTCCATTTGAACCCCAGAAAATACCTCAGTATCTCCTTTTCTCCGTTTGAACCCCGAAAATGCCTCGGCATATACTCTTCTCTGATTGAACCCCGATCTCCAGAAAAATGTCGCAACATCTCCTTTTCTCCATTTGAACCCCGGAATCGCGCTGATCGCGTAACGTCTTCTGATATCATTTCCATCTCTGTCCGACGGAAACATTTCCTCCAATATCGCACTACTGGGGAACACTGCTGAACTGACGTCACGATGCTAAACTCCTCAGAGTAACATCTTCACCCTCTATCTCGCACGACAGAAACCTCCTCCAGTATCGCACTACCGGGGAACTACCTTTGATCAAATCATGAGGCTAAACTCCTCGGAGTAACACCTTCGCTGTCTGGCAAAAACCACTTCTCAAACAGTAACCACGGCTTGAGACTAGCTTATGCTCGCAATGATGCATGATTGATTTTTTCTGCGTAATGCTCCATAATTATGGAAATGCTACGCGATTATTTATTTTTCTATGCAATATGCCATGTTTATTTTTTCATGATGAATGCATAAAGAAAGTATCCCCCTCAAGGGACTCTTCTGGGGAGCACGAGACACTCTGCTGAGGAACCCGTCAATGCTCCAATTCCACCCTGCTGGGGAATAACACTGCTGCTGGGAAAAGGCAACCCTTGCTGGGGAAGAATCTCCTTTGCACCCAATCCGCTCGGGAAACTGCTGGGGATAAGCGCCACCAACACTCTGTGGGGATACAACTATCTTTGACTCGCTGGGGATACACGCCCCAACTCCACTTCGGGAAAACCCCCACAGATATCTGTCGACTTCACTGGGGAAATGCTCACAGATACTCTGCCAGGGGAATAGCAACCTCCAGGCTCAACTGGGGAAGCACTAAACCATCACCTGCTGGAGATAACCATCTTGACCCTGCTAGGGAACCGCATACTACTCCGCTGGGGATTACCCATGCAATCCATAGGTAGCATCAACTCAGCTGGGGATGCAGAAATTCGTCCGCTACAGGAACTTGTCCAATCCACTGGTAGGATGGACACTGTTGGAGATATATTTCATTGAAACCCGCTCCACTCGGGGAATAGCAACCTTCTGACCTGGCTGCTGAGGAAACACCGCTTTACCTCTGCCGGTATAACCATCCTGACTCGGCTGGAGAAGTCCACAGACATCGGATCTGCTGGGGAGCCAGCCCTATAACTCTGCTTGGGGACCTAGCTGAGGAAATGAGAAAAGTTGGTACAGAACACCCGTCGACTCGTCGAACCACGGTATCCACCTCCCAATCTCGCATCAGCTTTCCACTTTTGAGAATTTCCAGACTCGTCTGGACCTTTTCTGCTCCATCATCTTGTATTCCAAGTCGCCCCGCGCTCGACGAGAGACGTACTCCTGGGATTTATGCATTCTTTTCAATTTTCCGACTTTGAAGAGTCTTCTTGGTTAATTCCAAAAGTCGTCAGACGTCCCAACGCCTTCTCTCCGTTCCTCCTTCGTCCCTGGTCGAACTCTGCGGGGAATTGCATACTTTCAAATCTTTCGACTTTGAAGAGTCTTCTTAATTAATTCCAAAGATCGTCGTACGTCTCAACGTCTTCGTCATTCTTTCATATTCTCTCGTCCCTGAGCCTGAGCGAACTCTCTGGGGATCTATTACAAAGCTTCCACATCACAACCTGCAAGTGAGTGAAGAATATCTAACAATTCCTGCAAAACAGACCGTCAGATAAAACCGTGCCCCAGGCGTGTCAAGATTTCAACACTTGGGTCACTCAACCTTCCAAATAAGATTTCAGGCTTTCAATCTTATAAACATGCATTGGAAGGAAACCTGTATGTCTTAAAATGCAAGATTCTTTATCAAAAATTTCTGGATGTTTTTGCAATCAAAGCGGTTATGAAAAAACAAAAACAAAAATTATTTGACTGAATGTGCATTTTATTGATTGGAAAAGTGTGGCTCAAATGAGCAATACAAAAGGAAGCAATTCCTGAAAAGAGGTAATTGCGCTCAAAAGGGAAAATCTATCCTAATGGCAAGGTGAAACCCGTGATCTCATCGAGTTCCAACTCGGTTACACCCCATATGTCCTCAGACTCTCCTTGCTTTCTGCCTTCTGAATAAGACAATTCTGATTGATCCCCACCGGGTATTATCCATGATGCTTCAACCAAAGCGCAAACGATTATGCCGGACGCAGTTGTTCGTTTCAATCCCTCTTTTGCCTGGACCGCCCTTACGGGTTTTCAGTCCACCGGGATACCCCTTTTTGCCCAAGTCGCCTTTTCAGGTTTTCGACTTGCCGGGTGTACATTTTTTCATTTATATCCCTAATTTTTGCCCGAACCTTTCTTTCTGTTTTTTTTCGCCGGGATGCCCATTTTTGCCTGGACTATTTTATTCTTTTCGTCCAGCGGGTCAATTCAGACGAAGTATTTTTTAACTGCGTCCGCATTCACAGGGGATGGAAAATCCTCACCATCCATGGTCGTTAACAACAAGGCTCCACCAGAGAAAACCTTCTTGACCACGAATGGACCTTCATAATTCGGCGTCCATTTGCCCCTTCGATCGTTTTGAGGAGGAAGGATCCTTTTCAGCACCACATCACCTACGTGATATACCCGAGGTCGCACCTTCTTGTCAAAAGCACGCTTCATCCGTTGCTGGTACAACTGCCCATGACAGATGGCTGCAAGCCTCTTTTCCTCTATCAGGCTCAATTCTTCGTACCGGGTCCTTACCCATTCAGCCTCTTGCAATTTTACGTCCATCAGGAATCTCAAAGAGGGAATCTGAACCTCAACAGGTAATACCGCTTCCATTCCATATACCAATGAGAAAGGAGTTGCCCCAGTAGATGTGCGCACCGACGTTCGATACCCATGCAATGCAAACGGCAACATCTCATGCCAATCCTTGTAGGTCACCACCATTTTCTGCACAATCTTCTTTATATTCTTGTTGGCTGCCTCAACCGCCCCATTCATCTTCGGACGATAGGGAGAAGAATTGTGATGCTCAATCTTGAATTCCCGGCACAGCTCTGCCATCATCTTATTGTTCAAATTAGAACCATTATCAGTAATGATCCTCTCGGGAACCCCATATCTGCAAATGATGTCTCTCTTGAGAAATCTAGCAACAATCTGCTTCGTCACATTCGTATAAGAGGCTGCTTCAACCCACTTGGTGAAGTAATCAATAGCCACTAATATGAACCGATGACCATTCGAAGCTGTAGGCTCAATCTTTCCAATCATATCAATGCCCCACATAGCAAACGGCCATGGAGACGACATCAAGCTCAACGGATTTGGAGGCACGTGCACCTTATCAGCATAAATCTGGCATTTATGGCACTTCCGCACGAAATTAAAACATTGGGCCTCCATAGTCATCCAGTAATAACCTGCTCTCAGCAGCTTCTTCACCATCGCATTCCCACTGGCATGGGTACCGAACGATCCCTCATGAACCTCTTTCATCAATTGGCTTGCTTCTGCATCATCAACACATCTGAGCAAGACCCAATCAAAATTCCGCTTATACAAAACCCCATCCTTATTCAGGTAAAACACCATGGCTAACCTCCGCAGAGTCTTTCTATCTTTCTTTGACGCTCCCTCAGGATACTCTTGAGTCTCTAGATAGCGCTTGATATCATAATACCACGGCTTCTCATCATCAGAGGCCGTATCAACAGCAAACACATAAGCCGGCCTATCCAGACGTCCCACTTCAACACTGGGGAACTGATTCCACCTCTGCACCTTAATCAAGGCAGCTAGAGTAGCCAAAGCATCTGCCAAAGGATTCTCCTCTCTAGGCACATGATGCATCTTCACCTTGGTGAAAAACGTCAACAATCTCCTCGTATAATCTCGATACGGAACCAAATGAGATTGATGCGTATACCATTTTCCATTAACCTGATTTATCACCAGAGCTGAATCTCCATATATGACAAGGTTCTTGATCCTCAAATCAATCGCCTCTTCAATACCCAAGATACAAGCTTCATATTCAGCTACGTTGTTGGTACATTCGAATGTTAGTCGGGCAGCAAAAGGAATGTGAGATCCTTTCGGCGTAACCAAAACAGCACCAACACCGCTTCCATTCACGTTAACGGCCCCATCAAACATCAGAATCCATTCGGATTCAGGGTCGGGCCCCTCCTCCGGGATCGGTTCCTCGCAATCTTTCGATTTGAGAAACATGATGTCCTCATCAGGGAATTCAAACTTCATCGGTTGATAATCATCAATGGGTTGCTGGGCGAGGTAATCAGACAGTACACTCCCCTTGATCGCTTTCTGAGAGGTATACTGTATATCATATTCAGTCAAAATCATTTGCCACCTCGCAACCCGCCCGGTCAATGCTGGCTTCTCAAAAATGTACTTGATCGGATCCATCTTGGAAATCAATAAAGTGGTATGAACCAACATGTATTGCCTTAGTCGGCGAGCAGCCCAGACCAAAGCACAGCAAGTTTTCTCGAGCAGTGAATATCTTGTTTCACAGTCGGTAAACTTTTTGCTAAGGTAGTATATGGCATGCTCTTTTCGACCAGACTCGTCATGCTGCCCCAATACACACCCCATAGACCCCTCGAGGACTGTCAGGTACAGAATTAACGGTCTTCCCTCCACAGGAGGCATCAGAATCGGAGGCTCCTGCAAATACTCTTTTATTTTTTCAAACGCCGCTTGGCAATCATCATTCCACCTAACCGTTTGATCTTTTCTCAATAATTTGAATATCGGTTCGCACGTGGCTGTTAAATGAGATATGAACCGTGAAATGTAGTTCAATCTACCTAAGAAACCACGAACCTCCTTCTCTGTTCTCGGTTCAGGCATTTCTTTTATTGCTTTTACTTTTGCAGGATCAACCTCAATTCCTTTCTCACTTACAATGAACCCCAGCAGTTTACCGGACCGCACTCCGAACGTGCACTTATTCGGATTCAACCTCAGTCTAAATTGTCTCAGCCGGTCAAACAACTTAGCCAAATCAACCAAATGCCCCTCTTCTGTTTGGGACTTTGCTATCATGTCATCAACATAGCATTCAATTTCATGATGAATCATATCATGAAACAAAGTCACCATAGCTCTCTGATAAGTAGCACCGGCGTTTTTGAGACCGAATGGCATCACCTTGTAACAAAAGGTACCCCATGGTGTGATGAACGTTGTTTTCTCCATATCATCTGGCGACATTTTGATTTGATTATAGCCAGAAAAGCCATCCATGAAGGAAAACACCGAGAATTGAGCTGTATTGTCTACCAACACGTCAATGTGAGGTAATGGAAAATCATCTTTCGGACTAGCTCTATTCAGATCCCGGTAGTCCACACACATTCTTACTTTCCCATCTTTCTTCGGGACTGGCACAATGTTCGCAACCCATGGCGGATAGTTAGTGACAGCAAGGAAACCAGCATCCCACTGCTTCTGCACTTCTTCCTTAATCTTCATCGCCATATCAGGTCGAGTTCTGCGCAACTTCTGCTTCACTGGAGGACAATCTGTTCTCAACGGTAGCTTGTGCACAACGATATCGGTATCCAACCCTGGCATATCTTGATAAGACCAGGCAAAGATGTCGACATATTCTTTCAACAATGCCACCATTCTGCTCTTAACACTTCCCTCCAAGGCAGCCCCGATTTTCACTTCTTTCTTGACATCATCAGTACCCAGGTTCACGACCTCAATCTGTTCCTCATGCGGCTGAATGACCTTCTCCTCTTGTTTTAACAACCTGGCCAATTCCCCTGGTAGTTCACAATCTTCTTCGTCTTCTTCTTCAGCAAGATAGATCGGATTGCCGAAGTCATACAAGGGTGTAACAGGATTGTTATCAATGAGATCCGGAGAGGAATCGCATCTGCATGAATGTTGATTCATGCATTGCTTTAGAACCGGTGTGAAAAATTGAAAAGGAAAAATGAAAACATTGCCATTTTTATTTGTTTTTTAATTTTTAAACTGCAAAAATAAATGAAAAACAGGGAACACCGCTTTTGACTGAAAAACATCCTTTTATTAATGATGCAGAATTTTGCAAATTATGACATGAGGTGGCCCTTACAATGAACCATTACGTGTCGGGCAACACGTAAGGTTTGCATGCAAATAAGAAAGAAAACAAGAAAAATATTACTCTTCGAGGAGAGTGACCCGGATGATTTCTTCGGCCTTCCAGTTGTGGATTTCCATCCCTGGTTCGCACGGCGTTATCCACCGGTCCATGTCACAGTCGCTGTCAGTATCTTCACCCATCATGCAGATGTGGTCCGGATCCAGCATTCCGGCACTCGTGAAAGTTACAGACGTACGACCCCCTCTTCCTCGTCCCAAGCCTCGGCCCGGCTGATATCCAACCCCAAAACGGTCCTTCTTCTCAGGGACCTCTATCATTTTGCCCCAACCAGGAGCCTCTCCGCTTTTGACCACCTCAGCAGCCTGCTTGTACGAAGCGATGGATGGTTTCTCCTCTTCTTGCTTAGCAAACAGAGCATTCTCCACCTTAACGGTTTCAAATGCCTGGCTAGGCGTCTCCCATATTTCTCCATCCATCTCCACATACTTAAACGAAGACAGGTGGCTGACAAAGATGTCCTCCTCTCCGCAAACAGTAACGACTTGGCCTCCCTAGACATATTTCAGCTTCTGGTGCAAAGTCGATGTAACTGCTCCCGCAGCATGGATCCATGGGCGACCCAACAAGCAACTGTAAGCCGGCTGGATGTCCATAACATAGAAGGTCGACTTAAACACCTCCGGGCCAATCTTTACTGGTAACTCCACCTCCCCGAATACGGCTCGCTTTGACCCATCAAAAGCCCGCACAATTAAATCAGTCGGGGTCAAAATCAGCCCATCACAATTAAGCTTTGCCAGGGCCTTCTTAGGCAACACATTCAAAGAGGAACCGGTATCAACCAGCACATGCGAAAGCACGGCTCCCTTGCATTCCATCGCAATGTGTAGCGCCCGATTATGGTTCCTTCCATCTACGGTCAAATCCATATCAGTAAAGCCCAACCCATGGCTAGCATGCACGTTGGATACGACCGTCTCCAATTGGTTGATTGTGATTTCCTGAGGCACATAGGCTTTCTTCAGAATTTTCAATAAAGCCTCCCTATGACCCTCAGAACTCAACAGCAGTGAAAGAATCGAGATCTTAGAAGGTGTTTGCTGCAAGTGATCGACCAGTTTATACTCAGACTTCTTGATTATTCTGAGAAACTCTTCCGCTTCATCATCAAATCTGTTATCCGACCCCGCAGGCGCCGGTGTCATCACAGGAGTATTACCACTATCTGCCACAGCCTTCCCCTTTGCCCTGGCTAAAGCCTCGGCCTTTTCTTTTTTATCTTTTTCTTCCTCCCCCCTCCTCAAAGCGTCGGGAGCAAACAATCTTCCGCTGCGAGTGAAACCACTGGGACCGGCATTATCCACCTTTAGCACGGTGGTTTCACTAGCAGATTGCTCTTCCAATCTCTTACCATTACAATATACCTCCCCACCATAATGCCAAGGCACGGCATCCTCTTTGTCGTATGGAATCGGCCCAGGTACCGTGATGGTAACTGGAGCCTCCTCCACCAGATTTGACAAATCCACCGGATCATAGTATATAGTTATGGTGGAGACCTCTTCACTCTTTCCTTCAGCCCTTTCAATCACAACGACCCCTGCGTCTATCAGACCCTGGACATGCCTCCGCAGAAGCTCACAACCGTTGGCAGAAGTAGTGCATTCAGTACACTCAGACCCGCAGCCTGGATAAACCCCATTCATCAGCAGTTGACGCTTCAACTCAGCCAAGGGCGTCTTCATCTGATCCACAGACACCAACCCAACCCTTTCCTCCGCAGAGATAGCATTTACTCCCCGTTGACCATGCGCGAGCATGGGATTTGCATTGACATTGGGAGAAGGAGCAAAGTTGATCGCTTTGGAATCCACTAAATCCTGAACTGTGTGCTTAAAAGCTTTACAGTTCTCAATATTATGCCCAGGCGCACCTGAGTGGAATTCACACTTGGCATTATCGTCATAATTGGCTGGCCTTTGATCAGGTCTCAAAGGTGCCAGAGTTCGAGTTTGCACAAGGCCCAAATCCTGTAGCTTCTTAAACAAGAAAGCGTAGCTCACTGGTGGCCTATCAAAATGACGATCCTGCGCTCTGCCTCGGATCTGATAACCAGCCCTTTGTTGTCTCTGCTGAAAGGGTTGTTGTCTTTGTTGCTGTTGCTGCTGTTGTTGTTGTTGCGGTTGTGCTGAATGAGACTCAGCAGGAATTGTTACTGCAGCATTGTGCTGGAAGTAACGGTCCCTACTGGGTCCGCGTTGAGCGTACACTGCACTGGTATCTCCCTCTTTCTTCCTCTGTCCACCATTGTTACCAAACGGCTTTTTCGACCCTGAAGAAGAAGAAGACGCACCCTGAATTTTGCCCAGCTTTAACCAACTCTCTATTCTTTCTCCAGCTACCACGATATCAGAGAAGTTGGTAACAGGACACCCCACCATTCGTTCTGCAAACGGCCCCTGCAGGGTCCCCATAAACAAATCCGATATCTCCCTGTCCACTAGAGGAGGTTGCACCCTCGCAGCCAGTTCTCTCCATCGCTGAGCATACTCCTTGAATCCTTCGTTATGCTTTTGAGACATACCCTGCAGCTGGGTACGACTCGGAGCCATATCAGCATTAAATTGGTATTGCTTAAAGAAAGCATCTCCCAAATCTTGCCAGCTTTTGATATCGGACGATCTCAACTTGGTGTACCATTCCAAGGAGCCTCCAGACAGGCTGTCCTGGAAAAAGTACATCCACAGTTTTTGATCCGCGGTGTATGCTGAGATTTTGCGGACAAATGCCTGGAGATGAGTTTCCGGGCAGGAACTACCGTTGTATTTATCGAACGCAGGCGCCTTGAACTTCTGAGGAATCACAATTCCCTCCACCAATCCCATGTTGGACATGTTTACCACCCCAGGCGTGGCATAGCTCTCAAGCACTTTTATCTTCTCAGCCAGCAGCTGAATTTCCTTGTTCTGAGGAGGAATGTCATAAGGCACAAAAGGCTCATTTCGCATAGAGAACTGGTCAGCCTCTCTATCTTCCTCCTGATCTTCGTCAAAACCATAAAACGGAGGCACAAAGTTGTCTTTCGTATTCTGCCCCGGTTGGCCACCAACACCACCAGCATTATTCACCAGACCAACTGTTGTCCTCTTTCCACCATCACGAGATCCCTGCCCCTGGTTGGAGACTCCATCCAGGTTGACCCCACTGTTCTGAGCAGAAACCCGCTCGAGTTTCTCAACTTTATCTGCGAGAGCCTTCTGACCAATGGCAAAACCTTGCATTATATTGATCAGTTCGTTCATTTTCTCCTTCAGTTCCAGCATATCAGCACTGGGAAGCTCCATGAGTCTGGGAGTGTTTCTTCTTGTGTAATATCGGTGAGGGCGAGTTGAGTGCAGGGGTACTACTCTTCGAGCGCGAGCAATGATTCCTGTCACAATCAAGCACGTTAGTAACAGATACCTGCAAAATAAAACACAAGTTATCATGATTATGCATGAATGCAGTGTCTATCCATATGAAGGACACTTTGTCTCTTGATCCTGGCATCATCGAGACAAATAATAATCCGGCATCGATATTCAGTCATTCAGCGCTTGATTCATCGTGCAGATCGGAGATATGTGATTTAGCATGATACCCCCAACCATGTGTGTGCTTGTGAGAGTGCATACAGCAAAGCAAATAAAGCTTGAAAACCATCACTGAATAGAAAATCACCATCACATAACCAAAAGTGCACAAACAGTGCCATAGTCATACATCAAGTCAGATATCAAATACAATTCTCCAGAATATGAAAGAAATACAGACAAGTGAATTCCGTCAACAAGCCTGACGGTAATCCAACACAAATGCAAGATCTAACTGGATGAGGGTCCCGCAGGTGGCCCTATCTCATCTTCCATCCTCGCGAACTCTGCGGCGAACCTGAGCTCGGTATTCTCCTGCTGTAGTCTTCCAACTTCCTTCTGATGAATCTTCATCTGCCTGAAGTAGTGGTCTCTCTCAGCCATATAGTGATCTCTCTCTGCAATGATCTTTAGCTTCTCTGACTCCTTGACTTGCAGCTTTGCCTCCCACTCAGCAATGAGACCCCTGACTCTGTCATCTCTCTGATCCCGGACAATGATCTGCCTCCTCTTTTCATCTTCAATCACCTTCGATGCTCTGAACAGCTTCTCCTTTGTGATGTCATGTTCCCTGTTGGACGATGCTAAAGCTTGGCTGATCTTCCCATAGTAGGCTGTATCCATCTCGAAGCGTTTGGCCTCCAAAGCATGTCGCTTGTCTTGATCTTCCATCTTCACTTTGATTTCCTGATTAGCTGCCTGAAAATGAGCAACACTTCTTTCCAACTCCGCTTTCTCTGCAAGTAACTGGTCTCTGGCCCTCTTCATCTCAAGGAATTCTTCCATGCTGACAGAAGAACTTGGACCCTCAATCCTAGGACACACTGAGTCACCTCCAGGGAACGGTAGAAATGTAGACTCAATCCTCTTCCGCAACCAATCCTCAAATAGTGGAAAATACCGGCAGTTGACTTTGCCATAAGGAACCTTACCCCTCCTCTGGATATCTCGCCATTCGTCCAATACCTGCCTCAGCTTGGTCTGGTTACCATCAATCGGGAAATAGAAGGACTCCTGAATCTCTCGCCCGAGAGGAGGACCCTCTATAGCAAACCCCATCTGTCTCCGGAGAAGCATCGGGTTGTAATTAATGCAACCCTGAACTCCCACCAAAGGCACATTAGGTAAACTCCCACAACTGCATATGAAGTCCTGACCAGCTAAACCATTATGAGTCCAAGCAATGTCATCAGCCCGCAGACCCATCAATCGGAAGGACCACTTGACACTAGGGTCAATCTGAACAAAAGCACCTCGGGAAGGCGAATACCCCATGAACCACCTAAAGAGTAGCTGAGAGCAGCATCTGACCAGACCACCACGCCTCTTCTCATTCCTGTTATGCACTGAGTAGTATACATCTCCAATCAGGGTAGGAATAGGGTTTCTCTGCATAAACAATCTGATAGCATTATGGTCCACAAAATTCTTCTGGTTAGGAAACAACACAATCCCATAAATGCTCACAGCAATCAGAGCACAGACCGTCTTCCAGTTACCCACAGCAGCATGTTCCTTGGCATTGGCCTCCAAGAAACTCAAATGAAAACCAGGTAACTTTCCCTTCTCCTTCCAACCTTCCTTGACCATTTCCGGACTCAAATAAAGAGCACGTGAAATCCCAAGGACATCCGGCTCCGCCCTAGTGACATGGAAAGGAATCTGATCACGGATCTGAATACCCAGGATGCTGACATAATCCTCCATCAGAGGTCCCAACAGATAGTCTGGAAAAACGAAACACCTCAACCCAGGGTCATAGAACTGAAGAAGAGTGTGGATGGCGCTCCTGTCGCAGTCAGTGAGTCTGAAAACCATCTTCAGAATACCGCCGTATGACTCTCTAAACATTCCCACATGGTCAGGAGTAATCAATGCTATCATATCCTTGAGCACACCAATCTCTGGATCAAAGAAACTGTAGGCAACATTGTCTTTCAAACCGGTCCTCATATTTGAACAGAAATCTCTCAACCAGAATCTCGATCAAAAGTGTCCCTGCATATGGGTAAACATGGGTTAGATGCAATTAATGCAAAATGTAATGATGCTGATGAATGAATGCAATGCGTTGCCATCCTCCAAGCCATCTGATCATTTGCACTGAATCTGGGCTCTGAACTGATCATAACCATCTGAGGAATGTACAATCCCAATTCTGACCCACGGGTTCCGAAATAAACGGAAGACGGATACATCATCATCACCATCATCTCCAAACCATATCCGAGTAGACACATCACCCTTATCTGAATCGGCCCGGGGAACCCGAAATAAACGGATCCCCACTGATAAAATATCTCGGCCCGGGGAATCCGAAATAAACGGATCCCCACTGATAAGTCACGGACAGCACTCCGGCGTCACGGCAATAAATGACCATAAATCCGACTTATAATTATGTCTCTGAATCACAGATCAAAAGTCACCATCTGAAGGCTATCTGAACAAACATCTGACAGAACAACCCTCCCCTCACAGGTAAGTTCTAATCAAGTCATCCTAAGGC
Organism: Lathyrus oleraceus; assembly: GCF_024323335.1. NCBI lineage: Eukaryota > Viridiplantae > Streptophyta > Magnoliopsida > Fabales > Fabaceae > Lathyrus > Lathyrus oleraceus. Next base: position 148,014,443 of record NC_066582.1, on the reverse strand, counting down.
GGATAATGGTCTCGACAATCGGGCGGAGATACTCAATGGGTTTGCCCTTTCGGGTGTGCCATTGTAGCTCCCTTAAAATCGTCTAAACCAAAGATCCGGGAATGATCGGTCACCAGAGTCAACAACTCAAATGGAGTGACTCAAACAAAGCGGAATATCCACAGAGATGAGCACTATCAAGTGAGCCTCGTCCGGCTTGTGGCACATCACGCCGCCAGGCACATGTTGACTTAACATGAAAGAGGCAACGTGAGACCACACTAGTCCTAGGTGTATACTCGGGCCTGGGTTTTAGCCCCACTCAGAACACCCACCCCACACAACAGAACCACCTGCAGAGGACAGCAACAACATGATAGTATGATGCATGCAAACATTTAATGCAAATATATACACACTGGTTAGAATAATAAATGCAATAAATAACACAAACAAGCAACCTAAACTAATCCTAGAACGCTAGGAAGGACTCGCTTAGGGACGATGGACCAGCATAGGTCTACATCGCAATTCCCCAGCAGAGTCGCCAGCTGTCGCATCCTGCGAAAAATCAACCGGCGAGCCTAAAAATAAAAACACACAGAGCCGCCACTAAACGTTATTTATCCCAAGATAGGGAAAGGAAACGCTCAGAGAAACCTGGAAAGACATGGTCTCGCGACCAGAGAGAAAGGGTAAGGGAGTCGGTTACGCAAGGGGAAGGTATTAGCACCCCTCACGTCCTAGGTACTCCTAGGGATCCACGTCCTAGAATAAAGAAAAGGTTGCTAAACATCACACACACACACAAGGGAACGCAGGTGGGGTTAGGAGAAACGGGCTCGATAAGGTATCGCACCTTATGCCTACATATCTTGTCTGGAACAAGAATCAGAGCCTCTGTAGTTCGGCTTACGCACGCCAAACAACACAAAACATACAAACAAGCAAGGGTGGCAAACATGGAGCCCGACAACCACTGGATGGAATTACGTCGGCATCCGAACCAAAACTCACTCAAAAGGGCAAACTTGGAGCCCGACAGCCAATCACTGGGCTTATGTCGGCATCCGAACCCAAACATACAGTCAGATAACAAGTAAACGCACGCAAAAAAAAGAAAAAAGGTTGCCCGGAGTGGTCTCGCACGACCACCTGCCTACATACCTCGTCTGGAACGAGGATCAGGGCGATGTAGTTCCCCTAAACAGGGGAGAAACTCTCTCCTAACCAGAAACAGAGGGAAAAACACGACACTAGGGAGCTGAGACTCGAGCCTAATGTTGTCATGCAAAGTCGCCCTAAGTTCAGGTTTCTAACCTACTTGCATAAGCAAACTATTCCTAACCAGGAAAGAAGCTAACACACAAGCATACAAGCATACCAATCAACATACATCAAATGAGAACAGGCATCTCACACAATCATGTCAATCAGATATCCACATAACACGCACTATAGCCAAACAAGGGGCTCAATCAATCAGGTTTGACTGCCTAAGCAATCGTCTGTACAGGCTATGTTTGCTCTTAACCTTGCCATTACGAGGCTAAGGTGAAGCAGATGAAAGGATGAAGTGAGGATGAGACCTCACAGCTCTTATCCCTAACCAGGGAGAGCTGACAAATGAGCATGGGTCCAGAATAGGGGAACCCTTCTATACTCGATGACTCTGACACAATGTGCACTGCACAAGATCTTGGGCTTTTGATCTCAATGCTACAACCATGTAATGGGAGCAAGGAGAAGACTCACTGAATAGTGGGGGACAGGTTGCTTGTCCCTACCTTCCACCAATTGCCTTACTTGAAGGGCTTTTCCTGCTTGGCTTAAAAATAAACATACACAAGCATTGCCTCTTAAGGAGGACTTCAGTCAATTTGCCCGGCCCGGTAACAGCCGGGTCTCCAGACTACATGAAGTAAGAAGGTTATACCTCTATGCAAGTTGCTTATGCAAAGCAAAGCAAAGCAATAGTTCACAAGGAACTGAGCAACTAAAGTACCTGGAAACAATCAAACTCAGTCAGTACTCAATTAGACAAACTATACAGCAAACAATCAAACAGTTTAAACAATATAACACAAAGCAAGCTCAAGGCTTAAGCCCAAGCTCCAACACCTACAAAACAAGGTTATGTTAGTGTACAAACATCCACAACATCAATTAAAATCAACTTGTATCATTCTCCATGTACATTATGCTTTTGATCCTGAAAAACCAAGCAAACATTAGCAACTAGACCACTAGGCCAAGCCTAGGGTCCCAAAGCAAGAAAAAAGTTAAAACAGCAAGGTATCCACCATCCAACATCAAATTAACATCAAACAAGATCAAACATCATTGGTCTCGTGTTCATATCATCCATCATGTTCAATTCATGCACAAAACAATCCATATGAGGTCAAATGAACCACCAAGCATACAAACAGAAGTATTGCATTCAAATCCCTATCAAAATAAATCCAAAAATTCTCAAATTAAATACACCTAAACAGGGGTCAATCAAGGTCTACCATGTCAAATTTGAGCTTAATTGGGCAAATGAAACCATGTCAATGAAAATCATCAAAAACAGACACAATTTCATGCTTCAATTCACACCATCAATGCATACATCCAATTCAAAAATTCATATCTCATTGAAAACAAAAAAGAAATGGATGAGACCAAAACAGGGAGGTCACACAATGTGTCTAGTTCATGCATATCAAATTTCATGGCCATACAATACAATATGAGGATTTCCCAATCAATCTACCAACATGTATCACATGAGCTTGCAATTTCAACAACCAGAAATGAAAAATCATGATCAATTAGAAAAGGCAGTGAAAAATTCTACAAAAATTCATCAAGCATCCTAACATGTCAACAAGTCATCATGCAAAATTTCAGCCAATTCCAACAGGTATAGGTCACTCAAAAAAATCCTGCAATTTGACATCAAGAGGTGTGACACAAATTGTCACACCTAAATTCCAGAATTTGCTGCTCTCTAACCAGGTATCAAAAATTCATGAAATTTACATGTAAATCACCATTGGCCTGTCTACAATCACCACAAAAATTTTCAAGAATTTATTTAACGGCATGTGCATTTCGTGATCAAATTGGTGAAATGTATCAAAAATGGACACATGTGAAACAAGTCTAAGTCAAACAAGATATTTGCCATGCACAACTTTGACCAATAGGTCAAAAAAATCCTACACTCATCAACAAAGTCATAGAAAAAATCCTCACATTTTTATGAATTTTCTACAATTTTTTATGATTTTTTCAATGTGTTAATGATTTTTTGTGAATTAAGCAAATTAATTAAAACTGCACAGTGGCAGTATTGTAAATAAAACAGGCGCGGGAGGGAAACCTCCAGTTTGAAAATTTGAACAGATTTTCAGATCAAAACACCTTCCAGCTTCGTCTTCCTCACGAAATTCTCCAGAAAATCGAAAAATCGAAGAACATCAAACGTCAAAAGAAATGGACATGCATATAGTCATTGAACTCGTCTTCTCAAGCACATTCCAAATATCCATTCAATTCATCCTAAAAGTTCCTAAAACTCAAGAATCGAACGAGTTAGGGTTTGGATATGAAACTTTAATTCCAGATTTCTCCTCCTATGGTTAATCATTTTCTAAACCACAAGCAGCTTTAGAACCTACGTCTCATGCTCTTTCTAACGCATATAAGCATTAAGAGAATCGTGACGGTCGAAAATTCACATACCTGGAATGGCAGCCACGAAATCAGTGCTCTTTGAGCTTTTCTTCCTCAAACAGATGCAGGAAAGAGATCGAGAAGGTGATTGATGCGCTCAACTCCACTTGCCTTGGCTTCTATCGCTCAAAATCCGATTTCACCATTGATGGAGCTTCTTGGAACAGCCATGATTCGAAGCTTGATTGATGATGAGAGGCAAAAACAGTCCTATCACATGATGATACAAGTTCAAAGCAAAAAGAATTTCGAGATTTGGTTCAAGATTGAGGAAGATTGAAGGATTTGAGGGTTTGGTGTTCTTGATGAAAATTGAGAGAATGTGGAAGTTTCAGATCTGGTTCTTGGAGATTGTGAATTCTGTTATGATTAGATGATGATTATGAATATATACTTCAACTTAATCCACACTTAATCACCTTAATTAACCAAACCAAATGTAATTAGCATAATATGGTTTAACTTAAGCAAGGGCAAAATGGCCTTTTCACTCAAGCCCTGTGACAGCTCATTGACAGCTCATACATTCTTAATTGATATTTGGAGTGTGTTGGCTCAAATGAGATTTTCACTCTTGTGCATGAAGATGGTGCATGAAGTAATATGGACATGAACAGTACTGTATGAGAGCTCAAAATAGAGTTATGTATTGATACATAACACTTTTTAACAGTGTGCATCGATACATAACTTGTTTGTATCAATACAAGGCACTTTTTAACAGTATGCATCGATACATAACTTGTTTGCATCAATACAAGGCACTTTTTAACAGTATGCATCGATACATAACTTGTTTGCATCGATACAAGGCACTTTTTAACAGTGTGCATCGATACATAACTTGTTTGCATCAATACAAGGCACTTTTTAACAGTGTGCATCGACACATAACTCGTGTGCATCGATACATGGCCCCTTTTTGCCTTGCACGCATCGATACGAAATTCGTGTGCATCGATACATGGAAAATTTTGCCATGCACGCCCGGTGGTAATTTGACCATATCTCCTCAACCGTTCATCCGATTCTCACGATCTTGGACTTTTTGAAAATGGGAGAGAAAGATCTACAACTTTCATGTTCAACAAAATTCCATTTGAAGCTTTTTTGATGGGGGAAAATTGGGTTGAAGTCGTTCCAAAAACTTGCCATCCTTTTGGAAACTTGAAACCATAGGTCATTTTTCCTTTTGGAAACCTTTGCTATGACCTCAAATCCTTCAATGTGAGTATTTGAAATGTCAAATGAGACTTGTTTGAACATGAATGGAGTATCTCTTGCCCTCTCCCTCCTCCAAATCCATCAATCCAGGCACAGTTGACCATAATTGACTTTTCTGACAGATAGATGAATTTGGCTACGCACTGATCAAATTGAGCCCCAAACTCCTGATGAAATGGCTCAACCATGAAACCCTAGCATCCATGAGCTCAATATAATCACATTATGATCCTCATATACCATCATAAACCTCATCTCCTGATCCAGCCCTGATTGGCCCAATGCAGCTGATTAGGGTTGACCAGTGGTCAAAACCCTAATCTCAAGGAATCTTCTTCAATCTTCTGATGACATCCAACCATGATGACGATGATGTATCATTACAATCAAGATGAAGACCAATACCCTTGAGAATCATGAAACCCTAATTCACAGCCCAATCCTCAGATGGCCCATGATCAGTCATTAAACCCTAGCTTGCACCTTCTGACTTCCTATCTCCTGATTAAGACTTGGGAAGATGGCTTGCATAATGTAACCACATGATATGCAACATGAAATGCCTAATGCCCTAAAATGATATGCAAATATGTTAATGCTTAGTCCCAAGAGAGGAGGGCAAATTTTGAGGTGTTACAGCTGCCCCTATTCAATCCACTGTGAACCTGTCGATACGAATAGCCTCGGCTTTCGGATGATCAGGATGAAGAGTGATTGAATACCAAGAACAGACGAACAATTTGCACTCTGATGAGATAATAATTAACAACGCCTGTCAGCATCGGCGAAGAAACAAACTCGAAACCGTCGACCTGGATACCAAAATAAATGGTAGCACAGGGATAACCATGGTCTAAGCACCACACATCCACTCAGGATTATCATTCTCTTTTTCCTTTTCTTTTTTTTCTTTTCTTGAACCCCGAAATTTCCTCTGCGCAAACGATCCTCAGATCTCTGCATTTGAACCCCGGAAAATGCCTCAGCACTCCTTCTTTGCCAAAATAATGAACCCCATCTCCAGTTTGAACCCCAGTCGCCTGACGATAACTCTCGATCGCCAGAATGAACCCCGTTCTCCAGAAAATGTCGCAACATCTCCCTTTCTCCATTTGAACCCTGTCTCCAGAAAATGTATCCACATTTCCTTTTCTCCATTTGAACCCCGTCTCCAGAAAATGTATCCACATTTCCTTTTCTCCATTTGAACCCCAGAAAATGCCTCAGCATCTCCTTTTCTCCACTCTCTCGTGATAATTCCGCTGGCAACGTCGGAAATAACACCAAACCACTCTGAGGGCGACATGTCAGAGGGTAAACCTTCTCAAAGGAAGGTAGCATGTGTATCTCTTCCTCAGAAGACACCTATAACGACCTCCATTGGCATCCGCCAAAGCCTAAGGTGACACATGAACAGAAGATAATCCTAAGGACCTCATCCCGGATACAATCTTCAACTCCATCTCCATTTGAACCCCAGAAAATACCTCAGTATCTCCTTTTCTCCGTTTGAACCCCGAAAATGCCTCGGCATATACTCTTCTCTGATTGAACCCCGATCTCCAGAAAAATGTCGCAACATCTCCTTTTCTCCATTTGAACCCCGGAATCGCGCTGATCGCGTAACGTCTTCTGATATCATTTCCATCTCTGTCCGACGGAAACATTTCCTCCAATATCGCACTACTGGGGAACACTGCTGAACTGACGTCACGATGCTAAACTCCTCAGAGTAACATCTTCACCCTCTATCTCGCACGACAGAAACCTCCTCCAGTATCGCACTACCGGGGAACTACCTTTGATCAAATCATGAGGCTAAACTCCTCGGAGTAACACCTTCGCTGTCTGGCAAAAACCACTTCTCAAACAGTAACCACGGCTTGAGACTAGCTTATGCTCGCAATGATGCATGATTGATTTTTTCTGCGTAATGCTCCATAATTATGGAAATGCTACGCGATTATTTATTTTTCTATGCAATATGCCATGTTTATTTTTTCATGATGAATGCATAAAGAAAGTATCCCCCTCAAGGGACTCTTCTGGGGAGCACGAGACACTCTGCTGAGGAACCCGTCAATGCTCCAATTCCACCCTGCTGGGGAATAACACTGCTGCTGGGAAAAGGCAACCCTTGCTGGGGAAGAATCTCCTTTGCACCCAATCCGCTCGGGAAACTGCTGGGGATAAGCGCCACCAACACTCTGTGGGGATACAACTATCTTTGACTCGCTGGGGATACACGCCCCAACTCCACTTCGGGAAAACCCCCACAGATATCTGTCGACTTCACTGGGGAAATGCTCACAGATACTCTGCCAGGGGAATAGCAACCTCCAGGCTCAACTGGGGAAGCACTAAACCATCACCTGCTGGAGATAACCATCTTGACCCTGCTAGGGAACCGCATACTACTCCGCTGGGGATTACCCATGCAATCCATAGGTAGCATCAACTCAGCTGGGGATGCAGAAATTCGTCCGCTACAGGAACTTGTCCAATCCACTGGTAGGATGGACACTGTTGGAGATATATTTCATTGAAACCCGCTCCACTCGGGGAATAGCAACCTTCTGACCTGGCTGCTGAGGAAACACCGCTTTACCTCTGCCGGTATAACCATCCTGACTCGGCTGGAGAAGTCCACAGACATCGGATCTGCTGGGGAGCCAGCCCTATAACTCTGCTTGGGGACCTAGCTGAGGAAATGAGAAAAGTTGGTACAGAACACCCGTCGACTCGTCGAACCACGGTATCCACCTCCCAATCTCGCATCAGCTTTCCACTTTTGAGAATTTCCAGACTCGTCTGGACCTTTTCTGCTCCATCATCTTGTATTCCAAGTCGCCCCGCGCTCGACGAGAGACGTACTCCTGGGATTTATGCATTCTTTTCAATTTTCCGACTTTGAAGAGTCTTCTTGGTTAATTCCAAAAGTCGTCAGACGTCCCAACGCCTTCTCTCCGTTCCTCCTTCGTCCCTGGTCGAACTCTGCGGGGAATTGCATACTTTCAAATCTTTCGACTTTGAAGAGTCTTCTTAATTAATTCCAAAGATCGTCGTACGTCTCAACGTCTTCGTCATTCTTTCATATTCTCTCGTCCCTGAGCCTGAGCGAACTCTCTGGGGATCTATTACAAAGCTTCCACATCACAACCTGCAAGTGAGTGAAGAATATCTAACAATTCCTGCAAAACAGACCGTCAGATAAAACCGTGCCCCAGGCGTGTCAAGATTTCAACACTTGGGTCACTCAACCTTCCAAATAAGATTTCAGGCTTTCAATCTTATAAACATGCATTGGAAGGAAACCTGTATGTCTTAAAATGCAAGATTCTTTATCAAAAATTTCTGGATGTTTTTGCAATCAAAGCGGTTATGAAAAAACAAAAACAAAATTATTTGACTGAATGTGCATTTTATTGATTGGAAAAGTGTGGCTCAAATGAGCAATACAAAAGGAAGCAATTCCTGAAAAGAGGTAATTGCGCTCAAAAGGGAAAATCTATCCTAATGGCAAGGTGAAACCCGTGATCTCATCGAGTTCCAACTCGGTTACACCCCATATGTCCTCAGACTCTCCTTGCTTTCTGCCTTCTGAATAAGACAATTCTGATTGATCCCCACCGGGTATTATCCATGATGCTTCAACCAAAGCGCAAACGATTATGCCGGACGCAGTTGTTCGTTTCAATCCCTCTTTTGCCTGGACCGCCCTTACGGGTTTTCAGTCCACCGGGATACCCCTTTTTGCCCAAGTCGCCTTTTCAGGTTTTCGACTTGCCGGGTGTACATTTTTTCATTTATATCCCTAATTTTTGCCCGAACCTTTCTTTCTGTTTTTTTTTCGCCGGGATGCCCATTTTTGCCTGGACTATTTTATTCTTTTCGTCCAGCGGGTCAATTCAGACGAAGTATTTTTTAACTGCGTCCGCATTCACAGGGGATGGAAAATCCTCACCATCCATGGTCGTTAACAACAAGGCTCCACCAGAGAAAACCTTCTTGACCACGAATGGACCTTCATAATTCGGCGTCCATTTGCCCCTTCGATCGTTTTGAGGAGGAAGGATCCTTTTCAGCACCACATCACCTACGTGATATACCCGAGGTCGCACCTTCTTGTCAAAAGCACGCTTCATCCGTTGCTGGTACAACTGCCCATGACAGATGGCTGCAAGCCTCTTTTCCTCTATCAGGCTCAATTCTTCGTACCGGGTCCTTACCCATTCAGCCTCTTGCAATTTTACGTCCATCAGGAATCTCAAAGAGGGAATCTGAACCTCAACAGGTAATACCGCTTCCATTCCATATACCAATGAGAAAGGAGTTGCCCCAGTAGATGTGCGCACCGACGTTCGATACCCATGCAATGCAAACGGCAACATCTCATGCCAATCCTTGTAGGTCACCACCATTTTCTGCACAATCTTCTTTATATTCTTGTTGGCTGCCTCAACCGCCCCATTCATCTTCGGACGATAGGGAGAAGAATTGTGATGCTCAATCTTGAATTCCCGGCACAGCTCTGCCATCATCTTATTGTTCAAATTAGAACCATTATCAGTAATGATCCTCTCGGGAACCCCATATCTGCAAATGATGTCTCTCTTGAGAAATCTAGCAACAATCTGCTTCGTCACATTCGTATAAGAGGCTGCTTCAACCCACTTGGTGAAGTAATCAATAGCCACTAATATGAACCGATGACCATTCGAAGCTGTAGGCTCAATCTTTCCAATCATATCAATGCCCCACATAGCAAACGGCCATGGAGACGACATCAAGCTCAACGGATTTGGAGGCACGTGCACCTTATCAGCATAAATCTGGCATTTATGGCACTTCCGCACGAAATTAAAACATTGGGCCTCCATAGTCATCCAGTAATAACCTGCTCTCAGCAGCTTCTTCACCATCGCATTCCCACTGGCATGGGTACCGAACGATCCCTCATGAACCTCTTTCATCAATTGGCTTGCTTCTGCATCATCAACACATCTGAGCAAGACCCAATCAAAATTCCGCTTATACAAAACCCCATCCTTATTCAGGTAAAACACCATGGCTAACCTCCGCAGAGTCTTTCTATCTTTCTTTGACGCTCCCTCAGGATACTCTTGAGTCTCTAGATAGCGCTTGATATCATAATACCACGGCTTCTCATCATCAGAGGCCGTATCAACAGCAAACACATAAGCCGGCCTATCCAGACGTCCCACTTCAACACTGGGGAACTGATTCCACCTCTGCACCTTAATCAAGGCAGCTAGAGTAGCCAAAGCATCTGCCAAAGGATTCTCCTCTCTAGGCACATGATGCATCTTCACCTTGGTGAAAAACGTCAACAATCTCCTCGTATAATCTCGATACGGAACCAAATGAGATTGATGCGTATACCATTTTCCATTAACCTGATTTATCACCAGAGCTGAATCTCCATATATGACAAGGTTCTTGATCCTCAAATCAATCGCCTCTTCAATACCCAAGATACAAGCTTCATATTCAGCTACGTTGTTGGTACATTCGAATGTTAGTCGGGCAGCAAAAGGAATGTGAGATCCTTTCGGCGTAACCAAAACAGCACCAACACCGCTTCCATTCACGTTAACGGCCCCATCAAACATCAGAATCCATTCGGATTCAGGGTCGGGCCCCTCCTCCGGGATCGGTTCCTCGCAATCTTTCGATTTGAGAAACATGATGTCCTCATCAGGGAATTCAAACTTCATCGGTTGATAATCATCAATGGGTTGCTGGGCGAGGTAATCAGACAGTACACTCCCCTTGATCGCTTTCTGAGAGGTATACTGTATATCATATTCAGTCAAAATCATTTGCCACCTCGCAACCCGCCCGGTCAATGCTGGCTTCTCAAAAATGTACTTGATCGGATCCATCTTGGAAATCAATAAAGTGGTATGAACCAACATGTACTGCCTTAGTCGGCGAGCAGCCCAGACCAAAGCACAGCAAGTTTTCTCGAGCAGTGAATATCTTGTTTCACAGTCGGTAAACTTTTTGCTAAGGTAGTATATGGCATGCTCTTTTCGACCAGACTCGTCATGCTGCCCCAATACACACCCCATAGACCCCTCGAGGACTGTCAGGTACAGAATTAACGGTCTTCCCTCCACAGGAGGCATCAGAATCGGAGGCTCCTGCAAATACTCTTTTATTTTTTCAAACGCCGCTTGGCAATCATCATTCCACCTAACCGTTTGATCTTTTCTCAATAATTTGAATATCGGTTCGCACGTGGCTGTTAAATGAGATATGAACCGTGAAATGTAGTTCAATCTACCTAAGAAACCACGAACCTCCTTCTCTGTTCTCGGTTCAGGCATTTCTTTTATTGCTTTTACTTTTGCAGGATCAACCTCAATTCCTTTCTCACTTACAATGAACCCCAGCAGTTTACCGGACCGCACTCCGAACGTGCACTTATTCGGATTCAACCTCAGTCTAAATTGTCTCAGCCGGTCAAACAACTTAGCCAAATCAACCAAATGCCCCTCTTCTGTTTGGGACTTTGCTATCATGTCATCAACATAGCATTCAATTTCATGATGAATCATATCATGAAACAAAGTCACCATAGCTCTCTGATAAGTAGCACCGGCGTTTTTGAGACCGAATGGCATCACCTTGTAACAAAAGGTACCCCATGGTGTGATGAACGTTGTTTTCTCCATATCATCTGGCGACATTTTGATTTGATTATAGCCAGAAAAGCCATCCATGAAGGAAAACACCGAGAATTGAGCTGTATTGTCTACCAACACGTCAATGTGAGGTAATGGAAAATCATCTTTCGGACTAGCTCTATTCAGATCCCGGTAGTCCACACACATTCTTACTTTCCCATCTTTCTTCGGGACTGGCACAATGTTCGCAACCCATGGCGGATAGTTAGTGACAGCAAGGAAACCAGCATCCCACTGCTTCTGCACTTCTTCCTTAATCTTCATCGCCATATCAGGTCGAGTTCTGCGCAACTTCTGCTTCACTGGAGGACAATCTGTTCTCAACGGTAGCTTGTGCACAACGATATCGGTATCCAACCCTGGCATATCTTGATAAGACCAGGCAAAGATGTCGACATATTCTTTCAACAATGCCACCATTCTGCTCTTAACACTTCCCTCCAAGGCAGCCCCGATTTTCACTTCTTTCTTGACATCATCAGTACCCAGGTTCACGACCTCAATCTGTTCCTCATGCGGCTGAATGACCTTCTCCTCTTGTTTTAACAACCTGGCCAATTCCCCTGGTAGTTCACAATCTTCTTCGTCTTCTTCTTCAGCAAGATAGATCGGATTGCCGAAGTCATACAAGGGTGTAACAGGATTGTTATCAATGAGATCCGGAGAGGAATCGCATCTGCATGAATGTTGATTCATGCATTGCTTTAGAACCGGTGTGAAAAATTGAAAAGGAAAAATGAAAACATTGCCATTTTTATTTGTTTTTTAATTTTTAAACTGCAAAAATAAATGAAAAACAGGGAACACCGCTTTTGACTGAAAAACATCCTTTTATTAATGATGCAGAATTTTGCAAATTATGACATGAGGTGGCCCTTACAATGAACCATTACGTGTCGGGCAACACGTAAGGTTTGCATGCAAATAAGAAAGAAAACAAGAAAAATATTACTCTTCGAGGAGAGTGACCCGGATGATTTCTTCGGCCTTCCAGTTGTGGATTTCCATCCCTGGTTCGCACGGCGTTATCCACCGGTCCATGTCACAGTCGCTGTCAGTATCTTCACCCATCATGCAGATGTGGTCCGGATCCAGCATTCCGGCACTCGTGAAAGTTACAGACGTACGACCCCCTCTTCCTCGTCCCAAGCCTCGGCCCGGCTGATATCCAACCCCAAAACGGTCCTTCTTCTCAGGGACCTCTATCATTTTGCCCCAACCAGGAGCCTCTCCGCTTTTGACCACCTCAGCAGCCTGCTTGTACGAAGCGATGGATGGTTTCTCCTCTTCTTGCTTAGCAAACAGAGCATTCTCCACCTTAACGGTTTCAAATGCCTGGCTAGGCGTCTCCCATATTTCTCCATCCATCTCCACATACTTAAACGAAGACAGGTGGCTGACAAAGATGTCCTCCTCTCCGCAAACAGTAACGACTTGGCCTCCCTAGACATATTTCAGCTTCTGGTGCAAAGTCGATGTAACTGCTCCCGCAGCATGGATCCATGGGCGACCCAACAAGCAACTGTAAGCCGGCTGGATGTCCATAACATAGAAGGTCGACTTAAACACCTCCGGGCCAATCTTTACTGGTAACTCCACCTCCCCGAATACGGCTCGCTTTGACCCATCAAAAGCCCGCACAATTAAATCAGTCGGGGTCAAAATCAGCCCATCACAATTAAGCTTTGCCAGGGCCTTCTTAGGCAACACATTCAAAGAGGAACCGGTATCAACCAGCACATGCGAAAGCACGGCTCCCTTGCATTCCATCGCAATGTGTAGCGCCCGATTATGGTTCCTTCCATCTACGGTCAAATCCATATCAGTAAAGCCCAACCCATGGCTAGCATGCACGTTGGATACGACCGTCTCCAATTGGTTGATTGTGATTTCCTGAGGCACATAGGCTTTCTTCAGAATTTTCAATAAAGCCTCCCTATGACCCTCAGAACTCAACAGCAGTGAAAGAATCGAGATCTTAGAAGGTGTTTGCTGCAAGTGATCGACCAGTTTATACTCAGACTTCTTGATTATTCTGAGAAACTCTTCCGCTTCATCATCAAATCTGTTATCCGACCCCGCAGGCGCCGGTGTCATCACAGGAGTATTACCACTATCTGCCACAGCCTTCCCCTTTGCCCTGGCTAAAGCCTCGGCCTTTTCTTTTTTATCTTTTTCTTCCTCCCCCCTCCTCAAAGCGTCGGGAGCAAACAATCTTCCGCTGCGAGTGAAACCACTGGGACCGGCATTATCCACCTTTAGCACGGTGGTTTCACTAGCAGATTGCTCTTCCAATCTCTTACCATTACAATATACCTCCCCACCATAATGCCAAGGCACGGCATCCTCTTTGTCGTATGGAATCGGCCCAGGTACCGTGATGGTAACTGGAGCCTCCTCCACCAGATTTGACAAATCCACCGGATCATAGTATATAGTTATGGTGGAGACCTCTTCACTCTTTCCTTCAGCCCTTTCAATCACAACGACCCCTGCGTCTATCAGACCCTGGACATGCCTCCGCAGAAGCTCACAACCGTTGGCAGAAGTAGTGCATTCAGTACACTCAGACCCGCAGCCTGGATAAACCCCATTCATCAGCAGTTGACGCTTCAACTCAGCCAAGGGCGTCTTCATCTGATCCACAGACACCAACCCAACCCTTTCCTCCGCAGAGATAGCATTTACTCCCCGTTGACCATGCGCGGGCATGGGATTTGCATTGACATTGGGAGAAGGAGCAAAGTTGATCGCTTTGGAATCCACTAAATCCTGAACTGTGTGCTTAAAAGCTTTACAGTTCTCAATATTATGCCCAGGCGCACCTGAGTGGAATTCACACTTGGCATTATCGTCATAATTGGCTGGCCTTTGATCAGGTCTCAAAGGTGCCAGAGTTCGAGTTTGCACAAGGCCCAAATCCTGTAGCTTCTTAAACAAGAAAGCGTAGCTCACTGGTGGCCTATCAAAATGACGATCCTGCGCTCTGCCTCGGATCTGATAACCAGCCCTTTGTTGTCTCTGCTGAAAGGGTTGTTGTCTTTGTTGCTGTTGCTGCTGTTGTTGTTGTTGCGGTTGTGCTGAATGAGACTCAGCAGGAATTGTTACTGCAGCATTGTGCTGGAAGTAACGGTCCCTACTGGGTCCGCGTTGAGCGTACACTGCACTGGTATCTCCCTCTTTCTTCCTCTGTCCACCATTGTTACCAAACGGCTTTTTCGACCCTGAAGAAGAAGAAGACGCACCCTGAATTTTGCCCAGCTTTAACCAACTCTCTATTCTTTCTCCAGCTACCACGATATCAGAGAAGTTGGTAACAGGACACCCCACCATTCGTTCTGCAAACGGCCCCTGCAGGGTCCCCATAAACAAATCCGATATCTCCCTGTCCACTAGAGGAGGTTGCACCCTCGCAGCCAGTTCTCTCCATCGCTGAGCATACTCCTTGAATCCTTCGTTATGCTTTTGAGACATACCCTGCAGCTGGGTACGACTCGGAGCCATATCAGCATTAAATTGGTATTGCTTAAAGAAAGCATCTCCCAAATCTTGCCAGCTTTTGATATCGGACGATCTCAACTTGGTGTACCATTCCAAGGAGCCTCCAGACAGGCTGTCCTGGAAAAAGTACATCCACAGTTTTTGATCCGCGGTGTATGCTGAGATTTTGCGGACAAATGCCTGGAGATGAGTTTCCGGGCAGGAACTACCGTTGTATTTATCGAACGCAGGCGCCTTGAACTTCTGAGGAATCACAATTCCCTCCACCAATCCCATGTTGGACATGTTTACCACCCCAGGCGTGGCATAGCTCTCAAGCACTTTTATCTTCTCAGCCAGCAGCTGAATTTCCTTGTTCTGAGGAGGAATGTCATAAGGCACAAAAGGCTCATTTCGCATAGAGAACTGGTCAGCCTCTCTATCTTCCTCCTGATCTTCGTCAAAACCATAAAACGGAGGCACAAAGTTGTCTTTCGTATTCTGCCCCGGTTGGCCACCAACACCACCAGCATTATTCACCAGACCAACTGTTGTCCTCTTTCCACCATCACGAGATCCCTGCCCCTGGTTGGAGACTCCATCCAGGTTGACCCCACTGTTCTGAGCAGAAACCCGCTCGAGTTTCTCAACTTTATCTGCGAGAGCCTTCTGACCAATGGCAAAACCTTGCATTATATTGATCAGTTCGTTCATTTTCTCCTTCAGTTCCAGCATATCAGCACTGGGAAGCTCCATGAGTCTGGGAGTGTTTCTTCTTGTGTAATATCGGTGAGGGCGAGTTGAGTGCAGGGGTACTACTCTTCGAGCGCGAGCAATGATTCCTGTCACAATCAAGCACGTTAGTAACAGATACCTGCAAAATAAAACACAAGTTATCATGATTATGCATGAATGCAGTGTCTATCCATATGAAGGACACTTTGTCTCTTGATCCTGGCATCATCGAGACAAATAATAATCCGGCATCGATATTCAGTCATTCAGCGCTTGATTCATCGTGCAGATCGGAGATATGTGATTTAGCATGATACCCCCAACCATGTGTGTGCTTGTGAGAGTGCATACAGCAAAGCAAATAAAGCTTGAAAACCATCACTGAATAGAAAATCACCATCACATAACCAAAAGTGCACAAACAGTGCCATAGTCATACATCAAGTCAGATATCAAATACAATTCTCCAGAATATGAAAGAAATACAGACAAGTGAATTCCGTCAACAAGCCTGACGGTAATCCAACACAAATGCAAGATCTAACTGGATGAGGGTCCCGCAGGTGGCCCTATCTCATCTTCCATCCTCGCGAACTCTGCGGCGAACCTGAGCTCGGTATTCTCCTGCTGTAGTCTTCCAACTTCCTTCTGATGAATCTTCATCTGCCTGAAGTAGTGGTCTCTCTCAGCCATATAGTGATCTCTCTCTGCAATGATCTTTAGCTTCTCTGACTCCTTGACTTGCAGCTTTGCCTCCCACTCAGCAATGAGACCCCTGACTCTGTCATCTCTCTGATCCCGGACAATGATCTGCCTCCTCTTTTCATCTTCAATCACCTTCGATGCTCTGAACAGCTTCTCCTTTGTGATGTCATGTTCCCTGTTGGACGATGCTAAAGCTTGGCTGATCTTCCCATAGTAGGCTGTATCCATCTCGAAGCGTTTGGCCTCCAAAGCATGTCGCTTGTCTTGATCTTCCATCTTCACTTTGATTTCCTGATTAGCTGCCTGAAAATGAGCAACACTTCTTTCCAACTCCGCTTTCTCTGCAAGTAACTGGTCTCTGGCCCTCTTCATCTCAAGGAATTCTTCCATGCTGACAGAAGAACTTGGACCCTCAATCCTAGGACACACTGAGTCACCTCCAGGGAACGGTAGAAATGTAGACTCAATCCTCTTCCGCAACCAATCCTCAAATAGTGGAAAATACCGGCAGTTGACTTTGCCATAAGGAACCTTACCCCTCCTCTGGATATCTCGCCATTCGTCCAATACCTGCCTCAGCTTGGTCTGGTTACCATCAATCGGGAAATAGAAGGACTCCTGAATCTCTCGCCCGAGAGGAGGACCCTCTATAGCAAACCCCATCTGTCTCCGGAGAAGCATCGGGTTGTAATTAATGCAACCCTGAACTCCCACCAAAGGCACATTAGGTAAACTCCCACAACTGCATATGAAGTCCTGACCAGCTAAACCATTATGAGTCCAAGCAATGTCATCAGCCCGCAGACCCATCAATCGGAATGACCACTTGACACTAGGGTCAATCTGAACAAAAGCACCTCGGGAAGGCGAATACCCCATGAACCACCTAAAGAGTAGCTGAGAGCAGCATCTGACCAGACCACCACGCCTCTTCTCATTCCTGTTATGCACTGAGTAGTATACATCTCCAATCAGGGTAGGAATAGGGTTTCTCTGCATAAACAATCTGATAGCATTATGGTCCACAAAATTCTTCTGGTTAGGAAACAACACAATCCCATAAATGCTCACAGCAATCAGAGCACAGACCGTCTTCCAGTTACCCACAGCAGCATGTTCCTTGGCATTGGCCTCCAAGAAACTCAAATGAAAACCAGGTAACTTTCCCTTCTCCTTCCAACCTTCCTTGACCATTTCCGGACTCAAATAAAGAGCACGTGAAATCCCAAGGACATCCGGCTCCGCCCTAGTGACATGGAAAGGAATCTGATCACGGATCTGAATACCCAGGATGCTGACATAATCCTCCATCAGAGGTCCCAACAGATAGTCTGGAAAAACGAAACACCTCAACCCAGGGTCATAGAACTGAAGAAGAGTGTGGATGGCGCTCCTGTCGCAGTCAGTGAGTCTGAAAACCATCTTCAGAATACCGCCGTATGACTCTCTAAACATTCCCACATGGTCAGGAGTAATCAATGCTATCATATCCTTGAGCACACCAATCTCTGGATCAAAGAAACTGTAGGCAACATTGTCTTTCAAACCGGTCCTCATATTTGAACAGAAATCTCTCAACCAGAATCTCGATCAAAAGTGTCCCTGCATATGGGTAAACATGGGTTAGATGCAATTAATGCAAAATGTAATGATGCTGATGAATGAATGCAATGCGTTGCCATCCTCCAAGCCATCTGATCATTTGCACTGAATCTGGGCTCTGAACTGATCATAACCATCTGAGGAATGTACAATCCCAATTCTGACCCACGGGTTCCGAAATAAACGGAAGACGGATACATCATCATCACCATCATCTCCAAACCATATCCGAGTAGACACATCACCCTTATCTGAATCGGCCCGGGGAACCCGAAATAAACGGATCCCCACTGATAAAATATCTCGGCCCGGGGAATCCGAAATAAACGGATCCCCACTGATAAGTCACGGACAGCACTCCGGCGTCACGGCAATAAATGACCATAAATCCGACTTATAATTATGTCTCTGAATCACAGATCAAAAGTCACCATCTGAAGGCTATCTGAACAAACATCTGACAGAACAACCCTCCCCTCACAGGTAAGTTCTAATCAAGTCATCCTAAGGCGGATAATGGTCTCGACAATCGGGCGGAGATACTCAATGGGTTTGCCCTTTCGGGTGTGCCATTGTAGCTCCCTTAAAATCGTCTAAACCAAAGATCCGGGAATGATCGGTCACCAGAGTCAACAACTCAAATGGAGTGACTCAAACAAAGCGGAATATCCACAGAGATGAGCACTATCAAGTGAGCCTCGTCCGGCTTGTGGCACATCACGCCGCCAGGCACATGTTGACTTAACATGAAAGAGGCAACGTGAGACCACACTAGTCCTAGGTGTATACTCGGGCCTGGGTTTTAGCCCCACTCAGAACACCCACCCCACACAACAGAACCACCTGCAGAGGACAGCAACAACATGATAGTATGATGCATGCAAACATTTAATGCAAATATATACACACTGGTTAGAATAATAAATGCAATAAATAACACAAACAAGCAACCTAAACTAATCCTAGAACGCTAGGAAGGACTCGCTTAGGGACGATGGACCAGCATAGGTCTACATCGCAATTCCCCAGCAGAGTCGCCAGCTGTCGCATCCTGCGAAAAATCAACCGGCGAGCCTAAAAATAAAAACACACAGAGCCGCCACTAAACGTTATTTATCCCAAGATAGGGAAAGGAAACGCTCAGAGAAACCTGGAAAGACATGGTCTCGCGACCAGAGAGAAAGGGTAAGGGAGTCGGTTACGCAAGGGGAAGGTATTAGCACCCCTCACGTCCTAGGTACTCCTAGGGATCCACGTCCTAGAATAAAGAAAAGGTTGCTAAACATCACACACACACACAAGGGAACGCAGGTGGGGTTAGGAGAAACGGGCTCGATAAGGTATCGCACCTTATGCCTACATATCTTGTCTGGAACAAGAATCAGAGCCTCTGTAGTTCGGCTTACGCACGCCAAACAACACAAAACATACAAACAAGCAAGGGTGGCAAACATGGAGCCCGACAACCACTGGATGGAATTACGTCGGCATCCGAACCAAAACTCACTCAAAAGGGCAAACTTGGAGCCCGACAGCCAATCACTGGGCTTATGTCGGCATCCGAACCCAAACATACAGTCAGATAACAAGTAAACGCACGCAAAAAAAAGAAAAAAGGTTGCCCGGAGTGGTCTCGCACGACCACCTGCCTACATACCTCGTCTGGAACGAGGATCAGGGCGATGTAGTTCCCCTAAACAGGGGAGAAACTCTCTCCTAACCAGAAACAGAGGGAAAAACACGACACTAGGGAGCTGAGACTCGAGCCTAATGTTGTCATGCAAAGTCGCCCTAAGTTCAGGTTTCTAACCTACTTGCATAAGCAAACTATTCCTAACCAGGAAAGAAGCTAACACACAAGCATACAAGCATACCAATCAACATACATCAAATGAGAACAGGCATCTCACACAATCATGTCAATCAGATATCCACATAACACGCACTATAGCCAAACAAGGGGCTCAATCAATCAGGTTTGACTGCCTAAGCAATCGTCTGTACAGGCTATGTTTGCTCTTAACCTTGCCATTACGAGGCTAAGGTGAAGCAGATGAAAGGATGAAGTGAGGATGAGACCTCACAGCTCTTATCCCTAACCAGGGAGAGCTGACAAATGAGCATGGGTCCAGAATAGGGGAACCCTTCTATACTCGATGACTCTGACACAATGTGCACTGCACAAGATCTTGGGCTTTTGATCTCAATGCTACAACCATGTAATGGGAGCAAGGAGAAGACTCACTGAATAGTGGGGGACAGGTTGCTTGTCCCTACCTTCCACCAATTGCCTTACTTGAAGGGCTTTTCCTGCTTGGCTTAAAAATAAACATACACAAGCATTGCCTCTTAAGGAGGACTTCAGTCAATTTGCCCGGCCCGGTAACAGCCGGGTCTCCAGACTACATGAAGTAAGAAGGTTATACCTCTATGCAAGTTGCTTATGCAAAGCAAAGCAAAGCAATAGTTCACAAGGAACTGAGCAACTAAAGTACCTGGAAACAATCAAACTCAGTCAGTACTCAATTAGACAAACTATACAGCAAACAATCAAACAGTTTAAACAATATAACACAAAGCAAGCTCAAGGCTTAAGCCCAAGCTCCAACACCTACAAAACAAGGTTATGTTAGTGTACAAACATCCACAACATCAATTAAAATCAACTTGTATCATTCTCCATGTACATTATGCTTTTGATCCTGAAAAACCAAGCAAACATTAGCAACTAGACCACTAGGCCAAGCCTAGGGTCCCAAAGCAAGAAAAAAGTTAAAACAGCAAGGTATCCACCATCCAACATCAAATTAACATCAAACAAGATCAAACATCATTGGTCTCGTGTTCATATCATCCATCATGTTCAATTCATGCACAAAACAATCCATATGAGGTCAAATGAACCACCAAGCATACAAACAGAAGTATTGCATTCAAATCCCTATCAAAATAAATCCAAAAATTCTCAAATTAAATACACCTAAACAGGGGTCAATCAAGGTCTACCATGTCAAATTTGAGCTTAATTGGGCAAATGAAACCATGTCAATGAAAATCATCAAAAACAGACACAATTTCATGCTTCAATTCACACCATCAATGCATACATCCAATTCAAAAATTCATATCTCATTGAAAACAAAAAAGAAATGGATGAGACCAAAACAGGGAGGTCACACAATGTGTCTAGTTCATGCATATCAAATTTCATGGCCATACAATACAATATGAGGATTTCCCAATCAATCTACCAACATGTATCACATGAGCTTGCAATTTCAACAACCAGAAATGAAAAATCATGATCAATTAGAAAAGGCAGTGAAAAATTCTACAAAAATTCATCAAGCATCCTAACATGTCAACAAGTCATCATGCAAAATTTCAGCCAATTCCAACAGGTATAGGTCACTCAAAAAAATCCTGCAAGTTGACATCAAGAGGTGTGACACAAATTGTCACACCTAAATTCCAGAATTTGCTGCTCTCTAACCAGGTATCAAAAATTCATGAAATTTACATGTAAATCACCATTGGCCTGTCTACAATCACCACAAAAATTTTCAAGAATTTATTTAACGGCATGTGCATTTCGTGATCAAATTGGTGAAATGTATCAAAAATGGACACATGTGAAACAAGTCTAAGTCAAACAAGATATTTGCCATGCACAACTTTGACCAATAGGTCAAAAAAATCCTACACTCATCAACAAAGTCATAGAAAAAATCCTCACATTTTTATGAATTTTCTACAATTTTTTATAATTTTTTCAATGTGTTAATGATTTTTTGTGAATTAAGCAAATTAATTAAAACTGCACAGTGGCAGTATTGTAAATAAAACAGGCGCGGGAGGGAAACCTCCAGTTTGAAAATTTGAACAGATTTTCAGATCAAAACACCTTCCAGCTTCGTCTTCCTCACGAAATTCTCCAGAAAATCGAAAAATCGAAGAACATCAAACGTCAAAAGAAATGGACATGCATATAGTCATTGAACTCGTCTTCTCAAGCACATTCCAAATATCCATTCAATTCATCCTAAAAGTTCCTAAAACTCAAGAATCGAACGAGTTAGGGTTTGGATATGAAACTTTAATTCCAGATTTCTCCTCCTATGGTTAATCATTTTCTAAACCACAAGCAGCTTTAGAACCTACGTCTCATGCTCTTTCTAACGCATATAAGCATTAAGAGAATCGTGACGGTCGAAAATTCACATACCTGGAATGGCAGCCACGAAATCAGTGCTCTTTGAGCTTTTCTTCCTCAAACAGATGCAGGAAAGAGATCGAGAAGGTGATTGATGCGCTCAACTCCACTTGCCTTGGCTTCTATCGCTCAAAATCCGATTTCACCATTGATGGAGCTTCTTGGAACAGCCATGATTCGAAGCTTGATTGATGATGAGAGGCAAAAACAGTCCTATCACATGATGATACAAGTTCAAAGCAAAAAGAATTTCGAGATTTGGTTCAAGATTGAGGAAGATTGAAGGATTTGAGGGTTTGGTGTTCTTGATGAAAATTGAGAGAATGTGGAAGTTTCAGATCTGGTTCTTGGAGATTGTGAATTCTGTTATGATTAGATGATGATTATGAATATATACTTCAACTTAATCCACACTTAATCACCTTAATTAACCAAACCAAATGTAATTAGCATAATATGGTTTAACTTAAGCAAGGGCAAAATGGCCTTTTCACTCAAGCCCTGTGACAGCTCATTGACAGCTCATACATTCTCAATTGATATTTGGAGTGTGTTGGCTCAAATGAGATTTTCACTCTTGTGCATGAAGATGGTGCATGAAGTAATATGGACATGAACAGTACTGTATGAGAGCTCAAAATAGAGTTATGTATTGATACATAACACTTTTTAACAGTGTGCATCGATACATAACTTGTTTGTATCAATACAAGGCACTTTTTAACAGTATGCATCGATACATAACTTGTTTGCATCAATACAAGGCACTTTTTAACAGTATGCATCGATACATAACTTGTTTGCATCGATACAAGGCACTTTTTAACAGTGTGCATCGATACATAACTTGTTTGCATCAATACAAGGCACTTTTTAACAGTGTGCATCGACACATAACTCGTGTGCATCGATACATGGCCCCTTTTTGCCTTGCACGCATCGATACGAAATTCGTGTGCATCGATACATGGAAAATTTTGCCATGCACGCCCGGTGGTAATTTGACCATATCTCCTCAACCGTTCATCCGATTCTCACGATCTTGGACTTTTTGAAAATGGGAGAGAAAGATCTACAACTTTCATGTTCAACAAAATTCCATTTGAAGCTTTTTTGATGGGGGAAAATTGGGTTGAAGTCGTTCCAAAAACTTGCCATCCTTTTGGAAACTTGAAACCATAGGTCATTTTTCCTTTTGGAAACCTTTTCTATGACCTCAAATCCTTCAATGTGAGTATTTGAAATGTCAAATGAGACTTGTTTGAACATGAATGGAGTATCTCTTGCCCTCTCCCTCCTCCAAATCCATCAATCCAGGCACAGTTGACCATAATTGACTTTTCTGACAGATAGATGAATTTGGCTACGCACTGATCAAATTGAGCCCCAAACTCCTGATGAAATGGCTCAACCATGAAACCCTAGCATCCATGAGCTCAATATAATCACATTATGATCCTCATATACCATCATAAACCTCATCTCCTGATCCAGCCCTGATTGGCCCAATGCAGCTGATTAGGGTTGACCAGTGGTCAAAACCCTAATCTCAAGGAATCTTCTTCAATCTTCTGATGACATCCAACCATGATGACGATGATGTATCATTACAATCAAGATGAAGACCAATACCCTTGAGAATCATGAAACCCTAATTCACAGCCCAATCCTCAGATGGCCCATGATCAGTCATTAAACCCTAGCTTGCACCTTCTGACTTCCTATCTCCTGATTAAGACTTGGGAAGATGGCTTGCATAATGTAACCACATGATATGCAACATGAAATGCCTAATGCCCTAAAATGATATGCAAATATGTTAATGCTTAGTCCCAAGAGAGGAGGGCAAATTTTGAGGTGTTACATGACCTTCTTCAAGCTTTAGAAGGGAGAGCAGTGACAATCAATACAAGGAGGGTGGGATATCCTCAACCTCATGATCATTCAAGCTACAAGGGTTTCCTCATGCCCTAAGATATCTCAAATGGTCCATTACTTCATCAGTTGAATGAGAATTGCAAGAAAATGGAAATGGATCACACCCTCATATCTCTTGATTCCTGAGTTGGAAATGTTGATTATATCAGTATGTGGCATACTCATGGACCAATTTTTTATCATCTTCATCCTATTATCATACAAGACATCATTGTTCCAAAGTTTTTTCCACTTTCCCAAGAAGAATCAAGGTTTTGAAGATGTGCACTCTTATCTTGTCATTTTTTACTGAAATTAGGGTTTGTGATAAAATCAGTTTATTTCTGACTTTTTGAGTAAGACTTGATTCCATGGTATTCTATGTGTCCCTAAGTGTCTATGTGTAGAAGATTGGCCATCAATTCCATTCATAAGAGGTTCAATTGTTTAGATGATTATTGGTTTGACTCAATTGGGTAAAAGTTAACTGGGCAGGTTAAAAAGTCAACTTTTGATTTTTTTTGGTTAATATTGTGTCCCTCAAGTCAAATTTGGTCTATGTTTGAAATTTGATCAAGAAAAGTCAAGAGATTCATCAAAAATCAAGAATTATGGAAAGTTGCTTAAATTGGAAATTAGGGTTTTCAAACTTACTATTTTTAGCAAGTTTAGTGTTAATAAACAACTACTTTCATGGCTATTGTTATCTATGATCAAGACATCAAATCAAGTTGACCTTAACATGAATTTTGTTCTCCTTTCTCCAAGCTTTAAGGAGGTACCAAGATTTAAGCATTTGGATCATCATAGCTCAAGATATGGTCGTTGAAAGTGGGGTGTTTCAAATTCATTCATGTGTCTCAAGACTTAGAAATTTCTAAGTATCCCAAGTCAGGATTCCCAAGCATGTTCATGGTAGTTTTTCAGAACCTTAGGGGCTCCATCTCCAATTGTTTCCAACATGGAAGTTATAATATTAATTCTCCTCTTTCCATTGAGTCCAAGAGCAAGTCATTTGGATATTCATAACTCAAGATATCACCCTCACAAGTCATGACCTTGGATTGGTTGATTGGCCTTTATACTTAGTAAAAAAATTCTAAGTATTTCCTCACTCCAAACCACATACTTCGTGCCCAATTTTCACAAGGTTACAAGTTTCATTTAGATTCGACCTCAACATGAAAGTTGTAGGGCATTTTCTCCTCTTCACTTTTGCTTCAAACATTTCCCTGTTTTGTAGCTTGAGGAACAAGTTATGGACATGACAAGTTAAGACCTCAATGATTACTAAATGACCTATAATTGGCATTTTGATATGCAGTTTCAAGTAGTCATTTTCGTGGCCATTTTTGAAGGGGCTCAAGGCTTTGTTTCAAATTTCCCCCAACATGAAACATGTTCCTCTCATTTACCTCTTTCTAAAAGGCTTTGATTCACTCCATTTGGATAAGAGGCCATGAAGTTACATTGGTTTGGACATGACTAATCCTTAATCTCCATTATCACATTTGTCATTGACTTGGTACATGGTGGTATCTTTTGCTTATAGCAAGTTCATTTCCACATGACCAACACACATTCTCCTTGCTTTAAATGGACCAACCATATATGATTCGTGTGATTACATTTCATATCCAAACTTGGCTAAATTGGTAAATGTTTGTATCTGTCTCTTTCTCTCTCCACTGAGTCACAACCCTGAGTCTATAACATGCTGCAAAAAATGACACAACACACATGTTCCATGCACTCAAAATGCAGCCTTGCTCACCAAAATTCATTTTTGCATTGAGCTGACCAACTTTCCCTCTAACGGTTTTGTCCCAAAGCCAAGCATCACACCTCATCACTAGCATCATATATAAGCTAAATTTAACCTAATTGAAGGGGGTAGGGATTTTGAAAAAAAGAAAACTCAGGAGCTGCAACATATAACTGGAGGTTTTCACACTTCATTTCTGATTTTCATCTTCACTACTCATTCAACATCATTTTGGTTTCCAGAATAAGACCAAATTTCATTGGCTTTATTTTGGTTCTCCACTAGGTAAGTCATCTTCTCACTACATCTCCTTTATTTTCAATATGCACACGCCATGAAATGTTTAAGAATGATGCTTGAAGCTAGCCCAACATATTATTTTCATCTGAGTACTTGAATATGTGATGCTTAAGTTTGCTGAAATTCTTGTAACAATGTGTTTTCTTCAACTTTCATACCTCATTTATCCTAGATTAGACCATGTTTTTAAGTCTTGTTTGGGATATTGTTGTAGTACTCGACGAGATCTCCATTTTGTTTTTTTATTCCATTCATTTTTATGCGTTGTGGGAGGAGTAATTTGGATTGGAAGTGAACCTGTTGGAATCGAGATTAGGGTTTGTATGTGCATGGCTTGAGGTAAAAGATGAATTGCTGGCAGGCTGTGATTGGTTGGGTCTCGTTTTTGCCCACTAGTGATTTAAGTGGAACATGATCGGTTGAGGTCATGTTCACATATTATTTTGTACATTCCATTTTCTTTTATTTTGTCACGCTTCAAAAACCATTTTTTTGGTTTGGTTTGGACTCTGGGCCAAGCGTGTTCGCTTTCCCCACCCCCCCTGTTTTAGGCTCATGAGCGTATTTCACATTGGATTGTGTTCATTTCACATTTACTTATATGCACCCCCTTTCATTCTCACTTACTTTTATTATTTTTTTTTATTTAATTTTATTTAAAATACTTCCCTTAGGCCAAAAATCCCGAATTAATTCATGTTTGATATTTTGAATGTTATTTAATTTTTCAAAATTTTTATTTTTATTTTTAATTTATTTTAATATTTATTTTGTTTTTTTAATTATATGTGTCTATTTAGGCTAATTTATTTTGTTAGGGTTTGATTTTTAATTTTCCCTTTTGATTTTTGACCCAATATTTTATACAATTGTAGACATATGTATGTAGGTCATTTGAGCTTCCATTTTTGCTTTGGTTGTTAATTTTGAGTCAAATTTGAACCTATTTTTGAAGTTAGCTTTGTAATGGTTACTTGTTTGTGCTTAGCCTAAATACCTAATTGCTTGAACATATTTTACACATGATTTTGAGTACATCTCTAGGAAATTTTGTGCTTATGACTTCATCTTTCTATGAATAATTTTTCATAATTTATCTATGCTTCTAACTATTTTTCTTGAATTCTGAGAGGCATGCTTGCTTCTTTGTGTTACATTTTGCATTTTGTTGTTTGTTTTGGATTGCACTTGTGCAACCATTGGGAATATCCTTCCCATTCTCTCTTAACTTCATCATAATCATTTAGGAGTATTAAATTCATCCATGTGAACTATTTTGATCATCTTCATTTGATGTTTCTTTGCTTACTTATCTTGGGTACTTCCTACTTGCTTTAAGAGGCCCTAGTTGAATTTTGTCTTGTGCATCCTATCTTTGAATACCATGAACCTAATGGATTTTATTCTCTCTTTCCTACACTTAGGTTTTTACTTGGTCTTGGCAACCTTATGTCTTGCTCTTATGATTCTTTGAGTGGTACTCTATTACCATTCATCGTGATGACACATTAAGAGCTACATTATTCTCTTTCTAGACCTAGTTTGAGTTTGATGGATGGTGAAGCTCTTAGGAGTTTGGGATCCATCCTTGTGCATTTTGGTATTGTTCTTATTTTATTTCTATATGTCTCAACTCCATTTTACATTGCCTTTTTACTTTGGACAAAGGACTCTTTGCTTGGATGATGTCCATCTTTTGACTTGTTAGTTATGCTTGAACTTTGAGTTTGTGATTTTGTTGATACCTTTTGAAGTTTAGAAGTTGTATTTGGTGCTTTGAAAAGGACTTTTCTATTGTCCAATGACCTATAAACACCCCTCTCTTGACCCTTGCTAATCCCATTGCATTTTGATAAAGGATTCCTTCTCTAGGATGATATCTTTATTAGTTTATCAAGTTATTTGACTTTAATGTATGTGTGAAATTTAAATGACTTACCTTATTACTCTTGAATATCATCTTGAGTTAACTTATTGCACAAGTCACACACTTCTTGATGCCATGTGTATACCTTGATTGCTTGATTACTTGTTGCTTAGGCTTCCTTGAACTTATGTGTTTGGTTGCCTATCTTTTGCTTGTCTTAAAGCATAGCTTTTGAGATTCATTCATGATGTTTGAATTGACTTGTATGTGAAGTTCAATTTTCCATATACTTTTGATTTTTTTGGTTTGATACCATTTTCCCTCGATTCTATTTTATATTTGCTTGCTTGAAGTTCATTGGCCCTTAGGAACATGGATAGGGTTTGATTTTGATTATTACCTGTCTTATCCTTTAAGTATGTTTTGATATGGTATCTTTGTGATGTCTTTAGTTTTCTTTATGTATTTATGCTTTGATTTGATTTAAAAATTCTATACTATGTCCTTGGCTATGTCTAAATTGTCCATACTTGTGTTCATTTCACTTTACAAATTTACATGTTGATCATATGCTTTGATGCTTAATTTGAATGTGATGTTGTTGCTCATTTTGATTTGATAAATTGTTATTTGCTTGCTTTCTTCTTCTGTGACTTGATATGAATCACTTTATATATATTTCATATATCCTTTCATGACTTGATATGTTTTATTTAGTTTCCATTTTTTTGTTCCATGACATGATATGGATTATTATGTCTACCTTATATCTGTTCTTCCATGACTTGATATGGATTACTTTGTTATCTCTTATCTATTCTTCCATGACTTGATATGAACTTCTTTGCCTTTATATTATCATTTCTTTCCCCGTGACATGATATGGATGGCTAGTTACTTTTATCTTACCATGATATGATATGGCTTACTTTGTGAATTTGTTTCTATTTACACCATGTCTTGATATGGATTTGTCTTCTCCTTTCATCTCTTTCCCTTGTGTGGATAGCATGTTACCCATAGATTTTCTTTGATTCATTCTTAGTTAAGATTTGACTAAAGTAGATCTTAGGTTTGTTAACCAAGCATGACAACATTAGGGAGACCCTTGGATCCTCAACCCTAGGTCAATCTTTGCATGCTAACTCAGGTAGATGTTTCCCTCTTATCCTAACTTTAGGACCACTATTGCATGCCAACATTAGGGTTATCTTTAGAATTCCCTTAGATTTTCCATTTCTTTTTTGCATTCATCTTAAGACAAAAACCATTTTCTTAATCAAAATCCAAAAACATTCTAATACCATTTGAACTCTTTCAACAATAAGAGAGAAGTACTCAGATACCTCCTGCCTTGGGTGGATCATCTAATGTATTCTTTCAACAAAAATACTAAACCAATCAAACCTCTTTTGCCGCTTGGCTTTTCTTATGAAAATTTTCAATAAGGATGGTTACCCATAAAAAGCACCAACAAACCAATTTTTTTAGAAAAACTACGGTGCTCTGATTCTTTATTGATACGTAGGCATTGGGTTGCAAAACCTAAGCGAGCGCAATAATAAAAACTTTCTTTTATTTTGTAAGTAACTCATCCATTAGCATTCATTTCCTTTAGTCAGTAAGTTTTATAATAAACACACCATTTTGATTAGAACAACAAGAGTGGATCCTGTAGAGCACTATAGACGTGAGGGGTGCTAATACCTTCCTCTTGTGTAATCGACTCCCTTACCCATCTTTTGGTTGCGAGATCATCAGATTCATCTTTCTATAGGTTTACTCAGTGTTTCCTTTCCCTCTCTTGGGATAAATAACATTGGTGGCGACTCTGTTTTGTGTGCGCGTTTCTCTGAGATGCGACAAATGGGAAAGGAAAATGGTCTTTCCTTGTAGCTTTGTTAAGCTTCTTATAGTCAATACATATTCTCCACCCCATAATTGTCCTAATAGCTACTTGTTCTCCTTGCTCATTCTTAATTACTGTTGCTCCCTCCTTCTTAGGTACCACATGAATATGACTAACCCACTTACTATCGGAGATGACATAAATTACCCATGCCTCTAGGACTTTTAGCACCTCCTTTTTAACTACTTCTTTCATGTTGGAATTTAGCCTCCTTTGATGTTCTCTAGAGAGCTTATAATCATCCTCTAATAGAATCTTATGCATACAAGCTGAGGGGCTAGTACCCTTAAAATCATCAATGGTATATCCAATGGATTTTTGGTATTTTTTTATAGCAGCTAGTAATTGCACAGTTCAGACTCTCCTAAACTCGCATTTACTATCAAAGGTTGGTTTGAGTATTCATCAATGAACTCATATCTTAGGGTTTAGGGTAATTGTTTCAATTTTATTTGTGGTTTTAGTTGCTTGGATTTGTCGCTTTGTGTCATGAGAATTTCAAACCTTTGATCAGAAGAAATAAGACTTTTTTCAATACTTCTTTATAATCTTCTGCTTTAGTGAATTTATTAATTTTAGTGCCACCGAGAAAACATGCTTCCAAATCATCGATCAGAAGGTTCTCGGATGTTCTCTCTTTAACGTAAGTGTCGATAATATCGACAAAATTACAAGAATATCTTATCGAAAGATTTTTCATAAGCTTAGCTAACATAAACTCAACTTTTTCTTCCCCTATCTCAAAAGTTAATTTTCCTCTTTTGACATCAATGTTGGCCCCAGTTGTAGCTAAGAAGGGTCTGCCTAAGATTATGGGGATTTCAGAATCTTCCTCAATATCCATTATGACAAAATCCACAGGTATATAAAATTCCCATATTCTAACCAAGACATCCTTTAATATACCCATGGGGTGTTTGACTGTTCTATCAGCAAGTTGTAGTGATATGTCAATGGGTCTCATTTCACCCATATCAAGCCTTTTTCAAACTTAGAGGGGAATTATGCTTACACAATCGCTAAGTCACAAAGTGCTTTTTCAAAATTCATGTTGCCTATAGAATAAGGAATTGAAAAACTCCATGGATCTTTAAGCTTAGTAAGCAACATATTTTGAACCCCTGCGCTACTTTAAGAAGTCATGGCTATGGTTTCATTCCCTTCTAAATTTATTTTGTTAGCTATAATATCTTTTAGAAACTTAACATATATGGGAATTTGGGCTACAACTTCGGTTTAAGGCACATAAAGATGGATTTTTCTAAAATTCTAAAAACTTTTTGAATTTCTCTTTTACCTTAGGCTTCGTAAGTTTCTGCAGAAAAAGGATAAGTGGATTGTACGGAGGGGGAAACATAAGGCATTTCCCCTTATATCTCTTCAACTACCTCCTTTTCAGGTGGTGTCGACATTTTTTCTCAATTCATATGTTTTCCTAACTATTACTTCTTTCTACCTCTTTAGGACTCTCGGTATCTTTCTCTCTTATGGTTGTTACAGTGTTCATATGTCCCCCAAGATCAGGGTCTGGAGGGATACATGTCAATTGGGAGGTTTGAGTCTCCAAAGTTTTATTTTGAGTAGCGAGGGACTCAACCACATACATTAGTTTCTCAAGAGTTTTTCTAATACGAATATTTTGTTATATAAGGTCTCCGTTTTGACGCGCTTGTGCCACAACAAAGTGATCGCTCATCTCTTTCAAGGTCTCCGTTTTGACGCGCGCGTGTGATTGCTCATCTCTTTCAAGGATCCCCTATTGAGAATCATTTTGAGAGAAATGACTTTATTCGAAAAAATAAAATAGAAGAAAATATAAAAGTACTTTAGACTAAACGATGTTGAAATAAAAGTTTTGATATCATAAAATCTCTCCGGTAACAGCGCCAAAAACTTGATGTGTGTGAATCACAAGTACACGGTTGTATCAAGTAGTAAAAAGTATTAATCCCACATATAGATATGTGATTACCAATTCTTATTTCGATTGTGTTTATCTAAAGTGATCAAAAATGGTTTGTTTAAGTGCAGATTGAAATTGTAAATTAAGAAATGATTAAAAATAAGACTGAGATTATGATTATCCATCAAGACTCTTCTCTAAGACTATTCATGTTTGAATTGTGAGAAGTTCTAAACCTTTTTTTTTATAGAAAATTGGATAAATATGTGTGATGTCCACTTTCGTGGCGTGCACATCTAAACGTGTTTCAGGCACAACTATGTATAGCAATCAAGAGTGCACGCCTTGTCATGCGACATCGCATTCATGATTGTTTCTCAATTAAGATCAATTCGCCTTGTCAGTGGAACCTTGAACTCAGTTGTTTAGTAATTTGTGATTGGATGCTAAATCATTATCTTTCAATACATGATCGACATCTATTTTGACTTTGCTTTTGCAACAGACGTAAACATATATTAACACTCGAATTCTAAAATAAATTAACTTATACTTCTCAAAACCTCAAAATAAATAGCTTAGTAGGGGTTTATCATGAGAATAATTCTCATAACCTCATGTCCCTAGGATCCACTGACTCATGGTGAGATAAGCAACAACTATGAACAAGTTTAAGACCATTGGATAAAAATAAATAAATGGAAATTAAGTATTGCAAATACAAACTAAAGATAAAGATGAAGGTAAGATTACAACATTAGAAGTGCAAAAATTACAAGAAAATATTCAGAACATAAGCTAAAATAAATATAAATAACAATTGTTTGGAGTAGTGATAGTGAAAGATGGATCTTTAGCCCCTATTTATACTAATTCAAGGCCTATGTCACAAATTGCTAGCACTAGTTTCACGCATAATTGACACTTAACACTAATCATAAAAAAATGGGAGTCACAAAATCCAAAAGATCCAAAGAGTAATCTAAAAGCCAAAGGTTTTATAATTGCCTAAGGCCTGACACTGGTTGTGTCGGTGGACACAAAATGACCGTGTCAGTCTTTGGCTCCTTCAATTGGCATGCCCCCAAGTGGGGAACATGATCAGTGTCATGAGACACGACCTGGCCATGTTGGACTCCGAAATTTTGTACTAGAAAAGCTCTTTTTGTATGATCTTCGACCTTTTTCATCTTAATTCGCTCCACTGACTTGTTATTCACTGAAAACAAATATATATATATATATATATATATATATATATATATATATATATATATATATATATATATGGTGCCTAGCACAGACCAATATTATTCATACAGTTGTTTAAACATACATCAGCTACAATTACCAATGTCACCCATACAATTAGCAACATCTTCTAGATCAGTAGTTTAAACATATCGATACCACACATAAAGTTAAATCTCAGTTTTAGTTTCAAACATACATCAGTTTCAGTTTTAGTTTAAACATACCAATACCAGTTTAAACATAAACATAACAATTAGCAACATCTTCTAGCTTAATAGTTTAAACTAGGGATGGTAAAACGGGTCGCCCGCCCCGCCCCACCTTAAGCCCGCCAAAAAAGGGGCGGGGCGAGCAATCCCGCCAAGTGAAATTGGGCTTAAGAATCTAGCATGCACCGCCAAGGTGGTGGGTTGGCGGGCAACAGGTTTGCCCGTTTATTTATTTTTAATAGATTAATAGGCTTAGTTTTACATTTTGTTTAGATTTTTCACTTATTTTTTAAATTATTTTTTCATAAAGCATGTTTTTAACAAATTTTACTTAAAAAAATATTGCATATATTCACAAATAAATTTATAAAATAGAATCATCAACAAGTATTCCAAAACTATAGTTCAAGTATTAACCTTCAACCAACCAAAATAAATATTTTGAATGCTTGACAACTAGGTTGGCAGGCTTAAGGCGGGGCATACTTAAAGTGGGGCGGGCTAAGGGGGTAGGCGGACATAAAATCCTAACCCAACCCGCCATTTTTAGTGGGTTCACGGGCCGACCTGACGGGCCACGACCCGTTTTGCCACCCCTAGTTTAAGCATACATCAATTTTAGTTTAAACGTACCAATACCACCCATAAAGCTAAACATACCAACATCTTCTACTAAGACATTTTCACACTTAGCACAAAACACAAGGATAACTAAGTCTAAGCATAACACAATTACAATTTCAGTTAATACACTTATAGTTACCTTGGTCCGTTCCACTTTGACCTTGATTCATTCCACTCTGACATGGTAACAACCTTATTGAAAACTTGAATCAAAATAGGTAAAAATCCCCAAAGAAAACATTGTTCAAAAGTAATTAAAAATAAAATAATCATACAAAGTAAAAATCATAACTTTAATCACCCTTGATCCATATACGTAATTGGTTCAAAGCCTTTAATCAATTGTAAACAACAACAATAATCATACACTACGAGTTAGAGATCTAAGAGAGTGAGAGAAACAATAATACCAATAAACAAAACGCAAACCATAATCACCTGTAGAGTGAGAAAACTGGTTCAATGCCTTTAATCACTTGTAAACAACAACAATCTTCAAAAACCCTAGATTAAAAATTGTAGATTCAGAAACCCTAAATAAAAAACCATAAATAACAAACTTGAGTGAGAGATATAATAAGGGGATCCTTTTATTTCTGAGTGAGAGAACTGAAAGAGTGAGAGAACGTGAAATGGGAACGAGATAGTGAAGAAATAGGAACGAGAGAGTGAGAGAAGTAAGAACGAGAGAATCAATTCAAGTCAAATGTATTACCCCACCACTTGACAAAATGCAATCGTTCTTAATTGTGAGAGTTTGGGTACCTGTGGGTCAACTTTTGGTACCTGAGTAACCCATATGAACCCCATTTAACCCATTTTTGTAACCCGCTTGGCCCGTTAGGCCGATCCAACCCATCCAATCACCTTCTTTTTTTCTTCGAGTTTCACCGGGTTGGGCCGGGTAGATGGTTTATGTAACACCACAACTTTT
The DNA here is from genome assembly GCF_024323335.1 of Lathyrus oleraceus. Classification (NCBI taxonomy): domain Eukaryota; kingdom Viridiplantae; phylum Streptophyta; class Magnoliopsida; order Fabales; family Fabaceae; genus Lathyrus; species Lathyrus oleraceus. Next base: position 147,979,384 of record NC_066582.1, on the reverse strand, counting down.
GAATTTTTATTTTATATGATTTATTTGTATTTTAATTTAATTATTATGTGTGATAATTTAATTAAATTGGATTATTGAGGGTGTGTGACCTCGAGATGAGAGTGTAGGAGAAATTAGAGATTGGTAGAAGTGGGTTAGAATTATTGGAAATTATTTTACTAATTAAAATAATAGTATTTTTATTAGATTTGTTTAAGGCTTAAATAGTTTTTTGGTCCTTATAAGTTAGCGAGTTTTTGATTTCGATTCCTATAATTTTTTTTTTGGGTCGGAGTCTCTATATCTCACTTTTGTGTTGGTTTTAGTCCTTAAAGATAAAATTTGCAAGAACATTGCAGACTTTCCTGCGAATTTTGACTTTAGGGACTAAAACCAACACAAAAAGTGAGATATAGGAACTCAAACCAAAAAAATAAAATCTACAAGGACCAAAATCAAAATTTTTCTAACTTACAGGGACCAACAAACTATTTAGTATTTCTTTAATTATATAGAAAATACAGAAGTGAGGTCAAAAGTAGGATTGTGAGAAGTAGAGAGAAGGAATGAGTAAGAGAGTCATTAGAAGTTGGTAGACTTTATTTAGAATTCTTTTACTAATTAAAATAATGCTTTAGTTTTATTATTTAGATGAAATAATGAGATAACGGGAAAAATAAGAGTTTATAGAGATATTGAGGACAAGGTGGGTATTAAAGAAAGAGTGAGGGCAAGGTAGGAATATCCTAATGAGGGAATTAAGTTTTTATTTTAAAAAGGGAGTTAAGAGGAAGGAGTTTTATCAGTACGTAAAAAAAATGAAAAGAGGAAAGAAGAGAGAAAGATCTAAGGCAAAGAGAAGAACAAGATGAGAGCTAAAGCTTTGGGAGAGGAGACCATAAAGATTTCTTGCTTTTGCTGAAATCACAAGGTAAAGGAAGAGAATAACCTTAATAAAGGGTATATGCATGAGGGGTAGGGTAGAGGAGTCCTTAACCTCCAATAGAGTTTGTTTATCCATTGATTTTTTATGGATATATGATAATGAATCTTTTGTTATATGCATTGATTTGAATTGGAATGGTGTGTTGTTATTATAAGGTTATGTTCTTAAGTTTTAATGTGAAATCGGGTGTTTTTAGATATGAAATTAAGTGATTAATTAATGAGAAAATTGATATGTTTATGTCCATTATAGAAGGATATATGTATTGGTGTTGTTAGAATGTAAATTAGTGTAATTTAAAATGTTATAATTGGGTCTGGTTTAAAGGATTAGAGGTTGGATATGGAGAGGGTGATCGTAATAGAGAAAACATAGATTACTGGAAAAACTTCACAGACCAATCTATTGGCTACAGTAAGCAATCTATTGGTTTGCTTTGAAAAACTAAAATTTGTATTGAACAAATCTATTTAGCTACAATAACCAATATATTGATTCGTTTTAAAAAACTAGAATTTGTATTGGATCAATCTATTGGCTACAGTAACCAATCTATTGGTTCACTTTGAAAAACTAGAATTTGTAATGGATCAATCTATTGGCTACATTAAACAATCTATTGTCTCTTTGAGAAAATTGAAAGAATATAACATATATTCTTGGATCAATCGATTGATCCTTGAAGCAATCAATTGGTTATTTAGAAAATTTGGAAAAATTTGGTACAGGAACACAGACCAATCGATTGGCTCTCACTTTTGGGTGGAAAATTTTGTAAGAGCAACCAGGTGTAACACCTTAAAATTTGCCCTCCTCTCTTGGGACTAGCTTAGCATATTGCATTGCATTTTTAGGGCATTAGTCATTGCATCTTTGCATATCATGTGGCTACATTGAACAAGTCATCCTCCTAAGTCTTGGTCAGAAGATAAGGAGGTTAAGATATTCAAGCCTAAGGGTTTCATGGATTGGTCACTAGCCATCTGAGGGTGTGTGCTTCAAATTAGGGTTTCTTGGTTCCTCAAGGAGATTGATCATCATCTTGGTTGAAATGGTACATCATCATCATCATGGTTTTATCATCACCAAGAGATTCTTTGTGCTTGATCAGATTCCTTGAGATTGGGGTTTTGACCTCTTGTCAACCCTAACCAGTTGTATTGTGCCAATCAGGGCTTGTTAAGGAGAAGAGGTCTTCATTGAGATGAGGGATCATCATATGGTTTTAATGAGCTTATGGAAGCTAGGGTTTCATGTTTGAGCCATTTCATCAGGAGATTGAGGCTCAAGTTCATCTGTGCATAGTCAATTCATCTATCAGTCAACAAAAGTCAATCACAAGTCAATTGATGGATTTGGAGGTGGGAGAGGGTTAGAAATACTTCATTCATGTCCATACAAGTCTCATTTGACATTTCAAAGATCAACATTGAAGAATTTGAGGTCAGATGAAAAGTTTCCAAAAATAGTAAGTGACCTGTAATTTGAAATTGCCAAAAATGGAAAGGTCTTCTCCTCAAGATTACATGTCCAAGAAAGCTTCAAATGAAATTTTGTCCAACATGAAAGTTGAAGATCTTGCTCTCACCTTTCCAAAAAGTCCAAGAACATGAATTTCCCATGTGTGGTTGAGAAATTATGGATTAATCATTGTCAAGCAAATTTGAAGTTCAAGAAGGCATAACTTTTGAACCAAATGGCCAAATCATGTGGTTCTTTTTGGAACATTTCTCTTTTGATCTTTTCTATCCAATTCATGCATCACATTTCATCAAATCTCATCACAAAAATATGGCATTTTCCATGTGAATTGAATTTGAATTTGGAGGGAAAAAGTGCAATTTGAAAATTAAGCATTTTCCATGCATTCCAACATTGGCATTTGGCTAAAAATGACATTTTGAGTTGAATTGAACAGAAAAACGTGCACTGTAGCATGCACTTCATGCACATGAGGTGAATTACCAAAATTTGCCATAACACTTCATTTCCCTAATTACTTTGGTTTTGGCTAATTGGGATTAGCAAGCATGATTAACAGCACATATATAAGGATAATTCTAACAGAATTTGGGATTAACATTCATTCTTGCTCAGATCTAGATCAAAGTGAAAAATCTCCAAAACTTTTTCTCTCCACTTTTCAGCCAAATTCTGCATAAACATTGCATGATTCTTCATTGATTCACCATTCACACGCATTGCTGAAGAAGATTGAAGCAAGAATCCTCCATTTTCGTGTTGTTTCAAGAACTGTCAAAGTAAGCTTCATCAATGGCAAATGCGAATTTGAGCTACATCAAGCATCCTTGAGCCTCGATCCTTCTTCCATTCATCAACCTGAGCATTGAAGAACTTCTGTTTGCACATCACAAGGCCAGAAAACTCCAAATCCAACTCTGCACTTCAAACAAGGTTAGGAATCGATCCTCATAATTCTTGTAATTGTGATGTGCATTCTGTAGATCTTCGATCCAGGAGTATGCTGAGCTTTGTAGTTTTGATTTTCATCAAGTATTGAGAAAGTTCTTGTGATTTTAAGTTTGATAGCCAAAACTTTTTCTGCTCGATCCATTCATTATAGCAAGAATTAGGTTTAATTAATGTTAGATTGTTGATGAGCATTGAAAGACGAAGCTAATGATATACGTTTCATGAATTTTGGTGATGATTTGTTCTTGACCTGGAAATTGGCTGAAGAACACGCATGAACCCTAATTTTTCATTCCAGGATGCGTGTTTGATCTTTGTTTGTCCTGGTTGCATGAATCTTCTTGTTAGCGTGCATGTATTGGCTGGATTCTCCAGCATGTCACATTGAGTGGCTGAGCGCGCTTCACAGCCTTAAGTGAAACGCTGCATTTCACTTAAGGGCGCTCCATTTGGAAATGCTCACGCGGTTCGATTCTGGTAGATGGCAATTTCACATTAGGCTTTGGCATTTTCTCTCTTGTATGCTTATCATGTTCACATGCCTTCATTCATCATTTTTTATTTTTTTCTCTACATTAAAAAATTTATAACTCCAAAAATATTTGTCCAAATGAGATGAGATTTTTTCCATTGTGTTCATCATGATCTCTAGTATTTTTTGATGATTTTTACAAAAATTGTGCACGCCTGGATTTTTAGTTTGGCTAGGGAATGTTCACATTTGTTCTTTCATGTACCTTGCTTACCATTTTGCTTGTGAAATAATGATGCTTAATCCAATGGAGCTGAAAATTTGCATGCTTAGTCTAGACACCTCTAGGGATTTTTTGGTATAGAGTTTGTGATTTTATCATTTCTGGTTGTGGAGATATGCTATGATGAATGTAGGTGTGACAATTTGTGTCACACCTTTGTTTGCTTGACTTGCTGATTTTATTTACCATGCCAAATAAATGTCAAATGATCTGAATTTTTGCATGTTGACTCTTATAGATGTTAAATTTGAGTGTGAATTTTTGTAGAATTTTTGAGTGCATTTCCAATTTGTTTGATAATTTCTCCTTTGTTTGACCAATTGTGGACCTTTTGTGAGTCATGATCTTATATGATTTGTGAAATTCTTGGTGTTTATTGGATGGACCTGAAATTTTGCACATGTGTTCTAGACACTTTAAAGTTTGCCATGGCTTTGGTTTGAGTCATTTATCATGTGTAGATTCTGTTTTGTGCTTGTGTGAAGTTGATGCATGATTTTGTGCCTTGTATGAGCTTGTTTTGCATACCTTGCTTTAGGGAATTTATTTGACATGCTTCCACTTGTCCAATTGACTTGAATTTTGGTATGATGATCATGTTATGAATGCTGTTTAGCCATGATTTTTCTTGAGATTTATTGAATTGTTTTGAAGTTGAAATGGATTGAGTCATTCTGTTTGGTCCAATGAGCTTTGAACTTGCATGCTTTGCACTATTTGTTGTGTGAAATGAAATTGGTGTATGATATGAATGTGAGACCACTTGGACATTGTTCTAACTTGACTGAACTTGATTTGTGCCAATTTTCATGTTCTGTTTTGAATTATTTCTCCCTCTTTGACCCTAGGCCTTGTCCTAGGGGTTTGCTTCTTATGTTTGAGTTGTGTTTTCAGGACAAAAAGCATATGGCATTGAGGAGTTGATTCACATGGCTTGAGTTGCTTATTTGGTTGATGTTGATTAACATTAAGTTTGTTTTGCAGGTGGCTTCTAAGTTATTTGTGTTGAGCATTGGCTTGTGCTTTGCTTGATGCATTGCTTGTGTACAGTTAAATATTGACTATTAGCTTATATGTTTGACTGTTTGAGTTGTGTACTGACTGAGTTAGATTGTTTCCAGGTATATTAGTTGCTATAGTTCATTTTGAGCTTGCTTTTGCTGTTGCTTGGTTGCTTAACCAATTGAGGTATAGCTCACTAACTCCATGTAGTCTGGAAGACCTGGCCTGTTATTTGGTCAAGCACCTGTCTGAAGCCCTCCTTAAGAGGCAATGTTTGTGCTTGTTTATTTTTGTCCCCAAGCAGGAAAAGACCTTTCATAAGGCAATTGGCAGATAAAAGAGATGTGCAATCCATCTCCTGCTATTCAGTTGAGTCATCCCTTTGCTCACACAACTGGTGTTGATGCATTGTGGATATTAACCCAAGATCCTTGTACAGTTGAGTCAGTCATAAGTGTAGAAGGGTTCCCGCTTTCTGAACCCACACTTCTTTTTCTAAAGCTCTCCCAGGCCAGGGATAAGAGCTGTGAGGCACACCCCTCACTTCCTATTTCATATGCTTCATCCTAACTCTCAATGTTAGGGTTAAGAGCTAACATCACCCTGATACAGTTGGCTTGCTTTTGCAGCCTAACCCTTGTGTGAGCCCACTTTGTCTGTATATAGTGTGTGCATGTTTGCTTTGTTTTGATGGTGTATGTTTGTTCTGCTTTGCCTGTTTAGGATTAGCTTGCTGCCTGTGCAAGTTAGATAGAAAACTCAACCTAGGACCATTGTGGAATACATGATAACCATTAGGCTCGAGTCAGTCTCCCTTCTAGTTGGTCATTTCCCAGTCTCTGGTTAGGAGATAGTTTCTCCCCTGTTCAGGGGAACTACGTTGCCATGATCCTCATACCAGATGAGGTACGTAGGCAGGAGGTCGTATGAGATCTCTCCGGGCACCCTTTTCTTTTTTTGAGTGTGTTGTGCTTGACAGCTATCAGGCTCGAGTTCCCGACTCCCTGTTAGTCTGTGTGTTCACCCTTTTTCTTTTTGTGTGTGTTTGCCTGACAGTTGCTAGGCTCGAGTGCCAGACTCCTTAGTAACTTGTTGTGTGTTATCCTTCTTGTGTGTGTTAGGAGATGGATGTAAGCCCAGCGATTGGCATTCCGTATCCTATTGTTGTGTGCTTGGAGTCTGATATAAGTCCAGCAAGTGGCATTTGGTTTCCATTGTGGGTTTGTTTGGTTCGGAGTCTGATGTAAGTCCAACGATTGGCATTCGGTTTCCATGTTTGCCTGCTTGTGTGTTTGTTTGACGTCTCAGCGTCTGTGCGTGTGTTTTGTTTCGGCGTGCGTGAGCCGAACTACGGTAGCTATGATTCTCATTCCAGATGAGATACGTAGGCATAGGATGCGATATCCTAGCGAGCCCGTTCCTCTCTTCTCCCACCTGTGTTGTTTTTAGTGTGTGTGTGTGTGTGATGTTTGTGAGCAGTTTTAGCAACCTTTCTTTCTTTTAGAGCGTGGATCCCGTCGAGTACGACGGATGCGTAGGGGTGCTAATACCTTCCCTTCGCATAACCGACTCCCGATCCCATTCTCTTTGGTCACGAGACCATGTCTTTTCCAGGTTTACTTCGAGCGTTTCCTTTCCCTCTTTGGGATAAATAACGCACGGTGGCGGCTCTGTGTTGTTTTGTTTTAGCCCGCCGGTTGTTTTTCGCGGATGCGACAGCTGGCGACTCTGGTGGGGATTAAGAAGTTGACCTTTTGCTGGTCCATCTTCCCTAAGTGAGTCTCTCCTAGCGCTCTAGGATAGTGTAGGTTGCTTGTGTGGCTTTATTTATTGCATTTATTATTATTCTGTTGTGTATATATTTGCATAAATATTTGCATAAATATTTGCATACATCATACTATCATGTTGTTGTCCTCTGTACAGGTGGTTCTGCTGTTTTGGGGTGGGTGTTCGGAGTGGGGCTAAAACCCAGGCCCGAGTATACACCTAGGATTAGTGTGGTCTCAGGTTGCCTCTCATGTTAGGTCAACATGATCTGGGCGACTTGACATACCACAAGCCGGACGAGGTTCTTTTGAGGGAGCTTTTCCTTTGTGGAGTATCCACTTTGGTTGAGTCACCTCATCTGAGCTATTGCATTCGGTGACCGATCTTTCCCGGATCTTTGGTTTAGACGATCTTAAGAGAGCTGCAACGGCACACCCGAAAGGGCAAACCCGTTGAGTATCTTTGCCCGATTGTCGAGACTATTATCCGCCTTAGGATGACCTGGTTAGAGTTTACCTGTGAGGGGAGGGTGATTCTTACATATGCATGTTCAGATGGTGACTTTGATGGTGACTATTGGCTCCGTTGATCAGAGTCCTATTTATAAGTCGGATTTATGGGCATTTATTTCCGAGACGCCGGAGTTCTGTCCGTGGTATTTATCAGTGGGGATCCATTTATTTCAGGATTCCCCGGGTTGGTTCAGAGGTTCTTGTGGTTATCTGCTCAGATATTGTCTGATGATGATGATGATGTATCTTTCAGTTCCGTTTATTTCGGAACTCCCAAGTCGGATTTGTGTTTGCTCAGTACCTCAGATGGTTGTGATCAGTGTAGAGGTCGTAACTCAGTGCAACAAACGTTCAGATGACTTGGAGGATAGCACTACGCATTGCATTCATTCATCAGCATCATAACATTTTGCATTTACCCGCATCTAACGCATGTTTATCCATATGCAGGGACATTCTTGATTGAGATCCTGGTTGAGAGACCTCGTTGTTCAGACATGAGGACCGGTTTGAAAGACGATGTTGTCTACAGTTTCTTCAACCCAGAGATTAGTGTGTTGAGAGATATGATAGCATTGATTACACCCGACCATGTGGGGATGTTCCGAGAGGCATACGGTGGTATTCTGAAGTTGGTTTTCAGGCTCACAGACAGTGACAGGAGCGCCATTCATACTCTTCTCCAGTTCTATGACCCGGGCTTGAGATGTTTTGTCTTCCCGGATTACTTATTGGGACCCTTGATGGAAGACTATGCTAGCATCCTGGGTATTCAGATCCGAGATCAAATTCCTTTCTGTGCCACTAGGGTGGAGCCTGACATCGCTGAGATTTCTCGTGCTCTTTATTTGAGCCCGGAGGTGACCAAGGGGGGTTTGAAGGAAAAGGGAAAATTACCCGGTCTTCATTTGAGTTTCTTGGAGGCTAAGGCCAAGGAACATGCTGGTGTGGGTAATTGGAAGACTGTCTATGCCTTGACTGCTGTGAGCATTTATGGGACCATCCTGTTTCCTAATCAGAAAGACTTTGTAGACATTTATGCCATCAGGTTGTTTATGCAGAGGAACCCTATTCCTACTCTGATTGGAGATGTCTATTACTCGGTCCATAATCGGAACGAGAAGCGGCGTGAAGGACTGATCCGATGTTGTGCTCAACTATTGCACAAGTGGTTTATGGGGTATTTGCCTTCCCGAGGTACTTTCGTCTTTCTCGATCCTACGGTCAAGTGGTCAGTCAGGTTGATGGGTTTGCGAGCCACTGATATAGCTTGGACTCATAATGGTATGGCTGGAGGAGATTTCATCTACAGTTGTGGGAGTTTTCCCAATGTGCCTCTTATAGGAGTTCAGGGTTGCATTAATTACAATCCAACACTTCTTAGGAGATAGATGGGGTTTGCTATGGAGGTTCCTCCTCTCGAGCGTGAGATTCAGGAGTCGTTCTACTTCCCAGTTGAGGGCAATCAGGCCAAGTTGATGCAAGTGTCTGGGTCATGGCGCAACATTAAGAGAAAAGGCAAGGTTCCTTTTGGCAAGGTTAACAGCCGGTCTTTTCCTCCATTTGATGATTGGCTTCGGAAGAGAATTGAGCTCACGTATCTACCTTTTCCTGGAGGTGATCCTTGGTGTCCTTTGATTGAGGGTCCGCGTTCTTCTGTCAGTATGGAAGAATTCCTCGAGATGAAGAAAGCTAGAGATCAGTTGCTTGCAGAGAAAGCTGAATTGGAGATGAGTGTTGCTCGGATTCAGATGTCTAATCAGGAGATCAGAGTGAGGATGGAAGATCAGGATAAGCGACATGCCATGGAAGCAAAGCGCTTTGAGATGGATACTGCCTACTATGGGAAGATCAGCCAAGCCTTAGCGTCATCCACAAGGGAGCACGACATCACTAAAGAGAAGCTAGCCAGAGCTTCAAAGGTCATTGAAGATGAGAAGAGGAGGCAAATCCTCGTGAGGGATCAGAGGGAAGACAGAGTCAGAGTCCTCATTACTGAGTGGGAGGCAAAGCTGAAGATTAAGGAAACAGAGAATGTGAAGATCATCGCTGAGAGAGATCATTATATCACCGAGAGGGATCATTATCTTGTTGAGAGAGATCATTACTTCAGACAGATGAAGATTCACCAGAAGGAGGTGGGGAGATTACAGCAGGAGAACACCGAGCTCAGGTTCGCCGCAGAGTTTGCAAAGATGGTTGATGATATAGGGCCTTCTGTGGGACCCTCGTCAGGCTAGACCTTTCTCATTTGTGTGGATTACCGTCAGGCATGTTGACGGAATTCACTTGCTTGTATTTCTTTCCTGATTCTGGGGAATTGTATTTGATTTGTATCAGTTTGATGTATGACTATGGCACTTATTGTGCATTTTGATATACAATGGTTATTTTTCATTCAGTGATCAATCTTCAAGCTTTATTTGTTTACCCGTATGCACTCACACAGCACACACATGGTTGGATGGTATTTTGCTAAATCATATATCTTTGATCTGTATGACGAAATCAAATGATGAGTATCAGAATGTTGCCGCCGGATTATTATCTTTCTCGATGAAGCCAGGATCGTGAGACAGAGTGTTCCTCATGTGGATAGACGTTGCATTCATGCATGAACCATAATAACTTGTTTTCTGTTTTGCAGGTGTCAGTTTCTAACCTGTTTGGTTGACACAGGAATGACGAATTTCCCCAACGCCGACGTTCTCGACCTGAAAGAGAAGATAGGTGAGTTGTTCAACATCATGCAAGGGCTCGCCGTGGGGCAGAAAGCAATCGCCGAGAAGGTAGAGAGGATTGAAAAGTGGCTGAGAATGGGTGAAACCCAGGGAGATGCTCTGTCGTCTGGAGTAAAGCAGCCCTCTGGCAGTATTCAACACAAGAAGGAGGTTGAATCGAGTGATGTGCATGCCAAGAGGGGTAAGGATCGTTATCACCTGTACACTGCTGCGGTAACTATTCCTGCTGGTAACTCATCTGTACTACAGCAACGGCAGTCACCTCCATAGAGAACACAGAAAGCTGGGTGCCAAGTGAGAAGAAGGATGGCAGATCGTCATTTTAATAAGCCGCCCGTGACTTATGCCTCTCTGTTTAAAAGGTTGATGGATCTCGGGTTGGTGCAGCCAAGGACATTGGTTCCAGGGAAACCGGATCAGAGGCTTGCAAGTTATGATGAGAATGTCAGGTGCGAGTTCCATGCTGGGGCACCCGGACATCACATTGAGGATTGCAAAGCTTTTAAGCATGTCGTTCAAGATTTGGTGGATTCTAAAGCCATCAATTTTGCACTGATGTCGGATGTTAATACTAACCCCATGCCGATGCATGGCCCTATGGGGGTGAATGTGATGTCCAAAGACAAGAGGAAAATGGATGAAACGAGTGGGGATCAGTTAAAGATTCCAATGTCTGTGGTCCAAAAGCATCTGATGAAGAGTGGGGCTTTCCCTGGTGTTGATAATTGTTGTGCAGTCATCGCCACAAAAGGGGGTGTAGTAATTGGGGAAATGATCCAGAGAATGATGAAAGTAGAAATGGATGACGTAAGATGTAAAGCACCCAGTCTGGCAGTTGAAACTGTCCAGGTGGAGAATGCCGTTATCGCTGAGAAAGAGAAAAAGCCGTCCATTTCTTCTTACAAACAGGCAGTGGAAGTGGTGAGAAATGGAGGGATCCCAGGCTGGGGAAAGATCATAGGCATTGTGGTAAAGGCGGATATGTTTGGGGTTGGTTATCAGGAAGGCCAAGACTCGTCTGAGCAAAATAGAGGATGTCGCCCACCGTTCACATTCGTTAGTGCTGGAATGTTGGATTCAGGTCACGCCTGTACAGTAGGTGGAGAGATTGACAGTGACTGTGAACTGGACTCGTGGATAAAAGCGTGCGTACCAGGGAACTGGAAGGCCTCAAAGATCATCACTGTCACTCGTCCGGAAGAGTAATATTTTCTGTTTTCCATTCTGTTTGCATGAAAACCATACGTTTTGCCCGAAACGTACTGGTTCATTGTAAGGGCCATCTCATATGTTTCATTGTGCAACGTTTTGCATCATTAATAAATGGATGTTTTTCACATTAAAAGCAGTGTTCCCTGTTTTTCATTTATTTTTGCAGTTTAAAAACAAATAAAAATGGCAATGTTTGTTTTCCTTTTTTTCCCTTATTTGATTTGTCTCGTTCCGACTTCGAAAAATAATTCTCCGGATCTCATTGATAACAATTTGGTTACACCTCATATGACTTCGACAATCCAATCTATCATGCCGAAAAAGAAGGCGAAGAAGATTGTGATCTGCTGGAATTAGCCAGGTTGTTGAAATAAGAGGAGAAGGTGATTCAGCTGCACGAAGGGTGAGTTGAGCTTGTTAATCTGTATACTGCCGAGGTCAGAAAGGAAATGAAAATTGGGACCGCTTCAGAGGCGAGTCGAAAGCAGAATGGTAGCCCTGTTAAAAGAGCATGTGGATACCTTCGCCTGGTCGTGTCAGGATATGCCAGGGTCGGATATCGATGTCGTTGTGCACAAGCTATCATAGAGAGGAGACTGTCCTCTAGAGAGGCGGAACGCCGGTGCCACGTATCAGAGTGACTTTGTGTCATGATATGATTCATCATGAAATTGAATGCTATGTTGATAGCAAAGTCCCAAAAAGAAGAGGGGCATCTGGCAGACCGGGGCAAGTCGTTTGACCGGTTGAGATAATTCAGACTGAGGTTGAATTCGAATAAGTGCACTATCAGAGTGCGGTCCGGTAAGATGCTGGGGCTTATTGTGAACGGAAAAGAGGAATCGAGGTTGATCCTGCTAAAAAATAAATAATAATAATAATAATAATATAGAAAGAAAAACAAGAAGTGCCTGAATCGAGAACAGACAAAGAGGTTCGTGGTCTATTAGGTAGATTGAACTACATGTCATGGTTCACATCTCCTCTAACAGTCACGTGTGAACCTATACTCAAGCTGTTGAAAAAAAAAAGAGATCAAACGGTCAGGGGAAATAATGATTGCCAAGGGGCATTGAGAGACAAAAGAATAAGTTGCAGGAGCCTCCGATTCTGTTGCCTCCCTATGGAGAGAGACTGTTAATCTGTACTTGACGGTCCTCGAGGGGTCTATGAGGTGCGTATTGTGTCAGCATGACAAGTCTTGTCGAAAAGAGCATGCAATTTACCTTAGCAAAAAGTTTATCGACTGTGAAACAATACATTCACTGCTCGAGAAAACTTGTTGTACTTTGGCATAGGCTGCTCGCCGACTGAGACAGTATATGCTGGTTCATACCACTTTGTGGATTTCAAGATGGATCTGATCAAGTACATATCTGGGAAGTCAGCATCGACCGGACGGGTTGCGAGATGGCAAGTGATTCTGACCGAATGTGATATACAGTACACCGCTCAGAAGGTGATGGAGGGGAGTGTATTGTCTGGTTACCTCGCCTAACAACCTTGAGGATTGTCAACCGTAAGGTTTGAGTTCCCTGATAAGGACATCTCGAGGTGCTCAAATCGAAAGATTGAGAGTAACCGATCCCGGAGGAGGGGCCTGACCCTGAATCCGAACGGATTCTGATGTCTGATGGGGGATGTTAACGTGAATGGTAGGAGTTGGTGTTGTTTTGGTTACGCCAAAAGGATCCCACATTCCTTTTGTTGCCCGGATGGCATTGGGATGCACCAACAATGGTGGCTGAGTACGAAGCCTGTATCCTGGGTACTGAACTTCGGTGCGTACATTTACTGGGGCAACGCCGTTCTCACTTGTATATGGAATGGAAGCCGTGTTTCCGGTTGAGGTTCAGATTCCCTCTTTGAGAGTCCTGAGGGACGTGAAATTGCAAGAGGCTGAGTGGATAAGGACCCGGTATGAGGAGTTAAGCCTGATTGAAGAAAAGAGGTTGGCGGCCATCTGTCATGGGTAGTTGTACCAGCAACGGATGAAACGTGCTTTTGACCAAAAGGTGCGACCTCGGGTATATCACGTAGGTGATATGGTGCTGAAAAGGATCCTTCCTCCTCAAAATGATCGTAGGGGCAAGTGGACACCCAATTATGAAGGTCTCTTCATGGTCAAGAAGGTTTTCTCTGGCGGAACCTTGTTGTTGACGACCATGGATGGCGAAGATTTTCCATCCCCTGTGAATGCGGACGCAGTTAAAAAATACTTCGTATAAAGAGACCCGCTGGACAAAAAGAATAAAATAGTCCAGGCAAAAATGGGCATCCCGGCGAACCAAAGAAAAAAAAAAGAAGAAAGGTTCGGGCATAAATTAGGGATAAAAATAAAAAACTGTACACCCGGCAAGTCGAAAACCTGAAAAGGTGGCTTGGGCAAAAAAGGGTATCCCGGTGGACTGAAAACCCGAAAGGGCGGTCCAGGCAAAAGAGGGATTGAAACGAACAACTGCGTCTGGCATGATCGTTGGTACTTTGGTTAAGGCACATGGATAATACCTGGTAGGGATCAATCAGAAGCGTCTTGTTCAGAAGGCAGAAAGCACGGAGAGTCTGAGGACATATGGGGTGTAACCGAGTTGAAACTCGATGAGATCGTGGTTTCACATTGCCATTAGGATAGATTTTTCCTTTTGTGCACAATTACCTCTTTTCAGGAATTGCTTCCTTTGTATCGCTCAATTTGAGCCACACTTTTTCAGTCAATAAAATGCATGTTCAGTCAAATAAATGTTGTTTTTGTTTTTCATTACCGCTTTGATTGCAAAAATATCCAATTGTTTGTGATAAAGAATCTTTGCATTTTAAGACATGGAGATCCCTTCCAATGCATGTTTATAAGATTGAAAGCTTGAAATCTTATTCGGAAGGTTGAGTGACCCGAGTGTTGAAATCTTGACACGCCTGGGGCACGTTTTTATCTAACGATCTCTTTTGCAGGGGCTGTTAGGTATTTTCACTCACTTGCAGGTTGTGATGTGGAAGCTTTTGACGAAACAATCCCCACGGAGTCCAAACAGGGATGAATGAGTAGAAGAGCGGTGAAAGGATGGCGAGAGACGTACGACGATCCTTGGAATTAATCAAGAAGACTCTTCAAAGTCTGAAGATTGGAAGGTCTGTATGAATCCCAGGAGTTCGTTCTCCGTCGAGTACGGAGCGGTTGGGAATACAAGGTGATGAATCAGAAAATTCCAGACGAGTCTGGGAGTTCTCAAAATTGGAAAGCTGACAGTGGATTTGGATATGGAATGCCCTGGTTCGACGAGTCGGCGGGTGTCAGTACCAGACTTTCCTCATCTCCCCAAGCGGAGTCGGGAAGACTGATTCCCCAGCAGATCAAGGTTTGTGGTTTCCCTAGCAGGGTCGGTATGGTTATATCCCCAGCAGGTTGGAGATCGGTGTTTCCTCAGCAGCCAGGCCTGAAGGTTGTTGTTTCCCAGCGGTGGTATCTGTGGGTGGTGGTTTCCCAAGCAGAGTCGGGATTGTTATATCCCCAGCAAGTCAAAAGCAGTTGTTTCCCCACAGAGTGCGTTGGTGGTTGATTCCCCAGTGATATCCCCGAGCGGGTTGGGTGCAAAGGAGGTCATCCCCAGCAAGGGTTGCTTTTTTCCCAGCAGCAGTACTATTCCCCAGAAGGGTGGAGATTGGAGTGTTGTCGAGTTCCTCAGCAGAGTGCCTCGAGCTCCCCAGAAGAGTCCCTTGAGGGGGATACTTTTTATGCATTCATCATATAGAATAAGCATAGCATATTGCATAATGAATCGCGTAGCATTTCCATGATTATGGAGCATTACGCTGAAAAATATCATGCATCATTATTGCAAGCATAGGCTAGTCTCAAGCCGTGGTTATCGTTTGAGA
Source organism: Lathyrus oleraceus (assembly GCF_024323335.1). Lineage (NCBI taxonomy): Eukaryota > Viridiplantae > Streptophyta > Magnoliopsida > Fabales > Fabaceae > Lathyrus > Lathyrus oleraceus. The sequence continues at coordinate 147,964,161 of NC_066582.1, read as the reverse complement.
TTTGGTTTCACCAAGGTGAAGGTGCTGCTCAAGCCGTGGTTACTGTTTGAGGAGTGGTTTTGCTAGTTGGGAAATCAGCAGCATTGCAGGTATCAGTTATTCAAGCCGTGGTTACCGCTTGAGATTTGGTTTCACCGGATGGTGAAGATGTTACTCGGAGGAGTTTAACATCATGACGCGATCAGCGCGACTCGAGCCGTGGTTACTGCTTGAGATTTGGTTTCACCGGATGGTGAAGATGTTACTCGGATGAGTTTAACATCATGACGCGATCAACGCGATTCAAGCCGTGGTTACCGCTTGAGATTTGGTTTCACCGGATGGTGAAGATGTTACTCGGAGGAGTTTAACATCATGACGCGATCAACGCGACTCGAGCCATGGTTACTGCTTGAGATTTGGTTTCACCGGATGGTGAAGATGTTACTCGGATGAGTTTAACATCATGACGCGATCAGCGCGATTCAAGCCGTGGTTACCGCTTGAGATTTGGTTTCACCGGATGGTGAAGATGTTACTTTGAGGAGTTTAGCATCATGACGTCAGAACTAATGTTCCCCAGTAGTACGATACTGGAGGAAACTTTTCCGTCAGACAGAGATGGGAATGTGACGCGATCAGCGCGATTCAAGCCGTGGTTACCGCTTGAGATTTGGTTTCACCGGATGGTGAAGATGTTACTTTGAGGAGTTTAGCATCATGACGTCAGAACTAATGTTCCCCAGTAGTACGATACTGGAGGAAACTTTTCCGTCGGACAGAGATGGGAATGTTACGCGATCAGCGCGATTCAAGCCGTGGTTACCGCTTGAGATTTGGTTTCGCCGGATGGTGAAGATGTTACTCTGAGAAGTTTAGCATCATGATGTCAGATCAGCAATGTTCCCCAGTGGTACGATACTGGAGGAAACTTTTCCGTCGGACAGAGATGGGAATGTTACGCGATCAGCGCGACTCGAGCTGTGGTTACCGCTTGAGATTTGGTTTCGCCGGATGGTGAAGATGTTACTCTGAGGAGTTTAGCATCATGATGTCAGATCAGCAATGTTCCCCAGTAGTACGATACTGGAGGAAAATTTTCCGTCGAGCGGAGATGGAAATAAAATCAAAGGACGTTACGCGATCAGCGCGAAAATACAGTTCAATCAGAGAAAAGCAAAAAAAAAATTTATCATCAGAAAGTTTCGGGGTTCAAGAAAAGCAAAAAAAAAGAAGAGGATAATAATCCCCGGTGGATGTGGTGTTAAGGACATGGTTATCCTTGTGTTACCATTTATTTTGGTATACAGGTCGACATTTCTGTTTCGGTATTCCGGCCGACTTTCTCCGTACCAGACGGGTTCTTCTTTCAAGATTGTTTCTTTGCCGGGACTGACAGGCATTGTTAATTATTTTCCCATCAGAGTGCAAATTGTTCGTCTGTTCTTGGTATTCAATCACTCTTCATCCTGATCATCTGAAAGCCGAGGCTATTCATATCGACAGGTTCACAGTGGATTGAATAGGGGCAACTGTAACACCTTAAAATTTGCCCTCCTCTCTTAGGACTAGCTTAGCATATTGCATTGCATTTTTAGGGCATTAGTCATTGCATCTTTGCATATCATGTGGCTACATTGAACAAGTCATCCTCCTAAGTCTTGGTCAGAAGATAAGGAGGTTAAGATATTCAAGCCTAAGGGTTTCATGGATTGGTCACTAGCCATCTGAGGGTGTGTGCTTCAAATTAGGGTTTCTTGGTTCCTCAAGGAGATTGATCATCATCTTGGTTGAAATGGTACATCATCATCATCATGGTTTTATCATCACCAAGAGATTCTTTGTGCTTGATCAGATTCCTTGAGATTGGGGTTTTGACCTCTGGTCAACCCTAACCAGTTGTATTGTGCCAATCAGGGCTTGTTAAGGAGAAGAGGTCTTCATTGAGATGAGGGATCATCATATGGTTTTAATGAGCTTATGGAAGCTAGGGTTTCATGTTTGAGCCATTTCATCAAGAGATTGTGGCTCAAGTTCATCTGTGCATAGTCAATTCATCTATCAGTCAACAAAAGTCAATCACAAGTCAATTGATGGATTTGGAGGTGGGAGAGGGTTAAAAATACTTCATTCATGTCCATACAAGTCTCATTTGATATTTCAAAGATCAACATTGAAGAATTTGAGGTCAGATGAAAAGTTTCTAAAAATAGTAAGTGACCTGTAATTTGAAATTGCCAAAAATGGAAAGGTCTTCTCCTCAAGATTACATGTCCAAGAAAGCTTCAAATGAAATTTTGTCCAATATGAAAGTTGAAGATCTTGCTCTCACCTTTCCAAAAAGTCCAAGAACATGAATTTCCCATGTGTGGTTGAGAAATTATGGATTAATCATTGTCAAGCAAATTTGAAGTTCAAAAAGGCATAACTTTTGAACCAAATGGCCAAATCATGTGGTTCTTTTTGGAACATTTCTCTTTTGATCTTTTCTATCCAATTCATGCATCACATTTCATCAAATCTCATCACAAAAATATGGCATTTTCCATGTGAATTGAATTTGAATTTGGAGGGAAAAAGTGCAATTTGAAAATTAAGCATTTTCCATGCATTCCAACATTGGCATTTGGCTAAAAATGACATTTTGAGTTGAATTGAACAGAAAAACGTGCACTGTAGCATGCACTTCATGCACATGAGGTGAATTACCAAAATTTGCCATAACACTTCATTTCCCTAATTACTTTGGTTTTGGCTAATTGGGATTAGCAAGCATGATTAACAGCACATATATAAGGATAATTCTAACAGAATTTGGGATTAACATTCATTCTTGCTCAGATCTAGATCAAAGTGAAAAATCTCCAAAACTTTTTCTCTCCATTTTTCAGCCAAATTCTGCATAAACATTGCATGATTCTTCATTGATTCACCATTCACACGCATTGCTGAAGAAGATTGAAGCAAGAATCCTCCATTTTCGTGTTGTTTCAAGAACTGTCAAAGTAAGCTTCATCAATGGCAAATGCGAATTTGAGCTACATCAAGCATCCTTGAGCCTCGATCCTTCTTCCATTCATCAACCTGAGCATTGAAGAACTTCTGTTTGCACATCACAAGGCCAGAAAACTCCAAATCCAACTCTGCACTTCAAACAAGGTTAGGAATCGATCCTCATAATTCTTGTAATTGTGATGTGCATTCTGTAGATCTTCGATCCAGGAGTATGCTGAGCTTTGTAGTTTTGATTTTCATCAAGTATTGAGAAAGTTCTTGTGATTTTAAGTTTGATAGCCAAAACTTTTTCTGCTCGATCCGTTCATTATAGTAAGAATTAGGTTTAATTAATGTTAGATTGTTGATGAGCATTGAAAGACGAAGCTAATGATATGCGTTTCATGAATTTTGGTGATGATTTGTTCTTGACCTGGAAATTGGCTGAAGAACACGCATGAACCCTAATTTTTCATTCCAGAATGCGTGTTTGATCTTTGTTTGTCCTGGCTGCATGAATCTTCTTGTTAGCGTGCATGTATTGGCTGGATTCTCCAGCGTGTCACATTGAGTGGTTGAGCGCGCTTCACAGCCTTAAGTGAAACGCTGCGTTTCACTTAAGGGCGCTCCTATTGGAAATGCTCACGCGGTTCGATTCTGGTAGATGGCAATTTCGCATTAGGCTTTGGCATTTTCTCTCTTGTATGCTTATCATGTTCACATGCCTTCATTCATCATTTTTTATTTTTTTCTCTACATTAAAAAATTTATAACTCCAAAAATATTTGTCCAAATGAGATGAGATTTTTTCCATTGTGTTCATCATGATCTCTAGTATTTTTTGATGATTTTTACAAAAATTGTGCACGCCTGGATTTTTAGTTTGGCTAGGGAATGTTCACATGTGTTCTTTCATGTACCTTGCTTACCATTTTGCTTGTGAAATAATGATGCTTAATCCAATGGAGCTGAAAATTTGCATGCTTAGTCTAGACACCTTTATAGATTTTTTGGTATAGAGTTTGTGATTTTATCATTTCTGGTTGTGGAGATATGCTATGATGAATGTAGGTGTGACAATTTGTGTCACACCTTTGTTTGCTTGACTTGCTGATTTTATTTACCATGCCAAATAAATGTCAAATGATCTGAATTTTTGCATGTTGACTCTTATAGATGTTAAATTTGAGTGTGAATTTTTGTAGAATTTTTGAGTGCATTTCTAATTTGTTTGATAATTTCTCCTTTGTTTGACCAATTGTGGACCTTTTGTGAGTCATGATCTTATATGATTTGTGAAATTCTTGGTGTTTATTGGATGGACCTGAAATTTTGCACATGTGTTCTAGACACTTTAAAGTTTGCCATGGCTTTGGTTTGAGTCATTTATCATGTGTAGATTCTGTTTTGTGCTTGTGTGAAGTTGATGCATGATTTTGTGCCTTGTATGAGCTTGTTTTGCATACCTTGCTTTAGGGAATTTATTTGACATGCTTCCACTTGTCCAATTGACTTGAATTTTGGTATGATGATCATGTTATGAATGCTGTTTAGCCATGATTTTTCTTGAGATTTATTCAATTGTTTTAGAGTTGAAATGGATTGAGTCATTCTGTTTGGTCCAATGAGCTTTGAACTTGCATGCTTTGCACTATTTGTTGTGTGAAATGAAATTGGTGTATGATATGAATGTGAGACCACTTGGACATTGTTATAACTTGACTGAACTTGATTTGTGCCAATTTTCATGTTCTGTTTTGAATTATTTCTCCCTCTTTGACCCTAGGCCTTGTCCTAGGGGTTTGCTTCTTATGTTTGAGTTGTGTTTTCAGGACAAAAAGCATATGGCATTGAGGAGTTGATTCACATGGCTTGAGTTGCTTATTTGGTTGATGTTGATTAACATTAAGTTTGTTTTGTAGGTGGCTTCTAAGTCATTTGTGTTAAGCATTGGCTTGTGCTTTGCTTGATGCATTGCTTGTGTACAGTTAAATATTGACTATTAGCTTATATGTTTGACTGTTTGAGTTGTGTACTGACTGAGTTAGATTGTTTCCAGGTACATTAGTTGCTATAGTTCATTTTGAGCTTGCTTTTGCTGTTGCTTGGTTGCTTAACCAATTGAGGTATAGCTCACTAACTCCATGTAGTCTGGAAGACCTGGCCTGTTATTTGGTCAGGCACCTGTCTGAAGCCCTCCTTAAGAGGCAATGTTTGTGCTTGTTTATTTTTGTCCCCAAGCAGGAAAAGACCTTTGATAAGGCAATTGGCAGATAAAAGAGATGTGCAATCCATCTCCTGCTATTCAGTTGAGTCATCCCTTTGCTCAAACAACTGGTGTTGATGCATTGTGGATATTAACCCAAGATCCTTGTACAGTTGAGTCAGTCATAAGTGTAGAAGGGTTCCCGCTTTCTGAACCCACACTTCTTTTTCTAAAGCTCTCCCAGGCCAGGGATAAGAGCTGTGAGGCACACCCCTCACTTCCTATTTCATCTGCTTCACCCTAACTCTCAATGTTAGGGTTAAGAGCTAACATCACCCTGATACAGTTGGCTTGCTTTTGCAGCCTAACCCTTGTGTGAGCCCACTTTGTCTGTATATAGTGTGTGCTAATTGTGTGCATGTTTGCTTTGTTTTGATGGTGTATGTTTGTTCTGCTTTGCCTGTTTAGGATTAGCTTGCTGCCTGTGCAAGTTAGATAGAAAACTCAACCTAGGACCATTGTGGAATACATGATAACTATTAGGCTCGAGTTAGTCTCCCTTCTAGTTGGTCATTTCCCAGTCTCTGGTTAGGAGATAGTTTCTCCCCTGTTCAGGGGAACTACGTTGCCCTGATCCTCATACCAGATGAGGTACGTAGGCAGGAGGTCGTACGAGATCTCTCCGGGCACCCTTTTCTTTTTTTGAGTGTGTTGTGCTTGACAGCTATCAGGCTCGAGTTCCCGACTCCCTGTTAGTCTGTGTGTTCACCCTTTTTCTTTTTGTGTGTGTTTGCTTGACAGTTGCTAGGCTCGAGTGCCAGACTCCTTAGTAACTTGTTGTGTGTTATCCTTCTTGTGTGTGTTAGGAGATGGATGTAAGCCCAGCGATTGGCATTCCGTATCCTATTGTTGTGTGCTTGGAGTCCGATATAAGTCCAGCAAGTGGCATTTGGTTTCCAGTGTGGGTTTGTTTGGTTCGGAGTCTGATGTAAGTCCAGCGATTGGCATTCGGTTTCCATGTTTGCCTGCTTGTGTGTTTGTTTGACGTCTCAGCGTCTGTGCGTGTGTTTTGTTTCGGCGTGCGTGAGCCGAACTACGGTAGCTCTGATTCTCATTCCAGATGAGATACGTAGGCATAGGATGCGATATCCTAGCGAGCCCGTTCCTCTCTTCTCCCACCTGTGTTGTTTTCAGTGTGTGTGTGTGATGTTTGTGAGCAGTTTTAGCAACCTTTCTTTCTTTTAGAGCGTGGATCCCGTCGAGTACGACGGATGCGTAGGGGTGCTAATACCTTCCCTTCGCATAACTGACTCCCGATCCCATTCTCTTTGGTCACGAGACCATGTCTTTTCCAGGTTTACTTCGAGCGTTTCCTTTCCGTCTTTGGGATAAATAACGCACGATGGCGGCTCTGTGTTGTTTTGTTTTAGCCCGCCGGTTGTTTTTCGCGGATGCGACACCAGGGTCAATAGATTGGTCAGCGGCAGCAATAAATTGGTTCACCGGTTGTTTTGGTCATAACTTGTAATCCATAAGTCCAAATAAGATGTGGTTCAAAGTGTTCGAAAGATAACGTGATTTACCATCAAATGGAATTGGTTTCTGGGGCTGAATATGTCATGATCACATGAATAATTGATGATAGTTGTGTGTATTTGTTGATGTTATATTGTGATGATATTATGATGTTTGAGAATATTAATTATAATTAGTTAACAATGTAAATGTTGAATATTAATGATGTTGTAAGTTGTGATAAATGTATTGTTGTGTGAGCATGATAGTTGATGATGTCGTTATGATGTTAATGATGTTGATGATGATAATAATGTTGTTGTGTATAATATTGATGATGATTATGATGTTATTGTGTATGATGTTGATGATGATTATGATGTTGATAATAATATTGATGTTGGTGTGATTGGTGAATAATAGTTCGAGTATGGAGGATTGTTATTGTTGGGTCAATACATGCTTTATTTATTATCGAAAGAGGAATTTAAACATTATGTTGTTATTGCGTTGACATATTTTGACATGCATTCATGATGTCGTTATTGTTGATGAAAAAGGCAAGTCACAATCCGAGCAGGGTGGATTGATGACTTATCCTAAATCCGAGCAAGGTGGATTCGGGGTTCGAGTAGGGTGAACCCAGTATGCTAAGGAAACTTTTGATGATATGGTACCACATGCATATGCATTGAGTTGCATTGCATAAATAAGTTATATGCATGATAGTTCTTTGTGTGTGATTGTTGAGATTTGGTGTGAGAATATGTTTGTGAGATGTTGTGATGCAATTGTTATAGAACATGTATATGTGTTGATACTCTACCTTGCAGTATATACTGCTTACATTATTAATTTGATTTCTCACCTCTTTGTTGTTGTTGTTGTGGTTCGTGCTCCTCTTCGGAATACAGACAAGCAAGTAATTGAGTAGTTGCTTAAAGTGGAAGGATGTCGTGTGATCGGAAAAATAACAAGTGTACTATTTTGTCTTTTGTAGTAATAAAGGGGAAATTCCTCGAATGTCGATCTCAAGGATTGTAAGTTAATATCGAGTTCAAATCATCGTTCAATTAAACAAAAACTAGTGTTGGGGGTTTTAGATTCAGATTTATAAAAATAAAGGCAAAGGAAATTAATGATGTAAAATAAGGGTTTGCAAGGGAAGAGGAACATTGTCAAGGAAGGTGTATAATTAAGTCTTATTGTATCTAGAATGCTCTAATTCATACAGGGTATCCCTGGTCCTATATGATATCTACTGCAGAGTAATCTTATGAAAACCTTACCAATGGCGGTCCAGCCTAATTGATAAGCATAAAATAATCTCAATTGGTCCGAAAGAGAAAGCATTAAACACATCAAAAGATTATCGTAATTAAGAAAATAATATTATCATTACAATCGTAAACTCAAAGTCATTACAGATCTAAATCAGGGACACCCCCTAGCATTGGGGGTTTTAGCTACTCATATTTTTCAAAACAGATTCAAGATAAAAAATGCATATTCCAAGTAATTGGATGACTTGAATCTTCAATTGCTTCCATTCATGAAAATCTTCCACTCTCTGAATTCCTTGATCTCTATAATTCTCGATCGTCTAACAATTCTCTGTGCTTTGTGTTCTCCTCGTTCGAAAATGTCTTCTTCTCTCATGGAAACTCTCCTAAAATAGTGAAAATCCCTTGGCAAAGGTTGGAAATTCCCAAAACGTCCTTGCTGCTTAAAGTCGGGTAAAAAAGCCCAAAAATTGGAAGATTATGCGCCTGGGCTGACACGGCTTGTGTCAGCTAACACGGGTGGCCGTGTCAGCTCCCTGCCTTGCCATTCTCTCCTGACACACCCCAGGTAACCTGACACAGGTCGTGTCAGGCCCCTGTCTTGGACATTTCTTGTATTTGCTTTGCTTCCTCCTGACACAGCCCGTGTCAGGTGACACGGGTGGCCGTGTCAGGCCTCATGTATTGAGAAATCTCATTTCCTCAAATGCCGGAACTTTCCACTTTCTCACATTGAGTTCGTTGGATCTTCTACGTGGACCTGGAATGCATAAACACAGACAACCAAAGCATGAAATCTTGAAAACACAATAAAAATAAAAATTGATAAAATGCTTAAATAACTTATGGAAAAGAAAACTACTCAAAAGGTACCATAATGCGCACAAAGTGTTCCAGAATCCTTGGTTTCTTGTCGAATAAGTAATGAAAACATAGTGAAAATTGTGACCGATCACAAACCCAAACTTAGCTCGTTGCTTGTCCTCACGTAATGTTCTACACAACAAAGTGTGTCACCTGCTTTTCACCAACGCCTTCTCACTTTCATAGTCCCTGCTTTTCCTCATGAGTTTTTCGTCATACTTCCACATTTATGTACCGCTTCACCTGTCAGCTTATATCACACTCTCACCAAATCTCTCCGGGTTAAAGTGTTTACACTCACATTTCAGAATATGAAATATCAACTCATAAATGTGAATAGTTTCTCCTTTCATATCAATTACACACAACATACACTTTTTGAGGTCTTTTGGGTTGTAACGGGGCTTGGGTTACGATGGGGTAAATACAAACCAAAGGGAAAACAAGTGGTTTGGGTTCATAGACAATGTCATTATTCTTTTCACTGTGTTGGTTCTACATCTCATTTTCAATTATTTTCTTTTTCAGTTTGTATTGCTCAATTCTTTTTTTTCTTTGATGTTTTCTTCTTTTTTTTCAACTGAGTGTTTCTCATTTGGTGAGTGCTTTTCTCGTACCATCGAAGATTTTTTTTTCTATTTTTTGTTTGGATGGTCGTTTTTCTTAATCTTTCTCCGCACTCACCTTACTTTCAAATATTTATGGGGTTACCCCAAACTTAGAATTTTAACACAACTCAAAGAACATAACATTTTCTCTGAACAGGGTAAGGAAGTGTTTGGGTCGCGGGTTACATTCATGTGGTTATAACGGGGTTAATAAGGGATAATATTAAATGGATGTCTAGAAAGACTCAAGGCTATTATTCAAACAACGTTCCTCAGTGTGTGTATATATGTAGTGATATTCCCAGAGAACCTACGCAAAGTCAGAGTGATAAAGACATACTTGACTATCGCTCATGATGACAAACGTGTTTGGCTTTTTATGCACTCACTATGTTAGGTAAAGCTTGACAGCATCCACAGTACTTCTAGTATGAAACAACTTCTTACTCAACTTGAAATACACATGGAACCTACGTTAATCGAGCTTGAGAAGTTGTATTCGATCTTTTCTTCAGCAGTATCAACTTTTTGGGAAGTTCATTCACAACAAGCAACCGTAAATGGAGTGATCATTTCATCCACTACCACTAATGGTCATCACCTAATCCAACAATAACACCAAGAACCTGAAATACATGCAGCAAATGATACCCAACCGTAAAAACAAACCAAATAGAAAACAGTAAAAAATGGGAAATAATAAAATAAATAAGAAAAACATAAAACAAAAGCATAATAAAATCTCCCCACACTTGAACGAATCATTGGCCTCAATGTTTTAAAACAAGATAGAAGGAGGCTGACTCACAGTGCCCTACTAAGAAGGTTGGGGCGGAAAGTGCAACATCAAATGTCGCATCATCAGGTTCATCTCATCTAAAACGCCCCCTTGCTGATCCTGATGCCTTGTCTTGCTTACTCTCGGTCCTAAGGTCAGTGAGCTCGGTTTGTACCCATGCCCACTGGTCGTGATTCATGGATGATGACCCGGTGCCCTGGTGGAATGGCTCTTGGGGCGGGGGTACAAACGGCTCTTGATGTTGCTCTCCTTCATTCATCTGTTCACCTGTAACCAGATTTTCAGCATCGTAGTCTTCCTTTGTATCAGGGTCAGCACTCACATACAACCAATTAGCACAATCAACAATGCTTACTCTGTCAGGATTAGGAAGTATAATGATAAACCTTTTATGGATAAGAATAAAGTAGTAATCATGTGCAACAGAAATCATACCTTGTTGGATGAAAGCTGCCACATCAATTTTGTCTTACCTGCCACCGGGGTGTCCTTAAGCAAAACCGCATGATACCCAAAATGTTCAACAATCTGGGTAATCATGCCCCCAACGGAAATACCCCCAGAATATTCCAGGCCAACTCTCCCCTAAGTAATCAACTACAAAGGCAATAATATTGATGGCCTGATTTTGTGCCATCGAGTACATGAAGAACAACTCCCACTGAGTTGCCAAGCCCGTACTATCACCCCGTCCCAACAGAGTGTACGCCATACCTTTTTAGGCATAGTGGAAGCACGGGTTCTGGATACCGGAGGCTTTTGCACCTTTTAAGGTGTAATCAGTCATCCCAGTAATGGCAGTCCAGAAATCTTTTGGAGAAAACCCGCCAGGGACCGCACCAGGTCCGTATACTGGGAGTCAAAGAATACCATCCAACTCCTAAACATATAACTCATGATAATTATTAAAATGCGGAATCGGAGAGTACCATAGTAGTACCTCATCATGTTAATCCACCGCTTATCCAGTTTGAATTCGAGTGTGCTCAAAAATTCGAGTGTGCTCAAAAATTCGAGTGCGATGTGCTCATAGTTCGGCGCTTCAAGGCTCATGAATTCCAACATACCCAACACATGGAACATCCTTTCAACTTTAATTTTTAGGCCTAACTCATGAAGGGTCTGTCCGCACATATATCTGGTGGGGGTTAGCTTCCGCTTTCTATGAATGGCACATTGTTGCTTCTGCTCCGGATTCTCGAAGACAATGTTGTGCGGGTTCGGATTACGGCTGCTCCTTTTCCGTGGCTCGAGGTCTCAGCCATTTGTTGCTTACCTTGAACAATCATTCTTGGGGGCATTTTTATACCTGCAAAAAGGAAGAAAAATTCGAAATTTGAATTAGAGAAAACGGACATCGTAGGTGTGATGAGGGCGAAAAATGGAGAAGGATTCGTGAAGGGAGTTTGTGATTTGGGTTTGTTGTGGTGGTAAAGGAGGAAGTTTTTTTGTGGGGTTTTAATGGAAGGTAAGCGTTTTTTAGAGAGAGAGATGGTGGAGAAGATGAAATTGGTGAGAGATAATGAGTGGAGAGTGGATGAAATTAGATTTTTGAAAAGGGTTAAGTGATGTAATGAATGGTTATTGAGTTTTAATGAGGGATGGGGCCCATCCAATGTCCAAAAAAAAATCAAAAGTTTCAAATTTGCGGTCGTGTCAAGCTGATGTCTCTCAAAACCTCAAGGTGTGGTCTTCAGTGGTCCTGATACGGGTCGTGTCAGGCTTCTGCCAATGTTGATTTTTCATCATTTTCTTTAGTGCTCTTGACACGGGCCGTGTCAGTTGACACAAGCGGCCGTGTCAGTTGACACAGGCAGGTGTGTCAGGGTGTTGTTACTCTCAACTTGAAGCCTTTGTCATGGCCCTGACACGGGCCGTGTCAGTTGACACGGGCGGCCGTGTCAGGCTGCTGGTTTCTCCTTAAGACATTTTTCTCTCTCTTATTTTCAGATACGATTTTTCCTCCTAGTACAACTCCTGCATTTATGTGAGCACCTTCGTATTTTTATGCAAGGCATTGTGTGAACCTAAAATAAGAAACAAACATAGACAATAATTAGAAATAAAAACACGTGGGTTGCCTCCCACGAAGCGCTTAGTTTAACGTCGCATGGCTCAATGGTTTACCACACTATCTGTATGGATAAACATTCTTTACCAGGCCAGTTCATCGTCCTTGAGGATAAGGCTTCTTCTTATTTCCTTGTTCATTTGGACCGGCACTAGGTGTTGGAGTTTCTAATGGAGGCGGTGATACTTGAGAAGGCCTTCTTATATCTTTTTTTGATGTTGTCGCATCCGCGAAAAAACAACCGGCGGGCTGAAACAAAACACAACACAGAGCCGCCACTGCGCGTTATTTATCCCAAGATAGGGAAAGGAAACGCTCAGAGAAACCTGGAAAAAGCATGATCTCGCGACCAAAGAGAAAGGGTAAGGGAGTCGGTTACGCAAGGGGAAGGTATTGGCACCCCTCACGTCCGTCGTACTCGACGGAATCCACGCTCTAAGAAAAGAAAAGGTTGCTAAAAACATCACACACACACAAGGAACGCAGGTGGGGTTAAGAAGAAGAGAGCTCGATAGGACATCGCATCCTATGCCTACGTATCTCGTCTGGAAGGAGAATCAGAGCTGCCGTAGTTCGGCTTACGCACGCCAAACAAGCAAACACAAACACAGGCAAACTGGGAGCCTGAATGTCAATCACTGGACTTACATCAGCATCCGAACCAAAACACGCACAAAACGGCAAACGTGGAGCCCGACTGCCAATTACTGGACTTATATCGGCATCCGAACCAAAACACGCACAAAACGGCAAACGTGGAGCCCAACTGCCAATTACTGGACTTATATCGGCATCCGAACCAAAACACGCACAAAACGGCAAACGTGGAGCCCGACTGCCAATTACTGGACTTATATCGGCATCCGAACCAAACAAACACAATCAGATAACAAGTAAACACACACAAAAAGAAAAAAAAGTGCCCGGAGAGACCTCGCACGGTCTCCTGCCTACATACCTCGTCTGGAACGAGGATCAGGGCGATGTAGTTCCCCTGAAAGGGAAAGGAAGAACATGCAAACTAGTAGGGAGTCGGGAACTCGAGCCTACAAGTCATCAAGCAAGCCAGAAGAGACGCTGAGACGTCAGAAGAAACGGCACACACAGACTAACAGGGAGTCGGGAACTCGAGCCTGATAGCTGCCAAACAAAACACACGCAAAAAAGAAAAGGGTGCCCGAAGAGACCTCGCGCGGTCTCCTGCCTACGTACCTCATCTGGCATGAGGATCAGGGCGACGTAGTTCACCCTCAAGGGAAAGAAAATCTAGCCAGAAACCAAGGGAAGACACACTACCAGGGAGCTGGACTCGAGCCTAGTGTTGTCATGCATCATTGCCCTACGTTGTGGTTTCTACCTACTTGCACAACAGCAAGCTAATCCTATCCAGGAAAGAAGCAAGCATACAAGCATACAAAACAAAACAAGCATCTCAAGCAAATATTCATAAAGCACACACTATAACCAGTCAAATGAGGCTCAAACAATGGGTTTGACTGCCGAAGCAAGTCATCTGTACATGGGTAGTGTTCGCTCTTAACCTTGCCATTGCGGGGCTAAGGTGAAGCAGATGATAGGTGAGTGAAGATTAGACTTCACAGCTCTTATCCCTGACCAGGGAGAGCTTCAGACAAAGGAGCGTGGGTCCAGAATGGAGGGACCCTTCTACGCTCAAAGACTCTGACTCGATTGTGCAACAGCACAAGATCTTGGGTTTGTGTCCCAATGCATCAACACACAGCCGTGTGAGCAGAGGGACGACTCAACAGAATAGCGGGGGATAGATTGCATATCCCTATGATCCGCCAATTGCCTCATAGAGGTCTTTACCTGCTTGGCACAAAAAGTAAATAACCACAAACATCGCCTCTTAAGGAGGACTTCAGACAGTTGCCTGGCCAAGTAACAGGCCAGGTCTTCCAGACTACATGGAGAATAGAAGTCCTACCTCAAGTGGTTTAAAAACCAAGCAGCAGCAAGCAAGTTCTTAAAGAACTGTAAGCGACTAAATGTACCTGAAATCAATCAAGTATCATCAGTACTCAGACAAACCAACAATAAACAGCAAAAGTCAATCTATACAGACAACACAAGTTAATGCACATAAGTGCAAGCTATGAGCTCAAGCTCAAGCATCAAACCCTACAACACAACATCAATGTTAGTTTACAACATAAAACAAATTCAATTTGCAACTTGCACTTTTTCCCTTAAGCCTTTTTGCATGTCAACCTGAAAATCCACACCAAATGTGAGAAACTAGACCACTAGGCCAAGCCTAGGGTCCAAAAGGGATAAAAAATTCTAAACAGCAAGTTAAATTCAACCAAAATCAAATTCAAACAATTCAAAAGCAAATGCCATTGGTCTCATGCTCATATCATTCACCAATATCAATTCATGCACAATATACCACAAACTAGGTCAAATACAACACCAAAAGTCCAAACAGAATGACTTCAATCAAAGGCATACCAAAACAATTCCAAAAATCCTCAAATAATTCACACCTAAACAGGACACAATAAACAAGTAGCATGTCAATTTTCAGCTTAATTGGACAAAAGAAAGTAGGTCAATGAAAATCACAAAGTCCAGACACAATTATGTAAGCCAATTCAAGACATCCAAGCAAGCATCCATTTCAATAATTCATAAAACAGTGACAACACATTAGAAATGAATGGGATCAAAAGCATGATGTCCCACAATGTGTCTAAAATGCTCCCACCAAATTTCATCTTCATCCAATACACTATGAGAATTTCACAAGCAAAATGCCAACATGTGTCACACAATGTCACAAAATGAGCATACAGAGAAGAAAATTATCAATCAATTAGAAACTGACATCAAAAATTCCAGCAAAAATCACATGCAATCTTAACATATCAATGATCATCCACACAAAATTTCAGCTTAAATCAACATCTCTAGGCATTTTAAATAAAATCAGAAAGATGGCCTAGCTTGGTGTGACACAAATTGTCACACCTTAATCCAAAAATCATATCTAATCAACCAGGTATCCAAAATTCACAAACTCTACATGAAAATCACCATCAACATGTCCAGAATAAGCACAAAAATTTTCATCCATTTCTTTAAAGGTATGAGCATTTCATGATAGTTTTGGCAAAGCATACACAAAATGCACACATGAACAAAATCAATAGGCCAATTAAATTTCCACACGTGCAAAAATTTCACAAAAATCATCATAAAATTCTACACATCCTCATGAGCATGGCACAAAAAAATTTCACAAAAATTGGATGAATTATGAAGCCTCTATGATTTTTTGAAGTTTTGTTAAATTAGTGAAATAATTATTTAATGTGTTATATGAATTTAAAATGATTTTATTAAGTCCAGTGGCAGTTTTGTAATTAACCTCAACCAGCTCAAAACGGCACCGTGTCATTTTAATGTGCTGGCGCATGACGATTGGTTGAATTGGGCGCTAAACAGGAATTTGAAATGCTAAGCGAATGGGACGGATCTACAACAACATTTTTCCAGAATTTGAATCTCCTTCCTCGCGCTCTCATGTTCATCCTCTCCAAGTTCGGTTTCGATCAAATCTCAATGAAAATGGACAAATGAAGTACCGTTGGAACCGTCTCTCAACCTAGGTCACAAATATGCTAACGATTTCGCCTAACTCTCACTATATCTCACGGATCGAGCGAAAATGTAAACACACCTCAAACTTCCAATCAATATATCTCATTCAACAGTTAACCAAATCGAAAACTAATCACATCATGTTCATCTACGTTGAATGCACTACAATAAGCATGTCTCAATTCAAAGAATAACGATGTTCGAATTTTGGTACCTTGAATGGAGCAGTGATGAATTTGCGTGTTTCTTGATGCCAAAGTCCAAAACAGATCAAGGAGAAGGCTTAGGAAGTTGATTGGAACTCATAGCTAAGCTCAAAGTTGATCCTAGTGAAAGAAATCTTCAAATGCCATTGATGCACATACTTTGGACAGCTGCGATTTGGAAGCTTTTGGCAATGGAGAAGTCAAAACAGATGGAGATCTTGATCCAAGGAAGGTGAAGCAACAAGAATTTCGTGAAATG
This sequence comes from Lathyrus oleraceus, assembly GCF_024323335.1. Taxonomy (NCBI): domain Eukaryota; kingdom Viridiplantae; phylum Streptophyta; class Magnoliopsida; order Fabales; family Fabaceae; genus Lathyrus; species Lathyrus oleraceus. Next base: position 147,947,750 of record NC_066582.1, on the reverse strand, counting down.
ATGAAGAATTGATGAAGTTTCAATGAATTTGGTTGATGAAGGTTCTTGATGAATTTTCACTTTTGGAGGGAAAAACAGTTACAAGCTTTTGTGAATTGTGATTATGATCCAAATTCAGTTACAATTAAAGCTTTATACTCTTGCTTAATCACCTTCTAATCACCAATTAACCAAAAATGCACTTGATTAGCTTAATGTGGAATTTTCAATGCAAGGGCAAAATTGGTATTTCACATAAGGGCTCATGACAGCTGTATGACAGCTCAGACATCTTCCAAATATCATTTGTGATGTGTTGGCTTTGATCCCATGTTGATTGGCATTGTATTTTTCATTTTCACTATGTCATGCCAAATTTGCATTTTCAAGTGAAGTTCAAAAGTGACCTAGCCAAATATTGGACCTTGAACACTTATGACAATTCAAACCATCTCTAATTGGCATATGTGAGGTGTTGTAAAAACTCTCATTCCAAAATTCCCATTATTTCTCAACTTGGACCATTTTGCCCTTGACTTTTTAATTGTGCACTTGAAAATTGACCTTTTGCCTTGACCATTTTTGATGAATTTTGATTATGCACCATGAAAGTACATGTCAAATGGAGTTTTCTCATAAAAAGATCACTCATTTTGGACACTCCATGTGAAAGTTATGCCACTTTGATTATAGGTCTTTTTGGAAAATGAATGGACCATAACTTGCCAACCATACATGGGAATTTCAAGTTCTTGGACTTTTTGGAAAGGTGAGACCAAGATCTACAACTTTCATGTTGAACAAATTTTCATTTGAAGCATTTTTGGACACGTAATTTTGTGGTCAAAAACTTTCCATTTTTGGAAACTTCCATTACAAGTCACTTTCCATTTTTGGCAGTTTTTGTCCTGACTTGATTTCCTTCATTCTTGAGCTTTGACATGTCAAATAACACTTGTTCCAACATGAATGAAGTTTATCCAACTCAATCCCACCTCCAAATCCATAAAATCAAGCACAGTTGACCACAGTTGACTTTTTCAACTGATAGATGAATTTGGTAATGCACTGATCAATCTGAGCCCCAATCTTCTGATGAAATGGCCCAAGGATGAAACTCTAGCCTCAATAAGCTCAATATAATCACATTATGATCCCCATATCCATCATAGACCCCATCTCCTTGCCATGCCCTGATTGGCCCAATGCAACTGATTAGGGTTGACCAGTGGTCAAAACCCTAATCTCAAGGTATCTGATCAAACACTTGAATCTTCTTGGATGATAGCAAGACCATGATGATGATGATGTATCATTCTAACCAAGATAAAGACCAATATCTTTGAGAACCACAAAACCCTAATTTGGACCCCTACATCCTCAGATGATTAATGACCAGTCCAATGAAACCCTAGCTTGCACACAACCTCTTCATCTTCTGACCAAGACTTGAGAGAATGACTTGCACCATGTAACCACATGATATGCAATATGCAATGCCTAATGACCTAAAATGATATGTAATATGTTATGCTAGTCCCAAGAGAGGAGGGCAAATTTTGAGGTGTTACAGCTGCCCCTATTCAATCCACTGTGAACCTGTCGATATGAATAGCCTCGGCTTTCAGATGATCAGGATGAAGAGTGATTGAATACCAAGAACAAACGAACAATTTGCACTCTGATGGGAAAATAATTAACATTGCCTGTCAGAATCGGCGAAGAACACAATCTCGAAACAAAAATCCGTCTGGTACGGAGAAAGTCGGCCTGATCACCGAAATAGCAACGTCGACCTGGATACCAAAATAAATGGTAACGCAGGGATAACCACGGCCTGAACACCACTCATCCGCTCGGGATTATTATTTTTTCTTTTTATGCTTTTCTTGAACCCCAAAATTTTCTTCTTCTTTTTTCTTTTTTTCATTTTCGTGGTCTGCACACCACCTTGGTCTGGATACCGCCTCGGTCTGAACACCAGAAAACTGGCCTGAATACCACTTCGGTCTGGATACCGGAAAATCGGCCTGAACGCCACTTCGGTCTGGATACCGGAAAATTGGCCTGACTGCCACTTCGGTCTGGATACCGGAAAATCGGCCTGAACGCCACTTCGGTCTGGATACCGCCTCAGTCTGAACACCGGAAAACTGGTCTGAATACCACTTCGGTTTGGATACCAGAAAGCTGGTCTGAATACCACTTCGGTCTGAACACCGGAAAAAAGTACTTCGACCTGATCGTCGGAAACTTCTTCGATCTGAAAATCGAAAAATCGGCCTGAACGCCACTTCGGTCTGGATACCGCCTCGGTCTGAACACCGGAAAACTGGTCTGAATACCACTTCGGTCTGAACACCGGAAAACTCTTGCGCAAATGATCCCCGATCATTGCATTTGAACCCCGAAATCGCGCTGATCGCGTAACGTCCTCTGATTTTATTTCCATCTCTGTCCGACAGAAACATTTCCTCCAATATCGCACTACTGGGGAACATTCTCGATTAAATCATGATTCTGAACTCCTCGGAGTAACACCTTGCTATTCGGGCAAAACCACCTCTCAAACGGTAACCACGGCTTGAGACTAGCTCTATGCTTGCAATATGATGCATGATTGATTTTTTCTGCGTAATGCTCCATAATCATGGAAATGCTACGCGATTTTATTATTTTCTATGCAACATGCTATGCTATTTTTTCATGATGAATGTATAAAAAGTATCCCCCTCAAGGGACTCTTCTGGGGAGCACGAGACACTCTGCTGAGGAACTCGTCAATATTCCGCTCTCCACCCTGCTGGGGAATAACACTGCCGCTGGGAAAAGGCAACCCTTGCTGGGGAAGAACCTCCTTTGCACCCAATCCGCTCGAGAAACTGCTGGGGATAAGCACCACCAACACTCTGTGGGGATACAACAGTCTTTGACTTGCTGGGGATATCAATCCCTACTCTGCTTCGAGGAATCCTCACAGATACCTGTCGACTTCACTAGGGAAACGCTTACAAATACTCTGCCGGGAAACAGCAACCTCCAAGCCTGGTGACTGGGGAAGCATCGATCTAAAACCTGCTGGGGATAACCATCCTGACCCTGCTAGGGGAAACGAAAGCCACTCCGCTGGGGACAACCCATACAATCCATAGGTAGAATCAACTCAGCTGGGATGCAGACATCAGTCTGCTACGGAAACTCATTCAATCCACTGGTAGGATGAACACTGCTGGAGATATACTTCATTGAAACCCGCTCCACTCGGGGAATAGCAACCTTCGGGCCTGGCTGCTGAGGAACTACCGTTTAAACCTGCCGAGGATAACCATCCTGACTCGGCTAGGGAATCCACAGACCTTGGATCTGCTGGAAATTGGTCCTCTCAGCTCTGCTTGGGGACTTAGCTGAGGAAATGAGAAAAGTTGGTACAGAACACCTGTCAACTCATCGAACCATGGTATCCACCTCCCAATCTCGTACCGACTTTCCACTTTTGAGAACTCCCAGACTCGTCTGGACCTTTTCTGCTCCATCATCTTGTATTCCCAATCGCTCCGCGCTCGACGAGAAACGTACTCCTGGGATTTGCACAGACTTTTCAATTTTCCGACTTTGAAGAGTCTTCTTGATTACTATCAAGGATCATCGTACGTCTCAACGTCTTCGTCATTCTTTCATACATTCGCCCCTGAGCGAACTCTCTGGGGATCTGTTTACAAAGCTTCCACATCACAACCTGCAAGTGAGTGAAAATACCTAACAGTTCCTGCAAAACAGATCGTCAGATAAAACCGTGCCCCAAGCGTGTCAAGATTTCAACACTTGGGTCACTCAATCCTTCCGAATAATATTTCAAGCTTTCGATCTTATAAACATGCATTGGAAGGAACCTGTATGTGTTAAAATGCAAGATTCTTTATCAAAAATAATTGGATGTTTTTGCAATCAAAGCGGTAATGAAAAACAAAAACAAAATTATTTGACTGAATATGCATTTTATTGATTTGAAAAGTGTGGCTCAAATTGAGCAATACAAAGGAAGCAATTCCTGAAAAGAGGTAATTGCGCAAAAGGAAAAATCTATCCTAATGGCAATGTGAAACCCGTGATCTCATCGAGTTCCAACTCGGTTACACCCCATATGTCCTCAGACTCTCCGTGCTTTCTGCCTTCTGAATAAGACGATTCCGACTGATCCCTACCGGGTATTATCCATGATGCTTTAACCAAAGCGCAAACGATCATGCCGGACGCAGTTGTTCGTTTCAATCCCTTTTTTGCCTGGACCGCCCTTTTGGGTTTTCAGTCCACCGGGATACCCATTTTTGCCCAAGTCGCCTTTTCAGGTTTTCGACTTGCCGGGTGTACATTTTTCATTTTATCCCTAATTTTTGCCCGAACCTTTCTTTCTGTTTTTTGGTTCGCCGGGATGCCCATTTTTGCCTGGACTATTTTATTCTTTTCGTCCAGCGGGTCAATTATACGAAGTATTTTTTAACTGCGTCTGCATTCACAGGGGATGGAAAATCCTCGCCATCCATGGTCGTTAACAACAAGGCTCCGCCAGAGAAAACCTTCTTGACCACGTACGGACCTTCATAATTCGGTGTCCATTTGCCCCTTCGATCGTTTTGAGGAGGAAGGATCCTTTTCAGCACCATATCACCTACGCGATACACCTGAGGTCGTACCTTCTTGTCAAAGGCACGCTTCATCCTTTGCTGGTACAACTGCCCATGACAGATGGCTGCTAGCCTCTTTTCCTCAATCAGGCTTCCTGAGTGAGAAAGGCGTGTGCCCCAGCAGACGTACGTACCGCAGTACAGTACCCAGGATACTAGCTTCGTACTCAGCCACCATCGTTGGTGCATTCAACTGTCATCCTGGCCACCAAAGGAACATGGGATCCTTCTGGCGTAACCACAGCAGCACTAACTCCCTCACATTAACCCCATCAGACATCAGAACCCGTTCGGATTCAGGGTCAGGCCCCTCCTCCGGGATCGGTTACTCTCAATCTTCCGATTGGAGCACCTCGAGACGTCCTCATCAGGGAACTCAAACTTCGTTGGTTGATAATCCTCAATGGGTTGCGGAGCGATGTAATCAGACAATGCACCCCTTGATCGCTTTCTGAGAGTATCACAAATCAGTCAGCATTCTTTTGCATTCTCACAACCCGTCCGGTCGATGCTGGATCCTCAAACCCATACTCGATCGGATCCGTCTTAGACATCCACAAAGTGGTATGAACCAGCATACGCTGTCTCAGTCGGCGAGCAGCCTATGCCAAAGTACAACAAGTTTTCTCGAACAGTGAATGTATTGTTTCACAGTCGGTAAACTTTTTGCTAAGGTAAATTGCATGCTCTTTTCGACAAGACGCGTCATGCTGACCCAATACACCTCGTAGACCCCTCGAAGGCCGTCAAGTACCAGATTAACAATCGCTCCTTCCACAGGAGGTATCAGAATCAGAGGTTCCTGCAACTTATATTCTCTTATTTTTCAATGCCCCTTGGCAATCATTATTTCGCCTGACCGTTTGATCTCTTTTCAACAACTTGAATATTGGTTCACACGTGGCTGTTAGATGAGATGTGAACCAGGACAGGTAGTTCAATCTTTCTAAGAAACCACGAACCTCTTTCTTTATTTTTCTCGGTTCAGGCATTTTTTTTTTATTATTATTTTTTTTGCAGGATCACCCTCGGTTCCTCTCTTACAATGAACCCCAGCAGCTTACCGGCTCGCACTCTGATAGTGCACTCATTTTGGTTCAACCTCAGTCTGAATTATCTCAACTGGTCCACTCAGCTTGGCCAGATCTACTAGATGCCCCTCTTCTGTTTGGGACTTTGCTATCATGTCATCAACATAGCATTTGATTCCACGATGAATCATATCATGAAACAAAGTCACTCTGATACGCGGCACTGGCATTCTGCCTCTCTAGAGGATAGTCTTCTCTCCATGGCAGCTTGTGCACAACGACATCGGTATCCGACCCTGGCATATCCTGACACGACCAGGTGAAGGTACTCACACGCTCCTTCAATAGGACTACCATTCTGCTCTCGACTCGCCTCTGAAGCGGCCCCAATTTTTTTCCTTCCTGACCTCGGCGGTGCTTGGAATAATAATCTTGATTCGCTCCTTGTGTGGCTGAATCACCTTCTCCTCTTGTTTTAACAACCTGGTTAGTTCCAGCAGATCACAATCTTCTTCGTCTTCTTCTTCGGCATGATAGATCGGATTGTCGAAGTCATATGAGGTGTAACCAAATTGTTATCAACGAGATCCGGAGAATTACTTTTTCGAAGTCGGAACGAGACAAATCAAAAAGAAGAAAAATGAAAACAAACATTGCCATTTTTATTTGTTTTTTTTTTTAAACTGCAAAAATAAATGAAAAACAGGGAACACCGCTTTTTGACTGAAAAACATCCATTTATTGATGATGCAGAAATGTTGCAAAATATGAACATGAGGTGGCCCTTACAATGAACCATCACGTGTCGGGCAACACGTATGGCTTTCATGCAGATAAAACTGAAAACAAGAAAATATTACTCTTCAGGCTGAGCGACAGTGCTGATCTTTCTAAGCCTTCCAGCTTCCTGGTACGCCCGGCTTTATCCACGACCCCAGTTCACAGTCGCTATCAGTCTCTTCCCCCACCGCACAGACACGATCTGAATCCTCAGCAATTGCACTCACCATCGCCTGACCATGTGCCGGCATGGGATTGGCATTCACGTTGGGAGATGGAGCAAAGTTGATTGCTTTAGAATCCACCAGGTCTTGGACTACGTGCTTAAAAGCTTTGCAGTCCTCTACACTGTGCCCGGGAGCACCCGAATGGAATTCACACTTGACATTCTCATCGAAATTGGCTGGCCTTTGATCAGGTCTCAAAGGTGCCAAAGTCCTCAACTGTACCAGCCCCAGATCCTTCAACTTCTTCAATAGGCAAGAGTATGTCACAGGCGGCCTGTCAAAATGCCGATCATTCATCCTCCCCCTGACTTGATATCCAGCCCTCTGAGGCCTCTGCTGGAATGGCTGACGCTGCTGTTGCGGTTGCTGCTGTTGTTGTGCAGGCTGATTGTCAGCAGGAATAGTTACCGCAGCGGTGTGCTGGAAGTAACGATCCCTGTCGGGTCCTCTTTGAGCGTAGACCGCACTAGTATCACCCTCATTTTTACGCTGACTGTTCCCAAAGGGCTTCTTCGATCCTGATGACAAAGCATTGCCACCCTGGATTTTCCCCATTTTCAGCCAACTTTCAATTCTTTCCCCAGCCACCACAATGTCGGCAAAATTTGTGACGGGACAACCCACCATTCTTTCAGCAAAAACCCCCTGCAGGGTACCCATGAAGAGATCATACATCTCTCTGTCCACCAGCGGAGGTTGAACTCTGGCAGCCAACTCCCTCCACCTCTGAGCGTATTCTTTAAACCCTTCATTATTTTTCTGAGACATACCCTGCAGCTGGGTACGACTGGGAGCCATGTCAGCGTTAAACTGGTATTGTTTAAAGAAGGCATCGCCAAGATCCTGCCAACTTTTGATATCAGAAGATTTCAGCTTGGTATACCATTCCAAGGATCCTCCAGACAGACTGTCTTGGAAGAAGTACATCCAAAGCTTTTGATCTGTAGTGTATGCAGAGATCTTGCGGACAAAGGCTTGCAGATGAGTTTCCGGGCAGGAACTTCCATTGTACTTATCAAATGCGGGCGCTTTGAACTTCTGCGGGATCACAATCCCCTCGACCAGCCCCATGTTGGACATGTTGACAAACCCCGGAGTAGCATGACTTTCCAGAGCCCTGATCTTGTCAGCCAGCAGCTGAATCTCCTTGTTCTGTGGCGGAGCACTGTACGGACCAAACGGTTCATTATGCATCGAGAACTGATCAGCCTCTCTGTCCTCCTCTCTGTCATCATCGACCCCAAATAACGGAGGAAACAGGCTATCCTTCAGATTATGCCCCAGACCGGGCCCACCACCAGTAGCAGCACCAAATCCACCAGCATTGTTCACTACTCCCACAGTTGCTCTTTTTCCACCGTCTCTGGATCCACCCAGCCCCTGGTTGGAGACACCATCCAGGTTAACAACACTGTTAGCAGCTGAAGCTCGCTCGAGCTTCTCGACCTTGTCAGCCAAAGCTTTCTGACCAACTGCAAAACCCTGCATAATGTTGATCAGCTCATTCATCTTGTCCTTCAGCTCGAGGAGATCAGTACTTGGTAGATCCATCAGTCTGGGAGTATTGCGTCTGGTGAAGTATCTGTGAGGACGGATTGAGTGCAAGGGTACAACTCTACGAGCGCGAGCAATGGTTCCTGAAACAGTCAAGCACGTTAGAACCTGACACCTACAAAACAGCAAACAGGTTAATATGCATGAATGCAACATCTGTCCATATGAGGAAGATTCTGTCCTTTGATCTTGGTTTCATCGAGACAGATAATATTTTTCCAATAACATTCTGACATTCAGATGTCTCTCAACCAAATTCTCAATCCATAATACTCCCCATATGACTAGACGTGAGTTTGATGCAGATGAATGCAAAATGAGAATGATGCAGATGTATGAATGCATAGTGTTGCCATCCTCCAAGCCATCTGATCATCTGTTGCTCTGAATCACAGCCCTGATCTCTGAACTGATCACAACCATCTGAGGGAATAGGTAACCACAAATCCAACTCACGGGTTCCGAAATAAACGGAAGACAGATACATCATCATCATCATCATCAGAGATCCACTGAACAAATAACCACAACCTCTGAATCGGCCCGGGGAATCCTGAAATAAACGGATCCCCACTGATAAATAACTCGGACCGGGGAATCCTGAAATAAACGGATCCCCACTGATAAATACCACGGACAGCACTCCGGCGTCACGGCAATAAATGGCCATAAATCCGACTTATAAATAGGACTCTGATCCACGGAACAAAAAGTCACCATCTGAGTCACCATTTGAACATGCATCTGTAAGAATCACCCTCCCCTCACAGGTAAATTCTAATCAGGTCATCCTAAGGCGGATAATAGTCTCGACAATCGGGCAGAGATACTCAATGGGTTTGCTCTTTCGGGTGTGCCATTGTAGCTCCCTTAAGATCGTCTAAACCAAAGATCCGGGAAATGATCGGTCACCAGAGTCAACAGCTCAAATGACGTAACTCAACCAAAGTGGGGTACCCCACAGAGGAAAGCACTATCAAATGAACCTCGTCTGGCTTGTGGCATGTCACGTTGCAACAATATGCTGATTTAGCAAATGAGGAACGTGAGACCACACTAATCCTAGGTGTATACTCGGGCCTGGGTTTTAGCCCCACTCAGAACACCCACCCCCACAGAGGAACCACATGCACAGAGGACGGCAACATGATAGTATGATGCATGCAAATATTTATGCAAATATAGACACTGTTAGAATAATAAATGCAATAAATAACACAAAACAAGCAACCTAAACTACCCTAGAACGCTAGGAGAGACTCGCTTAGGGAATATGGACCAGCACAGGTCAACATCTCAGAAGTCCCCAGCAGAGTCGCCAGCTGTCGCATCCGCGAAAAAACAACCGGCGGGCTGAAACAAAACACAACACAGAGCCGCCACTGTGCGTTATTTATCCCAAGATAGGGAAAGGAAACGCTCAGAGAAACCTGGAAAAAGCATGATCTCGCGACCAAAGAGAAAGGGTAAGGGAGTCGGTTACGCAAGGGGAAGGTATTAGCACCCCTCACGTCCGTCGTACTCGACGGGATCCACGCTCTAAGAAAAGAAAAGGTTGCTAAAAACATCACACACACACAAGGAACGCAGGTGGGGTTAAGAAGAAGAGAGCTCGATAGGACATCGCATCCTATGCCTACGTATCTCGTCTGGAACGAGAATCAGAGCTGCCGTAGTTCGGCTTACGCACGCCAAACAAGCAAACACAAACACACGCAAACTGGGAGCCTGAATGCCAATCACTGGACTTACATCAGCATCCAAACCAAAACACGCACAAAACGGCAAACGTGGAGCCCGACTGCCAATTACTGGACTTATATCGGCATCCGAACCAAAACACGCACAAAACGGCAAACGTGGAGCCCGACTGCCAATTACTGGACTTATATCGGCATCCGAACCAAACAAACACAATCAGATAACAAGTAAACACACACAAAAAGAAAAAAAAGTGCCCGGAGAGACCTCGCACGGTCTCCTGCCTACATACCTCGTCTGGAACGAGGATCAGGGCGATGTAGTTCCCCTGAAAGGGAAAGGAAGAACATGCAAACTAGTAGGGAGTCGGGAACTCGAGCCTACAAGTCATCAAGCAAGCCAGAAGAGACGCTGAGACGTCAGAAGAAACGGCACACACAGACTAACAGGGAGTCGGGAACTCGAGCCTGATAGCTGCCAAACAAAACACACGCAAAAAAGAAAAGGGTGCCCGAAGAGACCTCGCGCGGTCTCCTGCCTACGTACCTCATCTGGCATGAGGATCAGGGCGACGTAGTTCACCCTCAAGGGAAAGAAAATCTAGCCAGAAACCAAGGGAAGACACACTACCAGGGAGCTGGACTCGAGCCTAGTGTTGTCATGCATCATTGCCCTACGTTGTGGTTTCTACCTACTTGCACAACAGCAAGCTAATCCTATCCAGGAAAGAAGCAAGCATACAAGCATACAAAACAAAACAAGCATCTCAAGCAAATATTCACAAAGCACACACTATAACCAGTCAAATGAGGCTCAAACAATGGGTTTGACTGCCGAAGCAAGTCATCTGTACATGGGTAGTGTTCGCTCTTAACCTTGCCATTGCGGGGCTAAGGTGAAGCAGATGATAGGTGAGTGAAAATTAGACTTCACAGCTCTTATCCCTGACCAGGGAGAGCTTCAGACAAAGGAGCGTGGGTCCAGAATGGAGGGACCCTTCTACGCTCAAAGACTCTGACTCGATTGTGCAACAGCACAAGATCTTGGGTTTGTGTCCCAATGCATCAACACACAGCCGTGTGAGCAGAGGGACGACTCAACAGAATAGCGGGGGATAGATTGCATATCCCTATGATCCGCCAATTGCCTCATAGAGGTCTTTACCTGCTTGGCACAAAAAGTAAATAACCACAAACATCGCCTCTTAAGGAGGACTTCAGACAGTTGCCTGGCCAAGTAACAGGCCAGGTCTTCCAGACTACATGGAGAATAGAAGTCCTACCTCAAGTGGTTTAAAAACCAAGCAGCAGCAAGCAAGTTCTTAAAGAACTGTAAGCGACTAAATGTACCTGAAATCAATCAAGTATCATCAGTACTCAGACTAACCAACAATAAACAGCAAAAGTCAATCTATACAGACAACACAAGTTAATGCACATAAGTGCAAGCTATGAGCTCAAGCTCAAGCATCAAACCCTACAACACAACATCAATGTTAGTTTACAACATAAAACAAATTCAATTTGCAACTTGCACTTTTTCCCTTAAGCCTTTTTGCATGTCAACCTGAAAATCCACACCAAATGTGAGAAACTAGACCACTAGGCCAAGCCTAGGGTCCAAAAGGGATAAAAAATTCTAAACAGCAAGTTAAATTCAACCAAAATCAAATTCAAACAATTCAAAAGCAAATGCCATTGGTCTCATGCTCATATCATTCACCAATATCAATTCATGCACAATATACCACAAACTAGGTCAAATACAACACCAAAAGTCCAAACAGAATGACTTCAATCAAAGGCATACCAAAACAATTACAAAAATCCTCAAATAATTCACACCTAAACAGGACACAATAAACAAGTAGCATGTCAATTTTCAGCTTAATTGGACAAAAGAAAGTAGGTCAATGAAAATCAAAAAGTCCAGACACAATTATGTAAGCCAATTCAAGACATCCAAGCAAGCATCCATTTCAATAATTCATAAAACAGTGACAACACATTAGAAATGAATGGGATCAAAAGCATGATGTCCCACAATGTGTCTAAAATGCTCCCACCAAATTTCATCTTCATCCAATACACTATGAGAATTTCACAAGCAAAATGCCAACATGTGTCACACAATGTCACAAAATGAGCATACAGAGAAGAAAATTATCAATCAATTAGAAAATGACATCAAAAATTCCAGCAAAAATCACATGCAATCTTAACATATCAATGATCATCCACACAAAATTTCAGCTTAAATCAACATCTCTAGGCATTTTAAATAAAATCAGAAAGATGGCCTAGCTTGGTGTGACACAAATTGTCACACCTTAATCCAAAAATCATATCTAATCAACCAGGTATCCAAAATTCACAAACTCTACATGAAAATCACCATCAACATGTCCAGAATAAGCACAAATAATTTCATCCATTTCTTTAAAGGTATGAGCATTTCATGATAGTTTTGGCAAAGCATACACAAAATGCACACATGAACAAAATCAATAGGCCAATTAAATTTCCACACGTGCAAAAATTTCACAAAAATCATCATAAAATTCTACACATCCTCATGAGCATGGCACAAAAAAATTTCACAAAAATTGGATGAATTATGAAGCCTCTATGATTTTTTGAAGTTTTGTTAAATTAGTGAAATAATTATTTAATGTGTTATATGAATTTAAAATGATTTTATTAAGTCCAGTGGCAGTTTTGTAATTAACCTCAACCAGCTCAAAACGGCACCGTGTCATTTTAATGTGTTGGCGCATGACGATTGGTTGAATTGGGCGCTAAACAGGAATTTGAAATGCTAAGCGAATGGGACGGATCTACAACAACATTTTTCCAGAATTTGAATCTCCTTCCTCGCGCTCTCATGTTCATCCTCTCCAAGTTCGGTTTCGATCAAATCTCAATGAAAATGGACAAATGAAGTACCGTTGGAACCGTCTCTCAACCTAGGTCACAAATATGCTAACGATTTCGCCTAACTCTCACTATATCTCACGGATCGAGCGAAAATGTAAACACACCTCAAACTTCCAATCAATATATCTCATTCAACAGTTAACCAAATCGAAAACTAATCACATCATGTTCATCTACGTTGAATGCACTACAATAAGCATGTCTCAATTCAAAGAATAACGATGTTCGAATTTTGGTACCTTGAATGGAGCAGTGATGAATTTGCGTGTTTCTTGATGCCAAAGTCCAAAACAGATCAAGGAGAAGGCTTAGGAAGTTGATTGGAACTCATAGCTAAGCTCAAAGTTGATCCTAGTGAAAGAAATCTTCAAATGCCATTGATGCACATACTTTGGACAGCTGCGATTTGGAAGCTTTTGGCAATGGAGAAGTCAAAACAGATGGAGATCTTGATCCAAGGAAGGTGAAGCAACAAGAATTTCGTGAAATGATGAAGAATTGATGAAGTTTCAATGAATTTGGTTGATGAAGGTTCTTGATGAATTTTCACTTTTGGAGGGAAAAACAGTTACAAGCTTTTGTGAATTGTGATTATGATCCAAATTCAGTTACAATTAAAGCTTTATACTCTTGCTTAATCACCTTTTAATCACCAATTAACCAAAAATGCACTTGATTAGCTTAATGTGGAATTTTCAATGCAAGGGCAAAATTGGTATTTCACATAAGGGCTCATGACAGCTGTATGACAGCTCAGACATCTTCCAAATATCATTTGTGATGTGTTGGCTTTGATCCCATGTTGATTGGCATTGTATTTTTCATTTTCACTATGTCATGCCAAATTTGCATTTTCAAGTGAAGTTCAAAAGTGACCTAGCCAAATATTGGATCTTGAACACTTATGACAATTCAAACCATCTCTAATTGGCATATGTGAGGTGTTGCAAAAACTCCCATTCCAAAATTCCCATTATTTCTCAACTTGGACCATTTTGCCCTTGACTTTTTAATTGTGCACTTGAAAATTAACCTTTTGCCTTGACCATTTTTGATGAATTTTGATTATGCACCATGAAAGTACATGTCAAATGGAGTTTGCTCATAAAAAGATCACTCATTTTGGACACTCCATGTGAAAGTTATGCCACTTTGATTATAGGTCTTTTTGGAAAATGAATGGACCATAACTTGCCAACCATACATGGGAATTTCAAGTTCTTGGACTTTTTGGAAAGGTGAGACCAAGATCTACAACTTTCATGTTGAACAAATTTTCATTTGAAGCATTTTTGGACACGTAATTTTGTGGTCAAAAACATTCCATTTTTGGAAACTTCCATTACAAGTCACTTTCCATTTTTGGCAATTTTTGTCCTGACTTGATTTCCTTCATTCTTGAGCTTTGACATGTCAAATAACACTTGTTCCAACATGAATGAAGTGTATCCAACTCAATCCCACCTCCAAATCCATAAAATCAAGCACAGTTGACCACAGTTGACTTTTTCAACTGATAGATGAATTTGGCAATGCACTGATCAATCTGAGCCCCAATCTTCTGATGAAATGGCCCAAGGATGAAACTCTAGCCTCAATAAGCTCAATATAATCACATTATGATCCCCATATCCATCATAGACCCCATCTCCTTGCCATGCCCTGATTGGCCCAATGCAACTGATTAGGGTTGACCAGTGGTCAAAACCCTAATCTCAAGGTATCTGATCAAACACTTGAATCTTCTTGGATGATAACAAGACCATGATGATGATGATGTATCATTCTAACCAAGATAAAGACCAATATCTTTGAGAACCACAAAACCCTAATTTGGACCCCCACATCCTCAGATGATTAATGACCAGTCCAATGAAACCCTAGCTTGCACACAACCTCTTCATCTTCTGACCAAGACTTGAGAGAATGACTTGCACCATGTAACCACATGATATGCAATATGCAATGCCTAATGACCTAAAATGATATGTAATATGTTATGCTAGTCCCAAGAGAGGAGGGCAAATTTTAAGGTGTTACAGATGTTAGTACGTTACTTTGCCTTCTCACCTCTGTCCTGATCAAGCCTACTTGATAGTGATGTTCTTTTTCTACCTCTAGCTCCTGGTTTTCAATAACATTCAATGTTATTTCTTTATCATAAACTTTTAAGGTTAACGTGCCATGGTCCATGTCGAGATTGCATCGACTTGCCTGCATGAAAGGTCGACCAAGAATGATGGGTGTCTCTTCATCTTTAGGTATGTCTAGGATCATAAAATTAACAGGAAAACTCAAGTCCACTATTGTCACCAGTACGTCTTATGATATACCAAATGCATCCTTTCTCGAGTGATCTGCAAACTTCAGATTTCTCTTTGTATCACTAACATTTTTAATACCCAACTTGTGATAGATTGATAATGGCATCAGACTCACACTAGCTCCAAAATCAATTAGTACCTTTTTGAAAGTTCTCTCGTTAATTATGCATGATAGTGTTACCGTCCCAGGATCCTTCTGTTTGTTTGGAATTTTCTGCCCCAGTGAATTTTCACTACACTTTTCCTTCAAGGCTACCGGTTCTTCTGTTGTTGGTTTCTTTTCGGCCATTACCTCTTCCATGAATTTTTGTACATGGGCATTCGCTCGAATGCTTAAAACAAAGACATATGACTCTCTAACTTTTTGAACATCATCATGAATTTCTCAAAGTATGACTCACTTGGGTCCTTCTTTGCCACTCTCTGAGGGTATGGTAACTTAATCACCGGTTTAGTATCCTTTTTATTTTTCTCTTCAGCTGGCTTTCCAAGTGGTATAACTTTTTCCTCTTTAGCGTCCCTCTCCCTTTTCGTCGTGACAGTATTAACATTCTCATGATTTCTTGGATTTTGAAATGTTTCACTTGGTAAGGAACCTGGTGTTCGAGAACTTTCTATTTGTTGTGCTAACTGACCCAGCTAAACTTCAAGATTTTGTATAGAGGCGGTGTTGTTTTTATGATTGTTTCTAGTCTCTTCATGGAATTACATATGTTGAGCGACCATGTTTTTAATGGCAATCTCCCATTCTGATTTCTTTGGAGCTTGCGGTTGCTGTTGTTGTTGATACTGAGTCTGATATTGACCTTGACCTTGTTATGGAACATTCCCTCTTTGATCTTTCCAGGAGAAGTTTGGATGATTCTTCCAACCTGGATTGTAAGTGTTGGAGTAAGGGTTATTCTGCTTCAAAAAATTTATCTCTTCAATTTTTTGAGGGGTGGAAAAGTAATATACAGTGTGGTGCGGTCCATTACAGATTTCACAAGTGATGGTCTGAGCAAGTTGAACTTGAGCTACCTGTTGGGTACCTATGTTCATAGCTTTCAATTTGTTTTCCACTTCAGCAGCTATTGTATCTTCCAACCGAATTTTATTAGTTTCCAGCTTCATATCAATAACTCCCTCGGGTTTGCTCGTACACCTATCATACAATTCCATATGCTCATTGACAGCTATCGCTTCAATGATCTTTTTAATACCGGTGGCTGTTGAGAAATTTGTTGAGCCACCTGTTGCTGTATCAATCAACTGTTTTGTCTTTATTTTCAGCCCATTAACAAACATCTGCATTTGTTCAGTCTGATCCATATTATGAGATGGGCAAGCTACCAGGACCCTTTTGAATCTTTTGCAGGTATCTCCCAAAGACTCATCATCCTTTTGTTTGAAGTTCAAGATTTCATACATTTTTCTTAGAAATACCGATGCTGGAAAATACTTATTTAAGAACGTAGTTTCCATCTCTTCCCATGATGTAATACTTCCTGCTAGGAGAGAATAGAACCATTCTTTTGCCTCTTCAGCTAAAGTGAACGGGAACATTCTTAACTTCTTTGCTTCGTCAGTATGACCATCAATTTTCAAAGTAATACTCATGGTCGGGAATCTCTGGAAGTGTTTGTTTGCATCCTCATTTACCTTTCCGGTGAAATATTTTTGTTCAAGTTGATTTGCTAGGATGCAGTTGAAAATTAGTTACATTCACCAGTTGGTTGACAATAACCTACCATCTGGTGCATTTGCACCTCCATAGTCACCTATGAGTCTTTCCAGAGGTAGAGGAGGTGGAACTGGAGGAATTTCAGTCGTAGTTTCTTTTTCTGAATCTGAGTGATCAGAGGGGACTTCTTCTTTGGAATTCAATCTAGCATTTCTACATCTCTGGTAAAAGGTTCTCTCGATTTTAGCGTCAAAAAGAAATTCACATGAGGGATCTCCCCGCATACATAGATTAGTGAATGAAATTATATAAATGACAGAAAAATAATTTTATTGCAGAGCAACAAAATTTTAATTGAACTAAAATTAAATTTTATATTTTGGCAGTCCCCGGCAGCGGTGCCAAAAACTTGATCGGAAAAAGAGCAAGTGTACTATTTTGCCTTTTGTAGTAATAAAGGGGAAATTCCCTGAATATCGATCTCAAGGACTGCAAGTTAATATCGAGTTCAAATCATCGTTCAATTAAACAAAAACTAGTGTTGGGGGTTTTAGATTCAAATTTATAAAAATAAAGGTAAAGGAAATTAATACTGTAAAATAAGGGCTTGCAAGGGAAGAAGAACAATGTTAGGGAATGTGTATAATTTGTCCATGTAACAACTCTGAGTCACTATTTCATCAAAAAATGTCAATTACTACCAGTTCTCAAGGGTATTTTCTCATAAGTCTTTGGTGAGAAAACCTTTAATCATTCAACCCTAATTTCTATGCCCATAGGAAATTATCGGTGAAATTAAGCCTTATTATATCAAGAATGCTCTAATTCATACAGGGTATCCCTGGTCCTAGGTGATATCTACTGCAGAGTAATCTTATGAAAACCTTACTAATGGCGGTCCAACCTAATTGATAACCATACAACAATCTCAATTGTCCAAAAGTGAAAGCATTAAACACATCAAAAGATTACCGTAATTAAGAAAATAATATTATTAATACAATCGTAAACTCAAAGTCATCACATATCTAAATCAGGGACACCCCATAGCATTAGGGGGTTTAGCTACTCATATTGTTCAAAACATATTCAAGATTAAAAAAATACACATTACAAGTAATTGGATGACTTGGATCTTCAATTGTTTTCGCTCATGAAAAACTTCTGCTCTCCGAATTCCTTGATCTCTGTAATTCTCGATCGTCTGACAATTCTTTGTGCTCTGTGTTTTCCTCGTTCAAAAGTGTCTTCCTCTCTCGTAGAAACTCTCCTAAAATAGTGAAAATCCCTTGGCAAATGTTGGAAATCTCCAAAACGTCTTCGTTGCTCAAGCTCGGGTAAAAATGCCCAAAAATTGGAAGATTTTGCGCCTAGGCTGACACGGGTGGTCGTGTCAGCTCCCAACCTTGCCATTCTCTCCTGACACGCCCCAGGTAACCTGACATGGCCCAGGTCAGGTGACATGGGTGGCCGTGTCAGGCCTCTTGTATTGAGAAATCTCCTTTCCTCGAACGCTGGAACTTTCCACTTTCTCGCATTGAGTCCGTTGGATCTTCTACATGGACCTGGAGGGCATAAACACAGACAACCAAAGCATAAAATCCAGAAAACACAAAATAAAACTAAAAATTGATAACATGCTTAAATAACTTACAGAAAATAAAACTACTCAAAAGGTACCATAATACGCACAAAGTGTTCCAGAATCCTTGGTTTCTTGTCGAATAAGTAATGAAAACATAGTGAAAATGGTGACCGATCAACGTGAGAATGTTCTTCTTTTATTTTGTTTTTACGTTCTTACAATTACGTTGCTCTGATCTGTAACACTGGGCGGGCAAACATTATTTTTCTTTGTTTATGTTTTGTTAATGAGAGTTAGATGATATACTTTCAATGTTTTCATGCTTATGTTGATTTATGAAGATTTTTATTGCATTGTTTGATTTTATGAAAAGTACTTTATGAGATTGAAATGGTTTAAGTAGCATGCTTATTTGATAATTCTGCTGCGATGATACCCTAAGTGAAGGTCAACATACGATGACAGGAGTTTGATGTTTTAATTTTTAAATTATAAGTGTTGCAGAGAAAATGTGTTTGATGTCGAGTAACATCCTAAGTGCAAATGTGTGTTTTCTATATGCTTTAGTTGATAATAATAAGCACGAGATTTTAGGGTATTACGTAGTGGTATCAGAGCAGGTCGGTCCATTCAGCCAGGTTTTTGTAATGTTGTATGTTCCCTAGCGTTGGAAAGATAATCAAATTGAATTGCTTTTATGGGCTAAAAATGTCGTGATGACATGAATAATTGATGATAATTGTGTGTATTTTTTTATGTTATATTATGATGATATTATGATGTTTGAGAATATTAATTATAATTAGTTAAAAATTTAAATGTTTAATATTGATGATGTTGTAAGTTGTGATAACTATGTGTTGTTGTGTGAGCATGATAGTTGATGATGTCGGTATGATGTTAATGATGATTATGATGTTATTGTTTATGATGTTGATGATGATTATGATGTTATTGTTTATGATGTTGATGATGATTATGATGTTGTATATAATATTGATGATGATTATGATATTGTTGTGTATGATGTTGATGATGATTATGATGTTGTTGTGTTATGATGTTGAGAATAGCATTGGTGTTGTTGATGTGATTGGTGAATAATAGTTCAAGTAGAGAGGACTATTATTGTTGGGTCAATGAATGCTTTGTTTATTGTCGAAAAGGGGATTTAAACATTTTGTTGTTGTTGCATTGACATGTTTTAACATGTATTCATAATGTCGTTGTTGTTGATGAAAGATGTGTTGCAATCTGAGTAGGGTAGATTGGTGTCTTGTCCCGAATCCGAGCATGGTGGATTCGGGGTTCGAGTATGGTGAACCTGGTTCACTAAGGAAACTTTTGATTATATGGTACCACATGCATATGCATCGAGTTACATCGTTGAGTTGCATTGCATAAACGAGTTGTATGCACGATGTTGCTTTGTATGTGATTATTGAGATTTGGCGTGCGAATGTGTTTGTGAGATGTTATGATGCAATTGTTGTAGAATATGTATATGTGTTGATACTCTACCTTGCAGTATGTATCACTTACTTTATTAATGTGATTTTTTACCCCTTTGTTGTTGTGGTGGTATGTGTTCCTCTTCGGAGTACAAACAAGCAGGTAATCGAGTAGCTGCTGGAATGAAAGGATGGCGCAATGTTGTTCTTCTTTTCTTTTGTTTTTGCGTTCTTAGAATTACGTTGCTCTTATCTATAACACTGGATGGATGATCGTTATTTTTACTTGTTTATGTTTTGTTAATGAGAGTTATATGATATACTCTCAATTTTTTCATGCTTATGTTGATTTATGAAGATTTTTATTGCATTGTTTGATTTTATGAAAAGTACTTTATGAGATTAAAATGATATGAGTAGCATGCTTATTTGATAATTCCGCTGCAATGATACCCTAAGTGAAGGTAAGCATGCGATGACAGGTTTAAATGTTTTAATTTTTTAATTATAAGTGTTGAAGAGCAGATGTGTTTGATGTCGAGTAACATCACAAGTGCAAATGTGTATTTTCTATATACTTGAGTTTATAATAATAAGCGTGGGATTTTAGAATGATACATTTATATCCACCCCTAAGAATGGACAATTGATTTAGATTGCCTAGAAAACACATTGATTCTTATATTAAATAAAATAAAAATAAAAATTCATTTAGTTTTCGAAAAAAGATACCAAACTTTAACCATAGAAATATTTATTATGACTTTTTTTTGCCCTTTATCTTAACAATAATAATATATTTTTATTTCGGTTAAGTGAGCCTTTTAAAGATCTCTTTGAGTTAGATTTGAAAGAAAAAAAAAAGACAGGATTTTTCATATTTCTTTTTGTGTGGTGAAAAAAAAACATTCCTAGCTATTTTTGTAAATTTGCTTCACAACATCCACCAATAAATACAAACGATAATCAAAATTGATCTTTCTTTCGATATATAATAATGTGTTTTATTCCGTTAAGATAGTCCACTTAGTAGTTGTATACAGACATCATGCGGGTTCAAGTCATGATATTCCACTTTTTTATCTTTAAAAAGATAAATTTTAATTATTAAATTACTTGACTAAAAAATATTGTGTTTTTTTACCCAAAAACAAGAGAGATATCCTTTTAAATCTTTCAAAATGTCTTTAAAATTATTAAGAATGAAACATTGCAAGATTTGAAAATCTTAAGATTAATTACTACGGTTATGGAGCAATGTTAAAAAAATTTAATAGAGAGTTTTGCTATCTATTATGATATTAGAGAGATTAATCTCAACAATTATACATAAAAAATATTCGATTTTAAAAAAAATAACAAATTTAATGATCAATTAATATAATTAATAAAAAATATATGAATAAGATGGAAGATAATAAGTTGTCGGTGGAAATGTTAGTATTAATTAAATGATGTAATTGGAAAATAATATTAAAGATAAAAATTAAATTATTTTTTGATGATTTTTTTTTAGAAACGAGTGTGATATTTTGAGATAGAAGAAGTATGAAATCTTGACCTTTATATTTATTTATTATTAAATCAACAATTATTTACTGTATGATTTTAGTTTGGTGTTATTAACTTTGTGATTTTCTCGACAATGGATCTTGATAATTTATTCAAAATAAATAATAATCATCAGTAATTATTTTATTTAAGATTTAAATTTGGATTTTTTCGAATATTTATTTTAATTGAAATTCATTAATCACTCAATCCTAATTATTATTTAACAATATTGTTAAGGATAATACTAACTTGTATAATTAATAATTTTATTTTTTATTTTAATAAAAAAAATCTGTTTAAGAGTTTTTTAACTTATGTCTGCAGCGCAGTTAGCACCCTATTGTTAATTTTGTGTTAATAAAGAGTAGATATGGGGCCAAATATGGATAATGACATAAATTACCTAATGTAGGCAGTTCCAAGATATTTTCCGTTAGCAGTTGCAACCTTCTTAACTGCTTACCTAATTTTACTTGTAACATTAATTCAAGAAAAAAAATATACTAGTACTCCTTCCATTTATAATGTGTCAAACTTTATAATATAAATTGGAGACTTTAGGCGTTAATTTCTGGCGTCATTACATTTGGCTGTTGAACCAGAGAACAAGCAAATCTAAATCTCATTCCTTCTTCTACAAATAACCATTTTTCTTCTTTCTCGTGTCTGTTGTTACGATTTTCCAATATGGAAGGTGTAGATCACTTAGCTTTCGAAAGGAACAAAGCTCAATTCGATGTCGACGCCATGAAGATCGTTTGGGCCGGTTCTTCTCACGCATTAGAAGTTTCCGATCGAATGTCTCGTCTCGTCGCCAGCGATCCGGTTATTTCTCCCTCGTCTTTTCAATTTTGTTCATTCTGTAAAATTTCATTTCTGATATGATTTTCGTAATGCAAACCGATTGTTGTATTGTAGTGTTAATGTTTAGGTTTGTGCAATTTCTCTGTTATTGGAGTTTGTGATAAGTGGCGATTTTCGACTTGTTTTAAGCTGTATGAAACGTTTGATTGTCTTGTGTAGGCATTTAGAAAGGATAATAGAGCCATGCTTGGCAGGAAGGACTTATTTAAGAACACTTTGAGGAAAGCAGCTTATGCAATGAAAAGGATTATCGAGCTTCGTCTTAGCGGTGGCTTATATTCTTTCTTTAGTTTGAGTTTGGTTTCTATCTTGTTGATTTCTTCAATGGGAGGTTGTCTAATACTGTTTTTGTTTTTTTGCTACTATTTATTGCACAGAGGAGGAAGCTTCTATGCTTAGATCCTTTGTGGATGAGCCTGCTTTTATAGATCTTCATTGGGTACAACTCAATTTCTTGTCATGGTGGCATGGATATATTTATTGTCTTCATAATGGCATATTGATCTAGCTTGTAACTTCTTTTTCAGGGAATGTTTGTTCCTGCTATCAAAGGACAAGGAACTGAAGAACAGCAGAAAAAGTGGCTGCCTTTGGCACTAAAGATGCAAATAATTGGTTGCTATGCCCAAACTGAACTTGGCCATGGATCTAATGTTCAAGGGCTAGAAACAACAATAACATTTGATCCCAAAACAGATGAATTTGTTATTCATAGCCCCACATTGACTTCCAGCAAAGTGAGTAAAATGGAAGATGGCTTATGAGAGCCTTTATTTGTCTTTTAAGATGCATGATGGGTCTAAAATCTTAAAAAAACTATTTGGTGAGCATGATATTTTAATATATCATTATTGGAATTATTATAACTCTTTTGATGATGATTTAAACAGTGGTGGCCTGGTGGATTGGGTAAAGTGTCAACACATGCTATTGTTTATGGCCGCCTAATTACTGATGGTCAAGATCATGGAGTGCATGGTAATTACATGCCTTAATCATCCAAATTTTTGTTTTAAGATTTAGATTTCAATAAGTTAACAATGTGTTCAATTGGAATATTGGAAGGCTTCATTGTCCAACTGCGGAGCCTGGATGATCACTTACCTCTTCCCGGCATAACTGTTGGCGATATTGGAATGAAATTTGGAAATGGAGCATATAATTCTATGGACAACGGGGTTCTGAGGTTTGATCATGTACGAATTCCAAGGGATCAAATGTTAATGAGGTTAGTTTGTCTTACCAATAATACCTCTCTTGCCTCAAGAGGGGAAAATACAATAATCATGTTCATAGTTGGGGTTTAGGGTATTTGATTCATACATGATCCGTAAGTTGAGTATATACCTAAGAGTGGTTTTTGATTTGTTTTAAGAATCTTTCTTAAATGATTACTATGTGATGAAAGCGGTAAATACGGAAAGATAAAAAACACCGAGAGATATCTTGATTCCTCTACTGTCAGAGAGTACTTCAGTCCCTTTTCAATATGAAGGAGATTTTACTATTGTTATGACTTATACAAGACTCTTCCTAGTCTTCCTATACATACACTAACAATCACACCAAGAACAATCCTCTTGGATTTTTCACTAAGTTCAAAAAGAGAACAATCCTCCCTTTAACGAACCTCTTGTATCCAACAATCCTGGACAACAAGGATACACAAAATAATATGATTTTTTTTATAAGTATGTGAAATGGAATTGTATAAGTCTCAATCTATGGATTGATCTTCTCCTCATAACAAACAAATCTCTTAATGATATACAAGTGTTCACTATGAATGAAATGAAACTTAGAATGATTTTCTATGAAGGTTAAGTGCAGAAAGTTTCACTCTTAAAATTTTGGTTTTAAACACTTAGAGAACTTTTGAAAGATGAAGAGAATATTTGAATGTTTGAAAATTTGCAAAAGGAGATGAGATTAAAATCTCAAGAAAATGTGTTTATATAGCCCTAATGCACTTCTATAAATTAGTACAAGCCATGGAAGGATGTCATGCTTCAAGAACTATTTTTGAAAACCAAATGAATGAAAAAATACAATTTTTTCAGGCACTGATACAGTGGTAATCGATTAACCAAAAGTGGTTAATCGATTACACCCTTGTAACGTGCAAAAGATTTGAAATTTTTCGTCCGTTAATCGATTAGCACAATGTTGTTAACCGATTAGCAGCCCTGCAGAATGCAAAAATAGTTATTTTTCAAAGAGAAAAACTTTGGTATCCAAACATTTTAAACAAACATGATATGAATGTATGAGGACTTGAACACTTCTATAATCATTAGAAAGGTTGAATGCTATATACCTTATCATTCATGATCAATCCATAAATATTTCTTCAAGACTTGACATGATATGAAACTTGTCTTTGCTTTATAATTCTTTGAGCCATTTCTTTTTGTCAATCCATTCTTGCTTTGTAGAATCTTGTCGTCATCAAAACACTTGAGAAAGTTTTCACATTTTCCACCTTTTTGATGATGACAACCATATCTTAAAAGTTTGCCTCAATCTTGTTTCTCTAACACAAAATATTCCCCATTGATCAATGCTCGAAAGAGTTTTTGCTAGCTGCACTTTGTTAGAGAAAAAGCATACAACATAATAACAATACTTCTCCTCCTTTGTCATTACCAAAAAGGAAGGCAAAAGACTTAAAAATTGAAACTTCATAAGTTGTATGAATTTAGCAAAAAATTATGTTTAGCATATGTAAAACATAAATCATATGAACTATAAATTATAGACACAACACATAAGATAAAAACATATAGCATAACATAATTGTTGTACGGAAACATAACACACAATTGTTCAAAACATAAAGTACTTAGAACATAACATAACACAAACCTTAGAACAAAAGTACTTAGAAACTTAAAAGAAAGAAACATAATAGCAATACAATGCAATACAAGACATCTATTCACTTTTCTAAAAAAAACACTTAAATGAATAAGATAAAACATGAATAAAATACATTTATGCACAAATAAATTAACACATGTGGCAATTCGTCCCAGATGTATTCGGTTAACCATATATGGTTAATCGATTACAACATCAAAGTATGAAGAAAACACGCATAAAAAGGGGTGTTAATCGATTAGCCACTTTTGATTAATCGATTAACGCATAAGAAAAAACAGTGACTTCATAACTGGCAGCATGCATGAAATTTCCATAATTTATCAATTTGACATATTATAACATATAATAATGCAACTGTTGATTAACCATACATGTCATAAAAATTAATTTAACATCATGTAAAATAAAAATTTGTAAATATAATGAAAAACTCACATTCTTGAAAATTAAATAAAATGTTTGAAAGTTAAAATTTTGTGTACCTTTGATTCATTATAGAGAATAATGAATAAATATTGAAGAATTATATGTCACCTTCATTTAAAATGTCAAGCTCTCTTCTAATTTTATAAAAAAAACGTCTCGAGAAAGCGACTTTGTAAAGATATTCGTCAGTTGATTTTGAGTATCTATGAAAGAAATATCAATGTCACCTTTTAGAACATGATCCCTTAAGAAGTGATGTCTAAGGTCGATGTGTTTGGTTCTTGAGTGCATGATTGGATTTTTTGAGATATTGATTGCACTTGTGTTGTTGCATTTGAGAGAGATGCTACCTAGATTTATACCATAGTTAAGAAGTTGTTGCTTCAACCAAAGTATTTGTGCACAGCAGCTATCGGCGGCGATATATTCTGCTTCTGCATTGCTGAGAGCCACACTCACTTGCTTTTTACATGACGAAGAAACTAGAGCATTTCCAAAAATGTGACATCTTCCACTTGTACTTTTCTTGTCTGTCGTACATCCTGCATGATCTGCATCAGAGAAATCAACAAGACTACATATACTACATTCGGGATACCATAAGCCGATATTGGATGTTCTTTTGAGATACTTCATTATTCTCTTCACAACAGTGAGATGAGATTCCTTTGGACAAGCTTGAAAACGAGCACATAAACAGACACTAAACATAATATCGGGTCGACTAGCCGTTAGATACAAGAAGGAACCAATCATACCTCGATACTTAGTGGTATCAATTGGAGTTCCGGATTCATCATGATCAAGATATGTCCCCGATCCCATTGGAGTGGCTATATCTTTGCAAGTATCCATGTCAAATCTTTTGAGAAGTTCTTTGTAATATTTAGATTGATTGATGAGCATCTCATTCTTTGATTGTTTGATTTGCAACTCAAGGAAGTAGTTCAACTTACCCATCATGGACATTTCAAATTCTCCTTGCATGATTGTTGAGAATTCTTCACATAAAGATACATTTGTGGATCCAAATATGATGTCATCTACATAAATTTGCACTAAGATAATATGATGGTTAATTCTTTTGATAAACAAAGTAGTATCCACTTTACCTTTTTGAAACCATGTTCGTAAAGAAAATTACTTAACCTATCATAGCAAGCCTTTGGTGCTTGCTTCAATTCGTACAAGGCATTTTTGAGTTTGTACACATGATTAGGATGTTTGGAGGTTGACTTACATAAACTTCTTCAAGTATGTATCCATTTAGGAATGCGCTTTTAACGTCCATCTAGTAAAACTTTTGGTCTAGGAACTAAATCTCATACTTGATTTCTTTCAAATTGATTAAGTTCCTCTTGCATGGCTAGAATCCATTGATCATCATCTAAGGCAATTGTGACTTTAGAAGGTTCAACTTGAGAAACAAAAGTCATGTTAAGACAAGCATCTTTAAGATTCAAACGAATAGATAACCCTGATTTATGTCTCCAATAATTTTGTCAATAGGATGATCTCTATGCCTTCTCCATTTTTGAGGAAGATCTTCTTGATTTGACTCTTGTCGAGTGAATTCCTGTTTGTCTTTTATTTGATCACAATCATTGACTTTGGTAGAATTTTCCGTAGGATTTTCTATAATCTCATCATCTCACAAATAACTTCATCCTCTTTCGAGGTGTTAGATTCATCAAATGAAACATGTATAAATTCTACGATTGTTAAAGTTCTTTTGTTATAAACTTTAAAAACTTTATTAGAAAGAGAATATCCAAGAAAAATACCTTCGTCGAATTTCTTATCAAAGTTACTAAAATTGTCTTTGTAATTCTTTAAAACAAAACACTTAAATGTGAAAATCCGAGATGTTTGGTTTCCTTTCTTTATATATTCTAGATTGCTAGTATTCCTAGAATATACAATTTCCTAGTTTAGTGCTTCTTCATTAACCTTCTGCATTTTTCTTCTTGACTGTATCATCTGTCCAGCCACTGCTTTATACACTTTTCGGCTGTGCTATAACCTATTGGCCCCTTATCAAGTGTGACCCACCGCTGTAAAATCTTCCGGGGAGCACGCCGGTCATTTTTCTGCTGTCGTATTCCTGCCCACGCGCCATTTCAGCCACCAACTTTCAGCACCAACCATCGCAGGGCCCTCTGCCACATTCCGAGGTGTTTTCCATCATTTTGGTGATTTTTCAGCAATCGTTTATCTCTCATTGCACGTAGATCGTAATGTCTGGATTCGAATAAGCTGTTGCCTCTTCTTCCGCTTTCAGTTTCACTACGCTCCCTCTGATTCCTTGCGAACCCAATAATTATGGCCAATCACAATTTCTCTTTCCAGAGCTCATAGCTATTCCAATTGCACCCGCACCAATCTCTATCCCCACACCCGACCTTCGTACCTATCAACAGAGGCCATGTCCACCACCAGGATTCAGTGTCAGTGGTGGTGCTTCTCACCTCATATATCGGCTTCGTCGATCTCTTATAGCTTGAAACAATCTCTCTGCGCTTGGTTTGGCAGGTTTAGCACTGTGCTCCAAACCGCCTCCAACCCGGTTTTTTCATGAAAGAACTATACAGAAAGATCGATTTTCACTTTGTAAGTGATAAGGTTCTTTTAGGAGAAATCATAATTGATTTTGTTGGTTCAAATGATTAGTTGGCCGACATATTTACTAAATTCCTTAGAGCACCTCGGGTTGAATCTATTTGTAACAAGCGTGGTGTATATGACATATATGCTCCATGAGGATGAGTGTTCGAATTAAGTAAACCTGTAGATTATCTAGATTGTTAGTATTCCTAGAATATACAACTGCCTAGGTTAGTGCTTCTTCATTGACATCCAATGTATTTATTGTAACACCATTATAAATACAAATAGTGTGATCTGAGTATAGACTCACATAAATTACAAAATTCTGTAGTTTTCACGCATTTTAAATTGCCCGTGCTTATATTTTCATGTCAATATACCTAGTATGACTGTTTTTCTTTAATTCTACCAGGGTTTCACGGGTTACAAGGGAAGGAAAATATGTACAATCCAATGTTCCGAGACAATTGGTTTACGGGACTATGGTATATGTGAGACAAACAATTGTCTCTGATGCGTCGACTGCTTTGTCGAGAGCTGTTTGCATTGCTACAAGATATAGCGCTGTTCGAAGGCAGTTTGGAGCAACTGATGGAAGTCTTGAATCACAGGTGATTTGTACAAGCTTTTTGTTGCTGCAGAGTCCTGGTTGCTGCTGGAGCCTGGAGCAATCTTATTTTCTAAGAGACGCTCCTGGGATTTTCTTTTAATTAAAAAGAATCATGCAATGCAATAAAAAGGGGCTGGATCCCAAAATCATAGAATAAAAATTGAAAATCAACCAGTTTCTTTAATGTGATTTTTCTGCTGATTTGGACTGAGCTTATTTTATTGGCAGAAATCTTTCAGAAAAAAAATTAAGATGATTATTTATAGTAAAGTTTTTTAACCAAATATGAATTTTAGTAGGAAACTTCAATTCCAATATAATACACATGCTGTTTGTAATGCGAAGGTGAATGGGTTTCATACTCTTGGACATGAAACTTGTGATATTTAGATGTGTATTTAGATATATTAACCAATCAAAGTAACAATCTGTGTGTCTGAGCTTACAACATTGTGTGCATAAAAGTTTAAGATAAGATGCTAAGTTGATACGTTTTTTTTTCCTACCAATGTTTGTATCTCTTTTATCTATTCTATAATGTCTGCCTCAGTCTCTGCTATCTTTGTTATCCCCTTTAGGTGATAGATTATAAAACACAACAAGCTAGGCTCTTCCCTTTGCTAGCCTCTGCTTATGCTTTCAGATTTGTTGGAGAGTGGTTGAAATGGCTTTACACGGATGTGATGACAAGATTGCAAGCAAATGATTTTTCAACATTGCCCGAGGCTCATGCATGCACTGCAGGGTTGAAGTCCTTGACCACCTCAGCAACTTCTGTATGTGATTATCAATTCTTATGTCCATTTCTCAACCTCTTGATTTTTGTTACTGAATGAAGTGATTGTTTAGCTCCATTTCATAGAATGTATAGTACAGGTTATTTTTTTTTAGTTTGTGTAATCCTTTGGAGATTTCGACAGGACACCTTTCCTGGTTTTCTGTGTTAATTAGTCATCTTTTAGTGTTTCCTCCCTCAAAATCCTCCTTTTACACGTTGAACTTCATTCTCTTACTTTTGAAACAGGTACATCATACTTTATCGGACTTCTGTTTATCTCCGTGGGTTTTGTTTTGTTGTTTGAAATATGATGTTAGTGGAGGGAGGGTTTGATGGGTGTGATCTAGCAACTGGGACAAAACTAGGAAATAAATTAGTGTGATTTTTTTATTATGATTCTTCATGCACGTTAATTCTCTATCTCACTAATTGTCAATTGAAAGTTAAAATTTTAAAGCCAGATGCAAAGCATTTGTGGTAAGGTATTTTGCTCACTCAATTTTGCATCAGAATTATCTTACATTTCATTCATTACATCTAATGAAAAGCTTAGTTTTTCTTCACGCATGTTTTTCTGCATCTCATCTATTTGTATGTTGGATTTCAGGCTTTATTGGTACTATTCCCCTCATATAAATGTTCCTCGTGTCTCTGATTGTACTTAAAAAAAATACCATTTTAATGTCCTAATACAATGGTATTCACTTCAAATTAAGTTAAATTCACTTCATTTTCCAGGACGGAATTGAAGAGTGCCGCAAACTATGTGGTGGCCATGGTTACCTTTGCAGCAGTGGCCTCCCTGAGTTATTTGCAGTCTATGTTCCTACCTGCACATATGAAGGAGACAACATTGTGCTGCTTTTACAGGTTTATATATCTTGAATATTTGCCGATTGCAGTATTACTGCTTTCTTGTTTAGGAGGGACGGTATTTTATATAGTTGAATTCAATGTGATCTCATTTGCATAATTGTACATATCTTCATTTTTGGAGTAAGACCATTGTTTTTCTATGGAACTCCAAAAAAAAATTACTTTCTGATTTTTAGTTTAGTTCAGGGCTTTCTGTGGTATTTATAATGGAAGGTTCCAAAAGGATAAAAATAAGTAAAATAATCATCATTAGTTATTTTTGCCTACTCTTATGTGGCAGTATCTTCAGTCCTGGTGCCATCGGAATTGTGAGTTATTGGATATTTTTAACTGAGAATGGTCTAGAGTTGTTTGAAAACTTCTAGAAAATCCCTTGTAGGTTGCAAGGCATCTCATGAAGACTATTGCTCGGTTGGGATCTGGAAAAAAGCCTGTTGGTACAGTAGCTTATATGGGACGAGTGGAAGAACTGATGGAATCTCAGTCTGATGTTCAGAAAGGTATAAATATTTGACTGAGAGTATAAAAATTCTGACCTGAATGAAAATTCTAACTCTTTTCAGTCTATTGATATCCCAAATCTAACAGATTGAGATGATATTACTAACTATACCTATGTTGTTCTGGAGTTATATAGAATATATTAAATATTATGTTAGTTTATCATGTATGTATATATGTTAGAATCAGTAAGGAGCATGTTAGGAACAAATTTGGGATTGTATACCTGTATAATTAGAACCATAACAAATTAGCCATTATGACTAACACAAATATATATGAGATCGTGTGTAGACTGTCCTTACACTATTTTATCCCTTATTATATTCCTAGAATTTGTAAGTTAATTATAAGTCATTTGATTGCTTGCAGCCGAGGATTGGTTGAATCCTAATGCAGTACTGGGAGCATTTGAAGCTAGGGCTGCTAGAAAGGCGGTCGCCTGTGCTCAAAACCTTAGCAAGATTAGCAATCCGGAAGGGGGTAAATGATTCAGCCCTGATCTAAGTCAGGCTATTTTCTCGTATCTCTTATGGTTGATTTGTTTTCTTCCTGTCTGGTAGGAGCAGGGATATAAAAATATCTCAAGCGCATACTTATATGTTGCATTTGATGTATCATGATCAAATATCGTCATTGTAAATGCTATTGATTTTATGATTACAGGTTTCCTAGAATTCTCAAATGATCTAGTTGAGGCAGCTCGCGCTCATTGCCAGTTGATTGTTGTTTCCAAGTGAGGTTCTTCTCATTTGTATGGTCCCACATGATGTCTGTAGTTTATCTGTAGTGGGATGGCTGTTGTTTCTAGTTATAGACCTTTACTCAAAAGATCCCAACCTTGTGCTTTTTTCTTTTTCAGATTTATTGAGAAGTTGCAGCAAGATATACCTGGAAAGGGAGTGAAACAGCAATTAGAAATTCTTTGTAGCATTTATGCTCTGTTTCATCTTCATAAGCATTTGGGCGATTTTCTTTCAACTGGCTGCATCACATCCAAACAGGGTTCACTTGCTAACGACCAGCTAAGGTCCTTGTATACACAGGTTTGTCCTAAATGAATTGCAATGCACTGGCTGCATCTAGTTGGTAGGTTTTTACAACATGAAACATACTGATAAAATGTTTGGATAGGTTCGTCCTAATGCCATTCCGCTTGTTGACGCATTTAACTACACTGATCACTACCTCAGTTCAGTTCTTGGCCGCTATGATGGAAATGTGTATCCAAAGCTATACGAGGAGGCATGGAACGATCCATTGAATGATTCAGTTATACCAGATGGCTTTCAAGAGTATATTCGACCAATGTTAAAGCAGCAACTTCGAAATGCTAGACTCTAAATAAACTTTATTATTGGACTGCTGAGGAAGAGAAAGTTATGTACGCGAAGCTATCTATGCTTTCAATAAAGACCAGTAATGAATGTGTATGGATGGAAAGATAAAAATGTTTCATTACATGCAGGTGAAAATTCCGAAGCAATTTGGTTTCCTTGGTGGCTGGCTATTCACCAGAAGAGCTTGCAGTTTGGTGCATGTCTAGCATCTTTTATCACGTTGTTCAATAGTAGATGCTATGTCATGGACTAAAACCCCCGTGGACTTTTGATTATATATAAAATTTTCCTAGCAGGACTTATTTAGTTTTTCCTTTTATCTTACATTTCTGTCTATAAATGTTAAGAAACTTCTTACATATAAATAGTAAATAACCTATTAGTCAAAATCGACAAACAATTAAATTTAGGGTCAATTGAGTTTCTCTTAGTGGTAGATATGTTAGATTTTGTCAAAAATTATTGGAACTGGATAATTTAGTATTTGACTTGTGTTCCCCAATTTAGTATTTGTGTTCCCCAATTTAGTATTTGACTTGTGTTCCTTGTTTATAGTGCTCATAACCAAAATAATGATCGATCAAAGCCACATTTTGAGAAGATAGTGCACACGTGAATTATAGAATCGAGAAATGTTAAAAAAACAGCTAGGATCAAGGCAAATGCGGGGCGTCACATCAAATAAAGATCATGAATACTCACTTAGTTAATTGAATAAGGCTAAGTTTGGTAGGTCACGTCGTTTTGACTAATAAGACAAGTGTTTTTCTCTAAATGTTGTACTTGTACATTTCATTTTCAACAAGCAATTAATTAAACAATTTTTATTTTGTATTTTTATCTATTTATCGTTTTGCTTTTTTTTATTTTATATATTTCTTAATTTAGTAGCTTAAAACACTTAAAATATGCACTTAGCATTTATCGGAGGAGTTAAGGATCTCATAGCTGAGAGATATTATTTTAGTGTTATATTTTGAAGAAAATGTAATCACACTTGATACAGACTGAATAACAAATCACAACAGTAACACTTATGTTGTACAACACAACAGTAACAAATTGATTCTGAATTCCGTTTTACGGCGGCAGACACAGGCGTGTTTTGTTGAAGTGGAGACCCTTTCAGGCAGACCCTTTCACGGCGGCAGACCTAAGAATTTCATTTATTTATTTATTTTGTAATTTGGAGTAGGCAAAATGGTACCCTGCTTGTTTCGATGGGTACCAATACCCAAATGAAACGGGTCAATTAAAATGGACCATTTGTCTTATTTAATAAATTATTTTTTTAAAAATTGAATATGAAGTTTATATAAATCACAGAAAAAGCCGTTAGCGGATACATCAATCAACTTTGAAGTTTGATAATAAATTTGACATGCTCCGTGAAATACTTTAGTCAAAACTACTAAAATCTTCATTTTGACAAATTATGACTATGTTTAATGCATGCACTTGCATTTTAAAAAAGTCTCGTTAGTATGGTTCAACCAACATAAAATATATCATCATAACTTAGACCTTACAACTCTCGCCAACTTTGAAAATGCCTACATCAGTAACTTCTCTTAATGCTTTCATAGCCACTTTCATCGATCTATTAGAAGTCTTGAATGATTATGATTACGTCTTTCATTAGACAACAAATTGACAGGGTGATACATCACATCTTGTATAAAGTTTGACAACAACTCACTCATATTGTCAAACCCATGACTTACAAGAAGGTTCGACAAACAAGAGAGTTGGAGGTCAAATGGGTCAATTATGTCAACAACTCAGTTTATAATCAAAGAAAATCAAGGTCGGACATGTATTTTAACTTGACTCAAAAGCCATGAATTATTTTCCACTTGTATTAGTTAGATTTACAACATACCTTCCAAAACCTGATGTACGAGTATCAACCTTAGTGAATTCAACCAT
Source organism: Lathyrus oleraceus (assembly GCF_024323335.1). Taxonomy (NCBI): domain Eukaryota; kingdom Viridiplantae; phylum Streptophyta; class Magnoliopsida; order Fabales; family Fabaceae; genus Lathyrus; species Lathyrus oleraceus. The sequence continues at coordinate 147,913,469 of NC_066582.1, read as the reverse complement.
GCCAAAACAATTAGTGAACAATCATGAATTGCTAATCAAATTTACCAATATAATGCACTGAGGGTTCTAGGAAATCCTACTAGACATGATGTTGAGATGAACTAAAAGCAATAATGAGATAATACTTCATCTCAGGTTCAATTTCTGTAAGATTTCTATAATTCCTCTACACAGTATGTGCAACCACCAGATATAGTCGATGAGAAATCTCTTGGACAAAAGTTGTTGGATTTCAACCGTATAGCCAATACAATCAAGAAGTACTTTGAGATACAAATGAAACTCACTAATAAGCATGTGTATACAAAATTCTATCTTGATTGGATGGATAGATTGATTCCTTTGTTTAGAGGATATAAGGCTCCTGATTTTACTACCTTTTTGGTGAAGATGACAAGTCAACAATAAACTATATAGAAAGATTAAAGGTGTATTATAGTGGGGGAAACTATACTTAATTCCATAAACTATAATTCTTCCATTTATATTTGACACGAACAACATTTACATGATATTGCTTTCTATCTTCAAACTCGATACACAACTCGAAAGACATAACTCCACTTACGTGAGTTATATAAGTCCAAAATACTTGTGTTCATCAATTATATCTTAGGTGGTTAATGTTAGTTTTTAGTGTTTTTAAGTAAAGTGTGATATGTATTAGTTAAGCACACAAGGTGCTCCATCTTTGTACTTCACTTGTTTTTGCTTTATAAAATTAACCAAAATGATGAGCGGTATCATATTTGATATTAACTATTAAATCTCAATATAATTAATGTCAGAAGATGATATTTAACATTATGATACATTGAATTTAAGAAGATTCAAAAAGTCTTGATTAGGATTGCGTTGTCAAGCTAACATACTAGAATGAAAAATAAGTCAAAGGAGTTAGAATTGTCACTCTGTATGGAGTGTACTATCTTAGTAGATGTATTATCTTCAAAGAAATGGAACATACTTTATTCTTGGGCTAACATTAATGGATAATTCTAAAGGACTCAATGACCAAAAAGGGAACTTTAAATGGAAAATAATTACCATAAGAAAGTCTTTAAGGTTGGGAAATCTTAAGAGAAAAAGAGGAACGAACTAAAGTAGCCATTAAACTTTTCTTTCTAGAGACCATTTCTAAAGCAATCCGAAAGTGAGAGGCGTGACACTAAAGATCACTTGCAGTTAGAAGATTGCAAGGGATTGTTCTGTTATTTTTATCATTTCCATCTCATTGTTTATAAATGTGTAACATAGGTTCTCAATATTCTGTTTTTGATTTGCGTAACAGGAGCTAAAACATACTTGTTGGGTAATACCAATCTTCGTGGGATTGATACTTTTTTATCACTTTCTACTAATTTGATTATGTATACTTGCACACACATAATGAAGCAACAAGTTTTTGGAGCCTTTGCTGAGAATTGTGTTATTAAAATTTGATTTTTTGTCATGTTATCTAGTTAAATAATTTATTTGAGTATTTAATATGTTTCTATCTTCTGCTCAAATGGTAGAAAGGGTTAGAACACCTGTTTCTGAATATTGATTTTCCCATAATGCATAACAGAACCTAATCCAAAAAGGACATTCACAATCGTGATGAGATTTCGACAAGATTATCATTTGTTTGGAACCCCCCCCCCCCCCCCCTCCCCTCGCCCCCTTGAAATTTGAACAAGAGGAATTTATGGATCAAGAATTTGAAGCATAACAACTAGAGGAAGAAGAAGAAGTCAATGCTAATTAAGATATCATTGGCATTTCTAATGACTGAGCAAGAAACATGAGAGATTATGTAATATTTGATCTTAGTGTCATGTATATTGATATTATTAGACCAGAGATTACTGAGTCACAATTTGAATAAAGCATATGATTTTCCAAAATCTTCAAGCCATTGGACAATTTTTGGAGTCGTTGGACCTAATCAAAAGACCACTTCTTAGGCCAGTTGTTGGGGGAGAATATGGATTCGAATAGTTTAGAAGAGGCGGGGGTTTAATACACCTTCCTTGAAAATATCTGATTTAAAAAAATTGCTTTCGAAGATTAGAGTTTGAAAATTATTTTTGCGTAGTAGGAATTTTATGAACTAAATTTATATGCTTTTTGGATAGAACATAGTTAACACTTAATCAGAAAAATAAAATAGAGAGTAGATGAAAAGAATACCAGTACAATCAATATTTCAATTGAATCAAAATTGATTTACGTGAAGTGTGTAAAGTGAATCTTATCACTTGAGTACGAAATCTAACATTATATTTTTCATGTTTAATCAACAAAAAGAAAGTTTCAAATTATCAATATAACAAAACCTAAAGCTTATTAACGAAATATCTATCAATGCGAAAAACCATAATATCATGTGATTCTAAGAAAACATTAAATCTAACATGCACTGCTAAACAAAATGGAGAGAGAGAGAGAGAGAGAGAGAGAGACTCTTTCTTTTGCCACTGGATTTGTTGATCACAATCACAACCACTCACACATATGCCAACCCCTAAAATCATCAAAAACATTAATCACAAAATGATCCTTCTCACACATTTCACACCCTGAGACAAGAACTTAATCTTAACATCAATGGATGACGCATGAGGTTCAAGATGAAGATATTTCAGTTGCACAAGTATATGTATATATATATATATATATATATA